>NC_136059.1:1652498910-1653703410 GCF_964261635.1 Lissotriton helveticus
TTATTCAGTAGGGAGGATAGTTGGCCTCCGGTTGGTGCCTGCACATGAGCAGGCCACAAGGTTGTGGGAGCAAAGCTCCTGGTGTTATGCTCAGGGCAAAGGGGGATCCGGTTTAGCAAACAAAGTGCACCCACAGGGGCGGCTGGGTGCAGAGTGCGGTTTTGGCGTCAGGTGCCCTGTTGTTTTCAATGCGGATTGCCTCTTTTGGTTTTTAGCTGCAGGCTCGGTCCAGGAAGGCTTCCCGGAGGAGCCAACAGCTGAGCAGGTAAGTTAGAGGGCTCGGGATTTAGGTGCACCTCGGGTTATTTTCTCCAGGGCGTAGGTCAGATTTCACCTTACTGGGCCACTCGCGGTTGGGGGGGGTTCCGTGCAGAGGCTGCAGGCGACGTCGGGGAGTCCGGGAGGGGTCAACCCACGGTGGACTCAGACTCTGGAGTGCTGGGGGACCTCGCTGGGACTGGAGGGACACTCAGACTTGGGCCGTAGGCGTCGGGTGCAGTGGTGGTTCCAGGCATCGGGTTTCTTTGTCCTCAGCAGGCTTGGAGTCTTTCTTGGCTGTTTCTTTTGAACATAGCTGCTGTTCACAGGAGATCCGGACTTTGTTGAAGGCAGTCAGTCCTCCCAGGGGTTCTGGACGTTTCTGGCTGCAGGATAAGGTGGCTTTTGGCACAGGATCTCTGGATACTGCAGACGGGCCGGTAGGGCTGGTGCAAGTCAGTCCTGCTCTGCAGTCTTCTCTGCTGGGCGTCTTCTTTCGGCCTTCTTCTTCGTAGGTTGTGAGAATATGTCTTCTTGGTTCAGGGCTGCCCACTAAATACTGTATTTAGGGGGCTTTTTAAGGGTCTCGAGGTCAGTAGCAGTTAGAAATGGGGGTCTCTAGTTGGCAGAGGTAGATACCTTGTCCAAGTAGGGACCCTTCTTCCTAGTCAGGTTAAGGGAGTTACACTCCTAAAATCACCCCTGCTCACCTCCTTGGTAGCTTGTCCCGAGCAGTCCGGCTTATCTTAGAGGCAGTGTGTAAAGCATTTGCACATAATCAACAGTAACACAATGTAAGCACTACAAAAGGACACCACACCAGTTTAGAAAAATATCCAATATGTTTATATACTTAAGACAAGACCAAAAATAATAAAAATCCACAATGTAGTACTTAGAAATCTTCAGTTATCAAAATAAACTTGAGCAGCGGCACAGTGGCGGCATCAGATGCCATCGTCAGTGAAACCAGGGTTAAGGTGCGGCGGTGCCCTCGCGGTGCCTTCAGGACACTGAGTCGGCAGCTGCATCGTAGACGGCGTCGGGTTGCTTTTTCTTCTGTAGCAGCACAAAACACACAGTCCACAGGGTTGAGGGCAGAAGAACTTGAAGTCTTTGCTGTTTCTGAGATTTCTTGGATAGGGGGAAAGCTTGACCTCAAGCCCTTAGAGAAACTCACAAAAAGAGATTGCAGAAAGTTCAGTCCTGTCCTTTCACTGCCCAAGACAGAAGCAGCCACTGCAGGCCAACACAGCAAAGCACACAGCAAAGTGGTAGTTCCTCCTCACAGTTTCTCCAGCTCTTCTTCTTGGCAGTCTTCTTGGTCCAAAAGAGTCCTAAAGTTCTGGGGTCTGGGCCCCAATATTTATACTCCAAAATACGTTGTCTTCTCAGGCAGAGTGTGTCAGTGCTTATTTCGAACCAGCTCTGTCCTCTCTGGCCGCCCAGCTTCCTGGCAGGGGGTGGAGAGAGCATTGTCCAAGGCAGACAGGGCCTATTCAGGTACAAGGGAATTCTCCTCCCACCACTCTAAATTCAGACCGGGCGTATTCAAGTGCTAGTGAAAACTCCTCTCGCTACTCTGAATGCAGCCCAGGTCTATTCAGCCCAGCCCTGACTCATTCAGGAAAGGCAGGACACACATCAAACCCCCGGTGGCCGTTTGAGAGTATGCACCTCCCCAACCCCTGTCACTCCAAAGCCAGACAGTAAATACACATCCTAGCAGAGGCACACACGATGGCTAAGCCAGAAAATACCTACTTTTTCAAAGTGGTATTTTCAAACAAAGAATGTAAAAATCATCTTTACTAAAAGATGCATTTTAACATTCTGAGTTCAGGCATACTAAACTTTATTTTCCTATCTGGTCCCAAAGGGAAGTTATATTTTTAAGATGTTATAAATTAACTCCCATGCTTTCCTATGGACCAGATAGCCTTTCCATAGTGAAAAACGAAATTGTCAGTATTTCACATATCGGGACATGCCACACACATCAGAGCATGTCCTACCTTTCACATACACTGCACCCTGTCCACAGGGGTACCTTGGGCCTACTTTAGGGGTGACTTACATGTAAGGAAAGGAAATGTTAGGGCCTGGCACGTGGGTGCACTTGCCAAGTCGACATGGCAGTTACAAACTGCGCGCAGACTCTGCAGTGGCAGGTCTGAGTTACCTATTCAAGGCTACTGATGTGAGTGGCACAATCAGTGCTGCAGGACCACAAGTAGCAATTGATTTACAGGCCCTGGCACACTCAGTGCACTTTACTCGGAACTGACAAGTAAATCAAATATGCCAATCATGGAAACACCAATCCATAACAGAATTTACCCAGAGAGCATATGCACTTTAGCACTGATGAGCGGTGATAAAGTGCACAGAGTCCTAAAACCAACAAAGACTTGTCAGGAAAAAATAGGAGAAGGAAGCAAAAAGTTTGGGGATAACCCTGCAAAAAGTGCCATTTCCAACAGTAGCCAATGTGCTGCTAACCTTAGGGTGACTACACCCTTGCTGTGCCCACCTCACGTAGGGGAGAGGGCACAATACCTATTCCTGTTTGGAGAGTGCCAGCCATCTGTAAGATGGCGGGCACTGAAGAGTGGGCTTCACCTCGCCTCCCCCACCTGAGAGGTGGGGTTGGCAGAGGTGGGCGCACCTTCTGGGCTGTGCTAATTTTTCCCGCCTGTCTTCCCTCCGAAAAGGAGGGGAGACAGGAAGGGGGCCTTCTCCTGATAGCAGTGTGGGTTTAATGTGCTGAGAAGTTTGATACCAAACTTTCCAGTTTTCAGTAAAGCCATTATGGTGCTCAGGAGTTCGTAATGACAAACTCCCAGCACCATATACTCTTAATGGCATTACTGCACTTACAATGTCTAAGAATTGGTCTAGACACTGTAGGGGTACAGGGCTCATGCACCGGAACCCTTGCCATTGGTATAGTGCACGCAGCTAGAGGGGTGGCTGACCTATGCCAGGGCAGTGGGTTGTAGGCATAGCACACAGTGATGTGTGTCATGTCGACTCTTCACTATGTTCTGCACCAAAACACGCAGCCTGCAATGGCAGTGTGTCTGTGTGTAAAGGTACAGGGCCTCTAAGGGTGACACAATAAGTGCTGCAAACCTTAGAGGCCTTCCCTGGCTACAGTGCCCTTGGTACCCATGGTACCTTTTACAACGGACTGACATGTGGCCAGAGGGGTGCCAATTGGGAGTACAAGGTATAGTTTTGGGAAAGAGCACAAGTCCTGGGAACCTGATTGGCAGGGACCCAGGGCAGATCAAGTCAAAGTGCATCAGTAGTCTGGCAAAAAGTGGGGTGGGGGGTTACTGCAACAAAACCCAGCTTTCTACAATAACGGACTGCGTGAAAGATAAACATGTCTCCAGAATCGGGGACACTTCCATGTCTTCTGGGGCAAAGCAGAGAAAGTTTTGAAATTGAGCTCTGTCCCCAAAAATGAATGAATAATACGTTGTTGTACCATCCAAGGAGGACACAGACCAACACATATGCATTCACACATGCCCACGCATTCACTGCACATTATGACACCCCTGTACACACAGAAGCAGGCATGCATACACAAACATACAAATTTAAACAATGCTTATGAACGCACACCGATGGATTGATGGATGGATAGATGAGTGTGTGAGGAGAGTGGATGGATGTACATGATTTGAGTAATTAATGTATGGCTGTATGCATACAGAGACGGTTTGATGATCAATGACAATTGGTGTGAGTGTACAGATGTATGCATGTTTGCAGCAGTAAGGGTGTATTAACTCATTGAGGGATAGATGTGAATGAATGGGTAGATGAATACTTGCAGTTTTTAATGTTAGATACGCGGGTGGGTGGGGATGAGTGGTTTGGCACATTGAGGTGTGCGGACGGTGATAGATGAATGAATGCATTGTTCTGGATTGATGGGTGCAGGGTTGTGAGTTAATCAACAGATGTGTGACTGCAAGCGCTGAGATGATATGTTGTTCATTTATCTCGGTCCTCTCCTGGTATGTGGATCCCTTTTATGTTTAAACTTTACTCTCTCTCTCTTGTAGTTGAGATTCCTTATACATAATCCCCCACCCCGGGAGCAGGCCAGTTAAAAGCAGACCGTAGTATTACCTCCCTGTGAGGCCGGGAAAGGGTCACCTTTATGATTGCCTATCTGAACTTCAGGCGACTGTTCGGCTCCATAAAATGATGTTATAATGAAAAGAACCTCTGGAACTCATCTAATCTTCGTGCTCACTTTTCAACTTTCTTCAAAGGGGAATTGTCATTTTACAGTCCACGATGAGTTAATTTGCAATGCCCTACCAGCCCATATCCAGGCTACTTCTAATCTGACTAGCATCAGATGCCTCCTCCAAACACATCTTTCCTGCTTGCTTATAGTGGTTGGCAACACCGAGAGCCTCTGGGTGTTGTATCTGGGTCTGTTGTTAGCCAAGACCTTATGATTTTATAAATCAATATATGTGAAACTTATTGGAGTTTGCAGCCTTTCCTCTTCTTTTATTGGTCTGTTTTTGTGTCATTCACATTGTTCTTCCTCCCATTGCAATGAATAGCATGGGGCAAAGGTTCCTCCCACTTCAGCCAGTGGCTAACTTCATTTTGAGTGATGGCATTCTACCCTTTCATAATTAGCACATTAACGTGCAAAGTAGGTCCCTTCAGTGCCAGGAAATGCTATGGCAGTGTGCTTTTTTTAGTCCGAAAAATATTTGTAATTTTAGCCACTTTTTTGGGGGCACTGGCAGGTTTACCAACAATAAGGTTTTGCAAACACCATGACAAAACAGAGGAACAATTGAGAATGAGCGCCCTCGCGGATTGTGCCTGATCCCTTCTGAGCTCACTTTCCGAAGAAAAAACCTAAGAAACCTGGCTGTAAGATCACTGTTGGGGGATGCGTAACTGGGCTCTGCCTGTTTGCGCTGGGACACTCTTTGGAGTAGCCGCGCGCTCTACCAATCCTTCTCATTCATTCATTTATTCAGGGCTTTGTTAAGCAAGTCTCTCGAATTTAAGAACATCTGGATTGATATTTACAATAGTTTCAGGAAATTTCTATGGGTGGGCGGAATTTGCGTAATCGCGTTACGCAAATCTCCGCAAAACGGTACAAAATCTCTGCGAACACGCGGAATTGCTTGTTCGCGATGCTTTTTTACTGTTCGCAATCGCTCTTTGCGTGCTCGGGGGAAATATCTTGCGAACACGCATTTGAGAACCCGAACAAGCAAAAAATTTTGCAAAGTTGCGGAACGCAGAATTTTGGGCAATTTTGCGTTCTTTGCGGAAAGCGAAATTACCCAAAATTCCGTGAACGGATCGGAATTTACCGCCCAGGCCTAGAAATTTCTCCTTTGTAAATGTTATACTTGGTTCTGTAGGATTCTGTCTCCCTCTTGTGTGTTATTTACAAATCAGGAGACATGTAAGTACTTCCCTCACACTACTGCTTTCATGGATTACAGAGAAAAAAGTCCCTTGTGAGTATTTGACTCTGGTATTCTGCCTCCACTTTGTGCCTTCTGGTCTGTCCTGCATATGATTAGGGTACATATCAGTCTAGTGACCCAGACCCATTGTGTTTTGTTTGGTTTTGATTTCTTTGTTTGAATGTTTCTTCCCTTTGTAAATGATTGACTTATACAATGTATGTGATTGGGTAACTCCTGCTAGTCTGAATACGCAAAGACGATTCAAAATACTTCAGACAGAACCTTCCTGTATGTGTTGAGCTGATTGCTGACTGGGGCTAGGGAAGACGACAGATCGGAAGTCTGTCTCGTTGTTCCTGGAATACATTTCCCTTTCACCATCTGTTTCCTACCCCCCTTATAAGAGTTCTAATTATGGAAAGTTCTAATTATTTAATCAACTATTCTGTCTCACCTGAATCTCCAGTCCTCAACAACCTAATAGGATGTGGCGACCAGAACTGGTTGCTTGTGTTTTCTTTGGGCTCTGAAGGCACTATGCAGCACTGCTTAGAGAAGGTTTTTCACCATGACACCCCCCTAAATTGGCGTTTATGGCCGACATATGAAGGCAAGCGTGACTGTACTGCGGACCATACCTTACACGGCATGCACATCGAAAACAAAACCACCATTACAATTTGCCGCAAGCATTGAGAATGTTATGGTTGTGAGACGTCGGAAGCGCCGGAGGGACTCGGCAGCGGTGACTCACATTGAGGAGTCTCCAAGACGGATCCGTGATCTTTTGACACGACGTTCTTTTGATGCTCGACGGTATACTCATGAAGTGCGAGCACCAGGTTCCCATATGAATTATGGAGGATAAAGAATAAGAGACCCAACCATTTGCCCTGATGAAATTGCCAATGAAAAGGCAATGAAACATGTTGGTCCAGTTACAACATTAATGGTATCAATTTAACCATTTTTTTAAAAAAGTGAAGTTTGGCAGCACCAGAATAAAATCGATTCAGCCAGCCAAACCTCACTATTTTATATTTATGTTTGTTGGTGTTGGGTGTAGGTACTTGTTAATCTTTTTCCGAACACTCTCTCTATCCTACTAGGTAGTGTAATTATACACTCCCTTTCTCATTTCTCTTTTCTGTTTTGTGCACTCGTTTCTGGCACATTCCTTTTCATCCTCCTAGCAAGGAAAGTAACCGATGATGAGAAGTGGGTAGACCGATCATTTATAGACCGGGAACCCCCTCGGGTGTTACGTCCGTGAGGTACTTTCCTTGCTTCCACACATTTTTTTATGTGTTGTAGTCTGTGCACACCATTGTTTGTATGTCTGAAGGCATGTCCGGACCTGTAACGCAGCACTGGCTTGATCTGGCAGTTTGGTGAGCCAATATAAGGTATGGCCCCTTGAGTTACGGAGTCTGAGATCCATAGCATGCAGGCTGAATAGGGCTTCTTGTTTGAGAATGTTATGGATGCCGCCAGGCCATTGATAGAACAAACCAAGTTAAACAAGTGCTGACAAAATACCAAGGTCATTGGAGAGAGGCTTCCTCCATTATCCTGACCGAACTATTCTGGTACCACAAACCAGACAGTGGCGCTGATTCTTGCTAAGGCTTTTTTTATTTTTTGCTGTACATTATAATACAAGATTTTGAAAAGACAATTTTTAAGAAGCAAGGCTTAGCACTGATATCGAGTCTATAAACACCTTCACAGAACACAATACGAATATTAGTGACAGAATTCTCTTCCCCCTCCTTCCACCCGTTATAAAGCAATAAATAACTAGTCCTGAAGAAGATGGTTTAGAAAATGGTATCTTGAATAAAGAGAGGGACAAGGAGGGCTGTTTAACGGGGTCCAGCGTACACGCCCAACTACATGACAACAAACGAGAGTACGCAGTTCCCCAATGTAGAGGATGGATGAACCAACGTGGGTGGAAGGACAAAGGAGGGGGATCCTCCTTGTCGGAACTAGAGTCCTCACACACCCAGCAAGCAAGGTATCATGCTTCATCATTTGGACTCGCTCCTCGTCGGGTCGGCGGTGCAATACCCGACAGGCACCCATCAAGGGGCTCTTTAGCGGAGATCTTCTGTTCCTGCCGTATGGTGCCGTGGGTGTGAGGGCCCTAGGTGTGATTGTAGATGTGAATGAGTGGTGTGATAAAAAAGTTTGGATAGTCCACAGGGAAAGTTTAATAAAGTGGTAATCCACCTTGTTTGAAAAATGAAAAGAGAGGCTGCTCGCTGGCTCAATGGTCCAGGGGAGCAATGCTCTACTCTATGCTAGAGGGCAACATGTTTCATGCTGTATGTTCAGAGTGATACAGTGCATTTCATCAGGACCTAGTAACTATATACACTAAGTGGTCTGGTGGCAAGGTTCCTACCTCCCACTAGTATTTTTTGCGAGCACGTAGTCCCTCCACATCTAGTGATACCCTACTAGGTGGAAGCGCTAGCTTCAACGTTCTTCTCAGCAGTCAGCACCTCAAATCCTGGTGGCCTCCCCGTAGGGGGACTTTCGCCTTGTACCTACCCCTGCGCAGGTCCCGGGAAGCTGGAGAAAATGGTATACCATTAAAACGTACGTCGACCGGAGAGAGAGTGTGACACCCCAGCTACCAGCATAGCAATTGAGTGTTGAATTGACCACCCGGTTCTTTTTCCATCTGTGCATGCAGTGTTGCTCTGGGGTGTTGAGTGTGAATGTATTGAGTGTAAGAGATATGATTGTAGAGGTTGTGAGAGGTGTTTACGTGTGTGGGGATGTGCTGAATTAAACTGTAATTATTTCATTAACTGTGACCATAACAATCTTGAAATATGATGCAGCGTTTGTACAACATTAGTGGACAAATGATGATAGTCACTTTGTTGTAATTGATAAATACATACCTCGACTGAAAACATTGTTTTAAGACGTGAAATACAAAAAGATATATTTAAAAAAAAAAAAGAAAAAAATGAAATAAAAGATGCAATAATAAGTAATTACTTTGTGTGGAGAAGAATGTTTCCTATGGCCCTTGTTTGGGCTTTGAGAAACCGCTATTCAAATAAATTTAGGTCTAGAGGGAATACTACCTTAGTAGTTTGTATTTGTTGTTTTGTTCCCCCTGTTCCCTGACCTGTTTAGTTAATTTTCTAGGGGGGTGCCTTGCTAATCCAACCTCCCCCCACCCCCTAAATTGCCACAGCTCCACAACGATGGGGACAAGCCCAAGAGACTGGAGCCCTGCTGGTATTGTGCCATGCCTTGGAATACGACCTTTTGGACTATGATGAAAGGACCACCCTTGACCAGAGTGGGAAAGAGCAGGATCCGACTCAGTCGAAGGCCTGCTTGGAAGATTCATTAAGGAAGTTACTGCTTAGTCTTCAAAATACACAAGTGGGAAGGACTTGCTGGCCTACAGAGAAGGTTCCTTCAGACCTCAGGCACGGCCCTCTCTTTTGCACTCCTGGATAGTGATCGGAGGACTTGAGTGAAGCCGGTGAGATGCTGTGGGCAGCTGGAGGTATTTCTGTCCATTCGGCGGAATGGTCTTAAGGTGGACTTTGGATCACAACGGGAGGGAGAGCGGCGCGCTCCCCCACTATACTGGGGGAAAGATTGGTGCCAGCTTAGCTTCTGAGCTGCGGAGACGAGTGCTCTGATTGAGATTACAGATCGAGGTTTGGATCCTGCCAGGAGCTGTGCATCCATTGAGCTGCAGCATGCAACCACCCTGAGTGAGAGATGGTTTATCAGAGCCGTCTCCACTGCACCTCGCTTGCTGCTGAGGGGCTGCGACAAGGGAGAAGATGAGGGAGACCCGCACCATTGGAGAACACAGTGCGGAGCCGGATCTACTGGCTCAGTGGGCTAATGCGTCCACTGCAGGGGCCTGTGTTCGACCTCATGGTCACAGGTTCAAACCCCGGCGGGTCCATTCAGCCTTTCATCCGTCTGAGGGCGATAAAATGAGTACCATTGGGTAACAATAAACATCTGTTATTCAGAGCCAAGATGCCTACGGGTGAACGTGCGCTTCACAAGTACACATTGTTAATCGCGCTTATGTAATCACTGCAATACCTTTTACTTTCCGTAAAGTTCTATACATAAATGAATTCTCATTGCCCTAACTAGAAGGAACCACGCATTCAGGACAGCTTACAAGGAGGGCTGTGGCGACATTAAAAAAAGAGAAGGGTAAACACTTGAAGTTCTTTGCATCAAGTCAGGAAGCTTGACTGGCGGTTGAGGAGAAGGCTTAAGGGCGATAGTAGAAGACAAACATTTGAGTCCGTGTGATAATTTTGGCTGTCCTTCAGGATTTATCAAGAACCATTGAAAACACAGTTGAAAGTGTCGATGATCAGGCCTGGGCGTGGTTTGCGGGGTTTCGCTATGCAGAACTCTGCAAAGTGACAATAAATCTCTGCAGAGTTCCGCAAGTGGCTGAGTGCAGTGCGAACTGCAGTTCATGCCGATCTTTCTGCCGCTCGGTTAGAAATTCTACCCGAGTGGCAACTCGCCCTCACCAAATTACTGTTCGCGATCACGAGCGGGAAATAAGCTCCGCTGCACTAGGCGGAGCGGAGTTTTCAGCATTACGCGGAGCGGAGTTTTCTGCACTCCGTGAGCTCCGTGGAGCGCGAAGTGCAGGAAACTCCGCGAACGGAGCGGGGTTCAACCCCCCAGGCCTAACCATGATAGACTCCACTTGATGTCCATGGACGAGAAACTGTCAAATGAAAGGGTGGCCTGCAGGTCGTGGCAGCACGAGCCCTCAGCGCGCATTCTTCTCTCTGAGCTTTAGTTAGCGTGCACAGTGTTATAATGTGAATGAAAGAGCTGAATGTTCCAGCAGTAATTCACGACTGCTCAAGTGGAGTTTATGGAAGATGCTGTCAGCACTGCACTTATACGTAAAGATTCTGATGAGGAGGCACTCAACCCATCAATGATCCAAAGATTTCTGGACGGATGAATCCTTGTGAAGTGATCCCCCGGCCAGGATAAACATTTGTAAAGCATTCAGTGCCCCAACAAGTGGTTCAAGAGGTTTTTTTAAAACAGAAAGCCGAACTAGGTTAAACCCTAGTAAGGCAGCCTGTTGGAATGACAGGCGATTCTGTGTGAAGCTAACAGGCAGAGGAGTGCAACTCTGAATGGGGTGAAGATTCTGGTTTTTCCCACTACATTCAAGCTACTCAACACAGAGAAAGTTAGCTACAACAATTTAAACAAACATTAGCAAAGCTGCTGTCCAGTATGGGTAAAAGTAAACAAATCAAAAAAGCGTCACAACGTGATCAACGCTGGCCGCTTTATAGCGCTTTGTTTTTTACTTTCATGCTGCACAGTAGCCACGCAGCTGTACAACACAGCAAAGTAAACATCGACCAAGTGAACTAGCTCTATGATTTGGCTTTTCAATTTTATGGTCTGAAATAATTAGATTCGACCACTAGAGGGAAGAGTTGCACTATATAAAATGCACAAAAAAACGAAGACATACAGGCAAATGCATCAAGGAAAGCTTTTGCGAGTCTTTAATTGCGATTATTAAGGAATCGCAATTAGGGACTCTCAAAAGCCTATGCATGTAGGAATCTCTATTTAAATAGCGATTCCTAAACATTTCTTAATTGCGACTCGCAAATTGCAAGTCGCAATTAAGGAATGCCTTCACATTCATTCCTATGGGCCTACAGTCCCATAGGAATGAATGGGAAATTGCATGCGCAATTTGCGAGTACCAATAGGTACTCGCAAATTTGCTCATGCCATTTCAAGGGTGCATGGGTGTCCAAAGGACACCCTGTTGCACCCCTGAAATTTCTCAGTGCACACATGTTGCGTAAACACATGCCCCAAGGGCATGTATGTGTGTAACCTACAACTTTGAAAAATGCACTTTAGTGCATTTTTCAAAGTTTTTGCAAATTACCATCAAGTTCAACTTCATGGTAATTTGGGCCCCCTAGTAGCGAAATCACTATTTTAAAGTGGTTCTTGAATTGCATTTAAGGAATCGCAAATTGAGATTCCTTATATGCAATCACAATTTTTAGAAATTGCAATTAATTGGCGAATTCTCAAATTGCGAGTGCCTTGAACCTTGATGCATCTCAAAAGCCCTTTTTAAAGGGCACAAAAGGACGATTTTTGCGAATCGCACCGTTTGCGCTCGCAAAAATGCTTGATGCATGTGCCTGATAGTACCTTAGTCACAGCACGAACACAGAGAGACACTAAAGATGAATAATTCTGTACTTGGTCAATGCACCACACAAAGAAATTGAAGTGACGCAGGAAGTGACACCTGGGACGCATTGCAGCATTAGAAGGCAGCAAAGAAGGGTGATAATGATGCTAACGAATAGTAAGTAATGGGTGTACTAAAAACCCCATTTTAGAGTTTTTATGGTATGGCTCGTCAGGGGAGCTGTCGCCAGACAATTATGTGAGCATCACTAGAGAGCAACTTTGGCTCTGCCCACATATGTTCTGAGCCAGGAGTACATGTTTTGATTGGGGTTAAATTCTGTGCCCCCACTAAAAAATGTGCTTGCTTGCTCTCCACACAGCTGTGATCGTTTATCAGACTGCCTAAGCTTGAACTTTCAGGGACACATACATGAAATTTTATTAAGGATCCCTGTTTTCCGTTTTTACAGATTTTTACAGATAAATACTGCCAGAAAACATTCATTTTCTTGTCTGTATTTATTATTAAATGTGGATAAAATCGGAAATTGGGTTGCTTTTTGAGTCATTCTAAATACTGTCTACCACGACTGCCCGGCCAATAGGTCTGTGGATTGATAGATAAAGGGGTTAAAAAAGAAAAGGAATTTTAGTAAAGAGGCTTTAACAGCAGTAGATATGCAGTAGATATGCACACCCAAATAACTGAATAACAGGGGATTCTCTGGTGGATTGCCTAAGTGAAGTACCTGGTTGGAAGAGGAGCCCTTTGGAAACTGCTCGCCGCCCGCTTCGCGGGCGCCTCTTCGCTGACAATTGCTGGGGCTAGCGCCTTAAGGGGTCTGGAGTAGCTGCTGTGCGTGAGCCCACAGGATAAATCAGGCAGGTGGAGTGCTCAAATCCCCTTCCTTGTCGCCTGCTAGTGGGATACTCTGGTGGATTGCCTAAGTGAAGTACCTGGTTGGAAGAGGAGCCCTTTGGAAACTGCTCGCCGCGCCCGCTTCGCCGAAAATTGCTGGGACTAGCGCCTTAAGGGGTCCGGAGTAACTGCTGTGCGTGAGCCCACAGGATCAATCAGGCAGGTTGGAGAGTAGTGCTGCAGGGACTCGATCTCCCATGAGTCCCTGCTTGACTGCGCACACCTGGCCAGTGCTCCCTGCCCGCCACGCCCACAGCCTTCTCACGTACTATTTCCGGGTCAAAGATAGCCACTTTGCGGGAGCGCGCGGGAGTGCGCCGGGCTAAGCCCGGGCAAAGGGCGGGCCCGTTTGTGCCCATTAGAGACCGGGTGAGACCAGACCGGACCCCCTCTCTTAGTCCTGCGTTTGTCTGACTTGCAATTTTATGTGACTTTCATTGGAAATTGCTAGGTTTAACTTATTTTCCAAACAACAGTGTGTTTTTCTTTTTTTGCGTTTTCATACTTGTCTAGCATTTCATCATGACTACTAGAGGATCCTGGAGCAAAACGGCAGCGGGAGGGGACAAGCTCACTGGTCCATTAGACAATTTTATTATCAGGGCAAACTCGTTTATAGACCAAGAGATCATTCTTATGGAGCGTAGAGTGTCCCAAGATTTAGCCTTGGCAAAGAGGTCGTCCTTGGGTCTCATTGCAGCAGCCAAAACTCCAGAGCAGGCTAGAGAATTAGGTCCCCTCCAGACTCACGTTGAAGTACATAGTGTCCCAAACGAGGTAGATCGGTCTGTATCTCAATTTTTAACCGATTCACAATTAAGTCTGGCTTTAGAAAATACACCAGATCTAGCTATTAATCTAACGCCAGACGATAATAGCAGTGGGCAGTCAAAGGGAAGGAGGGAGGGCGCAATACCAAAGAAAAAAAAGAAAAAAAACAAGAATACAGAAAAGACCGGGGGGACATCTGAAGTAGCCTATAATCAAAGGGTGGAACCAGATCAACTTGTATCAAGGGGGCAAGGCCAACCACATTTAGTAAATGAAGTAATTAGTTCAGCAAGTGCTGAGGCTTCAGCCATTCTTGTTGAAGATTCTAATAATGAAGAAGATGATAGGCTACTTCTAACAAGAATGGGTGACCTTCTCAAACTCTATCTCTCCCCTTTAGAGTCTAGGCTGTTACATATAGAAAAACTGCTGGGTGAATGATGTGCTTTGACTAAGAACCTATCAAATCAGGTGGCCCCTAACAGGGGGGCGAATAAATCCAACCTATTGAATAAATCGAAAAACGACAAACCCGTGGGGCAACCAGTGAAAATAACACCTACCCCAGTGGTTCATGCAAATCCGAAGACCCCTGTAGAAACGAAAACGACAGATAATCCAAAAAACACTAACCTACATCTTAGCCAGGAAGAAAAATCATCCAGGGCTCTGTCTGTGCCTTCAACTAGGGAGCGGAATAGGGGAACAGCAGAGGGCAGACTTGCTATTAATTTGCCACCTGGGGCGAGCCCCTATGTGGTGGTCATGATGGGGGTCCCTGAGCTGGCCGACTATACAGAGGAATCGACCTGGGCACTAAAAAATAAGGTTCAACACTGGTTAACTAACAACAGACCGCTCCCGCAAAATTGGCTGAGCAAGATTCTAATGGTGCGCAGGGCACACTGGATAGGGAAGGAGAGGAAAACTACCCAGGGTGACTGTATTGTGGTAAATTTTGAGGAACCCCACACGGCTAACCACATTTGCTCATGGAGAACACAAGGTAAAAAAGAAGGCAGTGAAACTAAAAGCCTCTCCTTTTTTTACCCCCCTAGCAGGCACCAGGGCCTGGACCATGAGGGAAACTGACGAAGAATAGGGCGCCGAGACGCCGAAGTCGCGCACAAGTCAAGCCCGTCTGCGCCCGTCCGCGCCAGCACGGGCCCAGGGTCCATTTCCCCTGCCCACGATTATGTATCCTACTCTCGTACTGCCTTATTGCGGTTGCGGGGGCCTTCTTGTTCCTCGAATATTGTTTTTAACTGTCACAATGCTCCCACCTCGTGCCCAAATTGCAGCCTTTCTTTGGAATCTTTCATTTCGAGCTTAGACTGTATGTCGTCTACTTTTTGGAATATTCCATCCCAAAGTCACACTCCCCCCCTCACTCCGCCCAATCCCTGTTCCCTTTTGAAGTTTATTAGTATCAATTGTCGATCTCTCTCGAAACACAAGAGAGATATTTTCGACCTTTTGGAGACAGCTAGCCCAGCTGCCATGTTCGTCACTGAAACCTGGTTAAATGATAGCTCTGGCCCTGACATCGCCATGGCTCTCCCCAATGATTACACCTACATTGGGCGGAACCGGGTTCTTAAAGATGGCGGGGGAATCGCTATTATTTTCAAGAGAGAATTCTCCTGTAAATGGGAAGACCTCGATTTCCCAAACTGCGAAGCGGGTTTGTTTAAACTCTTACTCACTCCTCATTTTACCTTAACCGGCACGCTGATCTATCGCCCGCCGGGCTCTGCTAGTAATTGGGCTTCCTCCCTCCCTGAACTTATTGCCCCATTCTTGGCGCAATCAACTAATTTTATCATCGTCGGTGACTTAAACATCCATTTTAACTCTACGTCGTGTGCTATTTCTACACGCCTCTTACAGGATCTTGCAGCCTTAGACCTTCACCTGCATAATTTCGATCCCACTCACAAAGCTGGTAATCTGTTGGACCCCATCATCTCTAACCTCACTGGTATTTCCTATCAATCTTCAACGCCGGTTACTTGGTCGGACCATTTCATTGTTAACTTCTCAATTAAATCAACAATGGTTAAATCCTCTAACCCCGCTCTTCCTCACAAAGCCAGCAGGAACTGGAAACGTCTAGACGTAGACAAACTTAACTCCCTTCTTGCCAACTCAAAACCTACGTCTTCCAGTATAACTACTAAAGAGCTACCCACTGTCAGACGGTGGTTGACAACAGCTCTGGATTCCTGTCTCCCGACTCAAAAAAATAAATCTCAAATCCACCACCCACCAGCACTATGGTTTACTGACGCCCTTCGCCAAGAAAAATCTAATTGTAAAAAATTGGAACGCATTTGGCGTTCCAATTATAACTCTGATCAGAAACTAAAATATAAGGTTGCCCTTAAAGCTTATCACTCGGCTTGTGACACCGCCAGAGCCAATTTTGCCAATACCACTATTCTCATGGCGCAAAATAGACCCAAGGCCCTGTTTAAAATAGTTAAAGAGCTTTCAGGTGCGTCTACTGTACCTAATGACCCCTGTCTGGACACTGCCCAGTGTGAGGTTTTAGCCAATTTCTTCGTTGAGAAGATTGATAAAATCTATGATACTTTTAATTCTACTCCCGTTGCGTTCACTAACCCTGATCCAACCTTATGCACTCCCCCTCCGGCTACTACCCCTTGCTCCACTTCCGCTATTCCCCTTCTGCACGCTTGGGATCCAATCTCCCCTACACTTTTAAAAAAGTATCTGCAAGACATTAAATCTGGTTCCCCCCTTGACCCAATGCCTCCACAAGTTCTGAGCTCTTTGGATCCAGCCCTACTCCATATCATTCTGAAGGTTCTGAACGCGTCTCTAACTGAAGCTATCGTTCCCAATGAATGGAAGCACGCTATGGTGGTTCCATTATTAAAAAAGGCCAACGCAGATCCCAACAACCCATCTAATTTTCGCCCTATTTCTTTGCTTTCATGTTTTTCTAAAATCTTAGAAAAACATGTCAACTCTTTGCTCAATTCTCACGTCGAAACCTCTAATTTTCTTCATGGTTCTCAATCCGGGTTCAGGGCTGGTTTCTCTACTGAAACCACTCTTCTTGGTGTGTCTGAATCCATTAGACAAAAGGTGGACAATGGGGAGACAGTGGCACTCATATTACTTGACTTGAGTGCCGCATTTGACACCGTCTCCCACTCCATCTTGTTGTCCACCTTGAAATCTGTGGGTGTCGGTGGTTCCGCCCTGGCCTGGATTGCTAATTTCCTTTCTGATCGCACGTTTCAAGTTTTTTCTTCTACATCTGTTTCATCAATCTTCCCCTCTAAGCACGGTGTTCCACAAGGGTCTATCCTTAGCCCTCTTTTTTTTTATTTGTATGTGAGACCTCTTGCTTTTCTGGCGGAACAGGCAGGTCTCACAATTTACTCCTATGCCGATGACACTCAAGTCATCTATTCACTCTCCACCAATAAAAATCTTCCCTCTTCTTCCCTTCAAATTGGACTACGACAAATATCTGCATGGATGCTTGAGCACAAATTAAAACTGAATGGGGACAAAACAGAACTGCTCCTGTTTGGCTCTGACACCTCGCTCTGGGGCCCACAACATTGGCCGCCGGAGATGGGCCCTATTCCTACCCCAACTACGACTGCCCGTAATCTGGGGGTCCTCCTTGACAATCAACTGTCCTTCAAGCAACACGTCGTGAAAGTCTCCGCCACCTGCACTACCATCATCAGGTGGCTGAGGAAAATCACGTGGATGCTGCCCGCCGACACCCTGAGGACTGTAGTCCAGGCTCTTGTCACCTCACGCCTGGACTATGGGAACATCTTACTCCTGGGTGCCTGTAAGGAGGTAACTAGGAAGTACCAGGTGGTACAAAATATGGCTGTTCGCCTTATTTGTAACCTCCCCGCCAGAACATCGGCCACGTCTCACATGCGCAAACTGCATTGGCTGCGAATTGAGAGCAGGGTCAAATTCAAGGCATTATGTCTCATGCACAAAATCATGACTGGAAGAGCTCCACACTACCTATCTGTTCTAGTAGCCATATGCCCCCCCGTACACTTAGGTCATCCACCCAGAATAAATTTAAGATACCGCGTGTCAAGAGAGCTAAAATGGGAGGCCGTTCGTTCTCCCTGTTAGCACCTTCTCTTTGGAACTCCCTACCCCTACCTCTGCGTTCTGAAATGTGCTTCTTGACCTTCCGTAAAGGAATTAAGACCTGGCTATTTAATACGTAATCTGCTGGTCTGACGCTCCTCTCATCTTGTATACCGTTCTGTTTGCCTTAGCGCCGGGAAACCTCCGGGTAGCTGCGCGCTTAACAAGTGTAATTATAATAATAATATAATAATAAGACTGGGGAGGTGATTGGGGAGATTGGGGTGGAAATTTCAACAGGGACTCTGTTTTCAGAGACACATGGAGAGGTATCCAGACTGCTAATAGATTTAGCAGTCTGGAGATGGTAGATTGACTGCCAGTAGCCACTTGATCTCTAACTGGGAATGGGGAGGGGTCCACTAAGCCTAACACGAAGACCAACAGGGAACCCAATCAGACGACCCTTAGTCATTTAAAAGACACTCCTGATGGAAAGAATAAAGTCAAAGAAGCAACACCCATCAATCTATGTCACATAGCTCAGGGGACGTTGAGGCCAGGTACCTCAGACAACACCTGCCATGAGGAGGCTGAAACGAGTGTGCCAGTTATGAGATCAGTAAAACTGAATGGATGGAATACTATAGAGTTGTGGTCATGGAATGTGGCGGGTCTCTCGACCAAATTTCATAACAAAGAATGGTTGGATTACGTAAATACATTTAATGTCATCTGTGCCCAAGAAACATGGGAAGCTGACCCAACAAATTTTAATCTTGAGGGGTATAAGCTGTTTGGGACCCCGGCTGTTAGATCTAGGGCGGGTAGAGCAAAAGGAGGTCTCGCTCTGTGGGCGCATCTGACACTAGATGGAACCTGGATCGATTAAAACTGGAAATCAGATTGTATGCTTGCAGTTCAGTATAAAACCAATGATCTTAATCTGATCATAGTTAATTTTTACAATGCAGGGGGCTGTAGAGTGGAGGAGCTGGAGGACCAATTAGGAATCCAGATAGAGAAGATGAATAATGCCCTCACTCCCTTACTTCTAATTGCAGGTGATTTTAACTGCCATTTATGCCCTCGGCTGATTCCTTTTACGGAAAATTGGGCATCCTGTAATTTAGCAGAGGGCGCCCACTTTGACCACTCAACAGCGGGAGTAAATCTTAACGGGTTGATGAACAACCTTGATTTGTCCCACTCAATGGATCTTTTATCTCTCAACCCCAAAAGTGGGGTCAATCCAACCTTTAAAGGTAGAGGATGTAGATCATACATTGACTTTGTTATTGTTTCCCGCTTACTCAAAGAGAGAGTTTTAAGATTTAACATTGACTGTAGTGGTTTTAGCGACCACAATCCCCTTACAGTGAGCATTGCAGTGTCAAAGGTGAACAGAGTAACTAGGAAGAGACCTCTAGACGTTAGGGTGATGGTCACAGACCAAGGCAGAAGATTAAAATGGGCCAAAATGGATAGCGGAAGCTTTTATAAGTCCCTAGTCTCCAAAGGGAAACACCAGTTGGAGGTATGCCTAAACCCGGAGATCAAAGGGCCACAGGTGGTGGAGGCATTTGAGGAGATGGGTAGGCTAGTGGATGGTTTAATGCACGCAACAGGGAAAGGGAAGGAAGTCCATAGCCAGAGATGGTTTGTTAGGAGATACTCTTTGGCCCAGAGAAAGCTTAGAGCGGCCCTCACACAGAAACCCAGAGATGGTGTCAAGGTTACGTTTTGTAGAGCCCATTATAAACAAGAAGTTAGGCGCCGTAAGTTAGCTCTTCAAACTGAAACGTGGGAAGATCTACGAGAGGCTGCCGAAAAACGGGATCTTACCAGGTTTTGGCAAATAATTAACAAACGCTGCTTTCAAGATGGGAATAGCCCCAGCATTGCCTCAAATGTACTACCTGCACAATGGGTGGAACATTTTAGTGCTTTATACAATAGAGGGACCGTGCTGGAAGGTGAACCAGATGACTACAGGGACATTGCAGCAGGGAGGATTGAATTTACCTTAAAAGAGATTGAGGGGGGTATAAAGGGCCTTACACGCAATAAAGCCCCTGGTCCTGATGGGATCCCGCCGGACCTCTTTTTAAGCAATATAGAATTATGGGGCCCGGTAGTCACTAGAGTTATACATGAGGCCATAATAGCGGGTTTACCCCGCTCTTGGTCAACAGCGATAATAGTACCAATCTTTAAGAAGGGTAGCAGAGATAGCCCCAAATGTTATAGGCCCGTCTCTTTAATTGATGTAACGGCTAAAGTAATGGGCAGGGCTATCCTGAACCGCTTAATGGATTGGGAAGAAGAAAATGGCATCCTCACAGAAGTTTAGTATGGCTTCAGGGCCGGGAGGTCTACGACAGACCAGTGTCTAAATTTATATTTACTGGTCACCAAATATACAGTTGCCAGACAGGAGAAAGTTTATCTAGCCTTCATGGACCTGGCAGCAGCTTTCGATTGTGTAAATCGATCGAAGCTGTGGGCCATGTTGTCGGACCTGGGGGTTGATGTTGGCCTCATTTCCATCTTGAGGAACCTTCATCAGAATACCTCCGCAACAGTGAGGTACAACCTAGAGGGGGACCAGACAGACTCCTTTGAATGCACGAGCGGGGTTAGGCAAGGGTGCATACTTGCACCCTTCCTATTCTCTATTTATATTAATGGGCTTGAACGTTTTTTACTGAATCTGAAAGCAGACACGCCCAGAATAGGAAACAAATCTGTCCCAGTTCTGCTTTATGTGGACGATGCAGTCCTGCTGGCCCGAACGCCAGTAGGACTGCAACGTCTGATTGACGGGTTTGTGGAGTTTATGTCTAGCCTGGACTTATCTGCTAACCTGACAAAATCATGTATAATGGAGCTGGGCACAAAACATAAAGGCAGACCTTTTAATTATAAAATAGGTGATACAAGTCTGGCAAAAGTCCAGACTTTTTCATATTTGGGCATTTTATTCGATAGAAATTTAAATTTTAAGCCACTGATCGAAGAACATGGTAGCAAGCTGGCAGCGAGCTCAGGAGCGGTCATGAATTTTGGGCGCAGACTGGGCCGCTGGGCCCCTGAACAAATGTTGACCATGTATAATTCGATCACTGTTGCGAAGGTTGTGTACGGGGCAGAGTTATGGGGAATGACAAATGCAACCAGTTTACAGACTAAGGAAAATAATTATTTAAGGAGGCTGCTTAAAGTCCCCAAATCTGTACCATCATATATAGCACATGAGGAACTGGGCTGTAAGTACCTGGAGAATAGGGTGAGGAATAGACCAATCATGGCCTGGTTAAAACTATGGGCAATCAGGATGCCAATTTGTCGCGGGTGATTATCAAAGATTGTCTGGGGAGTGAGAAAGGCATGTCTATTCCCTGGCTAAAGTATGTGACAGGGGTTTTGGAGAGCATTGGATGTGGAAATCTGTTCTCAAACCCCCAGAGCATTACAAAACAAGATTATGCAAGAGTAAATGAGAAGTTCTCCAAATTTACCACCAGGGCATGAGAAAAGATGGAAAAGAATAAGCAAACTGTACAGGCTTACATGACAGTGAAATCCTCTAGTGGGATGGAGCCCTACCTCTCCCTTATATACAACCCGCACGATAGGTTTTTATTAACGCGTTTTAGACTCAATC
Organism: Lissotriton helveticus; assembly: GCF_964261635.1. Taxonomy (NCBI): domain Eukaryota; kingdom Metazoa; phylum Chordata; class Amphibia; order Caudata; family Salamandridae; genus Lissotriton; species Lissotriton helveticus. Next base: position 1,652,520,329 of record NC_136059.1, read on the forward strand.
TGCTTCATCACCTTTTATTTGAACCTGCGGGATTCACCAATGCAGTTGAGTCAAAGGGTCCCTGTGGCTGCGATCATTGATCTCCACAGGATACCCTCCATTTTGTATTATTATGTCCATTTTATCATGTACCTAGACGCTGTTTTTTAATACATATTTTTAAAAAAGCTAATCTAAGATCAGTAAGAGAAGCCCTTGTTTTTTTAAAGGAGTCTAGAGATCCCCTGACATTATTTTGTGTGATAAATTTTTTCAGGATTTCAGAAAGATTAAGGTCCACTAAATGAACCTGATGAAGATTGTATATTTGATGAGTTTATTTCTGTTTCCTTTTTTTAATGAAATATTTTTATAGTATGAATAATGTACTTTTATGGTGTTGTTGAAATGCCGAATAAAGGAAATTTTGAATTTGAATTTGAACTGAATAACATATCCACTACTCAAATTACTTCATATTTTTTTACTATACTAATTTTCAACAGTAATCCTTTATGGGTTCCGGAGTGGCGTGCTACTCGCCAGAAAAGCGATTCAACACCCATCAGGGGTAACAAGTGCTATATGAAAGCAAATCTTTCTTCCCCATTTATCCCTCCGCTATCCTTCTCACTCCAAGTAACTGACAAATATCCACCACTGAAATTACTTCATATTTCGCCATATTAATTCACCACTAATCCTTTGCAGGCTTCCTGAATAGCGTGCGTCAACAAGCACTATATAAATACAAACCTTTGTTCTCCTCTATCCTTCTGCTATCATTCCAAATCTAAATAACTGACTAACCTATCCGCCACTTAAAATGTACTTGCATGTTTCACTAATACTAATTCAACACTAATTCTCTATGGGTCCCGGAGTAGCGTGCTACTCGCCGAAAAAGCGCTTCGACGCCTCGTCAGGGGTAGTAAGTGCTATATAAATGCAATTACAATACAATACAATACAATATAAGTGCGCTGATTTATTTTCTGCAGGTGTTCACAGTACTGAAACCTGGCAGGCATTCAAGCATGAGTGCATATTTATTGGTAAAGAAATGTGGAAATATACTAATTTCACAAAACCCAAAATAAATATGGATCAAAACAGATAAAATTAGCAAAAAATAAATATGAATAAGTACAGACGGAAATGGCAAAACAATAAATAACATAATACCGGGTGAGCTCATGGTAATGCCATTAAAGTATCTTCAATAACTAGATAATTTATGGTGTTTTTCTTTGGCAGAAGCACAGTTGGGAGGAGGTCAGTCATTAACCTACATGGATGTTTGGGTCGTGCTTGACAGTGCAAGTGTCACTTGACCTTTAGAACTACACCAATATTATTCTACAGTTCTTTGCTTCCACACAGATACATATCCCTACCCATGCTATTTACTTGCAGTGCTTCACATTACCATGTAACATACCTTTAAAGCCAGGCCTATTGGCATTGCCAATGCTGGTTTTATCTTATTATACACCATATATATATTTTTTTATTATTCACAATGGATAGTCACCAAGTCTTAGCGCATGCGTGCTGCTTGCAGGCGAGACCTAAAATAAAAAGAGACGATCCACCTAAAAATCCAACCATCTCTGTGGCTCTCATTGAAATTAAAGATCCTGGACATCGCTATGTGGCATTTTTTTCCAGACCGAAGTCACAAAGGATGTTATAGTTTCATTTCTTGAGTGACGTTTCGGTAGCCACTGAAGAACTCTTAAAATATATTTTTGACCCTTTCCCATGCAGCTCTCTTTCTTAGATCTGTGGGGTATCAGCTTTTCCGTTTCTATTCTGATGGCCTTTGGACCACTCAGATGACTGAAACACATCTGAGTTACGTATTTTCGTTCTCCCCCTCTCTACCCCCTGCATCCTAGCATTGTTGGGATATTGATAGGATACAGTAGTGACAATTGTATCTTAACTGCAAGTTGATGTTGCTATGCTTCCCTGTGCTTTCACGGTAAAAGTTTGATACTAAAAAAAAAAGCACAGGACTTGTCCAAACCTACGCACAGAAGCTGACATCGGGTTACAAACACGATCTAACTCTTTACCTGTTAGAACGGTTGCACACTAGCCAGCCTCGCATACCAGGCCTTGTTTGTAGCCTTCTGGTCAGATCGGCACCCCAACCTACCGCCCTTGAGCCTGGCAGCGTGATTGTTGAACATATACTCTGTGGACATTTAAATCTTTCTCAGACATTCTTTTACTTTCGTAAAGAAGTGTAGAGGCTGGCCAGCATAGTCTGCCAAACGTTTCCATGGCAGAGGTTCTGCAAACCCTGACAGCCTGTAGGAAGCGCCTTTGGCCTGTTGCAGTGGTGCTACTGATAGCCTATTGGGCAGTTCGGAATCAGATCAAGCCTTCCCATCGACATCAGAGCCTTACTAGGAGTAACTTTCTTAAGATTCTTCCAGTCCTGGGTATTTGTGAAAGTTACCCCGTAGCTAATTCTATTCTTTGAGAGGGCTCAATGGTTTACCACCCAAGCTTCTCCTACGACTCCCAAATATCACGGCTTGAGTTTCTGATGTACTAATTGATTAATGATGCAATCCAGTGATATCATTCTACACTTTGGATGTTAGAACTTAAGGTCCCCAGTTTGTCTTGATAAAACTAAAGTCCGTAGAAGGTCTAAACAAATTGTCATTTTGGGCCAGTTAGAACACATTATTCACTTGCTAGCAGTTGTCTCTACAACGATAGTGTCATGCACCATTTTGTGTTACCAAAAAGCCAACAAAACCCTTCCGGGTGAACCAATAGCTCACTCCATCCACAACTACAACGTGGAAAAACCCAATCTCTTTTTTGATCACAGAATGCCGGCGGCAAGTATGTGCTATATTGAGAGTTCATTTAAACAAAAAAAGTCGCTTATGAACTTATAGGTTGGAAACGATACACTGAATTGTAAAAACATCTTTTCAAATAGATTCATAGAGATAGAGTTGCTGCATCAAACGGACACTAGTTCGCTAGTATAATCCTATTCCTCGATCAGGGTGAATGACTGTTTCCAGACAGGTGTCCTAAAAAGATGCAAGCAAAAATTGTTTAAACTCGATATTTACAGGAGACGCGCCTTTTGCGCCAAACAAGGCTGCCTAAATACAAATGAAAGGTATTAACATTCTTAAATGTAGCACTGCTGCCATCTGCTGGTCGAATACATTTTCATTTAACTTTGCGTTCTCAAGTATTATAACGCATATAATATGCTCTTGAATTTGAAATTAATTTTATTTTTCAGCATTTTGTTAGCCATTAGCATTTTAATTTTCGGTCAATCAACCCGTGGCTAACCGTTGAGATCTTTGCATTGTTTATTATTAGTTGATGTGAAATTATAAGTTAAGCTTCTTTATTCTTCAGAATTAACCAATGCTTGATAGACATGTTGCATTATTTATTGTATTATAAATGTTGAAGCTGGTAATGCTCGTGTTCTTCCATTAAAGGGCCGAAGAAGAGGACTAGTAAATGAGTATAGTTAGGTGCAGAATGTAAATACAAATATCCGTCTTGAGTGAGGATAGAGGCGTGTTGAATCCCTGTTTGAAGAACATTGTGGTCATCTGGGGGAATAACAAGCCAGTCTAGTTTGAATGAATAGATGTAATTTTTAGGTCCTTGCTCTAGACAGCACATATGTATATACTTTATGGGCTTCAGCCCACCACCCATAGGCTTCCCATTGGCTGGCTCCATTGTCGCTTTCCTATTCTTTCTCCCCATTTGTTCATGGCATGCGTGGTTCCTGCCTCTTCCTGCGTTCAGCCTTCCCCGAGAGAAAGGGACCAAGTTATGTATCAATCCACTGATCCCCATTTTAGCATGTGTTTTAGGAACTACTTTTTTCTTTCTCTAACAGCTGTTCACACGAGCTCTTGTGTTTCGTTGCTAGCTCTTCTGCAAGTAGGCGTGTGAATTCTGTTATCTCATCACATTTGCTGAGCGTTCAAAGACCGAGATCATATATCAGATGCTGTTTTCAGAGGGCACCTGTTCCTTGCCCCCACCCCCTCCCTCATGCCATGTTACTGTTGCTTGGGCTCCTTAGTGAGTGGGGCTGAAGCTGTACACCTCACTCTTATAGGTAAGCCATAGGCCGGCATTCCCCATACTTGGGAGTGGAGGCTGCAGGCACACCGACTTAGGAGGTGGAGGGTGTAGTTGCAGCTCTAAGGTGTGAGGTGGAAGTCTCAAGACTCCATTCTTCTCTCTCTTGGTTTTGATTTTTGAACGCCTGCCTGCTCGCTCTTTCAGGATTGTAGGAATGTGTAGAAACCCAAGACGACCAATGGGAGATGTAAAACCCGGACTGGAGTCACACCGGATCACTGCCACATTAAACCTGTAGGCTGGAGAAAGACAAAACCTGGGCTTAAACTTTTCAGATTCATGAAAGATTGCACAACACCCACACACTGCAGCGACAGAGAGGTCATGCATGAGAAGGGCTCTTTTGCAGCAGCATAATGATATATAAGACACCGTTAGAATCACAAACCAAGTGCCACATGAGGTGGATCTTACAAATTCATAATCCCACACCAGTGCTGGAGCCGACAGTTCAAACCTAGCCCTGAACAGCTCAAGCCTACAGCATCTGCATCAAACACCCACATTTATTCTGCAGCAAGAGTAAGGCAAAACATGGCACGCGCTAATTATGCAGGGTCTGCAGAGGAGGTGCCCTTTCCAACAAGCCCAAAGGACCCAAAGCGAACAAGGCTATCGCGTTTTCATTCGCTGGTGTGCGTCTCCATAGTTGTACTGACTCAGCGAGCAGTTTGTTTGCATGCTAAATTTCACTGGCACAAAGAGAAAAGATCGCTTGACAAACATCTTCTGTGCTGCGAGGCAGGTGAGTCACTAAGTAAATGGTAGTTTTGTATTTGTGGGGGTTTCTGATGGATTTTAGAACATTTAGCCTCATTTCATTTACTCTTTCTGTGGTTGGGTTATTGAGTGACAAGTGTGGATTATTTTTTATTGCAGCTGACAGAAAAAAAGTGTTTCCCATTATTTTATTTGGAAAAGAGTGTCATGTACGACGTTTCTATGAGACCCATTGTTTTTAAAAGTAAGCCATGTACGCATCCATTGTTGTCCATTCATTTTTTGTTTATAAAACGAATAGCATGTCTATTAAAATCGGTTAAAACATTTTTTAATTCTGCTGTGTGTTAAAAAATGTGCATGTGTCCCACGATTACACCCTATTGTATATCTTGGGCCTGAGTTGCAGTGCTATTTTTCTCACTTTCTCCGTCTTTCTCTTGCATTTATTGTGATTTATTTTCTATAGTTAACTTTCTTTTATTTTGCCAAGTCTTCTTTTCTCACTTTCCACTCATGTTTTCATTTGTTTTTGCTCATGGGCGCTGTCACACTAACATTAACACACTAACATTGTCACAGTAGCATCAATTAGGGGACCAAATACGGCTAAAGGACATTCACATTGACAGCGCCATTAGATCGGCCATTGCTGAGACCTATTGACTTAACCAGTGCTAGCTCACAGAAGGCCCTATGACTAAAGCACTTTAAAACTAAGATGCTGCTGGCCAAGCAACCAGCGGAGGCTTTTTAGGTGGGTGGAAGTGTGGCTCGGGGGGGGTGGGGGGGGGGGCAAGCTCAGTAAGACCCTTGTTGCAAAGTTCTGACCTTGTGGCATACCTTGAATACATTTATCACTAGTCCACAATACAAGGAATTACAGTAGTCAGTGTGGCACAGGATAATTGTGCAAACCATTGTACAGGTAAAAGAGGAGGGACTTTGGGCAACATGCATAAATAATAAAAGCATGAGTCCCTAGTGGCATTGATCTGCTTTGTGAAGGATAAGTTAACATCCATGATAACTTCAATATTTTCATCCATTCCTTAGCTGTCAGAGCAGTGTCCAGTTCTGCAGGCCTCCACGAGGATAACCAGATCAAGGATGCCCCCCCAAATAACTGCAGCTCTGTTTTATCTCCTTTTAATTTCAGTGAGTGCATTTGCTACCAAGAAGGCCTGCAACTTATGCATACATGGGCTTCATCAGCAAAGGAGACCACAAATTGTGTCTCATCTGCATATGTTATAAATGCAAACCCTTAATTGCGGATAAGATCTGCGATGGGTGCTAAATAAATATTAAGACTGGAGCACAAAAAGTGATCCTAGTGGGATCTCACCAGCTAATGGTTTTGCCTTCAACTGAATGGTCTTAGTAACATAGCTTGACTCTGATCCATTAAAAATGACCCAAACCACTTCAGGGTTTGATCTTAAATTCATTCCAGTGGACTTGAGTCTGGAGCAGAGAATATGGGTAGAGACCATATCAAAAGCTGCACTTAAATCCTAAAGTATAAGCTCTGTGCGCGCCCTTTATCCAATAGCATCAGAATGTCATCAATAATCACCAAGGGGGCACATTTTATCCCAAGTAAAGGGTGAATCCAAGCTTGAAAAGCATCTAAACGATTGTTAGCTTCAGTAAATGCAAAGTTGACGGTCAGTATCTCTTGCCAAAATTTTATCGGGAGGGAGACCTGTTGATAGCTACTCAATACTTTTGTGTCCAGTGTTGGCTTCTTTATCACCTGATTTCCCCTTGCTTGATAGCAGCATTGGGGCATGGCAGCTAGCTCTAGTGAGGCATTGTATGGTATGGTGTTATTAAGTCCCTAGTCATATTAAAGATTGACACAAGGCAAGGATCATTTGGGGTTCCACAAGGTTCTTGTTTTGCAGCTGTCCTCCAGTGTCAATAGGAGATCAATGTCTACCCACTTCATTGGTGACTGGTTGCTTAGAGCTTCAAACATGTACCTCCCCAGACATTGACTGCTAATAGTACAGACGGTCCTGACCTTCTCAGTGAAGTAGTGCAAACTATTTATCTCACCTTGTCAAAGACTCTAGTTGATTCAATCCATGAGACACATTGCACGGATTTCTGAAGGAATCCTCTTTAAAGAGTTTCACCAGACCAAAAGATCTCCTTTATTGTTGAAACTTAATAGTTCACATGCGGTACCATTACAGGTCCAAACACACGAGTCTTGCTTCAAAGAAAGAGTGTCACCTGTTTTCTTTGAAATCAAGGTGAGTTTTTTCTGCTGAGACCTGTAGTAATATATCCCACCCCACTAGGAGAAAGTAGTTTTGGTTTATACTAACAGTCATTGGATTTACTGTTTGAAGGAGCAAGAACATATCTAACCTTTCAAAACCAGCCTGTTTGCCATATACACCTAGGACAACATGTTGTGTCAAAACATTTCTCTGTTGTATGTCCCATCAAGAAAGTGGATGAGTACAAACTTAGCTGGCGCTATTATATCCTTTCTGGGTACTGGAACCATTAATTACTAAAATAGATCTTAAATGCTTGAGGATCACAACTCTAAATGCACCCAAGAAACACTACAAGTGGGAAAGTGTTGAATGGTTTATGGGTATTTGTATATAGGTTTGGTTGGGGGAATTCTTTATTCTGCCATGTCACTTCAAGAAAATGCATCTTAGCGGTCTTTATCTACCTTAGTGTGGGCTAAGCAAGTTTTCTCTTGGATCTCATCTCCATGTGCTAAGCCATCACCTGGGTCAGGAGTGTGATACACCTGTACAAGAACTACCCTTTTTCAGAGGGGAGAACAGATGTTCTTGGCTTTACTAGTAGCTCTCAAAAGGCTAGACCATAAAGATCTACCCCACAACCTTTCAAAAGACATTAATGGATTCATGCAAGAGGACAGCAAAGTAATTATTGGGTTGCATAGGAAGGAGTGAGTGTGTCTATTTTGTTAGTGGATCACAGAGAAAAATCTGCTTCTCTGCCCTTATTTATATTGTTTCTTCATTTTATTCCTTATTCTGGTAGAAATAGGAAGAAAGGTTGACATGTAGATCTTCTTTCTCATGCTTGGAGCATACAGAAACACCAGAGAGGTATTTTTAAAATCCTTGGGTTTACCTTAGCTAAACACATGTAGTGGCATCTAAAGATTGTTCTTGCCATATTTGCTAAATGTTCTACCTCTGAGAAGCCATTGAGTCCTCTTAAGAAGAGTTCAAAGACCACATAGAAAAATACAAACTGAGCTGAGTATTCTATAACATAATTAGCAGAACATTCTTTTGAAATTTTAGACCTAAAATCTTGACATTCTCTGTTGTCCTGCTCTCCATAGTTCCCAACTAGTTGGGATTGCTTGTTCTTGCACCTAGAACCCCAAGAAGTGTTTTGAAAAGGAACACTCATTTAAAAATATTGGGAGTGAGCCCAGTGCTTAAACATGTACTTTTGCACTCTAATTCTACTGGGGCTGGTTGCTTGGATGACTGTTCCTAATCAACACACGGCAAGTTAAGCAAGCCCGACTATGCAGGAGATAAAAATCTGTTATTGGAACATGAGGGGTCTGTAAGAACCAGGAGACAATCTAAGGGAGCTCGGAGAACTCACTAAATACAATGTAATGGGCCTGCAGGAAACCTGGAGTTGGAGCTGCTCCTGAAGTATGCAAACTTCGCATCACCCGCCCTTCCCTCCCAATGTGGTGGTCGGCTTATTGGAGAGGTCTTAATCCAGATAAAGAGTGATCTGGCAGTAAACTGCTCCGTAATCTGGACAGAGAAAGGGATGCCCTCATAGTAAAAATCAACCACCTAAAAAAACAAAATTGGCCGCACGAATCCTCTACTAATTGTTGGAAATATCTACCTATATCCAAAGCTGGTGCGGAAAAGTGAGACTGTGAAATCGATGCTGGCCACCTAGAAAATCTTTGAGGTGAATATCCCACAGCCTGACTATTGATTGGAGGGGACTTTAACTCAAACTCAGAAACAATAGCTACAAAGAATGGGCGGGTGAATACTGGGGTATTCCACAAGCATCTGCTCAGGTTCAAAGGCAGGATAAATTTGGTGCCAATCTGGTGAATGCACTAGAGACCCTAGGAATGCGCTATATCAATGGCAGAGTAACATCCAATTGCCCGGCAGCTTACACTCACTTCTCCATCCTGAGATCTGCTACACTGGACTATGTCTGGTCCTCAAAAGAACACTTTAATGATATTGATGGATTTCAGATCACCTAGAGAATAACATGTGACCATGCCGTATTTGCATGTAAGATCAATAAAAAGATAAGAATCCACCAGGTAACAAAGACGCTGGGCCACCCAGAAGATCCTGTCCCAATAAAAAGAATAAACCATTAGATGGAGAGCCCTCAAATAAATAAAGTACAGGTTTAATAGACTTCACAAAGACAATAGGAACTAATAGCAGGTTGGTCCTCCTTGATCACATCACTACAGGACAACCTAGCTGAAGGCCCTAAAAGAAGACCCGAACAGGACACGTGGAAGCATGTTGATAGTCAGAAAATAAAATGCCTAAGAAATGACTTAAATAAAGCACTCTGTGACCTAAAATAGAAAAAATATGGCAGTCAAGGGAACATGAGAAAATGAGAACACTAAGGCAAGCATACAGATGGCAACTATAGTTGAACAACTGGATGAACAATGATCTAACATGGGCCAAACTCCATGCTGCACTCAAGGTAAAAGACTCTTAAGAAATTCTTGGGGATAATGAACAAGCTTGCCAACACCCGAAGCCACAAAGCTTGCCATACCTCGGTGAAGCAAAGGGCTGATCACTTAAAGCAGCTTTATTGCTCCACCACTACTTCCTCAAAAGCTGATCCCACCTGCTGGTACAACAAACACATGGCTTTGCCCACAGAAGAGAAGAGCCCATTCAGCCTATCCTGTGAGATCTCCACAGGGCACCAATCTAAGCCTCAAAAAGCGCACAAAATTCATCCTTCGGATAGCCCATTTGGGGAGAGGGAAAAGGCCATTGCAAGAATACCACACAGCATCAACGTATGGCCGCCCACACGAAAGGTGAAAATAACCTTAAGGAATATGACATCCTCTGTGGTCCTATTGAAAGCTGATCTGAGCCTCTGGATGCCCATCTTAACCCAGCTTTTCTCAGTATGTCATCTCATGGGAACCGTTACAGAAAGTTGGAGGGGCTCAACTCTAATACTCATATGCAAAAGGGGAATTAGAACCTCACCCGCAAATTATCGAATTATAGCACTTTTGGATGTTGAAGGGAAGTTCTATGCTAAATTACAGTACAAAGAACTTGAAATATAGGCCAAAGAAAAACAAAAATATTACCTGGTTCCAGACTGGCTTCCAAAATCATAACCACATAGAGAATAATCTCCTGATCTTAACCTGCCTGATTGATGAAGCAATGAGACCTAAGACCCACCTGTTAAATTAAGCATTTATCGATTTCACTAACTCTTTCGATAACACCCCTAGAGGCAGTATGTGGGAAAAGCTGAAGAAGTGGCTGATACCACCACATCTCTTAATGGCAATAGAATCACTAGACAATGATACCTAGATAAGAGCCAAACTATTGGCCAATTGGGCGACGTCAGAGAAAAGTTTTACTAATAAAGGGCTGAAACTGCTGTATACTAGCCTCTCTGCTCTTCAACCTGTATATGGCAGATTTGGAAAGAAGCTATCTGGTATTCATTAGGATCTGCCTCCCCTCCTGGCAAAGCGGAAAATGCAAAATTTGCAATTTGCAAATGACATGGTGGTACTTGACAACACCCAAATTGGCCTTCAGAGATCATTGGATGCATTTGAACAATGTTGTGCATTAAATGAAAGCACCATCTGTCTGAAGAAGACTAAAACAATGACCCTTGATTAAAAAAAAAAGGCGCCTGGTCCTTCGGAGGGTCAAGACTTGAAATAACGACAATCTTCAAGTACCTCGGTGTCACATTGGATAATAGAGGGGGTAAGAATGCCCAGCTGGGCTCCTTGAAAATGATGGCAAAACATCTGACATGCAAGATAGGCCAACTTTAAAAAAGCACTGCATGCCAAAACACAGAGATCCTCCTAATGGTGGTGGTGGCTAAGGTGATACCTGCATTCACATATGGTACAATGGTGTTTAAGGAAACCTCTATGAGTGGTTAGACAAACAGCAATCTACCTTCTATCAGCGCATCTACGACCTTCCAGATTGTATACTAGCCAACACAGATAAGACTAGAATTCAAACTGTCAAAGCAGGATCTGATTCAACGGGCCAAATTCTAAGCTTATTGCCAAACAATGCAAATGGCTCCTACTGGCACAATGAACCATTTTCTCTGGGAGAAATTCCAGTAGCCCTGATCAATATGCAGTTTGCTCCTGGCACTTTCAGTCAAGGCCTTAAGTGCGGAAGATCTACTGAAAAATAGCTTACCACCAAGAATCATTGCTAAATTGCCAACAAAGCTAGCAAGAATAATCTCATGGGAGCAGGACCAAAGGGATCTAAAATGCAAACACCAAGGCAGCTGAGCCACGAAACTCTACTCTCCTGGCTCCCTACCTGATTACTTGAATTTACCTCTCCCATATCACGTAAAGTATGCCCTCATGAGAATGTATTTTGGCCTAATCTCCCAAAGGGGTTATTGGTATGGTCGTAAGGAGGAAGCAGTGGCCTAGCAAGGGGAGTGCAGGGTGGGCGCCCTGGGTGGCATGAGTTTTGGGGGTAGCGGCCTTTCTCTTTCTCTGTGAGATGTAATGATTTTAAATAATTGAACATCAATAAACTACTTTACTCATTTTTTTTTTGCTCTTGTGTGAGCACCACCTGCTTCTTTGTGTCTCACCAATTGCTGCACCTTGTTCTGTGTTTTTCCTTATTTCAGGCAGGATGCAAAAATCTACCTGTCCAGTTCTTATTTTGCGCATCTGATTGTTTCTCTTATGCTGTTTTCCCTTGCTGGAGGGGTCTTGTTTCTTGATTGTGCGTTCACATTTGATTTTATAAAAATGCCCCATCTGTTGCTCATGTGGCAGCCAGTTTTTGGCAGCTGGCCCTCACATGTCAAGTCTGGGAAACGAACACCTGCTTGGTTCTGGTGTATTCTTCACTGGGATTACACCAAAGTAATTGAAAAGTAGTCTTTTGGAAATGTCCAAGAATGTGCTAGGGAGATGAGCCTTGACTTTGTTGCAGGACAAATTCTTTTGCAATTATGTAAGGCAAATTTACTGTTTGGAAAATGCTTTATGTAGGGATGAGTTTTAAGGTCTTTCCTGATTGGTAGGTTGTTAAGGCGAATTCTGAGTGCATCTGCGATAGATATTCTGCGTAGCTGTAATGATCTTTCTCAGTCCCTTCACCTGAATAAAAAAATGGCACACTTTGTAATGCTCATTGTAAAGAAGGGTCATGCACTACAAAACACTTTATTGCAGTAATGTTGAAGAAAGGGGAGTGTTTAGGTTTTCTGCTTTCTTCAAAACCAGTTTCCTGTGGCCTTTTTTTAGGTGCTTCCTTTTTAAATTCTCTTTTTTTTAGATCAATAAAATACGTTTTTTTCTATTCGAGACATTAGACAGATCGCAGTTACAAATACAAACAGAACTTGTCAGGTGTACAGCCTTTATGAGTCTTTCCAATTTCTCATTGATTTTCCAGAATTTTTATTTTACTGCAAAATGTATTTGTTACCCAATATAAGAAAGAAACAAACCACCAAACTGCAGGGACAAAACAGATATCAACTATCCGTTGGTGTATTATGACACCCAAGACAGGAAGGCTGCTGAGGGTCTAAATTCATGTCACAACCGCTCATTCCGAATCCACACCTGTTTCGTCTACTGAGCCTTTTCGTAACATGGAGACTTCTGTAGTGAATTAATCCTTTGCTGTGTGGGATAGGTCCCACTGTGGGCCTTCCACATCAAAGTGCTTGAATTACAGAACTCCCAAGGATGAACCTTGTGTAGTCATGGGAGATCTTCTGTGCTGTTACTACCTCAACTCTTTGGAAAGGGGAAAGGTCCAGCTTCTCTCTTCTGTTTTAGAGAGAGGCTAAAAACAGATAAAACAAATCTTATTAGAATGCATGTCTTGTGCATCACTAGGTCAGTACAGCATTCTTAAATGCCAGCTTTTATGGCTTATAGGAATTCATGCCTTATATCTAAACACTGATGTGAGTTTCTTTTTTTCCGGTCCTCCCGGCACAGATCCGGAACTCAGCTCTCATCTTTGTTGGTCTTCTGGTGACTATAAACAACATTTTGAACAGTGTGCTAGGGAAATGACCGGATTCAAGCTGTACCATGACTGCAGAAAGCACATATCAGTCACGGACCTGCATGAGATGTGCCTTTGTCATGTGGCAAATCCTCCCTTATACACCTGCAAGCGCCTTGAGACCCTCCCGGGTGAGTAGTGCGCTATACAAATGGTATGATTGATTGATTGATTGAATTGAGTCCAGGAATTGAAGCAGTACATCGCCGAAAACAAGATAAATTCATGGTCTTCACACAACCCCGTCCCAGTGCCATTCCTTTGAAGGACTCTACCCAATCCTGCCACTCTGACTCCAGAGAGAAAGTACTAAGGTATCATAATTCATTTAAGTTGTAGTCCCTTGAGGTCACCGGCCATGGAGGCAATACCTCAATTGACCTACACAGGGCTTTGGGTTACAGCTGGTGTGTCCTTCCTGGTGCAGCTCTTCCAGTGAAACTTCCTCTATGGCTCTGAGATCCCCACCAGTCTCAGGACAAAATGTAATGCCAATTTCAAATAGGCTCTATCAAGGAGAATTGCTTTCATCTCTCCTTTCTTTTCCGACTTTGCATATGTACTGAACTGTACTGCACACATACAAAGTGGGACACATTTATAGTTAGTCTCAGCATTTGTATTTTGTACTGGAAGTGTATGCTTTCAGTACAAAACCTATGCTAGACTCATGCAGCCACCCTTGAACTATGGTGCAAAGGTGTGTGAGTGGTGCACGAGTACCTGATTGTGCGCAGGTGCTAGGTAGAGGGGAGAGTGCCATATCTCTGTAAATATGGCATTGGCGCTCACCTGCTCTCTCCTCACGCAGCACAGCATTTTTGGCTGCTTTGCGAGAATTTGGCAGCAGTGGCTGGCACAGGTAAACGCGGTGGAGCGTTGGGGGGAAATGGGGGCGGGGTGGGAGTCATCAGCCGACAGAATAGGTATTATTAAATAAATAAATAATACCTATTCCGTCATCTGTCGGTTTCCCCCCTGCCCCTCCCCACAGTTCCATCGCACTCACCTGTGCCGGCCCCCACTGGAATTTGGTAAATAGACTCCCTATGTGCCAGTGTGATTGTTGGGAATTCTGAAGCCCACCCTGTCCCCAATCGTACTGACCAAGCTACGCACCTGGTTAACCTTACATAGGAAGTTAAAACATGTGGGGTGTATTTGCCTAGATATTATCAATGAAATATTGTGTCACCTTTTTCAAGTCTTTGGTCTCATTACCATCTTCAGCCACCAATTATATTTTATACCTCGAATTAGGCCTTCTCTACTAGTACGATTTTATCAGACTGGCGCCGATCCTGCTGTGGCTTTCTATTTGGCAGAGGTCTACGGTTAATTTAACCCAACGTATAATTGATGATTGTATGAAGCTGGTTGGCCGCAGTAGGATCGGTTGGCTCAGATACGTGGAAGCCAAACTCTCCGCCATCGGGCAGGTAGACCTGTATAGAGACACTGCTTCTTGCAGAAAGGTCCCTAAACAGAAAATAATTGAACTATTTATGCAGAGGGCCAGCTATGCTCATAAGGAAAAGAACTGCCAGCTGAAATCATGTGCAGCCTTGTCCTCATTCCGCCAAGAGCAGTGGAAGCCTATTTTTACCTTTCACGTATCACAATAGCCCACGGTAGATTAATTCTGTTACGTTTCGGACTGAACTTAATCCCACTGATGCTTGGGTTTCCAGAGAGGATGTTTAAGTATGCTGACCTAAGCCTTTGCCCCTGTGAAAATTTCTCACCTCAAACCGATTTACACCTGGTACTGTTTTGTAAGTTTTACCAAACTGAAAGAGAAGCGTTTATCCTCCCTATCTTAAGATGTCACGTTTTCAAACAATGTAGGGTGGCCCTGTACTTCTTAAAATCCTTACCTAATTCTTATGTGTGCTTCTCGGTCGCATCATTTTTGTGGGCTTGTAGAAGAAAAAGATAGTCGTTGGGTTCGCTGTTTTAATGCATCATAACGGGCATCTAAAATAAAGTATGATTTTAAACTGTTTTTATGGCCTTTATAATACTTGTGTGTTATGATGAAAGTGTGCTTTTATGATCTATTTTATATAGATCGAATAAAGATTTTAAGTAAGTAAGTTTCACTCAAGTAACAAAGAACTGTCACTTAACCATCCACTGTAAATGTAAAACCATACCATTTTCATGAGAGGTGAAGAGCCACATTAACAAGAACCGTTGAGGGATTCTACACAAAATCTGTTGGAATAAAACAATATACTCCTTTTAGGATTCACACATTGCAAAGATTCTCCATGGCTCCCAGGTTCACAGCACAGTTTGAGCAGATCGTCCACCCCACTTCTTTCTCTAGGCATACTTCATTCCATCATCAGTCTCATGTTTTGCATTGTACAACGCTGGCATGGTTTAATCGTAAGCCGAGCAGCCCTTCGGTAGCCATAGTTCCTGGCTGTGTCATAGTATAATGCCATCCTGCTTGAACAAAGAAGTTGAAAACACACATCTTCTGCGCACGAGGACAGCGAGGTCCTCGTAGTTCTTGCTGTATTTTAGCTTATGTTATTAATTTATATTATAGTATACACTTCTAGGGGATAATGATGGGCACTTTTTGACTGAGGACTTCTAACTTAGGCCTTCGTTCTGAGACAGCTAATAATGTAGCGTATGGCTTTCTGCTCTGGAATTGGCATTTACAAGTTATGTCCAAATTTCGCACTAGCCTGTGCCAACCCTTTCTGCTATACACTTTTCCTTGCAATTCTTGGTGACATTTATGTGGGTAATTAACACAGTGTTCCGAGTTTTACAGCTCAGAGTCGCAGGAAACCTGCAATATTGCTGTGTTGCCCCCATCGGCCTTCCGAGCTCAGTAGGCCGTGGTTGTCACTGACTAAGGATAAAATGCACTCCACTGTATCAGCATATGGGCCACATGTACGACTGTTTTTATCGGTCGCAAACGGAGATTCGGGCCCTTTGCTACTGCCAAAAAGGTTTGTAGCATGTACCAACCCTATTTTGCGTATCGGTAACCTGTTACCGACTCCCTTGCAAAATACTCGCAAAATAGGGTATTGAAGTCGCTATTAGAAAGGGGCATACCATTGGTGTCCCTTCTAGATAACGAGTTGCAGGGGGGTATATGATTTTTTTGCACTAGAATGCGGTCGCAAAACAATTGCAGTTTACCGCCTACTTCAAGTAGGTGGAAAGCCAGTCGCAAACCGGAAGGGTTCCCCAGGGGACCACTTCCCCTTTGTGATTGGTTGCTAAAACGTTTTTTAAGAGCAGGCTGTGGTCCCAAAGACCACTTCCTACTCTTAAAAAATTAAACTGGAACTTTTCTTTTTGTTTTTTAAACGCATCTGGTTTTCCTTTAAGGGAGACAGTCTGCATTTAAAAAAAAAGTTGTTTTATTTAAAAAGCAAACGCAGACATGGGGGTCTTCTGTCCCCAGCAGGCAACCACCCCTGTGTTATTGCCCATTCCCAATGGGTCGCAAATTGTGACCTACCTCATAAATATTGATGAGGCAGGTCAATTGCGACCCTCATTGGGAATCGCAAAATGTGTCTGCGACACATTAGTACATTTCCTTTAGCAACTCGCAAATTGCGAGTCAAAAAAGGAAATGGTTGTACATGTGGCCATATATTCGGTGTGGACCACGGGCTAGTCGTTATATTTTCTGAACACAGAACACAATTACTAAAACAGCTGAGTGCCTTATTATTTACACCTTTTCTTCCAGAAGAGTCTAAAAGTGTAGTTACATGGTTGGGTATCAAAGAAGTGGTCAGTTCCATGGAAATGCGGTCTGTGGCTGTATTGATAAGTGCAATGTGTGTGGGTTATGCTTGAATACTGCCCTCTCTTCCTGCTTTTCCTTTTCACGGAAGGATACGTGGGGAGGAGTTTTCTGGTGGGTCAGGTCGGGGTGGGTGGGGGGTTGAGAGTGGAGGATGGCCAGTTTTGTGAAAGTGTAGATCTGTGGTCCACTATTCAGTTGCACGCACATTTTCTCAGAATACCTGTCTGGAGATACTAAAGCTGTAACAGCATTTTGTAGCTTGTTTCTGTGTATAATATGCTCTGAGTGCGATTTGTTTTAGCATTTTTCTGCAAGTATATTCACAGACACCCTTAACTAAATTTTCTAATGATCATTTCTTTCTGCTGCCATCGAAAGGTGATAGCAGTGATTATCTTTCAGAAAGATCCATTGACGAGGTGTATTACCTCTGGTGCTTGGCTGGTGGAGATCTGGAGAAGGAGCTCATAAACCAGGAAATCATTCTGTCCAAGCCACCAATCTGCACGCTGCCCAAGTAAGCAAAGTTAAATGTTAGCTGTTTTCTAAATGTAAGCTTTTGTATTTTATGACCAGGGTAGAGAACACTGGTTTACAGCTGGTGTAAGGAGATTGCATGAAGCCAGCCTGATCTTTATCTGGTTCATCTTTCATCTTAAAACATCTTATAGCCGTAGTGGCCAGGCATCACAGCCTCCAAAAGAGAGACTGCTAGCAACTAACTGGCTTTCGAATAAAGCTTGCATGTATTTGCAGTCATATACACCTTTGATTTCAGATGAATCATATACCCCTTTCCCTGCAGCTGTACCTTGACCCTCATACGTTATGCACCAACTAGTGCTAGTGTCTTAGAGGGTGGATACATTAGGAGTAGGGCTCCCAGTTTTATGGTATTTATTTTTTTAACAATTCCGTCTGTATTTATCCACATTTATTTTTTGCCCATCTTATTGGTATTTATTCCATATTTATTTTGTGTTTTGAAAATATATGGAGTCATAAAATGGTATATTTCCACATGTATTTAACTGATGAACATGCACTCATACTTTGCTGCCTGTCACGTTTTAGCAAACAAAGCAGCCAAATATAGCAAAACACTACAACTTCAGGGAAATATGAGCATTATAATACAAATATGTTACCATACACCTGCATTTAGGGAAATAACCTATTTTTAACTTCCCATGTTGCCCATCTGCTCAGCTGTTGTCCTAGAAATCACGAAAAACAGCATGGAGAGTCACCCACAAGAAGCACACTTTTCTGCATTTTTCCGCGTTTAAAAATAAATACAGACAGAATATCTGTAAAAATCAGAAAAAGACGGAAAACCGGGAGCCTTAATTATGAGGCATTTTTGGGTTTATGCATTCTTTTAATATAATGTTCTATCGCAAGCATCCTACATTCATTTAGCTTGTTTAGATTACCATAACATAACGTGTATTTGTAAAGCACACGTATCACCCAAAGATATCAAGGCGCGGAATAACAGATAGTTATTGTTACCCAAATCAATGGTACTCTTCTTATCGATCTCAGAAGGTTGAAAGGCTGAGTGGACCCGCTTGGATTTGAACCTGTGACTAAGGGTTTGAACACAGGCCCCTACATTGGACGCATTAGTCCACTAGGCCACCAGACCCAGATCTAGTGTCTCTCACAGTAGTAAACTTCAATTTTTTCTTTCAGCAATGCATTAGAATTTGTCAATTTATCAACAAATGGTGTATGCTCTTTTAGGAAGTTTTGAATAAAATGTACAATTATAGTTTGGAAACTGTGACTACCGGAAATGTTTTCACTGAGGGGTTCTAAGTTACATTAATGTCACTATGTACCCAGAGGTGAAGAACATTCCAGCTAATAACTGTTACCCATGTACAGTTTTATATTACTTATTACAACTATGCACGGGTTGAGGAGTCATGTGAGGGGGTCATAATAAATAACATAAAAGTACCTTGCCGCGGGCCACCTTCCCCCATTAACATATGTGCCATTCCGCCCCCTCCTTCCTCTCAAAATATTATCATGTAGGAAACTTGTAGAGCACATGTACACTATAAGGTTTCTTGGCGCTAAATCACCTGGAGTGCTTTTCTGTTGATGTTATGAACCCTAGCATCAGGGTACACCTTGCTCAGTACTGCTGGCAGAGCTCATCGTGGAATGTACCAACTCAGTTTGCTCACAAATCTAGACTTTAAGGGTTATGTATTCCTCTTCATCCTCTACTACCTTGTGTAATAACCACACAGTGCAGCAGTTGTTACAAGAAAGCAAGGATAAAACTGGAAACCGCGTTAAGCCTGTGTCAAGAGCGGCCAGAGAGTCTTGCAACAGTTGGTACTGGTAAATGGAGGGCAAGGCTAAAGACCATGTAGGGTCTGTATTGATTAGGAAAGTAATGAAGCTAGTACAGACAGAGGACTGGTACTGAGAGAGCAAGGGAACACCTGCAGACCATGCATGGACTGTGTATAAACAAGGACTGTGCGTTAGACAGGAGGTCCCTTGTTTGAAGTCCCCTGTTTTAAGTCAAGGTTGATGATGACATTGCAGCCCTCTTAAAAAAGCTCTAATAAGGAGAGGGGCTTGCACCCTCCCCTCTCGCATTGAGAGCAGAGTGCCGGCTGTGAGAGACACTTGTCAGCGCAGGATGTTTTGTCTTGTCATCGTGGGTCTGCGGAGACATGTGCGGAGGCCTTTGGTGAAGGCAGCGCACTGCCCCTGCCTCCCTCTGATCTGGAGACCTGGGAAGTAAGAAGAAGGCTGGTGAGACAACTAACTGCCATTCTGCCCCTGCACTCGGGCCTGTGGAGACCTAGGCGTAGTGGAGTAACAGTAACAAAGGGAATTTCGGGCTTTCACTTGTGACGTCACAAGTGTGGGTAGATACTTTGGTTACCTACAGTTAAGATGCTATTGCAGAGAATAACTGGATTTTGATCCATTTATTTCTGATCGAGACTTCCTATGAAAGCCATTTATAACATGTAGATTCATAGCTGGGTAAAGTTGAGTAAGCAGAATGTTTTTAATTGAAACCTTCTTAGTATCGTCAGAGGAATGAAGGCGAAGTTCGAGTTGATGTAACTCAGAAACCAAGAATAACACCATCTCAGTTATTCACTGTTTACTCATTTATAAATGCATTTTATTTTAGCTCTCCTCTCCAAATCATCTGTCCAAGCTTCCATCATATATGCAGGGACGGAGGAGTAATGGAAGAACCTTACATAATGTAGCCTGCCATCCAAACAATAAATAAGAAAAAACTTGACCTACAGCCATCTACTCCTTGACATAAATTTTTCTCCTCAACTACCTAGTAAAATGAAAAATAAAGTTCTGACCTCCTGCCACTCGCCTACCACCAACCACTGAAATTACCCTACCCATACAAATACAAGAAATAATTGTCTCCTACCACCCGCACCACCACACTTTGTCCATTCCCATCCCCTCCCCACCCAGAGGGTGTCATGTCAGTGGCAGTCAGAGAGCTGCTGTTCACCATGGGTTGTTGTCTTCTGTCGGCACAGATTTGCAGAGACCCATATTGATGAGAGAAGGCGGTTGGCGCAGGCCTAGCAGCACCTCTGTTCTTCTGCCTCACTTGGGTCTGTGAAGGTGGTTGAGACTGTTATTTCACCACCATGCTTGGGTCTTTTGAGATCTGGGTCAGCCAGCATAACAAGAAGCGAGCTCTTCCTGTGGTGAAGGCACAACAGAGGGTAGCCACTTGTGGTACCCATTGTTAAATATTAACAGAGAATAACTGGATTTTGTTTCTTTTGTTCACAATAGAGACTTCCAGTAGTAGCCATATATATCAAAAGTGTGTTCTCATTATCCTCTCTTAAAACACTGTAATCAAATTACCTTCTATCCAACTACGTCTATAGATCTGCCTGCTTCTTAAAGTAGCATAAATCGCCTTGCAGGTTTTCAACTACACCATTATTGTTGCTAACCTATTTGTGAAGTTGCCTATGGAGCATAATTGACAATAACATTCATTGACTGTCTCTGAAGACAATAAGATCACAGATGTTGGCTGCCTCGAGTATCCATAATTCTGTTAGGCTATATTTACACCAGTGGTGCCAGCCTCCGCTCTCTGTCCCCCTGAAAAAGGAGGGGTGACACTTTCTAGGCTCCACAAACTTCTCTTCTGCCTCTAGCTGAGGTGTTGCTCACTTTCTGAGCTTCAGATGGTCTCATTCTCAGGGTGGCAGCATGTGTGAGAAGCTGCTGCACAGTTACTCAACCTGATGTGAGTGCTGCTGTTAGTTTGGTTGGTTGATGGAAGACTGAGAAACAGACCTCCCTCTAAGACGTGTCCATTCAAGATGGAGCCGCCTCATTTGAACCAACCTTCGGGTGAGGCACTCCTGCGTAGGGAGAACGGGGACTGAGCTGCTTTTGTGATAAAGGTAGATTTTTGATAAGCTCGTCCTATAGTCCATGAAGCTTGATGGAGCCATGAGGCTGGGATGATTTTTGAAGCATTATGACAGAAGTAGTACAGGTTTTAATACTCAATGGACTGGGGCTGTCAGCCTGATTGGTTTACCTTCAGCAGGTGTGAGAATATCAGTTAAAGTAGATAAACTATGGAAGAAGCATATTGAAGTGAGTATTGCAATAGTGAGTGATTTCTACCTATGTGGAAACTTTAGGGAGGTGTGCTTAGCCGAGCCACTCATCCCAATGCCTCCTAAAGAAAATAAGTCCAAATCTGACTAGCTCAATATAAAAATGTTCATTTCCAGATCCTTGATGTTGCAATAGGATACTGATAATGGTGGATATTGGAGCCTGGTGATCACTGCCATGCCTAGCCCTACTCGAAGGTAATCGATTTTGTTTGGTCAACAAGTCAAGCAGCAGGTTGAGGGTAAAGTCTTTTTTGGACAGAAAGTGATAAAGATATGTTCCGGGTGGTGAGTGCTGGACACAAGGTTCAAAGATTGCTGAATACAGTGGCATCTATGATCTCACGGCTTCAAGCACATTACAGAACTCCAACAGCACAGATTGCACCATTGCTGCTATGGTCAGATTTGCAAATAGTGTTGAAGGACTTAGACAATGCTGTGTGGGAAGCCAGAGTGAGAGCATTGGGATTCCCATCCAGCGGGCAAGTATATCAAGGCTCCTTTACCAACATAGAGGTCTTCATGGGTAACCACCTTGTTCAATGTGGCATACACAATGTAACAAGAATCCACACTAGAGGGTCGTGTCCTGCCTCTTGTGGAATGGGCACTGTCATTGAGGACTTAAGTGCTGACAGAGGGAAGAGCGAAATAGTGCAGTAAAAGGATGAAATGGTGGTCCTTCAAAAACAGTATATTACATATATCTGTCCTTGCCATGTTCATGCAATTACAGAGGTAGGCACTCCAACTTCTTGAACCAAGAGATGAATACTGTGGACAAGAAGGCTTTAATTGACATTCAGAGAAGCTGGGTGGGCGTTGTCCATCTCTGAGAAAGCTCAAGGTTTCCTCTCGTCTGCAAAGCCCAAATGGGATACAAGAAAAATAATTCTACATCCTCTCTCCTAGTATTTCTCTAGCGTCTGTTGAATTTTCCTGTAATTGCATCTTTGTGATCTTGATTTTCTTCACTGTGCTGGGGTGTTCAAAGATTATTGTAATTTTGTAATGGTCTACATTTTGAAATTAGACTGTTTGGTCTTATACTATGCCTCACACGTATTTCACCTCAAGCCTCCCTCCCCATCTTATCTTTTAGGGGAAGGGGTAGATGATGCTGAAGTCTGTGCTCTGTGTTGGGTTGGCTACAAGGCTGGGGCCAAACCTCCCGCAGTCAGCCAACCTTGCGCAGGTGGCCAAGTCTACCCACCAATCACAACAGACCCGTACCCCACATTAGCCTTTTAAAAATATATATTTTTCACTAGTATGCAGTTCTCCCACAGGACTGCACAGAGTCCACGTTGGCATCTGTGGGACCATAACAAGCACAACATTTTTTTTTAGTTTAGTCCTAGGGAGGGTTTATTTGTGCAAGTGGGCTGAGTATCCAAAATCTGCCCCTTATATTGTTTTTTAAATTACTTTTCAGGGCTCAGGGACAGAATATTTCTCTTCATGCTGCAGCAAGCCAGTCAAAGTGATTTTTCCTGCGGGATCTACCAGCCAATCCAAAGGCTTTATTTTGAAAGCTGGTCACCGGTGACAATTTGGAGTACCAAGGCACTAGATAACTCTATTATTTTAACCTTTATTTCTTTAAAATGGCTGAAGCGATTTACACAAGTTCACTAAAAGCACTCTTTCTAAGTCAAGATCTAACTTTCTACCAGATTTGGTGTAGTTTTGTGCAGCTGTTTTTTCTGTATTGTATTCTAAAATTCCCTCTATAATGTTATATTGCAAAGAAGTGTTTTCCTTGGCCCACGCTTCATGCATCAAACTGAAACTTTCCAGGAAGGAGCTAAGACAGGGGAACTTATTTTTTTAAGTATTTTCATAAAGATCCGCTTTGTCAAATCCTGACAAAGTTATTAGCAACAAAAAAACGCTCTTTCTGTGGAAACTCTGCCTCACGTAGATCTACCAAGTTGTTCTCCACCTAAAACTTGGGAACTACCCAGAGTTCCCTGTTTCCTTTTTGTATAATTTATGCAGCAAGCCTGAAAGGGTATTTGTTTGACTTATACTGGGTGCTTCCATATCTCTGGGCAAAGCTATGGCTCTGACGAGCTCGAATAAGAGCGAAACACATTTGTGAGAGACCGTTTTTATTTATTCTAGATCAGCTTGGATGGTATTATACTAATCCAAAGCTGTAATATTGTGCCTGGAGTGGTAAAAGGCTTTTTAAATATTGCAGCTTGGCATAGTTGACACTAGCTAATCCTGTGCTTAATGACTTTGCTGCAAAATTGGCAAAGGACTTTGTCACTTTCTAGCTCTGCATGAATGGCATTATGCTACTCCCATGCTTAAAAACTCTGCTAGTAAAACAGACATTTGAGGTGAGCAGGTTTAGAGTACCCGTGGTGTTGTAGAATGTTCCATCTAAACGTTTGGCTCGCCACCTAAAACTTAGGGACTACCAAGAGTTCCCTGCTTTCTTTTTTTTGCATAATTTATGTGGAACTCTGAGCCTGACAGGATACTGCTTTGGGAATAGACTAATTTATGTCTAGTAGTAGGAATGTGTGATGTAAAATACTTTGGGTTTTCTGATATAATGTCTATAATGACTGCTGAGATTACCATAATAATATAACATTTCCTAGCTATCTTAACAGAAAGTTTCAATTCTGTTAAGGACATGGAGGCTAGGATCATGCTCATCTTTTTTTCATTTTATTCCATACAACAGCATTTTAATAAACAACTACCTTTCAGAAAAAACCATTAGGGAAAGAGGAAAAACATGACAACCAATCACTAAACAGTCCATGTAATTTAGTCCATCATCTCTGTTTATGCCTCCTCTATCTTCATGCGAGAGCTGCATCCCACAACAAAGATTCCTTCGATCATTGGCTAAGTTCTGTTTAGTGACATTGTTTCTTAAAACAGGAAAAATAAACCTGTAATATCTTTCCACACTTAATATAAAGATCAAACCTCAAATTGCATGAAACATTATCATGAGCAACCTATGATACCTCATGTACAGAGAACACTACAGTACATTGTGATAGTAACCATTGAACATTTTCCTTGCAAGAAACTTAAATGTACTTATCCTCAAGTAAAAAACTCCTGAATTTCACATTGATGCAAAAAACACCAGGGAGGGAATAAATCTCGACTCTGCGTTCTTATTAGAATTGAAACATTTTGTTACGTAGCTTGGAAATTGTGTATTCTGTAGTAGGGGATCTCTGTGTATAGTCCTAATCTAGTGAATAGTCCCGCCCATGTGCGTGGACCCCGGAGCAATCAAAAATAATCTCTTAAGGTGTCGAAAAATGCAGAACTGCTCAGACACTTAAGAGAGAATTAAAGACAGATAATGCAGCCTATATCCACAGGCTACGCTGTCCAGTACTTCAACTAGAAATTCCACCAAAAATCCACAAACAGCAAAGCCTGTCCATATTTCCCTTGCTTTAACAGCAAAAACCCTCTGGAATGATAGGGAGGAGGACATGGACAGACAAGCCCCATAGGCTGCCATTATGTGGCTCAAAACAGGATACTGTGCCTTTAAGAGAACTTTCCAGAACTTCACAGTATCCCAGAATGCACTGCAGGTCCCTTTTACTTTCAGTTCTTTTTTCCGGCTCCTGCAAGCAGGACCCTGGAGCATTGAGCTCTCCCTTTTCAAGGGTTTATTGGTGATTTTTTCACTTTTTCAAAGTTATTTGAAGATATTTTGGTGGTGTTTCTTCCTGTTTGTCTTTTGGTGCACTCTTTGATTGTCAATAGGCCTGCGTTATTTGACAAATGTCCAAAGTGCTCCAGGAAGAAGGCCAAATCGGACCCACACGAGGTGTGTGTCATCTGCCTTCCCTCCTCTCATGTCCCAGAGGAGTGTGACATTTGTCAGAACTTCTCCAGCAGGACTCTGAGGGATAGAATGAAGATCAGGCTTCAGGACCTGGAGGCCAGAAGACTGAAGGCTCAAGGTGGGTCTGGAGGGGCTTCCTCTGCCCATGCTGAGGCATCTGGGGGGCTCCCCAGGGGCAGGAAGACCAGCAAGCGTCCCCATTCTCCGTCTGTGTCGATTGCACAGACTACGGCGTCGAGAGGGATGACTGCAGTCTGTTCCCTGCCTCCCCAGGGCTCTGGGTCGAAGCGACGTCGACGTTCGGCGGCGAGGGAACTGAACAGGCCGCCGTCGAGATCTCCAGTGACGATTTCGTCGTCGTCGAGTATTCGACGTCGAGAGGCCCTGCGTCGGCGCTCGCCATCGAGGTGACACCTCGAGGTGACGGCCGTTCGCCGTCAGCGAAGAGGAGAAGGTCGTCGTCGAGGGGATCCTTGACGTCGAGGAGAAGGTCGCCGTCGAGGCGAAGAAGGTTGCCGTCGAGGCGAAGGAGGTCGCCGTCGAGGCCAAGGAGGTCGCCGTCGAGGCAAAGGATCGCCGTCGAGGCGAAGGAGGTCGCCGTCGAGGCACAGACGTTCGCCGTCGAGAGTGAGATGGTCAACGTCGAGCGTCGCCGAGGGGCCGGCGCTCGCCGTCCGGTCGCCGTTCTTCGACGCCAAGAAGACGTGGAAGGAGTTCTGGTGCCAGGAGCCAGTCTAGCAGGCGTCAGGTGCCTGTGGGAGACTCACCAGCCCAGCCTGGAAAGGAAGGCGGATCACCGGGATCGGTGTATTCCAGGGTTTATACCCCTTCTAAACAGAAGTCGGTTACGCCCCGTCCTCCATTGCAAAGGAGGCTTCCTCCGCGGACTCCCACTCCGCCGCCGCTTCCACCGCGCCCTCAACCTCAACCTCAACCTCAGTTGCCGGCAGACAAGCCGCCTCCAATTCCTCCGAGGTCGGTTTCACTGCCCCGATACCCGACCCCTCCCAAGGGGACCCCTCGGCCGAGGGCTCCAGCAAGGCCTAAGTCGCCCGCCCCTGTGGCACCGGCGGATCAACCGAAGCCTAGGAGGTCACGATCAGGCTCCGGATGGAGGGGGAGATCGCGCAGCCGTCACAGATCCTCCACTAGGTCACGACGGCGCCATAGGAGGCGTGGATCACGATCCCGCACGGACTCTTCCAGGACCAGGACCTTTTCGCCGACTTTGTCGAAATCCCCGGGGACGAGAGTGTCTCCTGTGGACGACGACAGCACATTCCAGGATGTTCTCCTGAGGGGTGCAGCGAAATTAGGAATCACGGTGACGGCTCCAACATCTACGACATCCGTGATTTTTGAGACGCTTCATAAGAAGCATTTGTCTCGCCCTCTACTACCGCTCGTACCAGGATTGGTAGAGCCCGCAGAGGAGCTGTTCCTCACACCTGCAGTGACGAAAGCCGCTCCATCCCGGCTTCTGAAGAAGTACAGGGCTTCGGACTCCGACCCGTCTTTTCTGCGGATAGACCCGATTCCGGACTCCGTTATAGTGACGGCGGCCAGGAAACAACATTCTACCTCCCCGTCGTCTACCGTGCTTCCGGATAAGGAGAGCAGATGGATCGACTCAACTGGCAGGAAGGCCTGTGGGATGGCGTCTACTGCCATGAAGGCCTCTAGCGATGCGGCTTTGCTAGGGCTGTATGATCGTGCCCTGTGGGAATCCCTCCAGCAGTTCACGGAACTCCTGCCACGAGATAAGAGGGAGGATTTCCAGGAGATCCTGAAGGAAGGGATGCTGGTTTCGAACCAGGTCATCAGCGCGGCTGCTTATGTCTCCCTTTTGGCGGCCCATGGATACTGTCATGGGATAAACCAGCGGCGCCATGCTTGGCTTAGGCTCACATCACTCAAGCCGGAGGCCCAGCAGCGGGTGGCCAATCTGCCCTTCTCGGGGGAAACCCTGTTCGGCAAGCACACGGACGATGAGATGGCCCACATGAAAGCAGAGGCCGAGACCCTGACGGCGGTTTGGCTGGAGAAGCCCAAAGAAAAGAAAGCCTACCATCCGTTCCAGAGAAGGTTCGGGGAGGAGGGCGAGGGCAGGCTTCGGGACAGCAGCAGCAACAACAGCAGCAGTTCCGGAGGCCCTTCCAGAAGCGCCAGAAGGGTAGAGGCGGCCAGCAGTCCTCTACAGCGAACAAAGGCCCGGCTGGGTCTCGACCCTGAGCTATTACTTCCCCTACATCCGTTACCCGCTCCGGTGGGGGGAAGCGTTAAATTTTTTCTGGCAGAGTGGAGAAAAATTACTCAGGACAAGTGGGTGCTGAATATTGTTTGCAACGGATACAGTCTTCGGTTCACCAGCCCGCCTCCATCAATTCCACCGGTCAGCTCGCAGTTTCAGCTGCGCGAGCTCCAGGCGGAGGCCGATATCCTGTTAAGGAAAAGGGCGATAGAAGACGTACCTCGGTCTCAAAGAGGAAGAGGTCTGTACTCCCGGTTCTTCCTGGTTCGCAAGAAGGACAAGAACGAGTTCAGGTCCATTCTGGATTTGCGACAAGCAAACAAGTGGATTCGCAGAGAGAAGTTTCGCATGCTGTCGTTGCATCAGATTTATCCTCAGCTGCAACAGGGCGAATGGCTCTGTGCTATAGACCTACAGGATGCGTACTTCCATGTGCCCATTGCACACAAACACAGGAAGTTCCTGCGATTCCAAGTCGGCGCCCATCATTATCAGTACACAGTACTGCCATTCGGACTGTAGTCTGCACCCAGAACATTCTCAAAGTGTATGGCAGTGGTAGCCGCACACCTAAGGAAGAACAAGGTGTTTGTCTACCCGTAGCTGGACGATTGGTTGATCGGGGCCTCCTCCTTCTCGGAAGCTCAAACACACTTCCAGAAGACGTGCGTTCTCTTGAACAAGCTGGGGTTGCACATCAACAATTCCAAGTCCGTCCCGATTCCGGTCCAGTGCATACAGTACTTGGGAGCCTCCATCAATACGCTGTCAGCAAGCGTGTCTCCTTCGGAGGAGCGACGATTATCACTCCTTCGGAAGGCTTAGGCTATTATGACCACTCCATCTACAACAGTGAGGACGGTGTCTTCTATACTGGGATCGATGGCCTCTTGTTTCTTCCTCACGCCACACGCACGGCTGCACATGAGACCATTGCAGGAGTGCTTGGAGGATCAGTGGGTTCAGAGGAAAGGATTTGGGACGACAGGATACGACTGTCTCTGCATGCTCTTCAGTCTCTGAAGTGGTGGTGTTCGGTGGAGAATCTCCTGAGAGGGGTTCCCTTCCACAAGGACATTCCCACACAGACCATCATGACGGATGCGTCTCTCCACGGCTGGGGGGCGCACTCCGGGGACTTACAGATTCAAGGGACGTGGTCCCAGACGGAGTCCACGTACAGGGCTCGACAAATCCACTCGCCCGCTCGCATTTGCGAGGGAGAATGGATGAGGACGAGCTATTTTTAGGTCCTACTCGCCCTTTCTGGCGAGTAGGAAATCAAACTAACTTTTGTCCTCTGTCTTTAAAAACAGAGCAAAAGTGACAAGATAACACGATTTAAAGGCATTTTTATTGCTCACAAAGGAAATGAGCAATAAACATGCCTTTAAATCTTGTTATCTTGTCACTTTTGCTCCGTTTTCAGAGACGGAGGTCAAGTGGGTTGGGGTCAGGTCGAGGGGATTTTCCATGGTACTAGACCTGCAGGACTAGTACCATTTTTCGGATTTGTCGAGCCCTGACGTACCACATAAATTTCCTGGAACTCAGGGCTGTTCACTTGGCGCTGAAGGCCTTTCTTCGGTCCTTCCAGACCACCTCTCTGCTTGTGCAAACGGACAATACGACCACGATCTGGCACTGGCTTCTGGCCAGAGGGCTGACTATAACGACTACCCATCTACCAGGTGTGCAGAATGTTCAGGGGGACGCACTGAGCAGATTGATTCAGGAAAACCAGGAATGGGTCATAAACGACGAAGTACTAGGAGAAGGCTTCGCAAGGTGGGGGACTCCAGACGTAGATCTGTTCGCCACCGCCGAAAACAGCAAATGCCGAGACTTCGCCTCCAGGTACTACCAGCCGGGGACGCTGGGGAATGCGTTATGGATCAACTGGTCGAACAGCTTTCTGTACGCTTTTCCACCCATTCCCCTGATTCCGACAGTGCTCATCAAGCTGTCCTGGTCCAGGGCATGGATGATCCTGATTGCCCCGGAATGGCCCAGGCAGTGGTGGTTCACGGACCTGCTTCACCGGTCTCTCCTTCCTCACATACGGCTGCCGTGCAGGCCGGACCTTCTCGCGAAGTTCGCGGGGCAGATGTTGCACCCCAACCTCTCGTCTTTGAGTTTGGCGGCATGGCTCCTGAGATAGTGCAATATGGCCATTTGAATCTACCTGAAGATTGCATGGACATACTGAAGGAGGCTAAGCGACCTTCCACTCGGACTTCCTATGCTTACAAGTGGAAGAGGTTTTGCATCTGGTGCAAGTCCAAGAACTATGACCCAACGACATGTAAGGAAGATGTCATCCTTCCGTATCTTCTACATCTGGCGCAGTCTGGCCTTAATGTCCATTCCATTAAGGTTCATCTTGCTGCGCTGACTGCCTACAGGAAGTGCCCTTCACAGGCTTCCTTCTTTCAGATCCCTGTGATCAAAGATTTTTTGGAAGGCTTGAAGAAAGTATTCCCTCCTGTCCGGCTTCCTTCGCCTTCATGGGAATTGAATGTGGTGCTGTCCAGATTGATGAAGGAGCCTTTTGAACCTATTCATAAGGCTTCGTTGCAGCACCTGTCCTGGAAGGCGGCGTTCCTCGTGGCCATTACATCGGCCCGCAGGGTGAGTGAAATTCAGGCGCTGTTTTGCCAAGAACTGGAGTTAAAGGACCGAAACGACTCCTTCTGTAGTAGGGGATCTCTGTGTATAGTCATAATCTAGTGAATAGAATGGCAAGCCCATCCCCACACCAAAGCGCTGGTGGAGAAAAGAGAAATAATACCACTATTGTGCGAACAGATTCCGCAGCGAAGCCTGCCCAACCTGAGCGTCTGCAGTGGCATCAGTGTCCAGGCAGTAATGTGCAGCAAAGGTATGGACCGACTTCCAAGTGGCCGCCTTGCAGATTTCTGCAATTGGAACATTACGGAGCAAAGCAGTCGTGGCAGCCATGCCCCAGGTGGAATGAGCCTTAGGTTTACCCCCTAAGGTCTTATTCGCTTTTTGGTAACACAATTGTATACAGGACACAATCCACCTAGAGATGGACTGTTTAGAGGTAGCAAGACCCGTCCTGATTGATCCATAATTGATAAACAATTGGTCTGACCTACGAATATCCTTGGTTTTATCCAGATAAAATTTCAACACCCTCCTAACATCCAGGGAATGCAGGGACCTTTCCGCTGGAGAGGAAGGATTCTGAAAAAACGTAGGTAAAGTTATGGTCTGGTTAACAAATCAGATATAACCTTTGGAAGAAATTTAGGGTGAGTACGCATCACAACCTTAGCAGCATGAAATACAGTATAAGGTTCTGTAGTAGGGGTATCTCTGTTATAGTCATAAGCGCCCGCCGTCCTCCCCGGTGGAGAGAGATATTCATATAAGGAATGCTACAGGTCTGGCGTGTTACTCCTTCAAAAAGAACTGAAAGTAAAAGGGATTCTGGGATACTGTGAAGTTCTGGAAAGTTCTCTTAAAGACACAGTATCCTGTTTTGAGCCACATAATGGCAGCCTACGGGGCTTGTCTGTCCATGTCCTCCTCTCTATCATTCCAGAGGGTTTTTGCTGTTAAACCAAGGGAAATATGGACAGGCTTTGCTGTTTGTGGATTTTTGGTGGAATTTCTAGTTGAAGTACTGGACAGTGTAGCCTGTGGATATAGGCTGCATTATCTGTCTTTAATTCTCTCTTAAGTGTCTGTGCAGTTCTGCATTTTTCGACACCTTAAGAGATTATTTTTGATTGCTCCGGGGTCCACGCACATGGGCGGGACTATTCACTAGATTATGACTATAACAGAGATACCCCTACTACAGAACTGGAGTTACAGGACAGAAACTACTCCTTCTATATCAGGACCGGAGGCAAGGATTATGGTCCGTCAAAGCTTGTTCACGACTAGGGTAGTAAAATCCACTACTGGTTTAAAATAGAACTTCTTAAATGTGGAGTCTGATGATCAATGGGCAGTGTTCACTATGTCCTCGAGGCAAGTGCCTAAAGAAAAAGCTTTGGAAGACATAGCACCTCCCTCCGAATGTGCTCAGAACACTGAAGTGTCAAAACCTGCCTCTTGCATGACATACCACCGAGCCATGATGGTAGAAGAACTCACCTTCAAAGGTGTACGTAAAACAATCAAGCTGTAGTTACCCAGCTGGGGAGCTACTTCGTGTAATGCTTCTTATGCTTTAAGACAGCGGACCACACATAATTTGTGGACATCCACGAACATTGAGTAAGAACAGACCTGGAATTGCATTTTGTTTGTCTTGTGATATGAAAGGTAACCCCTTCAAGGGTGAATAATTTACCTGTAATATCCAGGGCACGTACATCTGACACACGCTTGCAGTAGATTCAACTTCAGCATGGCCAGTTTAGCTGATAATTATTTCCTCAAGAGATACTTATTGCTTGGCCAAGACAAAAACAAATTGAGGACTAAATTAACATCCCAGAGGGTGAAATATCTAGGGGCAGGAGGGACCGACAGCCTCACTCCACTCATCAATTTCCTTAACAGTGAGTGTGCCCCTTCCTGAAAACCATCGGCGGGCAGGTGACTGCCGATATAGCTATACCATCACTAACCAGAGAGGACAAAAAAATCAAGATAGAAATGACTCCTGATGCTACGGGATCAGCATCCCTCTGCACACACCAAAACACCCATCTGCCCCATGCAGTCCTGCATCTCTCATTGGTGCCATTCGCCTAGGCCTTGGACAAATTACCATTACCAATAGCCATTTCCGAAAGTCTTCTGACATTCCACCTAGACCTGTTATCCTCTGTGCCAGGAAGGGCAGTTTCCCCTCCAGGACTAGATGGTGAGAATTCCCCAACAGGTCCTTCAGAATATCTTGTCTCCGGGGTAAACGGATTGGAAAATCCCAAGAAAGTTCCATCATCGCTGGAAAACAGACTTGTGATCTCCAAATTGGTGTGATCACCATGTAGTTCCTCTGCTGCCACCGGAATTAAGTGGCGATTCGCATCATCATCATGAACCCCTGTTCCACTCTCTAGTCTTGCAGGAAGGTATCCGTCGCCTCCGCTTGCGGATCCGACCTCCAACTGAAGAACCGTTCCAGTTAACAGTCCAGATGAGGGGCTAAGAGATGCACAGAGAATGCCCCCTCATTCTCTGAAGTATGTGGAACACCTCCGGATGCAGTTGCCAGGCACTGAGATCCTGAAGGTGGCGGGAATGCCAATAGGCGACTTTGTTGACCTTCCCCAGGAGATATTCCGCCGTCATCGAGATTCTGCACTCCAGGCAGTAGTTCCAAAACCCTTTTGTGAGGTCCCCCAACATCTTGAATCCTGACTCCTCCAGGCGGTTGATATGCCTCACTGCTGATATAAATCCATCTTCAGCAGCACTGAGCAACTCACTTTGTCCTGTGTAAAACACAGAGGGTGCGAAGGAGCCTGCCAGTAATTCCAGGCAGTTGATGTGCAGGAATTGTTTGGACAACCACTTTCCCCCTGTGAACACACAGCCACAGCTGACCCCCCAGCTGGTTTTGCTGGCATCTGATTTGATCACAATTTCTGGACAGGAACAAAAGACGGCTCTCCCGTTCCAGGCTTCCGTGTGGGCCAACCACCACAGCATTTTCAACTTTGCCTCCTTCGATACTCGTACCATTGTCGAATAAGTTGAGCCTTCCCAAAGGTGATGTGCTTTCATCCTTTGTAGAGCCCTGTTATGAAGATGACTCAGGAAAATTTCCTGAATGGAGGATGCTAACAATCCCACCAGACAGGCCAATAGCCTGAGGAAAGTGTGTGTCCTGGCCAAGATTGTCCTGAGTTTGTGACAAATTTTCGCCATCTTCTTGAAGAAGAAACTGAGAGTGGAGGCATAGGAGTTGATTACGAAACCCCAAAGGTTATTAGCTGAGACTGGACCAACAGGGATTTCCTTTTGTTTAATCACAAATCCCAATTGCTCCAGCAAACCTACTGTCCTCTAGAGCTGCCATGACAGTGTACATGGGCACTGATCCATCAGCAGAATGTTGTTGAGATAAACGATTAAGCGTATGCCCCTGGTGGGGAGACACCCCACCACTGGTTTGAGTACCTTGGTGAAACACCAAGGGGCGGATGACAGACTGAAGGGTAAGGTCTCAGACTCAAATACTTTCTGACCCCAAAGAAGCTGCAGAAATCTGCAATGAAGCGGGGTAATAGGGACTGTCAGATAAGCAACCTTGAGGTCCAAACGAACTAGCCAATCTCCTGGATGCAGAAGGTCCTGCAGAAGATGGGTCCCCTCCATCTTGAAATGGTGGTATACCAGCCATTTGTTGGCTTCTCTGAGGTTGAGTACTGGGCGCTGGCCCCCATCTCTCTTTTCCACCAGGAAGATGTTGACAAACCCAGACCAAGGAAGAGTTCAATGCACAATCGCCCTTTTCTTCAATATTTCTGTTACCTCTAGATCTATGAGGGCAGCTTGACTTGTGTTAAATACCAGAGGATGGGTCTTGAAAACCTAAATGGGAGTCCTCAGGAACTCCAGTTGAAAACCCTGGATCGTCTGAAGGCCCAAAGCATTGTATGTGACCGCTCCCCAGTTCTCTACGAACAGAGCAATCTTCCCCCCACTTTCAGTTGCGAAGAAAGGAGAGTCCTTACCTTGGGCAGACTCTCGGGCGCATCCACGTCCGCCACCTCTGCCCCTGCAGTAGAGTTGGAAATGTCGGAAGGGGTAAACGTTGCCAAACCTCGCAGAGTACTGGTATTGCCCCTGCCGGGAGCCTTAGCATTTTTAAGAGGCATTGATAACAAAGCGACTGAACAAGCGCCCCCTACCTTGTCTGACCCCTGCAAAAATCTTGGGGGGAAATCATCTTTTCAATAAAGACCTGCACCTTATCCAGAGAGTTGAATGTGGTAGCGAACTTGCTGAGTTCCTTTGAAAAGGGATCCCCGAACAACACCCATTTCACAGTGGGACCTGCTTCAGACGCTGCCAGGTAACCAAACTTCGGGTCCACCTAAATTAAGAGAGATTGCGCTCTCTCTACTGAGTGCGCACAGTTTGCGATGCCCAACAGTATGAATGCTCCCTGGGACCATCCCGACACAATCTTGGGAGATATGAGGTCACCTGACTGCTTGGCGTCTTCAACCATGCCTAAAATTTTTGCAATTGGCCCATAAGATCCAATAAATTGTCTTGACATGACTGCCGGGAGTTATCTATGCCCTTCTTGGGGTCATAGTACTTTATCATGAAAGTAACCATATGCTCGTCTAGCTCGGGAGTGAGGGCTACCTTGCTCTCCAGGAACGGGTGGGGACACTCTACTTGTAGACAAGCCCTGACGTCTTTGTCCAAGGGCTTGCGAAGCCACCCTGCCACCTATGCCTCTGCCTTCTCGTTTGGAGACCACATGGAAGACCTAGGATGAAGTAGATCATCTAGATCCAGCATGTCTGCAACTAAGGATTCTTGGACAGTGGCAGGAGTGGAAAGAGGAAGGGTAGATTTGTCAGCAGAGGGGCACCATGGCCTGGAAAGACCTGGGTCCCCATCAGATCGCCCTGAGAATCATCGTAACCTAAGGGGCTGGGTGAGGAGGGAGGCTGAACAAAGGGGTCATGTGCTGGCGTCTGTGGCTAAGCCTGTAGAAAGGCTTTTTTTGAGGCGCTCGAAAGCGTCTTTATCAGTGCCATGGCCTGCAGGGTGCTTGAGCGCTTTGCGTGGTATGTTTTTGAGTTGCGCCTCTGCCAGCTTTTCAATCTTTCTTTCTAGGGGTGCCAAGACCAGGAACACAGCATGCTGTATCGAGGTGTCCACTGCCTCACAAAACCCATCATCTAAAGCAGGAAAGAAACCGATTGCTCCTCCATATAATCAGCTTCTTGCATGACAGAAAAAGCTCTGTTGTGCTAGGCAATTCCTATCTAATATAAATAGTCAAGGACTCAAGACAATGGGACCTCACCTTATAATGTATGCAGATGGTAGACAGCCGTGGCCAGACCCTGCGGTGCCAGAGGGCTTGACAACTGACTAGAATGCCTTAACTGACCTGCTAACCAGAACACCCCAAAGCAGGTTGGGAAGGTCTTATGAGCCCAGAGGGGACACACACTGCCTGCAAACAGGGATATTGACCCATCTGAGGAAGCAATCCCCAAAACCACACTTAACAGGCTTTGCAACTAAATGTGCTGCCTGCAGGCACACCTGCACAGTAATTCTGGCACGTAGGAGTAATTTTCTACATAGCCGACCCGTGAGCATATTGGTTACCGAACTTCGTATTGAGCGTCTACCATGGGAAACATCATTTACAACGAAGGAATTACTACGCGTAACGTTTACAACGAGGCACTTACCACGTAAACGTCTTTCCCACGCGTACGCCTTCCACGATCGTCTTTACCACGAAAGAAACGTTCCGGTCAATAATCCTACGTTCTGCGTGTACGTAAAAAGAAAAGTCCTTTTTTTATTTTGATAGGTGTTTTCACGCATAAATTAAATACGTGATAAGTAGTAAAGGGATGGGTGGAAATGGAAAAAAATAAAAAAGGGGGGCTGGGGGGGGTCTCCCCCCCCCCCCCCCCCCAAAAAAAAAACAAATTAATTTTTTTTTTTAAAGGGGGGCTGGGGGGGTCTCCCCCCCTTCCAAACAAACAACAAAAAACATTATAGAATTAATTTTAATAAACAATTAAAAAATATAACTGAATGTGTAAAAAAAACGTGTATTACTAATCAACAAATGATATTCTTTGACGAAATATTCAGCCATCTTGCTTGAGGGTCAGTGAAAGTGAAAAAAGACAAACAATGTCACTACTGAAGACATATTTCTTTTGCCTATCCGTTTCATTATGTTTATTTCAGTGTTTTTTTGGGCATAATCGACGCTGGATGAATACTAACGTATTTATGCGTGGTAAAATGCTGCGTTCTATTATTCTGCGTGGTATAGACTCTAGCGATGTAAAATTCGCGTGGTAAAGCCATGCGTTGTATTTGAAATCGTGGTAACATCATATATTCGTCTACCATCAGTAGCACTCTGATTTACAGACCCACATAGGGCAATTAGGCTTCCAGGCTGCAAAAGTGGGCACCCGGGACTGGCCAAGGCTCTGCGATGCGACGTCCCCATCTTTGCAGAAACGGTACGCAACGTTCACGGAACCCGTGGAGCGTCTCGTTCTAGTTCGAGCGCCCTCTAGTGGCCGGTGGGCAGAACAACACACGTGGCTCCTGTCAAAGTTTGCAAGCCACGTGAGGAGCACCCCGTCTGAAACAAAAGGCAACGTTGGAACATGCGCGGCATTAACGCATGAGCATCCCCCTGAAATCACTACAAAAATCACCAGTAAAAGCATCAAAGCTGTACATTACAGTGAGGAGACAATAAAAGACAGTTAACTCGTGGCTGGAGAGGAGGCATATACCAGATGATGGACTATATTATTACATGGACTGTTTAGTGATTGGTTGTGATATTTTTTTCCTTTCCCTAATGGCTTTTTGGGAAAGGTAGTTGTTTATTAAAAGGCTGCTGTAAGGAAAAAAGTGGAAAAAGATTAGCATAATCCTCGCCTCTGGTCCTGATATAAAATTACCTTCATTCTGCTGCATAACATTTATGTGCTACTCCTATATAAAAAATAACTTATTTTTTTTTATTGTATTGCATAACAAGTAACTTCTTATTGTAAGAAATCAATAACTGTCTGTCTACTATTTATAGCGGATGGTATGAAGCTTCAGGGAAATAAGAGTTTCTCCGGCAGGGTTGATGAGCCTAACTCATCATAAAGAAGAGTGAGAAACGCCTCTCTGCTCTTCTTTTCCCTAAGGAGGGTGCAATACGTTTTACCTTCTTGGGGCTTTAGCGATCTAACCTGGAATGTCCCCCAAACTGGGAGATTTACCATATTGTGTTCTGTTGTCTTCGTTATTTTCATGTTTTAAACCACTTTCAGTTCCTTTCTCTGAGTCCTGCGTACTGTTTTACCCTTTTGGATTTCTATAACAAAGTGGAAAAAAGACCAAAACTCTGACAAAATGTAACCCCTTCCGTGCGGGGCTGTTTCCCCTGCTGTGCTGGGGGGCGGGGGCGTGAACAGCGCCCCGGTGCTCATGACGAGGTCAGCTTCTCATGAGCTACGGCGCTCCGGTGCTCATGACGAGCTGAGCTCGTCATGGCCACACCCGTTCCCATGGAACGCTCAACACAGCAGGGGAATCAGCCCAGCTTGCGAGCTTTCCACGGAACGGGCGCGGTCATGACGAGCTCAGCTCGTCATGAGCACCGGAGCGCCGTAGCTCATGACGAGCTGACCTCGTCATGAGCACTCAAGGGGTTAATAGTATATTTTTAAACTGATAAAATAAAGTTATGGTTCAGGTAGTGCAAAGACTGTATTACTTACATGTTTTCATGGTGGGGCACAAGTTCTGATTTATATTGCGGACCATAACTGGTGATTGTAGATTTTGCTTTGGGACCATACTGCCACTTTAACTATATTTTTTCAGTGAATCGCTTAGGCTTTCCCCTCCCCCCAAGTGTTATATGTTAACCTGGAACAGAGCATAGAAGTAATAGGTTTACGGATGTGCGTTCATTATTGTGTTTGTTCCAAATAAAATGTTTTATTAGGTCACATTTGGCTTCATATAAGTGTATCTGTATATAATCATTTTCTTAGTGTAGTTTGCAAAACACAAGAAAATATGTATTTTATGTTGTTTTTAAAATTTTATTTTATTTCACAAGCTTCTTATTTGAAGATGGCGAACGTTTTGGGCAAGGAAGGGATAGAAGCTGCCTCTTAGATGACACCACTGTGACTTTATCCTTGTGCCAACTTAGAAATGTAAGTTCCCATTGCTCTTCTCTATAGTCCTGAAATGTAATGCCTCTACACTTTTAAAATGTTTAATTTTGTCTAAAACTTTACTTCTCAAAAAAAGTGAGAAAGCTTTTAAAATGTTTACATCGACAAATCAAAAATCCGGAAAGCTAGGGTAAGCATGGACCAGGAAACAAAAACCATGGTAAAAAAATAAGAAAGAAAAGTACCAAGTCCAACGTGGCCACAAGTCGAACATACCTTTGGTGTTCCCAAAGCTAGGTCTTTTTTGTATTTTAAAAAAAATGTACAACTGCGGGGATCTGGTACACCCTAAACGCCTCCTGTTTCAGATCTCATTGGGCCAGTGACTGGAATCTCCTTAACCCTGGCTATGAAAGAGGCATTGACTCTCATATTTCCTCAGGCCACAACCACCACCTGATTAG
This sequence comes from Lissotriton helveticus, assembly GCF_964261635.1. Taxonomy (NCBI): domain Eukaryota; kingdom Metazoa; phylum Chordata; class Amphibia; order Caudata; family Salamandridae; genus Lissotriton; species Lissotriton helveticus. Next base: position 1,652,559,400 of record NC_136059.1, read on the forward strand.
GTTACTGCCATGGTGGTGAGAAAATGGTTCAGTACCAGTCTAACATCATACTTGGTGGAACTGGTTAAAGCCGGAAGATGATGCTCCTGGTAGGAAGATCATCAGCACCTCTGCCACTATCATTAAGGAGGAAAGTTTTACTGCCCTCCATTGGATCATTCACTGTGGGAGGTAATTCACAGATTTTCGGAAGACCATTCCAAAAAAATAAAACATGGCCTCTTGGAAATAATTAATGTGGGCATGCTGGCTTTAAACCACTTCATCAGTGCTGTAACAGATAATGAGAATGTGTCGCCATTTGTATTGTAATTGAGGCTAACTGGGCTTACATCTGACACACAATAGACTGAAAATAAGCTTTCTCTTCTAAAAGTATGTTCGAGGCATATGAGCTGCTGATCACACACTATGCATAGATTGCCAAGATCGCCATCTGGTATTGGGCCCGGATGTTTGCACTTGTTTTTGTCCTGGAAAAGTCCTTGGAAGTCACGGGATAGGTGACTCCCCCTTTGGATGATAGTGCGCATGGGCATTGGCTCCATCTTCAGATTGTTTTTTTCCACCATCGGGCTCGGATGTGTTTTTCGCGCTCCCGTTCGGAACCGTCATATGTTACACTTTCGACGCGCAAACCATCACTCATTGTGCCCTTGCACCATCTCCAGAAGTTTTGGTGCAGTGCCTCTTCTGTTCATCACCTTTGCACCTGGACGTCAGTACTTTCTTTTTGTTCCCATTGATGTGGATCTGCATCTGTGTTCTTTACTTTGCCATAGTTTTAACTTCACCAAAAACCTACCTCTTCAACAGACAGTGTGGCAGGACAATATCTACCAAAAATGTCACTGGCTTCAAAGTGCGCCTCTAGTTCAGCCGGCGGTTGATGGTCATGGATCCGCGTGATCTTTGATTGTGGAGTCTGGGGTCGTTTGAAGTTGGGCTACAAATGCTCCCTGATGCACCTGCTAAACCATTCACCCCCAGAGATCTTCTTGGAGGCAATGATTGCTGCCATTTTTTTTTTTAATCTCCTTTGAGCTCTAAAGCACACTGCGACAGCTGAATGATGGCATACACTATAGTGTAACTCCATGATTTGTATAAATCCTGTTTGTGCGCCCGATAGGGCTATGTTAACTGCTCTGTGTGCTGAGTTGCAGACTCGTACCAGCAGAACTGGGATTATGAGTAATGCAGGAAAACCACACCCCTGTAGTTTTAATCTCTTGCAGGTGAGTTTACTGAAAGCAGATGAAATGGATCGAAAATAGAGAATAACTTGCAGAAAGCAATATATTAACACCAGTTCTTACCACTACTATTATAACTTCTATTCCTGCAATCTGAAAATAAAGATACTTTAAGACATTGGTGCTTCTGGATGTGGGAATACTGAAGTGGAATTCCCTCATCAGTCATAATCAAGACCTAGGTTATTGTGACGTGTTCATTGGACAGGATCTTACAAGTAAGTTGGGAATGGGAATTATAAGTGTGCTGCTTTTCCTGTGGAATATTTCTTAGATATACTGAAATGGGGAGAGGGCACAGGTTAAGGGCGCTTGAGTGAGCAATGACTGTGGATAGTTGAGCTGACCAATTTGCCAGGTAGGGTGATACTCCTTTTTAAAAATATAGCAACTTCTGTTCACTGGTCTGGGGTATGATTTTGGCTGCATAAATTCATTTGAATCTAAAGTTATAGCAATTCAAATTGTGGCTAATTTTGGATACAAGCTAATATTTAAAACATTGAAAGCCATCAAAAACATATGTGTAATGAGCAACACTTTCCGTCTTTACTTTACGATGGTATTGACATTTATACTTGTTCCTCATTTCTTTCTCTTTTTACAGAGATTGAAGGATGTTCCCGGGGAAGCCTTTTATCCGTTGCTGGAAGATGAGTGAGTGTCCATCGTTCAATAGTTTCTTTCTATCCGTTTTAACTTTGTTACTAGAATTCTAACCTTACCTTTAGTGCCTCTGGACGGTCCACATTGCACACACTGAAGTCAGTTCACCTTCACCTGGGTCTATCTCTGTGCATGGAAAGTTTAAATCCCTCAATGAGTGAGCGTCTACCTGTTGGTGGCTTCTTCAGCCACTACCTTATCTGGAGCATGAAGGCAGCGACGCCAGTGCAGTGATGACAGTAACGGTCCACTCAGAGTGTGGTGTTGGCGCAAGTTCTAGATGTCGCTGTGGTGAAAGGGACCTGCATTAGATTTAAAAGGGGTAACAAGAAGAAGACAGTAAACAGCTTTGCATTTCAGTCTTAGAGGTCACTATCACAGAACGTGCTTAAGCAGCACCTGGAGTAAGTTTGGAGCTGCCCATCCTCAAAGCATGGTCTTAGCAGCTTGACTTACTGGTGAAACTATACTAACAGACACTGTTAGCTATTTTGATTCTTGAGCATCATCAAAAATTGAAAGCATTAACGGCTGTGTTGGATAAGCTGGATTTTTCTAATTTCACTAAGATTTCTATACAAACCTTAATGCCATTGAGCAAATTACATTTTGGTTTTCTCCACCCTAGGAGAGGGTGGGGGCTAGGAGGGAGATACAGGTTCAAGCATGTTTGCATTTTGCTATCTTAATTCACAGTATTCTCTGCATTTGAGGTGAGACTGAAGTATTTGTCAACTGCAACTTCTTATTTTCCTCTATTCATATGCCCTGTACAATAACATTTTTTGTTTTTTAATATCCTTTCTGCAGCCAGTCCAATTTACCCCATTCGGGAAGCACTAATGAGTTGTCTGCAGCTGCCACTCTCCCCCTGATCATCCGAGAGAGGGACACAGAGTACCAGCTCAACAGGATCATCCTCTTTGATAGGCTCTTAAAGGTATGTACACTTTCCTTTTGTTTACCTTTGGATGTTTTTCAGATCCTTAGTTTTAAACCACTCCTCCCAAGCATTGTTTGTTTTCATTCCCTGATCTTCTCAAGTCGTGCTGAATTTTGAGGATTCCATAAAAAGCTGCCACACATACAGTTAGGCACTATAATCACGGACCCTGTAGTTGTACTTGATGATGGCAGTTAGGTCAGTTCATTTATCCGGTCACAATCAATCAATCAATCAATCAATCGCCAACATCTATGCCACCAATGTTGAAAACTCCATCCAAACCTCATTTGACGTCCAGAAGAAGATCTCCATCATCCATTTATCTTTCACTAAGATGGCTTCAAGACCTTTGTAAAAAAAAAACTACTATCTGGAAGTCTGGACTCTGGGTATATTCATGAACATATTTACCATTTTGGAATAGTTCTGAAGTACTTTTCTCTGGTACCTCATCACTAGAGGGAGCAACATCACCTAGATTTTCACCAGGTCCTGTAACATCTCCTAACTTTCACCAGGTCCTGTAACATCTCCTAGGCTTTCTCCCAGGGCTTACCCTTAACAACCTCCTGCTCCTACAATGTCTCAGGGACATAGAAGTTCACATTTACCTTCTTCATCTCCACGTAAGTCTGGAAATCAAAGGACATTGTTCACGCTCCAGGTCAAAGACTAGATCTCAGAGAAAATCAAGAAGTAAATCTTAATCTATTTACTCTAAGTCAAAGAGATCCAGTTGAAGATCTAGCAGAAGGTCAGCATAGGAGGCTTACTCCATCCTGGACAGCTATGTCATGCTCTTCCTTCAGAGAGTACTCTCCTATCCTGACAGGCCTCCAACAAGGATTTACTTGTATACGGTAAATATATTTCTGAAGGATACTTCTGATCACTCATTCCTCAGCTTTTGAATATTCCCAAGAGCCAAACTGGATCTGGAATTTTTCACAGCAACTGTTACTGCATGCTTTCAGGGGGTGCCTTAGGCTCCACCGCAATGTTGCACTAAATCCAGAAGTGTTGGCATGGAGCCATTCATAGGCACCACCCTTGCACGCTGGTGTTAGTTCCTTTCTTTGTCTGGCTAGTTGATGACCTTACCACATTTAATGATGGATTAGTAAGGAGCAGCAAAATAAAACATTGCAATGTCCACTTCTTGTGTCTAAGCATTTGCCATATTGAAGACCTTACATCAAAAGAAAATCCCCAAGGCCTTGGCATCCATTAGTTCCTGATCTGCTTGCCCCCTTCTCTGCAGCTGTTTTTAACACAAGCTTCGGTAAGGTCTGCTCCATCTCAACTTCTAAAGAAGTAGAAAGCACCAGATTAGGACCCTCTTTTTCGGAGAGCAGATCCCATCCCTGACTCAATTATTGGGGCTGCAACTAGAAAATCTCATACAGTAGCTCCTTCCTCGTCTGTTCCACTGGAAAAAGAGCCACCGTATGGACTCTGTAGGAAGAAAGATGTGCAAAACGCCTGTTTCTACTATGAAAGCTGCCAGTGCTAATGCTCTCATGAGGAAATGCAACAGATCCCTCTGGGAGTCTCTCCAAAATTATTGTGATAAACTTCCAGAAGAAGACCAGCAGGATTTCAAGGAAGTTCTAAATGAAGGTATGCTTACCTCCAATCAGATCATTGTAGAAGCAGCTGACACGTCCGACCTAGTGGTGCATGGTTATTTCCACAGAATCTGCATGATATTCTGTTCCTGGTTTAGACTGACTGATCTAAAGCCAGAGGCACAACACAAGATCCTGAATTTACCCATTTCAGTTACTACACATTTCAGCTCTCATGCAGATGAGGAAGTTTTCTATATGAAAACTGATGTGCAGACTCTGAAGGCTGTTGAGTTAGAAAGGAAAAAAGAGTATAGACTAAGGTAACGGCCCGATGATAGGCTCTACTTACCCCAGAGGGTTGAAACTTCTCACTGGTCACACCAACAGCAGCAACAGCAGAGACAAACGTACCACCCTCGTAGGTACATAGGGTCAGCAACAACAACCTGGGCCAGCAGGAATACCTCTTGCCAAGGAACGATTTCCTTCATTCCTTTCTCTTTTGCTCACTCCGGTGGGGGGGGCGTATCCAGTTACCCTCAAGAGAGGCAAGGCATAAGAATGGACGAATGGGTCTTGAATATTGTACAGAATGGATATTCCATCCCAACAACCACAACATTGACTTACCAACTAGATTTGTTGCAAAGAGAAGTCAACATATAGCTGCAGAAAAATGCAGTGGAGGTGGTTCCCTTTCACCAAAAAGGACTGGGAATTCCCATTATTTTCTGGTTCAGAAAAAAGGGTCAATAGAGGAGTTCGAACCCATCCTCAGTATGTGACGGTTGAATGCTTGCATTATACCACTGAACTACTCACTACACCTCTCAACGACTTCTAAGGGACTGCATGTGTGCAGTAGACCTTTAGGCTGCGTACTTCCATGTACCAATTGAAAAAAGCATGCAAAATTTCAGTTTTGTAGTAGGCTCCAAACACTTTCAATACAAAGTCCTGCCACTCAGATTAAAGTCAGCACCACACACATTCGCAAAAAAACAAGGCTGTTGTTGCACACCATCTAAGGAAACACAATTTTTTTGCCTACTCTTACCTAGGCGACTGGCTAAAGTTGCTTTCTCAGACGAAGCTCTGAAGCATTTTCAGTTTGGGTCTGGAGGTGAAGATCAACAAGTCAAAAATCCACCCAGTGTGCACGATTAACTACCTCGGTGCAATACTGGCGACCCAACCTGCAAAAGTGTATCCTTCATAGTATTGATTGTCATCTATCTGTCTCAAATGTCATTCTTTTGCAGATTCATCACCCAACAACACAACAGATATCATTCTTGCTAGGGTTGATTGCGTCCTGTATATTTCCGGTCCTTTCCTTCAGGCTTCACATGAGGCCTCTACAACAATGTCTAGAGGACCAGTGAAATCAGTTCTCATATAACTGAAAGAAGAAACTGAATGTCTCAAAATCACCAATTCAGTCCTTCCGATTGTGGGCCAATCTGATGAATTTAGTGATAGGGACGCCATTCCATCAGGACCTCCCAGTAAAGGGTGGGAAGCTCACATGGGCCAATAAATGACACAAGGTTTATGGTCAGACAACGAAAAAACCTACAATTTCATCCTACTAGAGTTAAGAACAGTTCATATGGCCATAATATATTTTTTACCTGAGATTACAACAAACTCCTTGCTTGTTCAAATGGACAACACAACAACAGTTTGCCTGGACAAGAAGGGATGGGCCCACTCAATACCACTATGTCTAGATTCTCTAGTAATTTAGAAATGGCTCACAGTGGGAATTAAGAAAGTTACATCTGTCCACCTACCAGATGTTCAATACCCAGAAACAGACTCCCTCAGCAGAATGAAGAAAAGCATGACTAGGTTCTAAATGACAAGGTTGTAGATGAAATATTTCAAAACTAGGGCTATCTGCACATAGACCTGTTTACTGACACAAAACAACAAGAAATGCTGAGGTTGTGTGTAGGAGGCTGGCTTAATATATGATGCACACTTATTTACATGAAGCAATTTGCAGTAATCCAGACAGCCTTTATGTTGATTTTAGTGGTCTTAGACAACCATAGAAAGCTCTCTAAGTGGTAGCTGTGGAGAGCAGCCTTCAGGCTTAGTCCAGAAGGAGTGTTAATCAGCTTGTTTCACTAGAACTAATCATATAGTGTAGGTTAAATGAAAAAGAACCACACAGTGTAGTTATAAAAATAAGTATATTTATTATAAACACTCACTAACACATTTTGGTAGATCTCCTACCCGGAGATATAAACACAATACACACAATACTTCAAATGAAAACAGGTAAGTAAGCACAAATACACAGTGCTCTTCAGGGGTATACCAAACCATATACTAAAGAAGTGGAATGCGAACTGCTACTGAAGTCGAGACTTTGACCAGAAGAGCTGGAGGACCAAGTATCCACCCGAGGTAGGTATCCAGGAACTCCACGGAAGCTGTGTGCACAGTGTAAACACAGCCACGTACTCCACGCAAGTCAATGGGGAAGTTGCGGTTGCAGTTTTCAAGAAGAAGGACCCTTCCCAGTGGACCCTGAAGAAACCCAGCGGAATATGGAAGGTTGGAGAGTCACCCCACCCGTGGATATGCCAGGAACCAGGATACCTACATCTGGAAGCTCGGTGCATAGTTGCAAAGTTACTTAAGAAACCGCCGTAGACCACAATGGATGACCTCAGTAAAGATGCTGCTGGCAAAGAAGGTGAAAGAGTCTGGTGAAATCGAAGGATGGATTCTTGAAGAGAAGTACCTGCAAGCAGAGGGGACAGAGTCTATGCCACTCGGGAGTGACTAGGAGGCACGGAAGACCAATGACCACCGATGACGGAAGATGCAGGAGAGTTGACAGTGACCTTGTTGCTGCAGCTGTGAGGACAAGGCGACGCTGTGGAAGACCAGGAGCCGTTCACGAGCTGTCAAATGTCGGAAGTCGAGAACCATGGGTTGATGTCTGGTGGGAGCAGCAGCAAGCCTTGGCAGCAGCAACAGATGTGGTAAACGAAAAAGGTGTAACGTTGTAACCAGCAAAGTCCAAGGAACTCACTAAGTGCAAGAGAGCCAGAGCAGCCCCCGAGCAAGCAGGGGAGCTCACTAAAGCCATTGACCCTCAAGAGAATCCACAGGCCGAAGGCACAGGAGTCGCAAAAGGACCTTGAGCAGCTCACCAAAGATGAGGGCCCACGGTGCAGAGGATGTGGTGAGGATGAAGACATTGGTAGGGAGAGATGCTGGAGGCTGAAGCTTCTTGTAGCCCGAAGATCCCTGGAAGATAATGTCAACAAGCCTTGGCAACAGGAAGTCGACGTGGTGCACAGGGGTTCTGGTCCAGTTGTTCCGACGAGGGATACTGGCCTCAAACGTGCTGGCAAGATAGTGCAGGCCTGCAGGGAGTTGCAGTACCACCACCTGTGTTGCTGAGCCTTTCAAGACCGTCGGACGTCAGGAGAAGTAGACCGGTCAGCTTAGTTGCAGTACCTGCAGCAAATGACTCCTTCACACTAGGGGATATAACTTTGGGAGTCCTTGTACCCTCAGGCCTAGAGAAGAAACTGGGCGACGCACAGACGATGCAGAATTCTGGCAGGACGACAAGACCAGGAGCAGCAGGAGTCTTCCTTGATGCAGTCTCAGTTCCTAGGCGAAGTCCAACGAAGTCCCAAGTGCCCGGACTGTAGAAGTGGTTTTGAATCTGAATCTTGTCCCACAACGAATCTGAAGAGCCACCCCTACGAAAGCCCTTAAGTACCCTATGGAAAGGGTTGGAATGATTAAGATATCCCTCCCGGAGGAGGGGCTGGACAGAAGGGAGGATACTCCCATGTCCTTTGTCCAGTTTCACACCAGAGCAGGAGCCAACGGCTCCCTGAACTGGTTCCAAGTGGAGTATGCAAGGAGGGCACCAAATGTGCCCTTCAAAGCAGTCTGGTGGCGCTGGCAAGCGCCCACACCCCAGCCCAATACACTAAGTCTTGTGTGGGAGGTGGTGATACCTCCCTGTAATAGGAAACCTATTTTTCTACCTACCCCTGCTCATGCTCAGCTCAGCAGCAGGAGGGCAGAATCGTGTCTGTGGTCAGCAGCTGCACTAGCTTGCTGTTAGACCCTGAAAGGGTGGTACTGGGAATACAAGGGGACTTCCCAGGGGAGCTCCCCAGTGCATGGGGTCCTGCATCCAACACTGTAATCTGTGTTGGGGTATCATTCCAACACGTTTGATGCCAAACATGATTGGTTTCGTTTCAGCCAATATATAGTTAGACATCTTGTCATTGACTTGATGTCTACTATATATATTAAAATAGCTGACCACACTTACAAAGCCTGGAGAATCGACTCCAGGGTTTGTAGGGGGTGTACTGCTTGGGCAGGGCACCCTCACACTTATAACCTAGCACCTTGTCTTCAGGATTGAAAGGCCTGCCTTAAGGGTTACTTATAGGCTTTAAGTGCTGTTATATTTCCTATCGGTACCCTAATATAGAACCAAGGAACATTGTACACCTTCCCTACATCATCTCCCATTCATTTCAAATGAACTAGCCTTATAAGGACATAACACCTAATAAGTACAGAATGCCTTATAGGGACATAAAGCCTTATAAGGACTGATGCCTTTCATGGACTAAACCAGTGGTTCCCAAACTTTTTTGACCTGTGGCTCCCTTGACCTAATCGGCAGTTGTCCGTGGCTCCCCACCATTTTTTTACCGGTGGACGGGATGTAAGCCTGACCTTCCTGTTGTCTTCCTTAATGTAAGTGGGACGCACTGAAGGTATTATAATCATATTTGTAACAAAATAAGAAGATAATAGTTGACGTAGCATTTGACGTAAGCAGATCAGTTTATTTGAAAAGTATTCATTAAAAGGGTGGCTTTTTAAATATGAACTGAGAAACATTACTGCCGTCATGAGCACAGGAGGGGTTAAGAAACAACTTGCCTCGTAATGTGTTGCCTTTGTCTTTTCAGCAAGTGGTAGCAGAGACTTACCATGGACTTCGTTGTCCCTATCAGCATTTATATATGATTCAGTCATGCTTCATTTGGCCCTTTCTTTTGTATATAGACGAAGCATACAGCCTATTTGCCATTTAGAGTTTGACATAGTATTATTGCATTATGCTGGTATTTAGAATTAAAAGTTGTATGCCATCAATCAAATGCTGGCCCAAATGCTACAGATTTATATTGCTTCCGTTGTCTGGCCATGACGTCTCAGACTGTCTCTCAGGCAGCACTTGCCTGGTTGCAGCATAATTCTCTTTCACCACACAGGGTCCCTGAGTTGGCAGGATTTTGAATTAAAATAAAAAACTTCCTGGTGCCAGTCAAAGACGCCGATCCTTTCTAGGCTGGCTAGCACACAGTGCACTGCTAATGGGGCTGGGCTTATGACGCCGTGTGTACCAGAGTTGCTAGGCCTCTCACTGAATCTGATCCGGAGCGAACGGGTGGCTCAGGGGCACTGGACAATTTGAGGCCTAGTCAGGTGCATCCAACAGAAAAAGCTAAGCAGTCAGAAGAGCTCTAACAGGCATGATCAGAGGCAAGTTAGTTGTCCTGTATGCAGTACACGAGGCCTAGATTCTTCTTAAAGATTGAACAACTTAAGAGGCTATTAAGAAATTCACGCTTTTTGTAGATTGCACCTCCTGAATTTAAGTATTTGAGCTGCTCTTATATGTGATCACTCGGTGCAATTTATCCACTCTTCCGGCTATATAAAAATGTATTGCTTTTTTGCTTAAATGCTTTGTGCTCAATTCCTAAACGATGTGATTCAGTTTTGGCGACAGGCAGAATCCAGTTTGTTATGCAGTTTTACATAACGCGCACCTTCAACCATGAGCAGTTTTACCCAGCGTTTCACAACAAACTCTGTATATTATTATTTTCAGTGCCACTGCCAACAATCAATACATTTCTGGATCGGACTCCCAGACGTCACTACTGCTGCTAATTCCTTGCAGGCCCCATGTCCCGACACTAATAGAGCAAGCAGCATATGTAACAGCTGCCTGCTCCAAACTCGGGAGACACATTGTGCTAAAAACCCGTTCAGACTAAAGGCCTTGTAAACTGTCTGCCACTGCTCCTCGCATTTGATTTACAAGTGATTATTTTTAAGCGCCAATTAAAAGTTGTAGTGGCTGGTGAACGTCTCTTGCATGCGGTAGTGAAGTGCGCACTTTGGGAGAATATGTGCGCGCTGGTCCCAAGTAGTGTGGGCGCCAGCGCATGCTACAGGGAACAATGCTCGTAAGTGACCTTTTTTGTGCATTTTAGTTTAATTTAGTTGTGCAATTAGGGCGGCATACTTCACTTACCTATTTCCTTGAGTGGAGAAGAGGGTCCCACGAGGCACGGCGGGCAGACAGCTCAAACACTCAGAACAGCGTATGGCCGTATGCCAGTAATGGCGGAGACTATGCCTCGGAAAGCAAGTACGACGCATATGTGCGGACGTCGCTCTTGGGCCAAACCATGTTGCAGGATGATGAAGGTAGCATTTCTAACTCCCTAGTATGTTCCCACATTGTGCGCGGCGCCCCTGCCTACTCATTACGGCGCACCAGGGTGCCGCGGCGCACAGTTTGGGAACCACGGGACTAAACCTTTAACCTAGTTCCATGCAGAGGGAGGGTTTTTTCCCCAATCGATATTGCTAAGACGTCATACTTAGAACATATGAATAATTTATGAGAATACTCTGCAGGGGGTATACTTCACCTCTCCGATCTACGCACAAGGTTTAATTCCCAACGTCTTCCTCAAACTAAACAATAGCTAACACAAACACAAGGACTGTATAAATACAGCACCTCTTGCTATCAGTAGGTAGGAGGGACCGAGACTTCACGCCGTCACACTGACCAGTGATTCTGCGGTCCCGCCATGCAATCGCTCCAGCTGACAGTGGTCTGACTATCCCTTGCGGGTTGTCCAATTCGAGTCTAGGATGAAGTCCCACACTCTCACTATTTCAGGTAATGGGGTTCAACAAAATCCTAGCGGGATTCTTGGCTCTTAGGCTCTTTCGCACCTACTCACATGCTAGGCACACTTAGGTACATTTAGGCAGGCATTGTAGGAGTACGCACTATCTTTTATAAATGCATTTTTTATTCATGCATCTGTTCATGACTATTGCAAAATTATAGAACTGTACTATTCCCTTGTATTTACTGTACTGCTGATCCTATATCTCTGCTACTGTGTAACGGTTGTAGCAGCTCATATATTTTACACTAGAAAAACAACGGTACAATAAATTCTTATTGTAAACGCGCTCGACTGTTTCTTCCGTGTATCTCTCTGAGAGAAAATGAGCAAGCATGAGTGACTGGGTGAAATGTAGTATATTGTTTCCACGAGTCTGAGGAATCCTGGTTTATTGTGTTCTGAGGTTGCCAAAAACGAATCTCTCTGGTAAAAGGAAATTCTAGTGGCACTGTGAGCTAGCTAATGCAAAACACGGCTAACATACGCAGTGGGGGTGCACAGAATCAGTCTACCACCCGACCCACAGTGTATGTTATCCGAAAGCGCAGGTCCTGTATGAGGGTACTATAGGAACTACACTGCAGTTCAGATATAAGAAAAAGTATATCTGTTGTAAGGGGTGCTAGCACCAACTAAAACAGGCTGCAATGGCAGGCCAGTAGTCAGTTTGAGTGGTCTCTCATGGGTGGCATAATACATGCTGCTGCCCATGGGAGACCCCTGGTGTATCTATGCCCTGGGTACCTTTGTACCATGTACTAGAGACTTGGAAGGGTACACCCTTAGCCAATTAGGAAGGTACCAAGGTACTTACCATAGTCACATTTAGGGAGAGAGCAGCACAGTGACTGGGGTTCTGATTAACAGGCTCCCAGTCAAACTAGTCAGAAAACAGTATAACACCAGAAAAAGTGGGGGTAACCATGAAAGCAGATCCTTCTTTCCTACATTATGTCTCCAGACTTTACCAACCAGAGTCGAAAGAGGATGCCCTTTTGAAAAATGTGTCAAAGAAATTTCAATGCACATTTCCTCTGATACCCCTCACTCCAACTGTTCTGTTACATTCTACCAGTTCAAGTCCAGAATGATAATGATAGCACTAGAATGACCTTGTAAGGGGTGGTTTATGGACCTCCACTTATCTAAACATCCGCACAAGAGACGGCTGTGCAGTCAGGATCTCCTGTATAAGTTTGGCGGTCCAAGTTCTGCAAGCCAACCTCCCATCATTGAACTCAGCAGCCTGGCTCCTGGATTCCTGTAATATGGCCATCTTAGATTACCAGAAGACTGTATGGACATTCTACTAGAAGCCAAACGACCTTCCACTAGAAAATCATATTCCTTCAAGTGGAAAAAGGTTTTGCATTTGGTGCATTAAAAACAACCACAGTCTTTCCCCTTGTCAAGAAAATGGGATCATCCCATACATCACTTTTTGTATTCTTTGGTGCATCACAAGACATGAAAATACATGCATATGCATCAGCATCCATCTTAGAATTGCTTCCTGCGCTCGCATGTGTAACGGGAAACACATGTGCATTATGATACATGCATACACATCGGTGTTCATCTTAGGATGGCTTTTCTTTCATACAAATCCCATTCCAAGGTGACTGCCCAAGTGCCCACAGATGTCACGATTCACTGATGTCCAATTTGACATTAGCTGAAGCAATGGAAAAAAGATGGCTTAGTACAGCCAGTAGTTGGCAAGTTTACAACAGAGGCCAATTCGCTTTGCCAGTGCTTATTTACTTTCTTGTTGCTTAAGTCGAATATGGCGGTTCCCATGCTAACAACAAAAAATATTTATTTTTGGTCACTCCCTTTAAAACTTTTGAATTGTTCGACCAATCTAATACAAATGTGGCATGATGAAAACTTGAGGGACATACCCAAGTGAAAAAATTACTGACTTGTTTAGTCATTCCTCTAATTGAATAAAAGAATGTGCATGTCTATAGTGATCATCGTTAAATGTACAGTTCAAGATATCCAATTGTTTTTCCAGTAAATTTGTTTGCTTTCAAATGCTCATTTTGTGTTGCTCCTGATGTTCTACATGATTTTTCTCTTCCAAAGAACTGTGGGGAAATGTCCAACGCTTCCTTCTTTTTGCAGGCCTATCCGTACAAAAAAAATCTAGTTTGGAAGGAAGCCAGAGTGGACATCCCTCCTCTGCTGAGAGGCCTTACTTGGGCTGCGTTACTTGCAGTGGAGGTAAGAACAATGAACATTCTGTATTCTTGCCTCCACTTCTAACCTCCATGGCTAATTTGAGTGCATTGTTTTCTGCAAACACCTTTATGACAGTAAGATTTTTAGAATAAGAATTTTGTGAGTATTGTTTTTGTATAGGTTCGTATACTTCAATCATTCCCTGTCGTCAGGGTTGGATTCCTCAATAAAATTAAAAATAACAGTAACCAGCATTATTTATGATTGTAATACATAATGTAGTAGCACATTCACATCATTGCAATTGCCCAAATGTAAACATATGTGCTGAGCGTGCGTAGGAATCTACGCTCACTAGATGTTGCTACTTAAAAATTAGCAAATGATTGCTCAAAAGTATGGTACTGAGATACCAGAGGGTTAAATCTGGAAAGGTGATCTCATGCACTGGAGTAAGTAGCAGTGGAGCATTCAAACTTCAAAGAAACTAATAAAAGCAATGTGCCTAATAGACAACAAAATGAAAGTGCAGGAAAATGCAGCCAAGACTGGCCAATATACATAATTTTGGGTTTCCTCCCATTGAGGCTGAGGAATCCACACTGGAGGTAATGCATACATGTTTTACTGAATGCATTTTCCTCCCAGAAAAGGGATATGCTTGATACTGTATGCATCACCCAGAAACGTTCCTCTATTCCCTATGAATCGACAGAAACCCCCAACACAGCAGTGTAATAGTGGCGGTCCTAAGCCCACAACTCCAAAACTAAGTGATGTGATGTGCACAGCAGCCTCCCTGAAGGGATCACTCCAGATAGAGGGTTGCAGGCTGCTCCGACTCCTTTTTTTTAAAAAAAACTTTATTTTATTGATGTTTTACTTAAACTGAATACATTAGACGTATTAGACAAACAGCATTGTCAGGATAATCCATAGAAAATTACATGTAGCACAGCGACATCAAATCCTTAAGTGCACATAAGACAAGTATCTGGAACGGTTTCCCTATCCTCTTGTTTAAAAGTTCACATGTTAGGAGCATCACATTCCAATGTGTAATTAAAAAGGTGCAATTACCCGCAAGTGCATGAGCTGTAGACAATAGTATGAAGTGTCTGGGTCTTAATGCATAGTGATTAGGGTGGGGATCAGGAATCCTGGCCGATGTCTGCAGGATGGTCCAAGAGGTACAACTGGAGTGGACCCAGATTTCACGGGGGGGTGACGTGGTCGGGAGGAGTTCGGCATATGTACATGTTTGGTCCTGCCATAGTGTCATGTCCCCAATTCAATCCTTGAATTTGGGTGCCCTTCCTCGACCCCACCTACAGGCCACCTGCTGTCTAGCCAACACCAGGCTGAACGAAACAAATGTACGATACTTTACTGGTATCTGCTCTGTATATCCAAGTAAAGCCAGACCTAGCCAGACTAGACCTCAAAAGTGACATGAAAGTCATGAGATCTAGCGCAGTGAACACTTGTTGCCAATAGGTGTGGACAGTGAAACATCCCCAAGCTAGATATAGGAAGTCAGCAGCTTCTGCCTTGCATCTGTCACATCGGTTTGTGTCGCGCAACCCTAATTTGTGTATGTTAACCGGGGTGTAATAACTGCGATGTAAGAATTTGTAATGAGTGATGCGTAGTCGACTATTGGAGGAGACCTGTTCAGTTTGTTTACAACGGAACACCCATTGTGAATCAGTGATGTCTTGTCCCAGGTCAGCCGACCATTTATCACGAGCTGCACAAGGAGGATACTTGGTGTCAGTATATAAGCTATGATAGAGTGTAGACACCAGTTGGGAAGCAGTGTTCGATCGCAGTATGTGGTGCAGAGGGGCTACCAACGCAGGATCCAGAGGGTATGCGGGAGTGCAAGCATGACGTAATCGGACATAAAGGAAGGTCTCCATGGCGGAGGGTGAGGGGTCTGAATATATTTGTTGGAGAGTTCGAAGTGTGCCGTTTCAATATAGGTTGCCCCAGCATTGGAGTTTATGTGTATTTTGGACGCTGTGAAACACACCTTCTTGCAGCAGTGGCATCTTCGGATGATAGGTAAGTGGGAGTAGCGGTGAATATAAGAAGGGTGCCTGTAGGCAACCCCCAATGCGATTCCATGCGTTAACCGTGCAATCTACGTTGGAGGGGCAGTGTTCACGCGGTGCAACTGTAGAAAATATAACCCCATCAAGCGGGATAGGGTCAGCAAGCCAATGTTCATTCGCAACATAAGGCGTATACCTGGGAGGATGGAACCACGGCTGCTCCAACTCCTTGATTTGATTGAGTAAATGCAGTGCAGGAACAGCAACTTCATGCAATTCCAAAGGAGCTGTAAATATGGGAATAAGGACTTCATTCTGGAATGTAGCAAAACTGGGGGTCTGGCACATCAATAGGAAGTTTGCTTTTTGAATGTAGAAGTAAAGGAATCCTTTCTAGGTGGACGGAAATTAGGAACTTTAATAGGTTGTATCTGAATGCCTTGCCGAACTGAGTCGGTTTAACGTCACAAGTTGCTCTCCTTATGGCATGGAATATTATGACTTAGGCTACCTATCCAATCTTTCCTTTCCCAATTTGCCGACTCTTCTATATTGAACAGTTCTATATTAGATAAAGGATAGAGGTCTTTCTCTTAAATTGAAATAACTAATAGTTTTTTTTGCAGATAATATGTAGGTTAGTTTACTATTGGAGAAGTCCTGATACGTGTTAGGTAATAAAAACAATTTAGAACTACATAGATTGTGAAACATAATGTTACAACAAATATCCCTCGTACTCGTTTTGCATTAGAAGAATTGTATAGATGATATTAGCGGCAAATATTGTTTAATTTAGGACCGTGAACAAAACAAACAGTAGACAGGTGTCAGAGCCCCACAAGTCTTACCTCTGCTTGTGAAGCGATTCCGCAGAGACGACAGGAGCTACCGCCCCTGTACCCACCTGACCCGCACAGAATGTAATACACGGTAAGGATGAGATGGGAACAGGGAAGGAAGCCAGAAAGGAAACAAAAGGCCTGGCCTGTGTGGAGCTCGGGTAGGGTCTTGGCGCCAACTGGAAGACAAAGAAGACTAAATTAGGGAATGACCTCACCTCCCCCCTTCCATTGCAGACATCTAAGCACATACAGAAAGCCTGTTCACTCACGGACTCACCAGCGTAGCACAGTCTGCCGTACCTAGGGGTGGATTGATGCTCCAAAGTCAGGTAAACCAAAGAATAGCGCCCCTGCGAATAATGTACCAACCCAAAGAATAGCGCTCCTGCGCGTGAGACAAACACAAGGTACTGCGCTCCTGCGCGTGTGAAACACCCAAAGTTTAGCGCTCCAGCGCGTTAGTGCAATACTGGTGAAAAGCACTCAAAATGTGGCATTTCCTCTGAGCAAGGCAAAATCATCAATAGCGCTCCTGCGCTGTGACAGGGTTGAGGATAACAAAGATAAGGAAAAGCAACAGCGCTTCAGCGCGGAAAACCATAAGGAAACCTCTCCCTCAGTGCGGCACTCGAGGATGGAACCAACAGTGTCCCAGTGTTCCAGCGCGGCGTTTGAGGTAGAAGCAAACAACGCTCCCAGTGTGGAAAACGTGGAGAGAATCAGCAGTGCTCCTGCGCGGCTGCAAGGCGGGAAATAACACGAAACCAAGTCTTAGCGCTCCTGCGCTTTGATGCTGCGACGGCACTGCAAGCGGGTTCTGGCGTTCGGGAATTCAACTCGAATCCAAAGCGCAGACCCGGCGGGGAAGCGCGGTGTTATGCGTTTTCCCCCGGAAGTGCTTGCCTGGTGGTTGCAGGAAAGACTGGACCGGGACTCGACTTCTGCTGGAAGTGAGTACCCCGGTCTCCCGTATGTGCCTAGTAGCCCCCAAGGAAACGGCAAGCGTTGCAATACGACAGTACCCCCCCCTAAAAACAGACCCCCCCCAACCACCCGTACTCAGAAAGGAGAGGCAGGGCGAGGGCTAAGCGTATGACTCAGATGGAAAGCACGGACCAAAACGGGAGCGTGGCGCACATGGGACAGGGGTTCCCATGACCGCTCATTGGGACCGTACCCCTTCCAGTCCACTAGGTAGCAGAGCTTCCCCCCTGGTACGACGGGAACCCAAGATTGCCCTGACCTCATACTCAACATGGTCCTCCACCACCACCGGGGAAGGAGGAGACGGGACTGTGCTGCCAGGATGAACTGCATGCAAAAGGGAGACATGGAAGACCGGATGGATCTTCATATGCGGAGGAAGCGAGAGCCGCATTGCAACAGGGTTAACCACCTTCTCGATGACTAAATTGCCCACATAACAGGGCAGCAGTTTCTTGGGACCTTGCACATTGAGGTGCCGAATGGAAAGCCACACTCTGTCACCCATGTGGTATTCGGGTTCCTTCTGTCTGTGAGCATCGGCATGCGTTTTGTAGGAGTCCTTCGCCTTGGCCAGCTCGAACCGGGCCTGTTGCCAGAGGCTGCACAGGGCACCATGATACGCCCGCACCGTTGGCAACTGGCTGTCCAGAGGTTCCTCCCAGGCAGAGGTGCGGGGCCGACGTCCCTGGAGGCAGAAGAAAGGTGACATGCCAATGGCCGAATGTTTGCTGTTGTTGTACGCGTATTCCGCCATCCATAGCACCTCAGACCATTCCTTCTCAACCATAAGCAGCAAACAGCGGAGGTACTGTTCCATGGTGTGGTTCGTTCTCTCAGCTTGTCCGTCCGTCTGGGGATGGTATGCAGAGGAAAGGCGCACGTCCATGTCCAAGATCCTGCACACCTCTTTCCAAAAACGGGAGACGAACTGTGAACCCCGGTCCGTTATCACCACTGCCGGAATGCCGTGGAGGCGAACCACGTTGTTCACGAAGACCAAGGCTAGTTCAGTGGCTGTGGGTATTTTCATCAACGGTACGAAATGTGCCATCTTCGAAAGGTGGTCCACTATGGTGAGTATCGTGTTGTGGCCAGTCTTGGTCAGAGGGAGGTCAACCACGAAATCCATGGAGATGGTGTGCCATGGGAATGGTGGTTCGAGGATGGGACGTAGCAGACCAACTGAAGGGTCTGACCTGTTCTTGCCCTGTAGGCAAACGACACAACTCGACACATGGCTTCTAGCGTCAGGCACTAACGTTGGCCACCAGAACTGTCTCTGTAGAAGGTCGAGCGTTTTGTGGTAGCCAGGGTGGCCGGAGAGGACGTGATCGTGACTCATGTGGATGGCTTGTTTCTGACTAGGTTCACCAGGTAGGTACAACTTGCTTCCCTTGTACAGCAACCCATCAACACGGGTCACCCCGTCGTGTCCTTGTGCCAGGATGGTTGAGCGGTTAGCTGAGTCATGAACTCCGACGATGCTACCATGTCCTGGAAGTGTTGTTCCGATATGATGGGAACCGGCTCAACGGCAACGGTTTATTCATCGGTTTCGTCCAGTTGTGACAGTGCGTCCGCCTTGGCGTTTTCTTTTCCGGGTCGGAATGTGATCACGAAGTTGTATTCATTAAAGAACAACCTCCATCGAAGCTGTCGGGCTGTGAGGGCACGTGCTGAGCGTAGGAACTGGAGGTTCCGGTGGTCTGTGTAGATGGTGACTGTGTGCTTGGCGTCTTTCAGGTAGTGGCGCCATTCCTCGAATGCTGTTTTTATCGCCAGCAGCTTCTGGTCAGACACGGTGTAGTTGCGTTCTGCGGGTTGGAGTTTCTTGGAGTAGAAGGCCACTGGATGCGCTAGTCCAGTGCTGGGGTCCCTTTGTGACAATACGCCCCCTATTGCGTCTTTTGAGGCGTCCGCCTCCACTATAAAGGGCTGCTCTGTATCCGGGTGCACTAGAATGGGGGCTGGGGTGAATCGTCTTTTTAGCTCCTGAAACGCGTCGTCTGCTTTCTGATCCCAGCAAAAACACACCCCTTTGCGCAGTAAGCGTGTGATAGGAGCCACAATTTCGGAGAAGCCCGTGATGAATCGTCTGTAGTAGTTGGGAATCCCCAGGAACCGTTGGACCCCTTTTACTGATTCCGGAGTGGGCCACTGTAGAATGGCCTCTACCTTCTTGTTGTCCATTCGGATGCCAGCTGGAGTGATGATGTGTCCCAGGAACTCAACAGAGTCGACTTGAAAAACGCTCTTTTCCAGCTTTATGTACAAACAATGCCTTCCCGGCTGCTGGAGAACGGAGCGCACGTGTTGGACGTGTTCTGTGATGTTCTGCGAATATATCAGGATATCGTCTATGTAGACGATACAGAAGACGTAGATGTATTCCCTTAACACCTCATCGATGAAATACTGGAACGCTGCGGGGGTGTTGCAGAGTCCGAAAGGCATGACCTGATATTCGAAAAGACCGAACTTCGTCCGGAAGGCGGTCTTCCATTCGTCGCCCTTCCGGACTCTGACTAGGTGGTAACCCCCCTTAGGTCCAGTTTGGTGTACATGGAGGCGTTCTT
Source organism: Lissotriton helveticus (assembly GCF_964261635.1). Classification (NCBI taxonomy): domain Eukaryota; kingdom Metazoa; phylum Chordata; class Amphibia; order Caudata; family Salamandridae; genus Lissotriton; species Lissotriton helveticus. The sequence goes on from NC_136059.1 coordinate 1,652,579,507, forward strand.
CACCTGATCCAAGAGGTTGGAGATTAACTGAAGCAAATACCGGTTCTTCACTGTGATGGCATTCATCGATCTGAAGTTGATACAGGTCCTCAGATCGCCTTCCTTCTTCGATACGAATAAGAGAGGAGAGGACACCGGAGACCTGTAATGGCGGATAAACCCGTTGTCCAAATATTCGTCCAGATAGGAGTGTAGATGGATGTTCTCCTTTTCCGTAAGGGAATAAATCCTGCTACATGGTAACGTTGAGCCGGGCATCAGGTCTATTCGGCAATCAAAGGAGCGATGTGGTGGTATGGTGTTGGCTCCTTTCTTGTCGAATACTTCCGCCAGGTCCAGGTAATATTCGGGGGACTTCTGTTTGGGTAACCATCCCCATGCCCTGTAAGGGTAATGAGCGTGCTTGTATGGTGCGATCACCTCGGGGGTGACCTGCAGCAGTGTTCCGAATCCAGGTGTATGATTCGGGACACCCAATCGATGCAGGGATTATGGTGTACCAACCATGGCAGACCCAAAATGACCCGGAACTGAGGAGCGTCGATGACGTCGAAGTTGATGTGTTTGGCGTGGTGATTAGCAAGGGACATAGTCAGGTCTTCGGTACGATGTCTGATAAGGCCTGAAGTCAGGTCCGTTCCGTCTACTGCCTTAACCGTTTCCGGTTGTGCTTTGGGTACTGTGTTTATGCCAAGTATTTGCGAATAGGCTGTGTCGATGAAGTTGCCTGTTGCCCCAGAGTCCAACATAGCGGTCACTAGCCAAGAACTGCCTGCCTGGTTCCGCAGGGTCACTTCCACTCCTACATGGTGATTGCCATCGAATACTGCAGGGATCGCTGAGGTGCCGGAAGAAAAACCCAGAGGACGGACCCCTTTGTCTACTGGGTTGCCTCGTTTCCTGACTTGTCTCCTTTGGCGATGGGCAATGCAAAGGGTCTTCTGCCCCGTGGCCGTGTGGGCTTTACCGGGCACTCTCGAACAAAGTATCCGCTTTTTCCGCAATACAGACACTGGTTCTGCTTCCTCCTTTTTTCCCTTTCTTGGCTTGTTATGGGTCCTCTGACGCCACCTATTTGCATAGGTTCAGGCGTGTCGCTCTGGGGAGCGGCTTCTTCCTTGCCCTTTTCCGCGCCCTTGTCTCCGAAGGACAGGAAGCGGTTGTCGCTGCCTTTCCCTTTTTCGGTCCTTCTTTCCTGTAAGCGGAAGTTCATTTTGACCACTAAATCTATGAAAGGGCCTATTTCATCAGGCGGATTGGGCAACTGTGAGATAAGATCCTTCAGGTCATCACACAAGCCCTGATAGAATATCGACACCTTCTTGGACTCCGGCCACTGGGCCTCAATGACGAGCCTACTGAACATGGTGATATAGGGAAGTAAGTAATTATTGCCTTGCTTGAGGTTGAGCAGCTCGTTGTCTGCTGCCTGCACAAAGGTGTGATGAGCGAACATTCGCCTCATGGCCTCCTTGAACGTCGGCAAGTCGTTAAGCATGGGGTCGTCGTTTTCCACCAAAGCAATGGACCACTGGGCGGCATCCCCGCCCATGTACGACAGAATGAACGCGACCTTGGATGCGTCGTCGGGAAAGGCTGATGACCTGGCCATGAGATGCAGGTGGCACTGATGGATGAAAACGCCATACTTGGTGCTGTCTCCGTAAAAGCGCTCAGGAGGAGCCAGCTGTACAGGGTGGGTTGTGACGACTTGTATGGCAGTGTCCTTATTGGTGGCAGTGGAGGACCCCCCAAAGGTGAACGTGGGTGGTCGCAACAGCCCTTCTTGTCTAACTCTGGGGCTCGGGGTGGTTCCCCAAGGACTGGTGACCCCAGCAGCTAATTGGCCCTGCATGGCTGTCATATCATTGCGCAGGCTGAGATTCTCTGCCTGCATGGCAGCTAGCATGACAGCTATGTCTTGCAAGGTGATTTCCGGGTCGCCCATGTCGTCTGGGCGGAATAGATAACGTGGGCTTTGAATTCTGTCAGAGCCCCACAAGTCTTACCTCTGCTTGTGAAGCGATTCCGCAGAGACGACAGGAGCTACCGCCCCTGTACCCACCTGACCCGCACAGAATGTAATACACGGTAAAGATGAGATGGGAACAGGGAAGGAAGCCAGAAAGGAAACAAAAGGCCTGGCCTGTGTGGAGCTCGGGTAGGGTCTTGGCGCCAACTGGAAGACTAAATTAGGGAATGACCTCACCTCCCCCCTTCCATTGCAGACATCTAAGCACATACAGAAAGCCTGTTCACTCACGGACTCACCAGCGTAGCACAGTCTGCCGTACCTAGGGGTGGATTGATGCTCCAAAGTCAGGTAAACCAAAGAATAGCGCTCCTGCGCGTAAGACAAACACAAGGTACTGCGCTCCTGCGCGTGTGAAACACCCAAAGTATAGCGCTCCTGCGTGTTAGTGCAATACTGGTGAAAAGCACTCAAAATGTGGCATTCCCTCTGAGCAGGGCAAAATCATCAATAGCGCTCCTGAGCTGTGACAGGGTTGAGGATAACAAAGATAAGGAAAAGCAACAGCGCTTCAGCGCGGGAAACCATAAAGAAACCTCTCCCTCAGTGCGGCGCTCGAGGATGGAACCAACAGTGTCCCAGTGTTCCAGCGCGGCGTTTGAGGTAGAAGCAAACCACGCTCCCAGCGTGGAAAACGTGGAGAGAATCAGCAGCGCTCCTGCGCGGCTGCAAGGCGGGAAATAACACAAAACCAAGTCTTAGCGCTCCTGCGCTTTGATGCTGCGACGGCACTGCAAGCAGGTTCTGGCGTTCGGGAATTCAACTCGAATCCAAAGCGCAGACCCGGCGGGGAAAAGCGGTGTTATGCGTTTTCCCCTGGAAGTGCTTGCCTGGAGGTTGCAGGAAAGACTGGACCGGGACTCGACTTCCGCCGGAAGTGAGTATCCCGGTCTCCCGTATCTGTCTAGTAGCCCCCAAGGAAACTGCAAGCGCCGCAACACGACAACAGGAATGTCGCCAAGAGTTATTCCCAGTGGATAGGATTAATGTATGCGTCCCACCATCACATTTTAGTTTTTCTCATTGAAAGTTCTTTGATTTGAGGTACAATTGACTTATTGTACCGGACATTACCTTAGAAGAAACTTCTTGGGGTCGAAAATTGCATGCCTCATCAATATTCATGAGGCATTCGCAATTTGCGACCCCGGTGGGAATGGCTGGCCCTCCCAGGTATGGTGGCCTGCTGGGCTCAGCTGACCCCCATGTCTGGGACTGCTTTTCAGTAAAGCAATTTTTTTCTATGCAGCTCGGAATGCATTTAAAAAAAACTAAAATGAAACGTTTTAGTTTCATTTTCTAAGGGAAGGTAGTGGTCCCTGGGACCTGCCCTTAAAAAATATTTTTAGAGACAGTCACAAAGGGGAAGGGGACCCCCTCCCTTTTGCGAGTGGTTTACCACCCCTCTGTGAAGGGTGGCAAACTGCAACTGTTTTGCAACTGCAATTGCGGTCGCAAAACAGTCATACATGGCATTTGGGGTCGCTATTAGGAAGCGAGTCGCAAAACTCTATTTTAGGTGTCGCAAATTTTTGCGACTCGCAAAGTAGGGTTTGTACATGGCCAAAGGGACTTTTGTATGCTGAAACGGGTCTAAGACCCGTTTGCGCATGCAAATATCCGTCGTACATCTGACCCCTAATGAGATACATCTCAAAATGTTGCAAATTGGCTAAAACTATTCAATCTGTTTTACGGTGACCTTAGATTAGATTTTCAATGATTGCATTAGTCCAACGCTTGTCCATTATTGACTATGAATAGGGCATTATGAATGGTATATGGTGGTTCCTTAGTGAAGAACTTTAAAATGAAATTTTTACATAGACCTTTGACTCTATATGAAGGCAGTAGGTAGCACTTCAGGACGACCTTCGGGGGTCTTGTAACTTTGATATCTACCACAATTGGCTCAAGTATTTTTTTTAAGCATATTTTATTTCCATTTATATACTTCTAAATTGTCTTCGAACCAGCCTTACATTTTTCCGTACTTCTTGTTTCTTTACTTCATATCCCATCAGTATGTTATACATTCCTGTACATCTGGTAAAATTGGCTCAAGTATATGGGAAATTAGTAGTTAGCTGCTTGCTTGTCGGATTAAATTGACAAGTGCATGTACGGGGACAAAATTATTATTATCCTGAACATCTATATGCATGTAAGACGTTTTTTCTAATTATAAGCCAACCGTAGAAGTGTTCAAGGAGGATGTGGCTAACATACTTGCACAGTACCCTAAGGATCTGATCATTCTGACCGGGGACTTCAATCACAAACTGCTGCCCGAAACTGTGGAGGAAAAGTATGTCGACTGTTTAGCTGCTGTTAATATACAATGTGTCCACTCTGCACCCAATGAGGCCTTAGGGAGAGATGCCGCTTTATTAGATTTCCTAATGTGAAATGTCTTTGTGAGTCTAAATGGTCGAGCACTTGGGGACGTCCTGCAAGGAAACGTTCCAGTATGGTGAACAGGCATGCCCAATCAGTTATGTGTTCGTACAGCTAAGGGCCTTCAATCTAATTAGAAAATTCGAGGTGCTCCAGTTGGAAGGGAGTGATCAATACCCATCAAGGACTACCTTTATTTGGGTACTGTATCTAGGCAGATGAGGAGCCTGCCTTTAAAGGTTGGACGCTAGAAGCGTCTGCGAACTAGGCTGTCAGAAAAGCACTCAAGTCATTTAAAGGCCCTGCAGCTTAATTATGCAGGAATAATATCTAGACGGCTCCTTTGACCTACTATCCTGGTAAGATGAAATAATAAAAAAGGTTGTCGCTTGCTTAAAAATAGAAGTGTTGACTTATAACAACGCATACAAACAAATTAAATCTATGAAGAATGATAGGAATTGCTGTTTTGACAAGGAGTAGAATTTTAAAAAGCAACATTCATAAGCTCGAAAGGCACAACAGTTTTTCAAGAAAAAATAACCTTTGTAGTTTAAAGAGTAAATATACACAATCTGGTTTCCAGGAAAAAGCGAGGATCAAATGTAAAATGTTGGGAAGCAAATAGGGAGACCATAGAGTCTAAAAATATAAGGAAATTCTGGAGGCGGTGCAGAGTGGGATGGGAAATTGCCAGAGCCAAACGTCGGGTCCGGTAGGTGAGTTTGTATAAGTAGAATTCCTGGAGGAGACTTACAACAATGATGCCATAGCTGTGTATGACATTCATTATTAAAAAAAGGAGACTACAGAGTGCTTCACAGAGCTGGCAATTAAGAAAACAATCGAAAGGCTAAAACTTGCATGGGCTGCCTGTCTGGACAACTTGCTTGCAGTCACAATACAGGCATTTGCAATGCAATAGGTCTCGCATTAACTAGAGTTTAAGCTATTGGCAATGCAATAGCTTGAACTCTTGCAAATGCGAGACCTATTGCATTGCAAATATTCTTTTTTTTTTTACTAGCGCCCTTACGTCACTTTCACATTTGGGAAGGCCGCGCCCCTTTCTTTAGACAAGCTGAGTCTAAAGAAAGGGCCGTGTCTGACCTTAAAGTGAAAGCGCAGCATGGGAGCTTTCACCCATAAAAGCATCTGTTTGTCACGTTGACAAACAGATGGGGTTTTTTGGGGTAAAAGCTCCCATGCGCATTATCACTTTTATGTCGTTCGCGTAGCTTTCTTTAGAAGTGGTTTCTGTAAAGAAAAGGGGGCGCGGCTCGATGAATGTGAAAGCACCGATTGGGCACTAGTAAACAAAGAAAAAAAAAGGTAAGCGCGGCCGCTAAATGTGAATCAGGCTGCTAAAATAAAAAAATAAAAAAAATTGGCCACTATAGTTAAAGTGGACCACAATTAGTAAAAATGTAAATAAAAGTGGGCGGCGTGATGCGAGGTAGTGGGTGAAATAGGGGAAGACCATTAAATGAAATAGTGCTCACCAACATATAAAGCAGACCATGTAACAACACCTGTAAAAGGTCCAGTCGTTATGGGAGGTAACCTATGCAGACAAGGTGGTACCAAGGAGGGACCAACAAGCCTAATAACTACTTGGAAACCAGCGTTTAAGAAGGATAATGACACAAACCAATTAAAAATATGGGCAGAGAGTGAGTGGGGCTTCACAGTCATACTCCACTACTGCATGCCTCGCAGCAGCGCATGCGCTGCCCAGGCTCAACCTAAAATACAAATACTTCATACTGGACAGTCTTGTTTTATACTCTCTTTGAGGGGATAGTTGGAAGGGAGCAGTGATCAAGCTGATATACAAAAAGGTGAGTACACCCTCCTGGCGAATTATAGACAAATGAACCTCTTAGACATAAGTGGGAAAGGTTTCTCAAAAATCTTCTTAAGTATGCTAAAGGAATGGGCTGAAGTAAACTCTATCCTCCCTCAGGAACAGGGTGGTTTCAAGGAGAACCACTCAATGATTTATCATTGTTTTAGTTTGAGTCATTGACAAGAAATCTATCGAGCAGTTTGGGGTCCTGTATTGTTGTTTTGTAGACGTTCGTTCTGCATTTGATTCTGATGATTGCACTTTGCTATGGGAAGCACTATTGGCTTACATGATCCCAAAAGATTCGCTTTTAATGCTGCAGAAATTTCATATGGATAACTGGGCCAAATTCGACCTGGACAGTGAAGGCTCCTTAACCAAGAGAATTAATATGAAAAACGGCTTGAGACAAGGGTGTGTACTGGCACATACATTATTTTCCCTGTTCCTGGCGATCTTCCAAAAGTCCTCAGTTTACCCAATATGTTTACCCCGAAAATGAATGGTGTGCATATTAGCTGTCTGTTGTATGCAGATGATTTAGTGATTTTAGACTGCACAGGAATTGGTCTTCAGGGAAAATTTGATATTTCAGAGGAATATTGTAAGGAGAAAAAAATAAAAATAAACATGGAAAAGACCAAAGTATTCCCAATAGAGAAGCAATTGAAACATATGGCCTGGGAAATAAATAAAGTCAAGCTAGAAAGAGTTAAAAAATACAAATATTTAGGTGTGTGGTTCTCACACGATTTAGGATGGAAGGATCACCTGGCCTCTATACAACCTAATGCGCTTCAAACAATCTTGGGGCTGAAGAAATGTAATTACCGCTACGGAGGGGCCTTAACTTCCGACCAATGCTGGTGACCTAGCAGGCCATGATACAGCCACAATTTCAGTATGGTGCTGAGGTGATAGGCTTAGGGGGCAAAAGAGTTGGGATCTTAAAGAAGGAGGGTGTCAGAAAAAACGACTTCCCCCTCCCCCTCCATGGTGCAAGCAGTTAGAGTGGAAACGGGCCTGACACGGTGGGCGTTTTTAGAACTGGTAAAGATTATAACATTTTGGATAAGAATAGAAAGTGTGGACGTCCCCAAAATCTCCCTGTTATGTACAATGGAGATATTAACTGAGCTCAATTGGGAACAGGAGTAAGAGCGAGGATTCAAACCTGTTGTAAGGAACTAAAAATAGAATTAGCAGAAGGTACTAATGCAATAGGGGTGAGTAAGGAGGAGTTGAAAAGAATAACAAAGCATGTCTCCAGAGAGGAGAATCTTTTATATCTAGGTAAGAAACATTCTGACTCCCACTTGATGAATTTGTAGATGGGAGGCGAGACCTTTCCCTAGCTAGAGAGACTCCCAAACAACAAAATGTGAAGAAGCATCCTAAGGTTTAGATGCAGGTTAAATCAAGCGCTAATGTCAGAAAGAGGAGGTGCTTTACTAGGTGTAGGAGTAATCCTTAAGTGTGGTCTCAATATGAAGGGAAATTTAGTTCACAACCTAGTGTATTGCTTGTGGTTTTTGGCCCAATGGAAGTCCTTTTTAAAACCTATTTTTATAAAATATGACATAAAGGATAGATGGCAAGCGATTACATTATTGCAGGAAATGAGATTTCCTAATCTGGCTTGTTCCATGGGTCGATTTTTATTATCTGTTGATACATTTGTACAGTTAAACTAAGAAAGCCTTATTGAAATCGTTTGCTTGAGTGTTAAGGATGATTTTGGAGAATGCTAATTTTATTGGCTGGATTAATTGAGTTTTAAATGTATTGTATACTGTGTTTATATTGAGTCTTTTTGTATTTTTATTTTTATCTTGTTTTAAGAATCCTTGTTTAAAAGATTAAGTTCTAAAAAAACATATGCTTGAACTGACTCTAGGGAATGGTACAACAGTATTTGTAATGTCTTATCTTTTCCTCTTAGGCCAGGGTATTCCACTAAACAGCATATATTCTTTGGTATCAGAAGGGTTATACATGAACAAGAAAAAATATGAACCTTTAATTCTCTTACAATTACTGCTCAGTGCTGCAAATCCAAACATTTCAGTGCAAAGTTTTGCTTTATTTGTATATAGGATGATAGGAATATTATTGTTTTTATAGTGAGGACAGTTGTCACAGAAGTCTTGAAATTCTCTAGGAGAACTTTGTTCATATCAGTATAATTTGGCAGAGACCTTTATGTCCATATAAGTATAGTTTGACATAATATGGTGGATGTTTTCTTGTTTGAGGACCCTTGTCCTGAGATAATTCAACATTCAATGTGAGAATGCTGCTTGTATGTTACTGTGAGATATAAAATCACTAGGTTTTTCCTAGCATATTTAAGTCGCAGGTCTACACTGATATTGATGAAATTGTTGGCATAATAATTAAAAAGTTCTGTTTCATTAATATGTACATATTATCAATAAAAATGTACATAGAGTGCAGTTGCTCATAATACGTGTGCAATCTTGTAATGGCGTGATATACATTGTATATTATTTTTTAGTTGTATTTTATAACAATGGTATTATATAATTCAATTTTATAAGTCTAAAAGCAATAAAGTATTTAGGTCCTTACTATAAGGATTTATGGTAGAGAAAAACTATTTATATGACCGATGGAGAATTAATATATTGCTAGTGTTTAGTAGAAAAGTCTTCAGAGTACTTCATACTTATAACATCTTAATTTTCACTGTATCTTTTGTTTTCAGGGTGCGATTCAGGAAAAGTATGAGGCAATTGATAAAGACACACCGATTCCAACAGACAGGCAGGTAAGTGTTTCTAATATACCTGACCAAAAATACTGTTGATTCAGCTTTGAATCTGCCAAATAATATGGTTTCAACTGTATACATGTACTAGATAATTATTCATTTTGCTTTTTTGACCTACTTTATTCATGGATTTGGGTTCCCTGTCGATGAGTTGGATGAATGCTATGAGATTTCACTTCCAGAGCTGTATTTCTATATCTGCCTGGTGGTTCCATAAAGTTCTTTCTTTCATAGTTCAGCTTTTATCGTGGTTTGAGGACAGCTTCCCAAAGTCACTGGCACTCCATTTCTGGATCTAGACAGTCAAAATTAAGAGGCATTTCTGACAATCATTCTGTATTAAAAATCAGCCCTGGAGATTCACCCATTTATCATGGTTGAGGGTTTGTCAGTATTCTCAGTCAACGTCAAAAGTAATTTCAGTGATGAGGGTCTCGGGTCTCTTTCTTTCTAACAACAGAAGAGTCGCCTTTGCCTAGCAAGTTTTAAAGGAGGGTTGTGCTACCTTCTCTGCTTTCTCCAGATCCTCTGACTGCAGTGGTTCCTATCCTAACACCTGAAGATGACGTAGCTTCACACCCTATTCAGAGAGCAGCACTTACTCTTAAATTCGTTGGAGGTTCCAGTGCCTCCTCAGATTACAAAGCCTCGGATTAATCTGCAGCATAGAAGTATTACTACTCCTTATGACAGCTGTTATACTACTAGAACCGACACTGCTTCTGGCCATTTCCAAGTGTCTGAGCCAAAATAAGAGACTTGTCAGAGATGTCACGCTGTGTAATAGATTAAACCTTTCACTCTGCACAGAAAAATAAGACACATAGGTACTTATCATCACCGACTCCTGCTTTCCTGTATTCATTCCAACAAGAAATTCTTCTGTGGATAACCCCATGTCGAACTATGAGCTGCCCATTAGATATTTTAAATATTTTTTAAATATCCAGACAAAGCTTTATTGATGTTATTGCATCCTGCCCATGATGAACCCATTGTTTGAGTTTCTCTTTAGAGTAAGTGAAGACATTAAATAAACTGTGAAGGAACGCATGATCACTTCAGACCATTTAATTGATGTGACATGGAATATAGCATCTTGCTACTGTAGCATCTACCATGGTATTTCAGTCTTTTGTTGTCTAATAGGCTAAGACTTGTATCTTTAGGTCCTGAGGTGCAACACAATATGCTTGTGTTCTCATTATAATGGGTCACCTGTAGTTGGTTCCACCCAGATGAAGAAATCCAGAAAATATAGACAGAGATAGAAACCTTAAAGTCTGTTCATGTACTAAAGAGAAAGGAGTTCCTATAAGTACAATGTAAGGGTCTTGGCAAGAAACATTCTCACATCCCATACTGGAAGAGGCCGCTTCAAGAACAAAAACGACAAAAGTAGTTTTTCACTTTCAAAAGTTCTCCCGTGGAAGAAGTAATCACCAGCAGTCTTCTGCTGCTACATTGAAGGCCTCTGGGAATCAGTGACTCCATCTGCTTATCCACCACTCTGGTAGGAGGGACGTAACTTCAACCATCTCCTAGCTTTTAAAAAAATTACGAAGGGCACGAGTACTGTACCTATTCCATTAAATGGGTACAAAATCAGATTTCCAGCTCTTATGCACAGTTACTTCGAAAATGAACTAGCTGGTTCAAGAAACTCACTCCCTACTGGAGAAACATGCACTAGAGTAATTTACTTCTGTGATTTTCTAATCAAGAGCAGCAGCTCCAAACAGGAGTTTTCCCACACAAGTTGGTTAACTAGTGGGTAAAAAAGGTACATTTCATCTTGTGGACCCTTCACCAAATGTTCCCTCATCTTAAGAATGGGGGTTGGTTGTATGGTCTAAATTGGCCAAATGAATATTTTCATGGGCCAAGTTGTATGAAACATATGGAAGTTCTATGTTTCAAAGTAAGTAAAGGTCATTATAAATACATAATGATGCCTCCTATTCTGCACCTAGGGCTTTCTTGAAGCTCCTCACAATACTATACTAGCTTTACTTTCAGAATAGGAGTATTCATGTTCCCTTATTTATACAATTGTCTGATTAAAGCCTCTTTAGTTCATAGACTTCACCAAGACCTTCAGGTTTTTTTTCTGGAGTTTTATATAGCGCAAACTTGACCCGAAGCTATCAGGTATCAGAGTGCTTTACATGAGCACCAGTTGTGTTACACAAAGTAACATCCATTTTTTTGTTATGCACCGAGAGATTAAGTGATTTGGCCAGAATCACAGGATGTTGAGCGTCATTGCTGAGACTCGAACCCAGGTCCCCAGATTTGAGGTCGACAGCCCTAGCCGTTAGGGCATATCCTCTCCCTAATGGCAGTTAACATTAAATCCACGTTGCTAATTGGGCCTTCATCTCATAGGGAAGAAATCAAAACTGTACCCAAATACACCACTCTTCATATATATATATATATATATATATATATATATTTCCGAAGCAAAAACCCTTCAAAAAGAAAGATCGCCGCACACCACTCCAAAGGTTTTTTACGTTTTATTTCATTAGGGTTTTCCCCACCCTACGCGTTTCGGACAAACAATGTCCCTGTTCACGGTTACCATATATATATATACAGCTCCAAAGACCCCCCCCCCCATATATATATAATATATATATATATATATATATATATATATATATATATATATATAATGTCAAGTGCCATAGTTTGCCCACAGCAAACCTCACTCCTCGTACGTTTTTGGCATGGTGTACGGATAAGCATGTTGACCCTCTATCTGCACCCCTTTCTTAGGATCTCTTATTTAGTCTTTGCTTTGCCCAGCAGAGCTCGTCTCTGGGCACCTTACAAGGTTATCTTTCTGACATTTCTGTTTTTCTACGGTCGCCATATCCGCCATCCCTTTTCAAAAATCCTATTATGGCTTGATGGGACCTAAATGTGGTTCTTACTTTTTTTATGGTTTCTCCCTTCGAGCCAATGCACAACCGCCCACTCAGACTTCTTACTATCAGTACAGCCTTCCTAAGGGCTATAACATCTTCCCAGAGGATAATTGAGGTACAGGAGCTCTCTGTGCATCCTTCATACCTCACTTTCTTTTCTGGCAAACTGGTTCTACGAATGAGGGCATCTTTCTTACCAAAAGTTGTTACCCCTTTTCATGTCGGCAATCCATCACTCTGCCTACATTTTATTCTCCAGCTCATCCTTCTAAAGAAGAGGAGAGACTCCACAGACTGGACCCAAAAAGAGTGGACAATCAACTCCTCATTGGATATATTGGAGCCAAGAAAAAAAGGTGGTGCAGAAGCAAACCATCTCCCGATGGATAGTTCCTTGCATAAAAATCTGCTACATACTAGCCATTAACCACCAGATGGTTTGCGGGCTCAATCTACCAGAGCTGCAACCACTGCGTTAGCTGGCGGAGCTCCTCCCCTGGATATCTTTCAGGCAGGAAAGTAGGCTTCTGTACACATTTTTACAAAGCACTGCTGCCTAGTCAGGTCCCGTGAGATGGCCATTTTTGCCCGGTCAGTCTTACAGGACTGCTTAGTATATTCTGTATCCCAGCCCTGCCTTCCTGGGAGATATTGTTTTCGGTATCTATTCTAAGGTAAGGAATCTGCAGCTAGAAGTCTCTTATCAGATGAACAAGTTACTTACCTTCGGTAAAGCCTTATCTGGTAGAGACTCTATCTAGGCGCAGATTCCTTACCACCACCCTTCCCGCTCTGTGACCGGATTATAGAGTAAGGATTGATCCTCATAAGTGTCATAGATCTACACCAGTGGTCAGTGTTCCTCATGGCTCATTGCTTCTGGTATAGAAAGTCGCAAAATAAACTGACGTCAGCACGCTGGGGTGGCACCTAAATAGGCATCACACTCGTCATTTCCGGCATGGACGACACCGACAGTGGCATGCAGAACTGAGCGACACCACCTACCGGCATGCAAAGGTACTTCTCACCAAAAGTTACCACATCCAGTCTGACTCCTGAGGAATATTCTAAGGTAAGGAATCTGTTGCTAGATAGTCGCTACCATATAAGGCATAACCGTGGGTAAGTAACTTGTTCTTCTTTCCTTTTGGATTAAGTGTTGCACCTTGACTATGCTGGGTTTTACTAGAATGTTAAGGGCAAGGGCTATTGAGGTGTAGCTCTGGACCTGACCAGCACCACTGTTTTGTGCATTCGCAAGGATGTACTTGAATACTTGAATAAAGAAGAGATCGCTTTCACACCTCAAATAAAGAAGAGATCGCTTTTACACCTGTGTACGTGTCATCATGTTCAAGACAAAGTCAAGTGTTGATTGTGAATCTCTGCTTTTAAAGCCAGAGTTGATGGACGCTCAAAGAGCGCGGAAATATAAGGGAAACCAGCATAGACACTAATGAGAAGTCATGCAGAATAGATGTTAAAATGGTTTAAACTTCATAAAATAATTAGATGACTTTCAAACTTCAGTGTAGTGTATAATTAGGTCACAGCTCAAAAAGAAATCTACTAATTTTTAAATATAGACCAGGACATAAAATGGACTCTATTTATTATGAATTAGAACCGCAGTGTAATCTAAAAAAATAGATTTCCTGATAAGAAATCTGTGATATACAAAGATTGCTTTTAAACCCTGTCATGCATTGAAATTATTTAGAGATTTAGGGCGATATGTATCAACATTCCATTGTGCGATTCCTAAATAGCGATTTTTAAGGAATCGCTATTTAGGCATCTCAAAATGGTATGTATGTAGAAATCAGCTTCTTTTTAGCGATTTCTTAATATTCCTTAATTGCGATTAGCAAATTGCTAATCGCAATTAAGGAATAATTTCCCATTCATTTCTATGGGCCAGGAGGCCCATAGGAATGAAGGGGAAATGTGCGATTAGCAATTAGCTAATCGCAAATTGAGAATATTTTCAAGGGTGCAGGGGTGTCCAAAGGACACCCTGCTGCACCCCTGAAAATGACATGTGTGCGCATATGGCGCACATACATGCCCTAAGGGCATGTATGAGCGTCACATGGCACCTTTTGTTTTTAAATAAAATGCTTTTTAGAAGGAATTCGCAACTTACCACCAACTTGAAGTTGGTGGTAATTTGCGATTCCTTAGGAACAATTAGCAATATTTTATTGCATCATACATTGCATTTAAGGAATCGCACATTTTGCAATTCCTTAAATGCAATAGCAAAATAAGGAATAGCAAATTGTGCGATTCCTTATTTTGTACCACATTTGTTTTATACATACCATATTGAGAATTCGCATTCGCAAAGGCCGAAATTCTTTGCGAATGCGAAAATGCTTGATACATATCGCCCATAGCCATTTTAGCAACCGAAGTACATGACTGAATATTGACGTAACTGTTAAGTAATTTACGTTTTGGGTAATTGTTGCAAACAGATGTAATAAATAGGAAGTAAGGTGATGTAATAAGTCACAGGTAACTGAAGCTCACAAATCAGCCCCTCACCAACATTCATGTAAGCAAAATGCTTTGTTGTTTCATCCTTTGTCAAACATGTCATCGACATGGTTACCCCGGGTACTGTTATTTCAAGTAAAAATACGTTTTTTTTAATACTCACTGTTTAGGTATTGATAAAGGTTGCAATGACTTCAGTTCTTTTGAAAGGGGGTTACCTTTTTTCTAGCATGTTTTTTTTCAATGCTACACTACTTAAGGCTTGTTTAAAGCTAGGCATGACTAGGGTCTGACATAGTCGCTCCATGGCAGGTGCATCTTTGTCGAGCGAGGCAGTCGCATTTCACTGGAAATGGGGTAAACCTTGAAGTTAGCATCTAAACTTTGTTTATTGAGTTTGAAGGTTCATGGTTAGGGGGACTTAGGATGCCTATTGTTCAGCATATGTCTGCGCTTTAGTGGTTTCATCTCTTTAATTTCTATTGTCAAATAACCTGGTAGTGTGCTGCAAGCCCACTGTTACAATATGCTTCTTTTAATAGAGATGCAGGCGTGTTCAATTTAACATCTATCAGTACATGAGCTAAGAGATCCTTTTCCTTATCTTAGATAGACTAGCAGACACCCTCAGTTTCGTCAGTTTAGCCTGAATGTTCTTTGTAGGCCACTTCTATTTGTGCAGTGCTGTCCTTTGCTAATCTTCTATCTGATCTGGGTATCATTTAATCCAATCAGAGGTAGGTCATTCTAGCTAGTATCCTTAAAACTATTCTCCATTTATCCATTGAGACAGTCCTAGGATAACATTTGAGCTGGAGCGCCTGGCTCCACAATTCCTACTTACTCCCAGGTCAGAATTGATCATTTGTGTAATATATATTTACTGTCCGTATTATGAAGGCTTAATAAATAAGAAAATTCAGCCATAGGTTGAAAGGGAGTTAAGATTGACTAATATGTTTATAATGGCTTCATCATACCAAGCAGAAAGGGAAACATTTATAAGTTATAGCACTATCATCACTTAATATCCCAAATACACCATACTAAGTCAGCTTTCGCTCTTACCCTGTTATAACACAATTAACCCTGAAATGAGATGTGTTTCAGAGACTGATTGATTTTCTTTATGTGTGTGTTAAATTGTGTTTTGGTATGACTGCATTCTTGGAGTGGCACTGTAAACTAGAGCATAATTTGCCACATTTGTTTCACCATGATAATTTTGACTAACCCTTTTCTGATATTCTTTCTGTACGTCATTTTACTGCAGATAGAAGTTGATATTCCTCGCTGCCACCAGTATGATGAGTTGCTGTCGTCGCCCGAGGGTCATGCAAAATTCAGAAGGGTTTTGAAAGCTTGGGTTGTTTCCCATCCCGACCTGGTATACTGGCAAGGTAATCAGAGTTACTGGATGTATGTGTATTAAATACAAATGTGGTTAAAGTAGCCCTTGTTCACTAAAACATTGCTCTATTTGATGGTTATATTTATCTGATTTGCTAATTATTACTTTCCAGAGTTTCTAAAAAAAATGTCTTCTGTTGCTTCAGTGATAACTTTTGTGTGGGCTCAATACATCCAGATATGTTTTCTCAATGTTATTTTTATTGAAAATCTGTCATGCTGGTGGTCAGTTATACAGTTGTAGTGCTTCACTCTCCTACGCTCTGAATTCAGCTGGGTGAAGGCAGATATAGTTTAATGAATCTGTGATTAGCTTTTGCATTAGTTCCTGCTCTCCATCATCTCTTATAAAAGGCTCCAGGAAGAGAGCTACTGAAATAAGTACTGAAGTCCTCTACAGTGCTTTGTGAACCTATGCAGCCCTGCCTTTCTATGTTTTCTTGACTACTCCGTCTGTTTTCCCCCATGAGCTTGAACATCATGCGAGCCCACTGAAGGTGCCATCTTGGTGTAACCATTTGTTTGATGTCATAGCTTGGCTCTGATGTCAGAGGGACACCTAAAGCATGCCTCTTTTGAAGGAGAGTGGCTTCTGCCGGAAGACCTTACATCCTGTCTGGGTCAAGCAATTCATGGGGGCCAAGACACGGCTAAATATATGATTTGTGCTCTCCTTGTTATCACTGATTGCCTGAGAAAGGTGGTTGGCTCAAGCGTTGTGCTTTGCCGCCACACATGAATGCGTTTCTTAGGGTTTTCTGCGTTATGCCCTTTGATGGCTCACATCTTTTTTGGTGAAAAAGATGATTTCCCGTCAGTGTTTGAATGACAGGAGAACCCAGTTCACTCCCTGGGTCTCTGGACCCCTGCCAAGCAGTTTCCAGTCAGTTTGGAAAATTCAGAAGCTACTCCAGAGGACTGGTGTATAGACAGCAACAGTCACCCCAACTGCTGCAGCAGTTGCCCCATTTCTTTCGAGGCTAGAGACATGGTTCAGGCAGCCATTACGTAGGTCAGAAGGGGAACCAGTCCTCCAAGTCCTAGTCCTCGTTCCCGGTAGCAACAGCCACTAAGCCAGTTTACTTTACCCTTCGTTCCGCACATCAATTCCATAGGGGACAGAGTTCAGTATTTCTTCCTAGGGTGGTGGTCCATCATGTTCGACAGCTTGGTCATACAAATCATTCAGCACTGCTAAGCCCTACCGTTTGCTGTGCTCTGCCAGAACAGTCCAGCCAGAACTGCCAGGCCAGGTCCTCCCTGGATTGGAAAACAAGCATCCTGGGACCTGTTTCTTGGTATCACCCCTCAGCAGCCAGGCTAGCTTGAATCCAGTGGCATAGCGAGCATGGGCCTAAGTCTGGGCATACCCTTTCGCTTAGGGCGACCATAGCAGCACAATAAGATAATGGGCGGAACGCTGAACATTTTCACTCTTTCACCTCAGTCATAGATCTGGGTTAAATGCATTGTTTAAGCTGGAATGAAACACTGGACTCCTGTACACCTTGCAGCCCCTATCTCTCCTTTCCTGAGTTCTCAAAAAGATCCAAAAAGGTCAGGCCCAAATCATTATAGTGGTTCCGGATTGGTCCAGGAGGTTGTATTACCCAGAACATCTGAGCATGAACTCTTGCCCTCTATATAGGCTTCCACTTCAGGAGGATCACCTGTTGTAGCAGCACTGCAGGGTCCTGAACCTGAACCTGTGCTGTCTACACCTCCATGTGTGGAGATTTTGTGACAACAGTTGAATGTATTTGATCTGCTGCCTGAAGTGGTAGGCTTCATCCTCACCACTAGACACCCTTTCACAAAGTCCATTTATGCTTGGCTCTGGGACAGATTTGTCACCTATGTGGTATCTGCAAGATTGACCCTTTATGAGGCAAGCTGTTGGATGGTCTGTTGTTCATTCTGTCTTTGGCCCACTACAGCTGTGCAGTGGGCACTATTTAAGATTGTTGGCCCGTTCAGCCTTTCCACTTGTGCTGGAACAACCATCCTTTAAATCACCTATTGTGATGAGGTTTATGAAAGGGTTGACATATTTCCTTCCAAGCTGTTTGTGATGCCACAGTGGAACTTTAACTTGGTCTTAGCATTCCTCATGTTCAGACCCTATGAGTTGGTGTGTAGCTGTTCTCTGCTTTCCTCGACTTTGGAGACTATCGTCCTCACGGCGGTTACTTCAACTCGTTGCATGAGTGGGCTTTAAGCACTGTCAGTGCAACCTCTGTACACCACCTTTTTCCCAGAAACATTGTTGTTGAGAACTGGGGTGTCCTTCTTGCCTATAATTGTGACTCCTTTCCATGTTAGGCAATCGATCACCCTGCTTGCATTCTTTGCCCCACCCTCACCCCTCATAAGAGGAGTGGAGCCTTCATCGTTTGGAACCCAAAAGGACTTTGAGCTTTTACACTAAGCTTTTACATTGATCATACTAATGAACATCATTAGCACAATTAACTATTTGTGTGGTTTGCCGGGTCAAAGAAAAGGGAAGGCTGGGCAGAAGAAGACTGTTGAGGTGAATTGTTCTCTTTATCAAGATTCGCTAATCATTCGCCAAGAAACAGCCAGCTTCCAGAAGGTCTTTGAGCACATTGCACCAGAGGTATGTATGTCTAAACAACTACTGCCTAAACCACGACTTCCTGAACCTTGAAAGCTAAACAACGAGCTATTC
This sequence comes from Lissotriton helveticus, assembly GCF_964261635.1. Taxonomy (NCBI): domain Eukaryota; kingdom Metazoa; phylum Chordata; class Amphibia; order Caudata; family Salamandridae; genus Lissotriton; species Lissotriton helveticus. The sequence continues at coordinate 1,652,598,122 of NC_136059.1, forward strand.
TAAACCACTACCTTTTTTTCATTCATTTCAAATAAGCTTTATTCGATAGCAGGTATCATAAAAGCATTTCACAGTCGTATAAAATTATAAAAGAACATTTCATATGATAAAATGAATTTTAAACCTTGCTATACCATCCCCACTAAAATTAACTTAATATCTTAGTTGACCTTCGACCATTAGATTTAAAATTACAAATTTAGCTGAGACACAGGTCCCACACAAAGCAGTCTGTCGATAGTGCTTCACAGATCATTTATATGTATAAATTAACTCGCTAATCCCCAAATTCGCTAGATTTTATTTAAAGGTTCTTCCTTGATTGTGCTTTTGTGCGAATGATCCACTCCGAACGCAGATACGTGGCGACGCCACATACCAGCAAGGACCTGGATGAGTCCGTTCTCAGGATTCATAGGGCATCAAGATGGTTTCTGGTGCCCCAATAGAGTACAAACAGGCTTGAGCCATTTGGCCCTTGCCTGCTTATAAGCTGGGCAAGCAAAGAATAGATGGGCTACGGTTTCTTGCTGTACATCAATCACAGCAAGGACAGTTAGCTAGGATGGAAGTTGTTGGGTCCCGTTTTGCCAGTGCGGTGTTTAGCATTAGGGATCCAAATCTAAACTGGATATATAGTGCCCTATCTCTAGGTGTCCTGATTAGATCTAAGTAAGATTCCAGGGATCCAACTGGCTTATGCTGGAGGAACTCGTTGGTTAGTCTACCAAGCCTTGGGCTGTGTAAGACCTGGAGGTTAACCCAGTTCCAATAAATCTTTTTTAGCTCACTCTTGGTCGGAGGGACCTGCTTGGCCCAAGCTTCGGCTAAGCCCAGCTTAGTCAGTAGGCCCTTAGGTCTCTAAGCCACTTAACCCTTTTGTTGGTGTCCAGGGATATGAGCTCTAAAAGACCCACCGCATAACTATGGAGTTCTGGGGTGCGTCTTAATCGTATCCAGTACAAGAGGGGCGAAGTCTGGCCACCTCACTAAACGGGCGTCTGCCCATATCAGATATTAGGGGCTTGAGTGGCGTGTTAGTGGGAACGGAAACCAGATCTCTAAGGAATTTGCTCTCAGATCGTCCAATCTCATCAGTTTTTTCCAAACCCCAAAGTTCAGCGCCATACATTGCTGAGCTCACAGCCTTACCTTCGTAAACTACTAGGGCTGGAGCTACCAGTCTAGTTGACGATGACCGTTGGTCCCTACCAATGGCACCCACCACCCGCTTGTGGTTCAGTAACATTTTGTTTAGGTGAGTTCCCCCAGTGCATTTTATCGGATAACCTGATACCCAAATAATCAAAGGAATGGACTCTCTCTAAGGGGGAACTATTAAGAGTGAGATTATTTCTAAAATGTTTCCCCGGATTGAAAGCCATGAATTTTGTCTTTGTGATGTTTATCGTTAGGCCCCTTTGTGTACACAACAGTTGAAAGCGGGTGAGGAGTTCCTGGAGGCCCATCGGGGTTTTTGAGATTAAGAGGGTGTCATAGGTAAACAGGAGGGTAGGGATTTTTTGCCCTGCCAGGGTTGGGGCATCTGCTGGAAATTGGCTCAGAAAACTAACCACTCCTTTCACATAAAGTGAGAATAGGGTAGGAGCCATCACACAACCCTGGCGGACTCCCCTGTTGACCCATATCTTATCTGTGGTTTGCCCATGTGTGAGAAGTTGGCCTGGTATATGATGTTCACTATTCTAGTGAGCACCTTGCACCAGTCCAAACAACCCTTATGGGGATGGTTGTAAAGTCAACCTTATAGACCAGCTATCCTAGTGGTAGCATGGACAAAGCAGTCTTAGGCTAAACTCAAGAGGGCATGTGAAGCCAGCTGTTTTACTATATGTAACCCCATTAATACCAAGTGAAAGGACACCACACAGGTTGTATATCAAAATATATATGTATTTATTTCTAACACAATCGTCTGAACTCTTTATGAGGTCAGAGGCACCAGCACATAACAAGATACTTAATTAAAATACAATAAGTTGCACAAAATACAGTAATGCCCTAGGGGCACTTCGAACCATATACTAAAATAGTGGTATAAGAACCACGTCACGAACAAAGGAAAGGACTAGGGCCTGGAGAATCGCTGAGGCTACAATGTACTACCAAAGGATAGGAGCAGGAGGCCCACTGGATGCGCGTGCAGTGTCTTTACACGCACGCAAGTTACCATAGAGTTAGAATGGGAACGAAAGAAATGGAAACTAGTTCTTTTAGGACACTTCCGGAAGGACTAGGGAAAAGCTACTTGAAACTAGGAGACTAGGATAGTCAATACCCACTGGAGTACCGAAATACTCGTGTTACCTCACCCACAGGAAGCGGGTGCATAGGTGTCAAAGTGTGTCGGTTTCGTCGCTGATTCCTATGGAGTCTTGGAGAAAGATGCTGCAGGCGACCAGGAGAGAAGTGTCCGGTTGGACAGACAGAGTCTGGGTCAGTAGCCAGTGACCAGGATGGAACCAGGAAGGAACCAGGCGATGTCGGGATGCGATCAGGTGATGTTGTGAAGCTTGTCTCTGCAGCCACGTGGACCAGGAGGTGTCGACGACGACCAGGAGCTGGGCACGAAGGATCTCGCTGTCGATTGGAGTCAACAAGCCTTGGCAAAGGCAACCCACGCAGAAAAGGAAGATGGCTTCTTAATCAGACCAGCAAGGTCTGATGGGCTGCTCCTTTTCAGGGGAGCAAGGGCCAGTCTGGAGCAACCAGATCAGCATTGTAAATTCAAAGGTTCGTCGTCGTAGAGGCCACTAGCCAATGGGCAAGTGACCGGGCAGACGCGTTGAGCAGGAAAATGCAGAAGGGCCCCACGCAGAACTCGTGGAGTGTGGAGGGCTGATCTTCGGTGCAGTTGGTGCTCGGGGCTGGGGCTTCTCAATCCCCAATGTACAAATTCGAGGGTGCCTCAGAAGTTGCACGGAAAGCAATTCGCTGGCTTTCCAATATGGCCGGTCCCACGTCTCGCGCCACCTCCACGGGTCTCAGCTTTGCTGTGGCTGTGGATCGGGCTGAAGGAAGTCTGGAAGTCCGGGTCTTGTCAGGCTCTGTGCTCAGGCTCCGGCGGGAGCGTCGACAAAACAAACCGTTGATCGCTTGATGGTGCCTGCTTGTGCAGGGTGGTCACTCCTTGACCACAAGGGAGATTCTTCAGTCTTCTACGTCGAGTAGGATTTCGAAGGTCCAGAGTTTCGTTTCAGAGTTTCAGACAAGATAAATCCAAAGTCTTGGGACTCAGCTCCTACCTATATACCACATTTAGGGGCTGGATTACCTGCTAGGTCCCTCCTATGGGTGGGACCCAGGAAGGGGGTGGTTACACCCCTTTCCCTTTGTCCAGTTTCGCGCCAGAGCTGGGGCTGGAGTGCCCCAGCACCGGTTTGAACTGGACTATGCATGGGACACCTTGTGTGCCCCAGGCAGTGTCTCATTTCATTCAGCCCTTCCTGCCCCAATACACTATGGCCTGAGTGGGGTGGTGCTGGCACCTCCCAAGACAGGAAACCTATTGTCCAAGCCTCCCTCGCTGGAAGGACTCCCAGCAGCAGGAGGTCAGACTTGTGTCTGTGGCAGCAGCATCCATTTTGTGATGCTGAGGCTCTGGTTAACCTTAACCGGGATTAGTAGGAACAACATGTCTTCTCCCTCTAGAAGGGTGGAATGCTACCCCCGTCGCCAGCGTATGACACCTTACACAACATGTTTTAATAAAGCCAAACCAAAGATAGCATTTAACCGCGAGGTTCATAATGCACTTAAGTGTATATGGTATGGCTATATCATAGAACAGCTATAAGGACATGGTTCCGAAAGCTGCAGACAGGCTCAGCTCATGCTAGAGCACCATCTCGCATACAACCAACCATAGGAGTGACTTATAGGTGCATATGTGTCTATATATAAGGGTAGGTATAGGAATACTACACCTAAGCAAGGGGTCATTACACGACCTTGCCCCAGCTGAGTGATCAGCCAGTTGTGTCAGTTTGGATGGCCTCACATCCTTTGTCCATTAAAGAACTACCATTATCCACAATTGAATTATCCACTATTATTGCATCATTACTAATAGCTGGTAATTGTGTATCTACAGTTGCTGCGTCATGGAGCTCAGTGTGACACACAGCCAATGGAGCAGGGAGCGAGCTATCCCTAGATACAGTTATATGTCCAGAACTTTGACCAGCTCCCCCCAAGTCTGCCCCCAGGTCTACAGTTACTTTGGCAGCATTTAAATTAGCTTTAGCAACAGGGCGTGTATTAAAGATTGCCGGTACTGTGCGGGCTTTGTCACTGACTTCCTGCTGTATCGACGAGATATTTTCCCACTGTCGCCGAGTATTAGGGGTCCTGGAAGCATATTCAGAAGCTATTGGTCTGTCGTTGCAGACCCGTTTCTTACCGTCTTCACCTCCCATGGCTGCAGTCCCACCATCAGTAGCAGCCATCGAGCCCATCACGCCTGTAGAGCCCGCAGAGTCTGTCACGGCAACCCCCCGAGTTTTTGCCCCTCTTCCTCTTGCCATCCCTCTGAGCAGGCTTCACGCTTCGTAGAATCCCTTACCGCAAGCACCGTGGAACTGGTGTTTAGTCCCACACAAACGCACTCCGCCGACCTCGCTCTGCGGAATAGAGAACAGCTGCTGCGCTCAGTCCAAACCAGCCTGGTCACATCCACACTCCGCGAATGCTCCGCAGCACTCACCGGCGGCGTGCTACGCCTTCAGTCCACCTCCGCCTCTGCGACAGGTGAGTCAGCGAGTTGCTTTCATTTCGCTGCAGCGCGGCCCCAGAACTCCGTTTGCTCGTTGGTTCGTATGGACGCCGTTTACTCTTGATTCCTCCTGATTAACAGAGTCTGACTTGCAAGTATACCTTTCCGGAGGTTAATAGGAGAACCACTGCCGCATAGGGAGCCTGTCTGCACGCCATATCTACCGGTAGGGTCCGTCAGGTAAGGAGCCGCAGGGAGCAGTTACTGACCACTCACACAGCCACGGAAGCGGCCCTCTCAGGACAAGTCAAACAGCCCCTCGCAATAAGAGCTCGAGATGAGCCCTATCAAGGTTGGTTGGAGGCGAGGACAAAGACGAACGGTATGATCAAGCATACCACCTTCTATGGGTGAAGCAAAGTTGTTTAAATGCATGTAAATTACGGATCTGCTCTGAAAAGGTTATGTTGTTTCAAACCTTCTAACATTATGAATTGACAATGTGGATGTAGTAGTTTTGTTGTTTGTTCTTGCTAAGTGAGCGAGCTAGCGTATTTTTTCCCTGTTTGACTCCTGTATGACATTGAGGCAAACATAACACCTAAAGTGGGTTCCTTTCTTTTCTTTAGGTCTGGATTCTCTTTGTGCTCCTTTTCTTTACCTAAATTTTAACAATGAAGGTACGTGCCTTATTTCCTTATTTTAAGCAGTATGTATGTATATGGTATTTCTATAGTGCAAACCTAGCTAAAAGGCAGCAGAGCTCTGTACATAATCAGCAGTTATGTACAATTAGATGTTGTTTTATTTAACTTTGAATAGCATTTATTTTTTGTTTATTTAATTTAGAGTGTTATTCTCAAGCTATTTAGCGCACTGTAAAACTTAGTTAAACGTAGGTGAACTAAAATGATCAAGTTATGAGCCAGTGAGATCACTCCGTATTTAGACGCTCCCCCTTGACATCTGATATTATGTGCAGGTCTCGAGTTTGAATCATGTCAAAGCCACCTCAGGCTTCCAGTCTTCCAAAGTCAGTAAGCTGAGTAAAGTGAAAGCGGGTTATAAAAACACAATGTTCCTTTCCGCCCTTTCAAAATGGCAGAAGTATGATATGAGGTACTATATGAAAATCAAGTTATTTATGGGCCCTGATACTGAGAACCTGTTTAACTGAAGCACTGTAGACTCTAGTACTGTGGAGAGACTGCTAGATTTTTAGCAGCAGTAAGGTGAGGATACAGAGCAGCAAATGGGGTATTGACTGGATGTGGAAAGGGTAACAGTGAAAAATACATGGATCACTGACAAGCCTGTAAGTTTGTGAATATTTCCCTAACAATTTTGACAAAGGCAAAACAAAATGATCGGCTCCTGTGAGAGTGATTGAAATATTGACTAAGTACCCTTTATAATGATGGTTATGTATACTGTGGAAGGTAGTAGCATGGAACAGAATGAATCTAATGTATTTATGACCTTTAAAGAAGTAGATATAGCAAGCAATAATGCATGAATGTATTTAGGAATGGAAGAAGTAGTAATTGCGTTAGTAAGGGTTATTTGTGGGGCGGTGTTGAGGCCAATTTTAGGATGATACCATGGTGGTCTTAATGGTAATGATGGGACATAGGAAGACTCTTTAGGACAAACTGGGAAATACTGGATAAATTGCTAAATCAGCTGATTATGTGGTGCATTACTAGTAGTAGTTTTCTTATTTATTCCAGTAGTTGTGGATGCTTATTGTTGTTCAGTTAATTATTGTGTCAGGTATGTCCTCCAAAAAGGCCGGCTTTAAGCCCTGCATCACCTGTCACCGACAGATGTTGGTGACGGACCCGCACCTTGTTTCTCTCTGGTGCCTCGAGCGGGGCCACGACCCAAAGGCCTGCCCCGACTGCCACACCATGCACCCGAAGGCCCGAAGGCCTTGAAGGAGCGATCCCGCAAGCTTCTGGCAGTTCAAAGCACAGCGTGCGCCGATCAAGGTCCCAGTTGAGAACAAGTCCCAGGAGCGGTCGCAGAGCCCGAGGTCGTCATCGCAGTCCAAGTCATCGAGCCATTCAGGAAAGTCGAAGTCTCACAGAAAGAAGTTATCGGAGCATGCTTTGACTTTTTCTCATCCATTGGCTGTCGAGGGAGCATTGCTACTTGCGACCTGGTTTCACGGTTGATCCAGTGCCTGCGCCGACTCTGTGCCTCTCTGAGTTTCCGGGACCTGAAGCGAACCCCACCCACTTCAAAGAGTTTTATACAGCCATGCACCTCATATTTGGGTTGCCTGTTCCCGCCAGCTTGTCTTCGAACCCCATGGTTTCGGGAGAGGCCCCTTCTGGATTCATGCCGGAGGCTCTAGCTCCAGACGGGTTCCAAGACTCCACAGATTGTCGACGCTCCCGGTGCTATCCTCATCCCCAACTCTGACACAGAGCTGGAGGGGCGTCTTCTGACACTGACTGGAGCCATGCAGGCCAGGCAGAGCCTGAGCCCCATTCTTACAGGCTAGGACTCTGGGAGGAATGAGATGGGTCGCTGTACCCTGACGAATACCAGCCTTATGAAGAAGGAACTATATACTGGGGTGAGGATGTGGGTGAAGCCAGTGGACTGGACACTTCTCCAGATACTGGCACGCCATCTTCCCCTACTGTGGCTACGTAGGAGGGAGTATCTTTCGCTATTGTGGTGCGGAGGGCGGCTGAGTTCCTTGACCTTAGTCTACCCTCAGTGGCAGTCAAGACTAATGTTTTGACAGAGGTGCTGCAACCAGAAGTGTCACCCTCAGTACCGCTACGTTCAATTAAACCCTCACGGACCTCCTACTTGGGCCTTGGTCCAAGCCCAACACCGGGGCCCTTGTGAATAGGAGGATTGCCTGCCACCACCGCCCAGTTCCAGGGGATAGAAACTTCCTCAACCAAACCTAGACAGCTTGGTGGTCTAATCCTCATAGTTCCAAATAAATCCTGGAGAATTCCCTACTGCACCTTCGTACAGGGACTCTAAGAGGCTGGGCGCTTTGGGTAAGAAGATGTTTTCTTCCATTAGCCTGGCACTGCGGTCGGGGAACACCATGTGCCTTTTGGGCTGCTATTCCCATGTCCTATGAGATACGGTTGTGCAGGTGCTATTAGCGGTCCCGTAGGAGGCCTGGGTCATACTTTCTCGGCTGTGGCCGATCAGGGAGATGCAGCGAAGTTCACAATACTATGTGAACTGCACACCATCGACTCACTAGACAGATCGGTTACGTTGACAATGACCCTAAGATGCCACGCTTGGTTGAGAATGACTGTTTTTTTGGGGGATGTCTAGTCCTCTCTTATGGACATGCCCTTTGATAGCCCCCAACTCTTTGGAGACAAGGCAGATTTGGTGCTAGAGCCTTTCAAGGACAGTAGTGCTACGGCCTGGTCCTTGGGCATTTCCATGGCCCCCCACCACCCACAATCCGCCTTTCGTTGCTATGGAAGGGTTTTTCAACCATACTTCTACCCTCTCAGCCACCACAGCATGCATGCTCCCCAGCCTCTGCGTGTCCAAGGGTGCGGTATCCATAGACCCCTTGGGTCAGACGGACAGCGGTCGGGCAAGCCCACATCCCCCCCATCTCCCCTGGCATTGGCAGCCTCCAAACCCTCCTAATCTGCCCTTGTGCAATCATGGCACCCATTTGACGAAAGGGTTCATCATCACCTACCCCGCTGGCAGTCTATAACTTCAGACAGGTGGGTTTTGCAGATCGTTCGGAACCGCTACTCCCTGCCCTTCGAGACTACCCTTCCCCAATGACACCATCTTACAAGCAGCTGACGGAGGATCGTCTCTCTTCTCTGCTAGGAAGTCATGGCTCTCTTGGCCAAGGGACCCTTAGAAGGGGTGCTGACACCAGAAGTAGGTCATCATTGCTATTCCCACTGCTTCTTGGTGCCGGAAAAGGTTGGAGGCCTTCTTCCTATCCTAGACCTACACCCTCTCAATTACTTCCTCAAGAAGATGAAGTTCAAGATGCTCACTCTGGATCAGGTCCTATCTGCCCTGGACCCAGGAGATTGGATGGTAGCATTGGACTTGCATGGTGCATACTTCCATGTCCTGCCTACCCACAGACATTACCTGCTGTTGGCCATGAGCACTATCAGTTCACCGTGCTTCCTTTTGGCCTTCCAAGTGCCCCTCGGGTGTTCATCAAAGTGATGATGGTGGTTGCAGCTCATCTGTGGAGATCAGGGGTGCAATCTTCCCCTATCTCTATGACTGGCTGTTGAAGGCATTCTCTCCTCAGGCTGTCATCTCCCACCTCCAGACTACGCCGGACCTTCTGCATTCGCTGAGGTTGCAATCAGTTTGCTGAAATCACAACTGAATCCCTCTCAGACACTCCCTTTCATCAGAGTGATTCTGGATATGGTGCAGTTTTGGGCTTATCCTCACGAACGACGAGCCCAGGATATTCAGACTCTGATACTAATGTTTCAACCTCTATCCTGGATTTCAGTGAGACTAACTCTGAGGCTGCTGGGCCTCATGGCCTCCTGCATCCTGATAGTGGCACATGCCCGCTGGCATATACAGGCTCTGCAGTGGGACTTGAAGTTTCAGTTGGTGCATCATCAGGGGAATCTCTCTGACATGGTCCACATCCCGGAGGGACCTGCAAAAGATCTGCAGTGGTGGCTAACCAACTGTGAGTGGGTCATCAGCAGACCCTCCTCCTTTCCCAAACCGTAGCTGACAGTAGTGATGGATGCATCACTCCTGGAATGGGGCGGCCATCTGGCAGAGGTGGAGATCAGAGGCCCCTGGTCTACGGCGGTATCCGGGCTCCACATTAACCTTTTGGCGCTCTGAGTGATCCTGCTGACATTGATAGCCTTTCTTCCCTCCATCAAGGAAAGGCTGGTGCAGGTGTTCACAGGCAACACCACCGCCATGTGGAACTGCAACAAACAGAGCGGAGATGGGCCTTGGACCCTTTGCCAAAAGGCCCTGCGTCTCTGGACATTGCTGGAACCTCAGGATCTTCAGCTGTTCCTGCAAAAGGAGAAGATCAAAATTGTGTCCCTGGCACAGGTGTTGCACATGCTGGAAGTGGAAGACTGGATGGTGCGTGTTAACCTGTAGGATGTTTATTTTCACTTACCAATTCTGCAGTCGACCAGGAAGTATCTACGCTTCACGGTAGGATCGGCGCATTACCAATTTGTATTGCTTCTGTTAGATTTGGCTTCAGCTCTGTTTGTTTATGAAAGTGATGGCAGTGGTTGCTACCCATCGCAGATGAACAGGAATCTATTATTTCCATACCTGGACGTCTGGCTTCTCAAGGCCGAGTACACGAAGATGGTATTGCACCACTCACAAGTGAAAATATCTGCTGTTCGATTTGAGCTTTTCCATCAGCAAGCCCAAATCTCACTCTGTGCCCTCTCAGCACATCCTATTTGTGGTGGAAGTACTTGACACGCGGTACAAAAAGGGGTGGTGATGGACTGAGCATCTGAATCAATCAAACACTCACACCCAGTCAAAAGATCTGGGTTTAATCCATCACCGTTCTTTAGCCCACTCTGCCACCCCAGTTCAGACATGGCTATATGCAAATCAGTCTGACCCTGTGCCTCATGGGAACAGTCCAGCTCGAACTGCCAAGCCATGCCTTCCCTGGACCGGAAACAAGCTTCCGAGGACCAGTTTCTGGCATTCCAGCCGTCTTCAGCCCGGCTTGCTTGAATCCAGTGGCAAAGTGAGCAAGGGACTACATTGAATAGAGGCTTTACCCTTTCTCAGAGGATAAAGGATGTTCAGGTTGTGACTCTGATGTTGCAGGACAAAGCACAAGTTCCTATTCTGACAGTGTTACGCCTGCTAGGTCTGTTAGCTTCCTTCATTTTCCTGTTCGCTCACACACTTTCACTGGAGGGCCCTTCAGAGGCAGTGTTCCAAACATGGTGGAGATCTTGACGGACGCTGCAGTGTACTTGATCTGGTGTGGAATTCAACCTGGTACAAGGAAGGACATTCCACTTACCACTAGTAGCAGCCACAGTGATAACAATGAATACATTTGAATCTAGTGTGGGGATCCCAACTGGATTGCCTCAAGATCAGAGTCCTTATGCTCCATTGGAACATATATTCCATATCAATCTGCCTGAATTGCTGGCTGTTCCCTGATTTCTTTTCCCCTCCTTACTCAACTAAAGAGGAAGAAAGGCTTAATAGACTGGATCCCAAGAAAGCTGTCAGTTTTTACATTAACTTTACCAAGGTCTACCGAATTGATGATCAGCTTTACGTAGACTACACTGGCAAGATGAAAAGTAAAGCCATCTAGTTGAAGTAGCTGTCAAGGTGGATTATCGTATGTGTTAAAATGTGCTAGACCTTGGCCAGAAAGGAACCCATCGAGGACATCAGAGCTCACTCCACCAGAGTGATATCTACTTCAGCTCTTGCAAGGGGAGTCCCCATTACAGAGATCTGCTTAGTGGCAACGTAGGCTTCCCTCCACACTTTTGCTACTGTTTAGATTTTTGAAGTGTGGAGGGAAAGTAACTGCATGTTCTGTCCTTCAGGCCTTATTAGTTTTAACTAATCTTTCAAATCCATCTCCTAGTTGGGTACTCCGTGAGCAATTTATTTAAAAGGTGATGAATCTGCAGGTAGAAGTATCGGAAGAAAAATGTACTTACCTTCAGTAACAATGTTTCTGGTGGATACTCGATCTACCTTCAGATTCCTTATTTACTCTACCCTCCTCCCCGTTTTGAAGGATGAACAACTAATTTAACTAGCATAATATGGTTCCTGTCTAGAAGTACTGCACCTTGTCAATCTAATGTCATTCTCATCTTGTTCAGCTTGAAGGCGTGTGAAAATGGAAGGGAAACTGATATCAGGGTGCCAGTGGGGGTGCTTTATGGCTCTTGTGACATCAGTATGAGTTTGTTTCTGGCACCGAAGTGGAACCAGCTCCCCCTTCCGACGTGGAGTGCTATTCAAAATTTTCCAGATTCAGTCTGACACCTGGGATATTCCAAAGGTGAGGTATCTGAAGGTAGATCGTATCCAGCAGAAAGATTGTTTTGGAAAGTAGTTCACTTTTTCTTCTAGGGATATTCTGTCGAACGGCAGATTCCTCACCTTCCTCCGTCTTCCCCGTTCGGTGGAATGACTCCTTTTCCAGCTAAAAAGGTTACAAATTGGAGATTTGCACATTGGCACAATTGATTACTTTTGGGTTGTGCTTCTGAAGGCAAGAAACCTGGTGTCAGAGCACTTGGATGATGCCTCTATATGGCTCCATTCGTGACCTTTGGGGTGGAATAGAGTTGACTCTGAATTGCACGCCACCGCCTATTGGCACGCAGGCGCTATGCTGAAAAGTTTACCGGATGCAGTTTGGCACCTGGGGATATTCTAAAGGTGAGGAATCTGCAGTTAGAAGTATCCATCAGAAAGAGCCTTACCTTTCCTGCGTCTTCCTAGTGCCTCACTCTAGACTACACATGGTGTCAAAGTGAGACATCGAGAACGGAGGCTAATTCTAACAACACCTGCGATTCACTCTTTCTCATGGTGCTGTAAGGCAAATAATATTCTGAAATGTCCTCCTGTTTATCAAGACATTCCAAGTCCGATAATTGTTGCAGATGCATCTCTGGAGAGATGGTGAGCCCCTATGCATCACCTACAAACAAATACAAGAGTCGTGATCCCAAAAAGACACCATATCAATCTACTGGAGTTGAGGGCACTCCACCTTGCCCTCAAGTCTTCTGTGCTGCTAGGAGAGACAAGGGGGATCATTTAGACCCAGGTGACTGTTCTGGCAGTCCACCAAGGCATCGCCCTTTTTAGATGTCCGTACCTACCTGGCAGGTTGGCTGTGTGATGAAGGGAGCTACCGTCAGATTTTAAGAAGGGTAATTGGATTCACAGTGTTTCTGGTAGTGCAGAGTATTCTTCTGTGTTGGAGGGAAATTGATTTTTATTCTAGACACTTGCGTTTGAGACACGATTTATGCCTCCTTTAATTGAGAGGCTGCAACATTGCTCAAATGCTTTAGATTGATATGTTTTTCTGAGTGATCGCCAGCCTTAGCTCGCAGCTCAGCATCTTGGCATGCAGATGCCGAGAACGCTTCTTAAGTACCATTTACAGCCCATTAATTGCAAGATTGTGCGAGCACATTCGTTCTGGGAATAGCAGTCTGCCAGCAGAGGCGAGGGATGAAAGGAGCTCCCGGAAGATGGCTGCTGTCGTCTCTCGACAAGTTCCCCTGGGAGGCCGTACGCAGCACCACCTTTAAAATGCAGTAATATGATAATGGTAGCATATGAAAGTAGGAAGTGGCCTCAAAACTTAACTGATAAATATGAACTGTCTTTACTAAATAGATTGCTTCGCTCATATACATTCAAAACGTGATCTGGGCCTGGAGTAGATCAACTGTTTTACAGACACTACTATTTGGCCTCACCGTTTGAGCAAAACAGTTGATGTTAAATGATGTTTTTGCTCTAGACAGAAAGACCAAATGTCCATATCCAATTGCACCAGTACAATCTGTGTAGTCCTGGAAATGCCAGTAGAGAATAGTCATGGTGCAGTTTTTGCAATTTTACGTCTGTTTTCCAAAGAGTAAGGCCCTGATTTACAACCAGTTTAACTTAATCGTGCAGTACTCCTGAATTCCAGAAGCAAGACAGAAGGGGTCATGACTTACTCCTGAAATTCATCAGTAAGCTGTGTGTAGAAGAATGGTCACACCTACTCATGCACCAATTTTTATGAATCAGGCCCTAAGTTTTTTATAATAGACAGAGACGTGTGAGCCCAGAGCATTCTTTTTGCGTAGACCATGATGAAGAATTTGCCCCCTATTAGAAACTGAATATGTAGGTATCAAACTTTCATTTGAAGGAATCCCATAAACGTACTGATTGAAAAACAATATTACTGTCAAAAAGATTTAGCTACTGTCTTGTGACCATCTCGTCAGTTTTAACTTGGATCCAGGGCCTTTAACAACTGGTTTAGCCCTCAGCAGTGGGCTACAAGGCCATATGAGAACAGTGGGATGTTGAGAGCATTGAAGACAATAGAGTAGCTCCTGGCTTATAATGGCTGGTATAACCCCAGATGTTTGTCTTCATGTTTCCCCTTTTTTCATTTAGAAGATTTACCCTTATTGGGTGGAATGTCCTAATAGTCTTATAGCCTATAGCCCTTCCGCCGAGGGCTATACCAGTTGTTAAAGGCTCTCTCCCTCTTTATAGGCCCTCGCTGGCGGCTTGGGCCTGTAACTCGAATTCAGGGCCTTTAACAACCGGTATAGCCCTCTGCAGCAAGCTATAAGGCTATATTAGCCTATTCTTTCACTTCATACGTGAGGGCACGCTCTTTATCTTATTGTATCACACTGTGAGGTGCATGCATTTCATTGCTCTATCTCCATTTTATCATGTTTCCCTATGCCCTCTTTCTGTTTCCCCACTCCACTTCTCGTGCCCCTCCCTATATTACATTTCTTGATTATTATTATTTGTTTTGCGTGAGCTTTGTAGCTGTCAAGTGATGCAGGCCGCCCACGCCATTTTTGGTGTTTGCTCACACTTATTTCTCACTTTTTAAACATTTTAATTTACTTTTCTAACATGGCCGGCCTTAGAACGACGGTTAATTAATAATGGTTGCCTGCCTCACTACGCACGTGCAAAGAAAACCCATTGTAACATTGCCAGCCAGGCATGCTCATACGTTTTGCTTTGAACCCTAACAAAGGTGAGCACCTCTGATCTAAAATGGAATTTGGTGTAGCCAACGTTTTATACCTGTCCTAGAATCTACGCCTGCCCTACAACTGCAACCTTTCTTTACACCGGTTTCACATCTGTGAAGGGTAGGGTTTTAGTGAAGTCAGGAAGAATGGAGCTCAGACTAATGCGCGTGGTGTTTTCAATGGAGTAGGTACGGTGCTGCCTGGTCGGGGGAATTACCCAATAACACCCGCGAGTTGTGTGAACCAAAGGGTCCACACTGGAAACTGAGCACAGTCCCGGGCACACGTAGTGGGGATATCACAATGTTATTGATGTTTCGTTAGAGTTACAATTGCTGTGGTCGACACCAGTTTAAAGTTGAAAAGTCTCACGCACATTTGCATTCTGTGTTTTTGGCACTAACTGCACCCTCGAAGCTTTCGACTTAATGCACTCTCTCTGGATAATGTTCCCTCGTTTATTACCACTAAATATGCGTTGAAGGGGTAATTATTCAACGACACGTAAAACACAATTAGTTCTATTTTGAGCATCTGTGCTGTTCCTAACTCTTTTTGGACTACCTCCCTGCTTCGTTTGGTCTTTCTTCAGTTGTCACTTCTTTACAATTTTTGTGCTGAGAAATATTTGCCTTTTTTACTCTGAAATATGTGCAAGAGCCCATTTTGATACAAGCATGCTTTCGATGCCTCAGGCTGATGCGAGACCAGTTGGGGGGGGGGGAGGGGGGCAGCAGAGAACAAGTACCGATTTATATTTAGAGCTCTATAGATGAAACTGCTTTTAAATACATGTCTTAAACAACTAGTCTGTGTTTTAGAAACCTGGACATTATGGGCAGAGATGAAGCATGCAGTACGAGGCAGCACACTGCACAGTTACTTTTCACTTAACACATATTTAATTTACAATTCGAGGCACAAAGTCATGGTCTCGTGCTGAAGCCAGTAAATCTTCATTCCTAGTTCTTTGATTTTAGATGTAACATTAGCAAATCCGTCTGCAGAAATATAGTAAGTGTGGGTAGACCTCTGTTCAAACACTTTCACATGCACCCTGCCTTCATTTAGGCCCACTTCATATATAAATAATATATATGTTCAAGAGCAGCATTTTTTTGTTTCAGATACTCCTGATGCAGGAAAAACGTCTCCTGTAAAACATTCTACTGATACTTGATGTTGTGTTCTGCTGTATCAAATATCTAACAATCATTTACAAAGACAATAGGTATGGCCATTCGGCAGCAGCAATTCAACGCATAAACAAATCACGAGTGGGGTGAGAGCCACTGAAGGCTTGAGCCAGAAATCTGTTTGTGGCTCAGCTCGAGGTTCTCTTGGACACTCGAGTCCAAAACGAACCAAATTTCATGTGACTTCTACCTGCCACCCATGCTCAAGCCTCATGCACCTAGAATAAAAGATAAAGCATTACTATTTTATGTGAAACAGGAGAGAGAGAGAGAGAGGATTCCATTAAGTTGTGGAATTGCATAATATCAAACCTAAAAACCTGGGATCAAACCAAGCTTCCCCATTTCACTAAGTGTGTGTTATCTTAGGCAAACATTCTCTTTCACTGTGCCTCCTATTTCTTCATTAGCACCTTAAAATCCACAACTGTAGGATTTCCTTTGTACAAAAACCTATCTTGTATTTGATTTAATAGCCCTCATTGTTGCTCCATGTATAATAAGAATCCGGGCCTCATATACCGTGCACATGACAACTGACTTGCCTCTTGCTTCACTAACACCATTGTCATCAGGGCACGGGGGCATGAGTGTTTCTAAGTTCATGTTTAAAAACCTTTCATAAATTCTTCTCAATGCAGTGATATAATCTGATGCATTAAGCTGAAGCGAGTCTGCTAATTAAATATTTTTATGAGAACTTATCATACATTTACATGATATTTATTGCACAATTTACATGGCAAACGTTTCATGGCTGGGCTCTCTTTTAATTTGTTGTTGTTTCCGCTTTTAATGAACCCAGCATCACAAGTACAGGTAACACACATGCAGACACAACTTCCATACTGGCACAGCTGCCTAGTTGTCAAGATGCCAGTAAAGTAATTCGTGAATTTTGGACAAACAGCATTTGTGTGCTGTCATTTTTAAACCCACAATTGTGACGATAAAGGATGAACTACAATTCCCAGAATACAAAGTTATTTTGGGCAGACACAGGAATACAGACCGCATATGAGCTACAGGGACAGATGGACTAACAGATGGTGGAAAACGCGTTTGGTTTTTATGCTGTTGCCATTTTGACTTGCTTTATTTTGTGTAGGAGTCTGGCTTAGTATATGGTTCACATTTATTTAAATGAAGTGCCTTGCACTAATCCAGGAAACCCTTATGGTGATTTTAGTGGTCTTAGACAGCCATGTAAAGCTCTCTGAGTGGTAGCTGTGGAGAATAGCCTTCTGCCTTAGTCCAGAAGGAGTGTTAATCAGCTTGTTTTACCAGAACTAATCGTGTAGTGTAGGTTAAACAAAAAGAACCACACAGTGTAGTTTTAAAAAAAAGTATATTTATTATACACACTCACTAACACATTGGTATATCTGCTACGTGGAGATATAAACACAGTACACACGTTACTTCAAATGTAAGGTAAGTAAGCACAAATACACAGTGGTCTCCAGGGGAGACCAAACCATATACTAAAGAAGTGGAATGCGAACTGAGACCGAAGTTGGGACTTGGACCAGAAGACTCAGATGAGCTGGGGACACAAGGAACCACCCAATGTAAGTGCCCAGGAATCCCGCAGAGGCTGTGTGCAGAGTGGAAACACAGTCACAAACTCAATGCAAGTAAATGGGACAGTCGTGGTTGCAGTTTTTAAGAAGGATCCCTCCCAGTGGACCCTGAAGAAACCTCATAGAAGATGGAAGGTTGGAGAGTCTCCCCACCCGTAGATACCACAGGAACCAGGATACCTACACCAGGGAAGCAGGGTGCATAGTTGTGAAGTGACGTCGGAAACCAAAGACCACAAGGGAGGATTTTAGAAATTATGTCACTGGCGAAGAAGGTGAGAGTCCAGTGGAATCCAAGGATGGATTCTTGAAGAGGAGTACCTGCAAGCAGAGGGGACAGAGTATGTGTCACTCAGGAGTGACCAGAAGGCACAGAAGACCAATGACCACTTATGATGGAAGACGCAGGGGTGATGATGGTGACCTTGTCGCTGCAGCTGTGTGGACCCGGCGATGCTGTGAAAGACCAGGAGCAATTCACAAGCTGTCCCACGTAGGAAGTCAAGAACCAGGGGGTCGGTGTCCGGCGGGAGCACCAACAAGCCTTGGCAGCCACAACAGATATGGTAAACGAAAAAGATGCAGCGTTGGGACTAGCGAGGTCCAAGGGACTCAACAAGTGCAGGAGAGTCAGAGCAGGCCCCAAGCAAGTAGGGGAGCGCACTGAAGCTAATGAAGACCCTCAAGAGCACCCACAGGCCGAAGACACATTATATACTAGGGACATAGAAGGGTAAACCAGTAGCCTATTGGGAGGGTACCAAAGTTCTTACCATAGTCAAATTTAGGGAGAGAGCACAGTGACTTGGGTCCTGATTAGCAGGACTCCATCTAGGCTAGTCAGAAAACAGAATAACACCAGCAAAAAGTGGGGGTAACCATGAAAGCAGATCCTACTTTCCTACACTTAGCATTAGTGATGTTTAATGTTTTGTACGTGGACATTTTGCTACAGTGTGTTATTTTTGCTGTGATCTGCTTTCTTAAAAAAAATGTAAAAAGTAAATCTCTAAAGAGAATTTCAAGCACTAAACTATGTTTGTGTCCCCTACATAGAAGATATCAGTTATTAAAAAATCAGTTGTTAAAAAAATTGTCTTAATTTTGAGACAAATAGGCCTCTGCCGATAAAAGTCGTTGATCACTTGGAGAAAAGAAAAAACCTCACACTGAGTTCTGGGTCAGCCAATCGTGCCCTCCAGTGACTGACTGAGACATGAAAACTACGGGGATATGTACTGCTTTAACCTGTAGCTACACTGAAAATTGCATATTAGCGCCATAAAACAGCAAACTTCAGTTCTTGATGCGTGACGCTTGCATACCTCTCGCTTAGCCGCCTCTACTTCCACATAGCACACAATCGTCTCCTATTCTTTGATCTCCAAAACGCTGAAACATTCAACCGTAAAAAATGTGAACTTGCGAAAGACTGATAACCTGAACAAATCTTAGTGATTCAGCAGCCTGCAGATGGCAGTGTTGTCACATCAATCAAAACAATAATAAGTTCACACAGTATGTTGTCCACATCTTTCTCGTGCAAGGTGATGATGGTATTTATTTACGCATATTTATATAACACTTTACAGAAGAAATATTTCGTTACATGGAAGTTACAGATGGTTTAGGATAGATAGACAAAACAGCTATACGTAATTGCCAAGGTTGAAAAAAACCAAAGTAGACCATTACATAAAACTGTATATATAAAAGCCTTAAAAAGGTTGAGATGGTATATAGAGTGTAAAAATGTGTATATGGCCGCAAAAAGAAGAGATGATGGACAGAATGCTGGGTGAATAAAACATTCAACCCCAGTCACAGGGACCAGTTTAGGAGTAACAGCCCTCATCAGCTAGGCTAGCTTGAATCTGGTGGCGCAGCGAGCACGGGACCCACATCTGGGCATATCCTTCCCACGTAGGGCGACAAATGCAAAAAGAACAGATGATGGAGGGAATGCTGGATGAATCAAACATTCAACCCCAGTCACAGGGACCGGTTTCGGAGTAACAGCCCTCATCAGCTAGGCTAGCTTGAATCTGGTGTCGCAGCGAGCACGGGACCCACATAGGGCGACAAATGCAAAAAGAACAGATGATTGAAAGAATGCTGAATTAATCAAACATTCAACCACATTCACAGATCTGTGTTAAATATATCATTTTTTTCACGCTTTCCAGTTTAGACCCAACCATATGCAAATCAGTCTTCACCCTGCTCATGATTTGTGTATCTTTCGCAGTAAGACTGAGGCTGCAGACAGTCGTAAATGGATGAGGTAGGTTAGAGGTCTGTGCCAAGAGTTGGTTACAGTATTTTAGCTAAAGTATCCTTGGTATGAGACGCATTAGACGCAAAGGGTTGTGCTAATCAGAACGTTTATGAGAAGACCCGAGACCAGGCTGTGGTTTGAATCCAAGAGCCAAACCGCATTTCAAGCCAGTATAAAAAGTAATATTCAGTGACAGACCAGAGGGGGAGGTTGGGGAGCAGGGTGGTTGGGAGAAATTGAAAGGGAAGAAGAAGCAAGTAGCATACAGACCCATGTTTCTTACCAACCATTATCCATTTTCTCTCACTAACCACTGCCCATTTCACTCTGCCCTGTCTCTCTACCTCTTCCCTGCCCTGTCTTTCTCTCCAGTTTCTCTCTCCATCATTCCATGTGCTACACACATTGGGGCTAGTTACGCAATAGGGGCCATATGTATCAAGGCGAATTGCGATCGCAAGCGTTTTAGCGTTGATACATATTCGCAGAATTTTAGTGTTTGCGATCGCAATTTGGCCTAGTACTATGCATGAAAGCAGTGTATCACAAATGAAGGAATCGCAAAATTTGTGATTCCTTATTTTGCAAATGCATTTAAAGAATCGCAAATTACGATTCCTTAAATGGAATGTATGAAGCACCCAAGTTGTGCTAATATGGCATAAGGAATCGCAAATTACCACCAGCTACTAGTTAGGTAGTGATTTGCGATTTCTTTTAGAAATGCACATTTTTGCATTTTTCAAAGTGGCATGTGACGCACACACATGCCCTTAGGGCATGTATGTGCACCACATGTGCACCCAAGCTCATTTCAGGGGTGCAACAGGCTGTCATTTTGACACCCTGGCACACTAGAAATTGCATTCTCAATTTGCGATTCTCTAATTGGGAATCACAAATTGAGAATGTCTTCCCATTCATTCCTATGCGCCTCTAGGCAAAATCCTACATACATAGTGTTTTGCGATTCTCAAATAGCGATTCTCAAAAATTCGCTATTTGTGAATCGCAAAACCTAACATTGATACATATGGCCCAAAGAATTGGAGGACCCAGAAGCAGCAACATGATCCCAAGCCTAGTCAATGAAAGGATCAGATGGGGTTGTGTGCTTTGGATTGGTTCTGCTCAGAGCCTTTAGTGGCTCGCTCATCTTTAGGCACAAGGGCAAATATTCGGTTGTGGTATTATGTTTTCTAAAATATCCTCAAAACTTTATTCGTCTAAAAAACATTATGTTTTACTATGAACTTACACGTTAATTGCAGATGGAGACGATTTACTTGACTTTTATTCATGTTGTGTTTCATTTATTCTGTTTTAGCCCTGGCATATGCCTGCATGTCTGCTTTCATCCCAAAGTACCTGTATAACTTCTTTCTGAAAGACAACTCTCACGTGATTCAGGGTAAGTTAGGGTATTATTTGTTGCTTCTGACTGAAACTGTTAAGACATGAATTTGTTGGGCTTGGTTTACTTTTTTGCTCATACAAACGAAGTGATGTGTATGTGCCTGTTATCGCCACATCCTCAGTTTTAATTACTCACAAGAAGGCTGCAGACCATTCAGAAGTCTGAGGCCAGATTCACCCTCAACCTCCCACACTGCACTTGCATCATACCACACCTGAAAAAGCTCCACCCTCACTAACACTTTCAAGGCATTACATAATATTTGTGCAACATACCTCAACAATTTGCATCAGCTTTTACAAACCGTCCAGACACCTCGGCTCGTCTAGGCTCCTACTTGCACACATCGCTTATGGAATACCAGATCGGATGGTTGAGTCTTCTCCTACATCGCTCTTGTAGCATATGGAACCTGCTGCTACAGAAAAAAGCATCCTTTTAACTTCTTAAGTTCCGCAAGAAGTTGAAGACCTGGCTTTTCGAGTTGTCCCACTTGGCCCTATTTGTGGCTAGACTCACATCTGCGCAGAACTAGGATACCCTCTCGGATGATAGGTCGCTCTTCAGATCTGCATAACAGTATTCTTACTTTAATCGCTGTGAGCCTCCTGCTGCTGATGATTCGTCTGAGACAAGCTCCTCCTAGGGGTCTAGTACATAGAACTTGCCGAAGGCTCTTTAGAAGTCCTTCTCTGGGAAAGTCTCTCAGAAACATTGACTTGCTGGTTTGTATTGTCTGTGAAATGTACATTTATTTTATATTTATTTATTTCAGAGTTTTGTGAAGGGTTATGTGTAGCGGTTAAGTTACTTCAGAGTGCATTCTTAGGTCATTGAGGTATATTGAAAAGACAAAGGTTGGGTATGATCAAGTCTGATCGAATGGTGATGGTTGATTCTGATGTTTTTCCATCGGGTCTTAGAGTCTGATGGTCTTTTTGAAGTCATTTTCTGAACTGCATGTTGTTCGGTTCTGGTTATGCTAAAATACATTTCACAACCTTCATCTTTGGACTCCCCAGGGTCTACCTCTATGCTTCATTCTTTTGTAAGATCAACAGTTATTTGAATGGGCGGACCCTGAATAGAGGTTTGTGGGAGGAGTGTAATATAGAGCCTGCCCAGCTTTTCCAGATATCTCTGGTTTGATTCTGAAGCCCTTTAACCTAGAGATAAGGTTTTCAGAGAGACCAGTGTAAATTACATTGCAGTAGTCTAGGCATTCCATAACCAGAGCTCTTGTCAGCTCCATCTGTAAATAAAATGGAGATTCAGTAGATTTTGCTGAGTAAGGAGAGCTGTAGATTGGTGCACTGGACTTCTGCATTGATCCATGGTGCCAAGGAAAGGTCGGCGTCAATGAGTATGCTCAGGTTCTTTTTTTGGGAGGCTTATGGTGGTTTTGAACAACAAGGGGTGGTGATGGAATTGGCTTTTGTAGTTTGGTTTGCCCTGTTCCCATCATGCACTGGGACAGGAACATACTAATTTGCATACAGCCAGGTTCTGAAACTGGGATGGTGCAGTGAGCTAAAAAACGGTGTTGGATCTAGCCCTGATCTCTTGACTGGGTGAGAGTATTCTGCTTAATTCAGAGACTCTGTCCCTCACCACCCCTTGTTGTTAATAATTTTGTCCACCCTAAGCGTGGAAGGGTATACTCAGACATGAGTCCCTTGCTCATTGCACCATCAGGATTCAAGCAAGCCGGGCCGAAGACGGCTGTAATGCCAGAAACCGGTCCCCGGAAGCTTGTTTCCTTCCCAGTGTAAGAATTGGCTTTTGTAGTTTGGTTTGCCCTGTTCCCATCATGCACTGGGACAGGAACAGACTAATTTGCATACAGCCAGGTTCTGAAACTGGGATGGTGCAATGAGCTAAAAAACGGTGTTGGATCTAGCCCTGATCTCTTGACTGGGTGAGAGTATTCTGCTTAATTCAGAGACTCTGTCCCTCACCACCCCTTGTTGTTAATAATTTTGTCCACCCTAAGCGTGGAAGGGTATACTCAGACATGAGTCCCTTGCTCATTGCACCATCAGGATTCAAGCAAGCCGGGCCGAAGACGGCTGTAATGCCAGAAACCGGTCCCCGGAAGCTGGTTTCCTTCCCCGTGTAAGAGTTGGCTTTTGTAGTTTGGTTTGCCCTGTTCCCATCATGCACTGGGACAGGAACAGACTAATTTGCATACAAGGTATATGAGGAGGGGTCCCAGATGGAACAACATAAAACACACAAAATCAACAAATTGACAAAATTTTACCTCATCACTATAAACTTCAAAGAATGTTATTTAATATACATCCTTCTTAGAAAACTAATTACCATGTCTTTTACAATAATACAGTTTAAAGCATTTCATGATAAGCCCAGAGAAAGCGTGGAGGGGGGAGTGAAGAAAGGAAATTTGTGCAACATAG
The DNA here is from genome assembly GCF_964261635.1 of Lissotriton helveticus. Classification (NCBI taxonomy): domain Eukaryota; kingdom Metazoa; phylum Chordata; class Amphibia; order Caudata; family Salamandridae; genus Lissotriton; species Lissotriton helveticus. Next base: position 1,652,621,542 of record NC_136059.1, read on the forward strand.
GTTCAAATTAGTCATAGAGGAATAACATAGTATGTGGTCTCATCAATATTTGCACATGTAGTGCCACACTAGACATATATACATTGTCATGTATCAACTCATAAATTGAAATAATCCTATCCTGTTAATGGCTGGCACAGTCACAAATGATCAGTTTGCCAACAGGTAAGAAGAGATAACAGTGTGTCGACGTTTCGACCCCAGTTGAGCAGGCGACGCTATTGCCCTACAGCGGGGTCTTCCTCAGGACAGGTGATAGTGGGGTGTGGGGGTAGTATAAAAGGGCACCTATAAAGGAGAAACTAAATTAGAATTGATATATTCTTAAAGGAAGAACTGAAGGCTAATTAAAGCCATACCAAATTACCTACACGAAGCACGGTGATTCTAATGGCTCCGTCTGATACCGTTGTTGGGCCAAGGGCTCCTAATACCAAGAGAGCGTGATCCTAAAAATAAATTAGGCATTTATGAGACAGTGGACCGTACTTGGCTATAATCCACGCAAAACCCTAATTAATATAAGCACAAGTGTATGAATTGATAAAACATCAAACACTACCCAGCCGGGTTAAAAACATAAATCGCCAAGTCAAACAACGGAGAACTAACCAAACCTGCCAACCTCAGGGCTGGCCTTAATCATTCATAACATTCCGTACTCAAAACCAACCAGTGTGACACTAGTCAGAAGCTCACCTATTCACGCTGTGGCGGTCCTAGGTGCTATTTTACATGGAAACAGCTTCTATTGTTGAAAAAAGTCTCATCTGCAATTAACAAAAGAACGAGAAAATTCTTTTAGAACATATCTCTCATGTCGTAATGGCATCTAAAGCCACTACTTCGTTGTTTACTCACCAATGCAAAGGTGAAACAAGCAGAGCCAAACGTCTTGCTCGCAGTAACTTCTCACTTCAAAATTGCTTCTTGGAAAAGCTTCCTCTCCAAAAGCGCTTTAAAATTCCTCTCGGATTTCACATGCGTCCCTGTGGGACAAGGATAGACAGGAGGATCGTTTTAACATAAACACTAGCGACCTCCACACAGCCTGGGGGATATGACTAATGTTTCGTCTAAAGCTTACCCGAAAAATGAAGGAATGAAAGCGGGAAGAATCCTCGCTGCTCACCAGCACATCACTCCGTTTACTCGAGTGACTCACCGCGAGGCCAGGAGCGGTAGTGAGAAACCGGGCAGCAGCTAAATGTCAGTGCTTACATGTAGCCAATGGGTGCACACTTGAAATGGTAAACAGACTCGGCCCCGGGTGAAATTAAGCGGTGGAAATACGTGGTCTATCGTTTTACCGCGTTAGTGATTCTGGGCCATGTATTAGCACAAAAGGAGATTATCCTCGAAGGCGCACAGACATCTATTATTTATATTAATAAATCTGCTTCCAAACGCATCCGGATTAATGTGGCAGGACGCTCATCATGGCCAAACACCAAAGGGGATTCAGTGTGTACAAACAGTGTTCTAACCACCCCCTATCCAGCAATCTTGTTATATTTCAAAAATGTAGAGGCTTACAAAAATTGCAGAGATATAATAGTTAAACACATGTAAACAAGTTATAAATCACAATAAAAGCATCTTATCTCAGTTGGATTGTAAAAGACCTCTAGTCACAGTTGGTGTTACAATCTTTGCACTGACAATTATCACATCAGACAAACTCAATCAGGACATAGCATTACATGGAATCTGACACTATAAGCATGCCAGTTGGGCATAATTGTTCTCTTGTTCATTGAGCCCATGCACTATAGTGTCCAAACGGTGCATCCATTTGCTTTCTCTTACAGTGAGGATGGATGATATACTCCCTTCCCCGGGGTCCCAGGATCACCTTTTCGAGGACCACCCACTCTAGCTCATCTACTGTATGGCCAAACCTTCTGTAGTGGTCTACGAGTGGTGCCCCCACTACCTCACATCTGATCCTACTTTGATGTTGCAAAATTCGGACCTTAATTTTCTGTTGTGTTTGGCCTACGTAGGCCAGGCCACATGGGCATTTAATACAGTAGATCACACAGGTTGTATTACAATTTGTAAATGATTTTAAATCTACACATTGCTGTTTGTATTTAAACTGTTTAGTTTGTACACACATTGGACAAGCTTTACATTGGCCACATCTATAATGGCCGAGCACTGATGGCAAATTCCACAGAGATTGCAGGGTGGGTGGCTCAGGTGTCGTTAGGTAGGAACTAACCACTTGATCTTTTATGTTCCTAGATTTCTTAAACGAGTGCATAGGTTGCTGCGGTTGACCAATCTCATCAGACACCAGAGGCCAATACTTGTTGACAATTTTCTTTATGTTGTTACTTTGTGTGTTATATGTGGTAACACAAATCATCCGCTCATTAATGTTGTCATTTCTGATGTGCGGAGTGAGTAATTCATCTCTGGGGCTGTACCATGCCCGTTTTTGTGCTCTCTTTACAAGTCTTTTCGGATATCCCCTTTCCAACAATTTAACAGTTAGGGCTTCGGACTGCAAAAAATAATCATCTTTTTTGGAACAGTTGCGTCTTAGCCTGAAAAATTGACCAACCGGCAGGTTGTCCCTCAGGCCTCTAGGATGATGGCTATTATATAGTAAGAGCGAGTTGCGTTCAGCGGGTTTCCGATACAGTGTTGTGGACAGTTGACCTTCTTCATGGAAGATAGTGATATCAAGGAAGTCGACTTTTTCTTGATGTGACTGCATGGTGAATTGAATATCTGTACTTCGTTGATTCAACCAAAGGTGGAATAAATTTAAGGTTTCTTCTGAGCCAGTCCAAATCATTAAGACGTCATCTATGTAGCGACGCCACATCTTTAATTGTGCTTGGTAAGGATTTTCTTGATTCAGGACAAATTTCTGCTCAAAGTCTGCCATGTATATTATGGCCAGGTCCGGCGCAAATGCTGCCCCCATTGCGACTCCCTTGGATTGTACATAAAATTTGCCCTGAAACATGAAGAAATTCTTTCTCATTGCGATGGTTAGCAGTTGGATAATAAATTCAGTTGGCACCAACACAGGTGCAGTACGTCCATCAAGAGCCACACGTATTTGTGACTGTGCCAGCCATTAACAGGATAGGATTATTTCAATTTATGAGTTGATACATGACAATGTATATATGTCTAGTGTGGCACTACATGTGCAAATATTGATGAGACCACATACTATGTTATTCCTCTATGACTAATTTGAACCTATGTTGCACAAATGTCCTTTCTTCACTCCCCCCTCCACGCTTTCTCTGGGCTTATCATGAAATGCTTTAAACTGTATTATTGTAAAAGACATGGTAATTAGTTTTCTAAGAAGGATGTATATTAAATAACATTCTTTGAAGTTTATAGTGATGAGGTAAAATTTTGTCAATTTGTTGATTTTGTGTGTTTTATGTTGTTCCATCTGGGACCCCTCCTCATATACCATTGATTACCCAGGTCCCAGTACTAGTGGGTTGGCCCATTTATTATAACATAATTTGCATACAGCCAGGTTCTGAAACTGGGATGGTGCAATGAGCTAAAAAACGGTGTTGGATCTAGCCCTGATCTCTTGACTGGGTGAGAGTATTCTGCTTAATTCAGAGACTCTGTCCCTCACCACCCCTTGTTGTAAATAATTTTGTCCACCCTAAGCGTGGAAGGGTATACTCAGACATGAGTCCCTTGCTCATTGCACCATCAGGATTCAAGCAAGCCGGGCCGAAGACGGCTGTAATGCCAGAAACCGGTCCCCGGAAGCTTGTTTCCTTCCCAGTGTAAGAATTGTCTTTTGTAGTTTGGTTTGCCCTGTTCCCATCATGCACTGGGACAGGAACAGACTAATTTGCATACAGCCAGGTTCTGAAACTGGGATGGTGCAATGAGCTAAAAAACTGTGTTGGATCTAGCCCTGATCTCTTGACTGGGTGAGAGTATTCTGCTTAATTCAGAGACTCTGTCCCTCACCACCCCTTGTTGTTAATAATATGGTGGTTTTGAGGCTCGGAGTTGGTCAAAGTTTAGTGTTTAATGCTCAGTTGCTTCCATGAATACGATTTCGGTTTTGGCTCTGTTCATCTATAGCAGGTTGTCCTTCATTCACCTGGTAGCTAGTTTAAACACAGGGCAATGTTGGTTGTATTAAGTTTCATCTGGGACCGCCAGTCTCAGTTAATCTGCTTCACCCAGTACTAGCCAATGCAGCTTACCCTGTAGATCTACCTTCCAGGCCTTCTCCTTGTAAGATGGATTGTGTGGGGGAGCCGGACACTGACCCAGAAACAAGTACGAGCAACCATGAGGCCCTACTTTATACCAGGTGCTACTATGTTTCAGACGCCAGGTCACTCTAAAGTTAATCAGTGAGATACAAATCATATCACTTCATTCCAGTTCCAAATTCTTTGACCAAGGAAAGGAGTGCTCCACAGAGTAATCAAAGGACAGCTGTGTGACCGGGGCTGATGTCTATATTACAGCCAGTCTTCTAAAGGTGAGGGTGCTTCACATGAAGTCTGCACTTTCTGCCAGAAGAGCTAAAGGTCTGCTTAGAAGCCTACTTGTCTGCCTGCTGAGAGAGGGGTGGAGAGTACCAGGCTCTGCAGGAGTAGAGACTGCCTCTAGAGGCAACGGACAGCATGTTCCTGATGTGGAGAATAGCCAGAGAGAGTGATAGACTGCAGGGCAGCAAAGCCAGGAGTGACCTCTGTATGGAGTCGGTCTCTTGGTCTCTGTGAACCGCATCAAAAGAAACAGGTATTGAGTGCGATCAGCAGTCAGCCGCGACTGTGGAAAGACATCCCAGTACGAATGTGGTATGCTCCCCGATTGATCCACCATGGTCTGGGCCCAATAGCCCTTGTGTGTCCTGGGACCCTGAACCTATGTCTGACAGTTTTTTTGTGGTTTTTGTTTTCTTATTGCATATGTCTGCAAAAAACAACAACAAATTGCATGCTTGTCAAGACCTGGCCTATATGCTTGCCAGTACTTATTAAACAAGGTATTGTAGAGGGCCTGCATCCACACAAGGTTGCACATGACTGTGTACGACGAGTGACTGCCTAAATGGAATCAAGAGAACAAAAGACCTTAATTTATTATAGAACGTTTCTCATTGCACCACTGCTCTGTTCCCTCAAGTTGCATCCCGTAGAGTGGAGTCAACATAAGGTCATCTGCACCTTTTGTTGCTTATTGTTGATCACTAGTCTGACATCCGGTGGCAAGTTTTGATTAGTCGACCCCTAGCATTTACATAAGGTAAAGCAGCCTGATGCAAGGCACAGTTACAGATTCTCCTCAAAGGAAGCATAATGTGGCAAAAATATAGGAATGTTTCCTTAACTTACACCTGTAGGCATTGGCCATTTTCGGTGGTTTTATTCTCTAAATGAAGAAATTAACTACTATTTCACTTTTCTCTTGCAATAATTGGTTTTAGCCATAAACTATGTGTGACCCTTTAATCGCTTTTCAGGGATCCCCTGTGCAGGAGAGAAAAAATGCAGGAGGGAGATAAGTAAGAGCTTCATATCATGGGACTTCCCTTTCCTCATGCACTTCACACTGGGTTTCTTTTCTGTCCATTGCCCCCACAAATCATCAACTTTCATTGTTGCACTCCTAAGCACACACAGGCTCTTTCTTTATCCTGAGTACTGTTTCTTAGGTTTGCATCTTCAACCTGCGGATGACTGCCTCACCTCCTTCCACTAAATTGCAGCCTTCCAACTCCCACTTTTGTCTTCTCATTGTATCCCTCTTACCTGAAAGAGACACGTTAGTGATAGATTCCTTACCTTAGAATATCCCCAGGCGTCAGACTGGATCCGGAAATTTTTGTGTAGCAGTACCCTTGCGCGTCGGTAGGCGTCGTCTGCGGCTCCGCGTCCGTCGTCGGAGTACTTAGACGCCACCTCCGCGTGCTGACGTCAGTTCTTCTTTTTTCCGCGCCAGCAGCGCAGATCCGGAAAAAGTGGTACCTTAGTCTTTTTTGACTAAACTTTATGATCTCTTTTGGTCATCCGTTTTCGAGTCTTTGACTCCGAACGGTGCCGGTAGGGATGCCAGGTTTTAAGCCCTGTGAGGATTGTGACCAACTGATGTCGGTCACCGACCCTCACCGTCGGTGTCTCCACTGTCTCGGCGTCGACCACGACGACAAGACCTGTTCCGACTGCCGGGCCCTGACTTCGAAAGCTAGGCGGGAGCAGTCCCGCAAGCGACTCGAACTCCGGCAGTCGGGCCCGCACCGAGAGAGGCCCCGGTCCGGACGGAGGACGATGGACCGGTCGCGGGAGCGGAGCCACCATAGCTCCAGGAGTCGAAATCACTCCTCTGGGTCGAAGTCGTCAGGTAAGCACAAGAAGTCGAAGAGACGTCATCGCTCTTCCGACCCCCCCCGACGCTCTTCCGATGCGGCCGGGGGTTCGGGTGACACCGCCCACGCGGCTCCGTCGGGGTCGCGGGCGGCCCCCATACCCTCCGGTTCCTGGGCCGTGCGCGAGGCCGGAGATCGAGCGGTTCCTCATGGCCATGAGGTCCCTCACTCCCCCGGCGGGCTCCGCGGCGCCTTCGGGCCCAGCGGACCCGTCTGGGGGCCCTAGCGGGCCCACTCCGTCGAGTGCGTCAGCCTCGGCGCTGCCGGCGCCTTCGGGCCCGGTGCCGCAGGGCCCCACTGGATCCGGTTCCGGATCCGGGTCGTCGCCGGTAGACCGAACGACCTCCCCGGCGCCGACCCCTCAGGTGTCACCCCCGGTGCTGTCCCCAAGGCCTCCCTCGACCCGGCTCCGGAGCGGCACCGCTGGGCGCCGCTTCAGACGCCGTTCGGAGAGTTCACCTTTCATGAGCCGGCCCCATCATTTGACACCCCTGGGTACCAGGAGATGGGTGATGAGGAGGATAGGGAGGGGTCTGAGGACCCTCTGACATGGGAGTGTCAGTCCCAGGAGGACTGGACAGGTGGACTTGGGATGCCAGTGGTCTGGACACCTCGCCAGACACTGGTTTTGTCTCACCTCCTACCGTGGCTACGGAGGAGGGGGCAGCCTACAGTGTGGTGTTGACGCGGGCGGCCAAGGGTTTGGGCCTTGAGCTCCCCGTCGCGGCCGTGAGGACTAACCTCCTCACTGAGGTCCTTAAACCGCAGTCAAGCTCGGCTGAGCCTCTGCTGCAGTTTAATGAGGCCTTGACCGACGTTCTTTTGGGCACTTGGTCCAGGCCGGCTACAGGTTCGCCTGTAGATAGGAACGTGGCCAGACGCCACCGCCCGGCCCCGGGCGACCCTTGTTTCCTGTCCACCCACCCCACCCCTGAGAGCCTGGTGATCCAGGCCTCCAATTCCCAGACCGCATTCCCGTCGGCTCCGCCTGACAGGGAATCCAAGAGGTATGAGCAATACGGCAAGAAGGTATTCTCCTCCCTGAGTTTGGGACTGCGATCTTCCAACACTGCATGCCTCTTGGACCGCCACACCCACTCCCTGTGGGATACGGTCGCGGACGTGCTGCCAGAATGCCCGTTGGAGGTAGGGGCTAAACTCGGCCAAGCCCTTGTGGAAGGCCGAGATGTGGCACGTTATTCTATTCGTTGTGGACTGGATACCACCGACTCACTGGGCAGAGCGATGGCAACGACGGTGGTGATTCGTCGCCATGCCTGGTTGAGATCCGCCAACTTCTCGGCTGATGTCCAGAATACACTCATGGACATGCCGTTTGATGGCCGTCGCCTTTATGGCGACAAGGCAGACCATGCGCTTGAGCGCTTTAAAGACTCCAGGGCTACGGCCAAGTCCTTGGGCCTCTCGGCCCCGCGCCAGCAATCAATCAATCAATCAATCTTAGCATTTACATAGCGCGCTACTCACCCGGAGGGTCTCAAGGCGCTTGGTGGAGGGGGGGGGGTCCGCTACTGCTCGAACAGCCAGGTCTTGAGCTGCTTCCTGAAGGCGAGGTGGTCTTGGGTCAGGCGTAGGTGGGTCGGGAGGGAGTTCCACGTCTTAGCGGCGAGGTAGGAGAAGGATCTTCCTCCTGTGGTGGCTCTTCGGATGCGGGGGACGGCGGCGAGGGCGTGGTTCGTTGATCGAAGCTGGCGCTTGGGAGTGTAGAAGTTGAGGCGGCTGTTGAGGTATCTTGGGCCTTGGTTGTGTAGGGCTTTGTGTGTGTGGGTGAGGAGTCGGAAGGTGATTCTCTTGTTGACCGGGAGCCAGTGCAGGTCTCTTAGGTGTCCGGAGATGTGGCTGAGTCGGGGGATGTCCAGGATGAGTCTTGCTAAGGCGTTCTGGATTCGCTGGAGTCTCTTCTGGAGTCTGGCAGTGGTTCCGGCGTAGAGGGAGTTGCCGTAGTCCAGTCGGCTGGTGACAAGGGCCTGGGTGACCGTCTTCCTGGTTTCGGTGGGGATCCACCGGAAGATCTTACGTAGCATGCGCAGGATGTTGAAGCACGATGAGGGGACGGCGTTGACTTGTCTGGTCATGGAGAGGGAAGAGTCCAGGATGAAGCCCAGGTTGCGTGCGTGGTCTGTTGGTTTGGGTGCGCTGCCCAGGGCGGGGGGCCACCAGGAGTCGTCCCAGGCGGAGGGCGAAGATCCCAGGATGAGGACTTCCGTCTTGTCTGAGTCCAGTTTCAGGCGGCTGTTCTTCATCCACTCTGCTACGTCTTTCATCCCCTCCTGTAGGCTGGCTCTGGCGGTGGCGGGTCGTTGGTGAGGGAGAGGATCAGCTGGGTGTCGTCGGCGTAAGAGATGATGTTGAGGTTGTGTTGGCGGGCAATGGCCGCAAGGGGGCTCATGTAGACATTGAAGAGGGTGGGGCTGAGCGAGGAGCCTTGAGGAACGCCGCAGATGACTTCGGTGGCTTCTGATCTGAAGGGGGGGAGGCGGACTCTCTGGGTCCTTCCGGCAAGGAAGGAGGTGATCCACTCTAGAGCCTTCTCTTGGATTCCGGCGTTGCTGAGGCGCTGCTCTAGGGTGCGGTGGCAGACAGTGTCGAAAGCCGCGGAGAGGTCCAGGAGGATGAGGGCCGCTGTTTCCCCGTTGTCGAGCAGGGCTCGGATGTCATCGGTGGCAGCGATGAGGGCGGTCTCGGTGCTGTGGTTGGCCCGGAAGCTGGACTGCGAGTGGTCGAGGGCTCCATTCGTCTCGAGGAAGGCGGCCAGCTGCTTGTTGACGGTCTTCTCGATGACTTTGGCCGGAAACAGTAGGAGCGAGATGGGGCGGTAGTTTTTGAGTTCGGTGGGGTCCGCTGATGGTTTCTTCAGTAGAGCGCTGAGTTCGGCATGCTTCCAGCTCTCCGGGAAGGTCGCTGTGTCGAAGGAGGTGTTGATGATGTCCCGCAGGTGGGGTGCGATGACGGAGTCGGCCTTGTTGAAGACGTGGTGAGGGCAGGGGTCGGTTGGGGATCCGGAGTGGATGGAGTTCATCGTGCGTAGGGTTTCCTCGGTGTTGATCGGGGTCCAGGCGCGGAGGGTGGCGGTGGGGGGTGTAGGTGCTGTCGTGGGGTGCTTCGGTTCTGTGCTGAAGCTGTTGTGTATGTCCGCGATCTTGTTGTGGAAGTAGGAGGCGAGGGAGTTGCAGAGGTCTTGTGATGGGTGATGTCGTTGGTTCCGGCGTTTGGGTTGGAGAGCTTTTTGACGAAGTTGAAGAGTTCCTTGCTGTTGTGGGCGTTGTTGTCCAGTCGTTCCTTGAATGCGGTTTTCTTGGTGGTGCGGATCAGTTGGTGGTGTTTTCGAGTGGCGAGCTTGAGCGTGGTCATGTTATCTGGTGTTGGGTCTCTGCGCCAGGCTCTCTCGAGGGCTCGGCAGTTCCTCTTGGAGCTCTTGAGTTCGTCGGTGAACCATGGTGCTTTCTTGCTGCCGGGTCTGCTCAGTGGGGTCCTCAGTGGGGCGAGGTCGTCGGTGCAGTTGCTGATCCACTTCGTGAGGTTGTTGGCGGCCTGGGTGGGGTTCGCTGAGCTTGCGGGTGGGTCCTGGCTCAGGGAGGCGGTGAGCTGGTCGGTTGTGATCTTGTTCCATCTTCTGCGTGCGACCTGTTGCTGGTGGTGGTGTGTCGTGTTCTTTTTGTAGCTGAAGTGGACGCAGCTGTGGTCCGTCCAGTGGAGTCTGGTGGCGTGGCTGAAGACGATGTCCTTGCTGGAGGAGAAGACAGGGTCGACTGTGTGTCCGGCGTAGTGGGTGGGGGTGGTCACCAGCTGCTTGAGACCGAGGGTGGCGAGGTTGTCCAGCAGGGTGGTGGTGTTGCGGTCATTGTTGTTCTCCAGGTGGAAGTTGAGGTCCCCGAGGAGGATGTAGTCAGCGGAGGGGAGAGCGTGCGGGCTGATGAAGTCGGCGATATCTTCGCTGAATTGTGTGCGTGGTCCTGGGGGTCTGTAGATGAGGGTGCCTCTGAGGGTGGTCTTGGGGTCGGTGTGGATCTGGAAGTGAAGATGTTCAGCGGCTGTGAGCGTGTCATCGGCGTTGCTCGTGACGCGGATGGTGTTCCTGTGGATGATGGCGATGCCTCCTCCAGTCTGGTTGCCGCGGTCCCTCCGGATGATGTTGTAACCGTCAGCAATCGGCTGCCTTTCACTCCTTTCGTGGCCACAGAAGGGGTGTACCCACACATGCTGCCAGCCACGCGCCGCAGGGTAATACCCAACGCGGTGGTGGCCGTGGAAACCGCTGTGGCGTCGGGCGGGGACAACGGCGAGGTCAGTCCACACCTTTCCCCGCGGCATCCGCCTCAAAGCCCTCCTAGTCCGTGCTTTCAGGCCCATGTGTCGCCAGTGGGGGGCAGGGTTCGCCATCACCTCCTCCACTGGCACACTGTCACTTCGGATAGGTGGGTGCTGCAAATCGTCCGAAGGGGCTACTCCCTCCCCTTCGAGATGACCCCTCCAGCCATGCCACCGCAGTACCACCGCGTATCGGGGGATCATTTGCGGCTTCTGCAGGAGGAAGTTACGGCCCTCTTGGCCAAGAGGGCCATCGAGCGCGTTCCTGGGCCAGAAGTAGGGTGTGGTTGTTACTCCCACTACTTTCTGGTACCCAAGAAGGGCAAAGGGGGCCTCCGTCCTATCTTGGACCTACGGAACGTCAACGGCTTCTTCCGGAAGGAGAAGTTCAAAATGCTGACACTGGCTCAGGTCCTAGTTGCCCTGGACCCAGAATACTGGATGGTAGCGTTGGACTTGCAGGACGCTTATTTCCACATCACCGTCCTGCCGGCCCACCGGCGCTACCTGCGGTTCACGGTTGGCCACGAGCACTTTCAGTTTACCGTGCTCCCCTTCGGCCTTACCAGCGCCCCACGGGTGTTCACAAAGGTGATGGTGGTGGTCGCAGCTCATCTGTGCAGGTTAGGGGTTTCAGTCTTCCTCTACCTCGACGACTAGTTGTTGAAGGCGGGCTCACCCCAAACAGTCGTCAGCCACCTCCAGACTACGGCAGATCTCCTGCACCAGCTGGGGTTCTCCATCAATGTGCCGAAGACACACCTGTGCCCCTCTCAGAAGCTTCTCTTCATCGGAGCGGTTCTCGACTCGGCGCAGTTTCGGGTTTATCCACCCGACCAGCGGGTCCGGGATATTCAGGCTCTGATTCCTCTCTTTCAGCCTTTATCCCGGGTCTCGGTCAGGTTGACGCTGCGGCTTCTGGGGCTGATGGCCTCCTGCATCCTTCTGGTGCATCACGGCCGGTGGCGGATGCGGGCTCTGCAGTGGGACCTGAAGTTTCAGTGGGCCCAGCATCAGGGCAACCTTTCCGACCATGTCCTGATCTCGGAGGGCACTGCGAGACAGCTGCAGTGGTGGCTCATGGACCGCGATTGGGTCAGCGGCAGATCCCTCTCCCTTCCCCAACCGGAGCACGTAGTTGTGACGGATGCGTCCCTCCAGGGCTGGGGAGCTGGGGAGGCCACCTGGGAGAGGCGGAGATCAGAGGCCTCTTGTCTCCGGCGGAGGCCCAGCTCCACATCAACCTGTTGGAGTTACGGGCGATTCGTCTAGCACTGAAAGCATTCCTCCCCTCTGTCCGGGGGAGTGTAGTGCAGGTGTTCACGGACAACACCACCGCCATGTGGTACTGCAACAAACAGGGCGGGGTGGGGTCGTGGACCCTTTGCCAGGAGGCTCTGCGCCTCTGGCAGTGGCTGGAACATCAGGGCATGACCCTGGTGGTTCAACATCTGGCAGGTTCTCTGAACGACAGGGCGGACAAACTCAGCCGTCGGTGCATGATGGATCACGAATGGCGTCTGAACTCGGACGTGGCGCAAGGCCTCTTTCAGCAGTGGGTAGAGCCTTGGTTAGATCTATTCGCCACCGAAGAGAACGCGCAATGTCATCAGTTCGGCGCGTAAAAATTTCCAAGGCGGCACTCGCTCGGCGACGCTTTTCGTCGCGAGTGGAGTTGCGGTCTGTTGTACGCCTTTCCGCCTATACCACTTCTGCCCAGAGTGCTGAAGAAGATCAAGCGCGACCGGGCACAAGTCATCCTTGTGGCTGCGGACTGGGCACGAAGGTACTGGTATCCCGAGCTACTCAGTATGTCAGTCGATCCCCCGGTTCGTCTGCCTCTTCAGGAGGACCTTCTGTCGCAGCAGCAGGGGACGGTCCTCCACCCGAACCTGTCCAGTCTCCACCTCCATGCTTGGAGATTGAGCGGCGACAGTTGAGGCCATTTGACTTGCCTCCTGAAGTCTGTAATGTCATTCTGGCAGCCAGGCGTCCCTCCACAAAATCGGTATATGCCTGCAGGTGGAATAAGTTTGTGGCATGGTGCACAGCAAAGGCTGTGGATCCACTTTCTGCCCCTCTTTCTGAGGTTCTTCTCTTCCTTCTTTCTCTTGCCCAGCAGGGCTCTGCTTTGGGCACTATCAAGGGCTACCTTTCTGCCCTTTCAGCCTTTCTGAGGCTGCCTGATCAACCTTCTTTGTTCAAGTCCCCAATTGTACATAGGTTTTTGAAGGGCATCACACACATGTTACCTCCTGTTCCGTTTGTGATGCCTCAGTGGGACTTGAACCTTGTTCTTACATTTCTGATGTGCGCTCCCTTTGAGCCACTTCACAACTGTCCTCTCCGCCTTCTTACTCTGAAGACTGCTTTCCTGGTTTCCATCACCTCTGCCAGGAGAGTGAGTGAGCTCCAGGCTCTTTCATCAAAACCCCCTTTCCTTTCTGTCCAACCGGACAAGGTTGTGTTGCGGACTAGGCCATCTTTCCTGCCCAAGGTTGTCACGGCCTTCCACATCGGCAGTCTATCACCTTGCCTACCTTCTTTCCGCCACCGCATCCCTCTAAAGAGGAAGAGCGGCTCCACTGTCTGGAGCCAAAACGTGCGCTCTCTTTCTATCTGGATCGCACACGCCAGTCCCGCGTGGATGACCAACTCTTTGTTGGTTACGTGGGCGCTAAGAAGGGAAAGGCGGTGCACAAGCGGACCATCTCTCGGTGGATCATCTTGTGTATCCAGGCATGTTACTCCTTGGCCAAAAAGGAGCCCCCTGTTGGATTACGGGCTCATTCCACTCGGGCCACGGCGACTACAACTGCCCTGGGCCGGGGAGTGCCCTTGCAGGACATTTGCCAGGCAGCTACGTGGGCCTCGCTGCACACGTTTGCAAGACACTATTGCCTGGACAGTCAAGTCCGGAGGGATGGCTTCTTTGGCCGCTCTGTCCTCCAGGACTTTCTGGTGTGATTATTGGTTCTCAGACCCACCACCGGGGTTGGTATTGCTGGGGTATCTAATCTAAGGTAAGGAATCTATCACTAACGTGTCTCTTTCAGATGCACAAGTTACTACTTGTGTAACGATATAGCTGTAAGAGACATTAGTTAGTGATAGATTCCTTACCGACCTACCCATCCTCCCCGTTCTGCGAACCGATATCTAGGGTTAAGGTCATCCCCTTTCAGGGCCCTAGTTTCAATGGCACCAGTGTTGGTTTTTAACATGGCTCAGCGCTTCTGGCGCGGAAAAGCTGTGTCTAAGAACTGACGTCAGCATGCGGAGGCGGCGTCTAAGTACGCCGACGACGTCATCACGGCGCCCACGACGCCGACGACGGACGCGGAGCCGCAGACGACGCCTACCGACGCGCAAGGGTACTGCTACGCAAAAATTTCCGGATCCAATCTGACGCCTGGGGATATTCTAAGGTAAGGAATCTATCACTAACTAATGTCTCTTACAGATATATCGTTACACAAGTAGTAACTTGTGCTTCAAGTATCCGTCTCTATTACTTATCTTCCTCCTACATATTTTCTCCCTTGCACATAGGATTTTTTCTTGTCCCCTCTTATCACCATACATTTATTTATTCATTTATTACAAAGGTTTTATATAACGCAAACCAGAGATGTCAGAGTATCAGAGCGCTGCACATTGAGGCTGAAAAGTAGCACTGGTAAAGGAGAAAATCATAGACAAGTAAGCTGTTACATCAAATGCTCATTACAGAAAATAATAGATATAAACGCGGTTACATCAGAAGCACAATGCTTGGTAGGTAAGTTTGGTCAATGATGTGAAGTGGTTAAAGATAGTTTATATAGTTAATGTTCTATCGTGGCAAGTGGTTATTCAGAAGCAATCCTTTGACTTCTTTTTTAAATGCAGAGATCGAGGGGTTCGTTCTGGTTTGGGGAGGGAGAGCGTTCCATATTCTCAGAGCAAGACCAGAGAACTCTTGGTGGTAGGTCCTTTTTTTAACTTTTGTGGTTTTAACAGAAGAGTGTTTGAGCTTATTAGGGCTCGATTCCCACAAGATAGTTCAAGTTTATTCGCCAAGTAAGTAGGAGAGTTCTGATGCAGCTCTTTGTGTGTCAAGAAGGCTATCTTGTACCTGATCCTTGCATCGAGAGAAAACCAGTTGAGTTGGATTAGATCTGGTGTGATGTGATCCTGTTTTCTTGATCCCGTGATGAGCCTGACGTCGGAGTTCAGAGTGGCCCTTAAAGGGGCCAATTTAGCTCTGGGTAGACCGGCTCGGGTCACGATTCCTTAGTCTAAACAGGAGATAACTAGGTGTTGGACTGAAAGTTGCATGTTCGCACAAGAATGGTTTGATTTTTCTTAAACTGTAGACTTGATGATCGACTCATCTAGTTGTTGCACTGATGTGGTCTTGCATACTCAGGAATGTTTCCAAGGTTATGCCTAATGATCTAGTTGAGTTAACAATATGTGGGGTACAATAAGGGCTGTTAGTTGTTTGAGCCAATATAGGATGGGGACAGGATGATTAAGAGGTGCAATCAGGAGGGATTCCATCTTGAGAGCATTTAGCATAAGGTGGTTGTGAGATAGCCACTGTTGAGTTTTCAGAAGAGCAGAGTTGAGAGTATTGAAGTTGTCTGATGAAGAAATTTTCATGTACCATTGGGTATCATTGCCGAACATGTGATAGTGTATGTTTGTGTGTATCAGAATTTTGGTGAGATGGTCCATGTACAAGTTGAATAGTGTGGGTGAAAGTGCGGATCCTTGCGGAACTCCAATTGAGACCGGCTTACTGTTAGAAAGGTTGTAGATGACTTTGATTCTTTGTGTTATATTTTTAAGGAACAAAGCAACCAATTTAATAGTGGACACAATAAGCCTGTCCTTTTTTCAGGAAGGTCAATCAAGTTATCATGTTTGACCATGTCAAATGCCGAGGAAATATCAAGCATTATAAGTAGGCAAGTTTCGTTTTGGTCAAGAAGTCTAAGGGCATCATCAACAATGTGTTAGTGCAGATTCAGTACTATGTCCAGGTCTGAATCCCAATTGATTTTAGTCTAGAGCTGAAACTGTTCGATGTGATTGCAGAGTTGTGTATGTACGCACTTCTCAAGTAGTTTGGCTAAAGTCATGATATTAGAAATTGGTCGGAAGTTGTTAGGGTCAGATAAGTCTGTATTTGACTTCTTTGGGCTGGTGGTGACCTGACAGATCTTGAGGCAATTAGGAATTAAGCCTTGCATGAGAGATCCATGCACAATCGTAGACCAGAGAGGGAAAATGGAAAAGATAAGCTCTTTGAAGAACTTTGCGGGCAAAGGATCCTTTAAATAAAATTTGAAAGCTTTAATAAAGTTATGATGTTGAGCAGCTCCGCATCGCCCGGTAGATTGAAAGTATTCCATGATGAATCATTTTTTGGAGTATAATCCACCGATCCTGCAAGAAGAGAGCTCGCCCAAAGAGACCTTGGTGAGGGATAGGATTGGACCGGATTCTGTGTGTCAGAAAAAGAGTTGCAGTTCTTGTTCGATCTTTCTTGTCTTTTCCATAAAGTGTGCAGAGAACTCCTTACCACTTGGGAGTTAGTCCTAGAGTACAGAGAGTTAATTTGGGAAAATGGTTTGCTTGTTTGAGTGCGTCAAAAAGTTTTTGGGTACATTTTTGCCCTTAACTGATCCTTAAAGTGGTCAGTTTTGGCACTATGGATAGGTTTGGTATAGGCACTAATTGTCATCTTTAACTGCTTGAGGTTAGTTATGGAAGGGGAGTTTCTCCAAGATTTTTCTGCATGCCTTAGTTTACGTTGTTCCTCATTAAGGGAGCCATTAAACCAAGATTTTGAATGTTTGCTAGTCATCCTTTTGAGCTGCATAGGAGCAAGCGAGTCGAAAATATTTGTCATGGAATGAATGTAGTCATCAGTGAGTTCATCCAGATTCTTCGTGTGTGGGGGTGTGGGGGGAGATTGTTGCTCATGCAGGTAAGATCCTTTACATTGATTTTGTTCAGATCTTGGGACCATTGTTTGGCCTTATGAGGTTGTCGTTGTCTGGACAGCTTCCTTTCCAAGATGCCAAAAGAGATTAAATGATCTGACCAATTGCATGGTAATATGTCATCCAGTTGTAGGACATCTTTGGCTATGATCAGATCTAAGGTGGCACCCTTGATATATGATCACACTCCGCTTCTCACCACCTCGTACACTTGAAATACATGATTACATAGAGGCATGTCTAATGTCCTTATGGACCCAGATCACTGGGTGATTGCAAATGGACAGGTTGTTTTCTGTACTGCTAGGTGGGGAGCACAGTGGTGAGATGTTTCTTACTACACCTGTGATTGAGGGTATCAGTGAGCCATTCTACCACCCAGTTTGGCTACACTACACCTGGAGTGAGAATTCTGTGGAATGGTCAGGGAGCTATGAAAGCACTTACTGAATGGTGCTTATCTGAGGACACTGCCATTGACAGACACCGAATTTGACTCTCTGTAGGTAGCATGGGGTATCCTTGCACTAAGAGCAGCACTAAGGTTGCACCTTCGTGTTGCTGTATTTAGGGGCTTCTCTGTGGCGTCACTCTACTTTGTAGGGAATCCCACTTAAAAAGCAAGCAATGACAGGCACTGTTTCAAGAGGACTTAGTTTTAACAAATGCTCTAGTACAGAGGCAGACCTATTGACCTTGCCACCCATTTTTTTAAATTATAATAAATAGCACATAGGGCTTAATTTAAAGGTTAGTGCAGGACTGCAAATTGATACAAATGAGTTGAAAATCAATTGCACTCGCTCTTTGAAAATCCTGGAAAAAATGAGTCTAAAACCGGAAAAAATTCTCTTGTTGGCCATTGTGCCTTTTTTCCCTAAAAAGGCATCAATCAAGCACAAAAATACACAAACCATCTGGCACAAATGTTATTTACTCCAAGGACTGTATTCCTTTTATTTACACCTATTCTGTTTAATGTTTTTAATTTGATAGTTTCATATATAAAATACTAAATGAAACGATTTATTTGTAAGCAATTACTTATTGGAAATAACATGAGACAATCATTAAACATTTGTAGTCTTTCTTTAAAAAAATCATGTTGTATTGCATTTTATTATTTTTATGACATTGTCATTTTATGACTAGTGCCATTTCCTAAAACCACTGGTTTTAAGTTGTAAGTGATCTAAGGGTGGGATTAAGCCCATTTTTCGACTTCAAATAATTTATCTCCAAATGTTTCCCCAATGCACCCATCATAAATTCCTGCTAAAGAGATCACGGTATTCCTCTTCTTTAAAAAGAAAAAAACAGTTCTGGTATGGGAGCAACTCCAAGAGATACATTTAATACACATTCGAGCTAAATCATTGCTCTGGCTCTGGAACTGGGGACTTCTGTTAGTTTAACGCCTTAACCGCGGCGGTTTTTCCGCCACGGTGCGGGCATTCTAAAGGGTGGGCGGGGCCACGTCGGCCGTTGGACGTACGCAGCACCAGGGAGGTAGCGCGCGTGACGTCACACGGCCGACGGCAGCAGGGAAGGGGTTAAGGAGCCACCAGAGGGCTTCCCTAGCTGTCCGGTGGCCTGTTCTTCTTTTGGGGTATCCTATAGAACCATATCACTTTCTTAATGAGCTATGTTATTGGTTCCAACCTTTAAAAACGTTTAAATCTGACCTTGACTGTACCCTTTTGTCTCAGTGGTACAAGATTAATTTCAGTAGTTTAAAATTGCCCCCAAAACATTTTGCCAGTTTGTCCTCCAGGACTACCTGGTCTATTCTGTTCACAGTCCCACCTCCGTGATGTATTGCTTGGTTATTTATTCTAAGGTAAGGAGTCTGCAGCTAGATGTCTGTATCAGATAAGCAACTTACTTACGTACAGTAACACCTTACCTGGTAGAGACCCTAGCTGCAGATTCCTTACTGACCCTCCCATCTTCCCTGCTCTGTGAATGCGTTTCTTCATATAGGTCTACCCTTACGAGGTCCTTAGTGTCTGCTCACTGGTTCCACCAGCAACCTCGTGGTTTAGTGCTTCCTGCTTGGAAAGATTGTGAAAAGTAACTGATGTAAGTGCACTGGGAGGGCATATGCATCATGCTGGCCCTGCCAGCAACACAGAGCAGAACAACGCCACCTACTGGCTTGCAGTGGTAGTGCTCAAAAAGTTTCTGTATCCTATCTGATGCCTGGGGATTATTCTACGGTACAAAAGGAAAGTGGTCACAATGAAAATTACTTCTACATGAGATTCTACATCACCTTTGAGTAAATCATAATCAACATGTATTAATGTTTAACACATAATAATCATGTTCCATAACAGCACAATCGTCGCCATTAACGTGAAGAGGTGCTCCGAAGAGGGAATGTAGAGCAATGTGCGAGAGTGAAGGTTGATGAGAAAGGAAGGGCAATGTGCAATATATATAAATATATATATATATATATATATATATATATATATATATATATATATATATATATATATATATATATATATATATATATACACACCTCTTCACGTTAACCCCTCCCCTGCTGGTGACGGAACCACTCCGTCATCAGCTGCGGTCGCGCTGTGCTGATGACGGAGCGGTTCCATCACGGCACGCTCGGCGCGCCTGCGCTGAGCGTTCCATTGAGCGGGCGGGGTCGTGACGGAACCTCTCTGTCATGAGCACAGCGCAACCTCGACTGGTGATGGAGCGGTTCCGTCACCAGCATGCGCCCGCCGCGCAGCCGCCCCGCCCCCTTAGCACTGCGGCGGAATAGCCACCGCAGTGAAGGGGTTAATGCAGACGATTGTGCGCACAGACGAAAACTGTGAAGAGGAAAAGAAAACATCCAAACACAAGTCAAATCCAGCACTCCCAACTCTCAACACCAGCCCACATCAGCACACCCGACCGGTGTCATAGGGTGCCAGAGTGAGACAGCACCTCATACTACACCCTCCGAAGCCACACAAATGTGCTTGCCAAAACCTCCTAGTCCTACATAACGAATGTTCCTTCACACAAGCAGACACCTTGCACACATTCAAAGCCAATCAAACAACACATACTATGCCTCCATTTACCAGTGACAACAAGTTTAAGAGCGCATACAGAAGTCATACATAGACACCATAGTCACTAGTATAACATGACCAATGACAAAACACTACTTGCAAACATTGACCAAGTGACTTCCTGCCAGTGCAACCAGGGCCACTACCCTTTTACATGCTTCTTCTGGCAACATGGTACTAGCTTCCCTTCCCGACAATCGCAGTAGTAAGAACACACGCACACCAAGCATTTACACTATGTAACTTATACAACAAAATGATTACACCTTATACATAGGAACACATTTTTATGGTGGGATCAGATTCGGTGGGCAGCGAAATATATTTTTTCCTAGATTCCTATTAACTCGTTTTCATTTTAGCTACATTGCAAGATGTGCAGGGAGCTGCCTGCTTTCTATATAGTTTTTGCAGACAGGAATCCACGATTGCCTCTATTGCGGGCATCTTCCTTGACAGAGTTTACTACAGAGGAAAAAGACAGAGATATGAGCAATGTACAATCATATCCGGAATGCTTTCCAGACTTCAAAGGACAGTTTACCGTAAAGAGTTCTCACAAGTCCGTGCTTGCTAGCTGCTGATGTACGGACCCATTTAGTCTGATGACTGCCAGTAGATGTTAAAAGTAATGTGTTTACGTTGACATTTCAATAGATAGCACTGTGCCCTTGACATCATAGTAGTAGCTTTGGCTTAGCCAGCCTTTCAGAGTTTTTCCGTAATTGTGTTGCCGTAACTGGTAAGAAATTGAGAATTAACTGGAGAAGACCACGTGAAAACTGTGTATCTACATGTTTTTCCATAATTAAAGGTGCAAGGTTAGCACCAGCGCTTCCTTTGTACCCGAAGACATGGATTTCCTGTGCAGTGGAATGATAATTCTGGATTAATGATGCTTCAGTGTCACTTCGCTCTGAGTCGAATAACTTGTTAAATATGCAGAAACCTGCATCACATGTTTCTCAACACAATCCGTCTTTTGTAATGTGGACTTTAGTCTCCTAGTGGGAGGTGGGCAGTAATGGCCATCTGCCTATCTTCTATGCATTGTAGAGTTTCTGTTGGAGGAGCGTTAGCTACGCCATGTGCATCTTCTTACCAGTTGTCAATCCACTACTGTGCTGCTGGCTTAACAACATCTGAAGGTCAGAACTTCTTAGGGAAGGCCTTATGACAATGATGCTTCTTGCACTTGCAGGTTGGTCGCGAACGGGAAGAAGAGCAGAAATCCTCCCTCTCCCCCACATCCTGTGAGAAAACGATAGCACTTGTTAATCTGTATCCCTTGTGATGCCGACTGCTGCCATGATTATGTCTTGCCTGCGGACCACTTTTCATAGGGCCCGGACCGCCCAGTATGACCCCCGCCCCAACCTCATGTAAGCCCACAAACAACTACCAGTCCATGTTGTGGGTAAAAACGGCCATGTTTAATCTTCCAAAACATTCATAAACATGACAATAAGCATAATTAAAATTGCACCTTTCAAGATTCAAATAATTACTATTTTAATATATACTATTATGTTAACTAGTTCTAAAAACCAACAGTTATGTAATAACGACTTGCTCCAGCACCAAGGGGCCCTCAGGCTCGCATCTCCCAACTGAGAACCACGCAAGGCGCAACCCACCTGCGTTCTTGAGCGGTGAGCCCCCAGCCCACGATCCTTGTCCATCATATCCAGGGGCCCACCCCTCTACCACCAGGCTGCCAAGGAGGCTCGTGTGACCTGGCACCCTTGCCTCCCCAGCCAGTGTCCCCATTCTCCTTGTGGAGAGCTTACCGTCTCTCCCCTCAGTGCTGGCCTCGGGAGTATGTAAGCAGGACTCCCGTTACCCCCCTGCAAATTAATGTTCTGTGGCCTCTTTTCCGCCACTAGGGTGACCAGGGCCCACAGGTCCTTCACCCTCCCCATCCGCAAACAAGTTCTGTACAAATGACCAAATCCCTTTGATCCACACATCTGTGCCAATGTCCGACAGATGCACGCCATCGTGATGAAACATCAAGTCCCCTGAAATCAGTCTGTGTGGAATGTGGCACAGGCGGCCCGGGCCTGAGCACAGCCTGGCCAATTCTCCGTTGAGGCGCCTCACTGATATGTTCAAAGCCCGAGATCTAACTCCAGCGGGCCATGTCCTTCGAGGTATCATACATGACCAGGCAATGCGGGCTTTAGGGAAAGCTCTCCCTATCCAGGCAAATTCTGTCAGTAAGGCTTCCCTAACTGCCATGTGTCCTAGCTCCACCATGTCTTTACCGCCCAAAAGCAGAACCACCAAATCTTGATGTCCCTCACGTTCGACTGTCTCCTCGATCAGCCGTCAAAACTGCCGAATTCGCAGTCCGCCCATGCCACGCGGTAGGAAAGATGTTCCCTTCAAACCTGGTGGTTTCGACACCCGCTTCTGCCGTAGCCGCACCATGGCCCGACGCACGAACGAGCCTCCCAACACCCACACCACTTTCGAAGACATACTAGTAGTAGGAATAGAAATGTAAACGTCAGTATTCATTAAGTCAAAACCATCATTCCATTATCTCAGAGTAATTCAGGCCGCACATAGCGCTTAAAACAGGCTGATGACCAGCGCCCTATGCTTTTGACTGCTTCTGTCGGCAGGCCTGTGCCTGCCGCTAAAGTTGCCGCCCCAATCCTGAAAGAGTGTGAGGAATACCCGCTAGGATCCCTGCCCGGATGTAACAGTGCGCGCTTAAAGATGACCCTGAATTGGAACTGCGACAAGCATTCACCCTGCTCATGAATGAATAGGGCCTGACGGCGCCCGGGCGGCCGAATCGCCAAGTATGACTCCATCCTGGCCCCTGGGGAAACCCCTGCCCTGGTGCGGGGGCCAAATGAATCAAGATCTCCTACCCCAAAGGATCAGTCTTGGATCTTCTAAGAATCACCACCAAGCCCCCCGCAACCAAGTTTGTGTCCTGTCTCTGGAGCCCCCCAGTGTGATCCGATTTCGAGGTCCCTACCAGTTCCCCTAGCCAAAATGCACCATAAAATGCTAAGGTGAACGCCGCACCAAACAAGATGCTCTCATATTCGGACAAGCACACTGACCGCAGCACTGCTACAATGTCTCCCAAGGTTCCTAGGTCCAAGGGCCTCCTCCAATCCTTCTTAACACCCTCAAGTCTCGCCCATCCTGACAGGGCTCTCCTTACCACGAAAGCCGTGCCAGGGTCGTGCTGCCCCGCAAGTTTAGCAAAGAAACCTATCGCAGACACATGCGCCCTGTTCCCTCAGAGCTAACAGGAAGTCGCAGAGCGCCCCTGTTGAAAAAAGCGCCGCATGGTTAGCAAATTCCCTGTAAGTTTGGAAGTGTTGCTGGTAAGTCCTCCTAGTGCGCTCGCTCAACGAGGCTCCCACTAGCCCAGCTAGACCGGGGCTCCAATCCTCCACAAAGATGTCTGGGAAAACAGTCATCTGTTCCTCTGCCTGCGGGTGATACCTTCGGAAATCTTGTAACTTGGAGCGAGACAAAGCATCAGCAGCCAGATTCTCCACACCTGGTATATGGCTGCTCTAAAGAGCAGATTCAGCTTCAAACAAGCCAAGACTAAATGCTTTAACAACCACAACACATGTTTGCAAGTAGCACCCTGCCTATTAATGGCTTCTTTCGTAATAAACACAAGGGGGAGGGAGAGGAGAAGTGGATTCTGTCTCCCCTAGAAATATGCATAAACAAAAGGAATCCACTAACATGGGTTCGGTGATCCCTACAGTGGTGGGGAGCACTCAGTGTTGTTTAAATACCCCTCACACACCAAAAGGCCCCTTGGTGTCATGCTTCATCATCGGGGTCTTCGCAAACCTCTACGGAATGCGGCGTGCTGCGACTCACGACTACGTAGGAGCACTTTCACGTGAACTATGTGTTGGTGTGTGTGAGGGTGATTTAATGTGAGTGGTGAGGTGAAAAAAGGAAAATTAAAAAATACCTGGCTCGTGGGTTTCTGAAAACAATTTTATTCAATCCCCGGCTGGTATCATTAAAAAGTGCAAAGGAGGTTATCCTTGCTAATTAGGGTAAGGTAACCTCACAGGTGCGTCGTCAACATGTTTCGGAGTAGAAAACTCCTTCTTCAGGACAAGGATGTGCACTAGGTATCCTCACCTTACTCACATGGGTGTAGATGTAAAAGTGTGCTCTACAAAAATAATCCTAGGTGAAATGTACCTATCTGTTTTTTAAAAGTTTGTTGCGCCCAATTGGCGATTTTGCTGAACCTGTGAATGGACAAAAAGGTCACAATAAACTAGAATGTACAACACATTCACGGATAGATGTGTAATTACACAACAGGGTAAAAAGAACCAAAATGTGGTCCAGGAACCCTAAGGAAGAAAATGGAATTAAAGGCATGCCATGACCTATAATCATAAGTAAGCTACATACTTCTTTATGGCATGCCTTTAATTCCATTTTTCCATAGTATGGAACCAGATGATGATCTTCATAAAACGATTAATGTGTGTCCCTGTCTATGTGTTTGTCCGTATTTTTTATTTTTCATTTTCATTTTTCTTCTTTAGGGTTCCTGGACCGCATTTTGGTTCTTTTTACCCTGTTGTGTAATTACACATCTATTCGTGAATGTGTTGTACATTCTAGTTTATTGTGACCTTTTTGTCCATTCACAGGTTCAGCAAAATCGCCAATTGGGCGCAACAAACTTTTAAAAAACAGATAGGTACATTTCACCTAGGATTATTTTTGCAGAGCACACTTTTACATCTACACCCATGTGAGTAAGGTGAGGATACCTAGTGCACATCCTTGTCCTGAAGGAGTTTTCTACTCCGAAACATGTTGACGACGCACCTGTGAGGTTACCTTACCCTAATTAGCAAGGATAACCTCCTTTGCACTTTTTAATGATACCAGCCGGGGATTGAATAAAATTGTTTTCAGAAACCCACGAGCCAGGTATTTTTTAATTTTCCTTTTTTTCACCTCACCACTCACATTAAATCACCCTCACACACAACAACACATAGTTCACGTGAAAGTGCTCCTACGTAGTCGTGAGTCGCAGCACGCCGCATTCCGTAGAGGTTTGCGAAGACCCCGATGATGAAGCATGACACCAAGGGGCCTTTTGGTGTGTGAGGGGTATTTAAACAACACTGAGTGCTCCCCACCTCTGTAGGGATCACCGAACCCATGTTAGTGGATTCCTTTTGTTTATGCATATTAATGGCTTCTACCACAGCCATATTGTCTGATCAAAAGATGACTTGAAGACCTCTGCCCTGCCACCCGCCCCAGCGCCCTCTCCTTCTCTACCTTCTGTGAAACTACTGCAGGGTGCCTACGGGCTAACAAAAGATTATTGCAATAATCCACTGGGGGTACCCCGTGCGCTGGAATGCGGAAACCTGTAGAAAACCCCTCAAATAAAGTCCTGGCTGCCTTCCTGTCAGGATACTGATTTAGCCAGAAAATCAGCCTCCCTAAATTCACTGGTGTGGGTAACTTACTGCTGGGTGGGGGGCTTGGGCTCTCTGTTTCTCTTTAGATTTCTTAATGCATTTGAACTCGGGGTGGGAAGGGTGGCCACAGTAGGCACATGCATGCTTGAACTTGCAAGCCTCTGTGGGACAGGTGCACATCTTCCTATTAAAGGCCCAACACGTCCCCCTTTTGTCCCCAGCACCCCCCTGGGAAGTCCGAAACGGCTGCTTCGCGGGTGCTTTACTGTTGACACTTTCTAACCAAACATTTACTTCTGTCTGGTCCCAACCCATGTCAGGATCATCCACTTTGGCCCATCTAAAGTCTCTATCATAATCCAACCATGCCCCTCCACCATACATTGTTTGTGCTTTTAAAATCTTATTGGCATAACATATCAAGGGTACAGCCAGTTCAGGCTTCTTCTCCAACATTACAACGGAAAAAAACATTGAAACCAAACAACCAATTCTTAATGGATTCTTCTACTCTTGGTTTCCTCTCTCTAAAAGAGCCCTCCCTACCCTCCTTCTCTTTAGACTCAACCTCCCTTCTCCTAGGTCTAATCAGGGAAAATATATCCACAAAGTCACCCTTCCAAATTATTTCCTTTGTTTCAGGCGTAACATGCGCCGCCAACTTACCACGCTTGGATAGTACATGGCCACTTATTAGTGCGCTCCCCCTAGCTACCTCTTTGCTGCCAGACTCCACTGCCTTACCTGCAGAGGACCCTGCTGTCGTCGGTTGCGCGGGGCCACTTGACCCACCGCCTGGGGAAGTGTAATCAAATCCTTCTCGTGTGCCTTGCCCAAGAGGGCCACCTGCTTCCTCAATTCGCCCCTCTCCCCCCCCGTGCCTGTAGTTGAGGCCCAAGGTGCTACTGTCGCGCTGACTCCTGTTGCACCCAATTGTGCCAACAATGTCGCCACTGTCGACAATATGGTGGCTGTAGCAGCTGACCCAGCTATTCCAGTGGAGGCAGGACCTATCTTTCCTTGGGGCGTCCCCTGTGCGGTTGGTGCCCCCCTGAGACCACCTCTGGAACTAAGGGGGCAGGAGGATTAAGAGTAATAGGCGCTATTGTTGGGGTCACAACTGGTTCAATGGGAGTAATCGGATTGGGAGCAGACGCCAAAGCCTTTAACGCCCCCCGAATCTCTGCTAAAATTGTGCCTACGTCATCTCGTCCCTCCGCTGGTGGTATGCAGACTGGCTGCGGGGGACTCACAATGGGTTCAGGGGGATGTTGGGCCCCAGGACCGCCGGGGCAGGTGCGGGTACCGCAGGAACTATAATGGGCACTGGTGCTGTCGGTATCACAGGGGTGGGCACTATGTTTACAGGTTCCGGGGGGCAGGAAGCCCTAAATCTGGCAAGCTAGGGACTGGCGCCGCAGGGGCACTAGGCCCGGGCATCACTGGGGAACCGGCGTGGAGAGGGGGCCCTCGGGAACCTTGCTCACCCTCCCCTTCTTACACACCCTGGGCTTCTTAACTAAGGGGGGAAAGGCAGCTTTAGGCGGGACTATGGCTCGCCATGGTCTTGTCCCGGGGGTAGGCTCAGGCACCTCCTCACTGTCTGACACTGGCGCCTCACCCCTGTGCTCCTCATCACTACTATCCTCATCTCTGCCTAGTTTAGCGAGCACCAGCTTCAACAGCTGTGCTATCTCTGACTCCCCCTCCTTCCGTTTCTGATTTCGCTTGGGTGGCATTTTTACCACTTTTCACTCTGCCGCCCCCCAAACACTTTGTACTCCGCTAACGCCAATTGGTTTCACACTTTATTTGTCTTTAATCGGTCCAGTGAACTCTTTAAATACCTTTCTGGCCCTCCAGCCCTGCCCAGCGCTTCGCGCGAACGCTTGATTCGCCCACTCTGCCCCTGGTGCGCAACTTGTTAAAGTTCGTACTCCACAATGCCTGTCCGCCGGCCGTGGATGTCGCGCAAAACCAGAAAAACAAAGGGGGCCTTTATTCTGGTTCCGCGCCGCACCGTGGCTGTGCACGCGCCACAAAGATTGATCCACCAGTGAAGGGCAAGCAGAAAAATGCCGGGTCCGCAACTATTCCCGCGTGGAGGCAGCCCACCGAGTACTGCGCGAAGCCTGCCCAACGGGAAAGCTGCAACCAGAAGCACGCCTCCCCCAACGAGGCAGCACCACTAATACCACAATGATACCGCCGACAAAAATCCACCTCAAGCACCTTTATCTGCCCCTCTCTACAGCATTGACACCGCACCGCACTTCTCCGAGCGCCGGCTTCCTGCCCTGCTATCGCGTGCACGCAACCCCCCGGGAAGAGAGAAAAACGACCGAACAATCCCACTGCTTATGCGCCCTTAATGCAAGCGCACGCCCTTCGCTGCACTCAGTCACCCGCCTAAGAAGCCCCAATCTAACCCCAGCCAATTTACCTAGGAACTGGCTCCCGGACGGGCACAAATTAGCTATTGCATGCACCCAACCCCCCGGGGAGATAGAAAATCGGCCGAACAAGCCCACGGCTTATGCGCACCCTAGTGCAGGCGCACGCCCTTCGCTGCACCGAGTCACCCGCCTGAGAAACCCCAATCCAACCCCAGCCAATTTACTTAGGGACTCGCTCCCGGACGGGCAGAAATTAGCTATAGCCCCGCGCCAAGCGAAGCCTGCGAAACCGTCCTGGAGCACTCGCTCCCCCCCGAGCCCCAACACCTCACAAGCCGCTCTGCAGCATCGCAACCGACGAAGCCTCAAAATTCCCGACGCCCGACGACCAAGGCACAACCCCGCTGCCGCCGCGAAAGAGATTCAGCCACTGCCCCGACGTCGCAGATTGAAGCGGAAGCCCCGTTCGGGTAGGTGTCCGGCCAGAAGAGAAAGAGGGCGTGTGAAGGTGCACCCGGGGCTAAAATAGCCCCCTTGGCTCCACCCACCGCACCTGAGGCGCTCACCGGAAGTGAGTCACCCCGTGACCCGGAAGGACTACCTGTCCAGTAGCCAACCGGCTACTGGACACCTATGGTGGTGTGGTGGGGATCCGGGAGGCCAGGCCCTAAGGGTGTGCTTGTTTAACACTCGCGCTTTGCAAACGCCTGTTGTTGATTACCTATTGTGGACAATATCAATACTTACAGTGGACGTAGGAACAGACTATCTCTTACAACTGGTTAGCTTCTTGCCAATCTCATTTGCTTGCATCTTATTTGATGGCTTTCCTTCCTCTTCTCGAGTTTGTCTCTCCACTGGAGCAAATCTTCTATACTATCCTTTTGTCCTTTTGAATATCCCCTGTGCAGCAGCCAATCAGAAACTTTTGTAGCTCTCCACGCCGGCGAGGTCATGGACGACGTCACAGAGGGTACGACTCCGCTCGCGACCCCGCTGACGTCACTGGATCCATAATAGGGCCTTGTCGGCGTGATGACGTCAGTTCCGCCCTTTTTTCCGTGCCCCCGAGGCACACGGACGGACCGACATAACAGTAATAGTGTACATAGTACACAGTATTTAAAAAAGCACACACAGTGTGAAACCAATGCAATATGCATGAACATATAAATACATCTATTTAAAATTTATAAACAAATATACACTTAGCAGGAATAGAAGAGTGGACAACGGGGAGGCGGGTGGGTCAGTGAGAAATCCACAGGCAGATACTGTATCTACCAGAAAAAGCGTTACCGAAGTTAAGTAACTTGTTCTTCTGATAGATACATCTGCCAGTGGATTCCTCACCTTGTGAATAGAATCCCACAGCAGTCCCCACTCCCGGAGGAGGGTGTCCACTCTGCTATACCAAGTAATCTTGGAGGATAGAGCACGCAAAGTGGCCATCCCTCCTCACCTCGGAATCCAAGCAGTAATGCTTTGCGAAAGTGTGGCGGGAAGCCTAAGTTGCGGCTCTACAAATATCCTCAACAGTTACACCCCTAGATAAAGCAGACGTTGATGACTTTGCTTTAGTAGAGTGAGCCCTTATACCCCCAGGAGGTTCCTTACCAGCAAGGGCGTAGCAGATCTTTATACACAGGATTATCCATCTCGACAGAGTGCGCTTCTGCACCGCTTTTCCTCTCTTACAGCCAGCAAATCCAACGAAAAGCTGGTCATCCACACGATAGTCTTTAGTCTTATCGAGGTAGAAACTCACCGCCCTCTTAGGGTCTAGACGGTGAAGCCGCTCCTCCTCCTTGGAAGGGGGAGGATAAAAGGTAGGAAGGGTAATAGACTGCCCCAGATGGAAAGGAGTTACCACCTTAGGCAGAAAAGCAGCCCTGGTCCTAAGTACCATTCTCTCAGCATGAATGGTCAAGAATGGGAGTTTCGAACTTAGAGCTTGAAGCTCACTTACCCTCCTTGCAGAGGTAATTGCTACAAGAAAAACAGTCTTGAAAGACAGAAGTCTCATGGGACACTTATGTAAGGGTTCAAAGGGTGAACCCATCAAGTAAGACAAGACAAGATTCAAGTCCCATTGAGGCACAATAAATGGAGTTGGTGGGAATTTGTTAGTAAGACCTTTGATAAAACGTAAAACAATAGGGGACTTAAATAAAGACGGCTGGTCCGGCAAACAAAGGAATGCCGACAAGGCCGACAAATAGCCTTTTACAGTCGCCACAGCAAAACCCTGCTGGGCCAAAGAAAGAGCAAAATGAAGAATGTGGGACAAACGAGCCCTCAAGGGGTCAATAGACTTCTCTCCACACCAGGATACAAATTTGGACCATCTATAGGAATAGATCGGCTTGGTGGAGTCATGCCTGGCCGATAATATGACATCCACCACATCGTGTGGGAGAGAAAAAGAATTCAGGTTGCCCCGTTCAATCTCCAGGCATGAAGGTGTAAGGTCTGGAGGTGGGGGTGTAGAACCTGCCCTTCCATCTGAGAGAGGAGATCTGCCCTGAGCGGCGGGCACGAGGAGAGGTGGAGAAGATCGGTGTACCACACCCTTCTTGGCCAATCCGGAGCAATCAATATTACTTGGGCCCGGTCTTGGCGAATCTTCCTCAGAACTCGAGGAATCAAGGGTATGGGAGGAAACGCATAAAGGAGTTGTGAGTCCCAACTCAACTGAAACGTGTACCCCAAGGCTTCCTGCATCGGATACTGGAGGCTGCAGAACGACAGGCAGTGGGTGTTCTCGTGGGTGGCGAACAGGTCCACCCGAGAAGTTCCCCACATCCGAAAGACGTGATGAACCACCTCCGGATGAAGCCTCCACTCGTGATCTGCTGAGAACTGCCGACTGAGACTGTCTGCACGAATGTTCAGAACTCCGGTCAGATGATTTGCCACCAGACAAATCTGGTGGTCCTGAACCAGGACCAGAGACGCAGAGCTTCCCTGCAGAGAAGCTGTGACCCCACTCCTCCCTGCTTGTTGATATACCACATCGCGGTCGTGTTGTCCGTCAGGACCTGAATTGACAGACCGCGAAGGGAAGGGAGGAAGGCCTTGAGTGCCAAACAAATCGCTCTTAACTCCAGAAGGTTGATGTGAAGCAACCTTTCCTCCGGAGACCAAAGACACTTGATCTCCAGATCCCCCAGATGAGCACCCCACCCTAGAGTGGATGCATCCGTTATCACCGTGGCAACCGATGGAGACAGATGAAAGGGCTTTCCTTGTGACAGATTGCCCTCCACGCTCCACCAAGACAGATCCGCTGCAGTTTCTCTTGAGATCCTCACAGACTCCCTGAGATCCCCGTTGTGCTGATACCACTGCTTGCGGAGCCACCAGTGGAGTGCCCTCATGTGCAGGCTTGCATGGTTGACCAGGAGAATACAGGAAGCAAACAGACCGAGCAGGCGAAGGACCTTCAGGACTGGAACAACCGCTCCATTGTAAAATAAGAGAATCATTTCCTGTATGTCGTAAATCCTTGAGGAGGAGGGAATGCACGACATACAGTTGTGTCCAGTACCGCACCTATCAACAGGTTGCGCTGGGAGGGCACCAGGTGAGACTTGGGAACATTTATCGAAAAACCCAACCTGTACAACAACTGAGTTGTCTCTTGCAGATGATGTAGCACCTTCTCTGGAGACTCTGCTATGATCAGCCAGTCGTCCAGATAGGGGAAAACCGGAATCCCCGACCTTCTGAGATTTGCTGCCACCACTGCTATCACCTTGGTAAAGACTCGAGGTGCAGTAGTAATTCCAAACGGAAGGACCGCAAACTGGTAGTGCTGCGAACCCACCGTGAAACGGAGATACTTCCTGTGCGACTCCAGGATCGGAATATGAAAATACGCGTCCTGCAAGTCGAGCGACACCATCCAGTCCTCTTCCAACAGCGCTTGAAGAACCTGCGCAAGGGTGAACTTTTCTTGTTTCAGATAAAGATTCAAGCTCCTGAGATCCAGGATTGGACGCAACCTGCCATCCTCTTGGGAATCAGGAAATACCGGGAGTAACATCCCTGACCACTTTCCTGCTCTGGAACCACCTCTATCGCGCCTTTCTTTAACAAGGTCAGAACTTCCTCCTGTAGGAGACGGAGATGTTCTTCTGAGCAAGCCCCTTGGCAAGTAGGGTAATTTGGAGGAAATTCCCGAAAGGGAAGAGCATACCCATTTGCCACAAGATTGAGAACCCATTGGTCTGTAGTGACCGATTCCAAATCCCGCAGAAAATGGGTAAGCCGACCCCCCACAGGACCAATATGATTGAGAATGGGGAATCTAGGGCTGCTTTGCTGCGGTGATAGGGGGCGAGGTAGAAGAAGAGGAGGAGGAGGAGGAGGAGGGTTGACGACCTCGAGGACGACCTCTGCTTTTTTTCCCTATAGGACTTGTACAGCGTATTTTGTTGCTGCTGTCCTTGCGGACGAAAGGACGACTTTCCAAATCCTCTATACCTTCTGAAAGATCCTCTAGATTGAGTCTGTAAGCCAAGAGATCTTGCTGTGGCCTTGCAATCTTTGAATCTTTCAAGAGCGGCATCCGCCTTCTTACCAAAGAGTCCTGTTCCATTGAATGGTAAGTTCAATATAGTAGCCTGCACATCAGAAGAAAAGTCTGAAGACTTCAACCAAGCCCCCTTCTCGTAGCTACTGCAGAGCCCATTATCCTTGCCACTGAGTCAGCCGTATCTAGGCCGCTCTGGATGACTTGACGAGCTGCAGCCTGGGTGTCATCCAAAACCTCTTGAAAATGTTTCTTATCTTCATCAGACAGTTTTGTCAGCAACTGCTTAGAAGAATCCATCAAGGCATGGATATATCTTCCCATCAAGCAAGTAGCATTTGTAGATTTCAATGCCATGCTTGCAGATGAGAATACCTTTTTGGCAGACTGGTCAATGTGCTTTGAATCTCTGTCAGCCGGAATCTGAGGAAAAGCCCCTGAAGACTTCTTTGAACAAGCCGCCTGAACTACGAGGCTCTCAGGCAAAGGATGAGCCGACAGAAATTCTGGATCTTCAGGTGCCACCCTATACCTCCGTGCCACAGTCCTGGAGACCGCAGGAGCAGATAAAGGCTTCTTCCAAACCTCCAACACTGGCTCCAAAATTGCCTCATTAAATGGTAAAAGAGGTTCAGACACAGATGAGGGAGAATGCAACACTTCAGTTAGAAGATTGGATTTAAACTCCGTGGTAGGCAGAGTAATGTCCAGTAACTCTGCAGCTTTTCTCACCACCATATGATAGGGAGCTGCATCCTTAGAGGGAGCATCCGGGCCAGGAGAAAAATCCCACTCAGGTGAGACATCAAGGCCACTTGCGTCCTTTAATTCCGCAAAATAGTCCTCAGATTCAGGAAGTTCACCTTCCTCCATCTCTTGCCGATAGCATTCCTCCTCTACAGCCCTCTGGGCTTCCCTCCTGGATCGGATCCTGGGGGCTGGAGTCGAAGGCTCCACAACCGACTCGGTCGGCTTCAGGATCGGCGTCGAACGTGGATCCGACGGTGCCACAGACTCCAAACAAGGACGACCAGACGGCGCCGGAGAATCTCGATACGGCGTCGGAGATTCTCGATACGGCGTCGGGGCTCTCGGCGCCGAAAAGTTACAGGACGGTGTCGCTGGCATAAAGGGCATAAACGGAGCCTGGGCATTAGTTTGGGGAACACCCAAATTAAATGCAAAAGGACCCATGGGACCCGCAGGTGCACCGGATAGGTACATAGCCCTCGTAAAGACGCCATACATTGCGTTAAGGTAATGTGATGGTTTCTTACCTGGAGCCGGGAATGGGGGATAATTACACGGCGTCGTCCCTGAAGCCAGTGCTCCTGGAGTTGGGCCAGCCGGCGCCGATAAAGGAACCTCCTCAGGCTGCTCCTGATCCTCATGCTCTGGCTCAACCTCATCAAGATTCGGAGAGTGAACCGAATCCGAGGGAGCCGGCGTCGGAGATCGAGAGACCTCGACTTCAGAAGTTACAACCTTCACTGGTGAAGCCGGATTCGAAGGCAAAGGACCAACGTCATCTCTGTGACGCCGAGGAGAAGATGACTTTGGCGCCAATTCTTTATCAGAGTGGCGCCTGGAAGAATGCTTCTTCTTCTTATGCCTCTTCGACTTCGAATGCCCCGAAGCCGACTTCGAACCCGACCTGGATTCGGATCGAGACCTCGACCTCGATCTTGATCTTGATTTTCTTTTACTCGCCTTCATCTTGGCCATAAACAATTTCGCCTCCCTTTCTTTCAATGCCTTCGGGTTCATCTTCCTACAGCACGCACATTCTTCGACGTCGTGATCGGAAGACAAGCACCAAGCACAGTCCTGATGCGGGTCAGTAATAGACATTTGCTTCCCGCACTCTCTACAGGGCTTGAAACCGGACTTTCTTCCCAACATTTTAGAAAGGAAACAAGAAGAACAGACGAGAATACTAGGAATCACAAAGTAACTACGGAGAGTCCCAAAAAAAAACACATTGGCGTCGACGGCGCGGAAAAAAGGGAACTGACGTCATCACGCCGACGAAGCTCTATTATGGATCCAGTGACGTCAGCGGGGTCGTGAGCGGAGTCGTACCCTCTGGGACGTCGTCCGTGACCTCGCCGGCGTGGAGAGCTACAAAAGTTACTGATTGGCGGCTGCGCAGGGGATATTCACAAGGTGAGGAATCCACAGGCAGATACTGTATCTACCAGAAAAAGCGTTACCGAAGGTAAGTAACTTGTTTTTTGGGTCTATTGTTTCCTTCCACCACCTCATGTTAAGGAACTATTTTTAGGTTGAGTTTTAGCGGCAGCGTGCGTGCGCCGCTCGCTCTGCGAGGCATGCAGTAGTAGAGTATGGGGAGACAAACTGCCCTCACTCGCAGCCCATATTTTTCGTTCGCTTCTGTCTTTGTCCCACGTAAATTCTGTCTTCTGATTGATTATGAGGCTTGTTAGTCCTGCCTTATTATAGCTATGCCGTCATTTGTACCCTCCCATGGCTTTTGGCCCCTTTACTTCGAGTGTTACACTGTGCGGTACGTGTTATTTAGAGCACTATTTTCTCGTACCACTCCCACCCCCGCTGTCCTTACCTTCTCGCCCTGCTGCCTCCCACCCGCCCACACTCCTGTTTGCAATGCAAAAGATATCGCGTAAATACGAGTCCTATTGCATTGCAAATGCTTATTTTGTATTGCTTCCAGCACTCCATGAGAGTTCATGTGTCTTCTAGCTCTCAAGCCTGTGTGCTGCTCCCTTCCCCCATGTACATGCCCTCCCTTTTGGGCTCCCCAAACTTGTTCTTTAGTCGTCCGCCCTCCTTCTCTCACTTTGTATTTCTTTTTGCTTCTCTTTTTTATTTAAACACAACCGCCACCCCACCATGCTTCTCTATTGCTCTCTCCTTTTCCCGTTGCATTGTTTTATTTCAGGGTTTTTTGGGTGAGCCCAGCAGCTGCAATTTTCTGCTACATCACTTGTTTCTGTTAAAAAAAAAAAGGCTTTGGTGCACTTTTGATACGTTTTGTTTAATTTACTGCCCCAAAATGGGTGTCTTGTGTTTTCACACACGCATTCAAATCACTACACAATACGGGACCCGCATACCTCAATCACCGGCTTCACTTCCACCAACCCACCAGACAACTTCTCTCAGCTTCACTCTCACTCGCACAAGCAGCCTGCATCCACAGAAGCAGAACGTGAAGTTGATTATTATCCTGCCAAGTCATCAAATCCTGGAACGACCTCTCCCAACACATCAGGGCCCTTCCTAACTTCTTGAATTCCACTAGAAGCAGAAGACGTGGCTTTTCAATTAGTCTTCTTGCGGGACCATTGAGACTGCCTATACTCAGGCCCAGCCTCACCACACACCTACTCCGCGCCTCGATACGCTTGTGGATGACAAGCAGCACTCTACAAATCCATCTCACGTTACATTACATCTCAATTAAGCTTTAGGAAATTACAAGTCATCCAGTCCTAAATAATAGTAAAGTGGTACAAAAGGGGGTGGTGATGGACGGAGCATCTGAACCAATCAAACACTCACACCCAGTCAACAGATCTGGGTTTAATCCATCACCGTTCTTTAGCCCACTCTGCCACCCCAGTTCAGACATGGCCATATGCAAATCAGTCTGACCCTGTGCCTCATAGGAACAGTCCAGCCCGAACTGCCAAGCCATGCCTTCCCTGGACCGGAAACAAGCTTCCGAGGACCGGTTTCTGGCATTTCAGCCGTCTTCAGCCCGGCTTGCTTGAATCCAGTGGCAAAGTGAGCAAGGGACTCACGTTTGAGCATACCCTGCCAACTTATGGCGAGCAAAGTGGTACAAAAGGGGGTGGTGATGGACGGAGCATCTGAACCAATCAAACACTCACACCCAGTCAACAGATCTGGGTTTAATCCATCACTGTTCTTTAGCCCACTCTGCCACCCCAGTTCAGACATGGCCATATGCAAATCAGTCTGACCCTGTGCCTCATGGGAACAGTCCAGCCCGAACTGCCATGCCATACCTTCACTTTGCCACTGGATTCAAGCAAGCCGGGCTGAAGACGTCTGAAATGCCAGAAACCGGTCCCCGGAAGCGTGTTTCCGGTCCAGGAAGGCATGGCTTGGCAGTTCGGGCTGGACTGTTCCCATGAGGCACAGGGTCAGACTGATTTGCATATGGCCATGTCTGAACTGGGGTGGCAGAGTGGGATAAAGAACGGTGATGGATTAAACCCAGATCTGTTGACTGGGTGTGAGTGTTTGATTTGTTCAGATGCTCCGTCCATCACCACCCCCTTTTGTACCAGTAAATAATAGTAAGGCACTCTCAGAGGTGGCTGATTCTGCTTACGGATACATGGTCACAGCTCAGCAGCAGTTGTGTACCGTCTGGAGAATGTTTTAGTGCTGAAAGTACGAATTCCTCCAGTGGCTGAGCACAGATATTAAATTTGGAGACTGACTTCTGTAGAACTCCACAACACACAAGCTTGAATCTATCTGTTCAAAGAAGATCTGAACTATTCAATCAGCCACACCTAAACGAGATATCCTAAACGGTCAATCAGGATGTTATGATCAACAGTGTTGAGAACCTCTGAGGGATCCAATTGCATCAAACCAGCTGAGATGCCCCAATGTCTTGTGGCTCTGAATTATCTAGAGTGGACACTACGACTACCACTATGCTGTTTGTCTTGCCAAACTTAAAGCCTTTAGACTGAATAATAACTAGGCAGATGCCGCTCTGCAATTTTCTAGACGACAGGCAGCAGAGTAATTAGCCCATAATTATTTACTTACATCCAATTTTAGTTTCTTCAAGAGAATAGTGGCCACTTCCTTCTTGAACCTCTCCGGCACCACACCTAAGGCAAGGGGGTAAACAAACGCTGGCGTAAGAGTGATGTGATGGCAGCAGTAACAGTTTGTATAATAGCTATCCTTTCAGCCTAGCTCATCCAGGGCAAAGGAGGTAATGCTAGCCAAGGGATTCTATCTCCACCAATGCGGAGCGCCTCTCCTATCATGTGGTTACAGAGAATTTAATCCCCTCATAGATTTCTTTGACCTCTACAGAGAGGCCGCCATGTTGCCACAGAGGACTTGTGAAGTAAATGGTGAATAAAAGCAGGAGGAACAAAAGCTTTGTTCATCAAGGGCCATTGCCCTCGGGATAAAACGAGCAAAAATACTGGTCCGAAAGAACCCTCTGGGTATGAAGAGACAAAACGACGAAGCATAAAAAGTGCTTGAAAAGAGAGTGGGCCGCAGATGACACCTCTCCAAAGAGAGACCTGTCTGTCGCTGCTGCGGGCGGGCGCGCGCGCGCTCATACCTTCTTCCGGGCAGCGCGAGAGTGCCGGAATGATGCCAGTAGCTTGGCTCATTCATTTGCATGAGTGCAGCGTTATCACCCCTTAAGAGCATCGCAGACAGATGCGCGCGGTGCATCTGATTTCATGGCTTACCTTCGGAAGGGTTCCTGTCAGGCTTATCGGCCCGTGCTTCCACCGGAGGTGTCGGATGAAAAGCTCAATTAAAGGTCTCCAGATAAAGAATATCCTGGATTAGCATATCCGACCAGGTAACGAGCTGCGCGTGCCCCGCCAACGGTACATCTGAATGGGTACCGTGTGCTCGCGACGGCGGACGGGCCACAACAGCGGGGATTGTGAAAGCAGTGAAATGGTGGAGGTTTGCAAAGGAGGCTTCTAATGCGCGTGCCCACGGCACCTGTGGCACTAAACACCCCCGGCTCGATTACCAGGAGGCAAGGAAAGAAGATGGGCAGGTTTTCAGTTTATTCGGGCACCGGATTGCCGGCGATAGGTTTTCAGTTTATTCGGGCACCGGATTGCCGGCGATGGCTGAACAGAACACGAGCACTGCTCCTGAAACACTGCCTCCTCTCTTTTACGGACTGCTGCCAATTTGTGGTCAAACTGAAAAAGCAGTTGCATAATTTCACAATCTCATAAGTGATCCGTTTAAAAAAAATATATATAATACTTAATATTGGTGGTGAGCCAGGTTGGTCAAGCGAGGATACTGGCTCTTAGCAGGGCCGGACAGGCCTTTTATTTCACCGAGCATTTCCCTGGCGGGCCGGTTTTGAAAGGCCAGGGCCACCCGTGGTGCCGTTGTCACTTCCCCCAGCTCCCCAGGTTAATTGCTACAGGCCCTGGAAGTCTTCGAGAGGGACCGGAGAGGAGAGACAGACAGTGAGCGGATGAAATTTATTTAAAAAAAATACATTGTCTAAAAGCAAAACAAAACCCAAAAGCACATATTCCTTTAAGTCGTCCATGCCACTGAAGGGAAGTACTTTGGGAGAAGTGTGGCTCAGTGGTTAGAGGCGGCAGACCCGGAAGCTGAGATCGGCTGTGGACCAGGGTTCGATTCCCGCCTCGGCGGGTCTCGGGCTCTAAAATTCCATGGACTCGATAATTCTCGCTCGGTGCCTACTCGACTCACGGGGGTCACACTCTGCGACTCTGGGCAATAGCTTGCTTAATCTCCACTACGGCCCCTCGCGACGGGATGCCTGGCTTTCACCTTGTGGATACCCTGCCGGGGTATCTCACAGGGGAATACCAGGACGGGTTCCCTAAGCAAGCGCTTAGATACCGTGTAGGTGATTTGCGCTATAAATACATGTACATTTACATTTACATTTACATTTGTGTGTCGATGTGCTCCTTGTGAAAGAGCAGAATGCCTCATTCGCAGTGAAGTTAACCAGTGGCTAAAGTGAGCTGGCCAATGCAGGAAGAGGTTGGGCTGAAAGTCAGCATGCTCTTAGGGCATTTTATTCGATTAAACATCACTGTTATCTGTTGATTGGCGTTGCACAAGGACGTAATTTCCATTGGTGCAACCAGGGCAGTGGTAACGGGGCCCAAAGACCTGAGGGGCCCTCAGAACCCTGATAATTGCATCATTTTATCATTGAAACAGCAGCTGGGAGCCCATTTCCTTCCTTGACTGGGACCCATGACACACTGGCTACCCTACTGGCAATACAGTTGTAATGCTGTACATAGTAATTGTTTGCTGTCTATGTAGATCCTTTAAAAAAAATTCAGATATTATTAATATCTTGTCTGCACCACTCATGGCAGGACAGAAATATCAGACCCGGTAAATTTATCTGCTCCATCTTATAATGTGTCTTCTGGTACATCAGCGAAATATTTGTGCATTCTTTTTTCTACTAGTGGGGTCACGGGGGCAGAGGTGGGCAGATGGTGAGGTCAGTGGCCCATCTGTAACTGCCCTGGCCACACCTTGTGCCCCACCACCGGACAACAGCCACAGCTGGAAAAAGTAGATATTGCCCTACCAGCCATGAAACAGCTGTCCAGTTTACTTTTCGCTTTGCATTCCGTAACAGTATTTGTTTTTCAAAGATGTTACATATCTGTTTTATTTATGTAACATATTACTTATGTATAAAGCATACAGTGAAAAGAGTTGCCTCTAGGCCGATGTGATTTTAGGTTGTATTTATACCGGACCACGATTGAGAGCTGTGAAGTTAAGGTCGAAGGCAGGGCACATTTCACAGTGGGCGTCAGTGGGTGATAAAGGGGTTCAGAGTATACACTCATCCAATCCTTGGCCTCTCGGGAGGGTGCACAGAGCGATGGTTGGGTATGCCAGTTGTAATTGTGGTTCCATGCGAGTGTAAGAAGGAAAAGCACATCTGTTGAAATTTTAACTCGGGGACAGTTAAAGAAAATATTGTGCTTTCGGGTGGGTGGGTGCGGTGTGTGTTGGAGGTTGGTGTAGTGAGTGATACAATAAAATATGTGCAGGAGAGGGTGAAATGAAGGTACTGAAGATGATATAGATGTGATGTGCAGATGGAGTGTTTCAGAAAGCCAGGCGAAGAAAGAGGGTGCAAGTGTCTGAGAGACTGCAAAAGAAAGTGCTGTGAAGAGGAGAGTGAGAGTGATTAAGATGCTGCCTATCCCTGTCACAGACCTAAATAATTAGGTAATGTTTAAATGTTTAATGCACAGCCTGATATATTTGCAAAAATCTTCAAACCTCCACATGCAGCGGCGAAAGAAGAGGCAGACCCCACGTTATCCAGGCAAGTTGTTATTTATTCCAAGTGCCTTCCAAATGCAACGTTTCGAGTACTGACGTACTCTTGTTCACACATATATATATATCTCCTACTGCTGGTCGCCAGTAGGTAATTCTAGTTAGGACCTAGTTTCCATATGAAAAGCTTTTTTTGACTTCTTATAACTTTGGCGCCATTTGACGAATTTTCACAAAATTTTCCAATGACAGTTGCACAGTTTGGCTAGTTCTAAAGTTTTGGAGTGGTCTGTCAAGCGAGAGCCAGGAAAAAGGGTGGAGTTGGGGGTGAGGGGGGGGTGTGTATAAAAGTGTGCATTTCCCAAGCAATTTCCTATACGGATTTTGAACATGAGTATAGCCTGAAATACTGGAAGGAATTATACCAAATTTGGCATAGAGGTAGCTCTTGGTCCAGAAAGAGCCATTTGGTGTAAATTTGTTCAGTAGTTGTGAAGTTATTAAAAGAACAACAAATTTGTATATCTAGGGACGTGGACCCTCCGCAGATCCCTGAGATCTCTTGCTAAGATCTGATTGGCTGCCAACACTTCAACCAGGAAGTGTTGGCAATCTTTTGGAGACTCGGACTCAGTTGAATCCCTAAACAAAAATAGAGAAGGGGGCAGGGTAGGAATACCCTGACCCCCTAGGCCTAGTGGAATGGGTCCCCAAGAGACCCTGCCAGGGTCAAAAAGTATTTTTATTCCAAAATGCCGCGAAATCGCTGTGGATCTGCAGATTTGCAGCAAAATTGAAAGAAAAAAACTACACGTGGTCTCCCGCGCTTGTATCTAGTTGAGCCCCTGGGTGGACCAGGTCCAGGGGCATATATAAATATTAATTTTAGGGAGGGGGGCATGCAACATCCTCCCATGGCTGATATCGGCCCGGGGGACAGCCACCTGCCCGGGTCCAGGCCATCGCGAAATCATGAGGCTGGGGCTGAGCAGCCCCCCTCTGTAAGCTGTTTATGCACCAGAGTTGCCACCTCCCTGGACAAGGCTTAACAATATAGAGCAGGGGGGCCACACGGACCCCCCTCCTGCGCCCTATTATTGCCCTGGAGATCACCACCTCCCTGGTGCCAGCCCCAACTACAAAGTGGAGGAGGGGTGGCCACAGCCCCGCTTTGGCTGTTTTTTAGCCCGGAGATCACCACCTCCCCGGGGCAAGCCTCGCAATAAGAAAGTTGGTGGGCTGCACCCCTCACCTCCTGGAGCCATTAATGGCTTTTGGGACCGCCTTCCTCCGGGGCCGGCTCCCTATGTCCGAGGTGTCCACACATGGTACATAGTAGTTTGCTACTGCTTGGTGGGAGTTATAGCAGCTCCCGCCAAGCAAGAGCAAAAACAGCAAGTCCTCTCCCAGCAGGAAAACAGATGAAACAATTGCTTCCGCATGCAGAAAGCAGCCTTTTGGCTGCTCCCCGCATGCAGGAGCAATGCTGGCTTCCGCTGGAGGCAGGCAACCGACAGGGACCGCAGGCGCATTAAGGCTTTCCCTGCAGTCCCCAAAAGTGCACACTGGGTGTCCTAGGTGGGCTCCAGGGCACCCAGAATCAAATAGCCGAACCCGTGAGATGGGGTCTCCAGTGTCAAAA
Organism: Lissotriton helveticus; assembly: GCF_964261635.1. Taxonomy (NCBI): domain Eukaryota; kingdom Metazoa; phylum Chordata; class Amphibia; order Caudata; family Salamandridae; genus Lissotriton; species Lissotriton helveticus. The sequence goes on from NC_136059.1 coordinate 1,652,663,430, forward strand.
TTGGCTTGAGGAGGGGGGCTGTCCAGCCCCCCTCCCCTTCTGTATGAAGAAATTACCCTAACTTCCTGGCGTGAAAAACAATCTGAAATCTTGGTGTCGGTGACTGCATTGTGATCTATTGTAGTGTGATCTATAGTGACTGTTATTAGTGGGTTCTTTGTTGTCCTCTCCTGGTAAAAGCAGAGTCCATGGTTCTCCTTTTAAATTACTATGAGTATCCAAATCTGCAAAATCACCTGCAAGCCTGTCTGTTTGGCCCTGCCTGCCTTAGTAGTCTATAAAGGTCTTCCCACCTTTTGCCAGTATGATGGACAGGTCCCCAGTGTGTTTCCTGCTGATTTTGGTGATGCCTTCTTGATGCGAGGAATATGAGGACATCTCCACGAAACAAATAAACACTTACTTTATATAGTTAAGAGTAGGTACCCTTGTTTTGGGGAGATTCACCTCTTTGTACTCTCGTCATTTTCTCTAAAATAGAATTCATGTTATTACAGATTTCTTACAGACCCTGGAGGATGGGGTAACCAGGACCTAATAAGGATTGGGAGGCTGCGAGACCCCCTTCCTTTTAATTAATATCTATGGCTTTGGAGGACGGGGTATTACACTTCACTTATTACTGTACACAGACCCGCATTCACCTTACGGCTAGCTCTATAATATATCTCTGATAAAGTGACCCTTCGGGGGACCCGTAGGGCATTGCAGCGCCGGCCCAACGAGGAGCATTGCCAGATGATGAAGCGTGACATCCTCCGGGTGTGTGAGGGCATCAAGTAAAAGTGTCTCCGACCCTTCTCCACCTTTCAAAAACAACTGACCCTTTCTTCTAATTCCTATCTCAGGAACAGTGACTCTCTTTAGTGACTTAGTTAGTTTAAGCCAGAAAAAGCACATTAAAGCAATTTTAATGATTTTGTTTGAATTGCAATAACTTTGTGTTATTACACTCATGATGTCAAATGTGTAATGGCTAATAATAATGCACATACATAGTTTTAATGAGGAATAACTTCTGTGTGTGTACACACACACTCTCTCTCTCTCTCTCTCTCTCTCTCTCTCTCTCTCTCTCTCTCTCTCTCTCTCTCTCTCCTCTCTCTCTCTCTCTCTCTCTCTCTCTCTCTCTCTCTCTCTCTCTCTCTCTCTCTCTCTCTCTCTCTCTCTCTCTCTCTCTCTCTCTCTCTCTCTCTCTCTCTCTCTCTCTCTCTCTCTCTCTCTCTCTCTCTCTCTCTCTCTCTCTCTCTCTCTCTCTCTCTCTCTCTCTCTCTCTCTCCTCCTACTGGAACTGAAAGACCCATGGGACAGAGCATAAAACATAACATGTGTATTTGTAAAGCGCACGTTCATCCATAGGTCTCTTGGCGCAGATATACAGAATAACAGATGTTTATTGTTACCCAACTCAATGGTACTCATTTTATCGACTTCAGATGGATGAAAGGCTGAGAGGACACGCTGGGATTTGAACTTGTGACCATGAGGTCGAACACAGGTCTCTGCAGTGAATGCATTAGTCCACTGAGCCACCAGACCAGCTGTCATAACATCCACAAAGTCACATGTGACCAAGGCTGCTGGGCAGCCGTAACACGTTGTGTGATTAAACAGTTTCCTGCAACAACTTGGCGTTGATTGTGCTGAATTCTGAGAACACGTGTACTGAACTTTGTGGATATATATATATATATATATCCTGGGGAGTTACAGGAATACATATATTTCCTGGGGAGTTACAGGAAAATTGAGCGTTATATATATGTATATATATATATATATCTATATATATATATATCTTCAGGAAACTCTGGGTCAATCAATCAAGGAGTTTGTATAACACGGCTACTCACCAGTGAGGATCTCAAGGCGCTAAGGGGGGGAAGGGGCGGTGATCAGTTTGGGCGTGGAGGTTCAGTCAAAGAGCCAGGTCTTTAACCTTGAGTTCCCAAGTTTTAGGTGGAGAGCACTTACTTTATATGGAAAAAGCTGCAACACTTCAAATCTGCTCACCCCGCAAATTCCTGTATCTGATAGAGACTACTAGCAACAGATTCCTCCACGTAGAATTATCCCCAAGTGTGAAACTGGATCCGGAAACTTTTTTGCCACAGCTTCCCTGCGAGCTGGGGGCGGGGTGACATCACGCGACTCCGCCCAGGCATCGTCCGCGCACGTGATGTCAGCCAGGTAACATAAAACCCACCCCAGTGCACCTACGTCAGTTTTTTCCTTTTGGCGCCTGCAACGCAGACCCGGTTCTTGCTACGGGCCTGTTTCGGGCCCTTTTTTCCCCATTTCTTTGGTGAAAAAGTGTGCCAATGCCTTCGGGCTTCAAAACTTGTACATTTTGTGGGCGTCTTATGTCGGCGACGGACCCGCACCTCATTTGTATATGGTGTCTGGGGGAGGATCAGGCACCACCGACTGCGAGGCCTGTCAACAGTTGAAGCCGAAGTCGCGGCGGGACCGCCGCATGAAACTTCTCTCGGCGCGTCTCTCCAGGTCAACGTCCTCCCCTCTGTCTGCTTCAGCGGACAGCTTCAGGTTCGGCCGTAGACGTCGTCCTCGCACTTCTCCGATGTCACGTGAGCATCGCTCCCCGGTGGATAGGTGTCGCAGTTTGTCCCTGGGGGCTGGGTTTCAGCCTACCGGGGACGTGGACTCTCCACGGGTGATGCGGCCTGCGAGTCGTCCTATCCACCGTTTCCCAGTGTTGGGGCGTCGAGAGTCCAGATGGAGACATACGCAGCTGCTTTGCAGGCCTCGCTGGCGTCTTCCCCTCCAGGGGCGTCGGCGGACCCCTAGCGCCGCGCAGGGCCCCCTGCGGCGTGGCCGGCGGCTCCTGCGCCGACTGGTTCAGATCCAGGCCTGGAGGGTGTGGTGCTGTTGGGGTGCGGCTCCTCTGGGGCACCTCCTTCAGGCCACGGCGTCTCTGCCTCACCGCAAACTCCTGCGGGTGTCCCTGTGGTGTTGCAGGAGGTCGCCGGGGCTCGAGTCGCATCCCTGAGCCCCTCTCGGTCCCTTGATAAGGTGGTCCTGTCTAAGGCCGAGGTGACGCCGCTACGGCGCCGGCAGCAGCTGGACCGTGTGGAGCCACAGGGGTCAGTGAACCCTCCTCGCCCCGCTCCAGGTCGAGGCCATGTGAGGGCCCCTCTACGGGCCCCTCTCGTCCTTCCCCGCAGGTGGCCGCCTCAATGGGGGGCGAGTTGGAGGTGGAATCATCCCTGGCACCGCCTCATGGGCTGCCGAGCGATCTATGCCTCATTCTGGACCGCAGATAGCGGAGGGCTTCGTGTCATTCCCCAGGGCCGTCTCATTCCCCCACGCGGATGGCTACCTCGGTGGAGGTCGGGTCAGCACCGTTCCGGCGCCGGCCCGGGGCCGGTTCGGCTCCAGCCCCGCTCCGGTCTCCCCTCCGGTCCCCGGTGCGGGGCGACTGGGAGGAACCTTGTCCGGCGACGCCGGATGGTGCCTGCACTCCGCCTCAGGCAGCGGACTCCACGGCTCCGCGCAGGGGCCGCGCCGCAGATTCGTCTTCAGACGATCCCTCTTCTCCAGAGGCAGCCTGTATATTGGTGTCATCCTCCCCGGAGACAGGTCGCCGTGTGGTGTCTTTTTCACCGGTGTCGAAGGGCGGTTCTCCGCCCTTTCTGAGGCAGAGGTGTTCGTCGGAAGAGCGGCAGATCCCTCATTCGTCGGCTCCTTCTGACTTCCAGGTCTGGCCCTTGCCCGTCCCGCTTGGCCTCGGGGACGGCCACCTTAGTTTTCAGCCGTCGCCCACGGAGGAGCTGCTTTCCCCATCGCGGGGCCCTGCAGAGGCGGGTGCGGCCTTCGCTCACACGGTGTCCGTGGCTGTGGGCAACCTGCATATTGGTGACCCGGTGGCTAATTTTCCGGTGGACCATCTACTGGAGGTTCTCCACCATGACTCTGGTGGGAGGGAGATTCTGCTCCGCTTTGAAGGTTCCCTCCTTTCTTCCTTGCAGGGGCTTGGAGGCGTCCTGCCTCAGAAGACGCGGTGCCTCAGCATCTTCTGCACTGGCATCTTCCGGCGCCGCGTGACCCGGTGTGCCTTTCCCTCCACCCCTCGGCCTCCAGTCCTCTTTTGCGGACTGCTTTTCCCTCCCTACCACCACTGTTGACTCTGCCATCCCGAGAGGCCCGCAGGCTGGACTCTTGGGGGCGCAACATGTTCGCCTCGACCAGCGCTGCCCTGCGGGCTCTGGACACCTTGTGTGTGCTGGCTCGGGACTCCTCTTGTTTGTGGGACTCGGCTGAATCTCTGGGATCCGCGGCGTCCCCGGAGGGTGGTCAAATGGACTTAAGGTATCATGCGTTGGATGGCCGGGAGATGGCTGCGTTTATTCTACGCTCCACCCTGGACATATAAGAGGTGTTGGGCCGGGCCATGGCTTCCTCGGTCGCTCTCCATCGCCATGCTTGGCTTTGGGATTGAGTATTCCCTGAGAATATTCGGGAGCGACTCATTGATCTTCCGTTTGATGGCAGCCTGTTGTTCCATGCCCCGACCAATTCTGCCATCCAGAGGCTCTTGGCAGGGCTCCGTCCTCCTCCCCCCCCCCCCCATTATCATCCTCCGTCCCCTCCTCAGTGATTCCTGAGTCGGGTTGATTCTGGGCCTTCTTAGGCCGGTTGTTCTGGCTGTGGAGTGCGTTTTCTGACCATTTGTTCCTTCTTGGGACTTTGGCATTGTTGGCTGCTGGACGGCTCCTTTGTAGATTATGTGTATGTGTTGGATTTGTTGTGCAGACTTGGCCCTGAGAATAGGCCTTCTGCTTGCTTGGGCTGCTTGTCAAGCCTTCCTTTCGCTGGGGTGTTTTTTCCCCCGTGGCTCTTTTATTTGTTCCTCTGCTGCTGAAGTTCTTCCAAATAGGGTTCCCATGTTGGGGCTTATCGTACACTAGGTCATATGGCGTGTGCTATGCTGGAGGGTTCTGGTCACCTTCGGGTGCCTGTTCTCCATGGCATTTGTGTAGGTTGCTTTTGCTCCTTGAGGTCGTGTGCACGGCCACTCGTAATGGTGTGCAAGGGAATTTCCTCCTTTTCCTGCTCCTGTCCTGAGGTCTGGGATGCTCTGATGTCGCCTACTCGGCCTTACTGGGGCCTCGGGCTGTTCTTCTTTTCCCTCGTTTGCTTGGGCCCTCTAGGCTTCTTCTTCCGCTTTTCCTTTCTTGGGCGGAAGTTATGTTGCCTTGTGGGGCAGTGGGATGCTTCAGCCTCTCCGCCCTTGCCCTTGGTTCCTTTGCTGTGAGTGTATGAGCCTCTTCGCCCTTCTTTTCCCTCCTACATCCCCTTGGGGTCGGTAGGGTTCTGCTTGTGGGGGTTCCCCTTGCCTGGCAGGGACGAGGTTCTTCCTGGTCCACAGATCTGGTCCCCTGGGGGGCCCTCTTTTCTGAATTGGCTGGTGGGTCCTTTCGCAGACCCTCCTTCCCAGGGGGGAATCTGCAGCTAGTAGTCTCTATCAGATGTACGAGTTACTTTCCTTCGGTAACGATGTATCTGGTAGAGACCATTCTAGCCGCAGATTCCTTCACGGCCCGCCCTTCCTCCCTTTTTCTGCGAGGACTCTTGGGTCGGTCTTTGGTACTCGCCTCCCGGTAAGGGGCTGTGTCTCCTGTGAGTGCCTTCCTTGTTCTTCACGGGTCGCTCCGTCTGAGTGCGGTTCATTCCTCCTTAGTTCTTGGAGGATGGGGTTCCGGTGTTACGGTGCCCTGCTGCTCTGGCTACTACAGGTTTGGGGGTGATTGCTTCTATCCCTGTCCTTCCCTCCCCTTCCTTCCTTCCAGTGCTATCTCCTGATTGAGGGTCATCTGGCCATGTCTTGCCTTGTCCCATATGGGTGGTTGCCCTCTATGTTGGGGTGGCTTGAAGGGTTGTTGTCCCTGTCTGTCTTGAGATTGGTCCCCTTTCTCTGGATTGGGGTGGTAGGTTTACTACATGTACCATGACTTTACGCATGTTCCTTGCCTCTGAGGCACGGGAGTGGGAGGCTGTCTATGTGGTGACAGGGTGGCTACGCAGGGCTCTGCTTGCTCTTTCTTCTTTCCTGTCTTTGGGTTCTGCGGTGTTGCAACTATTCTGTGTGGTGTTGTTAGTCCCCGCTTCTTTCCCATTTTCTGCTCTTTGCAAACTGTTCCCATGCTTCCACACTTTATCTGGTGATCCTGCGTTGTGGTGCGGAAAAGTTCTCAGAAGAAAACTGACGTAGGCGCGCCGGGGCGGGTCTTATGTGACCTCGCTGACTCGGGTGGTGGCTAAAGACAGGGAAAATTTGTTTGGAGATGGGGAGAGAAGGACGGTTGTCAGAAAGCAGGTACTCTCACGGGGGGTGAATTGGAAGGAGGATGGGGAACGAAGCGTTTTTCACAGTTGCGTGCAGAGGGGCGATTAGGACCTAAAATCAATGAGTAAGAATGAAAAGTGTTTCGACAGGTGAGGAATGGAAACGGGGAGCAAAAAATATTGGACAGATCATACATTTTGTAAAATTGTCCGTGGATTATTAAGATTCCAATGACTTTCATAGACACATGCAAAATAAGTGTAGAAACATGGCACTATTATGCAAGGTTACGCGGGTATTATGGGATATGTAGTGTTCCAGACAGATTCGGGAGAGCAACGGGTAGTTGGGAAGGAAATCACGTGGTACAAGCAAAAGGTCACGTGGGCTGAACTCCAGGTTTAAACTCGGGTGGTGGCTAAAGACAGGGAAAATTTGTTGGGGAGAGAAGGGAAGAGAAGGACGGTTGTCAGAAAGCAGGTACGCTCACGGGGGTGAATTGGAAGGAGGATGGGGAACGAAGCGTTTTTCACAGTTGCGTGCAGAGGGGAGATAAGGACCTAAAAGCAATGAGTAAGAATGAAAAGTGTTTCGACAGGGGAGTAATGGAAACGGGGAGTAGAAAGGAAAGTGTATGGGTAAAGGGTTGTGAATGTGAAGTGAGGGGGAAGAAAGAGAGGTTAGGTGGGGTTTTGCAGTCAAAATGGTTTAACGTATGAGATATTAAATGGGTGGAATCCTGTTACACAAAACAATAAAGAGACCGAGTGCTGTCAGAAAAAGTAGGGGATTATTTCTTTAAAATAACATCATTGTATTGCATGTGGTAATTGAGGAGAAATGAAGGACAATTTATAAGAAAAAGATCATTTTTTGAATGAGATAATCAACACACATTATGTAGGATGATTTTTAATGTATGTTTTATCGTTAATTTCAGTTGCCTCTGACGAAGGGCCCACCAAGGTCCGAAATGCATAGGGTTAATAAACGGCTTCCTATGAATACAGCGTTTGTACGTGTTCTGAAATAGAGGTTCAGATGGCCCATTCTGAACATTAGAAACTTAAGGAAATTGCTATCCTTGCATGATGGTTTGAAGAGTTTCAAGAGCGCAAGAGTGGAGAATAAATTGAGCAAACAGGAGTAAAATGGTTTGAAAAGGAAAGAAAAATTGCAAATGCAGCATTGGCAGTGCCATTGGTTCTGGGGTGAAAAGTCGCCCCCACATGATGTGTTCAAGTTTAAAACGTACAGTTTGGGCTAAGCACGTCACCAGTGAGCACGCAACGACGAATTCTATGGTTAAACAAGGAGAAATATAATGACAATTTAAGGTGTGCAATCCGCCCCAGATATGATGTTTATGAAGGCTATGGAATCCCACATGCAACCTTCCCTCAATGTATGTAAAAGCTTTCAGGTATTAAGAATAAGAGGTAGTGACCACTGGGACTTGAAAACAGCCGTCTCTGCAGCTCCTTACTGAAGAGAATGTGTGATACTGACAGAAGTAGCCTACCCAAAGCGCTTAACAGCAAGAATCGAAAAATATATGAACCAACTGATGTAATTCCACATGTCTAATGATTCGGACTTTGGGGAGGTCCCAGGGCCGAAAATCCTAGCATGGTACTCCGAAACCGTTGAAGCAGCAGTAAAGTGGCTGACCCCTACAGTTAGGATATGTAACAAGGAGGCTAAAAGAGATATTCCTTGGCGGCCCCTAAAATAGCTGTGGTTTGATAAAGAGTGCTTAAATGCCAGGAAGAAGTTGAGGAAAGCAGTGAGGATAAGTGTGAGAAGTTGGCATGATATGTGATGTCCACTATTCTAGTGAGCACCCTGTATCAGTCCAAACAACCCTGATGGTGATGGTTGTAAAATCAACCTTACAGACCAGCTATCCTAGTGGTAGCATGGACAAAGCAGTCTTAGGCTAAAACTTCAGAGAGCATGTGAAGCCAGCTGTTTTACCATATGTAACCCCTTGAATACCAAATGAAAGGACACCACACAGGTTATATATAAAATATATATGTATTTATTAATACCACAACCCCTCTGAACTCTTTATGGGGTCAGAGGGCAAAGCATATAACAAGTTACTCAATTATCATACAATAAGTAGCACAAAATACAGTCGTGCCCTAGGGGCGTTGCAAACCATATATTAAAATAGTGGTATAAGACCCACGTCACAAACAGGGAGTAGGCCTAGGGAATCGCTGGGGCTACACTGAGCTAACGAGAGTTAGGAAGCAGGAGGCCCACGGGATGCGTGTGCAGTGTCTAAACACACACGCGGGTTCTCATAGGAATACAAGGGGAACGTAAAAGTTAGAAACTAGTTAATTTAGGACACTTCCGATGAACTAGGAGGAAGCTACTGAAAACAAGGACACCTGGATAGTCAATACCCACAGGAGCACCGGAGTACTCGCGTTACCTCACCCACAGGAGCCGGGTGCATAGGTGTCAAGTTGTGTCGGGTTTCGTCGCTGAATCCTATGGAGACCTGTAAAAAGATGCTGCAGGCGACCAGGAGGAAGATGTCCGGTTGGATCCAAGGGTGGATCGAGGATGAAGAGTACCTGAAAGCAGAGGGGACAGAGTCTGTGTCACTAGCCAGTGACCAGGAAGGAACCAGGCGATGTCGGGTGCGATCAGGTGAAGATGCGAAGCTTGTCTCTGCAGCCACGTGGACCAGGAGGCATCGGCGATGACCAGGAGCTGGATACGGACTGTCCCATGAAGGATCCCGCTGTCGGCTGTGTCGGCTTCCGGATCGGAGTCAACAGGCCTTGGCAAATGCAACCCACACAGGAATCGAAGATGGGCTTCTTCTGTTCAGACCAGCAAGGTCTGGGGGGCTTCTCCTTTTCAGGGAAGCAAGAGCAAGCCTGGAGCAACCAGGCAAGCGGTGCAAATTCAAAGGTTCGCCTTCACAGAGGCCACTAGCCAACGGGCAAGTGACGGGAAAGGCGCGTCGAGCACAAAAGCACAAGCAGGCCCCACGCGGCACTCGGTGAGTGTGGAGGGCTCTGCAAAAGGTGCTCGGGTCTGGGGCTTCTCAATTCCCAATGCACAACTTCGAGGGTGCCTCAGAAGCTGCGCAATTAGCAATAAGCAGGTTTTCCAAGATGTCCGGTCCCACGTCTCTCGTCGCCTCCACGGGTCTCAGCTCTGCTGTGGCTGTGGATCGGGGTCGGAGAAGTCTGGAAGTCCAGTTCCTGTCTGGCTCTGTGCTCGGGCTCCGGCGGGAGCGTCGACAAAGCAAACCGGCAAGTCGCTGTTGGTGCCTGTTTGCACAGGGTGGTCACTCCTTGGCCACAAGGGAGATTCTTCAGTCTTCTAGTTGCAGTAGAATGTCGAAGCTCCAGAGTTTCGTTTCAAGTTTCAGTTCAGGATAAATCTAAAGTCTCTAGACTCAGCTCCTACCTTTATACTAATCAAAGGGGCTGGATTACCTGCTAGGGCCCTCCTATGGGTGGGACCAGGGAAGGGGGTGGTTACACCCCTTTCCCTTTGTCCAGTTTCGCGCCAGAGCTGGGGCTGGAGTGCCCCAGCAACTGGTTTGAACCGGGCTATGCATAGAGCACCTTGTGTTCCCCAGGCAGTGTCTCATTTCATTCAGCCCTCTCTGGCCCAATACACTAAGGCCTGTCTGGGGTGGTGCTAGCACCTCCCAAGGCAGGAAATCTATTGTCCAAGCCTCTCTCCCTGGAAGGATCCCAGCAGCAGGAGGTCAGACTTGTGTCTGTGGCAGCAGCATCCATTTTGTGATGCTGAGGCTCTGGTTAACTTTAACCGGGATTAACAGGAACAACATGTCTTCCCCCTCTAGAAGGGTGGAATGCTACCCCCCGTCGCCAGAACTGGCGAGGGGGTAGTATTCCAAAGCGTATGACACCTTACACGACATGTTTTGATAAAGCCAAACCAAAGTTAGCAATAACCGCGAGGATTATAATGCACTTAAGAGAATATGGTATGGCTATATCATAGAACAGCTATAAGGACATGGTTCCGAAAGCTGCAGACAGGCTCAGCTCATGCTAGAGCACCATCTCACATAAAACCAAGCACTCTGCCTCCAGGATTGTTAAGGCCTGCCATAGGAGTGACTTATAGGTATATATGTGTCTATATATAATGGTAGGTATAGGAATACTATACCTAAGCAAGGGGTGATTACACGACCTTGCCCCAGCTGAGTGATCAGTCAGTTGTGTCAATTCGGATGACCTGCCAGGCGTGGCATAATTCATGCTGCAGCCTCTGGTAGGCCTTGGATTCACCTATGCCCTGGGTACCTATGGTACACTATACAGGGGCTCACAAGGTGACCCAATATCCAATTGGAGATGTGCCTAAAGTACATTGAGTCCATTTTACAGTGAAAGCAGATAGCATGGGGTCCTAATTAGCAGGATCCCAGGCCAACTAAGTCGAAAACCAGCTAAAACCTAGGCAAAAAATTGGGGGTAACCATAGTCAGATATCCATCCTCCTACAATAAGGAGCTTCAAGGCGAACTCCAGTGGAAGAGATGGTTACATTAACATGAACAAGGAGTATGAGGCCCTGATTAGTGCTAAAATGCAGACTTTTTTACTAATCTTACTGGGACCTTATGATTAGTATTCTCCAGGATAAAAATATGATTAAGTTCTGCAAGTTAGTCCAGAGGGGGTGTACAGTGCCAGCAAACGGTTGCGTTATCTACTTAAGTGACATCTATAAAGGGTGGAAGACAATTATGAGAGGAATCTGGCCCCACTGAGGAGAGGATTCATTGGACTCCTTTTCGGTACAGGCTATAGCTAAACTCCCTAAATTTAGCAAAAACGGTGGGCTGGATAACCTGCGTGCAGCTGTATTAAAGTCAAATTCTATGTCGTGGGCAGCCTTTGTCTCCAAAGTCTTTGTAGCAATAACAAAGTCTGGTGTATTCCCAACGAGCTGGAAGGTTGCAATAATTAAACAGCTACACAAAAAGGGAGACAGATGTCCCAATTAATTTTTACTTGATAACCCTTCTTGATGTGGGTACTAAATTGTACTCAAAGGTAATCATCCTTTCTCTTAAGAATTGGATTGTCTGCAATGATATGGTCTCTATGGAGCAAGGCGGTTTCAAGCATGGGCATTCTACAGTCGATTATTGTTTCAGCTTGTGGGCCCTAGGGCAAAAGATGATGGAGAAATCAGGGATTTTATATTGTTGTTTTGTCGACAATAGCTCTTTTGGCAATGACTGCAATTTTAAGACATGATGGGAACTTGATGACATGTGTAAAGGCTGAGGACTGAGCGTTATATAGTGTCTCAAGTGCATGTAAGACCAATGTTTATGGCAGACTTTATGGTTTGTGGAATTGTATTGTTTCAGTTGGTGGGGGTTTGGGTCATTTTAAGGTATTTTCTATTATGTTTATTATTTTATTATGGTTTAACTACAAGTGTGTAAACATTAATAAAATCTTGACTTGACATTCCAGGTTGACTTGGATGAAATTTTACTAATTCAACCTGTAATATTGATCCTGGTGTGGTAAAAAGATGTTTGTCGTTTTTCAACTTGGCATGGACGGCACTACTTAATCCTTTGCTTAAAGACTTTGCTGAAAAAATAGTGAAATGCTTTGTCACTTTCTAGTTCAGCCTGGATGGCACTGTGCTAATCCTGTGCTTAAAATTTCTTGTAAAAAAGGACATTTGAGGTTACCTGATTAATAGTGTTGGTTGTGTAGTAGAGTATTCCATTACAGGGAACTCTGTCAACCCAGTTCTTGGTTTTAGCCAGTGGTTGCCTGTGGGGCTCACTGGCACTTGTTTTTAGAGACCACTATTAAGTTTTCCTCCTCAGACATTGATCATGACCATGACCATGAAAGGAAAAATCACACTAAGAGAAAAGAAGGAGGAAGTGAAAGGCGGAAAAAAATTTCACAAAGGGAGAATGCATGGTTTTAAGTAAGACGGATATAATGCGGCGGGCAGTGTCTGATTGTGAATTAAAGAGAACTGAGGTGGATTCAAGACTAACCAGCTCTGGTATTCGATGCACCAACATTTAATAGTCCCATCCGCAAACTTCTGAGCAGAGCTTTGGGCACCTGCACTCTTACAAATTAAGCATTGTCTCCACCTAAAACTTGGGCTCTACCCAGGGTTCCATGCTTCCTTGCCTGAAAGAGCAGTTTTGAGATATATACATATATGTTTGTGTGTGTGTGTGTGTATATATATATATTGCACAATCATCACGATTTCCCCTTGTAGGTAACCCCAACAGAAAAAACTTCTAAAAATGGTCTGCAACAAACAGTTAAACAAAATATAAAAAAATAAGTAATAAGCAATATGCTAAACAAAATATAGAGTGTGATCTGGATCTGTTTTAGTGGGATTTAATCCTATGTGAAAACATTTCTAGGCGGGTAGGACCTCTTTATTGATTGATAGCCCCAATAGTTGTATCCGTGCCCCCCTAGAAAGCAGTTCTAGAGTTGCCAGTGCTTTTCGCTTGTCAGTCCATGCGTCAAGCAGCCAAGTACAGAGCGCGCGCAGTGATTGAGTCCGCGACGAAGCGTGGTGCATGTGTTTGGGGGAGCGTGCGTGCGTTTGTGGGTTCACTTTAGTGGATACACATTGTGCAATTGTTTTTCTTCCCGTTGGGCGCGGCTGTCCCTAATGCTGCTGTCGCCGTTGTCGTTGCAGAGTATCTGACCGTCTTCTCCCAGATGATTGCGTTCCATGACCCGGAGCTGAGTAACCACCTGAATGAGATTGGCTTCATCCCCGACGTGAGTAGCGCAGCCACGCGCAGATGCGGCCTAATGAGACTAGCATAAGATGTGGGGAGAGGCGCGCGACTGCTGCGTCATTTTTCAAACCGTGCTTTCCGCAGCTGGAAACTAACGTGAGCGCTAAAAAGAAACCGACAACTCACGCTTTGATGAGAGGTTTCGCACAGCATCTTTTTAATGTGTGTCAAAGGGAATGTTTTATTTATCTTGGCACGTCATGAAAGAGCGGGCGAAAGTAAACCAGTGTATTGCTGCTGATTATACTCGATGAATATACACCGGAGTTGAATTTTCTCAAATATTGCGTCACACCTGTCCCGTGTTACCTTTTTAACACGGCGCGCGATGCATGGTGGTAATAGCAGGCCTGCAGGTGTGCGGCAGTGGGCAGGCCACTGTGTCTTATAGCAGGGGCCTGAGCAATGACCGAGGTGCTTTCCTGCACTTGGAGTGGAGCAGGACTGTTGGTGCACACTACAGATGAATTCAAAATGTTAACTGGCTGTGGAAAACAGATGCAATGATAATCGAAAGTCTGGGTAAATGAGTGGCCTGCATCACACATATCACACCCTTCTCATGTAGCTATTCTTTACTTATTTTCAAATTTAAAATGAACGCAGTGTTTTTCAAATAGTTTTACGTGTTTTATGATTCGTCGTATTGGGAAAATAAAACAGAAATCAATTGTTTTTCAACCCAGTTTACACCGAAGGAGCGGCTCTCGTCGTGCGCTTAGTGCATGTATGTAAACGTGGGTGCACGGCTCATGAGCAGATATGTGCAGACAGGGCAGATGTTTGCAGCTTTTTTAGGAGCACAATGCTCAGGCCATCAAATATGGACACAGCCTTCCAGAGTTGTGTTTTTCGTGTGTTGCTTGGCGCCTGCTGGGGCTCGGACCCCTGGCATGATAGAAGTGCAGTTCTTAGACCCTGGATCTGCACGTAGTTATTCGTGAGCACACCCTGGCAGGCAGCCAGCCAGAGTTCAGGTCTTCCAGAGTAGTCAGTCGCCCTTCTAGTGGAAACCTTCAGTAATGTTACACATCGCTTTGAGCCACATATGCAACAATGGGTAACACAAAGAGGATAAAGGAGCTAAAGAGACGGCCTTATTTGTGTGTGTATTTATTTAGCTTTTTATTTAGTGCTTGAAACCGAAATATGGAAGTATGGTTACTCCTTGACCCAGAGCACCTCTTTGCTACTGAGAAGCATCGATGTTCTCCCATTAGAAGCATTGGAGCAGTGCTGAGGAGTGCAGGAACTATCCCTTTCAGTTTAAAGAAGTAAAGTTGCCGAGTACCTGCCCATATACAGCACTGCTTTTAATGACCAGAATACACACATCTGGCATCCAGTTGCTTAGAATTCTGAAACAATTAAGTCTAAAGCTTCATTCGAACATCATTGTTTCCGTCTTTTCAGATTCAGATTTTCTCAGGGAGGATATCAGTACATTTTATGAAATTAAAGTATATACTTATATGACTTTTAGACCTGAGCAGAGGTAACACCAGGTCTTTGAAATCACTTTAAGATGTAAAAAAAAAATGTATAGTTACACATCCATGTCCTTGGCCATATAGATGCACTGGGGCAATGAGCTGAAATATCTAGGATTTTCTGAGATGTATTTTTTTAATTTTAGCAGAAAGTACCTCCTATGGTAATGTTGTCATTCTGTAAGTGAAACTTTACTGTGCCGGTAATAAAAACTTTTGTTGTATATGGCTTCTATAGGAAGCCTAGATCGTATACAACATTATTGAAATCCAGTTATTCACCGCTGTGATGTCACAACAGTGGGTAACAAACTGGTTAATCACTGTTGTGACATAAGAGGAAAGGTTCGCTTTCCATTTGTTCTGCCTCCTCACCCAGGTCTCTAGAGACGCATGCACGGTGGAGAGGAACGGCGATTCATGGTCTCACCTGCGTTTTTTCCGCCTCACCCAGGTCTCCACAGACTTAAGGTAGGTTGGAGAAAGTGGCCAGTCCTGTGCCTCCTGCCTTCACCCCTGTAAGCCCAAGTGTCTACAGAACCTCACTGTCAAGAAAAATCAACCCGCACTGACCAGCACTACTCACGGAGCCTGGGAATGCTGTTGCTCCGTATAGTAACAAAGGGATACCTTTTGTTTTTATTTACTTGAGGACCGGGTCTATTGTAGGAGCTGGTAATTGACCATAAGACAAAGAGCAGATTTTAACAAGGCTGTTTTAGATTTCAGTTTGCTGAACTGGACTTCATATATACACACTCAAGTCCATAGTGACCCCTGGACATTCATATGATTGTGCTACCTCAACTTGTTTATAGTATGCCATGTATAATTTGACCTCCATCTACCAAGGACCATTATCTTTGTTGTATTGCTGATTCTGATGGTTGTATCTAGCAAGGATTTTCAATGAGTGTTGCAGCCCAACTGGAGCTAAGTCTATTGTTATAATATTGCCTACATACTGCAGATGCCAAAGTGCCTTACCTCTAGCCTGGGCGGGCATAAGTTCTGCCTTGAATTTTTACCATGATCCTTGTAAAGTGCTTGACGGGACCCATCGTATACCTTGTTTTGTTAACTTTGACCAGTAGAATACCTCTGTTTACTCTGTTGAACAGCAGGGAGTAATCTAAGAGGCATACCAATTGCCTCATTCCCTCCTTTTTAGGTCAAGCCTGCCAGACAGCACAAGCTGTCTAGCTGCAAAAGCACTATTGCTGGCTTAACAAGAATTTACAGTGGTCTTATAGCTCATCCATTGCTTACCATTGATTGGCTTTTTGTCACTCTTATTTGCTTGCTTCTAATGTGATAGCTGTCCCTACCCTGAATACTAGCCTCCTTAGTTGTGTTCTTCCTTTGCTAACTCTTAGATAGCATTTTTTTCTGTTTGCTTAATTATTCCTTGGGAGTGCATGTGTTTTCCAGCTTTCTATTCTGTGTGCTTCTCTCCCCTGTGCTCTGTCTTATTCTCTCTTGTCTTTGTGCTTGTCCCACATGCTCCCTCTTGCTCGGTCTCCCACTTGTCTGCTCCCTTCATTCTATGTTGCTCTCACCTGTATGTTTCTTCCTTTGCCCAGTGTTGTTCTCTCCGTTTTGTCTCCCCTGCCCTCCTTGTTACTCTCTCTCTCAGGTGCTTCCTTTCCCTTCTTACAGCTTGCTATCCCATCCTGCTCCTCTTTTGCCTCTCACTAATTTTAGCTTTTTATTTTTGGGAGGCCCAAGAAGCGAATTGCTGTCTGTCCTTCTGCTTTGTGAAATAAAAAACAAATTTCGACTATTTCGTTTTTAGATTTTTGTAATTGACTGATCCATGTCGGTTCCTTAAAAATGACTTCTGCATTACACACACATGCATCATGATGCATTAAACCCCTACAGATGTACTCTTTTATCTTCTTTCTTTTGTTCATGCTGTACAGCAACTGCATTTTTGCCGATGCTGTACAACATGAACCAAAGGGATTGCCAGAGGCGTGTGTGTGAAAGGCGATACCTACGTATTTGCTTGTACTTGTTTTGCAGATTCTTCCATCCTAAATAATACTCATACATTGTCCATTGTATCACACCCTGGCTTGTTCACTCAATTCTGCAACTCGTGTAATAGCAACTTGGTGTACATTTTCCTCTATGTATAGAAGCGCTGTCATCCGAAAACTGGATGGATCACGTAAGGAACCCTTTTATACAGTAGATTCATAACCAATCCTTTTCAAGAGTCAGGGATATCTGGGAGTGGAATGATAGATGTAAACAGTGCTGCAATCGGGATTCTTAAAATGCTTGGTCAAATTTGAGAGCATCCATGGTTAATCATTGGGGCCGGAGCACCGAATCTCCTGCTTGAGCTTTTCAGATTTGCGATTTTGCCTTTGTCTATGGTTAAGTGACTGGACATGTCCCCCACCAGATCTGAAGTAGATAGTGACGGTTTTAAATAATAAGAGCCTATGTGAGAGATTGTCAGTTCAGAAGTTTTACTGTTTGTGTTCGCTGTTCGTTCCAGGCCTTCCAATCCATTTACAATTTGACATTGATTTATTTTGTTCATTTCCTTCTACCGTGTCTCGTTTGACTGTCTAGGTGTTATCTATGTGCTAGCTTTTGCTGTTGTTTATTTTAGTTGTTGGTTGTGTAGAAAGCCATCATCTGACTAGCAGGCCCCTTGTGTGGTTCTTCTTTTCCACTGTGTCAAAGTGTGGGGTTCTTTATACATTGCAGACCCAGACAAGTCACAAAAGCTAAGCCTACTATTGATTTCTGACAGTAAAGAGTATTCCCTTTTTAGGTCTCGCCCTGCGATTGCAGGCCAAAGGCCTGCTGTCGCAAAGCGAGACTATTGTAATCATTCTGGCTTTCAAGGACTCGAGGGGAACAGACAGCAGACAAGCGATGTGAACGCGCAGCTCTTGACTTGGATTAGGTCGCGCGCGTCAACTGTGAACAGCATGTCAGTTTCAGTTTTACACACAGCTTCTACAGTGTGCTACTTTGTTGCAGTTTTAAAGTTTCGTTTTTGTTCTTACTGGTTCAGGGGCAGTGCAGCACACACTATTTTACAACACACACCATTCTACAGCACACACCATTCTACAGCACACACCATTCTACAGCACACAACGCTCTGCGGCATACAGCACTCTACAATGTACAGCACTCTACTGCACACAGTATTCTACATCACATAGCACTGCACTCTACAGCGCCCCGCGCTCTACAGCGCCCCGCACTCTACAGCGCCCCGCAGCGCCCTGCACTCTACAGTGCACCGCACTCTACAGCGCACCGCACTCTACAGCGCACCGCAGCGCCCCACACTCTACAGCGCCCCACACTCTACAGCGCCCCGCACTCTACAGCGCCCCGCACTCTACAGCGCCCTGCAGCGCCCTGCACTCTACAGCGCCCCGCACTCTACAGCGCACCACGCTCTACAGCGCCCCGCAGTGCCCTGCACTCTACAGCGCCCCGCACTCTACAGCGCACCACGCTCTACAGCGCACCGCGCTCTACAGCGCCCGTAGCGCCATGCACTCTACAGCGTCCCGCGCTCGACAGCGTCCCGCACTCGACAGCGCACCTACCTCTACAGCGCACCGCAGCACACTCTACAGCGCACCGCACTCTACAGCGCACTCTGCAGCTCCCCGCACTCTCCAGCGCCCCGCACTCTACAGCGCCCCGCACTCTACAGCGCCCCGCGCTCTACAGCGCCCGCAGTGCCATGCACTCTACAGCGTCCGACCCTCGACAGCGCCCCGCACTCGACAGCGCCCCGCACTTGACAGCGCCCCGCACTCGACAGCGCCCCGCAGTACCCTGCACTCTACAGCGCACCGACCTCTACAGCGCACCGACCTCTACAGCGTACTCTGCAGCGCCCCGTGCTCTATAGCGCCCCGCACTCTACAGCGCCCCGCTCTCTACAGCGCCCCGCAGTGCCCTGCACTCTACAGCGCCCCGCACTCTACAGCGCACCGACCTCTACAGCGCACCGCACTCGACAGCGCCCCGCACTCGACAGCGCCCCGCACTCGACAGCGCCCCGCACTCGACAGCGCCCCGCAGTACCCTGCACTCTACAGCGCACCGACCTCTACAGCGTACTCTGCAGCGCCCCGTGCTCTACAGCGCCCCGCACTCTACAGCGCCCCGCAGTGCCGTGCACTCTACAGCGCCCCGCACTCTACAGCGCCCCGCACTCTACAGCGCACCGACCTCTACAGCGCACCGCACTCTACAGCGCCCCGCGCTCTACAACGCACCGATCTCTACAGCGCACCGCTCTCTACAGCGCACCGCACTCTACAGCGCCCCGCACTCTACAGCGCCCCGCACTCTACAGCGCCCCGCACTAAACATAGCGCCATAATAGTTTTGTTCTTTTACACATGCTGCTTATAAATAACGTGTTTTCCTGCAACATGGCCACATGCCACGTTTAGTTATTTAATGCTTTCGGATACAGTGCAACACTTATAGGAAGCACAATCAACCTCCATGTAACATATGTGAAAATTCAAATTGCCACCAAAAACGATATTTCCACCTATAAACAGCAATATTTCCACCTAAAGACCAAAGCTGCAACGTCCAGGAGCTCAATTAGCTGACACACGTTCTATCTAGCATCATAAACTACATCTATCCCCAAATCAGCTACAACAGAAAGTACAAATGGCCTCCAAAACACCAGCCTCCCCATCTAGCAGTGTTAGCTTACAAAGTCAGTAAAAATGTTCGTAGCACAACAGATTCTTGTGTCAATTATGTTCGTATTGTGAAGTGCTCAGACACCCTTTAGGGAAAGTTTATGCTATATGTTACAGAAACATAAATAAATACATTAAACATAGCGCCATAATAGTTTCGTTCTTTTACACAGGCTGCTTATAAATAACGTGTTTTCCTGCAACATGGCCACATGCCACGTTTAGTTATTTAATGTTTTCGGATACAGTGCACACTTATATGAAGCACAATCAACCTCCATGTACCATATGTGAAAATTCAAATTGCCACCAAAACCGATATTTCCACCTATAGACCAAACGTGCAACGCCTAAGAACTTAATTAGTTAACATCAGTTCTATCTAGCATCATAAGCTACATCTGACTCCAAATCAACTACACTAGAAAGTACACATGGCCTACAAAACACCAGCCTTTCCATGTAGCAGTGTTAAGTTACAGAGTCCGTAATTTTTTTTAGTGATGCAGCAGATTCTTGTCGCAGTTCTGTTCGCATTTTGAAGTGTTTCCTGCAACATGGCTGCATGCCATAAACACATACATGAAAAACTAAATACATGAAACTTAGCTACATAATACTTTCATTGTTTTATACAGGCTGTCTCAAACATACACACACACATGCGCACACACACACGCAGGCAGGCGCACACACACACCAGTGGCGTAACGAAATTTGAGGGGGCCCCCCTGCAAAGCACATGGAGGGGCCCCCCGGCGGCTCGGCCGACCATGTACCACTTTGCCCTACCACCCAGAAATCTTGCATATTTTGCTATGAAACCTCCAATATTTAAATGAACTGCCTCTATATCATCTTTCTGTAAGTTCTAGTCAGAAAGTGGGAAACACTCTCAACATACAGGACAAGGGGCAGGCAGGGCAGGGGAGATGGAAATATGTTAGCAGTGGGACTATATGATTATGATTGCACACACAGGCAGTGAAGTGCACAGTACAATGAAATACAACAATCACAGTGGCACACAGAACAAAGCGTAACATGGTACACTGCACACCAAAGTGTTCTCGTGGGCACAAAACCAAGCAAATGTGAGAGGGAACTTCACCCATGGCATATCAATAGCCTGGTCTATTTTAAAGGAATCTGTTCTTTCTCGTAATGCTTGTATGTAATGTACACTGATTGACAAGCGTTGGTGCACAAAGAGACAACGCGTAGAGTACGCGTGTTAGGAGAATGGGACAGCTGTTTGAATGTGAATGCTCAATGCAGAATACGAGTCTATTCAGGTCAGAGAGAGGGCACTGCATAAAGAAACAAGTGGCACTGCACTATGCAGCACATTGCATTGTGCATTGCAGTACAGAGGAATGGACTGCACAGAGCGCGGGACCGCAGCACAAAACACTAGACTAGGCCATGTGCAAGGTGTGATGTAGTAGTACGACATATGGGTCTGGGAGGGCAAAATGTTACACCTGTGAATAATGTAAATTCTATGCAACCTAGCGTGTGTGGCTGGCTAGTCTGAGAGTGAAACTGCACGTCGAAGAATGTGGGACTGGACAGACAAGTACATTGGACTAGTCTGGGCAGTGCAGAATGTGGTCTTTGGCCCCTCGGAAGAAAGAATAAGCTACGTAGGATGTGGCTGTGCATTAAGTGTCTTTCTGTGCATCTCTGCCCATTGGATAACACAGGCGCAGAGTGTGGGACTGGGTAGCACATTGGGCAGGAGAATAGCGAACTATGTATCACAGAAGAGGGACCTAGTTACATAGAATGGTAGAATGGTAGACTGCTTACTGCGAAATGTGGGACTATGCAGCTTGGTATTTGGGACCGGGTTGCTTCGAATGAGTGATTGTGCAAAACAAAACCTGAAACTGGGCATCCCAGGATGTGACCACAGTGTTAACCCATGCAGAATGTAAACCAAGTGCAGAGATCGTGACTTCCTGGTAGTGGATGAAGACTTGCAGAGCAAAGACCTTCGGACTGGGCTGCATAGAATGTGGGGCCCACACTACCAAGGTGGAAAGCCTCCTGACCTGTGCAGTGGATTACAGCCGTGTGTACAGCAACGTATGTGGTCCTAGAAAAGACCGAATGCGTGAAGAGTGTTACTCCGCCGCAGAGCGTACACCCAGTGCCGGATCCATTGATTTTACAGAACTACAGGTTCATTTATCATTTTATGCCGATGGTATAATTGTAACATCTCGGAAATATCAACTTACATCACGGAGCTGTTTTATGTCTGGTGACATTCACACACACACACACACAACGATTTAGATATTTTGCTGAGTTATTTGAGGTAGGCAGTGGTAACTTGTCTCTGGGCCAGGGCTTTAAATGGGCTGGGTCTCACTGGTACTGAGCACCGGCAGTTTTTTAAAGGAGGCCTGGAAATGGGTCTCTATGGGGTACTGTTTTGTGCCCTAGCACAGGCGGTTCGTTTTTTTTTCAGACTGGAGTGACAGCAGGCACATCATGTGCTCTGCTCATGCTGCTCACTTCGCATTAGTGGAGAAGTTATGGCATGACATCATGCCAGGTGAGCGTCATAGGAATCACTCAAAGAGGTTCATTTTCTCTCTGGAATTCCCTTCTCTTTTTGAAACTCAGAAGCAGCAACAATGTCGTGGGTCACCTGGGCTTTAAGTGGAAGTGTTTTCAATATTAAATACAAGCCATATTTGCTGCTTATTAATCTTATGCAACTAACAACCATTGACAAAGCCAATAATCCAGACTTGTAGGTATAATGTTACTTATTGTGTCATATCTGGATGCACTGACAGAAACAGCAAAATACAAGTCGGGCGGTACACTGTGCTAAACACAGATTTTTAGTTTACATGTTTTTAAGCCATGCCCTTAATTAGATTGTCCACGCCCCTTTGAGCGACCCCCCCCCCCCCCCAGCTTTTTCATCCCGCTTAGAACCCTGCTGTGGGGCCAACATAGCTCTGCAGTGAGGTTGGTTTATTAGCTTGGCTTTGCAGGTTATTGTACGTGCATTTCCACTCACACAGCTGACTCCTCCGGTGAGCACCAGGCAGTGATTCTCACCTGTCCTCCACGAGAGCTTGGAGTTGGTCTCCGGCTCCGGGTTTCTTTCACGTGCAACTAACAGAATGCCTGGGGGGGGCTCTCCTGCAGCTTAAGTCACGATGTGATGGAACGCACCGGATTTCGGCTCGGAAGCGGGTTCTGTGCTGCAGCTGGAGGCCTTGGGGAGCAGGGGGTGTCTGGGGAGGGATAGGGATTCTGTAGTTTGGGGGGCTCTGCTGAAGCTGAAGAGTCGACATTTACAGGGCTCTGCTGTAGCAGGGGCATCTCAAGAGAGTTCTGCAAAAGGTTTACTTGGGGAGGGCAAGTCTATTGTCGAGGGCTGCGCTGTGGTCTTTAGTTGAGTTTATGGACAATAGGGGCTCTGCAGCAGCTGAAGGCAATTTGGCCGCTGAACCAGCTTGAATAAAATTGTGACTTGTGATGCAGTTGGAGGTCATATGAGAACATTAGGTGCTGCACTCAGGTGGAGAAAGCTTGTGTGTTGTGCTGCAGTCGAAGGTAGCCTACTAGCCTGACATCGTAATCTCTGCTACTGTTGGACTTCAGTTCAGAGATGAGCTCTTCTAAAGCCAAACGCAACTTCCGGGAACTTTGAACGTGAAGACTGGCACCCTGGGCATGCAGTGTTGTCAATCCTCCTCGCGCTCGCCCCCACCCCACCCGAACCACTCCTGGCTCCTGCCTATCCTGGTCAAACTCAAACCGTGACGACGCAGAGGAGACAGACTCACTCAGGGCCGGCCGGGCCTGCTGCTGGGCTTGGCCTGGCCTGAGGCAGCAGCTCAGATTTAGGGCGGCGCGAGGATGTTCAGAAGGCAGGCAGGGGGGCTGAGCCTCAGGGGGGCAGCGCAAGGCTAGCCAGGTAGGGGCCGGGCAATTTAATTAAATTATGGCAAATAGTAAATACCTGGGCCTCGCCAGTGACGGACTTCTTCGGTCGGACAGTCCTGACCTGAGCGTGGCGACGTGGCTTTTGTAACATGTAATCACAACAGCTTTGTCTTCACTCACTTGGCTATGCGTGCCCCTGGCCTAATGCATGATCATACCACACACACACCTCACTCTCTAACGCGCATTTTTTATTGCCCTGGTGTGAGCTCATTGCGGCGATTGCGCATGTGTTGTTCCTCTCCCGACAAATGTAATGGGGCCATTGGTCACCAGCCAGCCCTGCTCCCGCCCCCCACGCGCATATACGTCCCGGAAGGCAGAAAGTGAAAGTAAGGACTCGATCCTCAAAACGAAACCTAAGAATGGGAAGCAACCCCCGCCCTCCCACTCCTCACAGGCCGGATACTGAGCTTGTTTTTTTTACTGCTGATTTCGCCTACATTACTACAAACAAGCATTTACAATGCAATGGTTTTGCCTTTGTTAAAGTTAGAGCTATTGGCATTGCTCTTGACATTATTTTTATTTATGTTTTTTTAAAACATAAATAATTGGCATTGTCATTTACAATGCCACTAGCTTTATCTCTAGCAAATGACACACACAAACACACACAGAGCCCCCCACACACACCCACACAGAGCCCCCCCCGCACACACAGCCACACAGAGCCCCCCACACACACAGCCACACAGAGCCCCCCACACACACAGCCACACAGAGCCCCCCACACACACAGCCACACAGAGCCCC
Source organism: Lissotriton helveticus (assembly GCF_964261635.1). Classification (NCBI taxonomy): domain Eukaryota; kingdom Metazoa; phylum Chordata; class Amphibia; order Caudata; family Salamandridae; genus Lissotriton; species Lissotriton helveticus. The sequence continues at coordinate 1,652,687,511 of NC_136059.1, forward strand.
CCACACACACAGCCACACAAAGCCCCCCACACACACAGCCACACAGAGCCCTCCACACACCCACACAGAGCCTTCCACACACACCCACACAGCACAAGCAGGCAACAGGGGCACACGGAGGCACAAGCAGGCAACAGGGGCACACGGAGGCACAAGCAGGCAACAGGGGCACACGGAGGCACAAGCAGGCAACAGGGGCACGAAAACGAAAACGGAGGCACAAGCAGGCAACAGGGGCACACGGAGGCACAAGCAGGCAACAGGGGCACACGGAGGCACAAGCAGGCAACAGGGGCACACAGAGGCACAAGTAGGCGACAGGGGCACACAGAGGCACAAGCAGGCGACAGGGGCACGAAAACTGAGGCACAAGCAGGCGACAGGGGCACGAAAACTGAGGCACAAGCAGGCAACAGGGGCACACGGAGGCACAAGCAGGCAACAGGGTCACGAAAACGAGCACAAGCAGGCAAAAAGGTCACAAGCAGGAATTGTAATTTAGACGGGGCTGAAGTGGAGAATGGTCAGTAGGGAAGTAGTGCGGCTGGTGCAGTGGTACCAGGCTGAAAGGTGAGAGGGGCTGTCTGCACCCCAGTTTGGACAGTTTCCACTACCTAACAGGGATTGGTGGGAGGGGGCGTACTTCTTGCTTGCTTTAGGGCTGTTACTTCGGGGACGCAGTGCACGCTCTTGCCTGCTGCCTGCTGCCGCCGGGACACGACAACAGGCAGGGAGAGGACAGGCTGGGAGAGGGCAGGGAGGGGACAGGCTGGGAGAGGGCAGGCTGGGAGAGGGCAGGGAGGGGACACGCTGGGAGAGGGCAGGTTGGGAGAGGGCAGGCTGGAAGTGGACAAGCTGGGAGAGGACAGGCTGGGAAAGGTCATGGAAGGGACAGGCTGGGAGAGGGCAGGCTGGAAGAGGACAGGCTGGGAAAGGGCAGGGAGGGGACAGGCTGGGAGGGGACAGGCTGGGAGAGGGCAGGCTGGGAGTGGGCAGGCTGGGAGAGGGCAGGCTGGGAGAGGGCAGGCTGGGAGAGGGCAGGCTGGGAGGGGGCAGGCTGCGAGAGGGCAGGCTGCGAGAGGGCAGGCTGCGAGAGGGCAGGCTGCGAGAGGGCAGGCTGCGAGAGGGCAGGCTGCGAGAGGGCAGGCTGCGAGAGGGCAGGCTGCGAGAGGGCTGGCTGCGAGAGGGCAGGCTGGGAGAGGACAGGCTGGGAAGCAGAGAGGGTCTTAACTGAGAAGTCTGCCAGCGCGGAGCTCTCCGGGGCGCAGAGCAGCAGCAGGGCCCAGCAGAGCAGGGCGGGGGGCGGCAGGGGCTCGTAGAGGTGTCTCCTGGGGCAGCCGCCCAGGTCCACCATGGTGCGGCTCCGAGCCCCAAGCCTATGGTGGTGGTGCTGCTGCGCTCGGCTAAGGTCCTAAGACGGGCAGTCGGATTTTCGTGTGTACGGGTTGTAGTGTGGGATTAATCTCTCGGGCCTGTGAAGTACTCTATGGTGGCCCTCAACAGTCTTGGGGACCGGTTTTCCAATAGTGAGCCAGCAGGGCTAGAAAGACAGCAACTCTATTCAGCCTCTTGGGCTAGAATGACTTGCACAGGGTGATAAGTGCTCCGGTTGCAACAGACAGGTGAATCAGGCGAGGTCATCAAGTGGGCCCTTCGAGCCCGGGGAGCCAGTGGAGGGGGGGATAGTTGTTGGTCTGGAACAGTAAGTGGAGGGGTCGAGGGGCGACAGACCCGATCTGTATCGGGTGGTTTATTATGGGGCCCCAGCTAGCAGGAGCCAAACAGCAGGACCACTTCACCAGGGGTGCTGAAAACCACAGGATATCAATAGATGATCAATACAGTCAGCGGTGGAGGGGGTGGAGAGCACCCAGCGCCTGCAGTAGTCCTTCGAGGCCAGGTGCAGAACCCACAGCAGTGTCTGGCCCTCCGTTGTGCAGACAGAGGCAGGCATGCGCACCACCCCAGGGGGTTGTTCAAAGTGATCAGAGTATCATAAGTCCCAAGCAGGGTGCCCTGCAACTGTGTTTAGTAGATGAGTCAATGGGCATGCGGTCCAAGAGGGGAGACCCCGTAGCCTTGTTTGTGCTGCAGATAATACGGGGCAAAGCTCTTGTGGCAGTCTGTAGTAGGCCTCCTTCAATGAGGAAACAGCTCACCGAGCCCCCTCCTCACTTCAAACAGTGAAGCATCCAGTCGGCGATTGATTTGGGCTTCACATGGTCTGCAAGCGAAGGCCCCCGCGCACAGGCGGGGCTGCCAGCACTCCTCAGCTGCTTCGGCACAGAAAGCCCCCGGTCTTAATCACCCAGGCTCAGGGCTGCCCAGTGCTCCAGCAGGGCACCCACTCCCAAGCGGATCAGGGGAGGAATCGGAGCCAGGCAGGTCTGCGATCAAAAGGCCTGCAGCATAGAGAGAGTCTCTGGTGTGCCCTCGCCGCCCCAAGGGAGCAGCGCTCATGCTCCAGTCGGGCCTCCCCTTCCAGGCGTCTTGGGGTGGGGAAAGCAGTGCCAGACGGGTCCGCCAATGCAGGGCTCACCTCGGAGGTCTACTGTGCAGGAGTGGTCTCTGTCACTCCCCGTCCTATCTGCAAAGCAGCCTACACAGTTCCGAGCCAGCAGGTTACGGGCGGCAAGACCTCACAATGGCCCTTTTCGGTGCGGGCCTCCTATGGGTCGGGACAGGGGCAGGGAAACTCATGGGCACCAGACGCTATCGCCACCCATCCTCACTGGCTTCACCCCGTCCCCAACTGAGGCCCCGGCTGGAGGGGCACAAAGGCCGGACCTGGCCGCAGCCGTGGCCTCGAGTAGGCCACTCTGCTGCTTCCCCGCCTCCCTCCCGGGGTGCCGTTCTTACCTGCTGGACGGGGGTGTTGGGCCCCGGAAACCTGCTGGAGCCGTTTCGGTAGGGTGAGGGGGCCAGGAGCAGGAGCCGGAGTCGGGTCCGAGTGGAGTGCGGCCGCCGCGCTGACTGTGTCCGGGCTCCGGGGGCGGGGAAGGAGTGGGGAAGAGCCGTAGGAGGAGTGAAAGGCGGGCACCCCCGACAGAGCCACCCCCAGCCGCGCCCCCCGGCAGGGCAGGCGAGCCCCTCTCCTCCCCGGCGCCATGCCGCCGCCCCCTGCCCTGTGCTCGCGGGCGCTGAACTCTTTTCACGGGGGTGACACGCAGAGAAAGCTCGCTGCGCCAGGTGGCGAGCTCATTACATGGCTGCTGCTTTTAATCGCTGTTTAAAATGCGATCAGCGAGCCATGAGAAAACCAGTGATTGACAGGGGAAATCTGACATTGTGTGTACAGTAACCGATTCCGCAGAATGCAAGATGTCTGCCTTAATCCCTAATTAAGAGCCCGAGTTACAATTTTAAAAGCAGGTTTAACTTCGTCACTCGACCCCGCATCACATTTAAACTCATGGAAATAGGAGCTGCACTTTCATCGCCAGTTATTAGACAGTGGACAAAGGGCCCTATCTCAAAAAAGAGAAGGTCAGAAAGGCGGGTGCCGGCAATGCCGGACCAGATTCGGGGGCGTTCCCGGCTTTCGGCTGACGTCGCGTGACGTCGGCAAAAGCCAAAGAATCGCGGGAACGCCCCCGAATCTGGTCCGGCATTGACGGACAGGCCCCTCGTCCAATGGCTAGGCTCCATTTATGGAGCCAGCCAATAAATGACGAGGGCCGACCCAAACCCCACTACAGTTCTCATCAGGTTTTCGCCTGCGCGAAAAAGCTGCGCAGAGCGCAGCTTTCGCCAGGCAAAACCTAAAAAACAGTAGTAAGAACAAATACATGTCTCCCATAACCTGCAAAACACTTATACAGGGTTTCTATTCATACAAGTGCGAAAATGCCCCGATTTTCAAATGTGGGCTTTTTTTTAGGTATCTGAATCGCCAATGGGGGGTGTGGGAGTCACTTTTTTTTCGTTCCTTGTCGAGTTCTTTCTGTGCCAGACAGACCCTGAATGTGTCACGTTTGGGCAGCGCCGCAGTCTCCGAAGTGGCCTGCTGGTTTCAACTACCCCAATGAATTCTGGTAAAAAAAAAAACAATGAATCCATAAAATTCACATAGGTAACTTCTCGAAAAGTATGCCGTGTCAATTTTACAAAGAAAGTTCTTTGAGAACATTAGCTCACTTTATGCTGTTTGTGTTCTCATTTAGAATGTACTCATCAATATAAGCCTAGATTTTCTCTAGGGGGACAGAGTAATAAACACAGAACAATTCCTTGCAGAAGAACAAGGTACAGAGCCGTCCTGATTAAGGGTCTGGCTCAGAGTGCACAATTGTATTTCGAGGTAACTGCATTACAGCGGTGCATTTATTTTAGCGAAATGAGAAAAAAAAAAACATTTGCAATGCAATAGGTCTCGCATTTACGTGAGTTTAAGTGATTGGCATTGTAAACGGTAATGCCTTTGATTTAAGTTTTAAAAACCAAATCATAAAAAAGGCATTGTCATTTACAATGCCAATAGCTCAAACTTAAGTCAATGCGAGACCTATTGCATTGCAAATGCTTGTTGCCTTTAGAGAGCACCCGCAACATTGTGAATGACTCACTGTCCTGAAGTGTATTTCCGTGTGAAGGCTGACCCGCTATTTGCATTGTAAATGGTTTTTCAACTTTACTTATTGTGTGTTGTACATTTGTATTCAATAAAGGCTATATAATTAAATTGGCCACACTTCTAAGGGGTTTTGGCAGTGTAGCTAATCTAATCAGCAGGCCCTCCTTTGTTTATCCTTGCAATGACTTTGCCTTCCCATATAAAACTCCAGGCGGGTTCGACCTGAATTTCGCATGAATGTCAGATGCCCGGACTTGTCTACCTTCCACTTGCTGAATTTGAAAGGTAGGATGCATGAGGTCATCAGGCCAAGACGCCACAGAGCTGCTCTCACTCAGGTCCAGAACCAAGGCAGAAAAGTCGGGATAACATCCCAAATGTCCGGGACTACTTGTGATGGAGGAAAAGCCCTGAACTTCACTGTGTCCAGAACCGCTCCTGTAAAGGGAAGTATCTGCAAAGTAGTCAGGTGTGACTTTGACTCATTGATCTAGAACTTCAACGATGTCAGGTGGTTAGTCACTATCTCGTCTGGAGGTGGTCTATGGTGACTGTGGCAAACTCATCTTCAACTGGCAGACGTCCAGTATCCCTAACCTCTGAAGATTGACAGCAACCACTGCCATCGCTTTGTAAACACCAGAGGATTGCTGGTAAGGCTGAAACAGAGTACGACAAACCGAAAACTTCCTGTAAACCTTGAACTGCATGTAAAATCTGTGGACATGTATGATGGGCACATGAAAAAAACGTGCCCTGCGGGTCCAAGGCATCCAATGAGCCACCCAGATCTAGAGCAGAGAGAACTTGGGCTAGCGTATCCTAAACACATCAATCCTTTTTTACTCCCTGCCTCTGGGCTAGTGGGGAACGACCTTGCTAGTGGAAGCTTAGAACATCAAACTCTCAGGAGTAGGATACTACATAAGGAAATCAGGGATGCTAGACAATGGTCTGTGATGTCTGGCCACCTGCCTATTCACTGGCAAACAAGGGCACGTCTTAGACCAAGTGTCCATCGGAGGGTCAGTTAGGGCTTCGTTTAATTGGAGTAAGTGTGTAGGAAGATAGGATCTTTTAAGAATGGTTACCCCTACTTCTTAGGTCGAGCATTCGTGACCGCTTGTATATACTTTAGTGTATAATTTAGTATATATACTTTGGTATATACTTATATGTGTATGCACTTTGTGGGCTCTGGAGATCAGCCCTAGGACTTGTCTGCTTCCGCTTAGGGACTTTTTTTCCTGTTCAACTCCCTCTATTTAACTGTCTTTATAGAACACGACCAGCAGAGGGAAGTAAAATACCAGAATTGCTTTCTGTTGAGGGACTTTGTTTTTAAAACATTTTTGTCAACTGCCTCTATTTAACTTTCTTGTTAGAAAACGGCCAGCAGAGTTCAGTAAAATACCAGAATCACTTTAGCATTCTCTAGATTCCAGTCCGTAGAAATTTTCTTCCACGAGCACCAGAAGACAACAATATATTGTTCAAATCTTATATTGTCAGTGATATGACCACCGAAAGCTCTGCTTTTATTTTAAATACAGAATTTTGGACAATACCATTTCCTGCTGAAAGGCACTATTTCTCCCCATGTGTTTCTATACCTGGTGTGTCAAGCAGTTTGGTGCTTACTTTCCCACCATGTTAAAGAACGGTAGATGTTTCAGCATCCACGCTAATGTGCTGCATAGCTAAATACATATAAGGTCCCAAAGGCGAGATCGATTGCATTGCAAATGCTTGTTGACTTAGTTTGCTGGGTTCCTGCTAATCAAGACCCCAGCATCTGGCTCTTGTAAGTACTTTGGTACCTCCACAATTGGCTACTGGTGTACCCTTATAAGTCCCTAGTATTTGGTATTCAGGTACCCAGGCCATAGGTACACCAGGGGTCTCCCTTGGGCTGCAGTGTGTATTATTCCACCCATGGGAGTTCACTTAAACCGCGACTACAGGCCTATCGTTGCAGCATTTGGGAGTTGGTGCTTGCACCTCTCACGACTGATATGTTTCCTTATATCTGAGGTCACTGCACTTAAAACCTATAAGTCACCCCTAATGCAGGTTCTTTGGTCCTGAGGGCAGGGTGCTTGGTTAAAAGTGTGAGGGTGCCCCTGCATGAGCAGACCACCCCTACAAACGCCCAGAATTGATTCTCCAGGCTTTGTAAGTGCGGTCAGCCATTTTAAGGTATATAGTGGACATCATTCATTACGAGAAGTCTAACTATTTAATGGCTGCACAGAACCTGGTCATGTTTGGTACCAAACATGTCGGAATCATACACCAACACCGATTCCAGTGCTGGAAGTATGATCCCATGTACAGGGGAGCTCCCTAGTGGACCCCCCTGTACGTCTTGTAACAGCATTTATGGGTCTGCCTGCAAGCTAGTGCTGCTGTCGACCACAGACACAATTCTGCCTTCCTCCTGTTGAGCTGAGCTTAAGCAGGGGAAGATAGAACAATAGTTTTCCGGTTGAAGGGAGGTGTGACCACCTCCCAGACAGAACGTAGTGTATTGGGCTGGGGTGGGGGCACTTTCCAGCGCCACCATACTGCTTTGAAGGGCACATTGGTTGCCCTTCTTGCATCCTCCAGTCTGAGCTAGTTCAGAAACTCTTGGTTCCCGCTCTGGGGTGAAACTTGACAAAGAACAGGGGAATAGCCTCCCCTCTGTTCAGTCCCTCCTCTGGGAGGAACCCCAGAGTAGTTCCAACTCTTTTCCTAGGGTACTTAAGGGCTCCCCTTTGGGTGGGTCCTTAGATTCAAGACTCACCTCTGAAACCAAGACACTCTTCGACCATCTGTACACTTGGACTTGGACTGGAACCAAGACTGCTTCAAGGAGGACTCCTGCTGCTCCTGGTCTTGCTGTTCTTCAAGTCTTCTGCGTTGTGTGTGTCTGTGCTTCATCCAGGTTCTCTAGTAGGCCAGTGGGTATCAAGGAAATCCAAAGTAATCTCCCTTGGAGTGAAGAAGTCACTCCCCTGCATCTGCAAGCACCGCAACAAAGCTGACCAGCCTGCTTCTCCTGTTGTCCTACGAACTTCCCGAGGCCCAGCAACACAGATGGTGGCACTGCAGCTCCCTATAGGCCTGCCCTGTCTTCTCAGCAATTTTGAGGACAGTATCCTTTGTCGGAGCCGCTGGGACCAAACCCCTGTGCACCGCGTCGACTTGCCATTGCCAAGGCTTGTTGGCTACAAGAAGCGCCAGCCTCCAGCACCTCATCCCTCGAAAATCAGTGTCCTCACCGCATCCGCTGCACCGTGAGCCTCCATCTTGGGTGCGCTGCCTGAGCTTCTCCTGCGACTTTCGTGCCTTCGGCCTACGGGTCCTCCTCAGGGTCTTCTTTTGCTCCAGTGGGCTCCCCTGCTTGCTTGGGGCCTGCTCTGACTCTCCTGTTCTTGGTGAATCCCTTGGACCTTGCTGGTCCATAGTCAGTATCTTTTCGCTCTCCACGGCAGTTGTGGCTACCAGGCTTGTTGGTGCTTCCGCCGGACACCGACCACCTAGACACCGACATCCAACATGGGACAACTCATGCACTGCTCCTGGTCTTCCTCAGCATTGCCTGGTCTTCACAGCTGCATCAACATGGTTGCCATTGTCTCTTCTGAACCTCCCGACATCGGTTGGCATTGTGCATCCATGTCTTCTGGTCACCTCAGAGTGCCATAGACTCAGTCCCTTCTGCTTGCCGGTTCTTCACTTCCAGAATCCACTCTTGGGTTCCACCGGACTCCTTCACAGTTTCTCCAGAGGAATTTTCCTCGAAGTCTCCCATTATTGTCTATGGCAGATTCCCATGTCACTTCACCCATATGCAACTGGGTTCCCTGGTGCAGATAACTTAGTTCCTGGGGCAGCCACAGGTGGACGGGCTCTCCAACTTTCCATCCTCCACAGGGTTTCTCCGGGGTCCTCTGGGAGGGGTCCTTCTTTAAAAGTGCAACCCCGTCTTTTCCATTGACTTTCATTTGGCACATGGCTATGTTTTCATTCTGCACACAGCCTCTGTGGGGTTCCTGGGTACTTAACCTGGGTGGTTCCTTGTTTCCCCAGCTCCTCTGAGTCTTCTGATGCAAGTCCCGTTCTCCTTTGCAGTCCGCATTCCACTTTCTTAATATATGTTTTGGTCTCCTCCTGGAGACCAATGGATATTTGTGCTACTTACCTGATTATTTTGAAGTATTCTTGTGTATTGTGTTGCTATCTCCCAGTAGGAGATATACCAATGTTTTTGTGATTGTGGTGTGTAATGAATAGAGTTATATTTATAAAGTACTGTATGGTTCTTTTTCATCTAATCTACACTGTTGATTAAATGTGGCACACAAGCTGCTTTACACGCCTTCAAGATAAGCCTGATGGCTGCTCTTCACAGCTACCACTTTGAGAGATTTCTATGGTTAATAAAGACCACTAAAATCCCCATAAGGGTTGCCTTTATTAGTGAAAGGTGCATCACTTAATCAAGTGTGCACCGTATACTAATCCAGCCCCCTAAAAAAGTTCAGAGGAAGCAGTTCCAGGTTGCAAAAGTTCTTTAAGGACAATTATCTTAACAAATATAGGTCAGAAGTAGGGCAAGAACCTCAGAAGCGAGTCTAATACCACCACAAAGGAAGCTTTCTCCTCTACTGGCGGCCCGAGGGGAAAGCAATCCCATATCATGGTTAGTACCAAGCTCTCTGTTCTCCAGTAAATCTGTGTATAAATTGTCACCATCATAATGTGGGGGGAAATCAACCCCCCCTCTTCACCATTGTCATTTTGAAGTGGTAATAAAGTTTGGTTAGAATTGGAACCAGGAAGCTGATGGAACTTCAGAGGATGGCTCTGTAGTAGTGGGAATCTATAGTCTGAAGCAGGCTGTAGGGGACCAGGATGTGCTGGGGGAGTCAAAAAGCACAACCTCAGTGAGGTCAAGACTGATTCAGTTTGGGGTTGGACATCAGAGTCGACAATAGGGACGTTGGGAACAGCATCAATGAAAGAGGAACTGGTGCTGGTCTTGGAACTCGAATGGAAGCCGGCAGTGGAGTCAGTGCGAACCCAAGATGGGTTCAAGGGGCTGAGACAGTGCAGAGGATGGTCCCGGCAGCGCGGGCCTGACTGGAGGTCCCCACAGATCATTGGGGCCTGAAGGCAAGCCAGAAAGAGCTGGAAGAGTGCCATAAACAGACAGAGTATCTTCCTTAAAGGCCTTGACCTGCTGCAGAATTACCAATAGTCTAGGAAATTTGGACACATCAGAGTCAGATGTAGGATTGCCTCCTCAATCAAGGAGCGAGATTGAGTAGCACCGTGACACCCTTGTAACTTCACTTTAGACCAGTGCTTCCCAAACTGTGGTTCTCGAGCCATTCGTGGGTCCTGGGCTGATTTTTAGGGGTTAGTGAAAGTCCAAGTAATACATAAAGATGCCTTAAAATGTTGGATTTATCGTGTTCCATTTGCTGTTCTTCAAAGATGGAGGGGGTCAAATGCCATGCTATGTATTCTGACAAATTGCTGCTTTTTTTACACGGGGATTGATGTTTAGAAACTCCTCTCAATGTACAGTCAGAAAGAGAAGCAAAGTAAATTATGGCATAATCTTACTGGGGTACTAAGACTGCGAAAGGAAAGGCTGTAGGATGTCATTGTTTGTAGCAAACAGCAAAATGTAAATTCCTGTCAAACTGTCCACATTTAGCAGTTCGAAAAGCAAAATGCAGCAATTTTCTTGTAATGCTGAAATGTGATGAAACAAAGATTTTAAAAGGATCAAAACAATTCAAAACACTTTACTTGGTGACGCACCAATGATAAATATTCACATGTTATCATTTATGTGCAAATTAGTTTTATCAGTAAAACTGTATTTCTTTGCCCATTTAGTGGCCATTTCAATGGAAAATGTGCTGTCTGTAAATGACAGTGTGCTACCACACAATGCTTTAGTTACATAAAAAAAACACCCTTTGCATTTCCATTAATGCTAGGAGGGTCATGAAAAATACTCTTTCTAAGAAAGGGGGTTGTGGTTTTAAAAAGTTTGGGAAGCACTGCTTTATACAGAGTAGCATGATGGAGTCGAGTGCCACTTCAACGTCTTATGTTTTCTCTTTAAATTGGGCTTCGACTTTCCGGATGACTGCAACCATGAAGAAGATCTGCTGCGGGAATTGCCTTGAGAGCAGGAGCAGGTCTGTGACCTCGAACTGGAGTGGACATTTAGTGAAGTCCATGAATTTTTTTGAAGTTCAGCGACGTGCAGCTTTGCTTCACGGTCCCGGGTCGCCTTCAGATGCATGAGGTCACACTTATTGCAGAGCTTGTAGTCGTACCCTGAGAATAAACACCAAAGGCGCATCTCATGCTGGTCCGATACCAACATCTGTTTTCAGCAGTCACAACATCATTTGGTAGGGACTTCATTCCCTTGCACACCAGCTTTTGGGTTGAAAAATCGTTTATACCAATGAAAGAGGGAGCGGAGTTCTAGATCTTCGTTCAAAGGCATATAAAGAAAGTAATTCACATAGGCATACTGGAATTGTGCTAATATAGTATCCACTCTGTTGCTTCCGGTGCAGAAAGAAACCAATGCAGAGCTACACAGGAGCACTGATCAGAAAAAAGTCCAGGTCTTGTCAGGCCCCTGGAGACTATTCTAAATGTGATTTTGAATGGCATTTCTAGCTATTCCAAATAGAGAGGCTAATTTGTGATCTTTTATCCACAATTGCTCGTTGGTGGGTGCCAAATTAAACTGACAATCCCTCAATGTATTCCCCATTCCGTCCATCATTTGTTTGCGTAGCACTTTTCACCCTAAGTGGGATGGGTATGCCCAGACGTGGGTCCCTTGCACACTGGGCCACTGGATTCAAGCTAGCCTGGCTGATGAAGGGTAATACCCAGAAACCGGTCCCAGGATGCTTGTTTCCGGTCCAAGGAGGACCTGGCTTGGCAGTTCGGTCTGGACTATTCCCATGAGGCACAGGGTCAAGACTGATTCGCATATGGCTGGGTCTAAACTGGGGTGGCACGGTGAGCAAAAGAACAATGGATTTAACCCAGATCTCTTGACTGGGGTGAATGTATGATTTATTCAGCGTTCCATCCATCATTTGTTTGCGTAATCCCTCAAAGTCATCAGTCTTTCTGAGGACTAATACAAGTTGAATCTTGTAATTAGGTATGTCTCGTTAATCAGTCTAATAACAATCATCTCAACCAAAGGAATCCTCTTGATGACACAGTGTCTCATTGATGGAAGGAGTGAACTCCCTGAGAGAAAGAAAAGACCCCCCACCCGAGGCACTCCCAGGTTTCAAGGGAACAGACCGAAGATAGTGATTCTGCCTTTATTTCTAAACCTGACCGCAAGATTTTCTCTCCTATCTGAACAATGCCAGGGCATCTCTATGAAAGGTTTGTATGATCTGAAGATTTGGATTTGATCAGCATCCCAAATGTCTTAAGTTTACTTTTAAATCTCTTCGCGTACATTCCTGCTGTATAATAGAATGCTGCAGTAACAGAATGTGTCAGTGTCATAGGTATAAGCAGTGAAGACACTCCTGTTGATCTGACACAACCGCAATACCAATACATGAGCTCATTGTAGTTCAAAACAGCAATACTCGAAGACTAGAGAAAAAACACTTTGAGAATAAACTAGAAAAACATATTTAAAATGGCATTAAATGATAGGCGAAGGCAAATAGTTCCCATTGCCTTATTTGCTCTAGTTGCAATGGTTAGATTGCACTCATGAGCAGATCAAAGGGTGTCATTTCCATTAAATAAAAAGTATGCTCTGTACTTGTATGAATGGAAAGCTGTTATATTCATCAGATATATATATTTCTCTCCAGAGATTCTTTGGTCAAACGAATTTTCAAAATGTTATAAGAAAAATTTAAAATTAGTTTGAACAAAGGATCTTTGGAGAGTTTTATTTCATGTATAGAGTTTTTTATAGCGCAAACGTGACCCGAAGGTATCAGAGCGCTTTGAAGTTTGTGATCCATGATCACTCCTAAGCTCCCAGTCTGGTCAAGTAGTTTGGGTTGTGACCCAAAAATCTCCGGCTACGGAAAAGGGATGTTTGTGAAAGAAACTTGTCATTTTTCTGTGGAGACAGAGGCTTATCTTCCTTTTCTCAATTCCCTTTTGTTTATACCCCCGGATATTTAAAATTTAAGGAATATGAAGCAAGCTTAAGCAATCAGTTCTCAACTGAAAATATGTATTCATAAAGATTCCTCCTTCCTTATCACTTATGGGACTGCTTGGCCCCTACTCTAATCAAGACCACAGCTTTTAATTTGTCACCGTGCCCCCACCCCCACACTCACTAAGAGAGCAGAGTGAGTTCTTTACTCTAGTAATGTCTAGAGGTTCCAACATCTGACCATGATTTAGTTTGCCAAAATAACATTTTATTTAAAGGGCATTTGTACCATTCATAACAACCTAACTTTTTCAGAGGAGCAGACAGCCTCAGAACCAAGGACAATTCAGTTCAACTGCGCATCACATAAATTCTCTATTGCTATTATTACATTCATTATTTAAAGCCAGTTATTAATTTCAGTCCATATTGTATAAATTACTTCTACACATGGCCTGGTGCAAATATCTGTTATACTGTGATGTGTAACCACTTTGTGTTCCGTATTGCACGGCCTGCAACAAAACCAATTCATAGTTTGTCTACCTGGACCTCTGACTTGATTTTGTCGGAAATACGTAACACAAAACATTTAATCACTACACTTTCTCTTAGAAGCCAATAACACAATCACAGAAAAAATGCTCAAGCCAATAACACTTCGATCTTACTAATATTCATGTACTTGCATCGAAGACTGCACCTCCCTCAATCAGTCAGTTATTTTGTAAGGGCACAGGGAAACGTCTTTACTTCTCTGCAATCCTTTCTTTTTAAACAGACCCATCAGTTGAGTGTCAGTCACAGTTATGCAAATTATTTCTGCTGAATACCTCTGCTAACAACCACACGTAGTGATAAAAGAAGAACGATTGTCCTGAGTATTAATGGATAGCTACAGTAAACCATTCATCTCAACTCCGGTTTGGAGGGAACTAGATAAAATAATAAAACAGACCCTAGACCAGTTCAGTATCCCTTATTCCTGTCCATAGTTCTATCCTACCTAGAAGGACCTGGCGTTAACTGCAGCCACTACAACCGGGAAGTTAAGCTCTGTATGTACTGCCAGTTTTGATCTCAACAGCTGTTTAAAGGTCTAAACCAGAGTGAACAGGATGGAAATAGCATGACAAATCTCTGAAGTTCTGAATACGAAAATGAAGTATAAGCTCAATCATTTCCATGAAGAAGAGAAGATGGAAGCTGGCCAATGGTTTGCTTACTATGAAGTTCAACATACGATTCATGGACAATTGCACTATTAAAATGCTTTGGTGGCTCCTCCGTTAAGGCTGAGGAGAGTCGCCCCACTGCTTTCAGCAGTATAAATAAAGTGATTATAACTCGTTGTTATTATCATTCTTTTTGTTCCTGCTGCAGCAGTATTGGTGGCAGCCCTCCTGACCGAGGAACAGGGGGAGAGGTGAGCACACTTTGTAAGCGTGCATGAATGTTTGGCCGAGGTGAGCACACTTTGTAAGCGTGCATGAATGTTTGGCCTGCCAAACAATCATGCGTACTTTGCATGTTCTCCACCCAGGCTGCATTACAGCCTGGGTGGAGAACATGCCCAGGCTCCCTGGCTGAGCGCCGATCCACGGCGCTCAGACCAATCACAATGCTGCATTGCAGCATTGTGATTGGCTCAGGGGAGCCTGGGGGCTTCCTGTTCCGGCTGGGAGAGACGACAGAGGAGAGACGCGGTGAGGAGGTACATCATTTTTTTTTGACCCCCTCGGGCCATCCACACTGCAACCCCCGGTCCGTGCCTGCCGCCACTGTTAAAATGTGCTTTGGTGGTCCAACTTATTACTAAGGCCAACACCTTGTTGAAGACTATGGGTTGATGTGGAAAAGAATGGTGTGCAAGTGGGTCTTCAAAGTTTATTGTTGTCCCTATTATAGTAATGTATAAACGCGAAGTCCATTACTGTTACGAAGAATCTCATCAAGAACCCTAGTGTGAGACCTAAGAATTCTTAGTTGAGATAGAAATTACAGAGGACTTAGAGTCCTCAAAATCACCTAATTCTTGCTGCGACACTACAGTAAATTATTTACCTTTGGTTCTGGTGGATACTCTACTTAACCATAGACTATGCTCTTGTGAATCTCCCCATGTGATAGACTCGATCTCGAAACTTTTGCAGTATCCTCCGAGTACCAACAAGTCATGCCATCTGCCTTTGTTACTACTCTGTTGTTTTCTGGTTCATGAAAGACCTTGCCTGGCAGTTTTGGCTGGAGTGTTCCTGTTGGAGCAAGGTCAAGACTTATTTGCAGCTCAAACAGAGGTGGCATGGTGTGCAGAAGAAGGATGAGACAGGATGCGTAACCGAGTAATTACCGGTTTCTGAGATTAGTTCAGTCATTCCATCCATCAATTTTTTTTTATGCTTCAATGTGATGACCTGAGTGCGACAGCTATGCCTAGAAGTAGGGCCCTTGCTAACTGTGCCACTGGAACCAAACTACACCCCACTGAAGAGCCCAAGCAGAGGTGAAACCAGTCTTGGGTTGCTTGTGTTCCAGTTCACGAAAGACCTGACCAGGCAATTCGGCTTGTACTGCTCCTATAGGAGCATAGTCAAACTGATTTGGGTATGGCTGGGACCAAACTGAGGTTGCATGGTGTGCAAAGGAACAGTGGACTAGGGTGCGGCCCGAGTAATTACCAGCGACTGAGATTAAGTCAGGCATTCTATCCATTACTTTTATATAATTCAATGCTTTTATGGTCTGGCTTGACAGTGCAGATGCCGCCAGACAATTAAGTGACCATCACTAGAGAGGAGCGTTGGCCCCACCCACATTTTGGGAGCCAGAATTACATGTTTTGATTGGGCAAAATGTGTACTTCCACAAAAGAGTGCTTTTCCTCCAAACAGCTGGGATCATTTTGTTTATCCAATTGCCTAAGCATGGACTTCCAGGGGCACACATGGCATGGTAATGCTATTAAAGTATGTTAGATAACTAGATCATTTATGTTATTTTTCTCTGGAAGCAGCACAGATAGGAGGAGATGGGTTATTAAACTACATGAATTTGTAGATCTTGCTTGATAGTGGAACTGTCAGCTAAACTTTTAACTTACACCAATATTATTCTACAGTTGTTTGCTTCCATACACATGCCTATCAATTCCCATGTTATGTACTTGTTTTAATTGAGACAGAAGATCCAGAAATATTATATTTTGTATAGTACATTAAAATGACATGTTTTGCCTTTTATTAACTTGCCTTTTTGTATGCCTTTGATTTTGTGTGCTTGGTGATGCAGATGAAAATTACATTATTGACTCATCTCTGCACTGTTCATCAACCATGTAAATACATAGTACTTTTTAACATTTCACTTTTCTATCTAATCTTCTTCTTTAAGAGATACTAATCTCCCTGGTGAATACACAGATATTATTGACAGACATATTTGATTATTCATGTACAATAACAGCTATGGGTTGTAGAAAAAATGGCTGAGATCATGCAAACTACCTTGTTGGATGTGAAAGGGACACCTTCAGCATCCAAAGTGAATATCCAGTAAAGCTAGAAAATTGTCAGAACTGCATTAAACTGTGTGAGAACGAATTAAAGGAGTGTGTACAAATAATGTTCGCTTGGTATGTTATGGTTTTTGTATAGCATGTTGTGTTCTGCTTGTGTGTGTCACTTTCTGTCACTATCCTATGATGAGTCATTAGGTGGGGGGTTGTGTAACATTCAGCTTTTGAGTGCCAACAAGCCTTTTCACAGGCCAGTTGCAGAATCTAAACCGTGGTCGTCATTTTGAATTTGTTTAAACAAAGTTACTTATTTACAGAGAAGCTAGGTGTGAGAAACTGGGTTTCTGGTTGAGTGGACTGTTAACCCTGCTCAAGCAACAGCCACTCCCCCTGTCAGGGTGAATCACAAAATTGACCTCTGCTTAAACCTCTGGTAGCTTGGCACAAAAACTGTCAGGTTTAACTTAGAGGCAATGTGTAAAGTATTTATGCAGCACACACAGCACTATAAAGTGAAAAAACAACACAAAAAAATCCCACACCAAGTTAGAAAATTCGAGTACATTTTCATATATTATTTGACACCAAAACAACAAAAATCCAATCAGTAGAGCCAGAGTTTTACATTTTAAAAGTAAAGTTTAAGGTAATTATAAAAATATAACCGACCACGATGGAGCGCGAGTGGGATACAAAAAGTGGATTGAGCCCGGCCGGCGATTACATTCTGACTTGAAATACTGAGAAAGTAGGAGTTCAGAGGGGTAAGGCTACAGGCGGTGTCCAAGGAGGAGCCACTGGACGATGTCAAAGTGAAGGTTTCTAAGTTCAGACATAGTCTCTTTTTTGGAAGTTGAAAATCTCCAGTTGTACGAAGGTGGAGGCTGGGGCTGACGAGAGTTTCCAAGGTCGGATACCACTTGGGTGAAGAACCGCTGAACGGACATGCTGCTACGGAGAAGAACGTAGTGGGAGCTACAGCAAAGTCAGGCCAACCGGCAATGCATCTTGGGTGAATAGACAGGCAGGTTGATCCTGGTCTATCCTCCATTCTCAGAGCAGTTTTAGCCAAAACAATAAAATTAAGTTCCACGTTTTAGATTTTGGCTAACTGGGCACCTTTAACACTATCACAAAAGGTCCAGGACTGGAGGGGCACATTTTGGGGAGGAGTGGGGCAAGGGTTAGGACTCACTCAGGCGAGGCTCAGATGCAGGTTCAAGATGGTTGGAGCCTTTTCTATCCCTGAAGCTCTGATCAGGAGGCCAGCCAACTATCCCTTGGAGTCACTCTGGTAGTTCTGGGTTCAAAATGTAGAACAGATCTAAAGCAGCAGGGCAGGCCACTGAGGGTTCAACACAGGTTCAGGCACCTAAGCATTCCTTCCAGGTGCAGCGAAGTAGTCTTCTGAAATAAGCAGCAGGCTGCAGCAGCAGCCAGTCCTCTGAGAGTCCTTCTGCAGGTCCAGAAAGTGAACTGACGAGTGGGTCTGAGGGTTCTGTTTGTATACCTGGTACCTTCTTTTATGTAGAATAATTTTCTAGAGAATTCCCTTTGAAGTGCTTGATGTTTCCTGCCTCCCCTGTTCTGGCTCCCAACTGGCTGTATGAACAATACAGTGGTTTCAAGACCTTTGTGTGAAAGCAGGGTACAGTCTACTCAGTTGCAAAAGGCTGTGCCTGGCAATCATGCCTGTTATGGCCCATCCAGGCGCACCTAATCACTCTAATGGGTGACTGTCTGAGAGAAATAATACAAATTTCAAATTCCAACTACACCCAGTCCCGAGTCCTGAAACCCAGGAACAGCCTGCAGGCACCAAAATATGGCAGAAAAAGGCCTTCTTTCTAAAAGTGGCATTTCTAAAATTGTAACTGAAAATCCGACTTTACCATTACAAAGGATTTCTAATTACAATTTCTCAGACACCAAACATGAAATGTTTACCTGTTCCTAGTCAAATGTTAGCACTGCTCAAATGCAGTAAGGAAACCCACTGTTTTCCTATGGGAGAGGTAGGCCTCACAGTAGTGAAAAAAGGAATTTAGGAGTGTTTCACTACCAGGACATGTGACACTTAAAAGTACATGACCAAAATTGTAATTATAATGCACCCTGCCCTATGGGCTAGCTGGGGCCTACCTTAGGGGTGACATATATGTACTAAAAGGGGAGTTTACTTGGTAAGGGGGTTATTTTGGCAAGTGGAACTGGCAGTTTAAAAACTGCATTCAGCCTGCAATGGCGGACCTGGGACATGTTTTAAGGGGCTACTTAAGTGGATGCACAGTGAGAGCTGCAGGCCCACTAGTAGCATTTAAGTTACAGCCCCTGGGTACATGGTATACCACTTTATTAGAGATGTATAAGTAAATTAAATAGGCCAATCAGGTGTTAGCCACTTTTACCATGTTTTAGGAAATGAGCACAAGCACTGTGTGCACTTTACTGCTGCTAAACCGTGCTGGAGTCCTAACTCTAAACAGAAACTAAATTGGTCAAACAAGAGGGTGAAGGAAAGGTTTGGGGTGGACCACCCTAAGGCTGACAGGTCTAACACTAGGAAAGCATAAAAACAATTTACTAATGTTTCTGATGCTAAACAAAAAGATGAGTTGAAACTCTGGCTTATTTAAGCAGCTCTTAAACTTTTGACTTATGTGGACCCCCACTGAATCATTACTGCAATCCAAGGACCCCCACCGAATCATTACTGAAAACCGGGTACTTTGGTGTAAACAATTTCTAGGAATTTAACCTGAAAAGAATTAACACAAATACAAAAACAAGTATACAAATTCACAAGTTATGAAATATTTATTTTCATTCACAAACATGTCAAGAAAATGGAAATTTTAATGGAATGGCTAAAGCTTTTCTAAATTCTGATTTTATTTCAAAACGACGAAGAGATACACTATACTCTTAACATATCACTTTGTCTTTTTTGCTCCTAATGCATGCTCTGTTTTACTTATGGCTTATGCTGCTCTCATGAATCAAGGAAAGGATACCAAGTTAATTTTTAACTTTCAATATCAAGTTAATTCACATTTACATGCATTTTTGAATTTTCTGTTTCACATTTTTCTTCTTTACTTGTATATTCTTTATTAATGTGCTAATATTATTTAATTTTAGAAATAGTCAGGGATCCCCAGGAACCTGTGGCCCTCAGGTTGAGAATCACAGGTCTAAAGGAACTAAGTACTGGGGGCTTTGCAGTGTCAGTGGACCCAAACCTGTTGGATGTCATTGAGATTTCGATGGTAACTGAACAAGATCTACAGTGGTGGCTGCTCGATTACAGTCTGACCAGTGGCAGACTTCTTTAACTTAACCTCACAGAACTGATGGTGGTGACTGGTACATCTCTGCTGTGGTTGGCAGGTGGTCTAGGAGAAGAGGAAATGAGAGGCCTCTAATCTTTGGCAGACCCCCAGCTCCACATAAATCTGTTGGAACTGCAGCCCATCTGCCTGGCATTCAAGGCTTTCCTACTGTCCTTTAAGGATTTGACGTTGCAAGTTCCCATGGAGAATACCAAGGCCATGTGGTACTGAAACAAGCAGGGTGGAGTGGGGTCCTCGGTCCTGTGCCAAGAGTCATTGCACCTCTGGAGTTTGTTGGAGTGTCAGGGCAATACCCTGATCATGAACCACCTGCAGTATCTTCATACGCCCAGGCGGACAAGCTCAGTCGATGACACCTGGCGGGTCATCAATGGCAGTTGTATCAAAAGGTGGCTCAAGGCATCTTCAGACAGTGGGGAGAACCCTGACTGGATCTTTTTGCCACTGTCGAGAATATGCAGTGTCAAAACTGCCCGTATTGGAATTCCCAAGAACGCTCTCTAGGGGACTCATTCATGACAGAGTGGAGCACAAAACGTCTGTATGCCTTTCCAGCTCTGCTTCTCCTACCCTGAGTTGTGAAGAAGATCAGTAACGATTGGGCCCTAGTCCTAGCAGCAGCGGATTGAGCCTGGAGAGTTTGGTACCCGGAACTTCTGGGCACAAGCATCTGTACTCCAATCAGGCTACTGCTTTGGGAGGATTTTCTGTTGCAGCATCAGGGCCAGGGTTCTGCACCCTAACCTTTACAATCTACACCACTATGCATGGAGATTGAGAGGCAGAAGTTGACTGCATTCAGTCACCCCTCCTGAGATTGTGGATTTCATACTTGCGACCAGGCAGCTCCGTGCAAAGTGTATTTACTCCGGGAGCTAGGGAAAACTAGTAGCCTGGTGTGTGGTTTGCACTCAGATCCCTTACAAGCCAAATTGGTGGATGTTTTATTGTTTGTTTTATCGTGGCCCAGCAAAGTCTTGCTGTGGGCACCCTTAAAGGTTATCTGTTGGCCCTTTTTGCCTTTTTGTGTTTTTCGGACCAACCATCCTTGTACAAATCACGTGTTTATTAAAGGTTTGAGATGCATGTCCTCTCAAACTGTTTGTGACTACACAGTGGGGTCGTGGGGTCTTAATTTGGTGCTGATGTTCATTTTGTGTACGCCCTTTGAGCCAATGTACAGCTGGTCGCTGTGTCTACTGACTCTCAAAACTGTCTTCCTCATTCTTATCACTTGTTGCATGAGTGAGATCCATGCTCTTTTGGTGCAGCCGCCCGACACCATCCTTTTTTCAGACAAAACTGTGTTGAGAACCAGGGCGACCTTCCTGCCTAAGGTTGTGACACCTTTTCAGTTTCGACAATCCATCACCTTCCCAACATTCTTTGCCTCGTCTAAACCCTTGAAAGAGGAGGAGAGACTCCATCTACTTTACCCCGAAAGAGCCCTGTGCTTTTCTATTGATTGAACCAAAGACCCTCAGGTGGTCAGTCAACATTTTGTGGGGTTCTTTGGGGCTAAGAAAGGTAAGGCAGTGTAGAAAAGGACTCTCAAGGTGGATAGCCATTTGAATTAAGATTTTGCATGTTAGAAGTACTCATTCAAAGGACTAGTTCCTTCCCTTCGGTAATATTTTTTCTGGTGGATACTCTATCTAAACTCAGATTCCTCACTGCCCTCTCACCTCTCCTTTCTGTATAGTTGTCACTTTGTGCCATCTAAAAAGGTTACAAATTAAACAACTACATACTGGTACCTCCATTTGTTTTGTGCTGCACGATCAAGGGTGTGGAAAGAAACAAGCAAGAAACTGAAATCAGTGTGCAGGGAGTTGTACTTGTATGCGACTCCACTCTGTCACTTCTGGGGCAGAACGAGGCCAACGGTGGCCTACGGGAGCACTACAATGAAAGCTTCTGGATACAACCTGGTGCCTAAGTATTTTTCAAAAGTGAGATCACGAGCCTTGCCATGTCCTGGTGGCCCCCACCCCAGCATACGGGGGTCACCGTCCTCTCTTTGTACACGGGCTACTGTCCGATCGGCACAGCAGCAATCTTTACGCAGCCCAACCTGGCATACAGGGTTGCCGACTTCACTCTGCACATGGGCTAAAGCCCAGTCAGCACGGCAGCATTCTTCAAACTTGCACGTGGGTGATGACTCGATCAGTGCAGCTAATTTAACAGCAGCTATCCTCTGGCATACAGGGTCACCAACTTTTCGCTGCACACAGACAATGGCTGATTGATGAAGCAGCCATCTTCTCACACTTTGCTACAGGGATTCAATTGCCAAGATCCCCCACTTTATCTCGCTCCCTCCAAAGCTCTCCTCTTCATCATAGGGCACACTGGTCTTGGCTAGCAGGCAGATACTGGTGTTCTAGGCCCCAGGGGCAGGTAGTCTTGGATTCCCTGGTGATGTCCCCTCAACCACCTGGGAGACTGGCAGGCCTTGGCCCCCAGTCATGGCCAAGGCAGATGTTTTGCAGAGCTTCTCCTCCTCGCACAGCCTGACTGGCTGCTTGACAGTTGACACTTTTTAGGGCCTCGAGCTCCCCTTCTTAATGTTCATTTCTAGACATCAAATGTGATTTTCAGTCTGAGTCTTTAAAGTTTATGCTGGTGGTTTGCTTCCTTTTAGCCCCACAACAGGCCAAGAGAGTGAGCAAAGATTCACACCTGGATGTCCGTCACAGTGATATGTGTTTAAAAAGGTTACATTAGGGCTTCGGGCCTACTCTTTATGATTCACTTTTCAGCCCCATTTTCTTTCTGAGATGTACCTAAGCCCATTTCTAGTGACCTTTATCTGAATCAAAAAGCTCCCTTTGAAGTCCACTGAAGAGCCTGGTTCTCCCTTCCTCCAGTGTGTCCTACTCCGCTCACAGGAATGCACCAATCCACATATCTGTTGTGGGGGATTCCCCATACCCCTTCAGTTAGCCCAGGGTCGGCCAAAATGGAACCCAGAATTTTTCATTTATTTTAACTTTCACATGCACACATTCACCCAGCACATGCATATAGTATACAGGCGCTGCACAGCACTACATCTCCCATGTATTGTACCATTCACGGGTATACATAAACAGAAATACAGCACACATGCATTGCACAGCACTGCATCATCCCTGTATTGTACCGTTTACAGGCACACATTAACCCATCACTTGTATAACACAAACACACACTGCACGGCACTACATACAAAGCCGATATAGGCCAAGGATGAGTTAAGCACACTGCAGGGGAACTGTAAATAAGTGATTCTGTAGGCCTCACTCCATTGGAACAAATAAAAAGGCCTGCTCACTCTACACCACCACACTTGTGTTGTTTAACTCCACCCCTTTGAGAGTAGAGGATTTGGGCGCCTCTACCTGCCCAAAAGAACGTTATTCGTGAGGCAGGCCCATGTCACGGTGCACACGCATGATCCATGTTCGCCTATGACAACAATAAAAACTGCATTGAGGATCCAGACATTACACTTGGGGCACTCAGGGTAGGGGTGCGCGTCCATCACCATGTGAGGGATTTTTCCTTCCCAACAAAGTTTTTACAAACATTTGTTCCAGTGCAGGGGACATGTCCTCTCCAAAAACTACAGGTTCCAAAACTATGCAAACAGATATCTGTTATGGGCCCCCACATGGTCTGTGTCTGGGTTTCAAACACAATTCAACATTTTGCGACAATTGTGTTGAGTTGAACATTAAGGCCATCCGAGAACCCAAAGCCAAGACCCACCTCCTCACAGAAGTCCTTCATCCAGGACAGACGTCCCAAGGTCCACTCATTCCTTTAAATGAGGCCCTCACTGAAACATTGTTGGCCACCACGGCCAAGACAGGATCTTGCTCCCGCTTAATACAGTTAATCAACTGACCACAAGGTGGCATAGGCCTACACAGTGGGACCTACCTTCATCCTTCAACATCCAAGCCAGAGAGCCTGGTAGTACAGGCCTTCACAAGAAAGCTCAATCAAAATGGATTCAGGACAACCCCACCAGACAAAGTCCAATCTCATGGAAGTATTCATCAAACATGTTCTCTTTGGCTAGCCTTGCCCTCAGGTCATTAAATACCAGATGCCTCCTGTAGAGATACTCGCATACGCTGTTGGGTCAGACTAGCAGCCATGTTGCTCACTATCCCAGAAGACAGTGGGACCACCCTCACAGCAGGCCAGGATGTCCAGGGCACAGGAAAGTACAACATCTGCTTGGGCTTGGATACTACCAACTGGCTAGGTAGGGAAGTCGGACCAGCATGCGACTTTACATGCCAACTGGATCCGCTTGTCTGAATTTTCGAGTGACGCCTAAATGTCCCTGAATTGACATGACATTTAATGGCACAGATCTCTTTAGAGACCTGACTCTGCCCTGGAGTGCTGTAAAGAAAGCAAGGCAGCAGCTCGCTCCCTAAGATTGGCATTTCCTGTACATCCATTTTACCAAAAATATTTCCTAATTCGAGGTTTTGAAAGTGGATTCCTGCAATACCAGCATCAGAGCTTGCCTCCACAGCAGAAGTCCTCGCAAACATTTCAAGTCAGAGGATGGGGTTCCTTTTGTCAGCATCCAAGCCCTTAGGAGCAACAAACGACCTAAATCCCCACACCTGCCTCTTCCGCAGCAGTCGCAAAACCTCTTAAATTTACAATCAGCAGCACACAATCGCCAGGTGGGAGGTTGTATCATCTTTCACTTTCCCGGGTGGATGAGCATCACTTCATACCAGTGGGTGCTCCAAATTGTTAAGGATGGTTACACCCTCCCGTTTCTGTGACATGGCTCCTACATCAGAACTCGGAGGACCACTTGTCTATGCTCCATGGAGGGAATCAGGCTCTCATGGCCAAGTGAGCCATAGAGAGGGTGCCAGCATCAGAAGTCTGGACTGGTTGTTATTGCTGCTGCTTTTTGGTGGCAAGGAAGAATGCTATCCTTGATCATTTCCCTAAGAACATATTCCTACAAAAGGGAAAGTTCAAAATGCTTACCCTGGCACAATATGTGTCCGCCCTAGATCCAACAGACTGGATGGTGGCATTGGATCTTCAGGTCACCTGTTTCCACAGTCCCGTCTTGCAGTCCTGTGATTTCAGGCAGGGCAAAAGCACTTTCAGTACTCAGTGCTTTCTTTTGACCTTACCAGTGTGCCTTAGGGGTTCATGCAAGGGGTGGTGGTGGTTGCTGTCCACCTGAGAAGTCTTCACACACCTCAACAACTGACTGCTGAAGAGGAGCTCACTTCAAACAGTATAAACCAACTCCAGACGATGACCAGCCTCTTGACATTATTGGGTATCTTATCAACATGCCAAAGTCACACCTGACTCCGTCACAACTGTGCCACTTAATTGGAGCCATTCTGGACACTGTGCTCTTCCAAGCCTTCCTTCTACCTAAATGAGTCCAAGATAATTAGGCTCTGATGATCTGAAAGAGACTGATAGATATAGTTCTTTACCTTAGAATTACCCCCAGGCGTCAGACTGGATCAGAAGATGTTTTTCTCTTAGCAGTACCCGTGTCCGTCGTCGGCGTTGTGGTTGCCGGGATGACGTTGCAATGTCTACTTAGACGCTGACGTCAGTTCTTTCTTTTTCTGTGCCAGTCTTGTGCAGATCCAGAGAGTCATTTTTTGACTACGTTTTTCTTGACTTTTGTCGACTTCTTTTTTGGAGTGTATCGACTCCTGGTGTACGAGTGATGTCCCATTGTCGGACTGGGTTTAAACCGTGTGATGCATGTAACCGGCTGATATCGGTTACGGACCCCCACCTCGTATGCCTTTGGTGCTTGGAGCGCGACCACGACGCAAAGTCGTGCTCTGACTGCCAGGCCATGAATCCAAAGTCTTTGCGGGAGCAGTTTCGAAAGTTGTTGGAGGCCCTGCAGTCGGCTCTGCGTCGCTCAAGGTCCCGATCGAGAGGAAGGTCTCGGGACCGGTCGAGGAGCCACCACCATCATTTGTCTTCTAAGTCTTTGAGATCCTCGGGTAAGTCGAAGCACAAGAAGAAGGCGAAGAAGCAGCGTCGGCCACCGCGACGTGGGACCCGGAGCATCATTGCTCTCCAGCTCCGTCTTCGGAGCCTGCTCCAGGGATGGCTCCGAGCTTCCCTCATTTCCCAGTGCCGGAGCGTCCCCTGCCCAGCTTCGAGCTTTCTACAAAGTGCTTCACAGCATCTTTGGGGAGCCCGACTCTGCCGGCGTGCATTCAGGCCCTGCTGACTCAGGTGGGGGCCCTGGGACCTCGATGCCGGCTGCTCCGGCCCCAGCGCTGGCGGGCCCCCGTGGAGCCAGGCTTGGATCCGGATTGATGGCTACCGACCTCACAGTACCTTCCCCAGCGCCGATCAGGACGACAATGCCCCCAGCGCAGGTCATGATGACCAGCGCCGACCCCAGCCTCACCCCCGACTTGGACACGGCGCTGGACCGACGTCAGAACCAGCGACGGAAGGCACGTTTGTGCCTCTGTTCATCCCTGGTGTTCCTTTCAGGCCTGCTTGGCAACTAGAGAAGGGTGAGGAGGACTGGGAGGGGTCTGTGGACCCTTAGGTGACCAACTTGAGGAGCCAGACTGGCGAGAGAGGACCTGGGTGATGCCAGTGGTCTGGATACCTCCCCAGACCTTGGCATGCTTTCTCCCCCTACCATGACTACGGAGGAGGGAGCATCATATGCAGTGGTGTTGCATAGGGCAGCTGAGGCCTTGGGCCTGGAGCTTCCTAAGGTGGCAGTGAGGACTTATCTCCTGACAGAGGTGCTTCAACTGGTGGCAGCCTCTTCTGAGCTCATTCTGCCTTTCAATGAAGCCATCACGGACATCCTTCTGGGCACTTGGTCCAAACCCCAGCACAGGGGCTCCTGTGGACAGGATGATTGCCCAACGCCACTGCCCGACCCCCAGCAACCCACTTTTCCTCTCCTGAACACCCAACCCCCGAGCGCTTGGTGGTCCAAGCCTTGTCCTCTAAGGGTGCATTCCTTACCGCTTCTCCAGATAGGGAATCCAAGAAGCTGGACCACCTTGGGAAGAAGATGTTTTCTTCCGCCAGCTTAGCGCTGCATTCAGTGAATACCGCACACCTCTTGGGCCGTTATACCCATACAGTGTGGGATACAGTTTCGCAAGTGCTGTCACTGTGCCCGGAGGAGGCCCGGGCCGTTCTCACCCGCGCAGTGGCAGAGGATAGAGATGCAATCAAATTCACCATCTGATGTGGGTTGGATACCGGCGACTCACTAAGCCCTGAGGCGCTACGCCTGGTTGAGGACATCTGGTTTTTCTGGGGATGTCCAATCCACCTTACTGGACATGCCCTTTGATGTCCGTCGCCTATTCGGTGATAAGGCAGACTTGACGCTTGAGCGCTTCCAGGATTCTAGGGCTACGGCCAGATCCTAGGGCCTCACTTCGACTTCTCACCACATGCAGTCTGCTTTTTGCCCCTTTTGCGGAGATGCAGTTGGCTTTTTTCTGCACTGTTTAATGTTTGGCTGTATATTATACCTTGTAGGTGTATACTTTCAAAGGCACTCAATTTGTGGTCCGTGCTCGTTCTCTTTCATGGAGGTACATGCGAGGATTTGTGATATATATATATATATATATATATATATATATATATATATACACACACACACGCGTACACACAGACACACACTATGGGTATGGCTCTGTATATACACAGAGCACAGGCTATGTAGATTTGAGCATATTTGATTAATAGTCATACCAGATTGATATCTGTATAATTGCCTTCTTTCCATCTCTACGGGTTCTACGTGTTGTGTAACCCTAATGGTGGTTACTTTGTATAATACGGTTTTAACCAAGGACAGTTCTTGATTTGCATCAATCCTTGAACTTGTTTTGGTCTTCCCGACTTTGTTATGAATGGATTTGCTCATCCTGGCTCTAGTGTGGATGTGTTTTGGGAATCCCTTTTTTATGGGTTTCTCAGGACAGGTTTCCCTCAGATTCTCCTTTGCTGGTGGAGGGAACGGTGGGTTACATAGCATTCGCTATTGCCTCTAGTCCTTTTAGTCCCAAGGCTCACTTCAACCTTTGGGGGTCATGTACTATATCTGTTGACTGTTGTCTTTTGAAACAGTATATTTTTTCGACCCTTGACATGGTTGTTCTGTACCTGCAGGGTTGTTTTTACTTATAGTGTCCGTGGTCCTGCCACAGTTTTTGTAAGGAGCCACATGCTCCTGTTCATCTTTGTAGGAAAGTAGGATCTGCTTTCACGGTTACCCCCAATTTCTCCTTGGTGTCAGTGTGTATTTGACCTAGTCTGCTGGGATCCTGCTAATCAGGAACCCAGCACTGTGCTTTCTCCCTAAATTGATGATGGTAAGTACTTTGGTACCGCAACAATTGCCTTCTGGTGTACCTTTATAAGTCCCTAGTATATGGTACTGAGGTACCCAGGGCATGGGTACTCCAGCGGTCTCCCATGAACTGCAGCATGTATTGTGCCACCCATGGGAGTCCACTTACACTGTGATTGCAGGCCTGCCATTGCAGCCTGGTGTGAGTTGATGCTTGCACCTCTCACAACAGATATACGTTTTAAGTGCAGTGACCTCAGATATAAGGAAACTTATAAGTCACCCCTATGGCAGACTCGTCAGTCTTTAGGGCACGGTGCTTGATTATAAGTGGGAGAGTGCCCCTGCATGAGCAGGACACCCCTACAAACCCCAGAGTCGATTCTCCAGGCTTTGTCAATGTAGACAGACATTTTAATACATATAGTGTACATCGGTCATTACGAGATGTCTTACTATATAGTTTCTACACCAAACACGGTCATGTTTTGGTACCAAACATGCTGGAATCAAACCTCAACACCGATTCCAGTTTTGGAAGTATGACTCCATGTACTGGGTGGTTCCCTTGGGTAATGAAATCATACCTCCACACCGATTCCAGTGTTAGAAGTATGATCCCATGTACTGGGTGGCTCCCTTGGATACCCCTATACTCCCAATAACAGCCTTTCAGGGTCTGCAAGCAAGCTAGTGCTGCTGCCGACCACAAACAAAATTCTGCCCTCCTGCTGTTGAGCTTGCTCAAGCAGGGGAAAGTAGAACAATAGGTTTCCTGTCAATGGGAGATGTGACCACCTCCCAGACAGGACTTGGTGTATTGGGATGGGGTGATGGCTATTGCCAGAGCCACCAGACTGCTTTGAAGGGCACATGTGATGCCCTCCTTGCATACACTAGTTAGAACTAGTTCTGGGAGCCCTTGGCTCCCGCTCTGGTCTGAAATTGGTCAAAGGACATGGAAGTATCCTCCCCTCTGTCCAGCCGCTCCTCTGGGAGGGACCCCGGAGTTGTTCCAACCCTTTCCTTAGGGTACTTAAGGGTTTACCTGTGGGTGGGTCCTTAGGTTTGTTGTGGGAGAAGACACGTCCCTGAACCTACGTCACTCTTCATCTGTCTGGACTCTTGGCCTTCAATTAGAACCAAGACTGCACCAAGAAAGACTACTGCTGCTCCTGGTCTCACTGTTCTTCAAGTCTTCTTTGTCGTCCGTGTCTGTATTTTTTTCCAGGTTCTTCAACAGGCCTGTGGGCATCAAAGACTCCTGAAGAAATCTCCCTTGGAGTGAAGGAGTCACTCCTCTGCACCTGCAGGCACCGCAACAGAGCTGACTAGTCTGCTGCTCCTGTCGTCCTACGGACTTCCCCATGACCAGCAACACAGGTGGTGGTTCTGCAACTCCCTCAAGGCCTGACCTGACCTCTCTGCAGTTTTGAGGCAAGTATTCCTCGTCAGAACTGCTGGGCCCGAACCCCTGTGCACCATGTCGACTTGCCGCTGCCAAGGCTTGTTGGCTCTGCACTCCAGAGATCTTTGGACTACAAGAAGCTCCAGCCTCTCTTCCTTTCAAGCTCAGCGTCCTCACCGCATCCTCTGCACCTTGGGCCTTCATTCATGGTGAGCTGCCGGAGGTTCCTGTTCATGTGGGTCCTCTTGAGGGTCTTCTACTGCTTCAGTGGGATCTCTTGCTTGCTTGAGCCTGCTCAGACTCTCCTGCTGTTGGTGAGTCCCTTGGACCTTGCTGGTGCCAATGTTTCTCCTTCTTTATTCTCCACGCCAGTTGCGGCTACCAAGGCTTGTTGGTGCTCCTGCCGGATACTGACCACCTAGTCACCGACATCCAAAGATAGAGAGCCTTTCGCAGCTGCAACGCCAAGGTCACCATCGTCTCGTCTCTTCTGAAACTCCCGTCATCGGCGGGCATTGTGTCTTCTTGCCCCCTGGTCATGTCCGAGTGGCATAGACTCTGTCCCCTCTGCTTGCAGGTTCTTTACTTCCAGAATCCACTCTTGGGGCGCTTTCTTCTAAGTTTTCCATTGTCATCTACGGAGGTTTCCAATGTCTCTTCACCCCTATGCACCTGGCTTCCCTGGTGTAGGTATCCTGGTTCCCGAGGCATCCACGGGTGGTGTGGTTCTCCAACCTTCCGTCCTCCAAGGGAATTCTTCGGGGTCCTCTGGGAAGGGTCCTTCTTCTGCAGAATTGCAACTGCAGCTTCTCCATTGACTTCCATTGGGCACTTGGTTGTGTTCCCACGCTGCACGCAGCCTCTATAGGTTTCCTGGGGTACTTACCATGGGTGGTTTCTTGTGTCCCTGGCTCCTCTGGGTCTTCTGGTCCAAGTCCCATCCTCCTTTGTAGTTTGCATTCCACTTCCTTAGTATATGGTTTGGTCACCCCCTGGAAACCTACCTGATTGCATTTGAAGTATTCTTGTCTATTGTGTTGATATCTTCAAGTACGAGATATACCAATGTGTTAGTGAGTGTTGTGTAATAAATAGAAGTATTTGTATATAAACACTCTGTGGTTCTCTTTCATTTAACTTAGACTATTGATTAAACTGGTAAAACAAGCTGCTTAACACTCCTTCAAGATAAGCCTGAAGGCTGCTCTCCACAGCTACCACTTTGAGAGCTTTCAGTGGAGAAGTGTGGCTCACTGGTTAGAGGAGGCAGACCTGGAAGCAGAGGTCAGCCCGGGACCAGGGTTCAATTCCCGGCTCGGCGGGGTCTTGAGTCCTAAAATGTCCATGGACTCGACAATTCTCGCTCCGGTGCCTACTCGATTCACGGGTTCACACTCTGCGACTCTGGGCAATAGCTTGCTTAATCTCCACAACGGCCCCTCGCGGCGGGATGCCTGGCTTTCACCTTGCGGATACCCTGCCGGGGTTATCTCACAGGGGAATACCAGGACGGGTTCCCTAAGCAAGCGCTTAGAAACCGCTTGGTGATTTGCGCTATATAAATTCCTGTACATTTACATTTCTA
The DNA here is from genome assembly GCF_964261635.1 of Lissotriton helveticus. NCBI lineage: Eukaryota > Metazoa > Chordata > Amphibia > Caudata > Salamandridae > Lissotriton > Lissotriton helveticus. The sequence goes on from NC_136059.1 coordinate 1,652,718,488, forward strand.
TGGTTATCGAACACCAATAAAATCACAATAAGGGTAGCCTGGATTAGTGCAAGGTGCATCACATAAATAAGTGTGCACCACATACTAAGCCAGCCTCTTACAACCAGCCCATCACTTTGGTGTCTACTTTTTACTCTCCACCTCATCCCTCAAAGGAAGAGAAGAGACTCCACTGTCTGGACCCAAAAAGTGGGTTATTCTACCTTGACCGCACAAAACTGTCTTGGATAGACGATCTGCTCTTCGTGGGATATGTCAGAGCCAGAAAAGGGAATGCCGTGCAGAAGCGGACCATCTACCAATGGATCATGCTCTGCATTAAGATCTGCTACGCATTGTCCAAGAAGCAACTCCAAGAGGGTTTGCATGCTCATTCTTCCAGAGCAAAGGCTTTAACCACTACGTTAGTATGAGGAGTTCCTGTCCTGGATATCTGTCAGGCAGCAACATGGCCCTCACTGCACACGTTCACTAAGTACTACTTCCTGGACAGTCCAGTCTGTCGGGACAGACGCTTTGCCTGTTCAGTCCTACAGGACTTCCTAGTTTATTTCAAGTTTGCAGACCCACCTTCCGGAGAGGTGTTGCTTGGATATCTATTCTAAGGTAAGTAATCTGCTGCTATTAGTCTCTATCAAATGAACTAGTTACTTACCTTTGGTAACACCTTATAAGGTGGAGATGCTAGCCCCAGATTCCCAGCCGACGAACCCATCCTCCCTCCTCTGTGAACGGATTACTAAGTACAGGGCTACTCCCTTCTCAGTGCCATAGTTCTACACACCAGTGGTCCGTGTTCTTCATGGCTCAGCGCTCCTGGCATGGAAAGTGGCAAAATGAAACTGAGTCCACTGGGGTGGCTCCTATATAGGTACCTGGTACGTCCTTTCCTGTGCCAATGACGCCATATGGAGCGAACTACTCCACTTACCGGCGCTTAGTGGTACTGCTCATGAAAACATCTCCGGATGCAGTCTGATGCCTGGGGTTAATTCTAAGGTAAGGAATTCTAAGGTAAGAAATCTGTGGCTAGATAGTCTCTGCCAGATAAGGCGTTACCAAAGGTAAGTACAGTATTACATTAGACACCCGCCACTATCTAAACTATAAACAAACTAACTCACTCAAAGGATGAGGTAATCAATGATGTTATTTGAGATGTCGTCGGTGATTTTTTTATAGTTCAAAACATTATAAAGTTATCACTGACAAATTTACCGAAGTATAACGTAACTCTAACCTTTGTTTTTTTTTAGTGAATAGTTACCTTGATATTTTGATAGATAATTAGAAACTTATATTTTAACCTAATTTTTGTTTAACCTATTCACAGGAATCCTTCAGAAAGTGTAATTTTGTTTGCTAGTGTGTTTGTACCAGTACCTGATTGGGAGGCAAGGCCCGTCGTGTGTGTGTGTGTCTGCCTGCCTATCTGTCTCCGTTTACCTGGCTGAAGGCTTTTTCATATGTATGTACCCGTTTACGTTTTCTCCATTGTTCTCTCCGACTTTAAAACTGTGGCCTCACTAGAGGGTGTTTTTCCGGCGCCTCTAACAAGATAGTGCGTGATCCCATGCACCTTAGCGCTGGGAAATGAACCTGGGGTGCGTGTGCGAGCATTAATCCTGTTGAGGTAAACCCTGATTAATCTTTCATCGCACAGACGCAGCCTCGCGCTGCAGGAAGGATTGGGTTTCCTGGCAACCTTCCATTCGCTCGGGGTCATGGAGTTCTCCGAATATTGAACGCCGCTGAAGCTTGAAGCTCGACGAAATTTGTTTGCTGCCTTAGTGGTGTGGCAGAAAATGTGAAATCTCAGAGTGGCCTGTAAAATACATTGGAGAGGGAAGTGTTCGAGCACGTTTTTCATTTCTCCTTTTGTTTATTGTATTCTTCACTTTGTGTCAATAGGTTATATTGGCAACATATTTATTCGCCACAGTGTTGATTCTAAATGTACATAATCCTTTTTTCATTATAGCAGTCGTGTAAAACATATACCACTTATACGGTTTGTAACGATATTACAAACAATATGCGGCCTAGTGGGCAGTGGATGTCAATGTATTCACTGGAATGTGAGAGTGGGTGAGCTATGAGCCACTCAAGGACCCTCAGTCTCATTGAGAAATGAAACTACGGTGCTGTTATACTGCCTGCTGTGTGCTTGTTTTCACCAAATCTATGTTTTATAGGTTTATGTGAGATATATTGTGCTGTAGTATTAATGACTTTTTTTAACAACAAGGGACCCCAATTAGTCTGCTCGGGACCTCGGGGAACAATTTTGTAAAACAACAGTGGTCCCATGCAAGGATAAAATGCAGTAACAATAAATATACACGAGAATCCAATCTATATTTTAGAGTGACATGTCCAGCCGGACAGAGGTCACTCAAGTTTACTCAATAAACAAGTATCCAACATATAACAAGAATACCTTCCACAATGCCCCTGTGAGGTACACAAGCCTGTGCCCAACACTTGCGGGGTAAGTACAGGTGAGGAAGTGGTAGAGAAAGTTTAAAGGCAAAACAACGTTTTTCTGCTTACACATTCATTGCACAGAAAATATCAAGTTGCACCATTACATTAATTTCACAATCAAATATGTTTGTATATGGTGCATGAGCAAGTCGACGGCGTTTCGGTTCCCCTAGAGGATAATTGGAACCATCATCAGGACAAAAACAAATTATTTGCCTTATAGCACTAAACCTCAAATTGCCTAAAGAAAAATAGGGAAAGAGTAAGAGAAATGATATTTAAAAACCAGGACAAGTAACATTTAAAATTTCATGAAGTGACTCTCAGTGCAAGGTGTAAAAACATACTCCTTCCATGCACAGTGAAATTATTGCGCTGTCTTCTACAGGTGAAAAAACCGGTGTTGGCTATGAAAATGAGGATCTTATTCCATCTCGCAGTACGACGTGAACCGGCGAGTATCAACGCGAATATTCCATGCAATACGTAGTGAACAGGCATGTTTGAGCAGAGTGAGCCCGGTGCTAGGAAGCTGCAGTGTCTATATAGAGCAGTGAAGGGACGGAATGACTAGGAGCGCGTGCTTACCGAGGAAGTACAAACTTGGACCCATACGAGTCGATGCTCAGGGTGGTCCGGTACTGCCAGCCTCTATAATCCAAACAATTACTACATATTAGAGGTCAGGCTCCCATAAAGCGGTTAAGGGTCTAATAAAGTGAAGAGGAAGCTAAAAGCGAGTCTTACCGAGTAAAAGGCTGCCAGGGTCCGCGTTACTCAGTCGCAACCGGACGGCGCCAGGGTAAGCCTGTAGGAGTACGGAAGCATATTAGAATCCGATCCTCGCCCTGTCTAGCGAAGTAAGGGGCAGTGTCAGACTATGAAGCTTACCTGAATCGGCGTTCATGGAGGTATTCCCTGGCGTGCTGTTGCGCTCAATCCAGGAAGTAAAAGAAAGGGCGGGTGTAACGTGATTGGCCAGTGCTCGTGAGGGAATGGTCATAGAAATAAACAAGGGGTGTCAAATGCGAGAACCATCTTAGGTGAGGTGATAACCATGCACAGTGACATTTCAAAAACCATATTTTGCAGGGAACATTTCTGGAACAATAAGTTGTACAATACTAATTCCAAAGTTTTGAAAAAGAGTCATGAGTCTGATCAGTCTAAATTAGCGCAGTCCATTCCTCTTGAAGATTCAAGCCCGAATTCAGGCTGTCTGTCTTCAATATCCATTTTAATTCTTCTCTGTTCAACAGGCGTGATAGGTCGCCCCCTCTTGGTGGTATCCGGATTTGTGTGATGACCATCCAGCGAATTTCATTTTCAGTGTGCCCACTGCTTTCAAAATGTTCAACCAGGGGTGCATTTGCAGTTTTGCACCTGATGCGGCTCCGATGCTGGGATATCCGTTGTTTAATCTTTTGTTTTGTTTGGCCCACATATATTAGGTTGCATGGACACAGAATAGCATAAATGAGATTAGAGCTATTACAGTTCGTCAGAGTACGCAGTTCATTTTTCACATTTTTATACACAAATTCTTTACTCTCAATTGTCAGGTCACAAACCACACAGGAGCCACATTTAAAATGGCCCAAAACGGGTGGTAGTGACCAATGGTCATGTAGGGTAACACTCCTTCCAATTGAAGGTGGTAACGCTGCCCTCACCAATTGATCTTTAAGGTTTTTACTTTTCTTAAAAGCAAAGAGTGGGGTGTCCCAGTTTAGAGTACCTGAATTCAAAATGTGCCAGTTTTTTCTTATGCATTGTTTTACCTTATTGGATATGGAAGAAAATGTGGTCACACATACTACTTTATTCTGACTCTCACTTTGTCTAGGCTCCAAAAGAACCTCGCGAGGACAGTACCAAGCTCTTTTCATAGCGTGTTTTATTAGACGCTTGGGGTAGCCTCTAAACCTGAGTTTCTCAGATAGTGTATCCGCCTCAGTAAAATAGTCCTCTTTCTTGAAACAATTCCTTCTCAGCCTCAGGAATTGTGAATAAGGGAGACTATCCCTAAGTGCTCTCGGGTGACAGCTGTTATAACTAAGGAGGGTATTCCTCTCAGTAGCTTTGCGAAATAGGGATGTATATAGGAGGCCCTCATGATGCTGAATAGTAAGGTCTAGAAAGGGTATGCTTTCTTTGTGGTGAGATAATGTAAAGGTAAGGCCATTGCAGTTATTACTAAGCCAGTGTGTTAGGCCTGGTAAATCTTCAACAGCGCCATCCCAAATTAAAAAAATGTCATCTATGTAGCGTTTCCAGATGTGTATACCCTGGTAAAATGGATTACTGTCCGACAGTATAGTATGTGTTTCCAACCAGTCCATATATAAAATCGCCAGGGTAGGAGCAAAAATGGCGCCCATGGAACAACCACGTACCTGCTGGTAGTAATCAGTGTCATAGAGGAAAAAATTCTGTGTAAGACAGACCTCCAATAATTGTATTATGAATAGGGTGGGTACCCTGTGGGGACGAGTCCTTGTGTTCAGTATGCTTTCCATTACAAGTAATGAGTCTCTCTGAGGGATATTAGTATATAGAGACTCTACGTCTAATGTACATAGAGTCTCATGTTCAGGGTCAAAAGAAAGGTTCTCAACCAAATTATTCATGTGCATGCTATCCCTAATATAACACGCAGTTGTTGGCACAAAGTCCTTCAAAAAGAAATTAACATAATGGCCCAACGGTTCCAAGACTGACCCACACCCAGACAGTATTGGGCGGCCCGGGGGATTGTCCAACCTTTTGTGGATTTTTGGCAGTGTATAAAGAACAGGAGTTCTCGGGGTGGCAGTGTTCAGGAAATTAAATTCATGCTTGCTTAAAATACCAGTCTCAAGCCCCTCCATAGTAATGGTTTTAATGAGTTTCTGAATATCCTTAGTGGGATTACAGGGTAATCGACAGTAGTGGTCGGTATTGGATACCTGGCGTAAAAGCTCATTCTTGTAGTTTTCAAGGTCCTGAAGCACTATCCCCCCTCCCTTATCCGCAGACTTAATAATCAGGTTGGTATTATTCTTAAGAGAATTGATTGCCAACTTCTCTCCCAACGAGATGTTATAGGGTATAAAGAGATGGGATTTCTCTATATTGGAGACTTCCGTCAGAATTACTTTCTCAAAAGTTATGATCTCTTTAGGGATCATGCTGGATGTAGGAGAGAAGGTAGATGGAGGGCGAAAGGGAGTCGTGACACTCTTGGACTCCATCGGGTTAAGCTCAAAATATGAGCGTAGCCTCAATTTCCTAAAGAAGGTAAGTAGTTCTGATTGTAGGTTTAGAAAATTCGGGTAGGTGGTCGGAACAAAAGACAACCCTTTGCTGAGGATGGACAATTCCTGGGATGACAAGACATGGTTAGAGATATTAAAGATAGGGATAACATCCAGATTAGCAGAATTTGTTACCACTGGTAAAACTTCTGCCTGGTCTGGCGTTCCCCCGGAGGATTTTGCCATCGTTTCTGTTGCTTTACCCTGCCTCTTTTTGGGGTTTCTGGATTGCCCCTGGATAAAAAAGGAATCTGATTAGGTCGATGTCCACTGCCCCCCTCACCAGGATCCGAACTATCGGATGAATCTGCTGAAGAGTCGGTGAACCCCACCACAGTATTCCTTTTGTTAAACCGTCCCCAGGGTCTCGGGGCTTGCTGATACTGCTGAAAGTTGCGATTTGTATAGAAGTCCTTGTTTAAGTATGGGTAAGCACGCTCCAAAGTAAAGAGCTTGATGTCTTTTTTAACCTTATTAGATTTTTTAGTTTGCTCGATGCGATGAAATTCAGAGACTGTTTTACCAATTTTCTCTAACAAGGCTTTTGCATCAGTGATAGTCTTGTCATCAACTATTTGCTTCTCTAGATCTTGGATAGTACCTTCAAGTTTTTTGAGTTCCTCTCCTGCAATTTCTATCCCTAGCACTAGCCAGTGCCTGGAACACGTGGTACCTATGCCACTAAAGCCTGATATATATTTTGGATTGTCCGTAAAGACTCTTTTGTTCCGACCACCTACCCGAATTTTCTAAACCTACAATCAGAACTACTTACCTTCTTTAGGAAATGGGTGTGGGTCAGTCTTGGAACCGTTGGGCCATTATGTTAATTTCTTTTTGAAGGACTTTGTGCCAACAACTGCGTGTTATATTAGGGATAGCATGCACATGATTAATTTGGTTGAGAACCTTTCTTTTGACCCTGAACATGGGACTCTATGTACATTAGACGTAGAGTCTCTATATACTAATATCCCTCAGAGAGACTCATTACTTGTAATGGAAAGCATACTGAACACAAGGACTCGTCCCCACAGGGTACCCACCCTATTCATAATACAATTATTGGAGGTCTGTCTTACACAGAATTTTTTCCTCTATGACACTGATTACTACCAGCAGGTACGTGGTTGTTCCATGGGCGCCATTTTTGCTCCTACCCTGGCGATTTTATATATGGACTGGTTGGAAACACATACTATACTGTCGGACAGTAATCCATTTTACCAGGGTATACACATCTGGAAACGCTACATAGATGACATTTTTTTAATTTGGGATGGCGCTGTTGAAGATTTACCAGGCCTAACACACTGGCTTAGTAATAACTGCAATGGCCTTACCTTTACATTATCTCACCACAAAGAAAGCATACCCTTTCTAGACCTTACTATTCAGCATCATGAGGGCCTCCTATATACATCCCTATTTCGCAAAGCTACTGAGAGGAATACCCTCCTTAGTTATAACAGCTGTCACCCGAGAGCACTTAGGGATAGTCTCCCTTATTCACAATTCCTGAGGCTGAGAAGGAATTGTTTCAAGAAAGAGGACGATTTTACTGAGGCGGATACACTATCTGAGAAACTCAGGTTTAGAGGCTACCCCAAGCGTCTAATAAAACACGCTATGAAAAGAGCTTGGTACTGTCCTCGCGAGGTTCTTTTGGAGCCTAGACAAAGTGAGAGTCAGAATAAAGTAGTATGTGTGACCACATTTTCTTCCATATCCAATAAGGTAAAACAATGCATAAGAAAAAACTGGCACATTTTGAATTCAGGTACTCTAAACTGGGACACCCCACTCTTTGCTTTTAAGAAAAGTAAAAACCTTAAAGATCAATTGGTGAGGGCAGCGTTACCACCTTCAATTGGAAGGAGTGTTACCCTACATGACCATTGGTCACTACCACCCGTTTTGGGCCATTTTAAATGTGGCTCCTGTGTGGTTTGTGACCTGACAATTGAGAGTAAAGAATTTGTGTATAAAAATGTGAAAAATGAACTGCGTACTCTGACGAACTGTAATAGCTCTAATCTCATTTATGCTATTCTGTGTCCATGCAACCTAATATATGTGGGCCAAACAAAACAAAAGATTAAACAACGGATATCCCAGCATCGGAGCCGCATCAGGTGCAAAACTGCAAATGCACCCCTGGTTGAACATTTTGAAAGCAGTGGGCACACTGAAAATGAAATTCGCTGGATGGTCATCACACAAATCCGGATACCACCAAGAGGGGGCGACCTATCACGCCTGTTGAACAGAGAAGAATTAAAATGGATATTGAAGACAGACAGCCTGAATTCGGGCTTGAATCTTCAAGAGGAATGGACTGCGCTAATTTAGACTGATCAGACTCATGACTCTTTTTCAAAACTTTGGAATTAGTATTGTACAACTTATTGTTCCAGAAATGTTCCCTGCAAAATATGGTTTTTGAAATGTCACTGTGCATGGTTATCACCTCACCTAAGATGGTTCTCGCATTTGACACCCCTTGTTTATTTCTATGACCATTCCCTCACGAGCACTGGCCAATCACGTTACACCCGCCCTTTCTTTTACTTCCTGGATTGAGCGCAACAGCACGCCAGGGAATACCTCCATGAACGCCGATTCAGGTAAGCTTCATAGTCTGACACTGCCCCTTACTTCGCTAGACAGGGCGAGGGTCGGATTCTAATATGCTTCCGTACTCCTACAGGCTTACCCTGGCGCCGTCCGGTTGCGACTGAGTAACGCGGACCCTGGCAGCCTTTTACTCGGTAAGACTCGCTTTTAGCTTCCTCTTCACTTTATTAGACCCTTAACCGCTTTATGGGAGCCTGACCTCTAATATGTAGTAATTGTTTGGATTATAGAGGCTGGCAGTACCGGACCACCCTGAGCATCGACTCGTATGGGTCCAAGTTTGTACTTCCTCGGTAAGCACGCGCTCCTAGTCATTCCGTCCCTTCACTGCTCTATATAGACACTGCAGCTTCCTAGCACCGGGCTCACTCTGCTCAAACATGCCTGTTCACTACGTATTGCATGGAATATTCGCGTTGATACTCGCCGGTTCACGTCGTACTGCGAGATGGAATAAGATCCTCATTTTCATAGCCAACACCGGTTTTTTCACCTGTAGAAGACAGCGCAATAATTTCACTGTGCATGGAAGGAGTATGTTTTTACACCTTGCACTGAGAGTCACTTCATGAAATTTTAAATGTTACTTGTCCTGGTTTTTAAATATCATTTCTCTTACTCTATCCTCTAGGGGAACCGAAACGCCGTCGACTTGCTCATGCACCATATACAAACATATTTGATTGTGAAATTAATGTAATGGTGCAACTTGATATTTTCTGTGCAATGAATGTGTAAGCAGAAAAACGTTGTTTTGCCTTTAAACTTTCTCTACCACTTCCTCACCTGTACTTACCCCGCAAGTGTTGGGCACAGGCTTGTGTACCTCACAGGGGCATTGTGGAAGGTATTCTTGTTATATGTTGGATACTTGTTTATTGAGTAAACTTGAGTGACCTCTGTCCGGCTGGACATGTCACTCTAAAATATAGATTGGATTCTCGTCTATATTTATTGTTACTGCATTTTATCCTTGCATGGGACCACTGTAGTATTAATGAAGCTTTTTATACTCCTGACAATACGTATTTTAAAAAAATATATATATATATTTATATTTTTATGATGGATACTTCTAAGGGCAGTGCCCTCACCAGCTTTGTCCTGCTCCAGAGGTGACACTGAAAGCACTTAAATGCGCCACCCTCACATGCTGACATTGGTTCCTTTCTTTCTGCGCCTTCGGGTGCGGATCTGGAGCTCACGCTCTCAACTTTTTCTTTTAATATTGACAAGTGTTTGTAAGACTTTCTCTACAGTGTGCAAGGGGCCACGTCCTCTTTGAAGACCACAGGGTTTCCACCTTGCAAGTACTGTCACAAACAGATCTCTGTGACAGAGTGCCACTAAGTATTTCTCTGGTGCCTTGGCTCTTCGCACGACTCCAAGGCTTGCGGGGACTGCGCCAGGATGAATCCCAAGGGGATCCAAGACCATGAAGGCAAACTCTATGTCGCCGATCACTGTTGGAAGGTACTTAAGCATGGGCGTAATTAAAGGGTCTCCAGGGGTCACAGCTGCGACCCCTGGCACTGACTATGCGACCCCAGACCTAAGATGTGGCAATTACAGTCTCAAGAGTGTAATGGCCTCAGGCTGCAACCCCTTATTTTCGGCTATTTTTTTAATTACATTAATAGTGAATAATATTATATTATTCACTATTAGTGTAATAAAAAATGGAGCTGCAGGATCTGGAAGGGGACATTTACTGTCATCTTTGGTAAGTAAAATAAAATGCTTTTAAATGTATGTTGTGCCCTTGCATGTGGATGAGAGAACATTTCCGACGAGAGAACATGTGTGTGTTAGCAGGTATATTTGTATATAGGGCTTAGTGTGTGTGAGTATGTCAAAGTAAGAGAGTGAGAAACAATAATTGGGTAAGAGTGAGTGAGAGTGTGAATGGTAGAGTCAGGGAAAGAGTGAGTGCAAGAGACTGAGTGAAAATGAATGAGTGTGAATGAGATCAAATGAATGAACAAGGGTGAGTTCAAGTGAGTAAGATGTTTAAGTGAATGTAAGTGAGCATGAGAGAGAAAGTGTTTTTATGCTTGCAAGTCTGGTGTAGAGTCTGGGATGCTTCTTGGTTTATAGAGGCGCCCGTGGCAAAATGCTGGCAATGGCACAGTGGAGACTTTACTTATGTATGGAATAACCACGGCAAAAGTCTTCAAGGAGTGTTGTAAATCTCTGTCACTATTCTAGCTCTCTCTGGCACGCCTTTGAGCCCCAAGGATCCAAGGAAGGCTCCCGTCTGATTGCCGTCGATTGATCCAACTACATTGTTGTCTTTGCCTCTTGATACTGCTGCGGGCTCTGCCCTGATTGTGAGGCCGATTCCCAACCCAAGTTCTAACTAGGCACCACAATCTTTGCTGGTTCCCCATACGTCAACGCCAGAGGAAGAATCCATTGTTTTATTGGACTCACAAGTAAATTTGAAACTATGTCGATTGAAGTTGCACCTTCCACAAATTCGGGCGTTTACGCTCAGACTGACTCAGATTAACTCATTTTGTCCAGAACACTCCACATTCTTTTTGATTCTGATTCTGAGCACAGTCAACATATTTTTGGCATTCCACTATTATGACAAGGAAATCTGTTTATAGTCCTTCAGTGCGCTACTGGGTTAGACACCTCCCGAACACTGGGTTTAACTTTCCCCCTCCAGAGAGGAGTCAGCTTAATTTGCTGTTGGAATAAGGAGGGCTGCTGAAGTTTAGACCTTTAACTTCCATCTGTCAAAGTCAAGACTACTGTCGGAGATAAGTCCTGCAACTTGGAAAGACTTCCACTGAACCGCTTCTTCCTTTTAATGAAGCTCGGATAGACACACTAATAGGTACTTGGTCCAAGCCTGGCTCTTGCCTACCAGTTAATAGACAGACCTAGATCTTCTTCTGGCAACCTGCCCTTCTTTCTGCAACACCCTACACCTGAAAGCTTGGTAGTCCAGACATCGACAAGCAGACTCAAATGTAACTCATTCTCTGGTGTGCCTCCTGAAAGAGAATCAAAACTTCTGGAAAAAGAGAAAGAAAATGTTATCCACAGCTAGCCTTCCATCCGCCGAATGAATTCTAGTTGCCTCCTGGGATACTATTCACATGCGTTATGAGCTATGGTTGGCAGGATCTTGCCAATAGTCCCTAAAGAATTTCCACCAACCTTGTGCAGATTGTACAAGATGCTGTGAAATATGTCATCCACTCTGGGCTGGGCACCACCATCTACTTGGACAAGGCAGTTGGTTACCAGAGTGGTTCTTTTGCATCATGCGTCGATCCACAAGCTTTTCAAATGACATTCAGGCATCACCAATGTGTATGCTATTTGATGGCACTTGTCTCTTCGGAGAGAAGGCAGACTTGGACCCAGACCACTTCAAAGGAAGCAGGGCCAAGGTGTGCTTCCTGGGCCTTCTGCACCCTTGAAACTACGAACAATGTCTCTCTTGGAAGAAGCCTAAGCTTCAATGGCAAAGCAACCACTGTTAATTTTTAGCACAATCACACAGATGTGTAATTACGTCATGAATATTAACTGATTCAGAAAAAAACAAAAAATGATAGGTGCCTCAACAAACCGCACAGTGAAAGTGATGTGACAAATGTGAAAAAGTGCACTGGTGTTTCTTTAAAACAACAACAATACAATACAGTTGTTGACAGAACAGTGCATTAGTTCATTACAGTGGACTCAAATTGAAAGCCTGCGTGACATCTGTCGTCTGAGGCTGCCATTTCAGGATTCCATTTACTTCATGAGCTGTAACCAGTTTATGGCCTGGTGTGGTGTCCGAAACACAGACCCTTTACAAGTAAAGCTGTTGGATGTTTTATTGTTTCTTTTATCTTTGACCCAGCAAGGATTTGCAGTGGGCTTGTCAGCCTGTTCGGCCTTCTTGTGTTTACCGGACCAATCCTTCTTGTTTAAGTCACTGGTTGAGAAGTGTTTCCTTTAAGGTCTGGTCCATGTGTTTCCACCCAACCCTTTTGTCTGTCTGTATGGGCAGAGGGGCCATGCTCCCCCACCTTTTTCCCTCGACAAGAAGGATGTCTCTTGGGCTGAGCAACGGTCAGCCTGACATACACTCTTCTTGTTTAGGTCAGGCAGCCAGGAGCTGTAAATGCGCTAAATTCACAGGCTCCTGGCTGCCTGAGCTGAACTTTGCTAGCCTGAAGATTTCACAGCCCTGTGGTAAATTAAATTTACTTATTACCTCATTTCTGAATTTCTATGCTTAATAAATCATAATTTCTTGTCAATGCAAAGCGAGGAGTCCGTGGTGCTCAAATGAAGGAGGAGGAGACCAATAACTCGAGTTAAGGGGAGCGCTTCCAGCACCAAGCGGGCACAGGAGCAATCTCTCAAGTCCCTCTCTTGAAGTGGGTGTCTTTATTTTCAACAGCAGGACATTTATACAGTCTTGGTCATGAGGCAAAATAGAGGAACAAACAGGTCATGGCAGATAGAGGAACAAAAATTAGCAAGAGGAGCAGATTGTGAAGAAATGGGGGCGTGTCTTAGGCTTCGTGAGGGGACTTGCGATGTGAAATAGTCTGACAGTTGGAAGGGGGAGGTTTCCTCACTTGGGGTTTGTGCTCGTGCTTCATGTCAAAAAGAGGAACTATCTTGTGTAAAACAGAGACCATCTGCTCTCTGGCTTGCAGTAACTATTTCTTAAAACAGGAACTATCTGCTGGTTCTGGGAATTGGCTGAAACACAGGAAGGGGTGGCCAATGAACTAAGATGCCAGGTGCAGGGTGTCTTACAGTTAAGAACAGGAACTATCTGCTGCTGGTTCCCAGAATTGGCAGAACCACAGAAATGTGTGTGTTCATAGTGTACAACCTTGTGCTTCCTCTATTAGTTGGTGTGGTTTCAGGGCCTAACCTCGTGCTTCCTCTTTCAGTTGGGGGTGGTCACAGGGCAGTTGGTGTGACAGGCTGAGTTACCAACAATGGACAGGATGTGGCTGAGTCTCTGGCACAACTGGGGGAGGGCACACAGACAGGCTTCTTGGAATTGGCTCGACCACAAGGAGCAGGGGGTTGTGCAAGATTCAATGGTGATGTGAAGGACAGTTTTCAGACAAATTGCTGAGAGCATGTCACACACAAAATGGGTGTTTGTCTGAGAAAAATGGCTGTCAGGCAGAAACCGGGAAATGATGGGGCACAATTGTCAATTTTATTTCCACATTCCCTCCTTGCCCCAGAGTGTACCTACATTATATCTCAATTTGCATGAGATCATGTATACATTCTTGTAACATGATTCTTTCCCTTTCTCTCTGCTGGACAAGTGGTTTATGAATGCATTTTGCAGCGCATAGACCGCACAGGGCAGGACAACATTGGATGCAAAGGCAGCATCCAGTTATTATCAGGAATATTATACCTGCTGCTGACAGCAGTTGCCATCCCCAGGACGATATTATCTTCCAGAACCAGTCAGACCACGTCCAAGTGCCAGGTTCTTGATGTAAACTTACGGCTATCTTGTGTAATTTTGTTATGGCCGTGTATACAGATGGGGAATTATCAGGAATAAATATACAGCAGCTAGAGCCTATAATTTTACAGGCTCCGCCTCTGTCAGCCAAGGTGATGTCAAGGACAAGGCGATTTTGGAGAGTAACCAATCGTATGGCAGACTGCTCCTGGGTTAAGCTCCCAAGGGCAGACGCCGTCTGGTTTACAACAGCCTCTAAGGTCCTTGTCAACCTGCGTATAAGCTTGTTGTTCTGTACAGGGCCAACAAAGAAGAAGAACCCTTTGTTAAAATCTGTATACTGTTCCCATGAGGTTTCCGTTTGGTCAACCAAGGAGGTATCGATCGTTCTTTTATGTCTGACATGGGGCACTAGGAGGTCTCTGTGGTAAGTGGATGGGGCCACAAAGACAGGGGGTAACAGGAATGCTATATAGAAAGTTCCCCCCCAGTTCAAGGGCAGCTGCACATAGGCCGTTTGGCCACAGATGAAATAAGTATGGCGAGATGCTAGGAATGAGGGCTTTCCTCTGTCTTCAAAACTTATAGTGGTATGACAGTCACTGTGTCCTAATGGAACAGAGCCATTTTTCTGGATGCACAGGTGTCCTTTTACTGGTGAGACCGAGATGGAAGGGGGACCAGCATTCTTTTTAGGTTTGGTATTTAACATCTTGTAGGACATGGTCATGTTCCCTTGCTTGTATTTTTCACTTTCTAGGACTGTACCTGTCGCCTGAGGATCTCCCTCCTTATTAGGGTAACAGGCAGTATTGAGTACCTTGTTTAAATTCCCCCAAGGCCACCCATTCTTGCATGAATTATTTCCGTCAGGGCAGGAGGTGGGGGTAGTATCGTCAGCTGTTATTAGGGCGAACCAGGCTTCACAAGTTCCATTATAAGAGAATGGGAAAGGAAAAAGAGGCATCCCTCCCTTTTTCTGATGAGGTGGGATGCGGCCACATATCCAACAATTGGTGCTATTACTGGCCTGCTGAGTGTGGTGTAGCATCTGTATGAAGGTATTGTTTCGCAAGGCTATGGGCTTGTTCATGAGGGGGTAGGTCGTGATAGGTGTGTTCCTGAGTGCTGTTGGGTGTATGAGAGGTGTGTTGTGTTGGAGGAAAAACAGTGTGGAGAATCCAACCAAGACACGTCATAACTGCCATGAGGAAAAATAATACTGTCAAACATATAGTAGGACCATTATGTCTTTTTCTAGAGTTAATTTTTTCTTTCTCCCACATAGTCAAGGTGTTAAAATCCATTCCCATGCTCCAACCGCTTCACCACTGGACCGACGCCCAATGGACTTAATTAGCCAGAGTCCGAATGGCAGACCTTAACTTTGATTTGTAATCCTGTTGTGGGGTTAGTTCCAAAGGCAATAAAGATTGTTCAGTCACAATGTCAGTGGGATTGGCAGGGCCATCAGCAACAGTCTTTTTGTCCAAAATGTTTCCGGCAGTGGCTTGCGTGGAGCCAGCCCTTCCTGCCCTCGACCTTCACTGCTGTCCGTGTTGTTAGTAGTACAAGTCTTGGCTTCTTCCACCTGGGCTGGAGGGGGCTGGTCCGGTCGAAGTTCCTCACGAGGACCCAGTCCCCGGGTCGGATGGCGTGTTCTTCCGGGTTGGTTTTGTCAGGGAAGGTGGCAGCAACCTGAGAACGACAAGATTGGAGTGCAGACATCAAGGAAGCCAGGTAGTCAGTCAGCATAGTACTGTCAACATCAGTTATTCTTTTAGGCCTTGGCGTACCCCACATATTTGGTGGTCTGCCAAGGACCACTTCATATGGAGATAAGCCAGTTCTGGAATGGGCTACCATACCCATGTAAAAGAGGGCAACCGGTAAGGCTACCATCCAGTCCACGCCTTTGTCAGTGCATATCTTGGCCAATTTTGTCTTCAAAGTTTGGTTGTGTCTTTCTACTAGACCTGCTGCCTGAGGTTGTCTTACACAGTGAAACTTCCAAGTGTACCCTAACAGAAGAGACACTTGCTTCATGAGTTCAGAGGAAAAAGGTTGGCCGTTATCTGAGTAGATGACACGGGGCAACCCATACCTCGGGAAAAACTCTATAACTAATTGTTTAGCAGTTGTCGTTGCAGTGTAATCTGGGACGGGATAGGCTTCTGTCCATCTGGTCAGAGCACACACTACAACTAGTACATACTTGTGACCTCTACATCTCTCCATCTGGATATAGTCCATCTGGAGAACTTCAAATGGATGGTCAGGGGGTTGGAATCCTCCCTGTTCCACCTTTGTGCCTTTTCCTGGGTTGAACTGATTACAAATCATGCACGTTTTAACTTTTTGTTTGGCTGCAGTTCTCAAATGTTTGTTGTGCCATATATTCTGTATGCTGTCTAACATTGCTTTTTCTCCCAGATGCGCTGGTCCATGTATGGTGTTTACCATAACCTGTACCATGGCATCCGGTAGAAACCATACTGCTCTTTCAGGTGTCATCCAGCCTTGATCTGTAAGGACCCCTCCTTTTTCCTTCCATTCTAGCAGTTCCTGTGGTGTGGCGTGACTTTGGACATCCTGGATGTCAGAAAAGGTGTCTCGTATTGTATATTGGCGGTGTGGTATACTTAATTCTGTGTTTGCTGCTAACTTGGCTGCACTGTCTGCAGAATCATTTCCTTTTGATATTTCATCTGTTCCTTTTGTGTGCGCTTTACATTTTAGCACTGCGATTTTCTCTGGTAACTGACTGGCCTCTAAGAGGGCAGTGATGAGTGTAGCATGCTGTATTCTGGACCCATGTGATGTGAGAAATCCTCTCTCTCTCCACAATGTACCGAAGTTGTGTACAACTCCAAAGGCATATTGTGAATCAGTGTAGATGTTAACTGACTTTCCTTTTGCTAAGTGACATGCTCGTGTTAGGGCTATGAGTTCTGCTGCCTGTGCCGACAGTATCTCTATCTTGTGTGCTTCTAAAGTGTCTGTACCATTTGTGACGGCATAGGCTGCTGCTAATTCTCCTGTGGGGAGTCTCATACATGAACCATCAACAAAGAGTGTCATTTCTGCCTTAGCAAGGGGAGTATCTTGTAAATCTGGTCTTGGTTTGGTCACTAAATCAATTATGTCAATACAATCGTGAATTTCTTCAGTAGGAGAGGTCAGTGGCAACAGTGTTGCTGGGTTTAAAATGTTGCAGCGTCTAATCTCAATGTGTGGCTGAAAAAGTGTCATCTCATATCCGGTGAGTCTGGCTATTGTCAGATGCTGTGTTTGTGTTCTGTTTAACAGAAGTTCTACAGCGTGTGGGACCTGAACTATCAGATGATGTCCCAATACAATAGAATCGCTTTGTCTAATAGCTTGTGCAGTAGCTGCTACTGATTTTAGACATGCAGGCAATGCTTGTGCTACTGGATCTAATGTGCTTGAAAAATAACCACATGGTTTGTTTGTCTGCTTGAAGTTGGGTCAGAACTGATAGTGCTGTACCTGAGTTTTCTGTTACAAATAATGTAAAATCTTTGGTGTAATTAGGTGTTGCCAGCACTGGGGTTTGACACATAGCTTTTTTAAGAGACTGAAAGGCTTGCGTGTGTTCATCTGTCCAGGGTAATTGTGGAGTAGCGCCAGCTTCGAGTGTTGTCAGCTGCACTAATGGTTTAGAAATGAGTGCAAATTGTGGGATCCACTGTCTACAATATGAGGTGAGACCAACAAAGCCTCGAACTTTTTTCTGTGTTGTTGGTTGTGGTATTTGTAGTATGAGCTGGATGCGTTCCTGTGTAAGCTGCCTATCCTCCTTTGACAGCAAGTGCCCTAAGTATGCCACTTGCTGTAAACAAAATTGGAGCTTACCAGGGGAAACTTTATGGCCATTTGCAGCTAGGAATTCTAGTACTAGTAGTGATGCTTCAGCACATGCTGCGTCAGATCTGGCCGTAATGAGGATATCATCAACATATTGTAGTATGGCTGTATCCGTGGGCATTTGAACAGTATCTAGTTGTCTTTTTAATGCTTGGCTATATACGCTTGGACTCTCTGTGAAACCTTGAGGAGCTCTTGTGAATTGGAAACTTCGTCCTTGTAAGGAGAAGCCAAAAAGGTATTGACTGTCTGGGTGAATAGGTATGCTAAAGAATGCGTTTTTCAAGTCAATGACTGAAAAATGCGTTGCTTCCGCATCTATGGCTGTGAGTAGGGTGGAGATGTCTGGAACCACAGGGTGTTGTGGAATGACACATTTATTTAGCTCTCTCAAATCCACCACTAGTCTGTAGACAGGTGGTGTTCCTGGTTCCACTTTTTTATGGACTGGTAAAACAGGGGAATTGCAAATGTTAGAAGTTGTTTCCTTAATCACACCTGACTGTATTAGGTCCTGAATAATTAACATTAATGCTTGTTCAGCCTGAGGTGGAATTTTGTATTGCCTTATACGTGGTAGTTGGGCTCCCTCTTTCAGTGTAACCTTGTGAGGTGTTATTTCCATACATCCTACTGTGGTGGAATCAGTGGCCCACAGGGTGTGTGGCAAATCTTTCAAACGCTCATCTAATTCTCTACTTGTGTAGTGGCCCTTGAAATCTCGCAGAAATAGTCTGACATCTGTAGGTGAGCAAACAATGACAGCTCCTAATTCTTTCAATGTTTTTATACCAAGCAAGTTTTCTGGACATGATTTTGTCAATATAAGATCTGTAGTTGTCGTGAGGGGACCAACCTGCAAGGGCAGTGGTTTTGACGTGGCGTTTGTCACAGGTTGTCCCGAGAAACCCAGAGAAATACTTTTTGAACCCGAGAGAGGAGCCTCTGGGACCTCTTCATGGCTTATTGTTGTTTTACTGGCCCCAGTGTCTAGTAGAAATTTCCTATCCTCCCCAAGAAGTCGGACCTCTATAAATGGACCTGTCTGATCTACTGGAATGGGGATTAGGGGCAGTTTGTCATCTTCTCTCTCTGGGCAACATCATGAGAAATCTGGGTAATATTCAGTGTAGGCGCTGTCTATAATCATTTGGGCCATTTGTGTTGTCAGTGGAACTGAAGGTGTTGAACTGTCTAGGGAACCATTCTGTTTTGGCTGATATGGGCGTGGCTGTGTCTTACCAGTAGCCAAATTGTGCTTTAAGACAGGGCAGTCTTTAACGAAGTGTCCCATCTTCTTGCAATAATTACAAGTGCTTTTTATATTTTTCTGGCTACTTGGTGTCTGTTGACGCTGGGGTGCAGTTTGGGCTACTAATGCTTTAATCTTTGTGTCTTTCATGCGTTTCTTATAATTTTCTTCTTCATCCCTAATGCGATTCTGGTGATATTGTAGCATTTGTAACACCTGTGGAGGTGTATGTGCTTGCCAGGTACTTTCTACTTTTAGTACTCTGTCCTTAATGGCTGGCAAGGCGTTATCTACTAATTTGGAAACAAACAGATGCGGGTAAGCTTTACTTGTCGGCGTAAGGCCGCTATTTACCGCAAAACACTTTTCAAGTCTGGTGTAATAATCTCCAATGTCTTCACCATGTTTCTGTTTGCAGGAGGAAATGGCATCCCAGTCCTCCTTTTTGACTGTTAGTAACTGTGGTAGCACCTTTAAAATAGTGCCAGGAAGTGCTTTTAGTCTGTCTCCTATACCTTGACCTGTTACTCTAGTATTTTCATCATTCTGAAGTTCAGTCCATCTAATGTGTTCACCTGCTACTTCCCAATCTTTTTCTCTTAGTTTGTCATATATACCTGATGGCAACAATAATTTCAGAATTGCTGTGATATCATAAAGAGTATATGTTCCCATCATTAATACATCTCCTAATTCCTTAAAGAATCCAGCAGGATCCTTTGAGTGGGAGGGAACCATCTCTTTCATCCTTAGTAACTCAAGTTTTGTCAAGGGTACATAAATGAAGACGCGTTGTAGCGCTCCATTTGTGTCAGCTCTGGGGTGGACCTCTCTCATGGGGAACTGGCGTGTTTGAGGGAGTCTATTAGTTGATCCACACGTATTATTGAAAGATTTATATTCAGTCTTTTTCTGGTATTTCTGTCTAAAATCTATAAATGTGTTGAGAAAAACGGAACTATTGTGGAGGAACATGTTATCAGCGCAGTCAGACACAAAATCTTCGAGTCTTGGATCATGTTTAAAATGAGTGTCATTGAGTGTGATGAGATGTTGTACCATGTAGAGACTTGCTAATCTTTGATGTGAGCGTGGTAATGCTAGAAAAAGTTGGGCTATGAGATCATTGTCATATATCTTATATTGAGAGACCCATAGGGTCGCAGTTCTGGCTATTTCCTCCTCCTCCGGTGTAAGCTGAGGTTCCTGGTCTAACCAGTAGTCTAATGCATTGGATGTATTTTCAAATAACTCATCTGGAGATGACCGTTCAGAGTGACCTTGGAGGAATGTAGGCTGGGGTGTTCGTGAATTAAGGGCGGAAGAACGAACGGGTAGGACTTTTTCAGTAGGTTCAGTAATTTCCTCCTCAAGTTTCTTATTCTCTTCATTTGTTTGCAAGTTTTGCAGAATACGGGTCACCTTACGGGTGAACCTGTCTAGTGCATCATTTATAAGTTCTAGACTAGTGTGGTCGGATGCGGAATCTAATAATTCAAAAAGTGAAACTGGTACATTTCTTTCCTCTGCTTGTATGTGTTTTTTGAAACAGCAAAGGAGGAACCTATACATGTGCATTTTTACAGGGTGTGATCTTCTTGTAGTCATAGCGTTAATGGCTCGTGAGTTCTCTCCAGTACGAAGAAACTCAGAGGCCGCTTGAAGAAACGTGTCAATTGCTGGTAGATGTCTTATTTCTTCCCAGGAGTCATGAAGTATTTTACTTATTCGGCCCGCCTCCCCTGTGTTGCTCGGAGTTGGGTCATAGGGGCAGTCGGGAATTGTTTTACCTGGGTCTGGACCTACGGCACCCCCTTCTGGAGTGAGAGGTGGTGCGTTATGTTGTAAAAGGGGTGGCGGAGGCAGAGGGTGTTGAATTACTGGAACCTCATATGGAGGTGGAGTATCTAAGAGGAAATTGGTGAAAGTATCCTCTGGTAGTGGGGCTGTAGGCTGTGCTGATGCAATGTTAATGTTTTCAGGTGCAGATAGCAATACAGGATAAAAACCAGTAGAAATGGCTGATTGTTCCCTTTTATTCCTTTCACTAACTACTTCTTTCCCTATTTCTTGTAACTGTTCTTTCTTGGCCTGCTCTGACATTCTCTTACCCTTTTCAACTTTATGCAATTCCTTCTGTTGCCTCCTATGGGCTTCTTTTCTCCATAACTCTACTGAGTCACTCTGTGACTGGCGGACTCTCTTTTTCTTCCATAACTGTTCCTCTAATTTTATAATACATTCCATGTCAAAAGTACCATTTTCAGGCCATCTATATCTGTGTTCTAGGTCTTTAGTATAATCTACCCATAAATCACAATAAATAAGTGCACCAACACCATGTTTTGCATACATGAAGTGTCCTGGAGTATCCCGAGGAGGAAGGGGAATTTCCTTCTCAAGAATACTCCTTTTGGTTGCCATCTTACGTATTTTCGAGAAAATAGGCATGATGGCAAGACTTTCAAAGATTTTAGAAGTGAGAAAAACACAAACAGAACAAATATCTTTACCGTACCCACGAAAGAGGTGAGTCCGTCTTTTATACTAGTTTAGTAGTCCTCACACAATAAGTGAGAAACCCACAAAAACATGTATCTTTACTGTGCCCACAAGGTAGTGAGTCCGTCTTTTATACTAGTTTTAGTAGTCCTCACCAAAGATAGGTGAGAAACCAACAAAACGCGTATCTTTACCGCCCCCACAAAAGCTGTGGGTTCGTCTTTATACTTTTCAGCAGTACTCAGCGAAAAATAACTGGAAGGCCTCTTGAAGATTTTGGAAAAAACGCGGCGCGCAGTTTCAAGGTGGGATTTGTAGAACCTCGGACTCGTCTGCTTCGCAGGTTGGGCTTTGGTTCAGGACGTTCCGCTATTTCCTCACCGCCTCGTGTGGATGCTGGGCCGCAGTCGGTCCCCCTCTTCGCCTCGAGGGAGTTAGCGGGAATTCCCCGCGTTGTGCACTTTTGAAGTCCGTCAACGGTCAGGAGGGGACAGTACCGGGTCCAATATCGCCGGCGCGTGGGGGAAAGGGAATGTCCCTGTTCCGGGCGCCAATTAATGTGGTAAATTAAATTTACTTATTACCTCATTTCTGAATTTCTATGCTTAATAAATCATAATTTCTTGTCAATGCAAAGCGAGGAGTCCGTGGTGCTCAAATGAAGGAGGAGGAGACCAATAACTCGAGTTAAGGGGAGCGCTTCCAGCACCAAGCGGGCACAGGAGCAATCTCTCAAGTCCCTCTCTTGAAGTGGGTGTCTTTATTTTCAACAGCAGGACATTTATACAGTCTTGGTCATGAGGCAAAATAGAGGAACAAACAGGTCATGGCAGATAGAGGAACAAAAATTAGCAAGAGGAGCAGATTGTGAAGAAATGGGGGCGTGTCTTAGGCTTCGTGAGGGGACTTGCGATGTGAAATAGTCTGACAGTTGGAAGGGGAGGCTTCCTCACTTGGGGTTTGTGCTCGTGCTTCATGTCAAAAAGAGGAACTATCTTGTGTAAAACAGAGACCATCTGCTCTCTGGCTTGCAGTAACTATTTCTTAAAACAGGAACTATCTGCTGGTTCTGGGAATTGGCTGAAACACAGGAAGGGGTGGTCAATGAACTAAGATGCCAGGTGCAGGGTGTCTTACAGTTAAGAACAGGAACTATCTGCTGCTGGTTCCCAGAATTGGCAGAACCACAGAAATGTGTGTGTTCACAGTGTACAACCTTGTGCTTCCTCTATTAGTTGGTGTGGTTTCAGGGCCTAACCTCGTGCTTCCTCTTTCAGTTGGGGGTGGTCACAGGGCAGTTGGTGTTACAGGCTGAGTTACCAACAATGGACAGGATGTGGCTGAGTCTCTGGCAGAGGGCACACAGACAGGCTTCTTGGAATTGGCTCGACCACAAGGAGCAGGGGGTTGTGCAAGATTCAATGGGGATGTGAAGGACAGTTTTCAGACAAATTGCTGAGAGCATGTCACACACAAAATGGGTGTTTGTCTGAGAAAAATGGCTGTCAGGCAGAAACAGGGAAATGATGGGGCACAATTGTCAATTTTATTTCCATAGCCCTGTGGGTGTGACCTCCTCAGCCTGGCAAAAGTGCCTCGAGGCTTCCTCCTTGTGATGAGAGGGAGTGTCACTGATTGCCAAGTGCCCAGGGCTGAGTGTCAATTAGTGACACCTCAACACAGAGCGGGATGTGATCCGCCTTCTCACTGATCCCCATCCTGCTCTGTGATGAGTGAGAAACTGCTGCCTCTTCTCATTGGTTGACCTAAGGTCTCTGAACTGGGGTGGCGGAGTGAGCCAAAGAATGATGATGGGTAAACCCAGATCAGTTGACCGGGGGTGAGTGGTTGCAATGTTCAACACTCCGTCCATCATCCCCTTTGGTTTAGCCTTTGAGAGGATGCAGCAGTCCCAACCCTCCTTGGACTGCCGAGTCTTCCCTCCTGAGCTATAGGACAGATACGTTTTAGGTTTTTGAATGTTTGGTGTGTGCATGTATGAATGCATGAATTTGTGAGTGAGTGTTGTGAATGAGTGTGTGTCTCTGCGCTCATGTAAATGCATGAATTTATGTCTGTGCATGTGGCCCATCTGCCCCCCACTGTGCTAGAATTACAGGCCGCTAGTTAGTGATAGTGTGGTCGAGCAGCTTAGGCTTATTCGAGGTGAGTATTAAGCATTTGTTATACCCACTGCGTCAATAAATGAGACACACACTCATAAAGAAAACCCAAGACCAATTTATAAAAATAACACATATCTTTATATGATTTTAGACACCAAGATCATCAGTATCTGGTAAGTACTTTCAAGAGTTCTATATTTTTGGAGAAATAGAAAAATACAGTCAAATAACGGTTTTGAGGTATGAGCCTTGAACGCTGTAATGTTATCCTATGGGGGAAACATAAACTGCATAGATATACTTGCTAACATTTTCGAAGGGTGCCTTCTAGGACATAAGTTGCTTAGGCGCCAAGGTCCAAGAAACCACCAGTAGTTTGGTTTTACCTGCCCTGATGTGTCTGAGTGCAGAGCTGCTGGTCGCGTAGGAAGCCTCAAGCGCTATGCGTTAAAGTCTATGGAAGAAGTACCTTCAAAAGAAAGCCTGCAAGTGGGAACTTGGGGACAAGTCCGGCAGAACGCAAAGAAGGGCTCGGCCTTTGAGGGTCTCTGGAGCACAGGGACACAGTCGGTTTACATGAACTTGGGCTGGGAGCAGAGGTGTTTTTTCTGGCTGGTTACTCTAGTTAGAGGCTGTCACTTGGCTTTGGCGACCTGGAGAGGGAGAGAAAACAGGACAGCAGGGCCACTCTCGATGAATACCTCATGGATCCTGAAGTCTGTCGATGGCAGGTCGGTGTCGGCGTTGGTGGTGTCTGGACTGGACACGCAACACGCCTTGGTAGTTGCAGTCTGGTAATTCCCTAGCCATCCTGCTGGAGGAGATGTAATCCCCTTCTGAAGGAGCAGGCATTGTTTCTGACCACTGAGAGTGCAGGCTCTCACCTACAAGGGATCAGAAACTCGTCTGTGGTGGCAGAATGGGAGGTACGAATCAGCCAGCACACTAGAGGGCTAGCAGGTTTTCAGGGGGCACCTCTAAGGTGCCCCGCCCCGTGGTGCATGTCATAATACATCTAATACTGGCATCAGTACAGATTCATTAAGAGAAGGTGTTTGATACTAAACACCATTGATTCAACTCAGCTGGGTAACTCATAATGACCAGTGCTCAGTACATGTGCCCTTACGATGGCTGCCTGATCACTTGAAATATTGAGTAATGGAACTAGACATTATAGGGACCTATCTTCTCATGCAGATGTGCCCTTACATATAATATAATGTACCCTGCCTTAGGACTCTAAGGCCTATTGTAGGGGTGACTTATGTATAGTATATGTAGTGTACCTTGGTATGGCGCATAGGGAGTATGCCATGTCATGTTTCCAAAATGGTTTGCACTATTTCACACATCCTGCAATGGCGGTCTTCATGCAGTTTTTGTGCGGGTCCTTTTGGGTGGTTTAATGCATGTTGAAGCCCATAGGGACCCTCTTTAGTACTTATGCCAGGGGTACCATTTACTAAGGACTACTAGGGGTGCTAACGTCCTTGAAAATTGTGTTACAATTAGACATCTACCTTGTTTTAAGGAAAGAGCACTGATACTGGGGCCTGGTTAGCAGGCACTCAGTGCACTTTCACTCAAAAGCATCAGTACTAGGGCAAAAAGTGGGGTTGGCCATGCAAAAAGGGGCACTTCCCTACACCTAGTAATACGATATATTTTCCACTGCAGAACCCCTAAATACGAACGCCTCAGTCAGTGGTCAAAAACACTCAAAGGCTTCTCGTTAAATTTGGAAAGTGGCGAGGGCGTCTGTACACAGGGTTAGGGTTCATGCTTCCATGATGTATGCCTGCATGGAACTTGCATGCAATGCTCTGCTATACCATGTTTTGAACCGGTTTCTGTGCCTCTTTGCTAGATGACAATTGGGGGGGGGGGGGGACTGAATAAGAGTAATGTGGTCTCAATAAAGGAACTTTAGCCTTGTGGTGCATACTTCCCAAGCGGTCACTGTTTTCCTCCTGCTATGCTATACGTACAAACCGAATGGAAACTTTGATTGCGAAAGAGTTCCAGAATTCTTGGGCTAAGCTGTATATATGGATTTAGGTGCAACAGATGGGCACTATCGACCAACACCGCTTACTTCTACTTCAGGGCATCGCACGCTGCCTACTGTGCCCTTTAGGAACATTTGTGCCCTGAAGTAGAAACTGGTAGAGACAAACCCCCCTCATTCCTTCCTATTTCAAAGCTCGGCATACTCATCTGGCACTAAACAAAGGCAGCGAGTAACGCCTCTAGCGTCATATTATTGAGGCAGGCCAGGCCGCTGCTGTGCAAATGTTTGAATAAAAAGACTGAGGCTAATGTGGAGAGGCCAGCACAGAAAGGCATTTGCGAGTGCCACCAACTCTTCCTCCTGCAAAATGGAACTCGTCCACCCTGGACTACCGCTTCTATTTTGCCATGGGCATGCACATGATCCAGACAGCTTAAAACATTTACTCGTTTTCAACTGAAAACGTTTTTTCCAAGTGTTGTGCCCGTTGTGGATTATTGTATGACTTTGAGAATGACAAATAGACATTCAACATTTGAAAAAGAGCAAAAAGACCAACATTTTGTGCTGGAAAAAATATGTGCCCGTAAAAAGCATTAGTACATCTGACCCAAAATGTACACTTTTCCTAATCATTTTACGTTTATCCACAAGACGTATATATATATATGGCTGTTTTTCATACACAACCGTCACGAAAAGTTAGGGCAAAATATTTATTCCAATTTATATCAGAAAGCTTTTGCAAAACGTGACCCCCATTCGATATGCTGTTGAGCCCTACCCCCATTGAAATTGTCAGGCCCCCATAAGTTCGCTGGGGCTGTCTGAAACATACACGTTTCTGCTTTCACTCCCACAATACATGCTTAAATATATACACACAATTAAAAAAGCGATGACCGAGCCAGGGCAAAGCCGCGCAATGTATGTCATGAGACTGAAGAAAGTCGGACATGAGACACGTAAGTCTCTCACCTCCCCATTACGTCCGCTTCCTTGATGTCCACAAATGGGCTAAGACATAAAGAGGGCGCGGCCCTCCCCAAGACATCAATATTAAATGTTTCTTGAAAAAGATCAGCCTGCATCCGATGTATTTAACCGCAAAAGGCCTGAAAGCATTTTTTTTAATTAAGCCCTGAGCCTCTGCCTTAACAAACAGGTGGAGCACAATAGCCAATGGCGAACTGTTGCCAAGCAACCAGGGAGCCAGCCGAGCAGGCAGGTAATCAGATTGAAGGGAACGCACAAAAAGAATATTATCTATCATGCCACGGACGTGTGAGCTGCGTGATGGGCAGAAAGGGGTCACGACACCACCACAGTCGAATGTGAATATTTTATTGTTCCTGTAGAAAGCAATGACGTAGGATCAATAACGATTGGCGTGTGTTGCACGCTGTCGCTTCTTTAGGGCCTTGCAGCTTGCACAGTCACGGGTCACCAATATGCCTTACAAGATCCTCCCTTTCTACAATATGAAGAATTATGGATGGGTAACAGTGAAGTAACGGGGCAAAGCTTGATTTGTCTATGATGTCACTCAGAACCCCGGGACGAAAAACATCCCTGTAAATCACCTTTGCCCATCTTTAATTTTATTTTATGCATGGCCCCCAAATCATATATCTCTGCTTAGAAACTTAGAAACTACTAGGCTATGTCAACAGAGTAAAGGGGGAGCCATACATAACATGGCCTTACTTCCAAGTCGAAAATGTATTAAACAAAAAAAATACCACTCACCCCCACCACTCAATGTGCCCTCTCCTCCAGAAACTGTGCTCAATGGTTTCCAATGCTGCTCTGACAGGCTCTTAGAGAGCCCAACCACAGTAGCATGGAACTCCTTTATGAATTATCTTAATTTTGAACAACTGCTGCTATGTCATAGTAGTGGGTTACTGAATTTAAATCCAGTTATTCACGTTAGCATCTTTCTACCAGAGCCGTACTTAACAAATAAACCCATGATGTCTGCATTATTTTTCAATGCAGGATGACTGGCAAGCATTGAGATTGGTGTGTCTGGTGTGATCCATAAAGAGCTTAAAATGCCCTTCCCTGGAGATCTCACCGGCGGCGTGAAGTCAGTTTTTAAAACTGCCACCTGAAGGCTTGGTGAAGCAAGTAATGGACGACTGACAAAGACATAGCGTGGCTCGACTGCAGCTAGAGCAGATCATAGGACATGGCACCCACCGCAGGATCCAAGCTGCAGAAAATCTGCAGAGAAAGAAAGCAGCCTTGAGATTTGAAAGGAGATTTGAGCTTAGAATATTAATGTGGTCTGAAAAGGGAAGGAGCAACATAGCATTTCAACATCACACAGAGAGATGAAAAACAGCCAGAAGCAGACAAGGCTGATGAGAAGTTAGCTTCGAAGTGTTTGGAGAGCCGTATAGTGGATTTCCTCTGGGGTTTGCTGCGGCGTGGTTCCAGGTTGCCTCTGGTGCTCTGAAGTGTTCCTAGACTGCCCCTACATTGCGCTTCTCAGTTCAGTGGGGCCTTTCATCATGCCTTCGCTCTGCAGGTTTGCAGAATGCCAAATAAGGTGTCCGAGAAGGGATCACTTCTGAAGTCCGCCTGAGGCTCACGTATGATGCCTGATCTATCATAATAGTAGTATGCTGCATTATTTTTTTAACGAGCAGAGTTTAAGCAACAAAAAACATATTTCTGCCTCCCAGGTTGCTGATGCATTAACCTTTATTTATACCTATAGTTCCACACTGCAACCTTGATAGAAAGGATTGCCCTACACTTAGGGTCCGATTGCGAATTTGACGGTGCAGCAGGGGGACCACCTCGCCATTGCACTGCCAAACCCACATGAGAACCGCCCGCTTTATAATTACTTTTTTAGTCATTGGCGGGCATTTCCTTTGCCGTTCCCACGGCAGTGCCTATAAAATAGGCACCGCAATAGGAACGTCAAAGGAAGTTCCAGCACAGCTTGGACTGTGAAGTCCATGCCTTGCTGGAACTGGGGGTGCATGGGCAAATGTTGTGCCCCCCCCCAGGTGAATCCACATGGAGTGAGGCACAATTTCCTCAACGCCATTGTTTTCATGGAGGAAAGACCTCCATGAAATCAGTGGCAGTGAGGAAAGTTGTAATATGATTGGCAGGACCGCGGCGGACCCGCCAAGCCTATATTGATGCCTCTTGACCGCCATGCCATTGCCAGGGAACGGCAGAGTCGGCGGTCCCAGTGCAGCACGACTGGCAAGGTTGTAATGTGGTGGTCGGAAAACTGCCACCTTCGCCTCACCACGAGTCTGGGGGCCTGCGGATTGCCAGACTCGTAATGATGCCCTAAATCCATTGACAGTGATGCTATTTTCTGAATCACTGTTTCCAAGAACCAGGAGTTGAATGGAATGCCAAAAGCAGTACGGGCAGAATACCAGTTGTATGGGCCTGTGCATCACATAGCAAATCTTTGAGTGGCAAACATTAGATTACGCTGTAAAGAAAGTGAGGGGTGAGGCAGTGCAGAGGTGTCCAGCACACTGCAGCTTTACAGACGTGCGAGGAGGCTTTAAACCATGAGGTTCTGATCCTCACATCTTTAAATCCCATATTGATCAACTGGAACAGAGATCAAAAGTGGTTGCCTTATCTCTAAAAAGGTTGTGTCGGCGACTTCGGTCCCGGCGCTGCAGGACCCCCCGGGATCCAAGCCTGGATCCCGGTCGACGCCAGTCGACCTCACGACTCCTCCGCTGAAGCCAACCCCTATAGTGCCACTGCCGGCACCGTCCTCGGACGCCGCCGCCCCCGGTTTCAGCCCCGGTCCGGGTCCGGCGTCGATGGGTGAGCAATTCATCTATGACCGGGCTCCGTCATTTATGCCTGTTTATCAGGACACTGATGAAGGGGAGGACTGGGAGGGGTCTGAGGACCCTCTGGCACAACAGTGCCAGTTAAGTCAGGACTGGGCAGATGAGCGTGGGGCGGCCAGTGGTCTTGACACATTGCCTGACACTGGCTTCATCTGTCCTCCCTCCGTGGCTACGGAGAAGGATGCTACATATGTTGTGGTGTTGCGCAGGGCAGCCAAGGCCTTGCCTCTTGAGCTCCCTGCTGCGGCCGTGAGGACTAATCTCCTCACCGAGGTGCTTCAACCCCCAGTAAGCTCTTCGGAGCCTATGATGCCGTTCAATGAGGCCCTCACGGACGTTCTGATGGGCACTTGGTCCAAGCCCTCCACAGTGCCCCCTGTGGATCGGAACGTGGCCCGTCGCCACAGCCTGGCTCCGGGCGACCGCTGCTTTCTGTCCGTACACCACAACCCCGAGAGTCTGGTTATCCAGGCCTCTACGTCCCAGACCGTATTCCCGACCGCTCCCCTGGATCGGGAATCCAAAATGCTTGATCAGTTTGGGAAGAAACATCGACTCCCGCAGCATCCGCCTCAAAGCCTTCCTAGTCCGAGCTTTCAGGCCCATTCGACGCCAGTAGGACGCATGGTTCATCATCACTTACTCCACTGGCGTATCATCACTTCGGACAGGTGGGTGCTGCAAATCGTCCTAAGGGGCTACTCCCTCCCCTTTGAGGCGACCCCTCCAGCCATGCCACCGCAGTACCACCGCATGTTGGGGGATCACTTGCAACTTCTGCAGGAGGACGTTACGGCCCTCTTGGCCAAGGGGGCCATCGAGCGCGTTCCAGGGCCAGAAGTAGGTTGTGGTTTCAACTCCCACTACTTTCTGGTTCCCAAGAAGGGCAAAGGGGGGCTGTGCCCTGTCTTGGACCTCGGGAGAGTCAACGGCTTCCTCTGGAAGGAGAAGTTCAAGATGCTGACTTTAGCTCAGGTCCTGGCTGCCCTGGAGACTGGATGGTTGCGTTGGACTTGCAGGACGCATATTTTCACATTCCTGTCCTGCCGGCCCACCGCCACTATCTGCGGTTCACGGTAGGCCACAAGCACTTTTAGTTCACCGTGCTCCCCTTCGGCCTCAGCAGCGCCCCTCGGGTGTTCACGAAAGTGATTGCACTGGTCGCAGCCCATCTGTGCAGATTAGGGGTTCCAGTCTTCCCCTATCTCGACGACTGGTTGTTGAAGGCGGGCTTGCCCCAGACACTCGTCTCCCACCTCCAGACTACGGCCAATCTCCTGCATTCGCTGGGGTTCTCCATCAATGTGCCGAAGTCACACTTGAGTCCCTCTCAGAAGCTCCTCTTCATCGGAGTGGTTCCGGACTCGGCGCAGTTTCTGGTTTATCCTCCCGAACAGCGGGTTCGGGATATTCAGGCTCTGATTCCAATCTTTCGGTCTTTATCCCGAGTTTCGGTCAGGCTGACGCTGCGGCTCCTGGGGCTGATGGCCTCCTGGATCCTGCTGGTACATCACGCCCGGTGGTGGATGCAGGCTCTGTAGTGGGACCTGAAGTTCCAGTGGGCACAGCATCAGGGCAACCTGTCTGACCACGTCCTGATCTCAGAGGGCACTGCGAATCAGCTGCAGTGGTGGCTCACTGACCGCGATTGGGTCAGTGGCAGATCCCACTCCCTACCCCAACCGCAGCACACGGTGGTAACAGATGCGTCCCTCCTGGGATGGGAGGGCCACATGGGAGAGGCGGCGATCAGAGGCCTCTGGTCTCCGGCGGAGTCCCGGCTCCATATCAACCTTCTGGAGCTGTGGGCGATCCGGCTTGCACTGAAGGCATTCCTTCCCTCTTTCCAGGGAAGTGTAGCGCAGGTGTTCACAGACAACACCACCGCCATGTGGTATTGCAACAAACAGGGCGGGGTGGGGTCGTGGACGCTTTGTCAGGAGGCTCTGCGCCTCTGGACATGGCTGGAACACCAGGGCATCACCCTGGTGGTTCAACACCTGGCAGGTTCCCTGAACGCTAGGGCGGACAAACTCAGCCGCTGGTGCATGATGGATCACGAATGGCGTCTGAACTCGGACGTAGCGCAAGATCTCTTTCAGCAGTGGGAAAAGCCTTGGTTAGATCTATTCACCACCGAAGAGAACGGGCAATGTCATCAGTTCTGCGCGTTGGAATTTCCAAGGCGGAACTCGCTCGGAGACGCTTTTCATCGCAAGTGGAGCTGCGTTCTGTTGTATGCCTTTCCTCCTATACCACTTCTGCCCAGAGTGCTGAAGAAGATTAGGTGCCACCGGGCCCAAGTCATCCTTGTGGCTCCGGATTGGGCACAAAGATACTGGTATCCCGAGCTACTCAGTATGTCGGTCAATCCCCCCGATTCGTCTGCCTCTTCAGGGGGACCTTCTGTCGCAGCAGCAGGGGACGGTCCTCCACCCGAACCTGTCCAGTCTCCACCTACATGCGTGGAGATCGAGCGGCGACAGTTGAGGCCATTTGACTTGCCTCCTGAAGTCTGTGATGTCATTCTGGCAGCCAGGCGTCCCTCCACAAAAACAATATACGCCTGCAGGTGGAACAAGTTTGTGGCATGTTGCACAGCAAAGGCTATGGATACACTCTCTGCCCCTCTTTCGGAGGTTCTCCTCTTTCTTCTTTCTCTTGCCCAGCAGGGCTCTGCTCTGGGCACTGTCCAAGGCTATCTCTCAGCCATTTCAGCCTTCGTGAGGTTTCCTGATCAGCCTTCTCTTTTGAAGTCCCCTGTTGTAAATAGGTTCTTGAAAGGCATCACGCACATGTTTCCTCCTGTCCCTTTCGTGATGCCTCAGTGGGACTTGAACCTGGTTCTTACTTATCTGATGTGCGCTCCCTTTGAGCCACTTCATAATTGCCCTCTTCGTCTTCTGACTCTCACGACTGCTTTCCTGGTTGCCATCACCTCTGCCAGAAGAGTGAGTGAGCTCCAGGCTCTTTCATCTAAACCTCCTTTCCTCTCAGTCCATCCGGACAAGGTTGTTCTGAGGACTCGTCCTTCTTTCTGCCTCTGCATCCCTCGAAAGAGGAAGAGAGGCGCCACCGTCTGGACCCAAAACGTGCGCTTTCCTTTTACCTCAACCGCACATAACAGTTCCGGGTGGAAGACCAACTCTTTGTTGGCTACATGGGCGCTAAGAAGGGACAGGCAGTGCACAAGCAGACCATCTCTCGGTGGGTTGTTTTGTGCATCAAGGTCTGTTACTCCTTGGCTAAAAAAGACCCTCCTGTGCGGCTGCGCGCCCATTCCGCTTGTGCCACGGCGGCTCCTACTGCCCTGGGTCGGGGACTCCCCTTGCAGGACATATGTCAGGCAGCTACGTGGGCTTCGCTGCACACGTTTGCCAAGCACTACTGCCTGGACAGTCCGGTCCTGAGAAATGGCTTTTTTGACCGTTGCGTTCTCCAGGACTTCCTGGTGTTATCTTAGTTCGCAGGCTCACCACCGGGGTTGGTATTGCTGAGGTATCTATTCTAAGGTAAGGAATCTAACTAGCGTGTTTCTTTCAGATGAACAAATTACAGACCTTCGGTAACAATATATCTGTAAGAAACATTAGTTAGTTAGATTCCTTACCGCCCCACCCATCCTCCCCGATCTGCGAACCGATATCTAGGATTAAGGTATCTCCCTTTGAGGGCTCTAGTTTCATGGCACCAGTGTCGGTTTCTTGCAAGGCTCTACGTTCCTGGTGCGGAAAGCTATGTACAGAACTGATGTCAACCCGTGAGGGCGGCGTCTAAGTACTTCGACGTCATCCCGGCGATCACAACGCCGACGGCGGACGCGGAGCCGCAGGCGACGCCTGCCGACGCGCAGAGGTACTGCTGACAAAAACTTTCCTGATCCAGTCTGACGCCTGGGGATATTCTAAGGTAAGGAATCTAACTAACTAATGCTTCTTACAGATATATCGTTACCAAATGTAAGTAACTTGTTCTTTAAGTTTATAAAAAGGAGGAAGAATTTTGTTATATGGAAGGTTAGCACCTATACGGTCATTTGAACCATTTGTAAAAGTTGTACACTTATACTGGCACATTTGCTCGTATTTTGCGCAGCTCTTGGACTAGAGAGAAGTAGATTGTTACTTCCAGTCTATAGAGAATGAAAGATTTGTCGTTTACTTAATGATATTTTTTATGACTTAACAATATGAGATTGTTAGTCTGGGAACAGTTTTAGAAATTAATGAAAAGTATGGTATAGTCGATTGAGGTATCGTATAAATTATAATCTACTGATGCTGCTGGCTTCGACTCTGAGAGCACTGAGGCCTGCTAACCAGACCTCAGTGCCTGTGCCTTTACCCTTAAACTTGTATATCTGAAAGAGACACGTTAGTGATAGATTCCTTACCTTGGAATATCCCCAGGCGTCAGACTGGATCCGAAAAGTTTTTCGTCAGCAGCCCCTGTGCGTCGGTAGGTGGCGTCGTGCGGCTCCGCGTCCGTCGCTGGCGTCATAAGCGCTGAGATGACGACATGGAGACTACTTAGGTGCCACCCATGCGCGCAGTTCTTTCTTTTTCCGCGCCAGCAAGCGCAGATCCGGTTAGAGCACGTACCCTAATCACTTTTTAACTAACTTTTTGAGACTTTTGTCTCCTCTTTTTGAGTCTTTGACTCCTGGTGCCACGTAGGGATGCCTGGGTTTAAATCCTGTGAGGACTGTGGCCGTACAATGTCGGTGGCCGACCCCCATGGCATTTGTCTCTATTGTCTGGAGCACGACCATGACCCTTGGTCATGTCCCGACTGTCTGGCCATGGCTCCAAAGGCTTTGCGTGAGCTATCCCGAAAGCTGCTGGAGGCCAGAGAGTCGTCTCCACGCCGTTCGAGGTCCAGGGGTCGCTCAAGGGACCGTCCGCGGAGCCATCATCATCGCTCCTCGGGGTTGAAGTCTTAGCCCTCTGAATCGGGTAAGAGACATCACAAGAAGAAATCAAAGAAGGGTGTTCGCTCTCTGACGTCCCCCCCGTCAGTCTTTGGATGCGGACGAGGGGGCCATGGGTCCTTCCCCTGCAGCTACGTTGGAGCCTGGCAGTCCCGCGGCCTACCCTCCTTATCCGGGTCCATCGGCGACTCCGGCCCAGGTGAAGAGTTTCTTGCCACCATGGACTGCCTTTTCAGGCCTAGGGTTCCCCCCGATGCGCCTTCGGGCCCTATGGAGGGCCCTTGCTCGCCTCCAGCTCTGCCGCCGGCGGCTCTGGCCCCGGCACCGCAAGGTCCTCCGCCGGTGGCTCTGGCCCCGGCTCCACGGGGTCTTCTGCTGGTGGCTCCGGGCCCGGTACCCCTGCGGCTCTGTTCCCGGCATGGGCCCTGTTCGTCCCACCTCCGTCCTTGCCCGAATTCCCGGGCAATTTTGCCCCGGCTCGGGACCCGAATTGGGACATGGAGCCGGATCGGCGCCGGCCCGCGCTGTTCCCCGGCGTTTCCCGGCACCGTTCCCGCCGCCGCTGGAGCATTTGTTTACCCCTGTGCCTCCCCCGCCGCCTGTGCCTTGGACCGTGGAGGAGGGGGATGTCTGGGAGGGGTCGTAGGACCCTCTTGTGTGGCAGTGCGAGTCCGAACATGAGTGGGCGGAGGAATCGGAGGATGCAGGTGGCCTTGACCTCTCCTATGAGCCGGGCTTTATGTCTCCTCCCGCTGTCATGGAGGAAGGCGCCACTTATTCTGTGGTGCTCAGTAGAGCAGCTGAGGCCCTTGACCTCGATCTGCCTACTGTCACTCATAAGACAAGCCTCCTTACTGAAGTGCTTCAGCCGGCGGCAAGTTCTATGGAACCTCTGCTTCTGTTCAATGAGGCCTTGACGGACGTTTTGATGGGCACGTGGTCTAGACCAGCCACAGGGCTTACTGTGGATAAGAACGTGGCCCGGCGTCATCGCCCAGCACCGGGTGACCCTGCCTTTTTAACTCATCATCCGACTCCGGAGAGCCTGGGCATTCAGGCCTCCACCTCCCAAAGTGCGTTCCCTACTGCCCTGCCGGATAAGGAATCGAAAAAGCTGGAGAGATTTGGCAAAAGGTTATTTTCCTCTGCCAGCCTGGGGCTGTTGTCCGTCAACACTGCATGCCTTTTAGGCCGCTACTCTCATACGGTGTGGGACACAGTGGCGCAGACAATGCCCCAGTGCCCGGAAGAGGTTTGGGCTGTCGTTTCCCAAGCTGTTGCCTAGGGGAAGGATGCCGCTAAGTTCGCCATTCGGTGTGGACTGGACACCACAGACTCTTTAGGGAGAGTGATCTCCACAACAGTGGCCCTGTGTCGCCATGCCTGGCTGCTGTCAACTGGGTTTTCGGGGGATGTCCAGAGTTCCCTCATGGACATGCCTTTTGACGGTACTCGCCTGTTTGGCGATAAGGCAGACAGTACGCTGGAGCATTTCAAGGACTCTCGGGCTACGGCCAAGTCCTTGGGTCTCTCTACCACACACCCGGCCACTTCTACCTTTCGTTCCTTTCGTGGCCACGGAAGGGGCGCCCCTGCACGTTCGTTAAGGCAGAAGCCTGCGCAGAACAAAAAAAAGTGCAGCCGCTGGCGTGGAGGCCACCATGGCGGCACAGGGGTCCAGCGTGCGGGTCAGTCCACCTCCGTTCCCGCAGCATCTGCCTCAAAGCCTTCCTAGTCCGAGCTTTGGGGTGCACCCCACGCCGGTGGGCGGCAGGATTCAACATCACCTCCCCCACTGACGTACTGTCACTTCGGACAGGTGGGTGCTGCAAATTGTCCGAAGGGGATACTCTCTCCCCTTCGAGTCTGCCCCCCCCAGCCATGCCGACTCAGTTCCACCGCATGTCGGGGGATCACTTTGCGCTTCTCTAACAGGAAGTCATGGCCCTCTTGGCCAAGGGGGCCATCGAGCGCGTTTCTGGGCCAGAAGTAGGAGACATGGTTGTTATTCCCACTACTTTCTGGTCCCCAAGAAGGACAAGGGAGGCTTGCGCCCCATCACGGACCTCAGGAAGTCAATCGCTTCCTCTGTAAGACTTTAAAGATGTTGACTCTGGCTCAGGTCTTGACTGCCCTCGACCCTAGAGACTGGATGGTAGTGTTGGACTTGCAGGACGCATATTTTCACATCTATGTCCGGCCGGCCCACCGGCGTCACCTGCACTTCACAGTAGGCCAGGAGCATTTTCAGTTTGCCGTGCTCCCCTTCGGCCT
This sequence comes from Lissotriton helveticus, assembly GCF_964261635.1. NCBI lineage: Eukaryota > Metazoa > Chordata > Amphibia > Caudata > Salamandridae > Lissotriton > Lissotriton helveticus. The sequence continues at coordinate 1,652,755,209 of NC_136059.1, forward strand.
TACCAGCGACCCTCAGGTGTTCACGAAAGTGATGGCGGTGGTCGCAGCTCATCTGCGCAGGTCAGGGGTGTCAGTCTTCCCCTACCTCGACGACTGGTTGTTGAAGGCGGGCTCGCCCCAGGCAGTCGTCACCCACCTCCAGACTATTGCCGACCTCCTGCATTTGCTGGAGTTTTCTAGCAACGTGCCGAAGTCGCACCTGAGTCCCTCTCAGAAGCTCCCCTTCTTCGGAGCGGTTCTGGATTCGACGCGGTTTCGGGTTTATCCTTCCGAGTGGCGAGTCCGGGATATTCAGGCTATGATTCCGATCTTTCAGCCTCTATCCCGGGTTTCAGTCAGGATGACCCTCCGGCTCCTGGTCCTGATGGCCTCCTACATCCTGCTAGTGCAATATGCCAGATGGCATTTGTGGGCTCTGCAGTGGGACCTGAAGTTCCAGTGGGCACAGCATCAGGGCAACCTTCCGATCATGTCCAGATCTCGGAGGGCACTGCAAGTCAATTGCAGTGGTGGCTCACGAATCGCGATTGGGTCCATGGCAGATCCCTCTATCTTCCCCAAACGGAGCACACAGTGGTGACGGATGCGTCCCTCCTGGGATGGGGAGCCACTTGGTAGAGGCGGAGATCAGAGGACTCTGGTCTCCGGCAGAGTCCCGGCTCCATATCAATCTTTTGGCGCTTCGGGCGATCCGACTTGCACTGAAGGCATTCCTTCCCTCTGTCCGGGGAAGTGTAGTGCAGGTGTTCACAGACAACACCATTGCCATGTGGTATTGCAACAAACAGGGCGGGTGGGGTTGTGGACCCTATGTCAGGAGGCTCTGCGCCTCTGGACATGGCTATTACTGTGCTTTGGATGAGTGGAAGTAAACTTTAGCAAAAGTGTACAAGGATGACCTCTTGGTGACTGGGCAGATGTTGGGTTCAGGAAGGCATTGGATGCAGCCATGGCTCGATTACAGTATGCTTGAATGCCCTCTGTGGAATCGTTCTTGTATAAGTCATAGCAGATGTTGATACAAATGATGCTCCAATGGTGTTTTGGTCACCACATTGCCCTTTTTTTTTAGCTATGGCAAAACCCATTAACAGCTTATCATCCATTCTCTAATGTCGAGTTTGAGCAATGTAATAGGACACAGCAAGTCTAGGCCCATGTTGAAGGCAGGTGCCACTTTTGGTAGACAGGATAGGCAAGTACAAAGAAGTGGCTTATCTGGATAGAAAACCATGAAAGGTCTGCAAATTGAGAGGGCTGGAAGTTCTCTGACCCTTGGTTCAGAAGATGTTGCCACTAACAGTGCAAATTTGAAAGTCAGATGTCCAACTGGGAAATTGTGCATTGGTTCAATGAGGGACGGTACAAGGAAATTCGGTGCAAAATTTAGACCCGCTGACGAACAATGAACTGAGTGGAAGGAAACCAAGTAAGCTTTTTAGAAACTGTACCACGAGTGCTGTTCTTAACAATGACAACTGATAGAGACATCTAGCCGCAGACTTTTTACCTTTTAACTTCCTGGTGTCAGGCTGGATCCGGAAGATTTTTGATAGCAGTACCCCTGCCCGCCCGTAGATGGCAACTGTTGACTCCACGTGACACCACTCCGGCACTACGATGTCAGTTCTTTCCTTTCCAAGCCAGCCAGCGCAGATCAGTCGAAGAGAGCTACCCTCTGTCATTTTTTGACAGACTTTTGTCGACTTTTTATCAACTCATTTTGGTTTGATAGGGATGTCTAGCAAGAAGACCTCAGGGTTCAAGCCTTGCAGCACCTATTACCACACCATGTCGGTCACAGACCCCCACCTAAAATGTCTCTGGTGCTTGGAGCGTGACCGCGACACAAAGTCGTGGTCTAGCTGCCGGGCGATGGTGCCGAAGGCTTTGAGGGAGCGGTCCGTAAAACTGATTGCGGCCTGGCGTAGGGTGCCATGGGGGTCGCCTCGTTGATCTCGTTCCCACTCCTGGTCTCGGTTGAGACGAAGGTGCGAGCATTGCTCCAGAGGGTCGAAGTCCTCTTCCTCGAAGTGCTCGCGGTAAGGTGAGAAGCACCACAAGATGTAGAAGCGTACTTCGACTACGCCCCTTCTGTCGCGCAATGAGACGGAGGAACCTTGGCTTTCAAGACCCCGCTCCGCGGAGTGGGTGCCTAGGTCGGCTCCACGTTTCCCTCCTTTTTTGGGTCCGGGAGTGACCTCAGCCAAACCAAAAGAAATGAATAATGCCATGTGCGCTATAGAGAGCTATAGCGATGGTTCCCGCGCCAGAAATAGGCTGCGGTTGTTAATACCTCCATTTTCTGCTTTCAAAGAAGGACGGGGCCCTCGTCTTATCCTCGATCTCAGAGCCCTCAACTACTTCCTCAAGAAGGAGAAGTTCAAGATGCTCAATCTTGCTCAGGTCCTGTCTGCTCTGGAACCCGGTGACTGGATGGTAGCGTTGGACTTGCAGGACGCCTATTTCCATATTCACCTCCTGCCTTCCAATTGTTGGTACCTGCAGTTTATAGTGGGCCACAAGCACTTTCAGTTTGCCGTGCTCCCCTTTGGCCTCGCCAGTTCCCCTCGGGTGTTCACAAAGGGGATGGCGGCGGTCGCAGCCCATCTGCGAAGATTAGGGGTTTCAGGATTCCCCTATGTCGACGACTGGTTGCTGAAGGTGGGCTCGTTCCAAGCAGTGGTCTCCCGCCTTCAGACAACAGCGAACCTCCTGCACTCGCTGGGTTCACTTTCAACATGCTGAAGTCAAACCTTACTCCCGCTCAGACGCATGGTGCAGTTTCGGGCTCATCCTCCGGAGCAGCAAGTCCAGGATATTCAGGCTATGATACCGATGTTTCTGCCTCTATCCTAGATCACGGAGAGAATGACTCTGAGGCTGTTGGGCCTCATGGCCTCATGCATCCTGGTTCTGGACCATGCCAGATAGCACATGTTATGTTATGTTATGTTATGTTATGTTATTTTATTTTATAAAGCGCACAGATGCCGCAGCCAAGTGGCGTCCCGGCGCTTAGGATATGGTAGAAACACAACACGAAAACTAATAAGACCAAGGGGAAGAACTAAACAGTGGAAAATAGGAAGGTCTTCAAGGCCTTCCTAAAAGAGAGCAGATCAGGGATGGAACGAAGAGGGGCAGGCAGAGAGTTCCAAAGAGCTGCCGCCATCACAGAAAAGGAGCGTCCGCCCATCCTTGCTCTTTTAAATCGAGGCACTATGGCAAGATTTGACCCTGAAGATCGAAGGGCTCTGGAAGGCACATAGTGACAGATTGTTTGTGGAAGAATAGGGGGGGAGGCTAACTTAAGAATTTTAAAAGTTAAACAAAGAGCCTTAAATTTAATTCTTTGCCCAACAGGCAGCCAGTGAAGATCCTGAATGGTACGGCGTGCAGAAACAAACTTCGGAAGGCCGACCAACATCCTGGCAGCCGCATTTTGCACCCTCTGCAGGCGAACTAATTCTGCCTGGTTGACGCCCAGAAGCAGAGAGCTAGCGTAATCTAATCTAGCCAGGACCATAGCTTGGACAATAATCTGTCTAGTGTCCGCCTCAAAAAACTTGAAAATAGGTCGGAGGCACCGCAGGGCACCGAAGCAAGTACCGGCTACCCGTTTAGTGTGGGTGGTGAATGAGAGTTTATCATCCAACCACACCCCAAGGTTCCTGACTTCGGCCACTGGAGTGGGAACAGGGCCCAATTCAGATGGCCACCATTGGTCGCCCCAGAGCTTGCTTTCCCTACCAAAGATAATAACCTCGGTTTTAGAGGCATTAAGTTGGAGTCGATTGTTCCCCATCCAGCCCGCCACAGCTTTTAGCGCGGACTGAAAAGTGGGAGCATCCAAGTTGGGCTCACCATTAAGTGCCACCGCCAGCTGTGTGTCATAGGCGTATGACACCATGGTGAGACCAAAACTATGGGCAACCTCCGCCAACGGTTGAACATATAAATTAAATAAGGTAGGGCTTAGGGCCGATCCCTGCGGGACACCCTGCGAGATCGGGCGAGGAGCAGAAACAAAAGGGGGTGTGGACACTTTAAAGGTTCGATCAGTGAGGAAAGATCGAAACCACTCGAGTGCTCTCTCTCCAACTCCGGCCTCCTCAAGGCGGTGTAGGAGAATCTGGTGGGACACCGTATCAAAGGCGGCACTGAGATCCAATAGGATCAGTGCCGCCGTTTGACCCTGGTCCAGCATCTTCCTGATATGCTCCACCGCCGCTAGAAGAGCCGTCTCGGTACTGTGACCCGCACGGAACCCGTTCTGCGAGTTATCCAGTATCTTCCTGCAGATGGGATGACAGGATGTGATTAGCGTGTGATTCTGCTAATTTAGCTAGCCAGGGGAGCAGGGAAATAGGCCGGTAATGTTCCGATTTGCAGGCTCTGCAGTGGGACCTGAAGTTCAAGTGGGCACAGCATAAGGGAAATCTTGCCGACCTCGTTGAGCTAACGAAAGACCTGCGAAAGACCTGCAGTAGTGGCTATCAAACCACGATTGGGTCAGAGGCAGACCCTTCTCCCTTCCCCACACAGATCTCACAGTAGTGAGAGATGCGTCTCTTCTGTGATATGGTGGCCATCTGGGGGAGGTGGGGATCAGAGGACTATGGTTCTCAGCGGAAGCCAGGCTCCATATCAACCTGTTGGAGCTTCGGGCGATCCGATTGGCACTGAAAGCCTTTTTACCATCCATCAAGGGAATGCTAGTTCAGGAGTTCACGGACAATATAACCGCATGTGGTACCGCAAAAAAACAGGGCGGTGTGGGTTTGTGGGACCCTCTGTCAAGAGGCACTGTGTCTCTGGACCTGGCTGGAACTACAGGGCATTTCCCTGGTGGTTCAACATCTGGCAGGTTCTCATAACGCAAGAGTGAATGAACTCAGCCGACGGTGCCTTGCTTATCATGAGTGGCGTCTCCATCTGGAGGTGGTGCAAGGACTCTTTCACCGATGAGGAGAGCCTTGGTTAGATCTGTTCGAAGAGCAAGCACAATGGCAGCAATTTTGCCCGTTGGAGCTTACAAGGCGGCCCTCTCTCAGCTATGCTTTTCAGTGCGAGTGGAGCTCAGACCTCCGGTACGCCACTCCGCCCATACCATTCCTGCCCAGAGTGCTCAAAAAGATCAGGAGTGACTAAGCACAAGTTGTTCTTGTGCCTCCGGACTGGGTATGGAGAGCCTGGTATCCCGAGCTTCTGGCAATGAGCATCGATCCTCTGATCATTCAGGAGGATCTTCTATCGCAGCAGCAGGGGAGGGTTCTCCAGCCAAACCTGTCCACTCTCTGCCTCAGTGCATGGAGATTGAGAGGCGACAGTTGACCGCTTTTGCCCTTCCTGCTGAAGTCTGCTGCGTTTTCTTGACAGCCAGGTGCCCCTCCACGAAGTCAGATATACGCCTGCTGATGGAACACATTTTGTAACTATTGTACAGAAAAGTTAACCCCTTATCTGCCTCTCTGTCAGATGTTTTCCTGTTTATTCTTTCCTTGGCCCAGCAGGGCTTTGCGCACTCTGAAGGGCTACCTTTTGGGCCTTTCCCCCTTTCTTTGGCTGCCAGATCAGCCTTCACTTTTTAAATCCCCTCTTGTGCAGTGATTTTTGAAGGGGTGTACCCATTTTTCCCCCTCCCCTTTTACTATGCCACAGTGGGACCTTAACTTGGTCCTTACCTTTTTGATGTGTGACCTGTTTGAGCTGCTGCACAACTGCCCTCTACAGCGGCTCACTATCAAAACAGCCTATTTAGTGGCAATCACATCTGCCAGGAGGGTGAGTGAACTGCAGGCATCGCAGTCTCCTTACCTGACTGTTTATTCTGGACAAAGTGGTACTCCAGACTAGGGCATCTTTTCTGCCTACCATCTGGGACAGGCTGGTACTCTGCCCATTTTCTATGCACCTCCGCATCCTTCTAAGGAAGAGGAGTGTCTTCCCTTCTGAACCCAAAAAGTGCAGTATTGTTCTACCTTGATCGTACCAAAGAGTTCCAGGTTTTTGAGCAGTACCTCTGCACTCCTGTAGGTGGTGCCATGTGGCTCTGCACTGACTCTGTTCCTCTCCAGAAATGATGTTCGAAGCCTATATAAGTTGCCATCCTGCACACTGATGTCAGTTCCTTTCTTTCAGTGCCACACGGTGCAGATCCGGAGCTACCTCTTATCTCTTAGAGGGCATTTTGCCTCCAAAAACTCTAAAAGTCAGTATGTAAGGAAAAATGTCGCCTCTCAAGATGGCAGGATTTAAACATTGTAGGGACTGGTGCAAGCAAATATATGAGAGGTTTGCCTGCGGTACCTTGTGTCGACTCACAGCTTTAAGGCCTGCAGTGACTGTGAGCCGATTAGTCAAAAGGCCATTCAGGATTGTGAGGTGAAACACTAAATCGTCAAGCAGCTACAGACCCCATGTCAGGACTAGTCCTAATCCAAAGGTCGGTCTCAATCCTGTTCTAGCAATCGGTCCCAAGGTCAATCTCTACAAATCCTCGAATAAGTCAAAGAAAAAGCTTAAGAAATCTAAGCAAGAATCGGGCCCTTCCTGCCCCTTGATACATCTGAGAAGGCACAAGGGTGCCCTATGCCTCTCAGTCTGGCTCCCGAAGTCCGTCGACATCGGAGGCAATCCTGCAACTTGCCCTGCACAACCTGAGTTTCTGGCATCAAGGGAGATCCAAGAGTTCCATGGGGTCAGTCTTCAATTCTTTCTGATCCCTATCGACTCCCTCTGGTGCACCTACATCCCAACTGCGCCAAGACGTCCTCCTTCTGGGATTGCGCAGGCAAGTTTGCACTCCGTACCAATGGGACTCTCTGAGCCCACACCTGAGCCTCTTACGGGCTCCTTTGCAGATTCCACCTCAAGCTCCACATTCCACACCGGTCTCCAGAATGCCAACAGTGATGCCGACTCCATTGATGACTAAGCATGAGACACTATCCACTGTGCTCTCTGACTCGGAGTTAGTCACGACATTGGCTAAGCCCATGCTCTCTGTACATAGAGCTGCAGTCCTTGCCTACTCCACCGTAGCCTCTTAGCATTCTGTTTCACTAGGATAGAACTTTGTTGCAGGGATTCTGCTCAGACACAGAACTTAGCACCGAGATTCAGGATCTCAGTGAATCAGGGTGTACCAAAAACTCACATTAGTACCCAAAATCCCCTACCAGACTAGCATCAGTGTCTCATTAGCTCTTCGTCCTATAGCAAAGTAACCAATGATTAGATAACCCAGAACATGCGACTTAGGTTACCTCAGGTAAGGTGGGAAACATGAGCACTCTTTCGTTATACTCTCATACCAGTCCAGAACAGGGAGTAAAGGGAGACACAAGCAAGTTTAAAATGTTTATTTTAACGCCGTGATCTCAGGTGCAGCATCTTAGCTAATACAAGCAGACATATGATAAGAAATAAGCTTGTCAGCATAGTTACTATTCCATAAAATACAAATGGGGGAGAAAGCATGTTATAATGCTAAATGGAAACAGGTTAAATATATACCTATATTTCACCCTCCCTTGCTAGTAGGTTATTTTATAACTAAAGAAGGTCTCTTAGGCTTGCATAGGCGACCCCATACCTCAAGGATCAGCAGGAGTGAATCACATCAAGTTCTGCACAAGCTCTCAGCATACGAATGTTCTCCAAGTCTGTTCAATCATGCCTACACAGTGCATTATTAAAGGCGCCAGTATCTGAGGTGGCCACAGCTGCATATGTGTTATGTCTAGAACGTGTGCTGATCAGTTCGAACAACAGCCACAGTGTTGTAATAACCTTGAAGGCCTCGGCACTCACTGTTCAGACTAAGCTTACAAAGCAAGTCTAGCAATGTAGAAAAACAAGTTATTCTCATGTGAAGCAAAACACTCAGCCTAACTCTAAACAATTAATAAAGTGTGTGCTGTGTGCAAAAGACAGCAGAAAGGTAAAATGGGGTTTAAACTTCTAATAAGCTCATGCTAACCTAACACTGTGCGAATGCAAGGCTCAGCCCCACTACACCTTCTCTGTATTCCCTATTTGGGACAGACCCTGACAAGGAGTGTAATGCAGTAGACAGGTTTGGGCAACCCTACCATGAAAATAACTGTTATGAGGACCCCCATAATGCTAGTGGCTTCAACACCTATCTTGATACTGGCCTAGTTTCACCTCAAGCCCTGCCACTGAGGAAAGTGCATACTTGCAATGGTTATGCAGAGGGTGGCCGAGGTTCTCAACCTCAGGCTCTCCCCACCTTGGAGGTCAAACCTAACATACTAACTGAAGTCCTCCAACATATGCAGACCAACACTGAGCCCTTGTTGCCCTTTAAAGAGGCCCTCACCAACACTCCTGTATGGGCCTCAGACAAGCCTTGCTCTGGTCTCTTAGTAAATCGCCAGATTGGCAGCACAATTGTCCTGCCCCCAACGAGCCCTCTTTGATGACTTAGCACCTTTCTCCTGAGAGCTTGGTGGTGCATGCTTCCACCAGCCTGACACACCCAAAGGTTTTCCTGACTACTCCTCCGGCTAGGGAGTCAAAGAGAATAGAGACCTGTGGAAAGATTATATATTTTTTCCACAAGTTTAGCTATCCAATCGGTCAATGCCAGCTGTATTTTGGCTGCTATTCCCACACTCTCTGGGACTCTGTAACTCAAGTTCTCCCATGGGCCCCTTGTAAACCATACAAGAGGGCTGTGATGCTGTAAAATGTACTATCATATCATTGTGGCCTGAATACCACCAACTCCATTGGTTGAGCTATTGGCACTAGCGTCGCTATTCGTTGCCACACCTGGTTGAGATCTACGGGTTTCACCAGCAATGTTCAGTTGTCCTTTATGAACGTGCCCTTTAACAGGGCTCTCCTTTTTGGGGACACATTTGACAATGTCATGGAGCATTTCAAAGAAATTATGGCCTCAGCAACCTTCTTGGGCTTGTCTGACCCGCCATGCTAACCACACTCGACTTTTTGACTCTTTTGAGGCTCTTGCAGGGGCATCTCATACAGATAACTCCAGCCTCAGCAGGCTTCCCAGCCTTTTCGCATTCAAGGACGTGGCACCCACTGATCTGCGGTCAGGGTCAGCATGCCAGTTAATCCTCCATACCACCCCCCATCCCCAGCCGCCGCATGGCCCCACCTACCAAAATCCTTTAGCGTGGCCTTAGTGCAACACATCCACTTTGTTGGAGGTAGTATCCAAAACTTTTTACTGGCCTGGCAGGCCATAACTTCAGAAAGGTGGGTCTTGCAATCATACAGAAGGGTTATGCCTTAACTTTTCAAGCCTAAGGCCTACTCTGCACTTTCCACTATCTCCAGAATGATGGACAGAGGACCGTCTATCCTTCTTACTGCAGAATTTGCTAGCCCTTTTGGAAAAAAGAGCCTATAAAGAGGGTGTCCGCATCAGAAGTGGGTTGTGGTTGTTACTCTCTATTTCCTAGTGCCCCAGAAGGACCAAAACCTTTGTCCCATTTTAGACCTGCACACTCTCCTTCCAAAGGACAAACTGAAGATGCTTACTGTAGCCTAGGTTTTGTCTGCCCTCACCTTCTCTCACAACAACAGGGCAGGGCTCTGCACCCAGGTCTTTGCTATCTCCACATTCTGGCATGGAGATGGAGCAGTGAGAGCTGTACTACTTAGAACTTCCTACGGAGTTTGGTTGTTGTAATCTTGGCTGCCAGACTTCTCTTACCTGTCATTGGGACGAATTTGTGATTTGGTGCAGCATACGCCAGATTAACAGCCTCCAGTCCAAGTTACTTGACGTTCTTTTGTTTGTTTTGTCTGTTGTTCAGCAAGGCTTTGCTTTGGGCACAGTTAAGAGGTATCTTTCGGCTTTTTTAGGGTTTCAGGATCAGCCCTCATTGTTTAAATCACTGGTTGTGATTTTTTGAAAGGTTTCTAACACTTGTTTACCCCCTCTCCTTTCGTCATGCCATAGTGGGACCTTAACCATGTTCTCACATATTTGATGTGCACTCCTTTTGAGATTCTTCACAGCTGTTCCTTGCAGTTTGTCACCATCACCTTGCCGATTGAGTGAGCTTCAGGCTCTCTGTGTCAACCTGCCGTACACCACCTTTTTCCCTGACAATCTGGTTCTGTGACACCGCTCCACATCGGTCAGACCTTTACACTGCTGGCGTTCTGTGCTCCGCCTCACCTCTCTGAGGATGAGGAAAGACTCCATCGTTTAGACCCCAAAAGAGTGCTGAGCTTTTACATCGATCATATCCTATAACACTGTGTGGACAATCAGCTCTTTGTGGAGGGCGCAGAGGCAACCCGAACCGATATAATAAATCATGTCATGTGGACGGATACCAGCAACAAGCCAAATCACGGCGTCCAAGTCGCCGTTAATTCTTCAGGGCGAATTATTATATCGGTTCGGTTCCTGGGCCTCCATTAAGTACTTCAGGATAGTTCTCCTTATACACGATCCAACGCTTATACGTTTTTTGATCGTGTCATCTTGGATACCTGATTCCATTACTAATTAATAGTTGGATAGTTCCCAGCATGGCTTCCGATGAGCCCACAGTACTGAATCCGCCCTTACTGTGGTGATCAACAACATTCGTGCGAAGGTCGACAGGGGCCAGATCACTCTGCTGGTTCTACTCGATCTGACGGCGGCCTTCAACACCCTGTCCCCCTCCGTCCTGGTATCTAGGCTTAGGGAGATAGGTGTGGGTGGCTTCCCCCTCAGTCTTTTAGCCTCCTTTCTCCATCAAAGGGAGCAGAGAGTGAAGCTGGGAGATTTTCTGTCCCCTGCTGTACCTGTGCAACGTGGGGTCCCCCAGGGATTTTCTTTAAGTCCCATCCTGTTAAATATCTATGTGGCCCCACTTGCCAGGGTAGTGAGATCCTTTGGGTTTGAGGTTTTGTCGTATGCCGACGACACCCAAATCATGGTCTCCCTAACGTTGTCCGTGAATGATGCTGCCCTCAACTTCAGATCTTGCATGGAGGCAGTATCCCGCTGGATGGTCCAAAACTTCCTAAAACTCAATGGAGAAAAAACCGAGGTCTTGATCTTCGGGGGTGGCCAGGACATTTGGTCCAAAGACTGGTGGCCGGATTCTCTTGGGGACTGCCCTCTCCCTTCCAACTCTGCCAGGAATCTGGGGGTCCTGATTGATACCACTCTTTCCTTTGACCTTCAGGTCAGTAGGACTGTTTCCACCTGTTGTGGTATCATCAGGATCCTCAGAAAGATTGGATCTTATCTCTCCCCTGAAGCGAGGAAGCAGGCCACTGTGGCTCTGGTTTTGTCAAGACTCGATTATTGCAACGCTTTGTATGCGGGTATGAACAAGAGTCTTGTCCATCGCCTTCAGATGGTCCAGAATGCAGCAGCTAGGTTGGTCCTTAATCTTCCTAGGCTCTCCTCAGTCTCTCTGGCCAGAAGGGGCCTTCACTGGCTTCCCGTTCAGTCCAGGATCGTATTTAAGCTTCTCTGCTTTGCCCATGGGGCTTTTTACGGTTCTGGACCAGAGGGCATTAGAACTCTTCTGGTTCCTTACTTTCCTGGTAGAGCCCTTCGGTCCGCTACCAAAAATCTCTTCCTAGTTCCGAGATTTGCCAAGGCAAAATGGGGAGGCAGAGCTTTTCCCACCTTGGTTCCTAAACTCTGGAACTCCCTCCCCCGCTCTACCAGGACAACCATCCCTGGTACATTTTCGAAAGGATTTGAAAACTCTGCTTTTCCGAGAGGCCTACCTATAACCATTTACCCGGTGCTCTGAGACTGATACTTTGATACCTATTTTGTTAGGCGCCTTGATGCCCTTGGGCTAAGTCACGCCGTATAAATCCCCATTCATTCATTCATTCATTCAATTATTGAATTCGAGTACGGACTAGACATTTTTCTAAGAGCACCCCGGTTACAGACAATTACAGGCCGCCCTGGATTACTTGTGGTACACCAGTTTCGTGCTCTGGGATTATCTATATTCCTTCCTGGAGTACATCATCCCTGAATCAGAACCTTTGGAAAACCTCTGTTGTAAATATTGTACAGAGCCCGATGCACTATACATAACTGTAGTGAGTGCATGAGTCACAGATGGGTTTTGGACCACTGATTAAAAATATGAATCCAGTGCCCTCATGAAAGATGGTTGAAGTACATGGGACTTCTGAAATGCGCGTCAGCACATTTGTTCTGTGTTTGTACATTGTGATGTATTTTTCCTATTTTTTGTATATTGTATGTAATTGTATATATATATATATACATATATGTGTGTGTGTTTTTTTAAGTCTAGTGTATAACTGCATTGTGTTTTGGGGGTTTATTACATATTTGTTTATGTTGGGGACATGCACAGCCTATGGATGGATCTTCATCATGTTCATGGGGCTCTTTTTCATTTAATTAATTATATTTTTGTATCTGTTCTCTATAATGTTTGAATATGTACATCTGATACTAAAAGAAAATATTTTATAGGATATATAATTTTTGATTAAAAAAAAAGATTAATACTATGAGTCTATGGGGCATGTTTTTCAGGACGATCGCCCTATAGTGGTAAGACCTTTATCCATGCTGATGTGTGCCATCGGCGCGCCCTATGAGTTGTGCAGGCCACAAACTGTCCTTCATGCAGGTTAGTCCTCCTTAATTCTGAAATCAAGAACAGGAGAACCTCCCCTAGGTCCAAATATAAACAAAGGCGAACGCTCTAATCCAAGATTCAAAACATAATCCTTGTCCCACACAAGACTTGTTTATTTGGAAATCATACGTCTATTTATTTTTTAGAAAAAATTATTTTTCATTTATAAATCCAATCTAATAACAATAAAGACATAGATAAATACACAAGCTCTATTTACATTTCGAACTGAAAAAACATGCAGCCTGCCCACTCACCACTTCAATATCATCACCAATCACACTCACTCAAACCATCATCAGTCATACCAATCCACAATATATACAAAATCACACAATACAAAAGAAGAAAGAAAGCACATTCCTATATATACATTGTTTTTAAAAAAAGGCATACAACCAGAAAGGAAGAACAGAACAAAGGAACAATAAGCGCCGACGCGCGTTTCGTAACAGGACCGTTATTATCCAATCCTTCGTCAGGGCGCAGATAAATACAAAGAGGTTCTTCAATAATTTTTCACAACCATATACAAAAGATATAATTATCCATAGTGCTTATTATCAATTTTCTCGTTGATAGATGAATTCCAGGCTGCAGCTTCACGTCACATTATTTAGTCATATCCATACCCTCAGAGGCGAGAGAAACATGGGCGAAGTAAGATGGCAAGAAGGTTCTCCTGTTCTTGATTTCAGAGTTTTTCCCTGCTTCCCTCCCATAGCATTCGTATTCAGGGACCCTCTTGTGTTTTTGATTCAGTCCTCATTAATTGTCAGAAGTGCATCGTACGTAGCTATGCTCGTTGTACCAAGTTTGTATAAGATACACCTCCACTTGAAGTTCCCATGGCCCTTAGGGAGCGTCGTCTTGTAAGTTATGGACTTTAGTGGCCGTTGCTTGGGTAGTACTAAGGGCCCTTGCTGCTTCTGCGTGGAACTTGCCCTTTCCTGCAAGGGCTGTCGGCTCTGTGCTGGTAAAGAGGAGCTTTAGTGTCTCTTTGCACGTTCTCACGTGATTTTGCAAAAACAGAGATCTTAAATATAGTCGCCTTTGACCCTGCAACACTGGGCAGCAGTGATGTGCCCTGCTGATTCTGTATGGTAATGACACAGGCGACATCCCTTGTTCCCAGGCACACTGTGTTTCCAATGGGTCCTGTAGTCCTGAATTGGCAATGTGAGGAGCCTAGTTTTCAATACGTCCTGGAGTGCAGACCTCCCCAGCCCTGCTTTCAAGTAAGGTTGACTTACTGTAATTTTATGTTACTGAACGAGGCCATCCGTGCCAGGAATATAACTGAATCGTTCGAGGTCCTGTAGCCTTGAGATACATTTGCCCTGTTTCATGAGGACGTTTTTCCGGCTGGCCATTGTAAGCGGTATATCGGTTATAGACTCCGGTGGTCAGCTCAGGGTCTCATTAGCCTTTAAGAGATACCTGGTCCAAACACTGTTGTTGTCCTGGAAAACTACTTTTAGTGATTCTCTAATTGTGTCATGGTCTGCTTTGGTCACCCTATAGTGCAGTTTGATGATGTCTTTTTTACATTCAATGTCCATCGCTGGAATATTGAACTCCAGTCGAATCAGAGTGCGCCTGGTTGAGTAGGGAAGGTTAAATACCTTTCAGTAAGCCTTTATATGTAGTAGCTCAATTTTCTTGGTCATTTGGCTGAGAACAAGGTAGCTGTAACTCAACGCGGGTATGAGTTTAGCTCGCATGACCCATCGGATACCCTCTACAGAATGACTTTGAAGCTTATATTTTAATTTGAATAGACAGTATATGACCTTGGCCGCCTTTGCTTCAACCGCCTTAGCCTGCAATTTTGACCTCCCTTGTCTGTAAATAGTATTCCCAGGTAGTTATTGTTGGTGGTGGTAGTGATCCTTAATGGTCCAAGATGCCATTCTAGCAGGTGCTTTTTGGGTTTATGGCCGAAGACCAGGACCTTTGTTTTTGAGGCATTGGCGCGGAGTAGTTTGTCCATGTTATAAAGATGTAATGGCTCCAATGCCCTTATCATGCCGATTCTGGTGTGATCTAATAGTACCAGATCATCGGTGCATTGCATAATAGGGAGTCTGAGATGATTTAATTTTGGTGGAAAATTGTTAGCTTTCAATAAATAACACCTCTCTCAAGTCTGCAGTGTATAAATTAAACAAGGTGGGAGAAATCACGCAACCCTGTTTTAACCCTTTGCTGGTATAAATTTTGGCCGTTGCATGTGTTTGCGAGAGCTTGGTGCGAACCCATGTGCATGTGTGGAGCATCATTATGTCTGCCAAGAGCTTCTTTGGAATGCCTCACTTTACAAGCTTGGCCCAGAGATTGTGACGGTCAACGCGGTCAAAGGCTGCAGAGGAGGGGAGTGGTTACCAAGATAAAGTTTGAACCAACACAAAGGATTTCCCCGTATCATTGACACAAAGATCGCTTGGTTAGGAGTTTGAGATCCTGGTTAAGTCTTTGAAAAAAGATGGAAAGTACATACATGACAGGGACTGATCAAGAGGCCTGCTCGGTACAAATGATAAAGATTGATATAAGAGAGGGAGATAGTTTTGGTCTTGAAGAAGGTGGTTAGAATCTGTTGGATACTACCGAAACGCATCAACATATTTATAAGCCTAAATTTGTGGAACATACCGCACGCTAGATGAGAACCTCTACTGATCATATGCCTGTATTGATTACTTGCACAAATTATCATTTTAATGACAAAGTGTACTCTCATATGTGTTTTTCTCTCTCCCAAATTTGTGATTTGGAATTTTAACTATGGTGTAATATTGTTTAGGTATATGTTTTTATCACTTTTTACGAATTTAACTATATATGAATTTCTAGATCACAATCGATGTGCCTTGATCTCTTGTGATTAAATATCACTTTTATCTCTCTTAGGAATTGCACTTTGTCTATATTAATTACTAGATTATAAATGAAGTCTTGATCTTTTGTGAAGAAATATATATTAAGTATTTGACACTGTCAGTAAGTCTGTGGCACTATAATCAATTGTGGGGGTTGTGCGTAATGGATGTGAGTGAGCTCAAGACTGTATGTTAATTGAATGTTGCTGTATGTTACCCACGGTGAGGTTGCACACCAAATGGAATCGTTTTTTAATTACTTTACAGTTTTATACGGAGCTCTGTCCCTTTGGTCTGAGGGGCTCCTCACAAGCTATTATTTTCTTATTGTAATGCCTGTGTTTCTGCCATTTAAATTTGAATTATTTGTGAAGCGCATTATACCTGGGGTGTCAAAGTGCTAGCTAAACATAGGAGCAGCTGCAGGAGAGACAAACAAGACCTATTCATCAAAGCAAGGAGAAGAGAAAGGTTTTCAAGAAACTCTGGGTCGCCTGGATCAGGGCAGGGTGTTGGTACCTTGTGATCTGTCAGCTCATAGTTGGTCCTGAACATGGTTTAGTCAAGGTCCCAAAAATCGTGTCGGTCAGAACCTCATTCAACTAAAAAGGAGGCTCTGAACTTGTTTAGCAGGCTGAACCACCTCTGTAGGTACGTTGGTCTTAACTTCCTGAGAAGGAAGGTGAAGGTCGGTAACATTTGCCACCCTTTGCAGTTAGCACTATGGTAAAGGAGGCACTGTCTTTGGTGGCAAAACCCGGGGAGAAAACAATCCAGTGTCCTGCGAGATATTCAGACCACTGCCATTCTGGAGGTTTTTAGTACTAGTTATTACCTTGGTATGGCAATTTCATCCCTAGAGTCAAACCCCCGCAGTCAGAATCTGTGCAGAATAATTAATTGTAAAGCGCATTATTCCCAGGGTTGTCAGGGTGCTAGCTAAACATAGGAGCAGCTGCAGGAGAGACCATCAAGACCTGTTCATCAAAAAAAGGAGGATAGAAAGGCCTGGATCAGGGCAGGGTGGTGGCACCTTGCGATTTGTCAACTCACAGTTGGTCCTGAACAGCATGAGAGGAAAGGCTGGCGAGGTGGGTAGGAACGGTGTTCCAGAGGTTTGCAGAAGTGACTCGAAAAGAATTGCCCAAATCCCCCCCCCCCCCCCCCCACCCCCCAAACCTGGCGTTCCGACATCTCAGGACCTCCTCCTTTGTAAGATCTGCAGAACTCAACTGTCTATTAGGAGTCTACCCGTGGAAAACCGCTCTCAAATGCATCAGCTCTTGGCAGTGGAGAGCAGTGTGCACTAGATAAAGAGCTTTAAGTCACCCGCTTTTTGACGCGCAGCCAATGCAGAGAGCGAAGGCCCTCTCTGGTTGACAGACAATTAGGGGCATTCAGGACCAGACAGGCAGACGCATTGTGGTTAATCTGGAGTCTATTTTGTGTGCCTTTATTACTATTAAGGTACAGGGCATTGCGGTAGCCAATGTACAAAGTAATAAGTGCAATGACCACGGCAACTCTGAAGGTCATCAGGGATGAAAGGAAAAACCTTCCTTAAGATTTTGATGGTGTGAAAACTGGAGCTCGCAATCCTCTTCGCCTGAGTATCAAAGGAAAGGGAGTATCAAAGACCACACCTAAATGTTTAGCCTCAGAGACAGGAATAGGTACAGGGCTGCAGAGCTCTAGCCACCACAGCTCTGACCATTCTGGCCTTTGCTCTCCAAAATTCAAGATCTCAGTCTTGTTGGTATTCAATTTCAGCCAATTATCTTTCATCCAGTTGTTAATGTTAGCCGTACAGTGTTTAAGCCTTTCTGCCACCACTGGAATTTAGTCTGCAATTGACACAATAATTTGTGTATCATCCGCATACGATAATACTTGAAAACGGAAGGATCTAATCAATTTATTCAAGAGAGCAACATAAACTTAAACAAAGTCGGGATAAGAGAAGAGCCCTGTGGCACCCCACACGGTAGCTGAAATGAATCAGACCTAAAGTTGGCATAACTCACAGTGGTTGATCTATTGTTGAGAAGGAACTTCATCAGGGCCAGGACAGATCCTCCCTGACCACAGGCCTCGATGTCTCCGTTTGTGGTGCTGAGCTATCTTGTAGGGGACTTCTGCCATCCATCTTTGGAATGCTTTTATATATGTATCAATTTAAGGTATTCATATTGTAAGGACATCAAGTCCATGTCAGTTGCTTCAGATAAACAGCGCAATTTACAACAACCACCTGAGATGCTTACTAACAGCACTGCTCTGAAGAAAGACGAAGCCGGATATAATAACACATTCTTTCTTAGTGTTGCTAGGGGGCAGTGTTGTACCACAAATAAATTAGGTCTGCTTGCGTACAGCTAAGTAAGCTATTTTTTTATACAATTGGAGCATTTTGATGGAGGAGGGAAATTCATTTAATTTAAGTAGACAATGCACGTTTTCTCGCCGTTTTATTTTTAGCCAAAGTCTACAAAAGAAGGAAAAGGACAGTGCAGGAGCGAGATCCCAGATTTAACGAGTTCATAACTACAGCGAGGAAGCGGCGCACAGATCTTACAGGCTCTCAGAACCTGGACGTTTATTATGAGACGTTGCAGCAGGGCGAGGTGACCTGTTTCCTGCGTCTCAGCGACTGCAATTGCGAGCTATTGAGATCAAACTGTCTCCAGGCGGGGAACCAGGATAACGAACGGTGCCGCCACCCTGCGCTGCCCACGAGATCACCGTGACTGAAGTGGCGCTCTGCGGGTGCAGCCCCACCGGGAAGGGACGTGCGCAGACAATGCAGCGCGCGACACAGCTGCAGCCCTTGTGAGCAGCGGCTTGATAGGATGTCTTCCTCACCTGTGGCCGTCATTAACCGGCTGCCGGAGCTTCCTCGACCCGGGCGCAGCGTTCCTACGGCTAGCCCGCTGGGGACAATTTAAGAAGTTATCAATAACGATGCATTCAGCGATGAGGAATGTGCCCAACCATACGTTTTTTGACGGGAAGATGAATTGTTGCTAGTTTATTTTTCGACTAAATCTGGGTAGAAAGTGGAGTTAATCTGCTGAGCCGTATACCGTGAAAGCAAAACGTTCTGATATCAATCACTTTCGGTTACTTTACATATATTTATTTGATAAATCTGTGTACATCATTACTCTGGTTGAAGACGTATCCAGGCTAGCCGTACACTTGCTCAGGAGTCTAACTTTACCCAAACGATTCAGGGGAACCTTTGCTTTCACCTCTAGAGTTATCCATCGTGACACCCAGTGACATGAAGTATAACCTTGTAGCCACCCCGATTTACTCTTCATAGGCTAGGGGAGACTATCAAATCAGGCTCTTGGATTCTGGATCTGGGAGTTAGTTCCACGAGCTCCTAATGATGAAGATGCATGGGGAATGAGCACATATTACACGATTCTAAGGTCTGCAGTCATTCTGCCTTGATGCACCCCAATGCAATTTGAGACCGGGAAGCTAAGCTCTTTAAAGCAAAGCATTGCAAAAGCCTTACAAAACCCTATGCTATGATCAATTGAGATCTAAAGGAAGGTCCTGGTCCCTTGGTCTCTTTCGTGACAAATCATCTTCAAGGTCTAAGCAGGGGCAGCTCCTCCGCTAAGGCGGAGGAGCGTCGCCCGAGTGGCGTTCAGCACGGCAAAAAAGCAAAAATAAAAAGATAATAACACAATGTTATTATAATTTTATTTTTCTGTGCTGGAGCAGCTTTGTGGGTCAGGGGCAGGGCTGCGCAGGTAGGAGGAGTGGTGGCACACTCCTAAGTGCGCATGAATGTTTGGCCGGCCTTCTGGGGCCGGCCAAACATTCATGCTCACTTAGCATGTTCTGCTCCCAGGCTGCATTACAGCCTGGGTGGAGAACATGCCCAGGCTTCCCTTCCCCAGCTGAGCGCCGAACCATGGCGCTCAGACCAATCACAACACTGCAGTGCCGCATTGTGATTTGCTATGGGGAACCTGGGTGCTTACCAATCACAACACTGCTCTGCAGCGTTGTGATTGGCTCAGGGAATCCCCTCCTGCTTCCGGTTCCAGCAGAAGCCAGGAAGAGGACTGGCTGCCGACAAGTTAGTGATTTCTTTTGATTCCCGCCCCACTACTGATTTGCGGGACCAGCCGAAACTGGATCTAAGTCCTCTGGCAAATCAATTTCGATTTCCCGAGAAGGTGCAAGGGCATCATTGTCCCTCCAGGTTACAATCCCAAATTAGCTCTACTTTGGACTCAATTCCAACTCTTGTCTTAAAGGGCATCTGGAATTTCCAGGCCATCAGTGATGCCACAGCAAATTTAGGACTTTTGCTAAGTCAGGCTGCTGCTTTTTTGGCACTTTACCAACTATCTCTTGCATGCCAACAGGCCCCAGAAGGTGAAAGTCCTCACAACTGGGCTTTTGCCAGCAGGTCAGTGCTCTGTACCATTCGAGTCCTATGGATTTGCTTTGGGCTCTGTACTGACTTCAGTGTCTATTCCGTCCCCTGTACCACAACCTCTGCTAAAATTCGATCCGCCAATGGCATCCTCAGACCTTGGTCCTGGGATTGCACTCTCCCGGCTGCTCCGCTGTACTCTGCGTCGCCTCTGGCAGCCAGCCCGACCATTGCAGGGTTCAAGACCACCCTGATTCCGCTTTTCCTGTTGCACGTTTGTGGTTTGTGATTTTATTTTACTGGTGTAATTGTATTTCCCTGCTGCTGTTTTTCTGTTCATTAGTGTGCCTGTATTCCCTCTTTGCCCATTGTCCAGTGTTGGTGCTCCCCTTAATCTCCCCTCCGTCTGCCGCTGATCTCTGACCCCTACCGTCCCGCCTCCCAGCTGCACCTCCCTCCCCTACATTAAAGCGACCGATGTGCGGTCGCGCTCAAGGCAGGCCTAAGGCAAGACCGTCTGAGACCCGACTAGCGCCAGGAACCCTGGTCCGCTGAGACCCCACAGCTACAACTCTACCACCCGCTCTTGCAGACGCCTAGAGAAAACCTGGCAAAACCTGAAAAACACAGAATCACGATACAACCACAAGAGCGCACTGAAGGATTACCACCAACGCATAAGACACCGCAAACGGGCCTTCCTTAGAGACAAAGTCCGGACCAACCCGGACAACGCCAAGGAACTGTTCAACGTCATACAGCAGTTCGCCAAATCCACCTGCGAAGCCACGGACGTCACACCCTCCCAGGAACTCTGCAACAAGCTCAGCTCCTACTTCCATCTGAAGATCAAGGCCCTCTACGACAACTTCAGCGAACCAACGACGAACACCACCCCCCATACCCACTGCCGCCGGTAAGCCTACCATCAGGTCCTGGGATCCCGGTACCGTCAAACTCATCTCTGCGACCATGAAGAAAACCCACTCAGAAGCCCCAATGGACCCCTGCCCACCACACATATTCCGCAGGGCTGCTGCCGTCATTACACCCGAACTAGGACGAACCATCAACGCCTCCCTCAGATCAGGCACCTGCCCAGACGACTGGAAACGGGCAGAGGTAAAACCCCTCCTCAAGAAACCAACAGCGACCCTACGGACCTGAAAAAATACCGGCCCATCTCTCTCCTCCCCTTCGCGGCCAAAGGCACTGAGAGAATCGTAAACACCTTCATAGAAGAGAACTCCATCCTGGACGCCTCCCAGTCTGGTTTCCGCAGCAACCACAGCACCAAGACCGCCCTCTTCACCGTCACCGACAACATCCGAATGCTACTGGATCAGGACCACACCTCGGCCCTCATCCTTTTAGACCTCTCCGCAGCTTTTGAAACTGTCTCACATCGCACGCTCGCAGCCAGACTCCACGACGCAAGAATACAAGCAGCCGCCCATGACTGGATCCAATCCTCCCTCTCCTACAGAAACCCAGAAGATCCGACTCCATCCGTTCCTCTCCAAACGCACTGAAATCAGCTGCGGAGTACCCCAGGGATCATCACTCAGCTCCACGCTCTTCAACATCTACATGGCCCCCCTCGCCGCCATCGTCAGACAGCATGGGCTCAGCATCGTATCCTACATTGACGACACCCAGCTCATCTTCTCGCTCATGAAGAATCCCGAAGACACCAGACTCTGCTTCCAGGAAGGAATGAAGAACGTGGCAGCCTGGATGAAGGACAGCTGCCTGAAGCGAAACTCGGAGAAAACCGAGGTCCTCATCCTCGGACCCTGCACCACCACCTGGAACAACACCTGATGGCCCTGCACCCTCGGGAGCCCATCCACCTTTTACAGACCACGCTTGGAACCTCTGCATCATCCTTGACATCTCCCTCCTTATGAACCACCAGATCAACGCCGTCGCCTCCACCAGCTTCAACTGCCTTTGCATCCTTTGTAAGACCTTCAAATGGATCCCCCCCGACTGGAGAAGGACCGTCACCCACGCACTCATAACCAGCAGACTGGACTACGGCAACACTCTCTACGCCGGAATCAACAAAACTCTTCAACACAAACTCCAAACCATCCAGAACGCCGGGGCCAGACTCGTCCTTGGGACACGGCGCCACAAGCACATGACCCAACACCTACGAGGACTCCACTGGTTCCCCGTCGAAAAGAGGGTCACCTTCAAACTCCTCACCCATGCCTACAAATGCCTCAACAAAATCGGACCCAAATACCTTAACAAGATATTATTCTTCCACATACCCAAGAGGAACCTCCGCTCCGCCGACCTCGCCCTGGCAGAGGTTCCCAGCATCCACAGAAACAGAACCGGCAGGAGAGCTTTCTCCTACATCGCAGCGAAAACCTGGAACGAGCTCCCTGTGAACATCAGATGCCCCTGACACTGCACATGTTCAGGAAGGACATCAAGGCCTGGCTCTTCAACTGACCCGGAGCCGCAACCACCCCCCAGCACCTTGAGACCCTCACGGGTGAGTAGAGCGCTATATAAACCCCTGATTGATTGATCACAATCGACTCCAGACGACGATGGCCACCCCATAGTGCTGCCCTAACTTCTACCAACCCTGTGCTCTGTTGTATCTGAGCCGCAACTTATTTACCCACTATTCGGACTCTGACACAGTGCTTCTTCCTTCTTGAAGGGCTCAGGTCCTCTGTTAATCATTCTGCACAAACTTTGACAACAGGGGTTTTATTCTGGGGATGAGATTCCCATACCAAGAGAATAACTAGTCCAAAAACCTCCATAATGGCATGGTTTGGATATCTCGCCAGACACTGGACTGTTTTCTCCCCTGGGTTTTGCCACCAAAGATCGTCCCCCCTTTACCATGGTGCTGCAAAGAGCGGCAGATGTTCTCAACCTTCACCTTCTTACTCAGCAAGTAAAGATCAACGTTCAACTGAGGTGCTTCAGCCTGGCTAAACAAGTTCAAAGCCTCCTTTGTCGTTCAATGAGGTCCAGACAATACAATTTTGGATACCTTGTCTAAACCATGTTCAGGATCACCTGTGAATTGACAAATTGAAAAGTGCCACCATCTTGTTCATCTCCAGGCGACCCAGAGTCTCTTGCTTAGAGCTTTGTGGTACAGGCTTCGACCAGTAAGATACATCCAAAGTGGTTTCCTGGCAGGTAATTGAAGAGGATAGAAAACCTTTGTTAAAAGGATGTTTTTCTCAACATGCTTGGCCCTTCGCTCTGTGAATACTTGGCTGCTTTTCTAACACATTGTGGGACTCAGTGGCACAGGCATGGCCCAGGTCTCAGAAGAAGCTTGTGCCTTGCAGAACATTCATGATGCAGCCAAATTCATAAGTCACTGTGGACTTGATACCATTGATTCCCAATGTAGAGCTATCAGCACTAGTGTGGGGTATCGCAGGCACTCATAGATGCGGTCCACTGGGTTTTTAGGTGATGTCCAGGATTGCCTTTTTTTTTTTTTTTTCCAAAACCTTTATTGCAACATATAATCACACACAGCACGTGGCCCACAACCCAGCGGGCCAGCCGCTACAACATAAAAGAATGAGCCTCCGTATTGGAAAATTCTGCACATCAGTTACTGTGGCCGCGTTCCGGACAACTCGCTCTGTAGGGAATGTGCCGCACTCACAAGTAAATTCCTGCTCGCCCAAGGCTTAGGTTTTGGTTTTTATGCTTTAAACAATAAACAAACCTAAAAATCAACAAAGAGATCTCGGGTAGGTCAGCTCGCGCCGAAGCGATTCCGCACACGTCGTGCTTTGCAAAGTTCCTGGCAAATTGTCCTGCAAAACATTCTTACCATTACCCACAACAAATAGTGCTGATGACAAGGTTGCATGGAAGTCCTACGGTGCACCTGCTATATTGTCCCCTTTCGTGCCATCCCCCCCACCTCCCCAGTGCCACCCGCTGCCCCCACCCCTCCCCCACTCCACCCCCTCCTGTGGACGCTACTCGTCCTCATCTTCCTCGTCAGACGATGGCGGTTCGTCCTCTGGTAGGGGCTCACAAATGTCTCCCCGGTAAGTGTTCCACGGGGACCAGATCTTATTCCATTTCCTCGGGCAAGCCCTGTTTTTATACACCTCCCTTTCTGTGAGCATCACCTTGTCCAAATTCTCACACCACTGTGACCTCGTCGGCACTTCCGCGGCCCCCCATTTCTGTGCTATGTCCCTCTTAGCTATGACCAGCCCCAACGTGACCCATTGCAACCCGTACCTGGTCAAATCATTAGGTTCCCACACATTAAGTAAACATTTGCGCGGTTCAGGGATCAGGGAGGTTCCTACAGTTTGTGATATGGTGCGCAGTATGCTTCTCCAGTATTCTTGAATGCGGGGACAGTCCCATATCGTGTGGAAGAAAGTTCCCTCCTCCCCACACCCACGGAGACAAAATGGGTGTTGCGCGCGGTGTATGAGGTGTAGCGTCGTCCTAGTATAATATACCCTGTGCAGTATTTTGAGCTGTATGAGCCGGAATTTAGCTGATATGCCTACTTCTTTGGGCGAAGCCACTGCTTCGTTCCACTCGGTTTCATCCATAGCTGCCACATCCCCCTCCCACTTTTCCTTAAGTTTGAGCATGGGGTCCGGTAGATTGTTGCTTAACTTTCTATACGTGAGTGAAGTGGCTCGTTCTGGCATATATTCCGTAAGGAGACGGTCCTCTAGTGGCGAGGCCTCTGGCACCTCCGTGTCTGGGGGGATGGCTGCTAGTAATGCATGTCGGATCTGTGCATATCGAAATGTTTCTCGAGGTCCTAGCTCGTATTGTTCTCTCAGTCGTGCAAACGGAATCACCGTGCCCCGGTCCCACAGATCCCCCACCGTGGATATGCCTAACATGTCCCATTGGGTGAAGCCCGCACTGTTCCGTAGGTTCCCCAGCGCCCGGGAGTCCCACAAGGACGTAAGTTTCGTCATCCTCCCCTTCCACCCTAGAGTCGCCTGGGCCCTGTGCCATAACCCCGCAGTGAGTTTTGTGGGTCCCTGAAGTGTGCGCACCTTGCGTTGGTCGTATAAAGGGGCCAATAGGGTACTAGTTCCCAACTGCGTCCTGTCTGCCCTGAACGCAGGGTCATTTTGGGGGGCATGTATCCACTGGTTTATAATTTTCAGCTGCGCCGCCCAATAATACAGTTTCAGGTCCGGCAATGCAATTCCTCCATCAAACCACCCTCTATGCAGCTTGGCCTGCGCTATGCGGGCCGGGCGGTTACTCCACAGGAGACTCGCCACCACCGCCGACACTCTCCTAAAGTATCCTGGTTCCACCGGGTACGGCGTATTCTCCAGTATGTAAAGGAATCGCGGCAATGACATCATTTTATATAAAGCTGCCTTACCCAGCATCGTGAGGGGCAGCCCGGCCCACACCCCGACGTCTTGTTTGAGTCGTTCTAAAGGAGGCATCAGGTTTTTCCGCGCAAATTCAGTCGGGTCCCTGGTGACATGTATGCCCAGGTACTTGAAGGAAGAACCGGCCTCGGTCAGGGGGCCACGAGCATCCAGTGTCGGGCCTGGTCCCTTCAAAACATACAATACCGACTTATTCCAGTTCAACGTGTATCCCGAGACTTTCCCGTGATCATCACACAGAGTCAGAAGCGCCGGAATACTATGGTCCGGGTCCGTGAGGTAAACCAACATGTCGTCTGCGTATAGCGAGACGCGATCCTCCTCCCCCCCAGCCCAGGAAATCCCCCTAATCAGTGGTGTGGACCTTATCAGGTGCGCCAGCGGTTCCAGGGCGATCGCAAAGAGTAGTGGCGACAGGGGGCAACCTTGACGAGTTCCTCTACCCAGTGGAAATGTGCGTGAGATATGACCATTCGCTACCACCTGTGCCATTGGCCCCGCATATAACAGCCTAACCCATGCTATGAATTTGGGACCGAACCCCAAGTGCGCCAGGACTTCGAACAGGTATGTCCACTCAACCATATCGAATGCCATTTTCGCATCGAGAGCCAATACTACCGCCGGCTCGAGAATCGACTCCGCTCCCGCCAGCACTCCGTGCACTCTCCTCAGATTCAATGCCGTGTTTCTATGCGGCATGAACCCGGACTGGTCGGGGTGTATAAGGTCCGGCAGGTGCGTCAGCAACCGGGTAGCTAGGAGTTTGGCTAGTATTTTAGCTTCTGCATTGAGCAGGGAAATGGGGCGATATGAGTCGCAGTCTTCCGGTGGCTTCCCGGGTTTGGGGATCGCGATAATCGTCGCTAGTCTTTGGTCTGGTGGCAGCTCGCCCCTCACTAGGCTATCCTCGTACATGGCCAGCAGGTATTCACTAAGCCGTCCCGATGCGGCCTGGTACCACTCAACCGGGATGCCATTCGGGCCGCTCGCCTTACCGGGCTTCAATGCTCGTATTGCCATCTGGACTTCATCCACCGTCAGATCTGCCTCCAGGGCATCTGAAGCCTCCGGCTGCAACCGCGGTGTGTGGATCGGCTCTAGCGCTGCCCTGGCCATTTCCACCGTCACCTCCCTATCAGACGTGTAAACACCCTCAAAATGGACAGCGAATATCTCTACGATGCGCTCCGGGCTCGTATGTAGCACCCCCCCTCTATCCGCCACCCGTTGGATACCTCTAGAGCTCCCTCCTTTCTTGTCCAACCAGGCCAGCATCTTGCCCGCTTTGTCTCCTACGTCATATATTCTGTTCCTAGTTTCCGTTATCTGCCCTCCGACCTGATGCCGCAGATACTCCGTATATGTGTGCTGCTGGAGGCGCAGTGTGTGGGCAGAGTCCGGTGTGGGGTGTGTCTCGTGTGTCACTGTCGCTTCTCTCAGTGCCAGCTCTATTTCGGCCAATTCGCGCGCCCTTTCTCTCCTATGGCCTGCAAGTGTAGCGATTGCGTGCCCCCTCAGCACTGTCTTGTACGCCTCCCACAGGGTCGCTGCCGACTGCACGGACTCTAGATTCTCTTCGAAGTAAAGCTTCGTCGCCGCCTTGAGCGCCTTCCTGACCTTGGGCACCTGGAGGCACGCTGCCGGGATAGGGTATATCCGTTTACGGATTTTCCCCTGGGTGGAGAGTGTTAAGAGAACCGGGGAGTGGTCCGAAATGCCCCTAGGGTGAATGTCTATGTTGTCCATGTGTTGCAGACTATCCCCCAGCGCCAGGAAGTAGTCTATCCTCGTGAGGCTATTGTGGACAGCTGAGTGGTAAGTGTATTGACTCATGTTTGGGTGTGCATGCCTCCACATATCCACCAGACCCATTGCAGTCAGAAATCGTTGGAAGCGTGAGGGAACCCCTGACGGCCCCATGGGTGGGAATCTATCAAGTGTGACGTCCACAGTGGCATTAAAGTCCCCCCCAAGGATAATGTCCCCCTCCGGAAGTGCCAGCAGGAATTCGCCCAGAGCCGGGAGCATGGCGGAATGGAGGGCTGGTGGAATATAGATCGAAACCACATTAAGAAGTCTCCCTTCCCACTGACCCTGTATGGCCGCAAAGCAACCCTGCCCATCTGTCTTCGTGCTTAGTGGTATAAATTGTGAGGATTTCTGAAGTAATATCCCAGTCCCTCGAGACCCAGAGGAGAACTCTGAATGCACCGCCATTCGATAACCCCTCCTATCAAGTGCCTCTACAGTCCCCCCTGGGAGATGAGTTTCCTGTAGAAGCGCCAGAGCCGGCCCCTGTCTTTTCAATGCAGTGAGTACCAGCCCTCGCTTCACCTTATCCCCCAGGCCCCGCACGTTCCATGTTAGAATGCGAAGGGGTGCACCCCGGGGACTAGGTGCACTCACTTCCCCCCTACGTTGTGAGCAATCTGCCATGACCCATCGTGTGGCTATCTATGCGACTAATATGCCCTACGACCATCGTGTCTCTCCCTTCCTGACCCTCGTGACATCGCGGGCACCCGCCAGCACCACCCGACCAACCCAGTAGATCTCCTAAAAACTCAACTAGCTCCCCTTCTCCCTTCCCCAACTGAACCTGGAGAAACATGCAGCAGAATACAATTCGCGATACACTTAAAATATTCAAACATCCCCCCCTCTCCCCCCCCCTCCCTGCCTCCCTGCCAGACGGGCTTAAAACTGACCGCCTCCCCAACTCAGCAGAGTGCTTTACCCAACCCATTAACAGTACTTGCTTGCTGGGGTGAAGTGTCCTCCGGAGTAGACATGACCCCTGCCCCCTCCGGTCTCCCCCAGCCAGTGTCTAAGCCGGGACACACCCACGAAGCCATGGCAATGTTCCTTCCATTCATTGTCGGGGACTACTCCTCCACTTCTTCCAGACTAACGGCGTGCTCCTGCGCTTGTGAGTGCGTAGATTCAATTCCACCTGATGCTTGGGACCTCGGCTGGCTGCCTCCTCGGTGGGTCTGGTTCGTTCTCTGAGAGCGGCGGGGTAATCCTACCTGGCGCCATCCATCCAGCCAATCACGCGCTGACTCTGGCGTATCAAAAAACCAAGTCTTGCCGTCCGCGACCACCCGCAGCCGGGCCGGGAACAGCATCGAGTACGGCAATTCCTTAGTCCTCAGTTCCCTTTTGATGTCAAGGAAGGTCCTCCGTCGGCGCGCCACCTCCGCTGTATAGTCCGGGAAAAAGGCTATCGTGGAGTTCTGGATTTGAAGCGGCGCCGCCCTCCTAGCCGTCTGTAGGATCGCATCCCGGTCCCGAAAGTTGAACAGTCTCGCTATGATGGGTCTGGGGGCGGCCCCAGTCTTGGGCTGACCCCCTGGAACTCTGTGCGCCCTTTCGACGGAGAAGAAGTGCGAGAGGCCTTTGGGCTTGAGCTGTGTCTTGACCAGGTCCTCCACGTACAGATCCATGGCTTTAGTTCCTTCCGACTCCGGGACCCCAAGAATTCTTATGTTGTTGCGCCTCGAGCGCCCTTCCTGATCGTCCAGTTTTTCTTTCAGCGTCTTATTCTCGGCCGCCACTCGTTCCATTGCCAATTGTAGGTCGGAGACGTCCTCCACTAGAGACTTAGTGACCACCTCGACCTGTTTCACTCTTTCTCCCATTTTCTGGAAGTCCGCCCTCAGGAGCGAGACTTCTGTGGCCGTGGATCCCACTGTAGCCTGTACCTGTGCCAGCGCCTTCATCACGTCCTCAAGCGTCGCTTTTTTGGTCCCATCAGTCTCTGGCGATTTACCCGTTGACGTGCGTGGTTCAGCCTGAGAGTGCGCCTGCCTCTCATAAGCAAATTTGGATAGTGTAGATTGCGACGAGGAGTTCTTCGGGGCCCTGCCTGCCATGTTGCGACCCTGCTCCTTACAGTCTGTGGGGCGTCAGTGAGTAATGGGTGAGGGGTGGACCTCGATGTTCGCGTCCACTTACTTCCCCTACTTGGAGAGCGGGCTGTCCGTGTATGGCAATGTGTCGGGCAAGATCCCTGTCCTGACAAACAGCCAGAAGAGGCTTCAGTCCAAGGGCAGACCGAGTCAGACCCTGTGCACCGAGCTACCAGCCCTCCACTCTTCGGTCCTCCTTGCCTTGGGGTGCCACCCTCCACCTCAATCCGCTCTACGTGAGGACTCCTCGGCAAACCCCAATCCAATGCCAGCTCTGTGTGGGTGATGTGGGATGGAAGTCACTCCCAGCCCACCGTCAGATTCTGGGGCTGTATGCTGTTAATGGGCTCCTCGCTCGTGCCCTCGTCGCTGCCCGGGCCTTCTCCTCTTCCTAAGTCGCTCCTCAGCTTTCTGCTCCCCCCCTGCCCTACGCACAGCAAAGTCCGCCCCAGTTCCTAGATGCGGCCGTTTTCAGAGTAGCGCCGGCCCTCTTCAGGATGCGGCAGGGTCCGCGAGCCGCACGAGTGCTGGTCCCTTGTATTCGGGGACTGAGTGCCGGCCCGCTGCGTCCCCCGCCAAGCGTGCTCACCGTACTCCCCCTACCGCCTACTTCGTTCTCCGTCCGAGTGCTCCCACACTGACCTTGCTCCTCCTCCGATCGGCGCCCCACCAGCTCCGCGGGCGTCTCAGGAGCGCAGGCACTCGGGGAGTGGTCCGATCCGTGGGTCTGGCTTGTTTTCGGGGGGGAGGGGTGAGCAACGCTCACTTCCGGTCACTCCGTGCCGCTTCCCACGCACTTCCTCTCGGCCTCCAGATCCACGAGATCCCGGTGATGCTGGAGCGATGCAGGCCCTCTGGCGGCGGATGCTGGAAGTTAGCCTCCCGGTGTCCGTTTTCGGCCGTTTCGCCTCCGGGTGGGTCCCGCTCAGTCCCGGATCCGGGTTCCACCGGTCCAAGGTTATTCCAGGTCGGATTAATGGTCGGATTGTTGTGGGGTCGCTGTCTCACTCACGGAGCCCTACAGCTATGCGACCACCATCTTCAGCCGCTAAGCCACGCCCCCCCAGGATTGCCTTTTTGACATGCCATTTGATGGTTCCCGTCTTTTTGGGTACAAGGCAGACTCGGCTGTAAAGTTCTTCAAAGATAGCAGGGTATATCACCATGTGCTCTGGACCTCTCTGCTGCCACCTGGCAACCGCACCAATATTTCTGAGGCTTCAGTAGGGAGTTTCAGTATCGCCAGCAGGCTCGACTGGTACAACAGTCGTCCCTGCCTTCTTGTGGCCAATTTGCCTCCGCAGCCCCTAAGCGTATTTAGCATCACTTTGCCTTCACCCAGCCACTTTGTCAGAGGCAGAAACTGACATTTTCTGCCAGGTTGGCAGGCGATTATTTAGGACAAGTGAGTCCCGCAAATTGTTCAGCCAAGATTACGCCTTATCATTTCTCAAACCTCTGCAGCTCCTTCCACCATCGTTAGACTAGCTGAGAGAAGACCATCTGTACCTCTCACAGCAGAAAGTACCATTTATTTTGCCCAAAGGGGCTTATAGAGAGTCTGGGTGCCAGAAGTCTGTTGTGATTGTTATTGCCACTACCTTTTGGTGCCAAACAAGGACAGGGGCCTCTGGCTCATATTAGAGCTTCGCCATCTCATGGCCTTTCTGAAAAAAAGAAAAGTTGTTCACCCTGGGCCATGTTTTGTCTTTCCTCGCCCCTGGAGACTTAATGGTAGCGCTGGGCCTGCAAGAAGCGTATTTCTACATCCCTGTCCTCCAGTTATACAGGTGTTACCTGAGGTTCATGGTGGGCCACCAGCATTTCCAGTTCTCTGGCTCACTTTTGACCTTACCAGTGCCCCTCGGTGTTCCCGAAAGGGATGTCGTGGTGGCAGCACATCTTGGAGCTCAGGGGTGCCAGTCTTCCCGTGCCTCAATGACTGGTTGTTGAAGGCAGGCTCTCCCAAGGCAATCATTACTAATCTCCAGACTTAGGCAAGCCTTTTGGCATTCATGGGGTTCACTATCAATGTGCAGGACAGGGTCTTACACCTTGGCCTGCACAACCTCTACCTCCTTACTTTGAGATTGAGCTGTGACAGTTTAGTGCTTTTAACCGTCCTCTCAAAGTTGTTGATTGATTTCATATTGGCTGCCAGGTATCCCTCATCCAAATTTGTATACCCCTGCCACTGGGATAAGTTTGTGGCCTGGTGCACTTCTAAACAGATTGACCCAATCCATTCCAAGATGTCTGCAATGTTATTGTTTGTGTTGTCCATTGCCCAGCAGGTTCTTGCTTTGAGTTTTGCTATAAGGTACATGTTGGCTCTTTTTGCTTCTTTATGGTTGCTGGACCTGCCATCATTGTTCAAATCACCTGCTCTGATGTGTTTCTTCAATGGATTACAATATGTGTTTTCCCCTTCTCCGTGTGCCCCAGTGGGATTTAAATTTGGTCCTCACCTTCCTGATATATGCACCCTTTTAGCCTCTACATAACTGTCCCCTCTGGATCCTTCCCCTCAAGACAGTTTTTCTTGCCACCATAACATCTGCACTGTGGGTGAGCAATCTACAGGCCCCATATGTCAACCTGTCCTACACCACTTTCTACCCAGAGATGCTTTTTCTGCAGACTTGAGTCTCTTTCCTTCCGAAGGTAGTGAACCCTTTTCATATCGATCAAAACATCATTCTTCTGGCATTCTTTGCTCCACCAGCCTCTTCTAAGGAGGAGTAGAGACTTCAATTGGACCTGAAAAGGGCTCTCAGCTTCTACATTAATCGTACCAAAGGACACAGTGTGGACGACCAGCTCTTTATCGGATTCACTACAGCGAAAAAAGGCAAGGTTGTGCAGAAAAGGACCATCTCGCGCCTATATAAGCCTGTGAACATCATGTCTGGTGCAACACGATGTTGGCTCACAGCCACCAGTGCACAGGCATACTACTGAAGATTTTCTTGATCCAATCTGATGCTGGGAGTTTGATGGGCCACCGAAGGTCTACTAATATTTGGTATCACACAAAGTAGGGAAGGTGGCTTCCTCCTTTAACATTTTATGGGGAAGGCGGCCAAGGGAGTCACAAGGATGACTTGAATAGTTAAACTATACCTATGTTGTGGAACACCTATTCATCAGGTAAGGACTATAATGAGGAAGATGGACAGAAAGTAATGTTTCATCTGCTATGATTATCACTGTCATTAAGGCTCTCTGTTCCTCTCTGCATAGCTTATTGAGGTGTGAAAAAACTAGGTACTGATATCTGCACATCAGTAGGCACTTTATGTCCTGATGTCACCTCTGGGTTGGAAGAACCCATGACTGAAGCTGAGGGGTTCCTGTATGAAGCTGTCTCTCTATCTACTATAATAAACAAAATATGGCCTGTCCCTCCAGACACTGTTACTCCTTTTATTTTGCACACAAGGAATGTAACGGTGCAAAAAACTTTTACTACCGCATTTCCAATGTTTTTTGGCTATTCATAACCTTGCAAGTGTCAAATGTTGTCGAGGTACACAAAAAAAAATACTGTAAAATTGTCACAATACCATCACCAACCACAAATTTTGTGGAAAAAATTTCTCTATATACTATACCAAAAAGAGGTATAGTGTGCAGAGAGTCCAGTGGATCCCAAGAGGCTTTACAAAGGCTAAAGTAGATAATACCACTGCTCTCTTTTGTGGTAGTGTGAGCAAGAAGTTAGGCGTATCAAAGGGTAATGTTAAGCATTTGGTATACACACAGTGGCAATAAATGAGACACACACTCCATGAATAAATCTGAGACCAATTTATAAAAAGAATACTTATTTATATTTATTCTGTAGAACCACAGAACTTCGTCTCAGGCAAATACTTTTTGCAATAAAAATACTTTTCAACGTGAAAAGTAGACATTTTCAGACTTTGCAATGTTTACCAATTGGAGGAAGAAAACATTCAACTTATGTAGAGGCAACTTAGACTTACAAGACCTAACTTTGGAAGCTAAGGTCATTATTGTGTAAGGTTCAGTTCAACACCAAAAGAACACTACTTGCGGCTCAGGGTGCAAGTTTGAGCGCTGAATACAAATCAATGGGACCTGGGGCAATTGGACAGGGGCTGCTTACAAGTAAGTAGTAGTGGCTTGTGGGGCCAGTCTCTGGGGGTTGAGGCCAACACTTGACAGGGCCTAAGGCAGCACTAACAGCACACCACAGCGGTGCAGGGGTGGCCAGGTGCAGGGTGCCAAAACTGAGTCGGTGCCCAGTGAAAAGCAAAGGAGGCAGGCCAAATTGTTTGATAATTTGCAATGTGCGGGGACACTTTTTGTCCTCAACACCAAGGCCCAGGATGGACGGGTGCAGGGGTGCCTTTCGGTGTCCGAAACAGCTTACTGGAGCAGGTCACCGTTAAAAAGGGGGGGCTCCATGCAGAGGCCTTAGGCGATGTCGAGGAGTCCTGGAGAGGCCAGCTCACAGTGGACTCTGGAGCACTAGGGAACCTTGCTGGAACCGGTAGACCACTTGGACTCTGGCCCGAGTTGTCGGGTGCAGAGGTGGGCAGGCTTCTCTGTTCTTCAGGACGCACAATCTTTACTTTGAAGATGGTTTGCATTGTGAACAGGTCTCCTTTTCTTGGGAGATCGGGATAATAATTAGCAAAGGCAGGCAGCCCTCTCGTTTCTGGAGGTCGCTGGGCTGCAGGATGAGCCGTCTTTTGGTGAAGAATCATCGAGGGCTGCAGATAGGCCGGTAGGGCTGGGGCCAAGTCAGTAGTTATCTGCACTCTTATCTGCTGGTGCAACTGTAGATTCCGTCTCTTCTTAGTTCATCAGGAACTGAAGTTCAGAGTCTGGGGATGCCACCTAAATACTAGATTTAGGGAAGTGACTTGTAGGGGCCAATGGGCCCCCCAACTCTGGTGTCTACGCCCTTTATTATGCCCACTTCCTGAGGGAAGGGGACATAGTCCTTGCCTTGATTGGATAAGTCCCACCATCTTCAAGATGGTGGGCACTAAAAAGTGTACTTCACCTCACCTCCACCACCTGAGGGGTGGAGTTGGCAGAGGGGAGGACACATCCTATTCTTTCTATGTTTTCCCACCTGTCATCCCACCAAAAAGGGGACGAGGACAGAAAGGGGCCCTGCTCCCTCAAACAGGAGAGGCTGAGGTTGCATTACAAAGACGGCAAGGCCCTTGATGCTCCCTGCCACGCATGGCTCTTTCTGACCAGGGGGAGGTGTAAACACTTCACCCAGTAATGGCATTGTTCTTGACCTCAAAGTGCACAGGCACTCTCCCCATGAGGTCAGAACACTGTCTGGTGGTAGCAGGCTGGCTCAGGCAAGTCAGTGACCACACTAAGGATTGGTAGGTTTCAGGGTGCCCCTCTAAGGGGCCCTCTGTGTGCAATTTATAATAAATCTGACACTGGAATCAGGCCAGGTTTATTATGCTGTGATGTTTGGCACCAAACATCCCATATTTCAGTAAAGCATAAAGAGCTGGGGAACTCGTAATGACGAGTGTCCAGCCCATATTCCTACTATGGCTTCCCTTAGAGGGGTGTCTTACCTATATCTCATGTAGTGTCTATGGACATGGCACACAGGGATGTGTGCCATGTCGACTCTTCAGTTTTGTCTGCATCAAGACATGCAGGCTGAAGTAGCAGTGTGCATGTGCTTGGTGAGGGGTCCCATAGGTAGTCACAATTCATGCTGCAGCCCTTAGGGACCCTCTTTATTCACAAGGCTCTTGGTACCAGGGGTATCTTTTACTAGAGGCTTACATGTGAGCTAAAGGGGTGCCAATCGTGGAAAACCACAGGTACCATTTAGCAAAGGAGATCCGGCACAGGAGACATGGTAGGTAAGAGGGCTGTATATTTCCAGATGAAACTACGTCATTTTTTTTCCAGGCAAAAAGTGGGGTCTAACCAAGTCCAAAAGAGGCATTTTCCTACAGTTCCACCTTTCGGAGTTAGAGAGATATTGATGTAGGAAACGTTTTATGGTTCTAGTCTGGCACCTGGACTAAATGCGTAGGGTGAGAAATTTATGGGAAGATACAGTGTCCACCAGGAATATTGTTACCAAAGGTAAGCAACTTTTTCTTCTTGCTGTATTGGGGCTCATTTGAGAGTTGATATTCTGAAGAATATATCTTCCTGCACACTCCTCACCTTAGACAATCCTTCCAGGCAACAGGCTGGTCCAGAAAGCTCAGTCCGCAGTAGTAGCTCTCCAGCACTGCCAAGTAGTGCCAACCTGCGTCAGCCATATTCCATGCACTGGAGAGGGCTACACCAATGTACAATATGCACCAATCTGTTTAATAATGTAATTTCTTGTTTTTCAACTTTTCATTAACACATTCCGGAGTATTTTCTCGATGCTTATCTGAAGACAATGCCTCAGTTTTGATACTGACAAGTTCAGACTTCTCCCGAAAAAGTTTCAGTGTTCAAGCCCAGATATAAGTGTCGCAAGCATATGCCTCTTTTGGATCTATCCAGTGTCCACATGTGGTGTCTTGGTTCAGACCTTGACTCCATCGCTGGTGCTGATGTGCCCAAAAGTCTTGAGGGAATGTCCCAGCATTGCACTTGGAGTCCTTAATGGTGACACCCTTGAAGTATGCTAAAATAATCCAGATGGCTGAAGAAAAGTTCAGAGCTTACCTTGATGAGCAATCTTTTCCTTGCGGCCAGAAATCTGTCTAGATGGTGGAGTTGCTCGAATCTCATTCTGAGGGCATAACCATACCTGATTGAGATTATGACTCCATGGAAGTTGGAAATTTGGAGGCTGCCAATCTGCTTCCTCCTTCTTACTCTTGACGCTAGCCTTTATCATTTGTTACAGAATGCCACTGGTCTGGATAGCTCTTCAGGAGGGAAAGTTTAATTGTGGCTTTCTGACAGAGGAATATTCTTTCTTTACCAAGGTTGTGCTTAAAGCTGTAGAAACTCTTGAACTGATTTTGCCCGTCAAAGGACCAAAGTCTAACATTTTGAAAGACATCTTGCAACCTACTTATTCAGTTGCAGAGCCCTGGCTTCTATTTAACAAGGAATTATTGGATTCTTTTTATCTACCTTCAAGAATACTAGAGCATTGGTTTGCATTGGCTGCACAACGAGGCAGTCCCTTCAGCAGTAAAGAAAATTTCAGTGTTCTGTCAAAGGAACCCCATCTCAAGTGGCCTAGACTTTTCATCAAATGCACCGCTCCTTTTGTGACAGGTATGGCTCTAAGGGTCACCACCACTATCAGCAGCAGATACTGTCCCCCCTGTCCTCTACTTACTTTGCTGCCTCAAAAATTCTGATTTCAAGTTCGCCCCTACCCCTACAATGCCATTTTCCAGTGGGTGGGGAGGGTCTTCCACTTTTCTGCCAACTGGATGACAATCACAACTAAACAGTGGGTCATCCAGCTGACCCACAACGGCTACACCTTACCCTTCCTGGCCACTCTCCTTCCAACACACGTCTCTATTCTTGAGTCAGAGATCCTTGTCCTGCTGAACAAAGGGGCCTTAGGGGTTGTGTCTCTGGATGCAAGAGGCACAGGTTATTACTTCCTTTACTCTTTTTTTTAATTTTTTTATTTTTGGAAGACCTTTATTTATAGAAAGTCGTACATACAGCCCAACAACGAGCCCGGGGGCTCACAAATGCAGTACATATCAACACGACAACGCGCGAAGGATCAAGTACAGATGCATAGAGGTCTAATTTTCAAAGTTTTCTTCTGAAGGATAGACAGGATCAGGATAACACAGAACAACGAATTGGTTCCGGCCCAGTAGGATCAGGATAGACAAGTATAGAACATAATAATGCGCCAGAATCGCTGCTGTCCACAAATAATAAAAGAAAACGTCTAAACCCAGAAAAGAAAGAAAAAGAAAAAGAATAGAAGGCCCATAGAACCAAAAAAGAAATAAACAAAAAAAAAAAACCATCTACCCCCCACCCTGCACCCCTGCAGCTGGCTACGGCCCATCCCCCCCTAGTAGTGTGCCTGTCGCCCACCCAAAAGGAGTCCCGAAATATAGAGAGTAAGAAAAGAGTCCTAATCTATAACTCCCATTAAAGAAAGAGAGGCGGGGAGGAGCCCACTACCCGTCCCCCGGCTTCACCCTCCCGTAATCCAATGACAGCACATAATAGAAAGTCCGGTGGCGTTGAGCATTACGATCAGAACAATTTAAAAGCACAATGGCGGCACAGAGCGCGATCAAAAGTAACAACACACCACCCACATGCCTAGGTCAGCACCGAAGAAACTGCCAGTCTATGAGAAGAAGCGTTCATCCCTGTCCACTTTTTTCTTTTCCACCACTGTGAATCATGGCAACCCAGGGGGACGGAAACGATAAGCCAAGAGAGCCAGTCTGATACAAGCAATTAATCGCACCAGGTACAAGCAGGTCCAGTGATACCAGGATGGGCACAAAGTACACAGTTCCCAAGATGTAAAGCGTAGCCGGGCCAGGGGAGAAAGTCTCAGTGTTCAGCCCTTTCTGGAGCGGACCCCGGGAAACGGGGGGCATGATATGGGGAGAGCACCTCCGTCGCGGTCGCAAAGCACGGATTGCACGCCGTCCCGGGTAAACACCATCCACAGCGTAAGTCATCTCGGGACTTGGGGTATCAGAACCGTCTCCATCGCATGGGGCAGCCATCCCGTCGCCGGCGGGCATGGGGGAAGGAGAGTCACTGTGAACCTGCGTGTCGGCCATTTTGAAGCAACTCAGCGCACACACTATGTAGTCCACCTTGCTGGCTAGAGTTCGAGCAGAGCATACGATATCATGGCGAAGGGAAACAACAGCCGCCAATAGACCACCATAGCCCTGAGCACCTCCATTTGCCCTTCCAAACATGGCCCGCCGCTCCATACGACCGTGACAACACTGTGACATAGACATCTCGAGGCTGCAATTCAATACGCCCTCCATAGTATTCAGTAGAGACGCCACAAGTCAGGCTAGGCTACACACAAAGGGGCACCAATTCCCTGGTTGGCAAGGAGCGGCAGGCTGAACCGTGATATGGCCATAAATATTGTCCCTTAGAGATGCCGCTCCGTCCAGCGTCGAGGGAGCAGAAAATCCGGGAGCCGCCCGCCGTTAGCGGGAGAGTGCACGAGCAGTCTCTGGGCAGTCAACAGTCCGGGCTCATGCAGGCGAATGATTCACTCAGTCAAAACCGAAAGGCACACTCATCTCTGTACCTACAGTCCAGTGGGGCACACAATGCAAGCTCGTCAGATGCGCGGTGGAGAGTTCCGACCGGGTCGCCCCAGACGCTGTAGCCCGATGTTGATCACCTGGCAGCTGGTCACAGCTTCCACTCGAGGTCCCGGCCACAGAGCTGCTGCAGGCCACAAACTGTAGTCGGACGGTTCGCCCACTTGCGATGAAGTGCGAGCTTCAGGATTTCGGCACAGGCCGTCGGAGCCCGTCTGCTTCCGCCGTGTGCCGCCTTGGCACAGGATCACCGGCAGGATAGTCATGAAGGAGGTGATGGTCCCCGGAGCCGAGGGACTACGCGTCTGACCTGGACACCATCTTTGCTCCTCCCCCACTTCCTTTGCTCTTGATCCCCGAGATTGACAGTGGTGTGAGATGGACCTGGTTTTGCTGCCTTCGGAATGTATTAATTTGGAACGGCAAGTTCAAATGTGGTCTATGAAGAAATCCTTCTTGGCCCTGGGTGCAGGGTATTGGTGTTCATTCAACCCTCTACAAATGCAGGCTACCGTGGTCATGTACATGTCCTCACTGGGTTGGGGCGCCATTTCAGTGACATGACGTGGGCTTTTCATCCACATCAGGGAACATGTAGAGCTGTTGGCTGTTCGCCTTGGCATGAAGGCATTCTTCTATTCCATTGTACAGATCTTGGCCTACACCTCCATTATCCATTTATGATAGCTATGTTCTGCTGAATTTCTCCAGTTCTATTTACAAAGAAGTAACAATGTTATTGTTTATTTGAAGAGGCCACAAATGAGGGTGTTTACAATCATGTGCTTCAATTCAGATTAAACACTTAAATGAATATAAATTGAGTATTTACGAAATCTGTTCACAAGATTGATTGTTCAGGGCAGGTGACATTCCTATCTGAGAGAAATTTGAAAACTCATGATGCCTTGTGATTGCAAAGGAATTTTATTAAAATAGCTTTTTGCTTATAAGATAATTGGTGTAAACTTTGGTCAGGATAAAATAACAGCAAATGTTCTATCATCATACGTTCTGTCAGTCCTTCCAGTAACAATGGTTCTTCACATGTGCCGGTGGGCATATTGCACAGGAAATAAGGTAAAAATGGAAACCTGGTGAAGTGCGTTTTGCGTGCACATGTTTAACAGAAATTTGGTCTATGATATAGCTACCATTTTTGGCCTCGTGGACACTCTTCACCCAGGCAAACCAATCAACCTCGGGTATCTTTCTAAATTAAAAATCCATTTGAATCCAAAGAGATTTGAGTAGTGTGGAGTACATAATGCTCTAGTTAGATCTGCCCTGCTGAACAAAGGGAGCACCGAGATGCTGCCCATGGAGGAAAGGGGGACAGGACTTTACTCCCTTTACTTCATGGTCCCTAAGACCGATAGAGATTTGAGAACCCTCCTAGACCTTAAATCTCTTCTTTTAATAGTACAAGTTAAAGATGCCTTCCCTAAATTAGGTTTTGTTGGCTGGTAACGTAATATATTGGCTAATGTCTCCGGATTCGTTTGCCGATCCTACCCACCAACAGGTGCTAATTTAGTTTTACTGCGCGATCACAGCATTATCAGTTCACATGTATGCCATTTGGTCTGTAGACAGCTCCGCAAGTTGTCTTCAAGGTGATTACTGTGGTGGCAGCTTCACTGCAGAGGTCAGGGCTCTGTGTATTTCCGCACATGGACGTAAGGCTGGTATGGTAATAGCGGGGTCTTTTAGCAGAACTTCTTCAGAGCAGCATGACGATTTAGAATCATTACCCAGACATCCTATTTTGTCCCAATCTGAGGTTGACTTTCACAGGTGTGGTGCTAGACATCTCCTGTGTGAAGGTCTTTGCTCCGCAGAGGATTGTGAATATTCAAAATATGAGTTCAATTTTTCCATCTTGGACATCGATCCTGGTTCTGTAACTCCAGCGCCTTAGGCATTATAGACTCATGTATCCTACATTGTAGACTCGTACACCAGATGGTGAATGAGAGCCTTTCAGTGGCGTCAAAGATGGCAATGGCTCCAGAAGCACGCGAGCCTCTCCGCTCAGGTACAGAATTTCAATCCTGTCTTCCCCGATATGCCCTGATAGATGTGTGCCTGCAATCTGTTGTTGGATGGCTCCTTCAGTCCACACAGTTGCAACCAACTGTAATTATGGATGCCTCCTAATTTGGCTGTAAAAGACACACAATCGATGGAAGGAATGCAGAACAAATCAAAAAATCGCCCCCAGTCAAGATATCTGGATTAAATCCATCATTCTTTTGCTCACCATGCCACCTCAGTTTAGCCGTGCTAGCATCCCGTCAGAGCAGCATCCGGATGACGAGAGGTCTTCAATGTACAGGAAGAATCTCCACCTTAAGAAATATCGCGTTGGTGATGCAATTGCAGCACATCAACTGAACCAGACCCTGGTGACTTTGGGCCATGGGACCCCTTTGAAACACCACTGGTGAGCCAGGACGGGCTCCGGTTGTAGATTGCCATACACAGTCCTGATGAAGACTCGCAGCTGAGGCTCGAATTCCTGTTGGCACAGTCGAGTCGAAACGTCGACACCCCCACTTGACCAAGACCTGTAGCTACATTGTTCTAACGTTCCTTTGGAGATTGCATTAAATGCATTTTAGTAAATTTACAGAATTACATGTAAATCATTGTTGGACAGGCTTGAATGTACTGGTTTTTATTACCAGCACCTGTGAATGACCAATCTTATACCTTTACCTTGTGACTCACCCCCTCACTACCCAATCCTTCACTACCCTATCCTTCTCCTGCTCCTTTCGCGCGCAACCTGTGTTGATGGTTACAAATAATGCTGATTTGTTCTCGAAATAAATAATCTGTATTAAGTACACGTAACCATTTTGGCTGGTTGTTGTGTGGTACAGTGAATTCATATGGATGTATAAAAAAGGTGATTATGCACGTAAAAGTTCTCCACTTATTCATGGTTATTGGCTAACCTGGTTGTAACGATATATACAACGTATAGTTAGAAATTATTCCTGAAGGTTCTGGTCACGGACCACTGTTTTCATTCTCCAAGTTTAGACCTGGCCATGTGCAAAACAGTCTTGACCCAGTGCCTCATGGAAACAGTCCAGCCCGAACTGCCAAGCCAGGTCCTCCCTGGACCAGAAACAAGCATCCTAGGACCGGTTTCGGGGTTTTATCCCTCTTCAGCCAGGATAGCTTGATTCTAGTGGCACAGTGAGCCCAGGACCGACGTCTGGGCATACTTGGTGCACTAAGGGTGAGAAAGCAAAAGACACACAATCGGAATCCTAATTTGGCTGTGGCACTCATCATGGTATGGTGTTGCCTCTCTCCCCTCCCCCCCGTCCCCCATCCCTGTAGAGCCCACTACCAGACAATTCACCTTTTGTTGAAAGTACCGCAGAGGGTGTGGAAGTATCAAAAACAGCTGATCCTGATCGCCACTATCGAGAGAGGGCGATCCAACACTATAGTCTGTTGGAGCTCAGTATTTGGTGATCAGGTCCTTCATCCCAACCCTCAAATGCTATGGCTGAATGTGTAGAGATTGAGCAATGTCACTAGGGTGCTGCTGCTTGCTGCATGAGGTTGCTGACATCATCTTGGCTGGCAGGAAACCCACCATAAAATTCATTCATATGGGTCGTTGCAACAAGTTTGTTCAATGGTGCAAATCAGAAAATCCAAACGAATTTCGGCAAAGCCTTTCCATCTTTAGTGATTCCAAGGGCCTAGCAGTGACTACTGTAAGGGGTTACTTGACTACCATAGCTGCCTCATGAACCTTCTCTAATGGAATGTTTTCTAAAAGATATGCTTCGCTTGTTTTCTCCCACTCCATCTATTGTTCCTCGGTGGGATTTGAATCTTTTCTTAAAATTCCTTATGGCATCCCCATTTGAGCCGATGCACAGATGCCCAGTTTGACTCCTGACTCCGCACTGGTTTCCTAGTAGCAATGATTTCTGTCTGTATGGCTCAGGAACTCCAGGCCCTCTCCGCCTGACCACCATTCATGGTTTTCTACCTAGGAAAACTGGTTCTTAACGTTTGTCCATCTTTCTTACTAAAATTGTATTTGGCTTTCACATAGGCGAGT
This sequence comes from Lissotriton helveticus, assembly GCF_964261635.1. Taxonomy (NCBI): domain Eukaryota; kingdom Metazoa; phylum Chordata; class Amphibia; order Caudata; family Salamandridae; genus Lissotriton; species Lissotriton helveticus. The sequence goes on from NC_136059.1 coordinate 1,652,797,827, forward strand.
CCATTACTCTTCCATCTTTTTCCCTCCTCCTTATCCTGCAAAGGAAGCAGAGAGGAACAGCTCCATATACTGGATGGACCACAGGTGTGCAGTGTATTACTACATTGATCATATATGACAAGAAAAAGTGTATGAACAGCTATTTGTGGGCTTCGCTGAAGCCAAGGAGAGTGAAGCAGTGACCATTTATATTAAATCCCCTACTCCCTGGCAACAAAGATCCTCTGGTTGGCATTCATGCCCACTCAACCGGGCCTATGGAGGCTTCCATGGCTCTTATTGGAGCATTCCAGTGGTTAACATCTGCCGAGGGGGCACATGATTGTATTTACCCCTTTTTGCTAAACATTATAGCATCACAGCTGAAGCATGCAGTGATAAATACTTTGTCGGAGCTGTGTTTGATGACTTTCTAAGCTAATCGGCGCTTTGCAGTCCTACCTCCAAGAACATAAATCCCTGATCCAGTAATTATTTTTTTTTTTTTTAAGAAGATCGAGATGGACCAGGCCTAATTTATCCTCATCACACCAGATTGGGTGAGGTGGGTCTGGTATTCGGATCTTTTGGCACTCAATGTCTTCTCTCTATGGGTCAGGTCTTGCATCCCAACTCCTCACAGCCACGGTTTGCTGTTGAATAAGGGAATTTGAGTTCCCTTTGCCTCCTGGCTGAGGTTACAATGTAATGCAGGTGGCCAAGTCTATATGTGCAGGTTGCGGAATCTGCTTTTTTTCTGTGTTTACTTCAGAAGGCTTGACACCAGTTTGGGCCAAGCTTTAGTGAAGCCAGGTTTTGCTGTAGCTACAGAGAAAGGCTACCTGGCTTCTTTGTCGTTGTTTGTGTTTCCTTGAACAATCTTCTCTGTTCAACTTGCTATCTGTGAATCCGTTCTTGAAAGGTTTAATTTACATGTTCCTGCATGCATCACTAATGCTTATGCAGTGGGATCTGAATTTTGTATTTAGATTTGTGGATGGCATTTCTCTTTAAGTCGATACATAGCTGTTCTGTGAGTCTTTTGACTTTGAAATTTTTGTTTTTCATTGTTATAACTGTGGCAAACTGCAGGCCCTCTCATTCAGCTCTCCATCCAAAATATTTATCCCATATAGATTGATTTTGCTGTGTTGTACGTCCTTTGTGCCCAAGGGTGTCTCTTCCTTCCATTTGGCTTAGAACGTTATTGTACTGGCTGCCCCCATCCTTGTAAGGATGAGGGGGAGGATACATCGGCTGGACTTTAGGTGGGCTCATGATTTTTGTGTGAGGCAATCTGAACATCCCATGTACAAGTAAAAAATGTGGTTCATAAACGTACCCTTTCAAGATGCATTGTCCTTTCCCTTAAGGTCTATTATCCCTGGAGAAACAAATCCCTCTGGAGAGCATCGGGCTCATTCAGCAGCTAAGACCAGCATAGCCTCTCTTACATCATCCAGGGGCCTTTCAGTGGACAGCATTTTGCAAGATCAGTCTTGCATGCATTTTGGGATCCATTGCTTCTGTCCTCAGTACCCTTTGCTTAGCTAGTATTGCTGGAGGCTTTATTCAAAAGGTCAAGACTCTATGGAAAGAAGTGTCCTTCAAAAGAACAAGTTACTTACCTTTGGTAACTCCTTCCATGGTATACACTCTATTTTCGTACAGATTCCTCACCGCCGGTGCTCCTCCTCAGTTGGAGGAGTAAAGTTCGGTACTTTACTGCATTAAAAGTATGGTTCATGGGAAGGTTTACTTTAAAGAGGGAGCAGATAACCATGTATGATAGATGTGGCAAAAATCCAATTAGGCTGCAAAGTAATTCAGAAAAGAAGTAAAAGTTGAGTGAAAAACAGTATCATTACCATGTAGCGCTTAGCAGAGGATTAGGAGGGACATGGGCTTAGCTCAAGAGGAAAGGAAAAAATAAACTAAATAAAGACGGAAAATGTATTGCCAGTGCAACATTCCTGTGAGCCAGCACCTTATTTCTTTTCTTTTTTTTTTTTACGGAGTTTTATATAGTGCGAACTTGACCCAGTATCGGGTATCTTAGCGCTTTACACAGCACCAGTTGTGTTACATGAGAACAATTTCATTTTTTGTTATTGATTCGACTCTATATATTGCAAGACACTGCTGTAAAGCCATGGGTGGGAAAACCAACCAATTCTCTGTTTCAATAACTCCACTTTTGTTGGAACACATGTGCAGTGTGTAACCCTTTCTCCCCTCCTCGTTGTTCCCTTTATTTACCTTCATTTCTTTCTCCCTCACTGTGTTCCAGTGTTTCAACTTAATATGTATTTCAACATTTTGCCCTCCTGTTTACCTTTCCCAAAAATTCACATACAAGAAGTGAGGCCATAAGTCACCGATTACCTGTACTTGCCACCCTGTCACTGCTGTGGGCCTGGAGCTAAAAGCAGCCTTTGGAAAGGTACGCATACAAGCCCCACTTTGTATCAGTGAAGTATAACAAGTTAATCCGACTGTCTCCACGAAGATTTGGTGGCAGACAAATAACATAGATGTCTACAATAAAACTGTGTGCGTGTTCCCTTAAGAGCTGTTTGACCGGCTGCATAGCTGTTAACCCCACCTTCAATGCAGCTAACGGTAGCTCCATGGTCTTTTCCCTGCCAGGAGTTTTCAGTGTGTCCCTTATGGCCTGCCCAGCCCTGATGATCTATCCCAAATACTCATGTTGAGATCTCCGGACGTCCTGCTACCTCCTTCGTGCTCACCAATTGGTGGTGCTACGAATTCTTTGGTTGCCTCATCCAGTCTCATTTCTACCTCTTTTTTACTTAACAATTACTTCTTGTTACAAATAAATAAAACGAAGATACATACAAAATTAAAGTTTAGTTTTACAAACGCCCTTTGGTTTTTATAGCAATTTCTGACATGAAAAATACTTCTGTTGTTTTATTTCCTATAATCAAGAGACATCTGGTAACATAGCAGCAGGCCGCCCGCTTAGAGGCTGAAAAGATTCTTATAGAAGAAGTTTGGTAAAAGCTGAATCCAGTTCCCTGCAAAAGGATAATTGCATTTTACACGAATGGGAGAGTTGACAGCACATTAATGAGCACCTATGTTTCTCCGCATGCACACAACTGCAGTATTACACTTCTGCAGGGATCAAACCACGATTTTGAGGCCCAGACTGTTCCTCTGAGCCAGGAAGTGCCCTTCCGTTTTCGCACTTTAGATGACGTGTTAAGAGGCTCATCAGCTCTCGATAACGGTCAATTTGCATTTCAACACATGCCTTCCATGGACAATAGACCTGTTCCCCTGCAGGAGAAGTATGTGGCACAACTGTTCAGCAGAAGGCCCATTAATAATGAACCCATCAATTGCAGCCATCTGCTTTCCATCACTCCAGATGGTACATTGCAAAGTCCAAATAATTCAAACATATTACAAATACTGTATGTTTGCAAGGTATTTGAGAGCAAGGGTTAGACTAGGAAAATTAGACATTGACAATATATAAATAGAAGTTTTTAACTTCGGGTTTGTGGACCAGTGTTTCCTCATGGGCCTCGCGACTTAAAAACAATTAACATTATCAGATTATTAAAGTATTCTATAAAAAAAACCTTGATTAATGGCAGCACTGCAAGTACAGTAAATAGAATCTAGTACAGACAACCGGTTACACCAAATGAGAGCGTTCATTAACATCAGAAAAGGCAGAGTGACATATTAGAGTTTAGAATATTGCTTTGTCTTTTACAAATAAAACCATATTTTGCAAAACCTGCAACTTTTCCATTAAAATTTCGAGTTTGTATAGTTTTTGTTAGTGAATTAAATAAAATGTTCATAATTTGTGTGTTTGCTGTATTTTTATTTCTGTATTTTATGTGTATTGTTTTGAGATTACAATCATAGAAATTACTTTGGCAGGGATCCCCTGCTTCCATTCGTGATTCAGAGGGGGCCCACAAAAGTCAAAAGGTTAAGAACAGCAGTTCTAGAAAACAAGTTCAGTGGAGAAAGATGGGCTAAGACTAATAAAAACAAGCATTGAACCCTTCCGTGGACACATTGTTATTGGCTGGTTTACAGGACTTCTAGTTCTTCACATACATGGCATTAATTTAAAAAATATTTTATACATTTAAAATGGAGTTCTAGCTGCATTGTATAGTGATGTTTTCTTTCATTACACATTTTGACTTTTCTTTGTGTCTCGTGGGCAATCACATTACTATTGAGAGATGCCAGCACCAGGAAAATTAATCCATACATTATCTGAAAGTATTCTGAGCTTTTGGATGGCACTCACAGTAGACACAGTCTCAAAACAAGCATTTGCAATGCAATAGGTCTCGCATTAGGAACGTTTGAGCTATTGGTATTGTAAATGACACATTTATTATTAAGTGTTGGTTTTGAAAATAGCGAAATTAATAGCTTTGTCATTTACAATGCCCATAGTTATAACTTTCGCAAATGTGACACCTATAGCATTTGTAATGCAATATGTGTTGTATTTACGTGACTTAGATGTATTAATATTACAAATAACAATGGCTTTTATTTTTTTTTAATAATTCGTACTTAAATCTTATTGTTATTGTTATTTATAATGGCAATAGCTTAAACTTTTGTAAATAACTTTTGTGAAGATTATGTTCAGTATATTTTATTGTGACGAAAATCAAAGAACAGAAGTGAAATTTTAACATCTTTTTGTGACATTTGTAATAAAGCTTGAAACAATAAGAGAACATATTTGAACCAGTTGTTGTTGAATGGTTGCACAGCTTGATGCTGTGGTGGCGCTGAGTGATGTTGTGGTGGCGACTAGTGATGCTGTGGCGTTCAGTGATCCTGTGGTAGCGCATAGTGATGTTGTGGTGCCCCTGAGTGATGCTGTGGTGGTTCTGAGTGATACTGTGGTGATGCGATAGATAGATAAGAGTGAGTGCGATAGACAGATAGAGTGAGTGCGATAGACAGATAGAGTGAGTGCGATAGACAGATAGAGTGAGTGCGATAGACAGATAGAGTGAGTGCGATAGACAGATAGAGTGAGTGCGATAGACAGATAGAGTGAGTGTGATAGACAGATAGAGTGAGTACGATAGATAGATAGACAGATAGAGTGAGTGCGATAGACAGATAGAGTGAGATAGATAGATAGACAGAGTGAGTGCGATAGACAGATAGAGTGAGTGAGATAGATAGATAGACAGATAGAGTGAGGGCGATAGACAGATAGACAGATAGAGTGAGGGCGATAGACAGATAGAGTGAGGGCGATAGACAGATAGACAGATAGAGTGAGGGAGATAGACAGAGTGAGGGAGATAGATAGATAGATAGATAGATAGATAGACAGATAGAGTGAGGGAGATAGATAGATAGATAGAGTGAGTGCGATAGACAGATAGAGTGAGGGAGATAGATAGATAGACAGATAGAGTGAGGGAGATAGACAGAGTGAGGGAGATAGATAGATAGATAGATAGATAGACAGATAGAGTGAGGGAGATAGATAGATAGACAGATAGAGTGAGGGAGATAGATAGATAGACAGATAGAGTGAGTGAGGGAGATAGATAGATAGACAGAGAGTGAGGGAGATAGATAGATAGACAGAGTGAGGGCGATAGATAGATAGATAGATAGATAGATAGATAGATAGATAGATAGACAGACTGAGGGCGATATATAGATAGATAGACTGAGGGCGATAGATAGATGGAGTGAGGGCGATAGATAGAGTGAGGGCGATAGATAGATAGATAGAGTGAGGGTGATAGAGAGATAGAGTGAGGGCGATAGAGAGATAGAGTGAGGGCGATAGAGAGATAGAGTGAGGGCGATAGAGAGATAGAGTGAGGGCGATAGAGAGATAGAGTGAGGGCGATAGAGAGATAGAGTGAGGGCGATAGATAGACAGACTGAGGGTGATAGATAGATAGACAGACTGAGGGTGATAGATAGATAGACAGACTGAGGGTGATAGATAGATAGACAGACTGAGGGCGATAGATAGATAGACTGAGGGCGATAGATAGATAGATAGACTGAGGGCGATAGATAGATGGAGTGAGGGCGATAGATAGATAGATAGACTGAGGGCGATAAATAGATGGAGTGAGGGCGATAGATAGAGTGAGGGTGATAGAGAAATAGAGTGAGAGAGATAGAGTGAGGGCGATAGAGAGATAGAGTGAGGGTGATAGATAGAGTGAGGGCGATAGATAGATAGATCGACTGAGGGCGATAGATAGATGGAGTGAGGGCGATAGATAGATGGAGTGAGGGCGATAGATAGATGGAGTGAGGACGATAGATAGATGGAGTGAGGGCGATAGATAGATGGAGTGAGGGCGATAGATAGACGGAGTGAGGGCGATAGATAGGTGGATTGAGGGCGATAGATAGATGGAGTGAGGGCGATAGATAGATAGAGTGAGGGAGATAGATAGATGGAGTGAGGACGATAGATAGATAGAGTGAGGGTGATAGAGAGATAGAGTGAGGGCGATAGAGAGATAGAGTGAGGGCGATAGAGAGATAGAGTGAGGGCGATAGAGAGATAGAGTGAGGGCGATAGAGAGATAGAGTGAGGGCGATAGAGAGATAGAGTGAGGGCGATAGAGAGATAGAGTGAGGGCGATAGAGAGATAGAGTGAGGGCGATAGAGAGATAGAGTGAGGGCGATAGAGAGATAGAGTGAGGGCGATAGAGAGATAGAGTGAGGGCGATAGAGAGATAGAGTGAGGGTGATAGATAGATAGACAGACTGAGGGCGATAGATAGATAGACAGACTGAGGGCGATAGATAGATAGATAGACTGAGGGCGATAGATAGATGGAGTGAGGGCGATAGATAGATGGAGTGAGGGCGATAGATAGATGGAGTGAGGGCGATAGATAGATGGAGTGAGGGCGATAGATAGATGGAGTGAGGGCGATAGATAGATGGGCGATAGATAGATGGAGTGAGGGCGATAGATAGATGGAGTGAGGGCGATAGATAGATGGAGTGAGGGCGATAGATAGATGGAGTGAGGGCGATAGATAGATGGAGTGAGGGCGATAGATAGATGGAGTGAGGGCGATAGATAGATGGAGTGAGGGCGATAGATAGTGAGGGTGATAGAGAGATAGAGTGAGGGCGATAGAGAGAGAGTGAGGGCGATAGAGAGATAGAGTGAGGGTGATAGATAGAGTGAGGGTGATAGATAGATAGACAGACTGAGGGCGATAGATAGATCGACTGAGGGCGATAGATAGATGGAGTGAGGGCGATAGAGTGAGGGTGATAGATAGATAGATAGAGTGAGGGCGATAGAGAGATAGAGTGAGGGCGATAGAGAGATAGAGTGAGGGAGATAGAGAGATAGAGAGATAGATGGATAGATAGATAGAGTGAGGGCACCTAGAAAAAACGGGGCAAAAAAGTCCCTCTGTTCACCAGACACAATATCTTTGTATTCTCAATGTCGGCCATTTATTGACAATCATTTATGGTGGCTGGAAACCATTGATATAAAGTGTAGAAGTGAGTTTTTAATCACACTTATTTTAAAGCACTGAGACGGAAAATTACGTTTTTGATTACTATGGGAGGAAAAGTGCAAAGTCTGCTGAAATGGAATATTTCGATACAGTGCACTGGCCCAAAAAAAAGTTTGTAGAAAATGGCCAGAAAATGTGGGCTTACGGCCAGCGGTGCTGATTTTAGAAATGGTGAGATAGGCTCGATTCTCCGCAGCTCAACATCCTGTGATTCTAGGCAAATCACTTAAAGTCTCGATACTTAACAAAAAAAACAAAATAAAACACATGAATGTGTGCCCTTGTGTATTGTAACTGGTGCTCCTGTACACTGCTCCAGTGCATTCGGGTCAAGTTCACGCTAAACAAAATGTGTAGAAAATCATAAACACTCTGTTGAAAGAGTTAATTTGAAAGCGGTCTGCATGCAAATCCCTCTGTATGTTGTTGTAATTTCGGTCTAATTCTTGTCAATGGAAATGACAATGTGTAAACCGAAAAAATATATATGCCACTATGTTGGCGGAGTGCGCTGTTGTACACATTAATCCATTGCCGTTTTCGACATTTCTGTTTCGGCCATTAAACACAAAATAACGAAATCACAATATTGCACCCATTTTAAAGTTGATACCGGGAAGAAGGCGAGGCGCTACAGTCACCAAAGCTCTGCTTCATATGTGAAAGAACATACGCACGTGCATTTCCATACAGCTTCCGGTTGAGCATAGTGAAATGAGTGGACAGGTACTGTTTGGTAATCAGTGCCTGCGACTCTAGAACTCATAAGGGAAAGTACCTTAATTTCTCAGTAGAGGTGTAATAATACTTTGAATGGGAGCGTACCAGCACTCAACAAGGCTGGTGGCATGGGAGAGAGGAGTGGCAGAAAGCAGGGTTGGATGGGAAAAGGAAAGTGAATGAAGAGGGAAAAAAAAGAAAGAGTGCACGGGAACGGAGAAGAGAGAGATGGTAAGAGAGGAAAATGAGAGAGAGTGGAAGGGCAGTGAAAGAGAGCGAGAGGGGAAGATAGGAAGAAAGATAATGGTAAAATGGGAGCTGGAGGGAAAGAGGGCGGTAAAGACTGGGAAGAAGCGAAGGGAGAGAAGACGAGACAGGGAGGGAGAACAGTGGCAGAAGCAGCGTCAGTGGAGAGGTGGGGAGAGAGAGAGGGGGGTGGAAGGGCGGCACGAGGGAACGCGAGAGAGGGAATGAAAAGAGAAATACTGAAAGGGAATGGGGGCAGGAAGGGGAGGAAAGGTAGATGTGGAGCGGAATCGGACCGGAAGTGTGGGGTCCATGGGGAAGATGCCGCGGGGACGATGAAAGGGAGGGACCGGGAGGGGCTGGGGAGAGGGGTGGGAGGGATGGGGAGAGAGGCTGACAGGCGAGAGACGCTGATTCAACCGGGTCTCACCTGGCCGGTCTCACTCCGCGGGTAACAACCTGTGACATAACGGAGGGGAGAAAGAGAAGAGAGAGCGGCGTGAAAAGAGACAGTGGGGAGGGCAGGGGGGCCGGGGGAGGACTCGGTGGAGAAGAAGAGAGGGGGTGAGACAGGGAGGAAGAGAGCGAGAAAGATCGCGGAGGGAGATAGATGTCGAGTGGAAATAGAGAGGTGATAAAAAATGCAAGCAAAGAGAAAAAAACAGAAAAAAGGTGTGCACAAAAAAAGAGAAGTGGCAGCTCTGGGCAACGCGGCCGTTAATAATTAGGGGGAAGGAGAACAAAAAGTACGGCCGGGAGGAGAAATGCCTTCATTATATATCACAGAATATACACCAAACCCCTCCTTCCTATTACAAACAAATCATGTTAGAAAGATAGGAGCCACGATAGGATGGGAGCTTGCCGAGGCAGTCAGAACAAGAGCGGCCGGGAAACTGAAAGTACGGCCGGCCAGCCATGAATAATTAGGGGAGGAGAAGCCGCAGAGCGCACGTTGGGAGAAGCCCTTTGATGTGGTGGCGGCCGTGAAAAAATGCAATTAGGAAGGAGGAAGGGAGGCCGATGCGCGTGCTTGTTTGGTCACGTGATTCACGTGAACTCGAAGAAAACCGCACAGAAAAAAGCCTTAGTTTGACGAGTATTTTGAGCACTAGAATTCTCTCCATTTTCCATTCCTGCGGAATGGAAAAGGCGAGACCTAAAAAGAAATGTATAAGGATTAATCCTATTCTTTGGGTAATGGGACTTCGTGGTCTTTTTCAAGAGTCAACTGCTATTTCTAATTGTAATTATGATTAAAATACATGTGCATATGTATCTGATGGCTATATCTTCCAGCAGACCCCACACATTATGAAAATTCTCCTGACAGGATCTGGAGACTTTTCCCCACAAGAACTGTCCAGAATAGCCAGGAATCACCGATGGGAGTCTGCCCTCTGAACTAGACGCTGTGAAATTTTCTTCTCTTTCCAAATGAAGTAACGTCCAATGGGGTGGGCCTCAGTGATGTGATATATTGTTTCTTCTTAACATTTCTGTGATGATCCAGAATTCCCTTGTATTTCTTACCATGACCCGTCACATGTCCTGGAGCAACTATTTTCTTCTTAGATAACTTTGTTGCTTTTTTGTGGATTCCCCATGATTCATTCTTTCTCTTCAAGAAAATGGAGGTGAAAATGTCTAGAGGTGCTCCTTTGCATAGTCCACATGAGGCCAATCGGATTAGAGGCACTATTGTATTGTCTCTAATTCTGTGCAGTTTGTCTAGGATATTTAAGAGAATGTGGTCTCCCTTGCCCCCCCCCCACCCCACATAAGGCCCAGTAAACAGAAGTGTTGTTTTGCATAAGTGGTTTTCAAGCTCCCATGTTGGTAATAGTTGAACTGTTGAACATATAGTTTGCTCATCCATTCTACTTTTGAGCTGGTCAGCTTTACCTTGAATTTCAATTACATCTTTACTGAATTCGTACCAATCTGGCCTCAGGTCAGCTCTTGCATTGACAACTTCGATTTTTTCTCTTTCACAAACCCACCCACTTTGCCCCTGCTGACGACTGACTTCGTTGACTCATTTATGTCTTTCAGGGGACCCCCTTGAAGTACCTATTGGTATCGCTATGTGAGCCCTTCATTGCGGATGACATTGATAGACGTTCCTGCACTGATTATTGCCTTTCCCTCTGCTTCCAACCATGTCATCAGCTCTGTTGCTGCTTGACTCTGAATGCTAGTTCTTTTATCGGTTGTATATAGGTCAGTGTGATTTGGCATCAGAATCATGGTACATATACATGAGCAGAGCTTTAGCTTGCCTTTGTTCTGTGCCATGTTTATATCCTTCTGCCAGCTGCTGTCTCTTACGTAGCTCAGTCTTAAGTGCAGCTGGCATCTTTCCTCTGAGAATTGTGTGTATGGTCAGTTCATACTTTCTGTCTAGGGACACCCACTGTTTGGTCGCTATTGTTGAGATTGGTGCAGAAGGCTAGAGAGGCTCCACAAGGTCAATTTCTTCGTGTGCTGGTTCCTATTCTCCTGACCTTCCGTTTTCTCTGTGTACTTCTGCATTACATGTGATGCCACCTCCACTGAGCATATCAACCATAGGGGCTTCCCGAAACACACTCATTCTGGGTGCCGTCTACGCTGCCCAGGGTGACATGGTGGCTCAGCGCCCCTAACACATCTGCTGGGTTACAGCCAGTTGCCTTTTTACCATGCCACTGAGTCATTTTCCAGTGCCCCGTCTAAGATATTATTGAGAGGAAGAGTCTAGAATCTCTTCAGTGCTGTTTGCCCTAACTCCTGTCCTGAACCCTGTTGAATCTATATGTGGCTCCTTCTCCCTCAAATACCTGCCTGCAATTGACTTCCCTTGCTCCTCTTGCACCAGCTCTGATAAAAGGCACCGCTTCGGTTCCTCACAGGTGGGTGTTTTCATCTTACTTCCTACTTCATGCTTTAACTGTGATCATGCTGTGGTGAAATCCTAGTCCTTTTTCCCTGTATGTGCAATTTTTCCAGGTGGTGGCTCTTCTCCCTTTGTTCATAGGTTTGCCGCCGTGTATTGCTCAGCTACCTCACCAGCCCCCTTTATTTTGTTCTTGAGCCACCTGCGGGTGACACCACCCACAGGCTGAAGTATTTGTCAGGTGAAAAAGTGTCTGTTGGAGGCCTCCACTTGAAGCCACTGCCACAGGGCCTTTTATATTCCTTTGGCCCTGCAACCCCAGGCTTCAGAATGGCTCCTCTCTTCCTCATCTTAATCTCATGGGGACATTTGAGAACTCCTGCCAGCCCCAGTGTCTGTCTCTGAAAACACCTATGTGTAAGAAATCAATAGAAGCAGCGAATGGTTTGTTCGAGCTGCTGTTATGTATCTTTAGGACCCTGCAGATTCCCTGTGTGGTGCAACTTTCTGCTACCGCCCTTATGTGAAGTGACACATTTGCTCTGGCCAGGCTTGTTCACTGGCGAAGGTGGATGATTCAGCTCTGCAGTTTTAATAAAGTTCGAAGATTTTCATAAATAATATTTTGCATTTTTTAAATAACCAAGAAAGGATTCTCCAGTCTTAGGTCGTCAGAACTGCTAAACCTTATTTTGGGTTGTTAAGATAAAACCTCCTTGCGCGAGTAGTGGTTGGTTTGCCTCTGCCTTAGAAGCATTAGGTGTCTCCTTTTCTTCATTTGCCTATTACTTATGGTTCAGCCATGGTTTTAACTTTACTTATGAGTCCTCCCTCTTTGCCCTTTAATCAACTCCACATGAAACTCTCCCTTTGAAGGTTATTTATGTGCTTCTGTTATTTTATCCAATAGTCTGAGGCGATTTTTAGTGAGCTTTGTACATTGTGTGTCATCAGGATATGTGTACTATGTATGCTTCTGTTTTGCAAGTCCTTAAGTTAGAGCCTACTTACACTTTAAACGGTGTATGACTCAGTGTTTTTCCAATAGGTGTGGGCGGAACTCGGGGAGTTTTACTCTATGGACTTCCTTGCATTTACATAAAAACTCTGCGTGAGTCCGTGGAGTTCTGTGAATTGGCAGAATTCGGCACGTAGGTCTGCCCTCGCTGATTTTTAGTGGTCGGACATTGTTCTGCTCTGTAAAATCACTGCGAACAGCACCCCAGAGGACATAGCTTCCTTCTGCTGCTTGAGTAGATTTTCTACTCAAGCAGCAGCTTTCTCACCGCGAACAGTCGCAACCTGCCATGAACACCCACTTTGAGAAGTCTTGCTGGAGAGCGTTCCAGTGCATGTAGATCGCACTAGGGATGTAAATTCTAATTCGCCAACTCAGAGTTGGCGAGCCGTACATGAGAAGAAACTCCACCACGTGGCGGTTGGCAGAGTTTTGCCAGAACTCCACGTTCCAAGCAGGATGCAGAGTGGCCAAAACTCCACTAACTCTACCGGTGGAGCAGACTTTGTCGCCCACCCCTACTTTTCACCGAAGTATAGTTTCATTAAAAGCTACACGCCTTGAATTGGAATGTACCATTGCGGTCTAGTGCTGTGTGTAACTTGTTATCAAAATTGCAATGGGAATCATGGAAAAAATGTATATAGCTCTGATCCTTTCTCGTTTAGTTATCAAAGAAGATTGTCTCCAAAAGGGCTAACTCTTAGGGGAGAGAATGTGGCCTTATGACTTGAACGGTCGATCTCTAAGCTGGGGAACTGGGTTAGAGTTTCGGCAGGGACGCTCAACATCCTGTAATTCTGGGCAAATCACTTAATCTCCCCATGCCTTACAGAAACAAACATTTGCAATGCAATAGGTCTGGCATTTACTAAGTTTGAGCTATTGGCATTGTAAATGAAAATGCCTTTTTAGGTCGAGCAGACGTACTCTCAATGCGTGAGCATTGAGGTGTCTGCTTCAGATCTATTGCTACCCGTATTTAGTTTTGAGGACACCAATCTGACCCGCCGCATACATAGAAGGGCCCCCGGCCGCCGCATACATGAGGCCTCACGCCCCTCCTCTCTATTCGGGACTCACCGGGTCGGCTGGCGCTCGGCGGCGGGCCGGTCTCTCCTTCTCCAGCGGGGGCTCCATCTTCTGCACGGGGCGCCATGGCTGGCACGGCATCTCCGGTCACAACAGGCAAAGCTCCCGCAAGCCAGTGGGAGTGGACACACCTCTTCCCGGCCCCGCCCACAACCAGGCGGCGGGCCGGACATCTGCTTCCGGTGTTTTCCTCCGGGCTGCGGCGGTGATTGTTCTCTCGTCTCCTCCTGTAATGCACCGTTCGCTCCTCTTGTTTTTTTCAGGTACCTGCTGCTGTGTTCTTCTTCTCAATCCATCATGTTTTAACAGGTAGAATTCGGTAGTTTGCACGGAAAAGCACTATTGAGAAACCCCTTGCAGGTAGTGCCGGCCCGCGCCAGACTATAAGACATGGCGGCGGGTTCTAATTAATTTTTAACAGGCATTTTACATGCAATGGGTATCGCATTCAAACAAACATTAAATATTTACATTGGCATTGTAAATAACAACAAGCATTTTTATTTCCAATGCCAATTTCCGAGGGTGCCCTGCGTGCGATGTTAGTCTAGACTTGCATCTGCAGCACTGTGGGCCGATCCCTGGCACGAGTTGTTGCCATCTCTGTACACCAGGCAGGAGAGATCTAGTGAGGCCATAAATCAGAGCTTTAAGCAGAGCTCAACTGTGCCGGCTGACTTCCTCTACTCTGATTCTTGAGTTTTTTCTCCTCCTTTCGATTTACAGAGATGCATTTTGTTTAGTATGAAAGGAGTGGCCCGCTTCTGCAAGTAATTCTTTAGTCGTGCGATATTCCAAATAGAATTTGATAATTGCTTGTTGTTTGTGGTTTCTGCAAGCTTAACAAGTCCACCTTTCGCAGTGTTGATATCTCCGTGTTTTGGATTTGGTGCTGTTCATACTGTTTTTGGGGACTGTAATGGTTGAAACATGGGTAGAGGAAAGTTATGTACGTCAATACATCTGGAAGACTACTTTGCAATCTGCCTGGTGGATATTAGTGTGTTTAGAACATTCTCTACCCCTCCCTTTTATCTCCCCCCCCCTTCTAGAACTAAATTCTATTTGTGTAATACCCACTTGATGTACATCTCTGAAAACATACATAAATAAGGGAAATTGGCCCCTTACACCAGAGGGCTATTTACCATCTCTTTCTTTGCTTTGGCTACCACTGTTGAGTCCCCAGACTCTTTCTGACCATGATGGTCACACATAAAAAGCAATACGGAAATTAATACTAGGAAGCAAATAAATACATTTTTGAAAGTTAAACTATATTTAGCATCCTCTTGGATCCGCAAGACAAAGCAAAACAAAACCCCAGCAGTCTCATCAAGTTTTTAGAGACATAAACAAAAACTGGTAGACCCTTAAGAGCCTCAGCAGTGCCTGTTACCATTCTCATAGAAGCACACAACAAACTCATCAAATCTTCAACAAGTTCCTCTGTTCCAGCGCTAGGGCTGCTGGCACGACACCTACAAGAGAGGCTGCTTTTAATTTAAGCTCTAGCCATCACTAAAGCTGGCTTGTGTGACATAGTCTCCGTGAACAACGCTTCCTACACTGCCCCATGTCTCCAGCTTTCAACCTCAGCCCAGGATCGTCACACAGTAGCACTGGCTCTGTGCCAGAAAGTAGTGGGCCCGCTCAGGTGGGGATACAGATCTAAGCAACAATCAGTGACGCCAGCCCAGCCCAGTAGCACTATTGGAGCAAGGCTTCCCCGCGTCATCTCCTTGCCTTCCGGATGTCATAGCACTGATCCCAGTGCAAAGGAAAGATACCTTCCAAACCTCCTCAGTTACACTGCCGCTTATCTGCACAAACAGTAGCCAGTAGCAACTAAAGCACTGAGCACAAAATGTTGATGAACTGGCCGTAGGTGAGCAGACAGGAGCTTAGGCAGCACCCTGACTCCCTCTACATTGCTCCTGGTCACCTTGTTTTCAATATAAGACAATATTATATGCTAACCATTATGTAGTTTTGAATAATAAATGTTTATTCTGGGGCATTCACCATTAAAAGGGTGTTTTCCTCCAAACAAAGGAACATTTATTGAAAACAATATGTGAAAGAATGTTATACCGTTTGCTTGTCTATAGACAAAAGAAGAGAAAAGTAATAATGTTACTCTAATGTTAAATTTATATTTTCTCTTGAAGTTTGTATTTAAAGACAATTGGACAATCACATTTTTAAACAAGCATTTGCAATGCAATAGGTCTCGCATTACTGAATGTTTGAGCTATTGGTGTTGCATTCTTATTAGCAATGCCAATAGCTCAAACTTTAATAATGCGAGACCTATTGCATTGCAAATGCTTGTTTATGATTTGGTTTTTAAAACATAAATAAAAGGTATTGCCATTTACACAGGCAATAGCTGAAACTTGGTAAATGCGAGACCTATTGTATTGCAAATGTTTGTTGTCATTGCCAAGACTCAAACCCTGTTCCCCAGATTGGAGGTCGACCGCCCTAACCTTTAGGCCAACTACTCTCCCCAAATCTAATGGAGTCAATTAAAACTGGTTCCCCTTGCATCGTGCACATGTTTATTGAAGTCTATCCACATCAGTTGTTAATTTATTAATAAGCAAGTAGAAATCCTTGTGTTTGCACTGGACACAGGCTGTGCAATGTCTCAAGCCCTACAGATCGTAGGTGGGTTTTGTAGAAACCACGTGTAACAAGATTTTTCCAACTAAGTTTACAGTTGTCCTTCTATAGTTACTTAACACCTTGGCTGCTAGGGGGTTTTCCCGCTGGGCGCTGAATCCTCCGTTTTCCCATTGTTCATGACAAGGTCAACTCGTCATAAGCACAGGGCAGGTAAAACCCATGACGAGTTGACCTTGTCATTAGCACTGAAGGGGTTAAATAGCAGAACGGCCAGTAGATAGGTAATGCCGCAAGTCCACTAATGGGCCTCACTGCATTTAAAATGTAAATCACTATCATAGGTCTATGCATAGCAACACATTGTGATTTTAATGCTTTAATGTTTAAATTCTGAGTCTTGCACACAATGTTAGAAGTGAATAATCCTCTATTACACTGAAGTGGTGATGCTGTGGTGGCTGTGAGTGATGCTGTGGTGGGGCTGACTGATGATGTGCTGATGTTTTTTTTTTATGCTGTTGCGCTGTAGAGTGATGCTGTGGTAGTGCATAGTGATGACGTATGAATGTATGGATGGATAGAAAAAGGAAGACAAAAGAGAGAAAGACAGATAAGTGAAGGAGGGATGGAGGAAAGAAGGATGGCAAGAATGAAGGATGGGTGGATGAATAGAAAAAAGAATTGAAAGAAAGCTGGAGAAAAATGAAGGAGAGAAGGAAAACAGACAGAAAGAAGGGTAGAGAAGAGGAATGAAAGAAGGAAAAAAGACATAAATATGGATAGAGAAGAGGAAAGGAGAAAGGAAAAAAGACTGAAAGGAGGATGCAGGGCAACGAGGACATTTCAAAGTTCCCTCAGGGCAAACTCTGTCCTGAACGGCTTTTGGCCGGGCTCGTCAACTCACCTCACTCGCTGACTGACATTTGAAATATGTTCAAAGTCGGAAGTACAGACTAGCAGAGCTCTAAAGTGGCGTAAAGGCACATTTGCCAAGAAAAACAGGCTAGCTGTATGTTACGTGGCATCTAACACTTATAAGAAACCTAATGCCGTGAGGTTTTCGACATGCTTTCTAGCTGCCGTGCCCTTCATTAGTGGCGCCTTCTGTTGCCGTAAGAAGTTTCACTTTCTCTTTCTCTACAATCATGAGAGCGACGCGGAAGCAGTGGGCCGAGGGCTCGCAGCGAGCCGCGACAGGAGCGGGTCCGTTGTGCCGGAAGAATGGACTACTTGATTGATAAACTTGGAAGTTTATGGAGGAGGTTACCATGGTAAAAGGGACCGGGGAATGGTTTGCCCCGAAATGTAAGTGCCTGAGGCAAGACGTGGCTCCGCAGGGCAAGGTGGGGGCTGGCACTTATGTATTGGATGCTGAAGGTTTTGGCGTGGCAATCATTCACCCCCTCTGGCACCCTTCCGTGCTGTCTGATTCAAGTGCTGGACTGTTTCAGCCATTTATCTTTACTGTACACAGTTTGCATAGGGTTGGCGTGGAGCTGTCAATGGTGTTGGGCTTGACTTCCTAGTACTGGTTTTCAAAGCAGTTTCACTTGCCACTTGAGCAGAGGGGAATACATTTCTTTTGAATAGCTTCCAAGTAGCCTCCATGTCATTCCTAACATATCGACCATTCCTGGCTTTTTAGTCAAGACAGTTTTGCATGCTGGGACTCGTAGTTTAGATTTTAACATGGGAAGTATGGGATAAAAGTATGTCCCGTAACGGCGAAGTTCCGAAAAGTGGAAAGCTAGCTTGTTTTGTTTGTAAAGTGTCAACTTCTAAAACTTAATATGAAAATTTTAAATTCTAAATACTCTGCTTCTTTTCGGGCGATGCTTTCGAGGTTTGAGGTCACCCTGGAGCCCTACAGTGGAAGGCTTATTCTATAAATCCTAGAACTCCATTTACAATCGTTTTTCACCGCAAAAGGGTTTGAATTAGTAAATCCGGATTTGAGGAATTTTACGATCCGGCTCAGTTACAATGTACTACTATAGAAAACATGACAGTGCGGCTGGTTTTTAGTGGTGCCATTTCTTGCTCAGTGATGGAATATGGGTTTTTCCACAGGGAAGAGGGCAATTGAACCTCGCCGTTGTGCCTATGATGGGCACCCCCAAAACAGAACTTGGTGAGCAGTCACAAACATTTCCACCCGGCATTCGTGCACTCAGTTAACTTCAGTACACACAAAAGCTGTACTAGGTGTACACACAAAAGCTGTACTAGGTGTACACAATGCATATGAAGATGCGCAGACAGAAACATTACTTTCTTAGAGGGTGAGGTGGAATCCTTCTTTTGGGAACATGTTTCTCATGTGAAGAGACAATGCAAATGAGTGGCGCAGTCACGTGGTTTAAATTATCGCGCCTGTGTCTGGGCAGGATAATTGGAACCACATGGCCTATTGGTGTCTATTACGCTTTCTAAGTGCTTAATAGACACCAGTAGGCCATGGGCGGAGCAATGCCTCTGTCTTTGGCCTATTGCGTGCCGTCTTTGGAAAAACACACACGCAAAGGCCAATCGCGGAAGCCAAAAGGAAAAGCACACGCACGAGCGTGTGCGATTCCAGGCTGCGTTTTCAAACCCCAGACAAAAGGGCTCTTGCCTGCGCGTGCAGTGCTGCGCTCTGCAACGCAGGGCGCGAGGTCTAAAAAATGGATGTGTCCGTCTGTAACGCAAACATGCTCATGTAAAGCGCTCTGATAAATCCGGGTCAAGTTTGCGCTATAAAATACTCTGATAAAAAAAGAATTACACTCATTGTGTGAATCGAGAGGTTAAACAGTCATTAAAATGGATGTGCCTATTTGTTCTAGGCACGTTGGTTTATATTGTGTTAGGCTGACTGTTAGTAGATTTAGCAGAGCAGTCATGGTTTATCTTAAATTTCACTTCTCAATTGCCAAACCCTTCAGGAATGTTCAAAATAGTATCCTTTATCAATTTAGTAGGATCCAAAATTGAAAACCCTACTAAAAGGCTAGATTAAAGAAGTTAATTTTCCAAATAGCAATATCTCCTATTTTTCTTTTGTCCATGCCTTTCTATCTCAACTGCATGTCAGTGTTCCAGTCCGAACTGATGCAAGAGTTTTGCAGCTCTTGGCGAATGGAAATTAGCAATTCTCCACCCTGGTCTAGACCCTTGACTACTCTGGTGGTTGTGCTCTCTGTGGGCATTCACCTCAGGGCGTCACCTACATTATCAAAAGGATCTGTTCAGCCTTGCTTTTGCTTATGTTTCTGACAACTATTAACTGAAGATAAATACGGAGGGAAAACGTCAATGTAGGTGTTCTGAGCAGGCATGGAATAAAGTCTGCTTGTTCCAAAAAAACCAGGTGATGCCCTATTTGGAGAATAAAGAGAAACATGTTTGCAGGGAAAGTATGAACTCGTCATTGTAATCACTTAATACATTTGTGATGTCTAACATAACATTTATTTTGTCCTGTTCCACGTGGTAGACCAGTATAATGCTCTGTATTGATATTCGTATTAAGAGAATGAATACTTTTATTATACATTAGTCTTGAAAAAGTAGGCCTAGGCTTGATAAAATAATATTGTTTTTCTTTTTTGCCTTGTAGCTGTACGCTATTCCTTGGTTTCTCACTATGTTTACACGTGAGTAATGTTATATTCTTTCTTTCTCCCTTTCTCTACTAATTATTGCTGTCATGCCTCTGTAGTTGTAACCCATTTGCATCGTTTGTAATGCTTACCATAACAAAAACAGAGCATTGTGAGCCAGAATAAGTTTGTGCTTGCATGCTCTGCATATCTTTTATAGTGCTGCTTTTCTTGCAAATGGGATTAAATAGGGCCCCTATGGAAAATCTAATTTTACTCGCTTCAGCAATGCTGTTAAATTTGCATTATGATGGTGTGGTTATTTACTGCTTGACTAAATGTATTAATCGTGTATTGTTTTAACACATTTGTAGTGCATGCACTTTAAAATACCTACTAAATTACAACCTTTGAGCTGCAAAAATATGATACTCACTTAGCACTAAGGAGGGATAAGGAAGCATTATTCTAAAAAATTTGATAGAGACATCTAGCTGCAGACTCTTTACCTTTGAATTTCCCAGGTGCCAGACTGGATCCAGAAGATTTTTCTTCGAGCAATACCCCTGGGTGACAGTAGGTAGCATTGGCCGGCTCCGCATGACGTTGTCCGCGTCAACTATATATATTACCTTAGTGCGCTGATGTCAGTCTTTTCTTTCCAAGCCTGTTAAGGGCTTTTCCGGGAAGAGAGCTACCCTCTGTTACTTTTTGACAGACTCCTTCCCACTTTTGTCAACTCCTTTTTGGTATGTAGGTTTTTCTCATGTCTAGGAAGACTTCTGGGTTCAAACCGTGTGGCCCCTGTCGCCATGCCATGTCGGTGAGGGACCGGCACCTGGTTTGCCAGTGGTGCCTGGAGAGTGACCATGACTTGATTTTGTGTCCCAACTAACAGGCCGTGGCTTTGATCGAGCAGTCCCTAAAGCTACTTGCGGGCTGACAGTTGTCACTGCGTTGCACCACCCCTAGGACATCTCGTTCATGGCTCCCGTCGAGAGGTAGGTCCGGCCGCCTCTACAGGAGTCTTAAGTCCTCTCCATCCCACTTCAAATCATCAGGACACTCCAGTAAGAGCACAAGAAGTTAAAGCGTGCTTCAACTTCTCCCCATCCGTTGGTTGATGTGACTGAGGAGTCTCGGCTTTCTAGGTCTAATTCTTCAGAACCTGCACATGGGTCAGCCCCTTGCCTCCCCGATTTTCCGGGGAGCCGGAGCGACCCACACCCAACTTTGACAGTTTAATGAGGCCGTGTGTCTCATTTTTGGGAGGCCTGACCCTGCCGATGCGCCATCGGGCCCATGAGAGGGGGCTCTGGCCTCAACGTCCCCCTATGTATCCCGTAATGGATCTGGTCCATTGCTGGTCGTGCCATTGCGACCTTCCCCAGTGCCAGCCTGACACCGATGCTCCCGGCTGCTGGTGCCCCCGGCAGCGCCAGCCCCATTCTGACCTCTGTCGACCCAGAGCCGGTACCATGTCAACCGTATGCCAATACCGGCGCTGACAGAACCTCCAGGTCATAGGTCGTTTCCTGAGCCCTATTCTGAGGTGTTATGTTATGTTATTTATTTTCTTCTATAGCGCACGGCTACTCCAAAGGAGCATCCCGGCGCTTTTGCGAAGAGAACTTATGCAGAGTAACAAACATAACAACTAAAAGCTGAAAGAAAAAGAAACCAAAAAGAGAACCCTATACAGAAAAGAGCCAAGTCTTTAATTCCTTCCTGAAAACAAGAAGATTACTTGCCCTTCTTAAAGCCAGAGGGAGCTCATTCCAGCCCCGCGAAGCCAGGTAGCGAAACGCCCGGCCTCCAGTTCTGGAGCGCTTAATGATGGGCACAGCCACTTTGGCCAATGAGGCAGATCGTAAAGCCCTGCTAGGCAGGTAAAAGGAAAAGCGTTTCCCGATGTACTTGGGTCCGATACCATGAAGGGCTTTAGAAACCAAAGTAAGGCTTTTAAAAAGAATCCTCTTCGAGATGGGCAACCAATGCAAAGCTTTCAGTAATTCAGCAGCGTTAGCCCGTCTCGGGAGTCCAAATATGGCTCGAGCGGCAGAATTCTGCACCACTTGCAGGCGGGTCAAAAGATATTTGGGTAGACCCAGATAGAGGGCGTTCGCATAATCTAAACGCGACCCTATTAACGCCTGTACGATGGTTCTTTTGTGGTGAAGTGACAACAAAGGAAGAAATTTCCTAAGCATCCTGAGAATGCCAAAGCATTTCCCTGAGAGCCCGATGACATGTGGCCGGAAGGATAGGTCACAATCGATCAGAATTCCAAGGTTCTTTGCCTTCACAGAGGCAGGTGATCGCTGGACCCTTTTGAAGACCAGCCTTATCAGGAAATGGATTGGTATGTGGAACTGAATAAGGATTAGACACCTCTCCAAATTCTGGCATGCTTCCTCCCCCTACCGAGGCTATGGTGGAGGGAGTGTCATTTACTATGGTGGTGTGAAGGGCGACTAGGTTCCTGGACCTTCAGCTCCCTTCTGTGGTGGTCAAGACTAATATCTTGACAGTGGCCCTGCAGCCTGGTGTCTCCTCTTTAGAACCCTTGGTGCCCTTTAATGATTACAGATGTCCTACTGGGAACCTGGTCCAAGCCCAGCACAGCGGCTCCTGTGAATAGGACAATTGCCCCGGGCCACCACCCTGCTCCGGGCGACCCAAGCTTCCTCACTACCCACCCTAACCCAGAAAGCTTGGTGGTCAAAGCCTCTACCTCCCAGGGCGCGTTCCCTTCCGCTCCCCCAGACAGGCAATCCAAGAGGCTGGATAGTTGGAGTAAGAAATATTTTTGTTCCACCAGCCTTGCATTGCGGTCGGTGTATACAGCATGCTTATTGTGCCGTTATTCCCACCCTCTGTGGGAAACGGGTGCGCAAGTGCTGCCACAGGTTCCGGACGAGGCCTAGGCCATCCTCTCCCAAGCAGTATCAGACATGAGAGATGCACCATCCATTGTGGTCTCAACACAGTGGCTGTTCAACGCCATGTCTGGTTGAGACCTTCTGGCTTTTCGTGGGATATCCAGGCCTCTCTCATGGGCATGCCCTTTGATGGCATCCTTTTGTTCGGAGACATGGCGCTGGAACACTTTAAGGACTTTTGGGTTGCAGCCAAGTCCTTGGGCCTCTCAGTGGCCACACACACATCCACAGTCTGCCTTTTCGTGGCTACGAAAGGGGCTTTCAGACGCACCAACCCTATCCCAGCCATAAGACTGCGCAAGTTCCACAACCTCCGTGCGGCTGAGGGCACGGCTCGTTCCGACTCCATGGGTTGGGTGGGCAGAGGTCGGGTCAGTCCACTCCCCCGCAGCAGCCTCAGCCTCCAAACCCTCCTAGTCTTGCCCTTCCGGATCATGAGCGGTCAGTTGGTGGCAAGATCAGCCGTCATCTCCACCACTGGCAGACCATCACATCAGACAGGTGGGTCCCCCAGATATTCCGTAAAGGCTACTCCCTCCCCTTCATTCTACCCCCCCCCCATGCATCCATCTTTCCACTGACTGATGGAGGATCATCTCGCTTTGCTTCAGGAGGAAGTCATGGCTCTCTTGGCCAAGGGAGTCATAAAGAGGGTTCTGGAGCCAGAAGTAGGCTGTGGTTGTTCCTCCTGCTACTTTTTGGTCCCAAAAAAAGATAAGGGCCATCATCCTATCCTATCCTATCCTAGATCTACAAGCCCTCAACTCTTTCCTCAAAAAGGAAACATTCAGGATACTCCCATTAGTTCAGGTCTTGTCTGGCCTGGACCCAGGAGACTGGATGGTAGCGTTGGACTTGCAGGATACCTATTCTTGTCATGTCTGCTCATCGGCGCTACCTGCAGTTTATGGTAGGCCACAGGCATTTTCAGTTCATCATGCTCCCCTCTGGCCTTACCAGTGCCCCTCTGGTGTTCACCAAGTTAATGGCGGTGGTTGCAGCTCATCTGTGCAGATCAGGGGTGTCAGTCTTCCCTTATCTCGACGACTGGCTGTTAACAGCAGGCTCGCCCAGGCTGTCATCTCCCACCTCCAGACTATGGCTGACCTACTACATTTGCTGGGGTTTACTATCAGCATGCCAAAGTCATACCTGACTCCCTGTCAGACGCTCACTTACAATGAAATTGTTCTGGACACAGTGGAGTTTCGGCTTATCCTTCCTAGCTGCTAGTCCAGGATATTCAGGCTAGCATACCAATGTTTCAGCTTCTATCCTGGATTTCGGTGAGAATGACTCTGAGGCTGCTGGGCCTCATGGCCTCCTGCATCCTGTTAGTGACACATGCCAGTTGGCATATGCCGGCTCTGCAATGGGACCTGAAGTTCAAGTGGGTGCAGCATCAGGGGAATCTCCCAGACATGGTCCAAATCTTGGAGGAAACCGCACAGAAATTGCAGTGGTGGCTGACAAACCGTCATTCAGTCACAGGCAGACCTCGCTCCCTTCCCCAACCAGATCTCACAGTAGTGACAGATGCATCACTTCTGGCATAGGGCTGCCATCTGGGAGAGGTGGAGATCAGATGGCTCTGGTGGAATGCAGACTCCACATCAACTTGCTGGCGCTCCGAGCGATTCGTTTGACATTGAAAGCCTTCCTTCCCTCCATCAAGGGGAAGTTAGTACAGTTGTTCACGGACAACACCACTGCCATGTCGTACTGCAACAAGCAGGGCGGGGTGGGGTCGTGGGCCCTTTGTCAAGAGGCCCTGCATCTCTGGACTTGGCTGGAACAGCAGGGCATATCCCTGGTGGTTCAACACCTTGCAGGTTTGCTGAACGCCAGGGCGGATGAACTCAGCAGTCGCTACCTAGCGGATCACAAATGGCATCTCCATCCGAATGTGGTGCAACTTCTCTTTCAGCAGTGGGGAGAGCCTTGGTTAGATCTGGATTTCCTAAGGCGACTCTCGCTCGGAGACACTTTTCATCTTGAGTGGAGCTCAGGCCTCCTGTATGCCTTTCTGCCCATACCACTCCTACCCAGAGTTCTCTAGACGATCAGGAATGACTGGGGCCTAGTCATTCCGGACTGGGCACGGAGAGTCTGGTATTATGAGCTTCTCCAACTGAGCATCGATCCTCCGATCAGGCTGTCACTTCAGGAGAATCTTCTGTTGCAGTAACAGAGGAGGGTCTTCCACCTGAACCTGTCAACTCTATATATTTTTGCGTGGAGATTGAATGGTGGCAGTTGATAGCAAAAACAAAAGAACCGGGGGTCTATAACGGAGCTTCAAGTACTCCGAGCTGCTGCAAAACTCCTACATAAGTGAGTTAGGCGCTAATAGAGCTACATAAGTCTCTATATCAGAATGTGTGCCAGGACAAACCTGTCGAAGGACCTACTGAGATTGTTGGTAAGACCCGTACAGAGATGTGTTGGATTCCCATCAAATAGGTATGTAGATCAAGTGTTCTCATTTGGTCATCCAAAAATGGGGTGGTATGTCTCTTGATCAATGAGACCCATCCATCGCCCTTACTCAATTGGGTCGCACCATCAATCGCTAAGGTACCCATGAACAAATGATAAAGATGGGATTGAGTGCAGTGCAAAAATCAAAAGATGTGTGAGTTAAAAACAAGGGGTAAAAGGATCAATAGGCGAAAAACTCTAATGTAATTTGTCCTTTCCCTCAAACAAACAAGAACAATGCAGAGGAAGCAGTCTAAACATATAACTGCATTTACAAGGCCAACATGTTTCAGCCGGTAGGGACAAGATCCCATGGCTTTCTTCAGGGCCAGAGTTCTAAGCATTAGCTACTGCATACATAAAGTGAACGTAACGACAATCTGTAAAGGATATACATAAATAGTCCAAAATCGTGTTCCTCTGTACCAAACGGTGTCTCTTACATCTGTTAACAAGAAACAAGAAATAAATTGTAGTAAGTCCTATCAAAACAGGAAAGACCTGGCACTGGCTTCTACTAATTAAGCCAATTTATTTTACTAATGTTACTCACCTGAGTAGTACAGGGAATGTACCTCACCTCTCCTGGAACCCAGCTCAGGAAAAAGGAGGCCCCGCTCTGTGAAGGCAAGGAAGGGGTAATGAACGGAAGGGTGGACAGTACTACACTATCTCTCCCTCCAATACATAATATAGCCCCTATAACAGTCAAGCTTCACTGAGCCACAAAAAATCCTAAGGGTGGAATAAGTCACAGCGCCCATAAAAGTCCCAGGTTCCCAAGATCCATCACTTAATGTAAAAAGCTTTCCTCTAAATATGAGTGTCCTAAATAGGATGGAGCTAAACTGTAGCAGGTTTAGATCTAGGCTAGCAAAAGTTTGACAGACCAAGCCTGGTCTCATATCCCAGAAACATAGGTGAACCAGTCTATGCCACCCCAAAAGAAAAAAGGCCAAGAATAGGGGTGGCATAGACTGGTTCACCTATGTTTCTGGGATATGAGACCAGGCTTGGTCTGTCAAACATTTGCTAGCCTAGATCTAAACCTGCTACAGTTTAGCTCCATCCTATTTAGGCCACTCATATTTAGAGGAAAGCTTTTTACATTAAGTGATGGATCTTGGGAACCTGGGACTTTTATGGGCTCTGTGACTTATTCCACCCTTAGGATTTTTGTGGCTCTGTGAAGCTTGACTGTTATAGGGGCTATATTATGTATTGGAGGGAGAGATAGTGTAGTACTGTCCACCCTTCCGTTCATTACCCCTTCCTTGCCTTCACAGAGCGGGGCCTCCTTTTTCCTGAGCTGGGTTCCAGGAGAGGTGAGGTACACTCCCTGTACTATTCAGGTGAGTAACATTAGTAAAATAAATTGGCTTAATTAGTAGAAGCCAGTGCCAGGTCTTTCCTGTTTTGATAGGACTTACTACAATTTATTTCTTGTTTCTTGTTAACAGATGTAAGAGACACCGTTTGGTACAGAGGAACACGATTTTGGACTATTTATGTATATCCTTTACAGATTGTCGTTACGTTCACTTTATGTATGCAGTAGCTAATGCTTAGAACTCTGGCCCTGAAGAAAGCCATGGGATCTTGTCCCTACCGGCTGAAACATGTTGGCCTTGTAAATGCAGTTATATGTTTAGACTGCTTCCTCTGCATTGTTCTTGTTTGTTTGAGGGAAAGGACAAATTACATTAGAGTTTTTCGCCTATTGATCCTTTTACCCCTTGTTTTTAACTCACACATCTTTTGATTTTTGCACTGCACTCAATCCCATCTTTATCATTTGTTCATGGGTACCTTAGCGATTGATGGTGCGACCCAATTGAGTAAGGGCGATGGATGGGTCTCATTGATCAAGAGACATACCACCCCATTTTTGGATGACCAAATGAGAACACTTGATCTACATACCTATTTGATGGGAATCCAACACATCTCTGTACGGGTCTTACCAACAATCTCAGTAGGTCCTTCGACAGGTTTGTCCTGGCACACATTCTGATATAGAGACTTATGTAGCTCTATTAGCGCCTAACTCACTTATGTAGGAGTTTTGCAGCAGCTCGGAGTACTTGAAGCTCCGTTATAGACCCCCGGTTCTTTTGTTGTTAGGATTACAGTTAGGGGGATACGAACTGGGCAGGTCTTTAAATTTCCCTCAGACCCTTCTTCAATTGTTTGTTTTTTACTGGCAGTTGATAGCATTCAACCTTCCTCCCGAAGTCTGTAAATGTTATTTTGGCAGCCAGACGTCCCTCCACCTAAATGGTACATGCCTGCCAATGGAACAAATGTATAATATATTGTACAGAACAGTCTATCAACCCTCTTTCTGCTTCCCTTTCTGAAGTTTTGCTTTTTATTTTAATCCATGCACAGCAGGGCTCTACTCTGAGCACTCTGAAAGGGTATCTTTCAGCCCTGTCTGCCTTTATGCTTTTGCCAAACCAACCCTCATTATTTAAATCTCCCACTGTAAATAGATTCTTCAAAGTGCTTGTACATATGTTTTCTCTTTCCCCTTTTATTATGCTTCGGTGGGACCTTAATTTGATTCTCACCTTCCTCATGTGCACTCCATTTGATCCTTTGCATAATTGCCCTCTCCGGGTGTTTACCATCAAAACAGCCTGTTTAGTGGCAATCACATCCGCCAGGAGGGTGCGTAAATTGCCGGCTTTGTCATCCAGAAATCCTTACCTGGCAATATTCCTTGACATATTGATGCTTCGCCCTAGGGCCTCTTTCATTTCGAGAGTGGTAACATCGTTCCATATGGGGCAGTCTGTAACCATGCCCGCTTTCTATGCTCCGCCGCATCCCTCAAAGGAAGAGGAGCAACTAAATCGTCTGGATCAAAAAAGAGCGTCGTCGTTCTACCTTGACTGCAAAAAAGAATTCCACGTGGATGACCAACTCTTCGTGGAGTACATTGGGGCAAAGAAAGGTTGTGCGATGTAAAAGAGAACTATCTCACCATTGGTCGTCCTATGCATCAAAATGTGCTATGCTCTTGCAAAGAAACAGCCTCCTGAATGCTTAAGAGCTCATTCCACCTTTGCTAAGGCCGCTACCACAGCATTGCAAGGTGGAGTGCCAGTCCTCTACGTTTGTCAGGCAGCAACATGGGCATCCCTGTACACGTTTACCAAGAATTACTGCCTTGATGGTCAGGTCTGCAGGGAAGGCATTTTTGGCCCGTCTGTCTTGTAGGACTTTCTGGTCTAAACTTGTCCGCAGTACCTCCTCTGGGATGGTATTGCTTAGGTGAACTAATCAAAGGTAAGGAATCTGCGGCTAGATGTCTCTATCAGATGAACAAGTTACTTACCTTTGGTAACGCCTTATCTGGTAGAAACAGGATCTAGTCGCAGATCCATAATGACCCATCCATCCTTCCTGACTGTTGACAGGTTTCCAGGTCAGGTTGAATCCCTTTAGGGCCCCAATTGTTCAAAACACACCAATGCCAGTGCACTTCTGGCGTTGAAAGTCGTGAAAAGTAACTGACATCAGCCTGCTGAGGCGGTGCCCATATAGGTGACACAAATGTTGCTACAGTGCAGACAGTAGCGGCTGCTACCGTACAGGAGTGGTGGTGCGCGGGCAGTAGGGGGAATAAAAAAAATGCTTACCTGGCCAGCTGGCTGCTCGCCGTCTCGCCTTAGCCCTCTTTCTTCTTCCTGTCTCTAACGGCAGCAGGAAGCACGTGGCTCCCAAGCTCCCCTAAACCAATCACAACGCTGCAATGCGGAGTTGTGATTGGTCTGAGCGGTGTGGTTCGGCGCTCAGACGGGGACTGAGAGGCTTTGTATGTTCCTCACCAGGCTGTGTAATGCAACATGGAAACACCAGAAACCACTGACTTCAATAGGAAAAGTAAAATGATAACGATACGTTATTATCAATTTATTTTTCTTTTGAGCAGTGGGGCAACGCTGCTCCTCCTAAGCGGAGGAGCCGCCGTCCCACGGAGCCAACTGACGCCACCTACCGGCATGCAGAGGTTTCGCTTGGAGAAAAATCTTCTAGATCCAGTTTGACGCCTGAGAAATTCAAAGGTAAGGAATCTCTGGCTAGATCATGTCTCTACCAGATAAGGCATTACTGAAGGTAAGTAACTTGTTCTTAACAAATTGTTCTTTTTACGTCCAACAGCAAAAATGTCCCCACCCTGTATTGAATTGTGTGCAGGTACTCTTGTCTATTATCGCAGATGATTTAAGGTTATGAGCAGTTTTTTAGGTTGTGCTCTTGCTAAATCCTAAAGTGGGGATAAGATTTATAGAATTATAGGGAACGTGAGTTTGGTTAGAAATGAGCCCCTTGTTAGCATTTAGGAAAGCCAATCAAACTTGTGTGATGCAAATACATTGTTTTAGGTTCCTTGAAATTGAAATCTGGAAGGCTTGCCAATCCTTTCTCGTCCAAGGATGCATACAAATTTAGAAAACAAATGTGTACAATCTAGTTTGTATCATATTTGGAGAAAGAGGAGACCGAATAAAACTATAGCTTGGAGAACTTAAAGGCCATGTATCTGGCTTTAGTTTTTGACCTACGTGGAGATACTGACAGTATGAAGGAATGCTGGGTAAACTAGAATAAAAGGCGGTGAGTTCAGCTGAAATGGAAAACATGCATCACTCCCAGAATTTTAAAGATTATAGTAAGATTTTAAAACACAAAATCATGAACCATTGCTATAGTACAAATTATTAGACGCTTCATATTTTCCACTTGTCTGCCAGCCATATCACTTCAAACCCTTCAACATAAATCATCCTAATTCTATAAGGTTGGTAAAATTAAGTCCCAATACAATAAGGTGTCATCATACTTTCGGAAAGCAATAGAATAAAAGAACAAATATGTACAAGTTTGCACATAATACCTAAAAGCAAATCCAACAGAAAAACAGATTTTGCAGTGAGATCTAAATAAAATCTGATTTGCGATGCACAATATGCGTCAGCATAAGTCAGAATCTGTGGTGTAGCAGGAGCAAAGCCATCCAAACAGCATTGTTTGTAATACCCTGGGTTTGAATACATATAATATTTTGAGCATAGGAAGATATCATTCAGAATGCTGAAAATCAATAAAATAATTGATACACAGAATGCCGAAATGAAATCATCCAGGACTTTTTTCAGGTGAAAAGATCAATCTGAAAGAGACTGTTAGTTATAGATTCCGTACCTTAGAAGTACACCCAGGCGTCAGACTGGATCCGGAGAATGTTTTCTTAGCAGTTCCCCTGCTCCTTGATGGGTGGCATCGGTCGACTGCTCGTCAGTCATCGGCGTCCGTTGTCAGCGTCATGTTCGCCTGGATGAGGTTGCGTGTCTATTTAGACACCGCCCCTGTACGCTGACATCAGTTCTTTCTTTTTCCGCGCCAGCCTAGCACAGATCCGGAGATAGCTACCCCTTTAGTCACTTTTTGATTAAGCTTTTTTTCTACTTTTGTCGAGGTCTTTTTTGAGTTTTCAACTCCTGGTGCGCAAGGGATGTCCCATCGTTGAACCGGTTTCAAGCCCTGCAAGGCCTATCACAAACTGATGTATGTATCTGAAAGAAACAGTTAGTTATAGATTCCTTACCTTAGAATTACTCTAGGGGTCAGACTGGGTCCGGAAAGTTTTTTGTCAGCAGTAGCCCTGCGTGTCGAAAGGTGGCGTCGGTCGTCTCTGCGTTCGTTGTTGGCATCGTGGTTGCCAGGATGGCGTCTCAGTAGCTACTTAGACGCCGCCCTCACGCACTGACGTCAATTCTTTCTTTTTTCGCACCAGCCTTCGCAGATCCCGAGAGAGCGGTACCTCCAGTCACTTTTTGACTGACTTTTTGCTGACTTTTGCCGACACCGTTTTCAAGTCTTCGACTCCTGGTGCAGGTCAGGGATGCCCGGCTTCAAGACTTGCAGTTTCTGTACCCGACTGATGTCGGTAACCTATCCGCACCGTGTATGCCTGTATTGCCTGGGGCACGACCATGATTCCAAGTCATGCTCTGACTGTTGACCATGAATCCACAACCTTTGCGGGAGTGGTCCCGAAAGCTTCTCAAGGCCAGGGAGTTGGCTCCGTGCCATTCAAGGTCCCGGTCGTGTGGAAGGTCGAGGGACGGGTCGCGGAGTCACCATCATCATTCTTCTTCCAAGTCTTCGCACTCGGGGTCAGATAAGTCGAAACACAAGAAGAAGTTGAAGAAGCATCGTCGCTCTTCGACTTATCCTCCTCCATCAGCCGACGCGACGAGGGATGCGGGTGCTGCCCCTCCCACAGCTCTGCGTGCGGAGCCCGAAGGGTCGACTCCAGGCTTCCCTCCCTTCCCGGGACCTGGAGCGACCCCTGCCCAGCTACGCCAATTTTACGAAGCGATGCATGCCTTCTTTGGGCAGACCAACTCCGCCGGTGCGCCTTCAGGCCCTGCAGAATCGGCTGGTGTACCTGGGTCTTGCACACCGGCGGCTTCGGCCCCGGTGCTGCAGGGTCCCCTTGGATCTAGGCCTAGATCTGGATCGGTGCCGGTGGACCCCATTACACATTCAGCAGCGCCGATTCCACCGGCACCGCATCCGCAGCCGGCGTCAGCTGTGTCCCCAGCCAACGTCGACCCCAGCCTCCACCTCCATGTAGACATGGAGCCGAACCGGCATCGACCAACGCCGGATCTGGCATTGACAGGTACTTTTGTGCCCTTTTTTTTACCCTGGCTCTTTTAGACCAGATTAGCAGCCAGAAGACGGTGAGTAGGACTGGGAGGGGTCTGGAGACCTTTTAACAGACCAGTTGGGCCTCGAACCTGACTGGAGAGAAGAACTGGGGGAAGCCAGTGGTCTGGATACCTCACCAGACCTTGTCATGTTGTCTCTTCCTGCCCTGGCTACGGAGGAGGGAGCGTCTAACGACGTGGTGTTGCGTAGGGCGGCCGAGGCTCTCCACCTCGAGATTCCTACAGTGGCCGTCAGGACTAACCTCCTGACAGAAGTGCTTCAACTGGCAGCGAGCTCTTCAGAGCCCCTGCTACCATTTAATGAAGCACTCACCGACATCCTTTTGGGCACCTGGTCCAGGCCCTACACAGGGGCTCCTGTCGATAGGATGATTGCCCAACGCCACCGCCAGGCCTCAGGCGGCCTCACTTTCCTCTCCCAACACCCCACCCCTAAGAGCTTGGTGGTCCAAGCCTCCACCTCCAAAGGCGCATTCCCTAACGCACCACCTGATAGGGAATCCAAAAAGCTAGACCATCTTGGGAAGATGTTTTCTTCCTCCACCCTGGGACTGCGGTCAGTAAACACCGCATGTCTGTTGGGCCATTATACCCATTTCCTGTTAGATACGGTGGCGCAAGTGCTGCCCCAGTGCCCGGAGAAGGCCCAGGCCGCACTCTCCCGTGCAGTTGCTGAGGGGAGAGACGCAACAAAGTTCACCATCCGCTGTGGGCTGGATAACGCTGACTCACTAGGCAGGCCGATTTCCATGTCGGTAGCCCTTCGTCGCTACGCCTGGTTGAGGTCGACAGGTTTTTCAGGGAATGCCCAATCCACTCATATGGACATGCCCTTTGATGGCCATCGCCTATTCGGTGACAAGGCAGACAACACACTGGAGCGCTTTAATTCTCTTGGGCTACGGCCAAGCCCTTGGGCCTCTCCACCACCCGCCCTGCGCAGTCTGCTTCTCGCCCCTTTAGTGGCTACGGAAGGGGTGCGCTGCCATGTTCCGCCCAGAGCCACAGGCCAGCCCTCTGCGTGGCCGGGGACATGGGAACCACTGCCGAGCTTCTTGGGGCCAGCGGGTGGGCTAGTCCACCACAGCCCCCTCTGCCGCAGCCTCCAAAAGCTCATAGTCCGACCTTTCAGGGCCACCAAACGCCAGTGGGCGGCACCATCACGTCGGACAGGTGGATTTTGCCAAAAGTCCGAAGGGGCTGCGCCCTCCCCTTCGAGACTACCCCTTCATCCATGCCACCTCAGTACCATCACATGTCGGAGGATCATCTGGCCCTTCTCCAACAGGAAGTTTCTGCACTATTGGCCAAGGGCGCCACCGAGCGAGTTCCTGCCCCAGAAGTAGACCGTGGTTGCTATTCACACTACTTTCTGGTGCCCGAGAGGGAAAAAGGCCTGCATCCTACCTTGGATCTCAGGAACATCAACCGCTTCCTCCGGAAGGAGAAGTTCAAAATGTTGACGTACGGTCAGGTCCTGTCTGTTCGCGGCCCCGGTGCTGGATGGTAGCGTTGGACTTACAGGAGACTTACTTTCACATCCCCGTCCTGCCGGCCCACCGGCGTTACCTATGGTAGGCCTCGAGCACTTTCAGTTTACTGTGCTCTCCTTCAGTCTTGCCAGCGCCCCTCTGGTGTTCGCGAAAGTGATGGCAGTGGTCACAGCTCATCTGCGCAGATCAGGGGTTCCAGTCTTTCCCTATCTCGCCGACTGGTTGTTGAAGGCGGGCTCGCCTCAGGCTGTCGTCTCCCACCTCCAGACTATGGCCAAACCTCCTGCATTCGCTGGGGTTGTTTCGGGTCTATCCTCTCTAACAGTGAGTCCGGGATTTTCGGGCTATAATTCTGATCTTTCAGCCTCTATCCCGGGTTTCAGTCAGAATGACCCTGCGTCTACTGGGCCTGAATGCCTCCTGCATCGTGCTGGTGGACCATGCCAGATGGCATATGCAGGTTCTGCAGTGGGACCTAAAGTTCCAGTGGGCACAACATCAGGGGAAATCTGTCCGATTGCGTCCACATCTCGGATGGCACTGCATGACAATTGCACTAGTGGCTAACGAACCAGGATTGGGTGGACGGCAGATCCCTCTCCCTTCCCCAACCAGAGTTCACAGTGGTGACCGATGCATCACTTCTGGGATGGAGCGGCAACATTGGGGAGGCGGAGATCAGAGGCCGCTGGTCTCTGGTGGAGTAAGGGCTCAACATCAACTTTCTGGAGCTTTGGGTGATTCGCCTTGCACTCAAAGCATTCCTTCCCTCTGTCCGGGGAAGAGTAGTGCAGGTGTTCACAGACAACACCACTCCCATGTGGTACTGCACGGCGGGGTATGGCCTTGGACACTATGTCAAGAGGCCCTTTTCGCCTCCGGACATAGCTGGAACATCAGGGCATATCGCTGGTGGCTCAACACGTGGCAGGTTCACTGAACGCCAGGGCGGACAAACTCAGTGGCAGGTGCATGATGGATCACGAATGGCGTCTTCACACGGAGGTGGTGCAAGGTCTCTTTCAACAGTGGGGAGAGCCCTGGTTAGATCTATTTGCCACCGAAGACAATGCGCAATGTCACCAATTCTGTGCATTGGAATTGCCAAGGCTGCACTTGCTAGGTGACGCTTTTCGTCTCAAGTGGAGTTGTGGTCTTCTATACGCCTTTCTGCCTATACCGCTTCTTACCAGAGTGCTGA
Organism: Lissotriton helveticus; assembly: GCF_964261635.1. NCBI lineage: Eukaryota > Metazoa > Chordata > Amphibia > Caudata > Salamandridae > Lissotriton > Lissotriton helveticus. The sequence continues at coordinate 1,652,832,395 of NC_136059.1, forward strand.
GAAGATCAAGCGCGACCAGGCCCAAGTCATTATTGTGGCTCCGGATTGGGCACGAAGAGTCTGGTATCCCGAGCTCCTGAGCATGGCCATCGATCCTCCAATCAGACTGCCCTTTCGGGAGGATCTTCTGTCGTAGCAGCAGGAGATGGTCCTCCACTTGAACGTGTCCAGCCTCCACCTCCTTGCTTGTAGATTGAGCGGCGACAGTTGACAGCTTTTGACCTTCCTCCTGAAGTCTGAAATGTCATCTTGGCAGCCAGGCATCTCTCCACTAAGACGGTATACGCTTGTCAGTGAAACATGTTTGTGGCATGGTGCACAGCAAAGGCTGTGGATCCCCTTTATGCCCCTCTTTCTGAGGTTCTGTTGTTCCTTCTTTCTTTAGCCCAGCAGGGCTTTGCTCTGGGCACTCCTAAAGGCTATCTGGCAGCCATTTCAGCTTTTCTTCGGCTAGCAGATCGGCCCTCTTTGTTGAAGTCCCCTATTGTTAACAGGTTCTTTAAAGGCATTATTCCCCTTTTTCTCCATCTCCTTTCATAATGGCTCCGTGGGACTTGAACCTTGTTTAGACTTACTTTATGAGCGCTCCCTTTGAGCCTCTTCACAACTGTCCTCTTCTGCTTCTCACTCTGAAGACTGCTTTTCTTGTTGCCATCACCTCTGCTCGCAGAGTGAGTGAGCTTCAGGCTCTTTCTTTTAAGCATCCTTTCTTCTCTCTACATCCGGACAAAGTGGTGCTTCAAACAAGACCCTCGTTCCTACCTAAAGTTGTCACTCCCTTTCACATCGGACAGACTATCACTCTGCCCCCCTTTTTCCCACCTCTGCACCCTTCCAATGAAGAGAAGAGACTCCACCATCTGGACCCGAAACGTGCGCTGTATTTCTACCTTGACTGCACAAAGTATTTCCGGGTGGGCGATCAACTCTTTATTGGCTATGTGGGTGCCAAGAAAGGTATGTCTGTGCAAAAGAGTACCATCTCTTGATAGGTTGTCCTTTGTATAAAGAGTTGTTACGCTTTAGATAAAAAAGAACCTCCAATTGGGTTGCGAGTTCATTCCACTAGAGCAACTGCAGTAACTACTGCTTTGTCACGCGGAGTCCCACTCATTGACATCTGCCAGGCGGTCATGTGGGCTTCTATACACACATTCACCAGACACTACTGCCTCGATAGTCCAGTCCAGAGGGAATGGCTACTTACACGTTCTGTCCTCCAGGACTTTCTGGTGTGAATTTGGTTCGCTGACCCTTTTCCGGGGTTTATTTTGCTGGGGTATCTATTGTAAGGTAAGTGATCTATTACAAATAGTCTCTTTCAGGTGATTAAGTTACTTACCTTCAGTAACAATGTATTTATAAGAGACATATATTAGTTATAGATTCCTTTCCGCCTCACCCATCCTCCCACTCTGCTAACTGACTACTAGGGATAGGGCAGGGCCCTAGTGTGGGGCACCAGTGGTCAGTGTCTTTGATGGCTCTGCACTTCTGCCGCGGAAAGCCGTGTCAGAACTGACATCAGCGCGCAGGGGCGGCGTCTAAGTAGGCACCACAACGTCATCCCGGCGACCACAATGCTGAAATCGGACGTGGAGTCGACCGACGCCACCTACCGATGTGCAGGGGTACTGCTGAGGAAATAATTCTCCGGATCCAGGCTGAAGCCTGGGGGTAGTTCTAAGGTAAGGAATCTATAACTAATATATGTCTCTTACAGATACATCCTTGCCGAAGGTAAGTAACTTGTTCTTCAAGTCCTAGCCTACTGACATTAGGGAAGGGATCACCAACGCCTCAGCTTACCCATTTCATAGCTAACACATGGCATAGACTACAAACGTCATGTTGGCAACATACCCGACTGACGGGATATTGATAATACAGTGGATTGTCATAATTAACAACAATTAGCAGATGTGTTGCCAATTTAGTGTTAAACCTCTAGATACAGCTGAGTCATACCTTATCACCATATTGTACACACAGTCCACTGACATAAGACTATGTCACTGTTCACCGGCCTCAGACAAAATTGATGTTGGGGTATCACGGAGTTCTTGGTCAGTTTTGAAATGCACAGTTGTCATTCACTTTTGGTCAGGTCAGTGCGTCATGGTTTCTTTTAGTACAATAGTTGTTTGACAGCAGAGTTCATCCCCTAAGGTCTCAGTGCATGACCAACATTCGGTTTGATGTTATTCTTTATTGTCACAGTCCCTGTGCATCATCTTCACTGTGGCCACTGCCAGATGCATAAAGGATATTAACATTTTGGTCACTGAACCCAATATTAAAGGACTCTCCTTAAGAGGGCATTTTAAGGAAATCGGGCAATAGTTTAAGAAAAGTATTTTGAATCAAAGAAATATCCATACCACAAATCTTGTTGGTGAGCACACCAAATGAATGGGAACTTTTGTCTGAATGTGTTGTCAGACTTTAAATAAATTAAAATCCAAGGGAATGTGGCGTTCTTAATATCGGTACTTAGCAGCCCATGATTTTTGGGTTGATAGCTGAATTGGAGGCAGATCTTTGGAGCCTAATAACAAACTGCACTTGGCAGTACTACAATAGTACTACAAAATGCTATACATACACCTACATGCGGAGACCTTTGCCTCTCCTACATTTTCTATGCAGAGTTCTCCACCCTGGTTGCAGAGGTCTACACACATGGAGATATATGTTTTAGTACTAAATCTGAGAGGAGCGTTTGGGATGAAATGGGGTTAGGGAGGGGTAAGGATGTATTCAGGGAGGGTGAAGGAAGATTTCAGAGAGGGATATGCAAATACATAAACCCATCCATAAAAGAGTAAGCCTATTGCTACTCATAAGCTGTACTTCTAAAAAGGAACAAAAATGAGTCATAAATGTACTCCATTCTAGCTATGGAGTTTGTCCAGTACCACGCATGGCCACTAATAGATCCTGCAACACACTACCATACACAACAATCATGGCCGGTACTTAAAAAACACGCCATAGGAAATAATGTTAAATAAAATAAATTATTTAGGTTTTTAAATTACATATTTTAAGTGTTAACCTTTGTTCTCAATTTAATGAATTAATAGTTATATTTTTGTATCTGATAGAGACTTCTGGCGGCAAATTCCTTACTTTTGAATTTCCCAGGCATCAGGCTGGATAGGGAAACTTTTGCTGAGCAATGCCCCTTGCGCCTGCCGTCGAGTGGCTCCGTTTGGCTCCACGTGACGTCGGCGGCATCGGTAGTGTTAGTTATGACATCGCGGTCACCTATACAGGCGCCACCCAGGCGCACGGACGTCAGTTCTTTTCTTTCTGTACCAGTTAAGCGCCGATCCGGGAAGAGCTACCCCTCTGTTGCTTTTTTACAGTTTTGTTCTCATATTTTTGTCGAATTCTGAATTTTTTCCATCTTCTTGTGCGAGGGACATCTTTGAGGAAGACAGGTTTCAAGGTGTGCGGTGCCTGTCACCTAATGATGTCTGTCACCGATCCCCACCTCATCTGGCTCTGGTGTCTCGAGCACGACCACGGCTCGAAGTTGTGCTCTGACTGTTGGGCCATGGCCCCGAAGGGCCTTGAGGGAGCGGGCGATGTACCTCCTCGCTTACCGGCAGTCGACACCATCGAGCAAGACTCGGCAGATGTCCCGGTCGGGGGACTGCTCCCAGAGCCCTAAGTCCTCTTCGGCCCACTCAAGGTCCTCGGGACACTCTGGGAAGAGGCATAAGAAGAAGTCCAAGTGAACTACATCTTCACCTCGGCTGTCATCCGTCAATGAGAGAGGTAAAGAGCACGGAGGCTCTAGGCACGGTTCTGCGGAGCCGGAGTCTGGGTCGGCTTCGTGCCTCCCTCCCTTTCCAGGAGCAGGAGCAACCCCATCTCAAGTAAAAGAGTTTTACGAAACATTGCGCCACGTTTTTCAGCGGGCTGAACCCCCCTGGTGATCCCTCGGGCCCCCGGTGTCGGAAGATGCCCCATCGGGTTTGACACCGTCGGCTCCGGCCGGCCGCCGGTTGGGCCTCATGGATCCGATACCGGATCCGGGTCAACGCAGGTCGTGCCAACGCAAGCTCCTCCTGTGCCGGACCCGAAGTCGGTGCAGATGGCACCGCCGGTGCCCACTGGCGGTCCCAGCGCCATCCTCATCCCCAATGACACGGAGTCGAATGACGCTGATTCCTACGTCGACTGAACGCAGGGGTTCTGTGTTGTTGCATGAGAACTTTGAGGATGTGCTAGGCTCAGGAGAGGAATGGGAAGGATCAATGGACCCTCTGGAACACCAGGAAGACTCTGCTGAGCAGTTGGACTGGTATGGGGAATTTGCGGAAGCCAGTGGACTGGATATTTCTCCTGATATTGGCATGCTTTCTCCGCCTACAGTGGTCCTATGCCATGGTGGTAAAAAAGGCAGCTGAAGACCTTGGACTAGAACTACCCTCAGTGCAGGTCAGGACTAATCTCCTGACTGAAGTGCTTCAACATGAGGCTTTCACTTCCAAACCCCTTTTGCCCTTTAATGAGGCACTTACAGACGTCCTTCTAGGCACATGGTCCAAGCCTAGCACAAGGGCTCCTGTGAATAGGATGGTTGCACGCCACCATCTCCCAGCTCCGGGTGATATGAAGTTCCTCAGCCAACACCCCACCCCTGAAAGTTTGGTGGTGCAAGACTTTACTTCCCTTGGTGTGTTCCCTTCAGCCCATCTGGATAGGGAATCCAAGAGGTTGGATGCATTTGGGAAGAAATTGTTTTCTTCCTCCAGCCTGGCATTGCGGTCAGTAAATACTGCTTGCTTATTGGGCCATTTCTCCCACTCCCTTTGGGAGATGGTTGCTCAAGTGCTGCCACAAGTCCCGAAGGAAGCCCGGGCTGTGCTCTCCCAAGCAGTCAAGGATGGGAGAGATGCTCATAATTCACCATTCGGTGTGACCTAGATACGACAGATTCGCTGGGCATATTGATTTGAACGACAGTGACCGTAAGACGCCATGCTTGGCTTCGGACAACTGGCTTCTCAGTCGATGTCTAGGCAAATCTGATGAACATGCCCTTTGATGGAACCCTTCTTTTTGGGGAAAAGGCAGATTTGGCCCGGTTCAGCTTCAAGGAGTTTAAAGCTACGGCCAGATCTTTGGCCCTTTCACCTACTCCTTGTGACCAGTTTTCCTTTTCATCCTTTCGTGGCAATGTAAGGGGTTTCCAGCCGCGCTAACCCTATCCCATCCACTGTCCTGCACAGACTTCACAAGCTGTGCGGCGACGTGGACGCAGTGAATTTCTATCCAGGAATGGAGGCCAGAAGTCGTCGGCCACTCTGCTCCCGGCAGCCGCAGCCTCCAAGCACTCCTAGGCTGACTCTGCCAGGCCACACTACCCCTGTTGGGAGAATTCATCAATATCTCACCCACTGGAGATCCATAACATCAGACAAGTTGGTCTTGCAGATTGTCCTGGAGGGCTAATCTCTGCCTTTCCTTTCTTTTCCACATCCCATTCTGCCAAATCAGGAACAGCTGACCGAGGATCATCTGAAATTACTCCAGGAGGATGTTACAGCACTCTTGGCCAAGGAGCTATAGAAAAGGTCCCAGTTTCAGAAGTAGACAGTGGTTCCTATTCTCACTACTCTCTGATTCAGAAGAAAGACAAAGGGTTACGGCCCATCTTAGATCTTCGGAGCTTCAATCTCTTCCTCAAAAAGGAGAAGTTCAAGATGCTCATTCTAGCTCCGTTCTGGTCTTCCCTGGACCAGGAAAATTGGATGGTAGTGTTGGACCTGCAAGATGCGTATTTTCACATCCCCATTCTGCCGGGCCACAGGTTCAAGGTAGGATCTGGCACTTTCAGTTTACCGGGTGTTCACCAAGGTGTTGCCGGTGGTCGCTGCTCATTTGCGCAGGTTAGGGGTGTCAGTCTTCCCCTACCTCGATGACTGGCTGCGGAAGGCGAGCTCACCCCAGGCTGTCATCTCCCTCCTCCAGACTATGGCGGACCTCTTGCATTCGCTGGGGTTCACCATAAATATGCCGAAGTCACACCTGACTCCCTCTCAAACGCTCCCTTTCATCGATGTTCTGCACACAGTGCAGTTTCAGGCCTATCCTCCCGAACAGCAAATCCAGAATTTTTGGGCTATGATACCGATGTTTCAGCCTCTGTCCCAGATTTCGGTGAGAATGACTCTGAGGCTGCTGGGCCTCATGGTCTCCTGCATCCTGCCGGTGGATAATGCCAGGTGGAATATGTGGGCTCTGCAGTGAGATCTGAAGTTCCAGTCGGCCCAGCATCATGGGACTCTTGCAGACTATGTCCAGATCTCAGAGAGCACCGTGGCACAGCTACAGTGGTGGTTAATGAACCAAGATTGGGTCATAGGCAGATCCCTCACCCTTCCCCAACCAGATCCAACAGTTGTGACGGATGCATCACTTCTGGGATGCGGCTGCCATCTGGGAGATCAGAGGCATCTGGTCTCCGGCGGAGTCTGGACTCCATATCAACCTGCTGGAGCTCCAGGCGATCAGACTGGCACTGAAGGCATTCCTTCCCTTCTCAAAGGGAAAGAGTTGCAGGTGTTCACAGACAACACCACCACCATATGGTACTGTAACAAACAGGGCAAGCTGGGGTCATGGGCCCTTTGTCAGGAGGTTCTCCGCCTCTGGACAAGGCTGGAACATCAGGGCATAACCCTGGTGGTTCAACACCTGGCGGGTTCTTTGAATGCCAGGGTGGACTAACTCAGCAGTTGGTGCTTGGTTGATCATGAATGGCGTCTTCATTCGGAGGTGGCGCAAGGTCTCTTTCGGCAGTGAGGAGAGCCTTGGTTAGATCTGTTCGCCACCGAAGAGTATGCGCAATGTCAGGAGTATTGGACGTTGGAGTTTCCAAAGTGGCACTAGTTCGGCGATACTTTTCGTTGCGAGTGGAACTGCTGCCTCTTGTACGGCTTTCTGCCTGTACCATTTTTGCCCCGAGTGCTCAAGAAGATCAAGCGTGACCAGTCCCAAGTTATCCTTGTGGCTCTAGACTGGGCTCGAAGAGTCTGGTACCCTGAGCTTCTGAGCATGGCCATCGATCCTCCGATACGACTGCCCCTTCAGGAGGATATTCTGTCGCAGCAGCAGGGCACGGTTCTTCACCACAACCTGTCCAGTTTCAGGGCGCGGTTCTTCACCAGAACTTGTCCAGTTTCCACCTCCTTCCATGGAGCTTGAGCAGTGACAGTTGACAGCTTTCGATCTTCCGCCCGAAGTCTGTGATGTCATCTTGGCAGCCAGGCGTCCCTCCACTAAATTGGTTTACGCCTGTAGATGGAACAAGTTTGTGACATGGTGCACCGCAACGGCTGTGGATCCCCTTTCTGCCCCTCTTTCAGGGGTCCTTTTGTATATAGTTTCCTTGGCCCAGCAGGGCTCTGCTCTGGTTACTCTCAAAGGTTATCTTTCAGCTATCTCTGCTTTTCTTCCTTGTTCAAGTCTCCTGTTGTTAAAAGATTATTTAAGGGCATTACTCATCTGTTTCCTTCATCTCCCATCATAATGCCCCAGTGGGACTTGAATGTTGTTCTCTCATTTCTTATGTGTGCCCCCTTCGAGCCTCTTCATAACTGTCGTGTCTGGCTCCTTACTCTCAAGACGGCCTTCCTTGTTGCCATCACCTGTGCTCTCAGGGTGAGCAAGCTTCAGGCTCTTATCTTCCAAGCACCCTTTCCTTTCTGTGCACCCAGACACAGTGGTCCTCAGAACTAAACCGTTGTTCCTTCCTAAAGTGGTTACACCATTTCATGTAGGACAGTCTATCACTTTGCCCAACTTTTTCCTCACCCTTCCAAGGAGGAGGAGAGACTCCACCGTCTGGACCCTAAACGTGCGCTGTCATTCTATCTTGACCACACAAAAGACTACCAGTTGGATGATCAACTCTTTGTTGGCTTTGTGGGTGCCAAGAAAGGCTGGGCTGTTCAAAAACGTACCATCTCTTGATGGGTTGTCCTTTGCATTAAGATCTGCTATGCTTTAGGGAAGAAGGAGCCTCTAGTGGGGTTGCTTGCTCACTCCCTAGGCCTACAGCAGCAACCACTGCATTGGCACATGGAGTCCCACTTCTTGATGTCTGCCAGGCGGCAACGTGGGCATCACTGCACACGTTTACCAGACACTATTGCCTGGTAAGTTAAGTCTAAAAGGATGGCAATTTTGCCCATTCGGTCCTCAAAGATTTTCTCGTGTGAACTCCATTCGCAGACCCTCCTCCGGGGATGGTATTGCTGGGGTATCTATTCTAAGGTAAGGATTCTACAAATAACAGTCTCTATCATATGAACAAGTTACTTCCCTTCGGTAACCATGTATCTGGAAGAGACATATGTTAATTGCAGATTCCTTACCGCCCCACCCATCCTCCCTTCTCTGCAGACGGATTTCTAGGTATAGGAACTCCCTTACATGGCCCTAGTTGTGGCATACAAGTGGACAGTGTCTTTCATGGCCCTGTGCTTCTGGCGTGCAAAGTCGTGTCAGAACTGACGTCAGCACGCAGTGGTTGCATCTAAGTAGACACCGCGACATCATCCCGGTGACCACAACGCCAATCTCGGACGCGAAGTTGATCGACGCCACCTACTGACGGGTAGGGGTATTGCTAAAGAAAAATCTCTGGACCCTGACTGACTCTTGGGGAACATTCCATGGTAAGGAATCTACAACTAACATATGTCTCTATCAGATACATCGTTACCGAAGGTAAGTAATTTGTTCTCCAGAAACAGTGATTAGCAAATAACTGTCGTAAATTTACACATGTAAATTTGCGTTAGTGAGTAGCACCCTAAAAGGTCTATAGTGTCAGTATCCACTTCGGAAGACATCGTTCTGCTTCATCTACGTGTACCTCTGTAGACATTCTCAAGACCAATGCCAAAGGAGGAGGTCCTAGTGTGTTTCTTGATCTGATTGTGCTGATCAACCTAGCTGCAGCGACAATATCACCGGAATTAATAAGATCACTAACATTTTAATTTTTAAAGAGATGTGATGGTTGGACCCAATCTTGATTACAATTCTTTATCTTTATAAGGGTGATTGTTTCAGCGAAAAGTGCACAATTAACAGTATCAGTTGATGCTTCAAGTTCATACTGTCTGATGTCACCACATTTCAAGGATCTCAAAGTAGTTTTGGCCATGAAACTGAAGTCCTATGGCCTTTAGTAAAGGCCCATACAAAAATGTATAAATAGAAAAGTCTCTTTGTGGGTAGAAAGTTCCATAGAAATCTGCTTGCATTAACATATACAGATGTGCATATTGCTCATTATATGTCTACAGCATATATTGCAAATTATACATTTTACAGGATCAAATCCCAAATTCCCTCTATTGTGAGTGGTTTTCTTAAGGGCATCATTGTATTTATTACAAAAATTAACTTTCACATTTGGTAGGAATTGGTTTGCATTTGAGTGATTGTGTTTGTTGCAGTCATGCTCTTTGAGCTCTGGCTTCTGGCCAGCCTCTGGCATTTATGACAGAAAAGCATTATGATCTACAATTTTCCCCACCACAATATACGACCCCCTATGTAACATAGAAGAGTCATCCGAAATGTTTTTGTGGAGATTATCAGAATTTTCTTTTCTTCTGTTTTTCTGTATTCTTGCTAAAAAAGGTAATGGATTCACATTATAGTTCATTTGCTTGCTTATAAATGTAACCTGTGTTCATGACTTGTATTGTTGATGGAGTCAGAAAATAGTTTGAGCTACTTTGAAGCAATCTCACTCTTTTCCATTCTCTGCATCATCACTTTCTGATATTTTTTTACCTTGTAGATGTCTTCCCGTTACACAAGATTTTTCACCTGTGGGACACATTACTCCTTGGTAACTCATCCTTCCCTTTCTGCATTGGCGTCGCTATTCTACAGCAGCTGAGGGACAGGTTGCTGGCTAACGGATTCAATGAATGCATTTTGCTCTTCTCAGACTTACCAGGTAACTTGTTGTTTATAATGGGAGAGCTATCATCCCTACAGGTATTGCATGAAACCCTTTGACAGACTAAACTGACGTTGCTATGGTGCCACATGTACCATACATTGTAGTGTTTAAGTTGTCCAATGTGTCACTGCCTGTGTGTTAAGACATTGGTTTTGAAATAAGTCTCTTAACATTGTAGTGTGCTTCAGTTGTACTATGGCAGTTTTGATTCATAGACACAACAGTTTGGAAAGCGTTACGTTCCCTTCATATCATACATAATTGTACATGGTGGGTTGGTATGATAATTAGTCTGTGCTGGGTAGTACTACCCCTCGCCTGCAGAGTTTGTATTGATACTGTATGTATGCTGCCTGTATAGGTATTTTGTTCCTACTGGTAAAAGGCGATCCTCTACTGACTTGCATCCATGCACACACAAGTGTTAGTCAATTGGTGATGTCCTTTATCGCCATCATTTGTGCCATTTATTACATCATCTTCTCTGGCACAAGGATGCTGCCATTGAGACAGTGGTAGACCTGTATCTTTAGAAACCCAGTTGCTCCAGGCCTGCTAGTTTAGCAAAAGAGGATCATAGAGCTCTATGGGTTTCAATCAACCCTCATAGCTAGCATCTTCTGCAAATAATGCCTGGGTGTGCCAGACAATAGGAGTCTTAACATCAGAATCCCAGGAAAGCAAGGCTTCACTTTTAGGGTCCCACATGCATGCTTTGGGTTCACCTTGTTGAACTTGAATGTGCCAGTGAATGTGCTATGATTCAGTACCATGGACTTGGCTTACACAGCATTTTCCAGTGGAGTAGATATTACCAGAATATCACAAGACATTGCAGAGCAATCATTGTGTTTACATTATAAAAGCAGTGGTATTATGAAGTGTGTCGTTTTTAGGTCTCGTGACCTATCAATGCGCATGCGCATTGAGAGAAGCGAGACTATAGGGCTTTAAACAAAGTTTAACTAACTGTGGCGATTTGGTGCTGTGCCCGTGCGCTTTTAGGTCAATGCGCAAGCGCATTGACCTAAAATGCGCGTGCACAGCATCAAATCGCCATCTGTTCCCCAGCAGCACTCCTCCCACTCCTTTGAAGTGAAGCTTAGCTTCACTTCAAAGGCCCCTGCCGCTCTCCCCGCTCCGCCCCCTGCTGCGGCCGTGTCGCACTTCTCCTCCCCCCTCCCCACATTAATCCCCTCCTTTTGTCTCTCCCTATCCCTCTTACTTCACCTTTTTCTCTCTCCTTCCCTCTGCTTCGCCATCTCTTCTTTCCCTCTCGATTCCCCATGTTTCCTCCTTTCCATATTTTTTCCGTTCTCTACTTCTCTCTGTCCCTTACCTCTGAGTTGTCCGCTCTCCCTTTCTCTCACCGCACACCCCTTCCCTCCCTCCACTCGTCTGTTCTCTCCCTGCCCCCTTGTTTTTTTTTCCTCGCACAAATGTGAAAGCACTGTACAGCAGCAGAGAACAGGCTCCGCTTCCCTTGTGTCGTGTTTCCAGTGACTGCGGTAGTGTCCCTTACCTAATGAATGAGTGCTAAAATATTAATTGTGCACAAATGCATCCCGGACGTTCCTATGGCAAACGACCAGAATTAACGGGCAAGGCAACTGGCTGTTATGCAGGCACATAAGTGTTTCATTATTAGCCAACAGTGTGAAGTCCAACATTATCAAGTGCAAAAATAGTATATCTGAAAGAAACAGGTTAGTATTAGATTCCTTACCTTAGAATATCCCCAGGCGTCAGTCTGGATCCGGAAACTTTTGCGTAGCAGTACCCCTGCGCGTCGGTAGGCGTCGTCTGCAGGCGTCCCCTGCGGCTCCGCGTCGTCGGCGTCGTGCGCCGTGATGACGTCGCTGGAGTATATAGACGCCGCCTCCGCGCGCTGACGTCAGTTCTTCTTTTTTCCGCGCCAGTTAGCGCAGATCCGAAGAGCAGTACTCCGGTCTTTTGACCAAGTTTTTTGTTAACTGATTGATCTTTACGGTGCCGGTAGGATGCCCGGTTTCAAGAGTTGTGACGAGTGCGACCGCATGATGTCGGTCACCGACCACCATCGACTCTGCCTCCGGTGTCTGGGCGCGGACCACGACGTGGAGTCCTGCGTCGACTGTCGGGCCTTGACTGGAAAAGCTAGGCGGGAGCGGTCCCGCAAGCTTCTCGAACTCCGGTTGTCGGCCCCGCGTCGAGAGCGGTCCCGGTCCGGTCGGAGGTCGAGGGAGCGGTCGAGGGAGCGGTCGCGGAGCCGCCATGGGCGCTCCGGGAGTCGCCACCATTCCTCCGGCTCGTCAGGTAAGCACAAGAAGTCGGGGCGTCGCCATCGCACCCCCGACTCCCCCCGACGCCCGCGTGCTGCGGCCGGGGGCTCGGGTGACCCCACCCCCGCGGTCCCGCATGGGTCGCCGACGCCGTCTGCCCCACACCTGTCGGTCCCTGGGGAAGGCGCGTCGCGTGAGGAGATCGAGGCCTTCCTCATTGCTATGAGGGCGAGGTCTTCTCCGGCGGGGCCTTCGGCGCCTGCGGGCCCGTCGGTCCCGTCTGGGGGCCCGAGCGGTTCGGGTGCTCCTGCCCCGGCGCCGCCGGTGGCTCCGGCCCCGGCGCCGCTGGTTCCCTCTGGTTCGTCGCCGGCTGGTCTCCCGGCCTCTCCGGCGTCGGTTCCTGTGGGCCAGCCCAGGGTACCGCCCCCGCGTGGTGCAGCGACTCCGCCGTCGGCTCCGGCCGGCGTCGGGTCCCCGGCACCGACGCCGCGCGGCGCCACCCCCCTTTCCTCCCCGACTCCGGACTCGGAGCCGGACCGGCGTCGGCCGACGCCGGACCCGACGCCGATGGGGCCTGTTGACCCCGATGTCTATATCGTCGACCCAGAATATGGGTATGACGAGGAGGAGTATGGTGAGGGTTGGGAGGGGTCTGAGGACCCTCTATCCCGTGCCTGCCAGTACGATGTGGACTGGGTAGGTGATCTGGGTGATGCCAGTGGCCTGGACGAGTCGCCCAACCCTGGGTTTGTCTCTCCGTCCCCTGTGGCGTCCGAGGCGGGTGCTGCCTATTCGGTGGTCCTGATGAGGGCTGCCAAGGCCTTACACCTTGAGCTCCCCGTCGCGAAGGTCAAACCGAATATCCTGACGGAAGTTTTTAAACCGCAGTCATGCCCCCAGGAGCCTCTGCTGCCGTTTAATGAGGCCCTGACGGATGTCCTTCTGGGCACCTGGTCCAGGCCCGCCTCTGGTGCGCCGGTTGACCGGAACGTTGCCAGGCGTCACCGTCCCTGCGCGGACGACCCTGCCTTCCTGTCCACCCATCCCTCCCCGGAGAGTCTGGTGATCCAGGCCTCCACTTCGCAGTCCGCATTTCCGTCGGCTCCGCCCGACCGGGAATCAAAGAGGTACGACCAATTCGGAAAGAAAGTGTTTTCCTCTTTGAGTGCTGGACTGCGGTCTTGTAACACCGCGTGCCTCTTGGGCCGCTACACCCACTCCCTGTGGGATACGGTCGAGGAGTGTTTGCCGCAATGCCCCCAGGAAGTGCGGGACAAGCTCACCCGGGCCTTTGTTGAAGGCCGGGATGCGGCGCGGTACTCGATCCGTTGTGGTCTGGACACCACGGACTCCCTGGGACGGGCCATGTCCACTACGGTGGCGATTCGTCGCCATGCCTGGCTGAGATCTGCCAACTTCTCACCAGACGTCCAAAATACGCTTATGGACATGCCATTTGATGGCAGTCGCCTATTTGGTGACAAAGCGGACCACGCGCTGGAGCGCTTCAAGGACTCCAGGGTCACGGCCAAGTCCTTGGGTCTCTCGACCCAGACCCAGCGCCAGCAGACGGGTTCGTTTCGGCCCTTTCGTGGCCAAGGGAGAGGAGGTCCCACACGTGCTGCCAGCCACGCGGCGCAGAGCGCTCCCCAGCGCGGTGGCGCCCGTGGTTTCCGCCGTGGTGGCGGTAGAGGCCAGCGTCGTGGTCAGTCCACGCCTCCCTCCGCTGCGGCATCCAAGCCTTCCTAGTCCGAGCTTTCGGGCTCACGTGACGCCAGTGGGTGGCAGGGTTCGCCATCACCACTCCCGCTGGCGCGCGATAACATCGGACAGGTGGGTGCTGCAGCTTGTCCGAAGGGGCTATGCCCTCCCCTTCGAGTCCACTCCTCCAGCCATGCCACCGCAGAACCACCGTGTGTCGGGGGACCACTTGACACTTCTGCAGGAGGAAGTTACGGCCCTCTTGGCCAAGGGGGCCATCGAGCGCGTTCCTGGGCCAGAAGTAGGGTGTGGTTGCTACTCCCACTACTTTCTGGTACCCAAGAAGGACAAGGGAGGCCTGCGTCCTATCTTGGATCTACGGAACGTCAACGGCTTCCTCCGGAAGGAGAAGTTCAAGATGTTGACTTTGGCTCAGGTCTTGGCTGCTCTAGACCCACAAGACTGGATGGTAGCGTTGGACTTGCAGGATGCGTACTTTCACATCCCCGTCCTGCCGGCCCACCGGCGTTACCTGCGGTTCACGGTAGGCCACGAGCATTTTCAGTTTATCGTGCTCCCATTCGGCCTTACCAGCGCCCCACGGGTGTTCACGAAAGTGATGGCGGTGGTCGCAGCTCATCTGCGCCGGTTAGGGGTTTCAGTCTTCCCCTACCTCGACGACTGGCTGTTGAAGGCGGGCTCGCCCCAGACAGTCGTCCACCACCTTCAGATGACGGCAGACCTCCTGCACGAGTTGGGGTTTTCCATCAATGTGCCGAAATCACACCTGTGTCCCTCTCAAAAGCTCCTTTTCATCGGAGCGGTTCTCGACTCGGCGCAGTTTCGGGTTTATCCCCCGGAACGGCGGGTCCGGGATATTCAGGCTCTGATTCCCATCTTTCAGCCGTTATCCCGGGTTTCGGTCAGGTTGACGCTGCGGCTTCTGGGGCTGATGGCCTCCTGCATCCTTCTGGTGCATCACGCCAGATGGCGGATGCGGGCTCTGCAGTGGGACCTGAAGTTTCAGTGGGCCCAGCATCAGGGCAACCTATCCGACCATGTCCTGATCTCGGAGGGCACTGCGAGACAGTTGCAGTGGTGGCTTACAGACCGCGATTGGGTCAGGGGCAGATCCCTCTCCCTTCCCCAGCCGGAGCACGTGGTTGTGACGGACGCGTCCCTCCAAGGCTGGGGTGGCCACTTGGGAGAGGCGGAGATCAGAGGCCTCTGGTCTCCGGCGGAGTCCCGGCTCCATATCAACATGTTGGAGCTGCGGGCGATTCGCCTGGCACTGAAGGCATTCCTCCCCTTTGTCAACGGGAGTGTAGTGCAGGTGTTCACGGACAACACCACCGCCATGTGGTACTGCAACAAACAGGGCGGTGTGGGGTCGTGGACCCTTTGCCAAGAGGCTCTGCGCCTCTGGCAATGGCTGGAACGTCAGGGCGTGACTCTGACGGTTCAACACCTGGCAGGTTCTCTGAACGCCAGGGCGGACGAACTCAGCCGTCGGTGCTCGGTGGATCACGAATGGCGTCTGAACTCGGATGTGGCGAGAGGCCTCTTTCAGCAATGGGGAGAGCCTTGGTTAGATCTATTCGCCACAGAAGAGAACGCGCAATGTCATCAGTTCTGCGCGTTGGAGTTTCCAAGACGGCACTCGCTCGGCGACGCCTTTCGGCGCGAGTGGAGTTGCGGTCTGTTGTACGCCTTTCCGCCTATACCACTTCTGCCCAGAGTGCTGAAGAAGATCAGGCGCGACCGGGCCCAAGTTATCCTTGTGGCTCCGGACTGGGCTCGAAGGTACTGGTATCCCGAGCTACTCAGCATGACAGTCGGTCCCTCGATCCGCCTGCCCCTTCAGGAGGACCTTCTGTCGCAGCAGCAGGGGACGGTCCTCCACCCGAACCTGTCCAGTCTCCACCTCCATGCGTGGAGATTGAGCGGCGACAGTTGAGGCCATTTGACTTGCCTCCTGAAGTCTGTGATGTCATTCTGGCAGCCAGGCGTCCCTCCACAAAGTCGGTATACGCCTGCCGGTGGAACAGATTTGTGGCATGGTGCACAGCGAAGGCTGTGGATCCCCTTTCTGCCCCTCTATCTGAGGTTCTCCTCTTCCTCCTTTCCCTTGCCCAGCAGGGCTCTGCTCTGGGCACTATCAAGGGCTATCTTTCTGCCCTTTCCGCCTTCTTGAGGCTACCTGATCAGCCATCTTTGTTCAAGTCCCCTATTGTGTTAAGATTCTTAAAGGGCATCACGCACATGTATCCTCCAGCTCCGTTCGTGATGCCTCAGTGGGACTTGAACCTGGTTTTGACTTTCCTGATGTGCGCTCCCTTTGAGCCCCTTCATTCCTGTCCTCTCCGTCTTCTCACCTTAAAGACGGCCTTCCTGGTAGCCATCACCTCTGCCAGGAGAGTGAGTGAGCTCCAGGCTCTTTCTGTTCAACCTCCTTTCTTGTCTGTTCATCCTGATAAGGTGGTTCTTCGGACCAGACCTTCTTTCCTGCCCAAGGTAGTCTCTGCTTTTCACATTGGGCAGTCCATCACCTTGCCCTCCTTCTTCCCGCCTCCGCATCCTTCAAAGGATGAAGAGCGGCTCCATCGTCTGGACCCAAAACGTGCGCTTTCATTCTATATGGATCGCACACGCCAGTTCCGGGTGGATGACCAACTGTTTGTTGGCTACGTGGGTGAGAAGAAGGGAAGGGCGGTACAGAAACGGACCATCTCTCGGTGGGTCGTCCTGTGCATCAAAGCATGCTACTCTTTGGCTCGGAAGGAGCCTCCTGTTGGGCTGAGGGCCCATTCCACTCGGGCCACGGCGGCTACTACTGCCCTGGGCCGGGGAGTCCCTTTGCAGGACATTTGCCAGGCGGCCACGTGGGCCTCGCTGCACACCTTTGCGAGGCACTACTGCCTGGACAGTCAAGTCCGGAGGGATGGCTTCTTTGGCCGTTCGGTCCTCCAGGACTTTCTGGTGTAGGTTGTATTGGTTCGCAGACCCACCACCGGGGTTGGTATTGCTGGGGTATCTATTCTAAGGTAAGGAATCTAATACTAACCTGTTTCTTTCAGATGAACAAGTTACTTACCTTCGGTAACGATATATCTGTAAGAAACAGTAGTTAGTATTAGATTCCTTACCGCCCCGCCCATCCTCCCCGTTCTGCGAACTGATACCTAGGGTTAGGGACATCCCTTTCAGGGCCCTAGTTTCAAATGGCACCAGTGTTGGTTCTCACATGGCTCTGCGTGTTCTGGCGCGGAAAAGCTGTGTGCAAAGAACTGACGTCAGCGCGCGGAGGCGGCGTCTATATACTCCAGCGACGTCATCACGGCGCACGACGCCGACGACGCGGAGCCGCAGGGGACGCCTGCAGACGACGCCTACCGACGCGCAGGGGTACTGCTACGCAAAAGTTTCCGGATCCAGACTGACGCCTGGGGATATTCTAAGGTAAGGAATCTAATACTAACTACTGTTTCTTACAGATATATCGTTACCGAAGGTAAGTAACTTGTTCTTTACAGCATGCGGTGCACATATTCGCCGTAATATAAATAAAAGGGCTACATGAGAAAAAATATTTTAAGATACATCTTTACCAAATGTGCAGCTCACAATGTAATGTCCCAGTCCTGCTATATGCACTCCTTTCTCCCTCTCTCCCGCTGCCTAGTCCTCCCACCCCCTCCCTCTCCAGCGCGCGCTCCACTCGCATCTGCCTGCTGCTCCCCCGCCCACCCCCCCCACTCCCCCAACCAGCAATTCACACACAGCAACGCCACTCACACACGCAACGCAACTCATCCACGCAACCCCACTCGACGCAACCCCACTCGACGCAACCCCACTCATCGACGCAACCCCACTCATCGACGCAACCCCACTCATCGACGCAACCCCACTCATCGACGCAACGCCACTCATCGACGCAACGCCACTCACACACGCAACGCCACTCACACACGCAACGCCACTCACACACGCAACGCCACTCACACACGCAACGCCACTCACACACGCAACTCATCCACGCAACCCCACTCATCCACGCAACCCCACTCATCCACGCAACGCCACTCACACACGCAACGCCACTCACACACGCAACGCCACTCACACACGCAACGCCACTCACACACGCAACTCATCCACGCAACCCCACTCATCCACGCAACGCCACTCATCCACGCAACGCCACTCACACACACAACGCCACTCACACACGCAACGCCACTCACACACGCAACGCCACTCACACACCCAACGCCACTCACACACCCAACGCCACTCACACACCCAACGCCACTCACACACCCAACGCCACTCACACATGCATCGCCACTCACACACGCAACGCCACTCACACACGCAACGCCACTCACACACGCAACGCCACTCACACACGCAACGCCACTCACACACGCAACTCATCCACGCAACCCCACTCATCCACGCAACCCCACTCATCCACGCAACCCCACTCATCGACGCAACGCCACTCACCCACGCAACGCCACTCACACACGCAACGCCACTCACACACGCAACTCATCCACGCAACCCCACTCATCCACGCAACCCCACTCATCCACGCAACCCCACTCATCCACGCAACCCCACTCATCGACGCAACCCCACTCATCGACGCAACGCCACTCACCCACGCAACGCCACTCACACACACAAAGCCACTCACACACGCAACGCCACTCACACACGCAACGCCACTCACACACGCAACTCATCCACGCAACCCCACTCATCCACGCAACCCCACTCATCCACGCAACCCCACTCATCCACGCAACCCCACTCATCCACGCAACCCCACTCATCGACGCAACCCCACTCATCGACGCAACGCCACTCACCCACGCAACGCCACTCACCCACGCAACGCCACTCACCCACGCAACGCCACTCACCCACGCAACGCCACTCACCCACGCAACGCCACTCACCCACGCAACGCCACTCACCCACGCAACGCCACTCACACACGTAACGCCACTCACACACGTAACGCCACTCACACACGCAACGCCACTCACACACGCAACGCCACTCACACACGCAACGCCACTCACACACGCAACGCCACTCACACACGCAACGCCACTCACACACGCAACGCCACTCACACACGCAACGCCACTCACACACGCAACGCCACTCACACACTCAACGCCACTCACACACGCAACGCCACTCACACACGCAACGCCACTCACACACCCAACGCCACTCACACACGCAACGCCACTAATACACGCAACGCCACTCACACACGCAACTCATCCACGCAACCCCACTCATCCACGCAACCCCACTCATCGACGCAACGCCACTCACACACGCAACGCCACTCACACACGCAACGCCACTCACCCACGCAACGCCACTCACCCACGCAACGCCACTCACACACGCAACGCCACTCACACACGCAACGCCACTCACACACGCAACTCATCCACGCAACCCCACTCATCCACGCAACCCCACTCATCCACGCAACCCCACTCATCCACGCAACCCCACTCACACTCGCAACCCCACTCACACACGCAACGCCACTCACACACGCAACGCCACTCACCCACGCAACGCCACTCACCCACGCAACGCCACTCACCCACGCAACGCCACTCACCCACGCAACGCCACTCACCCACTCAACGCCACTCACCCACGCAACGCCACTCACCCACGCAACGCGACTCACCCACGCAACTCATCCACGCAACCCCACTCATCCACGCAACGCCACTCACACACGCAACGCCACTCACATACGCAACTCACCCACGCAACCCCACTCATCCACGCAACGCCACTCACACACGCAACGCCACTCACACACCCAACGCCACTCACACACGCAACGCCACTCACAGACGCAACGCCACTCACACACGCAACTCATCCACGCAACCCCACTCATCCACGCAACCCCACTCATCCACGCACCGCCACTCATCGACGCACCGCCACTCACACACGCAACGCCACTCACACACGCAACGCCACTCACACACGCAACTCCACTCACACACGCAACGCCACTCACACACGCAACGCCACTCACACACGCAACGCCACTCACACACGCAACGCCACTCACACACGCAACGCCACTCACACACGCAACGCCACTCACACACGCAACGCCACTCACACACGCAACGCCACTCACACACGCAACGCCACTCACACACGCAACGCCACTCACACACGCAACTCATCCACGCAACCCCACTCACACACGCAACCCCACTCACACACGCAACGCCACTCACACACGCAACGCCACTCACACACGCAACGCCACTCACACACGCAACGCCACTCACACACGCAACGCCACTCACACACGCAACTCATCCATGCAACCCCACTCATCCACGCAACCCCACCCACACACGCAACGCCACTCACACACGCAACGCCACTCACACACGCAACGCCACTCACACACGCAACGCCACTCACACACGCAACGCCACTCACACACGCAACGCCACTCACACACGCAACGCCACTCACACACGCAACGCCACTCACACACGCAACGCCACTCACACACGCAACGCCACTCACAGCCACTCATCGACGCAACGCCACTCATCGACGCAACGCCACTCATCGACGCAACGCCACTCATCGACGCAACGCCACTCATCGACGCAACGCCACTCATCGACGCAACGCCACTCATCGACCCAACGCCACTCACACACGCAACGCCACTCACACACGCAACTCATCCACGCAACGCCACTCATCCACGCAACGCCACTCATCCACGCAACGCCACTCATCCACGCAACGCCACTCATCCACGCAACGCCACTCATCCACGCAACGCCACTCATCCACGCAACGCCACTCATCCATTTGCAAAACCAAAAGGTCAAACTCTTCTATTGCGAGACCTTTTGCATTTTCAATGCTTGTTTTACTTCTAACATAATGTTTTCATTTATAAACGTATTTTTGTCCAGTCTCTCTTCCTCGTATTCTACTGCTGATGTTTTAGTTGGTGAACCCAGAAACAAGAAGAGGTGTGGTTCCCTCTCTGTGGGATATCAACAAATCATATTTTCATATGTACACGTATAAGCATTACAATCAATGGGTACTACTGCCTTTCTTTAGTATATTTACACGCGTGTCCATTACTTGGTGATTTTGTGCACTTTTATCAGCTAATTGTTCCCATGTTCCAGTATGACACAACTGTCCATTTACCATTGAAGGTACAAAGATGCCTGTCTCTGGGTAACATGTTTTCATGAAGTGTTTGGTTCAATTGAAGTGCTTCCTAATTGTATCTATTTGATGCAAGTGCTGCTCTGAATCTCCATAAAGCTTGTGCCATGCTGGTGTATGGGTTTGGGACCGTAGGGTTCTTTCACCACTTCCTAATTTCTCAATCTCCATCCTCTGTCATGCCAATCTGATAGAGAATTCTAGCCGCAGATTCCTTACTTTAGAATATTCCCCTGCAATATCCATGTCAATTCTTGGATATTGTAAGTGAACAGGGAACCAATAAGGAGTACATGGGCTGGACACTCATTGTTACAAGTCTCCCACTCCATGATAGCTTCACTGTATTATGCGATGTTTAGTAGCAAACATCTCGTCTTAATAAACCTGCACTGGTTCTTGGCGGGAAGCTTCAGAGGCCTTGCCGCCTTGGAAACGCGACTCCAGCCTCTCCTGATAGAAGGAACAGGCCTCCCTCCTATCCTCACCCCTTTTGGTGGGAAGAATGACGGGAAACCAAGTTAGAATAGTAGGTGTGTCCCGTCTGCTAACTCCTCCCCTCTGGTGTTGGAGGCGAGGTGAAGCACATTTTTCAGTGCCTGCCATCTTGATGATGGTGGGACTTCTCCAGGCAGGGCTAGGGCTACGTACCGCTCCCTCAGGAGGTGGGCATTAAAGAGGGTGTAGACACCCCAGGTAAGGGGCTCATTGGCCACTACCTGTCACTCCCTTGTAAATGCCCCTACATTTAGTATTTAGGTGGCATTCCCAGACCCTGAACTTAGATTCCACTGATACAAGAAGATGATGACCGAAGAAACACTGTTGGACCAAGAACCGCAGACCTTGTGGTGGACTTTGGGCGCAACCTCCTACCTTCTGCCATAGAACTCGACAATCACCATCCTCTACCTTGTCTCATCACTGTGTGGCCTCCACAAACCCAGAGGGTCATCAGCATTTTGAAATGTGCAAAAGAACTCCCTCTAGCTAGAGGTACTATCTCCCAGCAGCTGTAGGCACCAAAAACAGCAAATCCCTGTCCAGCGTTGTCCAGCTCCCCAGACCGACCGACATCTCAGAGTGTCATCCGAAGGTATACCTGCTCTGGAGGGTCAGCTCTGCCTCTGCACCAAGTCTTGAGGCCCCAGGACCCACCCGAGCTGCACAGCACCAATACCCAGGGTACTGGACAACCTGCTGGAAAAACCTACAAAACCGAGTCCAGGCAGACTCCAATTTTACAGTGAGCCAGCACCAGACGAGGGACTTCAGAACTCCATAGACCCACCTCAGCAGTGGCCCAGCAGCACCAAAATCGTTGCTCCAAGGAGCCAGCCCCTGACCGTGAGGTTCAACTTTGCTTGCTTGTGCTCAGCGGCCCTTCTTCACTGCACTCAGCCCCCTGGCCAAGTCATCTTCAAGTCAGCTGTGCTTCTGAGGCCCCAGAGACTTTGCCACCTCTACTGTCCCTTGAGAGCCCTACAGATGGCCCCCTAGCTTCGTAGTGCACCAGTTACAAAGTCCCCTTTTTCCATGTTTCCAGAGAAACCCAGGAAGCTCCCGAGAACTTGGCATTGGCACTTTAGATCTTGGTCCTGAACCTTCCGATTTCCAAAAGAGTAACCATATTATAACTGCACTGCTATTTCCAATTGCCTTTGACTTTTCAAAGGAAATACATTGGTGTAATTGCCCACAACTGTGATTAGTGCCTTTCACTGTGATTTATCGTATTGCGAACAGTATTTACCTTGCACCCAAAGTTCTTGGTCTAAATATTTATATAAAAAGATAACTATTCTTTGGTCTACCATGGATTACTGTAAAGCTGCAACTCTGGAGGGATACTATATGGTTTGATAATGCATACCTCTTTGTAACATGTATATGTCTGAACAAAATTTCAATACATTTTTTTTTTTTAAAGAGTACTATTTTTCTAATTTGGCCTCAACTTCATTTCTTGAGTGTGTCTATCATTTATTGCCTGTGTGTGTACAACAAATGCTTAGCACTACCCTCTGATAAGCCTAACTGCTTGCCCACACTACCCCAAAATAGAGTGTTAGTATTATCTACTTTTCTCTCTGTAAACCAATAAGGGTCTCTTCGGTCTATGTGGACAGTGTATCCCCATTGTGGTGCATTATATAGAGAGATGGTTTTCCTACACCGATGTTTCATTCTCTATCCTCGGTTTCAGTAAGACTGACTCTGAGGCTGTATGGCCTCCTGCATCCTGCGTGTGACACATGCCCACTGGCATATGCAGGCCCTGCAGTGACACCTGAAGTTCCAGTGAGTGTAGCATCAGGGGAATCTCTCAACATGGTCCAGATCATAGAGAGCTGCAAACGATCTGCTGCTGTGGTTAACAAACTGCGATTGGGTCAGCGGCAGACAGCTCCCACTTCCTCAACTGGATCTGCCAGTAGTGGCAGATGCATCACTCCAGGGATGGGGCGGCCATCGGGGGAGGTGGAGATCAGAGGCCTCTGGTCCCTGGCAGAATCCGGACTCCACATCAACCTATTGGAGCTTCGGGGGATCTGGCTGGCATTGAAAGCCTTTCTACCCTCCATCAAGGAAAAACATGTGCAGGTGTTTACGGACAACACCACCGCCATGGGTACTGCAACATGGAGGGCAGGCTGGGGTCGTGGCCCTTTGTCAAGAGTCCTTGCATCTCTGGACATGACTGGAATGTCAGGATATATCCCTGGTGGTTCAGCAACGAAGATGCCTAGCGGGTCACGAGTCGCGTCAGCATCTGAAGGTGATGCAAGGTTTCTTTCAGAAGTGGGGAGAGCCTTGGCTAGATCTGTTCCCACTGCCGCGAATGACCAATGCCAGCAGTTTTGCTCTCTGGAGTTTCCAAGGTGGCTATCACTCGGAGAGCCGCTTTACGTGTCAAGTGGATCTCAGGCCTCCTGTATGCCTTTCAGTCCATACCACTCCTGACCAGAGTTCTCAAGAAGATCAGTAACGACTGGACTCAAGCCATCCTTGTGGCTCCGGACTGGGCTTGAGGAGTTTGGTATCCCGAGCTATTGAGCATGGCCATCGGTCCTCCGATCAGGCCATCCCTTCAGGAGGATCTTCTGTTGCAGCAGCAAGAGAGGGTCTTCTACCTCAACCTGTCAGCGCTCTGCCTTCATGCATGGAGAATGAGCGGCGACAGTAGACGGCTTTCTACATTCCACCAAAATCTGCAATGTTATCTTGCAGCCCGGCATTCCTCCACCAAGATGGTATACTCCGGTCGTTGGAATAGATTTGTGGCATGGTGTGCTGAGAAACTGATTAATCCCTTATCTACTCCCCTTTCCCAGGTAATTTTGTTTACCCTTACTCTAGCCCAGAAGGGCTCTGTATTAGACACTTTGAAAACGTATTTATTTGCCATCTCCGCCTTTCAGCGGCTACCAGTTCAGCCCTTTCTCTTCGAGCCTCTATTCTGAATAAGTTTCTTGAAGGTCTATAACGCGTTTCCTCCTTCTCCCTTTGTTATGTCTCAGTAGGACCGTAACTTGTTTCTTAATTTCTTAATGTGCGCTCCCTTTGTGCCACTTCATTCTTGTCTTTTTAGGCTCCTCCTCATCAAGACAGCCTTTCTTTTAATATATTTGATTTGTTTTTAAACAAAAATGACAAAAGATGAAAATCTCCAATGTTCACAAGTATCCTTATATCATATTTTGCATTTGATGTATGGCAGCAGACATTGGATCTCCTTTTTCAATAGCCTTTGCTTGTACACTCTCTAAGCACGAGCACACTCCATGCCACCCCATCATGCTGCTTCACTATTTCACCATATAGTAATTCACCAGTTAGTCATGTCCTGCCCCTTCTATTTTTTTATAGCATATTTTATTTCGTTTTCCAACATTACAACATGGTTATGCAACCCAAAAAACAGCTCCCCAACACCCAACCACCCCTAAAGGTCACTGGCTGAATTACTTTCGTATCACTAGCCCAGCCATTCCAAATCTAATTTTTGGGCATCCTCTCTCCTTATAAATCACCTTTTCCTGCGTGTAGCAAATATTAAGTTCTCTTCCCCTGTCTCTCACCGTTGGCATCACTGAGGAGGTCTATTTGCATGTCACTTATCTCTTAGCCAGAATGACGCCTAGATTAAATAGCAGCCACTGATAGGAAGATGCCTCAGATCTGTTCCATATCTTCAACAGTGCCCACCTGAATATTAGTTGTGCCCTCCAACCTATGAGTCACCCTCTCCCACAATTTACGAAGGAACATGCCCCTCCGCCCACATCCGTGCAAACACTTTTCATCCGGTACTCTTCCCAGTTTATGTAAGAGGATCCTGGTATAGTATACTCTATGTAAAATCGTGTCCTCTCACCCTCCCTACATCTCCTTTTTCCCTGACAAGCTGGTTTCTCGGACTCCAGCATCCTCCTTGCTTAAGGTAGTCAACCTGTTCCATGTTGGCCAGTCTATCACTTTGCCTACCTTTTACACTCCGGCTCATCCCTCTACGGGCGATTAGAGACTCCATCAACTGGACCCAAAAAGAGAGTTGTCATTCTGACTTGACTGCACAAAACCAGTCCGGGTAGACAATCAACTCTTCATGGGGTATGCCAAGGCCAAGAACGAGAAGGTTGTGAGAAATGGATCATCTCCAGATGGATCGTACCTTCATTGTAATCTGCTTTGCATTGGCCAAAGAGCAACCCCTTGAGGGTTTGCATACTCATTTCACCACATCCAAGGCTGCAACCACTGCGTAGGCACACAGTTCTGGTCCTGGACATCATCCAGGCAGCAATGTGGAAACCGGAACATAGTCACCAAGCACTACTCCTGGGACAGTCAGGTCTGTCGAGACAGGCCCTTTGCTCGTTCGATTCTACAGGCCTTTTTAGTGTGAAATGGTTTCGCAGGCCCACCTCCGGGGAGTTATTGCTTGGGTATCAATTCTAAGGTAAGGAATCTGCGGCTAGAAGTCTCTAGCAGCTGAACAAGTTACTTACCTTTGGTAGCGCCTTATCTGGTAGATACTCTGTTTAGCCACGGATTCCTTATTGACCCACCCATCCTCCCCTCTCTGCGAACGGATTTCTAGGGAACATCCCCGTTTTACGGCCCTATTTTCCACACCAGTGCTCAGTGTTCTTTGTGGCTCAGCTCGCCTGGTGTGGAAAGTCGCAAAAAGAAACTGACGTCAGCGTGCTGGGGTGGCACTTATATAGGCATCTCACATGTTGCTTCCGGCCCAGATGGCAAAGCCACATGGAGCTAAGCGACACCAACTAGTGGCGCGCATGGGGAACTGCTCACGAAAAATTTCTGGATCCAGTCTGACTCTGGGGATAAAACCTGAGGTTAGGAATCTGCAGCTAGATAGTCTCTCCAGAATAAGGTGCTACCGAAGGATAGTAGTTGTTCATTTCAGGTTAAGTGCACATTCCATCCCACCATCGAGTCTTATTTGCTGATGGTCAGATGCCTTATTCGTTTGTACTACCTTGTTCTCTTGTCAAGTGTCTAGCACTACCTTTCTCCTTCTCATTGAACTTGCTGGGTCTCTGTGATCATATTCTTTGTAGGAGGCATTTCTTTACGAGCACGCTGGTAGTTTATAATGGATCTACCAACATTTCCAGTTTACAGTGACCTAGCACAGAATGCCAGCAAGTGTGTTCCCATGTTACTCCATGCAGTATTTTATAAATGTTGCATACTGGGGGCATGGCTTTTCTTGGGGATATTCTTCGTTTTTCAGTGTCTTTATATCTGCCTTCGTGAAATTCGCCATTTTTCGTTCTTGAACCTACCTCTTGTAAAGTTAGAAGCCCGGACTCACAGAATGGTTGTATTTGCTGGCTGTAGCGTATCGATTCAAGCGCTATATAAAACCTATAAATAAATATTCTTGGAATATGGTAGTGTGTACTGATATAGCAATGCCTCTGACATTTCACTAAGGGCCAGATGTAGGTGGCTAAATACTGGTCGATAACGCCGAAATTCGGTAAATTTCAGCGTTACCGACCGGTATTTAGCCATTCCTAATGTAGATAAGGAATCGGTAAATAAGGAATCGGTAAATACCGATTCCTTATTGCTCTTGCATTTAAGGAATCTGTAATACCGATTCCTTAAATGCATTGTAGGAAACATATTAAAGAGTGCTTTTGAGCCTTAAGAAATTGGTAATTACCACCAACTTCAAGTTGGTGGTAATTACCGATTTCCTTTAAAAAATCACTTTTTGTTTTTTTGTTAAGTGCCATGTGGCACACATTCATACCCTTAGGGCATGTATGTGCGCCACATGTGCACACATGCACATTTCAGGGGTGCAACAGGGTTTCCTTTTGACACCCAGGCACCCTTGAAAGTGCTCCCGCTATTAGTGATTCAGTAATACCGAATCGCTAATAGTGAATGTCTTCACATTCATTCCTATGGGCCTCCAAGCCCATAGAAATGAATGGGTAGGTATTCCTTATTACCGAATCTCAATTACCGATTCGGTAATAAGGAATATTAAGGATTCGGTATTTTTTACAGAATCTTTACCTACATAGGAAATATCGATTTTAACAGCGAATCGGTAAAATTCGCTATTAAGAAATCGGTATATGGGGCGTGGCCAAGATGGCGTCGGAGTAGGACGCTTCTCCGAGCCTCTCCGGCGTCGATCCAGCATAGCTTCTGCTAGCTCGGTGCTAAGTGAGCGGACTGGCTCCAAAAGGTTGGCGGAGGTCTCCGATTCGGAGCGGAGTGGTCCGGTGCCGTCAGCGGGGCGTAGAGACGCTTGTGGCGGCTGCAGGAGCGGCGAGGTTGTGGGGCCTGGGGTTCCCCGGCCTCGCGTAACCTGAAGGCCGGCCGGTGGATCGGGGTGCCCGCGGCAGCGGAGAGGGGCCCGCCCGCTGACCATCCGGGGTTTCCCCCTGCGCCGGCTGACGGGGACTGGCCGTACTACCAGCGGAGGGCGGTGCAGCATCCCGGAGAGCGTCGGAGGTGTCTGGCACTTTCAGCCCGAGGAGTGGAGAGGGCCCGGATTCGGAGGAGCACAGAGGCCCCGCGGAGCAGGCCCGGAGGGGCGGTGGAGGCTCCTGGCGCATTCCGGAAGCTGCGCACATCGGGGATACGCTGTTGGGCTCGGGCCCGGTGAGTGGGCTTACGCCCTGGCATAGAGGGGAGGCGTGTGAGGCGCTCCGGTGGCCCGGGCCTGGTAAGAGAGCTCAACGACGACACGGCCGCCAGCAGAGTGGAGGCGGCCTGGGGATAGCTGCGGCATACCTCCTCCGGCTGATCACGGTCGTACCGCCTACGCAGGCCTCGGAGAGTTGCAGATCTGAGGTGGCTGGACGCCGGCTTTGATACGCATGGAGCGTCTGGGGGGCCGGTAGCGCCTCGCAGCTTTCCCTGAGGCTGGGAACGCGCAGGCCTCGGTCCCTTGCTTTGGACTGGTGAAGGATTGGCGGCGACAAGGGGGGTCGGCGACTCGAGGACTGGAGGCGAATTGGGCAGGGCACGTATCGGGGCCATTTTGTCCGGCTCTCGTGCTGGATTTGGGTGGCTCTCGCCTGCGCCTGGATTGCTGGTGACTGCGTTGCCCTTCTGCGCCATCCCCTCTGGGAATTAACATCGGAGGCTGGGGCTCCTTGACCCTTGGCTTTGGTGCGGACCTGTCGGCTGGAGTCTCGGCACTCGAGGGCACTCTGGGGGCTTCCTGCCTGGTGGAGAGAGGAGAGTTCTGAGCTGCCCGGAGGGGACAGTTGCTACGCTTGCGGGCCCGGTGCTCCCATAACGCTTGCCTCTGAGAGTCTCTGGTGGAAGGTTCGCCCGGAAGGGGGTTGCCCTGCATCATGTCTAACACAGTACGCAAGGGGCGTGTAGTGAAGGATGGAACATCTAAATCCTCACAGCAGCCGGCTTCCCCGGGGGCCAGTGGCTCGTCGAGATTGTCGGACGATGAGGCCCCGGCTACCAAGGCTTTTATGACCGACCTTTTTGCCTCCATCAAGGAAGATATCTCCGAACTTCGCGCGCAACTGGCGTCCGACCTCCGGGAGGTACGGAGAGACGTGGATGGGATTGGCGAGAGAGTGGCGACTCTAGAGGACCATGATTTGAATACGGCCAATGATGTGCACTTACTCCAACAAGATATCATCCGTCTCACGGAACAGAACTTGGACCTGCAGTCCCACACGGAGGACCTGGAAAACCGATCCCGTCGGAATAACATCCGCATTCGGGCAGTGCCATGGGATGGCGAGGCGGGAGACCTGCGTGGATACGTACAGGAACTGTTTCTGCAGCTTTTGAACGAGGAGGATGTGCGGGAAATTAGAATGGATAGAGTACATCGAGTTGGTTTGCCCAGGAGAGGAGGGGGCCCCCCCCTGACATCCTCGTCTGTGTACATGATTTTCAAGTGAAGGAGCGCATCCTTCGTAAGGCCAGGGCCATCGCATCGCTGCAGTTCAGGGACCATCGTCCTCAGCTTTTTCAAGACTTGGCAGCCTCTACGCTCCAGAAAAGGAGGGACTTTCGCCCAGTGACTTCCTTCCTGCGGGAACGCAACATCGCATATTCCTGGGGCCACCCCTTCAGGATCATCTTCAGATGGCAAAATCGACTGGCGCAGATACGCTCCCTCCAGGTGGCAAAGGATCTCTTGGGTTTGAATGACGCTGCACCTTCTCAGGGATCGAACGTGTCCCCATCTCGGCGGCGCCGTCGATCCTCCTCGTGGCACAGAGTGGGGTCCTCCCCGGATCGGGGGCGACCGGATCGCAATACCAGCCTGCAGGAAAGGGGGGACGCAGTGGCTTCGGTAGCCTCAGCGACATTGACGGTGTCGCAAGCAAGCTCGGGGGCGGCCTGACCGGGAATTGATTAATGGCGGATCGGCGCTGGAGGGGCATCGGCCCCCTGGTCTGGGAGAATGGATGTACTTTTGGAGAAGACTCCCCGGACCATGACCTTGGGAGATACCGAGTTGGTCTCCCTAACCTGTCTCCGGAGTGGACGGATCTCCGCGACCTTTGGACTACTGGGACTGATGAGTATTATCCTCAATGTTTCTGTTTTGTTTATACTATCACTGTTCCCTTTTCTTTCAGGGGGGGGGTTGAATGTTGGGGGGGTTGGGGTGGGAAATGTTGGTGGCGACTGGAGCGGTTTGTGGCGCATGTGGTGGGAATGGAGGGGAGTGAGTGTGGCGTGTGGGGAGCAGGTTGAGGCGTTGGCGGCTTTAATGGAGGCTGATGGTCAGTATGGTGGGGCATGGGGGGTCTTTGGGTCGCTTATCAAAGTTACTTTTGCACAATGGATTAGTGATTGTGGGGTGGGGGGCTCCAGAGATGGCTACAGAGAGTTCTGGTTTGTGGGATCATCATGCCTGTTAGTATAGGGACATGGAATGTTAAGGGCTTGAACTCACCACAGAAGAGGCAGAAGGTATGGAAGTATGTGACTGATCACCAGTTGGATGTTGTGGGGCTCCAGGAGACCCATTTTGCGCGTAAGGACGAGCTGCGCCTTCGACATAAGGCATATCCCCTTATCTACAGGTCTTCGGCGTCCACAAAGCATAGGGGGGTGGCTCTCCTATTTCGCTCTACGTTGCACTTCCAACCTAATGACGTCTGTAGTGATAAGGATGGTCGCTGGCTGATGGTGAAGGGGCTTGTTCGAGGGAGGCTCTGTACTTTCGTAGTGGTGTACATCCCCAATGCTGGTCAAAATAAATTTCTGCAGGGTGTGTTGCAAAGAGTGGGTGACTTTGCGGAAGGGAACCTGTTCCTCTTGGGGGACTTTAACTTGGTGTGGGATGCAACTGTGGATAGCTCTGGGACCCATAGGGCACACACGGGGGTGTTTTCTCCCTCCTCGCAGCAGTTGGTGGGTGAGCTGGGGCTGGTGGACGGCTGGCGTTTCTTCCATCCTACCTCCCGATTACACTTTTTTCTCACATGTCCATCATTCTTATTCCCGACTGGATCACATTTTTCTTAGCCAGGCACTTAGAGGTGATGTCCTTGACTCCGTCATTCTTCCGCTCTCAGTCTCTGACCACAGTCTAATGGTGCTTAGCCTCCGGTGGTCATCACCTGGTGATGGGCAGCGGAAATGGTACTTCCCGGCCTCAGTGGTGCGGGATGATGTCTCTAGTAAGGCGCTGCGAAAGGCCATCAGGGAATTTTTCGAACTGAACCCAGTGTCGGACACCTCGGTCTCTAATACTTGGGATGCATTGAAGGCGTCCATCAGGGGCACATGCTTGGGCCTCAATGCGAATCTTAATAAAGTGCGGCGCAAGGATAGGGAGGATCTGGAGAACGAATTGGCGAAACTTGAACAGGCTCACAAGCTCAACCCTTCTAGAGTGACCCTCCGACCTCTGACCGCAATTCGAGGGAAATTGAGAGCCCATTACAATAACAGGGCCGAATTGACGCTATTAAGATTAGGAAGGCAATCTTATTTCTGCGGAAACAAGGTGGGAAGACACCTGGCGCGTCAACTACGGGATAGGCGGGAACGTGAATATATCGGAGGGATTCGAGACGCTGCGGGTGGGATGCATCACCGGGATGAGGAGAAGGCGGCCATTTTTGGCCGTTTTTATGCGGACCTCTATGCTGGAGACGGGCTGGACGCGAGGTCTCAGAGGGAGTATCTGCAGCGCTTGGCCCTTCCCCAGGTGTCCAAAGAGTGGAACGACGTCTTGGAGGCACCGATTACCAGGGAAGAGGTGCTCGAGGCTATCAAGAACCTGAAACTGCACAAGGCCCCTGGGCCGGATGGCTATACTGCCGTCTTTTATAAGACGTACGCCACTGAACTTTGTGACTTTTTGGTGATCCTTTTTAACAGCATGGCTGAGTCCGGTTCCTCGACGGGTTCCCTAGCCGAGGTGGTTATAACGGTCTTACCAAAGCCGGGGAAAGACCCCACCCGGTGTGCCTCATTTCGCCCCATAGCGCTCCTTAACTTGGATGCGAAATTATATTCGGCGATCCTGGCGCATAGACTGCAGGATCTGTTGCCGGCGATCATACATCCTGACCAGTCCGGGTTTATCATGGGGCGCCAGACTCACGACAATACGCGCAGAGTTGTACATCTAATTGAAAAAGCGGACAGGTTTCGCATACCATTAAGAAAAAATGGGGTAACCCTAAGGCAT
The DNA here is from genome assembly GCF_964261635.1 of Lissotriton helveticus. Lineage (NCBI taxonomy): Eukaryota > Metazoa > Chordata > Amphibia > Caudata > Salamandridae > Lissotriton > Lissotriton helveticus. The sequence goes on from NC_136059.1 coordinate 1,652,864,835, forward strand.
GGACCTGGGTATACAATGTTATCAAAAGACAATGGTCCTGAACCTATGAATTCCAAACCTTATATATTTTAGTGGCTTTTCATTTACTTCCAAGGAGCACCCACAACACAGTATGCTCTGTACTGAAAATTTAGTACCACAAGATTAACATAAAACCACGGTTAGGAGAAAACATTTTAATTTCGTTTTCCATTTTCTATAACAAACATTTTTATATAGAAAGTATTTTTATATACATCATCAAAAATTGAGTCAATAAAAACAGAGTGGTCGCCCAAACAAGGAAAAAAGAGTGCAGGAAAACCGTGCTCAAGAAAGTAAAGTGAATGATCCGAGAGACGAGATCATAGAGGTGCTCAAAAAGTCATAATATTAAACACAACAATATCCAACATGTATATTGTATTTTTGAAACCTGGCCAAATAATAAGATCAAAAAACAATGTTATTGCAACTAGGCATATCAGTCCTAGAGTTATTTAGCACTATATACAATATTGATTGGTCCAAGGTTTACTACAAATGACGTCGACGTTTCGACTCGTCTTATGCCCATACGGAGATTTGAACCTGGGGAGTGCGAGTCTTCATCAGGACGAAGAGAATACAAGGGCAACCAAGGGATAAGCATAACCCCTACTGGTTGGGAGATACGGATAGGTGATGGTCTCAATTCCAAAAAATGGCTAATACAATCCTTACTGGTGATTGATAGCACAGTATCACAAAGATGATACCCTGCTGATTGATTAATATCGCTAGCCAGGTGACAAATTCCTCACTGTTGAATTATGTCCGAAGTGGTACACAGTCGGTACCTGGTCGAGAGAAAAGGGGGGGTGGGGGTTTTTTGTTTCTTTTAATGGGGAGGCTCACTTCGTTCGCTCCACATCACGTGTACAATTTCACTCCCCCGTTGTCTTTGAAAAACTAGTGGATAATACCACACAATTACGATTCTCCAAACCGGGTCGGTGAGGCTCCTCAATGTTGCACCGGTAGCCCTAGCCGACTAGAGTTCATCCAACTGCTAACCGATCCCGACGGCCCAAATTCCCTCAGGTTTTGCCGTCGGGATCGGTTAGCAGTTGGATGAACTCTAGTCGGCTAGGGCTACCGGTGCAACATTGAGGAGCCTCACCGACCCGGTTTGGAGAATCGTAATTGTGTGGTATTATCCACTAGTTTTTCTAAGACAACGGGGGAGTAAAATTGTACACGTGATGTGGAGCGAACGAAGTGAGCCTCCCCATTAAAAGAAACAAAAAAAAACCACCCCCCCTTTTCTCTCGACCAGGTACCGACTGTGTACCACTTCGGACATAATTCAACAGTGAGGAATTTGTCACCTGGCTAGCGATATTAATCAATCAGCAGGGTATCATCTTTGTGATACTGTGCTATCAATCACCAGTAAGGATTGTATTAGCCATTTTTTGGAATTGAGACCATCACCTATCCGTATCTCCCAACCAGTAGGGGTTATCCTTATCCTTGGTTGCCCTTGTATTCTCTTCGTCCTGATGAAGACTCGCACTCCCCAGGTTCAAATCTCCGTATGGGCATAAGACGAGTCGAAACGTCGACGTCATTTGTAGTAAACCTTGGACCAATCAATATTGTATATAGTGCTAAATAACTCTAGGACTGATATGCCTAGTTGCAATAACATTGTTTTCAAAAATACAATATACTTTTTGAGCACCTCTATGATCTCGTCTCTCGGATCATTCACTTTACTTTCTTGAGCACGGTTTTCCTGCACTCTTTTTTCCTTGTTTGGGCGACCACTCTGTTTTTATTGACTCAATTTTTGATGATGTATATAAAAATACTTTCTATATAAAAATGTTTGTTTTAGAAAATGGAAAACGAAATTAAAATGTTTTCTCCTAACCGTGGTTTTATGTTAATCTTGTGGTACTAAATTTTCAGTACAGAGCATACTGTGTTGTGGGTGCTCCTTGGAAGTAAATGAAAAGCCACTAAAATATATAAGGTTTGGAATTCATAGGTTCAGGACCATTGTCTTTTGATAACAAGGTTTCGCATACCGGCGGTCCTGGTGGGGCTGGATGCCGAAAAGGCGTTCGATCGTGTAGACTGGTGCTTCCTGTTTCAAACGATGACGGCCTTTGGCTTTTCGGAAAAGTTCATCACCATGGTGAAGGCTAACTTCTGCAGTCCTAGATCTCGAGTGGGAGTCAATGGCCACTTGTCTGCATTCTTCCCGCATACCAGAGGTACTAGGCAGGGGTGTCCCCTTTCCCCCCTCCTGTTCGCGCTGAGCATTGAACCCTTGGCGGTGGCAGTGAGGGACCATGGGGGCATACGGGGCATTCCGTTCACGGGAGAGCAACATAAAATCACGCTCTTCGCGGACGACGTACTTCTTTCTGTCACGGAACCGGAACGTTCGCTACCCTGTATTAGGGAGGCCTTGCTGCACTATGAAGAGGTGGCCGGCTTCAAGGTTAACTATAGCAAGTCGTATATCCTGAATCTTACTCTATCGCAGACAGAGATGGACTGCGTGCGCACTCTGACACCCTTAGCTTGGGCTGATGGTTCGATTGTCTACCTGGGGGTCCACTTGACTTCGACTGTGGGCAAACTATTCGCGGCCAATTTCCCCCCCTTGTTGGCGAAGACTCGAGCCGAATTGGACAGATGGAAACCTAAATTTCTGTCTTGGCTGGGTAGGATCCATGCTGTGAAGATGGTTCTCCTCCCCAAATATTTGTATTTATTTCAGGCCCTGCCCATCCCTTTTGACGGCGACTATTTTCGGCGTCTTAGGACGCAGATATTGCGATTTGTGTGGCAAGGGGGCCGAGCACGCTTGTCCTTTGCGCTATTGCGTAGGCCGAGGTCCGAGGGCGGAGTGGGACTTCCCGACTTCCAGCTTTATTATAAAGCGGCACAATTGAGGGTTTTGGTGGAGTGGTCGCAGCAAACGTCGGAGAAACATTGGCTGCAAATGGACCGGAGTGTGGCGGGAAGATCGGTATGGGACCTGGCTTGGAAGCCTAAGAAGGACCGTCCCTTGAACGCCTATATAAGTACACCTACGGGTACCGTACTGAAGGTGTGGGACACCCTTGCTGGGGACGACCGTTGGACTACGTTCCCCTCACCTTTCACGCCCTTGCACTACAACCCAGCTTTCCCACCGGCGCATCGAGAGGGGACTTTTGACGCATGGAGGGAGGGAGGCTGTAGGGCCCTGACCCACCTGTTCCATGGTCAGGTTCCCCTCACTTTTGCTAACTGCATGAGGGACTATGGGGTTCCCCAGACTGACCAATATCGTCACGCACAACTGCTCCATTGGGCCACGTCATCGGGTGTGCTAGAAGCGGCCACGAGACCTCCTTCCCCATTCGAGGCTTTCCTACTGCGGACGTCCGCAATGAAGGGAGTCATTTCCTTCCTGTATCAGCTCTTGCTTAAATCAGCAGTCTCGCCTAGGCCTAGATACATGGAGCAGTGGGAAGAGATGTTGGGATAGAGATATCTCAGACACTGAATGGTCAGCATTGTGGCGGGATTTGACGGCGTTTAATCATTCGCTTCACCTCAGGGAAGCCCACCTTAAGACTCTTATGCAATGGTATTTATGCCCGACCAGGCTCCATCGCTTCTACCCGGCCACCTCCTATAAATGTTGGAGGGGCTGTGGGTTTCTTGGAGACTTTCGCCACATCTGGTGGGACTGCCCAGTGATTCGGCCTTATTGGGAGGAGATCCTCTCACACATTAGGGATATTCTTCAGTATCCCGTAGAGGATTCTATGGCCTCCGTCCTACTAGGCTTGCGAGAACCCGGCCTTGAGCACCAGACCAGGGCAGACAAGAAGATTTTGTGGCTTTGGCTGGGTGCTGCCAAGATTACACTGGCAGCTGCCTGGAAACAGAAGGAGGCACCGGCAATTTCGCTGTGGCACGCACGACTGTGGAGGCTTCTGAGTTTGGAGAGAATGGCGGACATATTCCTTGGTAACTTTAAGAACTTCCAATTTCAGTGGGGTCCCCTGGTAACTTTCCTATCTAAGGGCTTACCGTCCGCTGTTTGCCCTGCATCCTTGAGGTCACTACATCTGTTTCAGGTCTAGTCTTGATACCAGAAGGTGATTTGGATTGAATGAGTCGCCACCGTGGGGGGGGGGAATGGGAGGGGGGGGGGAGTTCTGTTTTACGGGTTTATGGTTCACCGAGGTACATAGAGATGGATCTATAGCCTGGTTGATTGGGATATGTCGATCTATGGACATACCGGCTCTGCTATGTGATGCACAAGCCCTTCGACAGATCTATTGCATTGAGCATCTACAGCTATCTGCCTACACTCCGACCTGGCTTTGCCTATGTTATTACAAAAATGTAATGCTCTATGTCCTCAGAATGTGCCCTCCCGAGAGGAATTGTATTGCACCTTGGTGAATTTCTTGTGTGTGACTTGTTTTACCAAAACTGAAAATAAAAATTTTACAAATAAAAAGAAATCGGTATTTCAGATATACCTACATCTGGCCCTAAATTGTCACTTTTATTTGTTTGAAAGTTTCTCTTGTCATGCCAATAGCTTGTGTAGTAGCTTTCTGAAAATGCCTGCAAGCGTATCGAGCAGCTGGTTATGTTGTGCACACCCAGATTCCTTCAATATTGTTTGTGATATGCAAACGTTTCCCTTGGTCATCCATTGATAGGCCTCTGTAGCAACGCACGCTAACCGCAGCCATTGAATTCCTTCAGACGTCTTTTAGCTGTTGAGATTTACTGTTCACCCCAGCCGATGTAGCTAGTCATTATTCTTAATGGTTTATCTGATGACTTGTAAGTGTGCTTGAAGAGCAAAGGCCAGCAGTCTCGTGGCACCGGATAAACACCACATACGTCACATGCCACAGACCTGATTCAGGCGGGAGACTAACGATTTTTAAAGCCAAAAAGGCTTCATTTTAAGTTTCTTCCGCCTGAAACTGCCTTTGCCTCAATGTACGTCATTGGGAAATTCAGGTCTGTCCCCCGATTTTATTTTCAAATCTCCCTCTTTCTTGTTTCAAAATGTTGGCATGCATGAGGCCATCCCAATTCTTTACAAAACAATCTACCAATTCGAGTCCTGAGAAGGTGCAGTCAGAGCTATATAAGCAGTTGAGCCCTTAAGTAATGTTCACTCTGTGCTTTGGTGTACATAGAGCATTATTCACAATAGCAAGAGTCCAAAGCTGTTCTTTAATCGAAAGAATAGGCCATTTCATAAATTAGTTAAAGGAACCGTCATGCATTTTTTTATTAAATGTTATGGGCTACTAATGTGTTGCATGTGTTTGATTGAATTGTTCATAGTGAAATGAGGAGTTTGAGCTCTTCCCAGAAATCTTTTGCCTGGAATGTTTATTTCAAAATTCAACCCTGAAACTCATATCTAGTTGGACTTTGCCTACCCTGCGATGTGATTATATGAAGAAAAATGCTTCCAGTTATGTTCAGGTTTTTTAAATCGCTCTGCCTGTTCACAGACACTAATTTGGTGTTTATTCTGGGCAAAATAAATTCATAAAGGGTGCAGGAGAATAGATGGGAAGAGTAGATTGCTGTGCACAGTCTGTTTTTTCTACTGCCTAGTACAGTGGGTGTTCTCCACTTCTTCACATCCTTACCTTTTATATATTAGTATGAATCTCTGTTCTTGTGTTATTTAGTTCACACTCTTCCCTGCCCAAATCGACCAAAATAAACACAGGCAACATCTGGTCTGTATTGCCATAGAAATATAGAAATAGAAACATGAATTTTGAGTGCTGTTTTATGCTGAAAGTGATGCTTTTTACTACTCATAAAAAAAAGTTAAATGGCAGGAGCTGTGCGATTTACTGAATAGTTGTGGTGATAAACTGTGATACTTGGGCTTCAGTAGAGTGGGCATGTTAATGTGTCCTGTCGATTTCTAGGAGGCGTCTAGATAATTTGTTGTAGTGAGCACCGTAGCTAGTCCATTAGTGTGAGTAAAGCTAAACTCTTCGATCAACTTGCTTAGACTGACTGACTAAACTGGTTTGGTGAAGGCTACTTCTTCCACCGGTGTTCAGAAATATCCTGTCCTTAAGCATTAGATATTATCTGGAAATCTTCAGTCTCAGCATTGGTTGCTAAGTTGTATCTGAACAACAAAACTTGTGAAGGTGCTTTGTGTAGGAAGGTGGATACCTGACTATGGTTACCCCAGATTGTTTGCCTTGTGTTTAGCTGGTTTTCGACTTAGTTGGCCTGGGATCCTGCTAATCAGGGCCCCAGGCTATCTGCTCTCACTGTAAAATGGACTCCATGTACTCTAGGTACTTCTCCAATTGGATATTGGGTCACCCTTGTGAGTCCCTGTCTAGTGTACCATAGGTACCCAGGGCATAGGTGCACCCAAGGCCTACCAGGGGCTGCAGCATATATTATGCCACCCCTGGCTGGCCGCCTAAATTGACACAACTGGCTGATCACTCAGCTGGGGCAAGGTCGTGTAATCACCCCTTGCTTAGGTATAGTATTCCTATATCTACCCTTATATATAGACACACAGTAACCTATAAGTCACTCCTATGGCAGGCCTTAACAATCCTGGAGGCAGAATGCTTGGTTATGTGTGAGATGGTGCTCTAGCATGAGCTGAGCCGGTCTGCAGCTTTCGGAACCATGTCCTTATAGCTGTTCTATGATATCGCCATACCATATACTCTTAAGTGCATTATAATCCTCGCGGTTGAATGCTAACTTTGGTTTGGCTTTATCTAAACATGTCGTGTAAGGTGTCATACGCTTTGGAATACTACCCCCTCGCCAATTCTGGTGACGGAGTAGCATTCCACCCTTCTAGAAAGAGAAGACATGTTAGTGCTGACTATCCCGGTTAAAGTTAACCAGAGCCCCAGCGTCACAAAATGGACGCTGCTGCCACAGACACAAGTCTGACCTCCTGCTGCTGGGAGTCCTTCCAGTCACGGAGGTTTGGACAATAGGTTTCCTGCCTGGAGAGGTGCGAGCACCACCCCAGACAGGACTTTGTGTATTGGGACAGGGAGGGCTGAATAGATTGAGACACTGCCTGAGGCACACTAGGTGCTTCATGCATACCCCAGTTCAAACCGGTTGCTGGGGCACTCCAGCCCCAGCTCTGGCGCGAAACTGGACAAAGGAAAGGGTGTGTAACCACCCTCTTCCTGGTCCCACCCATAGGAGGGACCTAGGAACGAATCCAGCCCCTTTTAGCTGTATAAAGGTAGGAGCTGTGTCCCTAGACTTTAGATTTGATCCTGAACTGAAACGTGAACGAAACTCTGGACCTTCAACATTCTGCTGAAGCTGAAGACCGAAGAATCTCCCTTGTGGCCAAGGAGTGACCACCCTGGGCAACCAGGCACCATCCAGCAAATCAACGGCATGCTTTGTCAGCGTTCCCGCTGGGACCCGAGCACAGAGCCTGACAAGACCCAGACTTCCAGACCTCTCTGACCCTCTCTTCACGTCTGCAGCATAGCTGAGATCCGTGGAGGCGACGAGACAAGTGGGACCGGCCATCTTGAAAAGTCCACGACTTGCGAACTGTGCAGCTCCTGAGGAATCCTCGAAGCTGTGCACTGGGGATTGAGAAGCCCCGAATCCGAGCTCCACCTGCACCGAAGATCAGCCCTCCACACTCCACGAGTTCTGCTTGGGGCCCTTCTGCTTGTGTTCTGCTCGACGCGTTGTCCGGTTGCTGGCCCGTTGGCTAGTAGCCTCTGTGACGACAATCCTTTTGAATCACCTCGCTGGTCTGGTTGCTCCAGACTGGCCCTTGCCTCCCTGCAAAGGTGCGGCACCTCAGACCTTGCTGGTCGGCACCAGAAGCCTTCTTTGAATCCTGCGTGGGTTGCTTTTGCCAAGGCTTGTTGACTCCAATCCGGCAGTCGACCCCTCTATCTGCAAGAACCTTTGTGGGACAGCTCCTCTCCAGCATCTGGTCGTCCTCGACGCCTCCTGGTCCGCGTGGCTGAAGAGACAAGCTTCACGACAGCACCTGATTGCTCCTCGACGTCGTCTGGTTCCTTCCTGGTTCCACCCGGTCACTGGCTAGTGACCCAGACTCTGTCCCCTCTGCTTTCAGGTCTTCTTCATCCTCGATCCACCCTTGGATCCACCCGGACATCTTCCACCTGGTCTCCTGCAGCATCTTTCTTCATAGGCTCCATAGACTTCAACGGCGAAACCCGACACATCTTCACATCTATGCACCCGCTTCCTGTGGGTGAGTTAACGCGAGTACTTCGGTGCTCCCAAGGGTATTGACTATCCAAGTGTCTAGGTTTTTAGTTGTTTCCTTCTAGCTAGACCGGAAGTGTCCTAACTCCTTCTTTTTCTAAACTCTAAGTTCCCATTGACTTAACATTGACTCTCGCGTGTGTGTAAAGACACTGCACGCGCCGCCTGTGGGCCTCCCACTCCTAACCTAAGGTTCAGAGAGTGTAGCCCCAGCGATTCTCTAGGCCCTAGGCCTTTCCTTTTCTCGTGACGTGGTACTTATACCACTTACTTAGTATATGGTTTGCTTCGCCCCTAGGGCCTAACCGTAAATTGTGCAACTTAACGTATTCTGAAGAGTAACTTGTTATGTGCTTTTGCCTCTGATCTCATAAAGAGTTCAGAGGAGTGTGTTAGTAAATAAATACATATATATTTTATATATATCCTGTGTGGTGTCCTTTCATTTGATATTCAAGGGGTTACATATGGTAAAACAGCTGGCTTTACACGCCCTCAAGAGTCTTTTAGCCTAAGACTATTCTGTCCACGCTACCACTAGGATAGCTGGTCTATAAGGTTGACTTTCAACCATCACCATAAGGGTTGTTTGGACTGGTGCAAGGTGTTCACTAGAATAGTGAACATCATATACCAGGCCAACTTCTCACACTTTGCGTCAACGAATGTGATGTAGAACACAATAAAATTGTTCCTCGAGACCGATGGCATTTGTTCCTTTTTTCTGCATCCTACAGATGCTGTGATCTGGAGGCAGACCTGCTCCTTTTCCTCAACATTTCAAATTTTTTTTAATCAAAGTACGTTGACATTTTTTAATAGCGCCATGCTTTCGCTGAAATCTCTGCCTTTGGGTCATGCTGTCAATGTAGGACCCAGATGTTGGTGACCAACCCTCAAGGCTCTGGGTTTAGACATGACACATGGCCTGCTCTGTTTGTGTTGACATGCACCCCTATAATCTATTCTGTGAAGGGAGGTGAAATTGCTAGCAGTTGAGTACAAGGACTACGGCTCCCATCTTGTAAAATGCCAGAGAGCCGAAAGGTGATGCAGAACACTCCCAATGCCGAGAAGAACAAAAAGAAAAGAGAAAACCCAGCTACTGTTCCTCTTCTCATCCCTTCTCACCTTTCAGAAACCCATGGAAGTGACACCTCTAGGACATCTACTGTGGCCAAAGATTTCTTTTTTTTCGGAGGAGGTTCCAAAAGCATTTTAAGAACGTTTCCCCTGTGGGGCAATCTGGGCAGGGGCACCACCAGCATATTTTTCACATATTGTAGTGGGCTGAAAGGGATGCAGCAACCCTCCTCCCCCATAAATACTTTAAAATAATTAATCCTATGTTTCTTGGAGTCTATAGCACATGACCCAAGGAAAATGTTATGATATTTGTAAGCATTCCCCGACCTGGATGTTTTATTCTTCAGCTTTGGAGTGCAGGGAACCCCTTGTGGTTGGTCTTGTGGGTGCATTTTGTGGCTTGAGCGAATTAAACAGGTGTCAGAATCTTTATTCTGACACCTGTTTAATTTTGTTTCAGATACAAATGCTTTTCTTAAATGTTTATTGACAGACATTGCAATGAACTTGGCAAAACCAATAAGCCTGCCTTTTATATATTGACTGTGACTTGCTTTAAAAACAAAACTAGAAATTCACCAGTTATAGTTAACTGAAGTAAATGTAACTCGAGCCCTGGAGTAATTATAACTCACACACACATTGATGTCATCAATGATGTAATTTCATATGTTTCAGTGATGTTATCAATGATATCACAGAGCATGCCATGAGTAATGTAATATGTGAGGTCATAAGCAGTGCATTCTGAGGGCACAAGTTTTAGTTACTTCAGATTTTTTTTGTTTAATTATTGCAACTAGCATTGCCATCTAACTATAACGTCACTTTAATCTCTGTCTTTTTTCAGTGAATATATATATATATATATATATATATAATATATATATATATATTATATATATATATATATATATATATATATATATATATATATATATATATATATATATATATATATAATAAAATAAAAGATCTTGGCTAACGCCAGACCGAAAAAAAGGTCACTAGCAAGCTACTCAATGTTTCAGAGGCAAAAAACTCTAGGGAAGGGTCATTTTCTTTGCTGGCCACACTGCTTTCTATGAAAGGGAGCTCTAGTCTCCTTCCTCATCCTGGTAATGAAGATACAGGGTACATAGTTGTGCAGATTCCTGGTATGGATTCTACGTGCCCCATTAAGAGCGGCAAGTATTTTTTGCATCATCTTTAACTCACTGAAAGTAACTACCAGACCTCATAGGACACTGATAGAGAACGTTTCTGCATCATTACCCCTGACTTCGACATTCCATGTATTACAACGTAAACAAACATTCCATGAACTCTGTGCCCAGACAAAGCAATATACTATTTGAAAAGCTCAGGGAATAGGAGCCACCGCCACATATGTGTACATGATTATAAAGGCTAGAATGTTCTTGTTCCTTTAAAAACATGGATCGATCTCGTAGTTGTACCAACTTCTTATGCTGCTTCTTGTTTATCAGAATAATCTATTGCACTGAAACAGATGTGAAAAGGGGCGGGCAGAGAAGAAGTCATTTTACCACTGGAGAAGTCTGTGGTGGTGCATGATCTTTTCAGTGCTAAATGTCCTACATAGTCTGGATGCCTGAAGAATGCCTTATTGAAAGCGTGCCACGTGACTGTGGTGTGGAATTGAAACCTAATGGAGAACCTCTTGTAATCCTCCTTTCCGATTATCTGGGTCAGCCACTTTCCCGACCTGTAGCACCTAGTTGTGGCATGGGAAGCTATTTCTCAAAGGGATTACAGGGCAGTGATACTAGCAGCTTTTGCTGTGCATGCATGAACTTTGTTCATAAAGCGATACCTCTTCTAATATACTGGCGTGTACACTTACCATTTTGTTTTTGTTGCTGATTTTTGTGACTAGGATCTGCTTCTCTCATGGTCATCTGTTCCATACTTTCGTGCCACTGCTCACATTTAGCTGGGGTTTCCTATGCATTATCTGAGACCAGTCCCTCTTAGTAACCCCTGGGAGCGTGAAGCCACCCGATTGTAAGACCAGCTTTCCTTGGTTCATGATGATTTGACCTGCTAGATCGAGGTGCCAGGGTCCAGGGAGATGGCTTTCATCAAGCAGAAACTGTGGGCCCTGTTGGACCCGGCCTCCTGGCGTGGTCCTACCCCTCCCGCATGGCGGGCCCAGGACGACATCGGCCCTCCATCAAGCCACGGTCACCCCCTGAGCACGACCTGACACGAACTACCGCCGAGAGCAACCACCCTAGCAAACCACGGCTCTCCCCCCTGGAACATGGCGTACCCTGCACGCCCCACCACTGCCGGTCCGGCTACCACTCCGGATCACCCCTACAGGCCCGACTCCAGCGTGGGCCCATCACGTCCCGAGCACGTGGCCTCGCCCGACTCCATCTTGGGCCCACCACGTCCCGAGCACGTGGCCTCGGCCCCGGCCAAGGCCCCAGCGAAGCCCCGACACCGAGGCACCAAGATCCCCCCGGGTGGTAGAGTGGCCACTCAACGGATCTGAGAGGAGGGGAGTTTCGATGGCCCTCCAGCCGTCCCCGGACGCCTGGTATCGATCGCCCTCCGGCCTCCCTGGGCGCTGGCTCCACCCCCCTGCTGGGTGTCTGGACACCACCATCCTGGCCCCTCTGACCCCCAGGCGCGAGGGTCCGGACATCAAAGGACTCCAGTCCTATATATGGGCCAGCCCTGGAGTAGGACGCCAGTTGTATCCTGGAGTCAAGAGCCCTGCTGACGCTGTCGCGGCTGACCCGAGATGAACTCATTACCCTGAAGCCTGAACTCATCCTTGGAGCCTGCTGGCGCTGCCGCGGTCCATCTTAGCTGAACCACCTTTGGAGCCTGCTGGCGCTGCCGCGGTCCATCTTAGCTGAACCATCTTTGGAGCCTGCTGGCGCTGCCGCGGTCCATCTTAGCTGAACCATCTTTGGAGCCTGCTGGCGCTGCCGCGGTCCATCTTAGCTGAACCATCTTTGGAGCCTGCTGGCGCTGCCGCGGCCCATCTTCGCCGAAACCACCTCGAGGCCTGCTGGCGCTGCCGCGGCCCCCTCTCCGTAGAGACCATCTACCGAGTCCTGCTGGCGCTGCCGCGACTCGACCCCTCGGAACCCCCCGGCTCGAGGATTGAGAGCTGTGCGCAGGGTATCCCATCCTTCACCAGTACTAAGACTGTCCCGCTACCCGGTCCCTTGTTTACGAGACTTTCCAGATCCCTCGATCTGCCTGTACATATCGCTGAAGACCAGCAACCTTTATCCTTGATAAAGCCTAAGAACTTATCCTCTTGTGTGGTGTCTATTTGTAGTGGTGTGGTTACTCTGCTGTACGATCTTAGGAGAGGACCCTCACCCAGGAGGCCTCTCGACAACGCTCGGCTACTTCTAGACGGAGGGGTGGACCTAGGGGTGGTCAGTCAGACATCTTCTGCCTCCCCCGGGATCGCCTTTCTAACATTGGTGGCAGGCGGTGCGATCCGAGCCAACGCAAATCGTACGGAGAGTGATTCACCCGCTACCGATAAAAACACACCGCGACCATGACTACTCAAGAAACCAGACCGACTGCAGAATTCCGGAAAGAGAAAATGGAAGAGTACAGTCATAAGGAATTGAAACAATTCTGCAAAGACCTGGGCATCGCTACCACTGGCCTAAGCACCAAGGAAGACTTTAAATCGGCCCTGCAAGCATGGGTGGAAGCCGAAGACACGCCACCCCAGAATGAAGATAACCCGGGCCCGAACGGACGCCCAGAGACTGACGCGTCCCCAGCGGGGGAAAGACCCGCAAACCTACACACGGGCCTCGCCCACGAGGACGCCCGAGAACGAGAGAGGAACCGGCTCCACGAACTAGAGCTAGCCCGACTCCGGCTGGACGGAGAACTACAGCTGGCGGAAAGAAAAATAGCCCTCGAGCAACTACGGCTAGAAGGAGACCTGGAGGAGAAACGAAGACAAAGAGACCTCGAAGAAAAGAAACTCACGTTCGAGCATGAGCGGGGCTTAAAAGAACTAGAGATCAAGGCCAAAACGAACGAGGCCAGCGCCTCCGGGGGCAAGACCTCACCCCCTTCTGTAGACACGAAGGTGCACATACCCAAGGATGTCGTCAAAGAGTACTATAAGAACGACGACATCCAACAGTGGTTCAAAGCCTACGAAGTAGCCATGACAGCCCATCGAGTACCCCTCAAGGACTGGGGCGCCGGCCTATGGGGGAAGTTCGTCAATGAAGGGAGGGACGCCCTGCTAGAGCTTCCCGATGCCGAGATGACCTCCTACGAACACATGAAAACCGCCCTCCTCACTCGATACGGACTCACCACCGAAATGTACCGGCAGCGATTCCGAGACTGTAAAAAATCCCCGGTACCACATGGGTGGAATACGTGAACTTTTTTAGCAGAGCCTTCGAGGGGTGGATCAAAGGCAGTCAGGTCACCACCTACCAGCAGTTGGTTGACCTCATTATATGGGAACATCTGTCCAACAACTGCTTCATCGAACTCCGGCAACATCTCCTCGACAGCAAACTGACAGAGCCACGAAACTCGCTGTCGAGGCTGATAGATGGGTGAGCACCCGAGTCCCCCGGAGTCCGATGAGAGACTACGGCCGGGGATCCCCGGGGAACCACCGACCACGAGGCGGCTGCCTCCACTTCGCCAGCCCTGGGCCGAAGAGGGTCCCCTCCAGCACGACAGGGGCCCCGCCCGAACATTACTTGCCACAGATGCCAGCGGCCGGGTCACTACGCTAATGACCCTCTCTGCCCGATGACCAGCGACCCGGCACCACCGGCCCTCCAACCCGCCAGATCGCGGCCGCCGCCCTGGGTGAAGAGAGAGGCGAGGAAGAGGACGACGACACCGAGCAGGCCGAGTGGAGCCCGCCGCTATGTCTTTGGTGTGCCTGGGGGAAAAAGACATGATTCCCCGAGCCCCGATCCCAGACAACACACAAAAGTACCGTCAATGGGTCACCATCAATGGACACCGGGCTGAAGCCCTTCGTGACACTGGATCCAGCGTGACGGCGGTCCGCTGCCATTTAGTGACCCCTGAGCAAATTTTGCCCAAAGTCCTGTGCCCAGTAAGGTCGGCGGACAACTCCGAGAGCTTGTGCCAGATGGCCCGTATCCCCTTCGAATGGGGAGGAGTGTCGGGCATGCTGAAGGTGACCGTTCGGGACGATGCCCCCGTAGACTGCCTCCTCGGGAACGACCTGGAAAGTTCCCCCTGGGCCCACGTCGAGCGGAGGGAGCATCTGGGGATGCTAGGCCTTCCCGAGTGGGCCTGTGCGTCCACTCGATCCATGACCGCCCGGGCCTCCGCCCCGAGCGCAGACACCCCGCCTGAAGAACCAGAGTGGCCCGCACCTCCACCGGCCGCCGTCCCCGACTACGCCGACCCTGAACCCGAGCCCCAGGGGCCCAACCATGAGGACCTCACCGAGCTCGGCCACCTCCCCGAACTAGCCCAATGGCGCCAAGAAGGTGGGCCCACTCGCGAGCAGTTCCGGCAGGAACAGAAAACGTGTCCCTCCCTCGAGGGAATCCGACAACAAGCCGCCACGCAAGCCGCCGGAGATCCATCGGGGTCCCACTGGGTCTATTGGGACCACGAACTCTTATACAGCGAGCAGAAAATTGACGAACTGGGGGCAGCCGAGTGCTGGTAGTCCCCCTACGATTCAGAGACTTCCTCTTGAACCTGGCACACGACGTGCCCCTCGCCGGGCACCTGGGGCAGGACAAAACATACAGCCGCCTGGTGACCCATTTTTACTGGCCGAAAATGCGCAACGATGTGTACAATCACTGCAGAACCTGTCCGACCTGTCAAGCCAGCGGGAAGAGCGGGGGGAAAGTCAAGGCCCCGCTTCAAACCTTTTCCCGTGGTAACAACCCCCTTCGAGCGAGTGGGGATCGACATAGTGGCGCCCCTGGACCCCCGCACCTCTCAAGAACACCGCTTCATCCTCGTTCTGGTGGACCATGCCACCCGCTATCCCGAAGCCATCCCCCTCCGAACCATCACGGCCCCCGTGGTGGGCCGAGCGCTAATGGGGATCTTCTCCAGAGTCGGCTTCCCCCGAGAGGTCGTGAGTGATCGGGGCACAAACTTTATATCTAAATATATGCGGTCCCTGTGGCAACAGTGTGGGGTCACATATAAGTTCACCACCCCGTATCACCCCCAAGGAAATGGACTTGTAGAGCGGTTTAACCGAACACTGAAGGGGATGATCAAGGGCTTAGAAGAGCGGCTACGACGCAGATGGGATGTCCTGCTGCCTTGCCTCCTGTTTGCCTATTGAGAGGTGCCCCAGAAGTCCCTGGGGTTCAGCCCCTTCGAACTGTTGTATGGGCATCCTGTCCGAGGTCCCCTCAGCCTGGTCAAAGAAGGCTGGGAGACGGCTGTCCGAGATGCTCCCCCGGATGTCTACCGGTACCTCCTGACCCTCCGCAACCAGACTCGGAAGTTCCGGGAACTTGCCGAGGCCAACCTGGAGGCCAGTCAGGAGGAGATGAAACGCTGGTATGACCAGAACGCCTCCTCCATCGAGTTCGAGCCGGGCCAGCAGGTCATGTCCCCGGTCGAACCTTGTGCCCTCCAGGACAAATGGACGGGGCCCTTCAAAGTGGTGGAGCGCAAGAGCCCCGTCACTTACTTGGTGGACATGGAGTCCCCCCGGAACCCCCTCCGGGTCCTACACGCCAACCGGCTCAAGCCTCACTTTGCCCGCACTGAGCTGAGCCTGCTGCTAGCTACAGACGACGGAGCGGAAGACGACTCCGAGTCCCTACCCGATCTCCTGAGCACCACTGAGAAGGACGGCTCCGTCGAAGGGGTCACGCTCTCCTCTACCCTGACCCCAGAACAGCACCAGGACTGCCGGAAGCTGCTGGGGCAATTCGCAGACCTATTTTCCCTCACTCCCGGGATCACCCGGTGGTGTGTTCACGATGTCGACACCGGGGACAGCCCGCCTGTACGACACCGGGCTTTTCGAGTTCCCGACCGAGTTTGGGCCTGCATTCAATCCGAAGTTGCCAAGATGCTAGCGCTGGGGGTAGTCGAACCCTCAGACAGTCCCTGGGCCAGTCCGTTGTCCTGGTCCCTAAAGCTGCCGCCCCCGGCGCACCCCCGGAGCTCCGGTTCTGTGTCGACTACCGGGGGCTGAATGCCGTCACCAGGACCGACGCCCATCCCATCCCCCGGGCAGATGAACTGATCGATCGCCTGGGGGCCGCCAAGTATCTCAGCACCTTCTACCCCACGGCCGGTTATTGGCAGATCGGCCTCACCCCTGGTGCCCAAGAGCGATCGGCCTTCTCAACCCCCGACGGCCATTTCCACTTTAAAGTGATGCCCTTTGGCATGAAAAACGCTCCAGCCACCTTCCAGAGACTAGTGAATAAAGTGCTGGCGGGGCTAGAAGAGTTCAGTGCTGCATACCTGGACGATATTGCGGTATACAGCTTCCACTGAGACGAGCACTTGACACACCTCTGGGAGGTCCTGACGGCCCTCCGACGGGCCGGACTAACAGTAAAAGCCAGCAAGTGCCAGATAGGCCAAGGTAGGGGCACCAAGTAGGGAGCGGCCAGGTAGCTCCCCTCCAGCCAAAGATTGACGCCATCCGGGCCTGGGAGCCTCCGGTCACCCAGACAGCAGTCCGAGCCTTCCTGGGGCTCACTGGATATTATCGGCGCTTCATCAAAAACTATGGGAGCATTGTGGGGCCCCTCACAGAACTAACCTCCAAACGACTCCCACAGAAGGTGCACTGGACCCCCGAGTGCCAAGCAGCCTTCGAGACCCTAAAGACTGCCATGTGCACCGCCCCTGTGCTCCAGGCCCCCGACTACAGCCGAGAGTTTGTGGTCCAAACCGACGCCTCGGAGCACGGCATTGGGGCGGTCCTCTCCCAAGTAAACCCCGAGGGAGTCGACCTTCCCGTGGCCTTCATCAGTCGGCGCCTGCTGGCTAGAGAACAACGATGGAGCACCATCGAGAGGGAAGCCTTCGCCGTCGTGTGGGCCCTAAAGAAACTCCGGCCCTACCTCTTCGGCACCCACTTCCGGGTACAGACCGACCACCGGCCCCTGCGGTGGCTGATGCAGATGCGGGGCGAGAACCCGAAGCTACTGCGATGGTCCATCTCCCTCCAAGGGATGGACTTCACTGTGGAGCATCGCCCAGGCAACGACCACGCCAATGCGGATGGCCTGTCCCGGTTCTTCCGCCTCGGCGAGGAGAACCCCCAAGAAAATGGGTGACTCTCCCCTGCCTTCAGCTGGGGGGGACGCGTGTTGGACCCGGCCTCCTGGCGTGGTCCTACCCCTCCCGCATGGCGGGCCCAGGACGACATCGGCCCTCCATCAAGCCACGGTCACCCCCTGAGCACGACCCGACACGAACTACCGCCGAGAGCAACCACCCTAGCAAACCACGGCTCTCCCCCCGGAACATGGCGTACCCTGCACGCCCCACCACTGCCGGTCCGGCTACCCCTCCGGATCACCCCTACAGGCCCGACTCCAGCGTGGGCCCATCACGTCCCGAGCACGTGGCCTCGCCCGACTCCATCTTGGGCCCACCACGTCCCGAGCACGTGGCCTCGGCCCCGGCCAAGGCCCCAGCGAAGCCCCGACACCGAGGCACCAAGATCGCCCCGGGTGGTAGAGTGGCCACTCAACGGATCTGAGAGGAGGGGAGTTTCGATGGCCCTCCAGCCGTCCCCGGACGCCTGGTATCGATCGCCCTCCGGCCTCCCTGGGCGCTGGCTCCACCCCCCTGCTGGGTGTCTGGACACCACCATCCCGGCCCCTCTGACCCCCAGGCGCGAGGGTCCGGACATCAAAGGACTCCAGTCCTATATCTGGGCCAGCCCTGGAGTAGGACGCCAGTTGTATCCTGGAGTCAAGAGCCCTGCTGACGCTGTCGGGGCTGACCCGAGAAGAACTCATTACCCTGAAGCCTGAACTCATCCTTGGAGCCTGCTGGCGCTGCCGCGGTCCATCTTAGCTGAACCACCTTTGGAGCCTGCTGGCGCTGCCGCGGTCCATCTTAGCTGAACCATCTTTGGAGCCTGCTGGCGCTGCCGCGGTCCATCTTAGCTGAACCATCTTGGGAGCCTGCTGGCGCTGCCGCGGTCCATCTTAGCTGAACCATCTTTGGAGCCTGCTGGCGCTGCCGCGGCCCTCTTCGCCGAAACCACCTCGAGGCCTGCTGGCGCTGCCGCGGCCCCCTCTCCGTAGAGACCATCTACCGAGTCCTGCTGGCGCTGCCGCGAGTCGACCCCTCGGAACCCCCCGGCTCGAGGATTGAGAGCTGTGCGCAGGGTATCCCATCCTTCACCAGTACTAAGACTGTCCCGCTACCCGGTCCCTTGTTTACGAGACTTTCCAGATCCCTCGATCTGCCTGTACATATCGCTGAAGACCAGCAACCTTTATCCTTGATAAAGCCTAAGAACTTATCCTCTTGTGTGGTGTCTATTTGTAGTGGTGTGGTTACTCTGCTGTACGATCTTAGGAGAGGACCCTCACCCAGGAGGCCTCTCGACAACGCTCGGCTACTTCTAGACGGAGGGGTGGACCTAGGGGTGGTCAGTCAGACATCTTCTGCCTCCCCCGGGATCGCCTTTCTAACAGGCCCTGTGCAGGCAAAACCTTCTCCTAATCTGGAGTCATAGGTGCACCATTGGACAAAGTACTTCTCACTGTCCCTGCATACGATAGCACTGTGGGGTGATTAAACACTTTCCTAAACCCTTCTCAGTGTGTACAAGCCACACTCCACTATGGTGACTATGGGCAGTTGCATTGGAAAACAGAGTTCCTATGAGCACCTTTCTTTTGAGACCTATCTAGACACGACCCATCGTGTTCCAGATATTATTACCACTTGGTGCAGGAAGATGTTAACAAGCTGGAGACTTCAATGTCAGTTAGTGAAGAACGTTGCCACAACAGGTAACAGAAGTGACCATGTTCTTCAGAGTCTTGAGCATCAATCTTCACAGGTGTCAAAGAGGCAAAGGAGGAAATCCAGGCAGTGTCAGGTTCTGGTGCCCTCTGAAACAAACAACCCCGCTGCTCTCTTGCTTTGATTGGTCCTGCTGGTCTGTAATACAGGAATGTAACCTGGTTTTGAGTAGTAGTCAAGTCGCTCTTCCTTTAAATACACCTTAGCAGGGTCTGGAGAGTGACAGTTGTGCTCTCCACTTCCCTGTTGGTTTCCGTGGAACCACCATCATTGGACTCCATCGTTACAGGTCTCTTTCGGATATTCCTCTGTGTGACTGGATTGTTCCTGTGGAGAATGTTTCGGATTACAATGAATAGGTCAACCCTTAATGGAACAAAAACGACGAGATGTGCAAGTTGTGAACGAACCATACAGCCTCTTTGCCATCTTGTTGTCATATCTGAAACTATGCTTTTCCATCAGGCTTGTGCTGTATCCAAGTCCTTCCAACGATTGTACTGGTTCCTAAATCACTTGCTTGTTTTGTGTCGTTGAAAATTGCATCTATTGAATTCCGGCAGACATATTGAGGACTGAGAAACAACGTACCTTAAAGAACAGCATTAAACAGAAGCCCGAAGCCTAGACTGCTGTGGATAAACTGGGTCTGAACATGTACAGAAAACATCTTTACAGGTCAAGTGAAGTGGGTGGTAGGAAGAACCAGAGTGGAATCCAGGAATGGGAAGAGCAGCTACAAGATGCATAGAAATGTCCAGGTGCATTGGCAGTAAGCTACAAAAGTGCTATTGATTCTTCTTTTTATAGGTTGGCTGTCCAAGTTGATCTGGAAGCAGAAGTGTTGAATCTTTGCTTTTGACAAAGATAAGAGTTAAATAGCAGCAGCCATCATCGGCGAGGACATTGACAGCTCCCACCTAAGGCAGGAATAGGAAAACAAATGTACCTGCTACGCCAGAGAATCAAGCAAGAAAAATATAAGAATTCAGCTTTGCTTTTAGGTGCTGTGTGCCACCATTAATCATACAAAGTTAAGGCATGAGTGTGTGTTTGGCAACTAAAAGCATGTCAGAACCATACGGCACCTCCAGCAGAGGTGAGCTTCGGAAAATGTACTCAAAGGCCAGAGGAGAAGGTTGCACAAATTAAAGACCTGAAAGCTGGTGAAATAGGCATCCAATAGATGCCTGGAAAAGATACTGTCAAGAATCATCAGGGGAAGAAGCATTGCAACAGGTTTGCACTTTATCAAGACTCTAATAAAATTATATGAAAGAAAGGCTCAGTAAAGTTGCACAGTCAGAGAAGAATGACATGAAGGCTATGTGTGCAGATTACCTTTCAGCTCATCCTCATATGGAGGGGGCGGGGGTGTCGAGCACTTTGCCGGGGCCGGTTTTGGTTCCCAGTTCGGCCCTGTCTCCCTGATAGACAATACGTCCAGTACTCAGATCGAGTTCAATGCCTGTATGAGTGAAATCAGCCACTGGATGTAGACCAACTATCTACATCTAGTGGCTGAAGCTGAAAACCGACAAGACCAAAATTGGGATCTTGAAGAATAGCATTTCACTGTGGGACTTCACCTGGTGGCCAACAGAGTTAGAACCAACAACCACTCCACCACCTATACCTAGAACCTCGGGATAATCATCATCAGCAAAATCAATATGACCGCCTAATTCACTGCTCTCACCACCTCATGCTTCAGTACCCTGAAGATGCTGAAAAAGATTTTCAAATGGCTCCCAATCAGCATGCCGAAAACCGTCAAGCACGGCCTCGTCATAAGCAAGATGAACTACAAGAACAACCCTCTATGCCGAGATCAACTAAAATCTCACATGAAGACTGCAGATCATTCAGAACATGGCAGCCAGAAACACTCTCAACCTCCCACGCTACACTCATCACACCACACCTGAAGGAGCTCCACTGACTTCCCATACACAAACCAGCATAATTCATACTCCTTACGCACACTTTCCACACTTTCAAACCACTACATTAAGGCTGGCCAAGCATACCTCAACAGTCGCATCTGCTTTAACAAACCTTCCAGGTATCTCCGTTTCACACATCCCACGCATACAGAAAACCAGATTTAGTGGTCCAGTCTTCTACACCATCTCTCCTAAACTGTGGACCGACCTGCCTCTACAAGTAAAAGCCCCCTCCTTACTTCACACAGCTGAAGACCTGCCTTATCGAATAATCCCACTAGGCCCTAGGTTTGTCTAGACTCGCACCTGCTCAGCATCAGGATACTCTCCCGGGTGATAGTAAACTCTACAAATCTGAATAATATCATACAACAGTATCCACATCTTTTTTGTCACAGGCCTTGCACCCCAGTCCTCCTGATACCTGATATTTTAGTGCACAGCTTTCGTATTTGACACAGGACGTGGGAATATGGGATGATGTGTATAACCAGCTAAGAATTAAACTCCCTATCAGGCAGATGCATCAAAGAAAATACCGGAGCAAACGGGCAGAATCGCAGAATCTGTCCGTTTGCTCCCGGTATTTTTGCATTTGGGATGCATCATCCCAAATGCAGAAATCGCAATTTAAGGAATCTCCAAATAGCGATTCCTTAAATTGCTCTTGCATTTAAGGAATCCCAAAATGAGATTCCTTAAATGCAATGCATGAAACCCCAAAAAAATAGCTAATTCGCTAATAGGGGGAGCAAATTACCATGAAGTTGAACTTCGTGGTAATTTGCTAAAACTTTGAAAAATGCACTTTTGTGCATTTTTCAAAGTTACATGTTGCGCACATGTAACATTTGTGCACAGGTCCATTTCAGGGGTGCAACTGGGTGTCCTTTGGACACCCTGGCACCCTTGAAATAGCCGAACATTAGCGATTCGGTAATATTAGCTATTACCGAATCGCTAATAAGGAATCTGTAGGAATCGCGAATAACATTGCGATTCCTACATGCCTCCCGTTTGGGAGTCTTTAATAGCGATTCCTTAAAATTTGCTATTAAGGACTCGCAAAACATAACTTTGATGCATCTGCCAGATAGTCCTTTAAAAAAACGTTTTTAGGGATTTTTAATCAAGTCGATTTCTATTTTAAAAACAAAAAAACACGTTTCCAACCTGCTTCCCGTCCAATTTGCACACTAAACAGCCGAAGAATTCGCCTTACCGTGTAAAAGGGGTTTTGTATTCTGCTTGAAATGTAGGTCTTTTAACAGGTACCTTGTACTCTTCGTCTTCTTGGGCAAAATGACACGCTTAGGTTTGAATTGAATGACTCTAATAATAGCATCTGTGGTTCTAAAATTCCTTAGCCTCAGTAAATAAGAATCCATGAAGATAAGGAGTTATGCGTGGCTGTGCTCTGGGCCTTCAAGCCTGTGCCAGAGGGGCTCCTCGGCCAACCCAAATGCATTCCCTCACGTCTGCTCTCGCGTGACACGAGTGCAAGTAGGAATGTGCGCCTTGTAAGAAATCCTATGGTAACCTATTAATGACTGACCTTCCGCAAATGAGACGCTCCCGCCTCTCCTGAGCTAAGATAGGAAGGTCACGTTTTTATCAAATGTGTAAAAAGGGAGAGTTAATAAACCGGTAAACGCTTTTCTGTGCCAATGGCAATAAACGTTCTCATTTTTTTAATCAAAAGTTCTTGTGTGCGAGTGTTTTTTAGCTCTTCTTACTCTAGAGTTGTACTCAAATACTATGATTGTACCGTGGCTGAATTTCTTTATTGAGACTTGGTGTTTCTAGTTTGTCAGTACTCATGAAGTTCCATTCTCGCCATCTCTTCTTTCAACAAGCATTTACAATGCAATGGTTTTGCCTTTGTTAAAGTTTGAGCTATTGGCATTGCTCTTGACAATATTTTTATTTGTTTTTTTTAACATAAATAAATGGCATTGTCATTTACAATGCCACTAGCTTGATCTCTCGCAAATGACACACACAAACACCCACAGAGAGCCCCCCCAATACACACTCAGAGGCCTCCCCACACACACACCCACACAGAGCCCCCCACACACACACCCACACAGAGCCCCCCCCACACACCCACAGAGCCTCCCTACACACTGCGAGCCCCCCCACACACTGCAAGCCCCCCCCACACACTGCAAGCCCCCAACACACTGCAAGCCCCCCAACACACTGCAAGCCCCCCAACACACTGCAAGCCCCCAACACACTGCAAGCCCCCACACACTGCGAGCCCCCCCACACACTGCGAGCCCCCAACACACTGCAAGCCCCCCAACACACTGCAAGCCCCCCCCACACACTGCAAGCCCCCCCACACACTGCGAGCCCCCCACACACTGCGAGCCCCCCCAACACACTGCGAGCCCCCAACACACTGCAAGCCCCCCCACACACTGCAAGCCCCCCCACACACTGCAAGCCCCCCCACACACTGCAAGCCCCCCCACACACTGCAAGCCCCCCCACACACTGCAAGCCCCCCCCACACACTGCAAGCCCCCCAACACACTGCGAGCCCCAACACACTGCGAGCCCCCCAACACACTGCGAGCCCCCCCACACACTGCGAGCCCCCCCACACACTGCGACCCCCCCACACACTGCAAGCCCCCCCCACACACTGCAAGCCCCCCAACACACTGCAAGCCCTCACACACACTGCAAGCCCCCCAACACACTGCAAGCCCCCACACACACTGCAAGCCCGAGCCCAAGCGTAGTTACAGGCAAATAGAAGGGGGTCACGTAAATGAAAAGGACGAGAGTTCGTAATGATACGTGTATTAAGCACACAAACGCACTGGAGAATGAATAAAGGCAGTTACGCAGGTGACACTGGAGAGTGGTAGGAGAAGGTAATATAGTGTCATATAGTGACATGTAAGAAGCTCAAGTAGTGCATGGTCTAAAAACAGTCTCTGGGAGAGTCTACATCGAAAGAGGATATTAATATTGTGTGTCAATAACACAAGAAGAACCCCACAAAGGTATACAAGTAACAGAGGAGGGCGGGGGGGAGGAAATCATGGAAGAACCGCTAGTCGGAAGGAATGTAAAATGATGCACGTTTCACCTGCTGCGCTCTGTGGATGTCCAGGTTCTCTTCGGAAGACTAAAGAAAAGAAAAAAAGTACGGGGTGATTATCAGAGGACGAGAGTGCGAGCGGCGTGATGACTAACAGTGACAGGGGGTCTTACCGTGGTGGCGACTACTGGATACAAAGTTGGCCACGTGGTAAAAAGTACAGTAAACGACCAGGGCACCCCGTGCCAAAGGTGGGAGTACTGTACTGGACTTGCCCACCCTGTGTCCGGTAAATGTGTGATGTTTGCAGCTTGGACTGTCGTAAGTGGCAAGTGGGACACAGCCAGAAGGGCTGGCCAAAAGAAGGCCAGTACAGCAGTTTTGTGTCAATATGGGTTCGTTTAATAGTGGTTTCTGTATGAGTACACCAGTACATGGATTTGTGGAGCCATGGAAAACGTAGGTAAGGTAAAAAGGCTAGGGGGGGAAAGACAGGCGACATCCTTAGCCTTTTTACTTTCTTTGAAATACCATTAGAATGCACAACCAGCCACAAATGTCCCCCATATTTCTTTAGTGGATGTTTCTGTTCTGTGAAGATGCCTTAACATTCTATCCACTTTTGCTCAATGTCCCTGGGCCACTATGATTTCCAATTGACTACTTAACTTCCCTCCGAGATACAGCAGTGTGTCGTGAAAGGTCTTAATTTGCATTTTGTGAAGGAGGTAGGCTTTTCTTTTGGGTGCTAAGGTCTGTTCTTTGTCCCAGGCCATCCACTCCTCACCCCACCTAGCCTGCCCTATTCATCTCTCCACTTATCCCCTGCTCCGCCGGCCCTCCTCCGTCTTTTCCACCTGCCACGCTCTCTCCTACTGACTGCATGTGTTCTCCCCCCCCCCTCTAATAGACTTGTAGAGAGGGAAGGACAGATTCAGTAGTACTAGTGCGTGTTTTCTCCCTCAAAGTCCCTATTTCCTCTCTCCCCACCCCAGCTGCTCTTTTCTGCCCTTTTCATTCCCATGTCTACCCATCTCTGTTCCCCTTCAGCTCGCGCTCAGTCCCCCCCCCTCCCTCCAGTGCTCCCTCTGTCTCCCTCCTTTGGTCTGCACATGTCCCACACTATCTCCCCAGATCTCTCTCTCTTTCTCTTTTCACTCCGTCTTTCTAGCTCTCTCGTGATCTCTTCCGTGCTCACTCTCTCGTGCGGTCTGTCTTCTTGCTCTTCTCCCCCCGTGTCTCGTCTGTCACATCTCCCGCGGTCTCCTCCTCTTCCCTCCTCTCTTTCGCCCATCTCGCGTCCTTTCTCCTCCTCTTATCATCCCGCCGTTATCCCACCTCACCCTTGGTCGCTCTGTTGCTGTTCTGCTGCATCTTCTTTCGCCCCTGCTCCCTCTCCTGCGCTCTCTCAGTGTTGTCCTTTCTCTCTCCCTCTTTCTGTCAGGCACTCTCCGGCTCTTTAATCTCTCTCCCGCTTTACCCGCCTTCCTTCTTCCTTCTCTCCACACCTTCCTTCCTGTCTCTATCGTGTTCGGTTTTTCTTCTTTACTTGGCTGCTCTCGCACTCCCTAATTGTTCTCTCTTTTTTTTCCTCCTTCCATCGCGTCGTCTGCTCGCCTCCCTCCCCAATGGTACCCTCCTCTCTCCCGCGCTCTCTCTCTCTTCCTATCTGTCTGATGCTCTTTTGTCTTTTTTCCTCCTCTCCCTCGTGTAGGTGTGTTTTTTCTCTCTCCGTCTTTCGCTCAGCACTCTCCTCATCTCTCCGTCACTTCGTCTGTCTCTTCTCCTGCTCTCTGCCCACCTCTCGTGGCAAACCTCTCCCGTCTGGAAGTGTTAACTCTTGAAATGTAAGTTCACCCCTTCGATGCTCATGACTAGCTCAGCTCGTCATGAGTTACGCCTCTCGTACGCTCATGACGAGCTGAGCTCGTCATGAACCGTGGGTTTTCGCAAAAGTCAGCGCACAGCGGGAAAATGCGCCGCACGCGTGGGGTTAAAGAATGGATAATTAGTGCTTATAGATTTGATACTTGCATTGGACTTACAAATGATCCGAAGAAACTAAATATGAGCGCACAAACTTTTCTTGCATACATAGTGGGCATGGCTTACTTACTTTAGCTAATGTTGATATAGACAATATCAACAGATTGAGACAGATACATTGCTGAATGGAACGGACAGCGTTACTCAGCCTTCCAATCCTCCTGTGTCTTTATTTGGCTGTAGTCATCTCCTCGTGACGTACACTCATTTATCCACTATCTTTCACGTCTCTTTAAGTTGTAATCAGTTTTCCTTTCCTGCATATACCAATCCGGAAAAATGGAGTGGTTCTTTCGAGAACAATTAAACAAGCTGCTCCAGCAATGCAAACTTTGTGTTGCAATTTTCAATGCAATGGCACAGCAGCTGCTTCTGTAGATATTCTTAACTTTATTTTACAACATGTATTACAGCTAACTGCTAATATTCTTATACGTATTTAATTTATTACACAAAATAAGTTCTTATGTGTATTTATTATCCTATTATTTTCACTGTCGTTAAAATAGTTGAAATGAAAAAGAAGGAAGGCAAAGAGAAGAACGTGGAGGGAGGAGAGGAAGAATAAATAAATAAATAAATATATATATGTATACACACACACATATATTTATGAGCAAGAAGGAAAAAATGACCAGATGCGGAACAGACTACAAGGAGCACAAACATAGACCAGAGTTGTTAAGTACAAGAGGCAGCGATGGATAAGGGAGGTAAGCTAGAGAGAAGCAAGGTCACGAATACACGAATGACCAGTTCACAGGAAGCAAGAGATGGATGGAGGAGCAGAAGACAGACTGAAGAGGATGAAGACAGTGATCAGGGAGACTAAGAGAGATAACATTTTAGCTGGGTAGAGACAAGGGTAAGAGTCCGAATTCTGTCTCCAGGAAAGCGGAGAAACAGACCGGACTTCAGGACGCCGTGCAATGGACACTGACAACTGTCAATGACTGGAGGGTACGGACGGAAGAACTGAAGCAAAGGATCGAAGAGCACACCTCGGTTGTGTGCAGCGGGATGAAGATGGAACAGAGTAACAGGACAAAAACAAAAGTTTGACAAAGACAGGCATAGGGTGAGGACACAGAAACGGAGGGTGCTACAGTGTCCCAACTGAAGATTTAGCAAATTTCTGTCAAGTTGTGTTTACAAAAACTACCAACGTATTCCTGTACACTGGGGGTAACAGAGCCACTAGGACAGAGCTCATATTTTTCTATGCATCCATTATCTCCTATGGAATTTATATTTCGTTGCCACGGCTGTGAGGGAGTAACACGAGCACCGAGATCAAATTCAGGCCCGCAGTCTGATCTGCGGCGCTCCGAGGCAGAAGGATTCCAATTCCGCAATACTCTCTCTCATACGATTCAAGAGCTCATCGGGTGCTTTCAAACTCCATTGGCAGGTGTGAGCGCGCGGAAGATTGTGTTCCTGAAAAGCAATTGGGAGCCCCGTAAAAGGAATCGCAGCGGTTGCCCTAGTAGAGAGACACAATCTTGAAAAGGGTGGCGCAAGACATCTTTCTATTTTTGCTATCAGTGACTCACTCACTGCTCAAATTTATAACGAGTGCAACCTGAACGCTTCGTTTAGGCGAAATGTAACACAGATCGACCGCCATTTGCAGCACATCACTGCCACCTAGCGGAATTAGCTGGAAAATTCAATTTATACATTTTTTTTGCCGCTAGAAAACCTAGTTTCTTTCTCGAGAAGACAAGTCTTGGGGCGTGCACAGTTGTGCAAAAAGCGAGATAACGGCCGCAAGCTGAAAGACACAATCGGGGCAGAGGCGCTTTTACCATCACCAGCTCCGTGGTGGAAGGGAGTAGGAACCGGAGGATCGCAGAAGTGCCGGCAATGCCGGACCAGATTCGGGGGCGTTCCCGGCTTTCGGCTGACGTCGCGTGACGTCGGCAAAAGCCAAAGAATCTCGGGAACGCCCCCGAATCTGGTCCGGCATTGACGGACAGGCCCCTCGTCCAATGGCTAGGCTCCATTTATGGAGCCAGCCAATGAATGACGAGGGCCGACCCAAAGCCACACTACAGTTCTCATCAGGTTTTCGCCTGCGCGAAAAAGATGCGCAGAGCGCATCTTTTCGCCAGGCAAAACCTAAAAAGGGAATCCACCCTGGGTGGAATCTGTGCCAGCTTTTAAGGACGACCATTCTTTAGGCTGCTTAGTGCAATTTAAAGTAATTCTAGGTGCATTTACTTTTGTGGGTCTCGTGAAAGTCTGGCATGGGGTTGGTCCTCATAGATCTAAACTGGACACCCCATCTCCAAAACTCTAGTATGGGTGGTGTGGGAGTGTTTTTTTCTTCAATCAATAGTGGAGTGTTGCTGGTTAGTATTTTGATCACATGGGGAATCAATCTGAAACCTCTGTGCAGTACCGTGTGGTATGTCTTTAGGTCTTCATTGAGCGCATAGCTGTCTGCAGGCCTATTGTTTTCTTTATACAGAGTGGGCTTTTGGTCTGGCCCCTTTAGCCATTCTCTTTTCTAGTGGTTGCTGCTAGGGAACGGTGGCAAGGGGTAGAAAAAAAAGAGAAGAAGACTTAACTGCTGGTCGCCGGCTGCTGACTGCTGCCTCTTCCCTCCCTCTGTTACTGGCGCCCGGTTGCACCCAGGCTCCCCTAAACCAAACACAACGCTGCTGTCACTAGCATGATAGCTTCGTCGTGATTGGCTAGAGCTGCCTTTTTGGAGGCTCAGGCAGCGCCTGGGAGGCTGGGGCAGTTCTCTACCCAGCTGTGCAACACTGCCAGGTGTAGAAATGCTAAGTATGCATGACAGTTTGGTTGGCCCAAAACAGCCAGCGAAACCTTCATGCGCACTTAAAGAGTACCCACCACTCCTCCATCTGACGAAAACCCAGCCCGTCCCGCCCTAACCTGGCTCCATACTAAAAATAAAATGATAATAACGTTGTGTTATCGGTATATTTTTCATTTGCATTGCTCCGAGAGCAGTGATTCTAAATCTAAAACTTCCGGAAGTAACTACGTCTGAGCTGGATTTACTCGTGAGCGTTACGGAGGGATCCTTTCCCCGTCCGTCCCCTTCTGAATAATACAGAGGAGGGCTATTCAATGCATTATATTTTATATGGAGGACCTTAGGACCATCCACATGGACGCACACTCGTGTGTATATATATATATATATATATATGCCGTAAAGCTGTTGGAGAGTGGCCTTTCTAAATATTTATTGATCGAGAGTATTGACCTCCCATCTCTTCTTCACTACCATCTTTTCGGACACCGATTTAGAATAAATTCCAGTATTTTGCAATGTGCCTTATGCTGTATTTAGTAGAGGATTCGTTTTCGTAATCACCTACTTCGGGCGTCTGCTTGACCTGATTGATACAATATATAGGTCGAGCTGTGGTAAAGTTGGTTCTAAAGTAATAAGACGCTTGAAGTACCTCAAGAGATAGAAGTGACCACTTCTTGCTTTGCAACAAAAAGTTGGTTGTACAGTTGATACGGGGCCTCAATGTGTATAAAGCATCTTTTTATATATACTGTCAGATACACTGTTTTTTGAACTGTGAAACACTTTATCACATCAGTGCCCTGATGAAGGACGGTACATGGGATTTCCGAAACATGCGTCGGCGCAAATGTGTTGTTTGAATTGGTATTGATGTGCATTATTGTTATGTATTGTCTATAATGTTAGTCTTTGTTAAATGTATTAGTTTTCAAATTTTTGTTCTGTTTCCTTTATGTGTATTGACTGTTCTATGTGGAGACATGTACCAGAATTAAGTGACTTTCTCCCCCTTTGGCGATTGGGGCTCCTCGGTCTGGGATGAATTTTTTATACAAATATTGTATAGATTAAATAAAATATATGTGATGTACAATATATGTATATCAAAAAATGAAAGCAAAAATATAATACATGCCCATCATTGTTTGATAAAAAAAATAAACACTTAAAAGAGAATTTGCAATTTTCCTCTGTGGGACACGTGTATGAATCACTGTAGGATGTGATTATTTTATTAGTAGGGGTTTAGTGTTTTCTAATAGTTTGGAGGGCCACCCCAGCTGTGAATTCCTCGGGAACCAGGTTACCTACACCAGGGAAGCCAGGTTCAGAGGGGTGAAGAGACATCGGAAACCTCCGTAGATGACAATGAAAGACTTGGAAGAAAGGGCTTCTGCAGAAGTTCAGGAAGGAGCCGGTGGAATCCAAACGTGGATTCTGGAAGTGAAGAACCTGCAAGCAGAGGGGACAGATTCTATGCCACTCGGGTGTGACCAGAAGGCACAAAGACACAATGCCCACTGATGTCAGGAGGTTCAGGAGAGTCGACGGTGACCTTATTGCTGCAGCTGTGAGGATCAGGCGAAACTGAGGGAGACGTGACCATGCCGTCCAACGTCGGGTGTCGGTGACTAGGTGGTCGGTGCCAGCTGGAGCACCAACAAGCCTTGATAGCTGCAACTGGTATGGCGGACGAAGAAGGAGCAACGTTGGGACCAGCAAGGTCCAAGGGATTTACCAACAGAATGAGATTCAGAGCAGGCCCTGAGCAAGCAGGGGAGCCCACTGAAGCAGTAGAAAACCCTCAGGAGGACCCACAGGCTGAAGGCACAGGAGTCGCTAGAGTACGTCAAGCTTCTCACAAAAGATGAAGGCCCACGGTTCAGAGGATGTGGTGAGGACGCGGATCTTGGGGGTAAGAGATGCTGGAGCTCCTTTTAGGCCGATGACCTCTGGATTGCAGAGCCAAGAAGCCTTGGCAATGGCAAGTCTATGCGGTGCACATCGTTACGGTCCCAGCAGTTCCAACAAGGGATACTGGCGTCAAAATTGCAGAGAGGATAGGTCAGGCGTAGAGGGAGTTACAGAACCACCACCTCTGTTGTTGAGCCTCGAGACGTCCGTAGGACGACAGGAGTAGCCGACTAGTCAGCTTTGTTGCAGTGCCTGCAGATGCAGGGGAGTGACTCCTTCACTCCAAGGGAGATTACTTTGGGTGTCCTTGATGCCCACAAGTCTGTTAAAAAACCTAGCAGAGGCACAGACACAGATGAAGAAGAATTGAAGAACATCGAGACCAGAAGCAGCAGGAGCCTTCCTTGGTGCAGTCTTGGTTTCCAACAATCAATCAATCAATGGCTAGTACAACGTGACTACTCACCTGTAAGGGTCTAAAGCCATTTGGGGGGAGCTGCTGGTTCTTGGAAGACGCATTGATTCAGTCAAAGGGTCAGGTCTTAAGGTCCTTACTGATTTGAGGCAGTGACTGATTGTCTGAGGTGGAGAGGCAGGGTGTTCCAGGGCTTCGCTGTGAGGTAGGAGAAGAATCTTCCTCCGGTTGTGGTCTTGTGGATACATGGGAAAATAGCCAGGGCTAGTTGGGCAGAGCGGAGGTCTCTGGTGGGTACAAGGAATGCGAGGTGGTGGTTGAGGTAGTACTCGAGTCCCGTGTCATATAGGGATTTATAGGCATGTTTATGTGGCTGCAGCGGGGGATGTTGAGGATGAGTCCGGAGGGTCTACAGTTCCTTGATGAGTTTCTTGGTGATACCGGCATAGAGTGTGTTGCCATAGTCGATTCTACTGCTCACAAGTGAGAGTCGAAGTCCAACAAAGCCAAAGTGTCCAGACGATTGAAGAGCCACTTAGTTTCAGGGTTGAGTCTTGTCCCACAACAAATCTAAGGACCCACCCACAGGTAAGCCCTTAAGTACCCTAAGAAAAGGGTTGGAACTACTCGAGGGTCCCTCCCAGAGGAGGAGCTGGACAGAGGGAAGGATACCCCAATGTCCTTTTTCCAGTTTCCCACCAGAGCAGGAGCCAAGGGCTCCCTGAACTGGTTCAAACTGGAGTATGCAAGAAGAGCACCAAATGTGCCCTTCAAAGGAGTCTGGTGGCTCTGGCAAGTGCTCCCACCCAAGACCAGTACACTAAGCCCTGTGACAGGAAACCTATTCTCCCACCTTCCCCTGCTTAAGCCTGGCTGAGCAGCAGAAGGGCAGAATCATGTCTGTAGTTGGCAGCCTCACTAGCTTGCTTGCTTGCAGACCCTGAAAGACTGTTACCCTAAAGGCCCCCCAGTACTTGGGATCACACTTCCAATACTGAAGTCGGTGTTGGGGTATGATTCCAACATGTTTGATACTAAACATGAACAGGTTTGGTGCAGTCACTATATAGTTAGACATCTCGTAATGACTGATGTCTGCTATATGTCTAAAAAGGGCTGCCTGCAGTTAAAAAGCTTGGAAAATCGACTCCAGGGTTTTTAGGGGCATCCTGCTCATGCAGGGGCAGCCTCACACTTATAACCATGCACCCTGCCCTCAGGACTGAACAGCTTGCCATAGGGGGTGACTTATAGGTTTAAAGTGCAGTGACTGCAAAAGTACTTACCATGTCCATTTAGGGGAGAAAGCACAGATGTTGGGGTCCTGATTGGCAGGATCCCAGCAGACTAGGTCAAAAACACAATGGCACCAATCAAAAAAGTGGGGTTAACCGTGAAAGCAGATCCTTCTTTCCTACACACCTACTCTCCTTTGATTAGATACAGACATTTTCTCAATGTCCAAAATGTTGTCTGCAGAGTTTACTAACAGAGGCTGCAAATCCTCTCCACCATCGAT
The DNA here is from genome assembly GCF_964261635.1 of Lissotriton helveticus. NCBI lineage: Eukaryota > Metazoa > Chordata > Amphibia > Caudata > Salamandridae > Lissotriton > Lissotriton helveticus. The sequence continues at coordinate 1,652,897,925 of NC_136059.1, forward strand.
TACATCTGGGATGCAAATTTCCAGCCTGTTCTCATTCAGCTGTGGCAATATGGTGCTACTGCATTGTCTTACATTTGAAAGTTGGACGAAAGGTGGCATGCTGCAAGACAGAGGCTCCTCAACATTGGCACTTGCAAATGGCCAATAGCTTCTCGAATGCCTCCGTCTCTACTCTGAGACAGGAAGAGTGTAAGAACATGGGCTACTATTTGGGGAAGATGTGAGTATTTCCCAAGTAATAAGTCCAAAATCTGGAACTCAACCCCTAGTAGTTATGGCACAGAGCAAACAGGCTCAACTTATGGAAAATGTATTTGAGTATTTAGCAGTACCAAAACAGTAAAAAGGTCAACCCAATACAATAACATTTTGAAACTATAAGGAAATAATAATAAGAAAAATGACATACAAACATTGAAATCCAATCAGAGGAATTAGAGATAGGAATTTTTTACGTTTTTGTGTTAGAAAAGCACCAAGAAACATCATGCTGTTCATAGTTGTGGTTGGCCGGGAGCTAGGCTGAAGTTGAGGCTGACTACAATGCACCAGAGAATGACTAAGACTAGTGGGTCGACCCGGTCAAAGATTTTACCTTTGCACTTTTTTCTGGAAGCTAAAATCCTCCAGCGTGGCAAGGTTCAAAGCTGTAGCTGACAAAGTCCCCTCTTAGTTAGATATCGAGTCTGCCTTCATCTGGTCCTGATTTCTACATTGGGACTTTTTTGGGGCTCAGAATGCTCCAGCAGCACAAACTGGGAAGCTGGAGCTAGGCAAAGTGCCCCGAAGTCAGATACCTATGCCACAAGGCTCCCCTGAAGTCTTCTTTCAGATAGCAAAAAGCTTCGCGCAAGATCGTCCTTATTGTCCCATCCAGGAAAGGACTCTTGCATCTTACTGTGTCTCCGTAGCCACACAGTAGGTCAGTCAACGAACCCTAGGATTCCACTTCTCAGTCCAGGGTACAATAGGCAAAGTGCCCCGATTTCAGATACCTCTGCCACAAGGCTCCCCTGAAGTCTTCTTTCAGATAGCAAAAAGCTTCGCGCAAGATCGTCCTTATTGTCCCATCCAAGAAAGGGCTCTTGCATCTTACTGTGTCTCCGTAGCCACACAGTAGGTCAGTCAACGAACCCTAGGATTCCACTTCTCAGTCCAGGGTACAAATGATAGCAGATCCAACTCATTAGGCCTCCTTAGAGGCCAATAACAGCAGGCCTCTTCCATTTCTTTCCATCTTCAGGTCATGAGAAGCTCTGAGAAGCTAAAGGTGAAATGCCACTTTTGTACAGTCCACTAGCCTTAAGGTAGAGATAACTCCCTAACCAATGGTAAGCACGTTCCAAATGATTAAACTGTGCCTCTTTTACAGCTCATTGTGCTTCTTTTATTGCAGACTATCCCAAACTGCACCATTCTCAGGAAGAATCAAGATGGCAGAACCTTTCTACCCTGGACTAGGCTGTGGTCTACCCTTGGGTGTGTCCATGGTAATGAGCAGCCCCCTCCTACCTAACTACACCAATCTGGTTCTAAGGCCAGCTTCTCTGTTCCAATGAATGCAGCCAGAGTGGCAGAAGTGTATCATTTGACCAAAAGACCCCTCTTCTCCAGATCTCGGTTCACACTAAACTATGAATGGGGAGTCCTCAACATGGTCACTTTCAAGCTAATGAAGTTCCCAAATAACCCTTTCAGATTAAAACTAAGCAGCTTAACTCACTTTCTATGTCATCTGATCCTGCCAAAAGGCCTAGGCTTTTTTTTACATCTTCTTAGAGAAGTTTCACACCTACCTAGGAGGTGAAACTCTGTCATGGAGGATAGCCCATGTAGACTATAGCTAATTAGCCTACTGGATTTTGACGCAGGAAAAATATAGCTATATATATATATTATACATAGTTGAGCCTATTTTTTAAAGGAGAAAGCCCACCCACGATGACTAGACACCAATGCCACAGTGTGCAGAGTTCAAACACCAGCGGCATCAGTCAAAAATGTGGGTGGCTATCCAAAAAGTGGCAATGGGCTACCCAAATGTCTTCGACCAAATGGGAATATACTATGGCCTTACTGGAAAGCTGAATATGCTAATTGGAATTTAGACAAATTTGCAGTGTTTTGAAGTTCAGACCACATCCACTGAAGCGTAAACAGCAGTGCCACAGTGTACAGAGTTAAAAAAGAAACATCAGCATCAGTCAAAAATTGGGTTGGCTTTCAAAAAAGAGGTACTTACTCCCAGATAGGACTGTAGATTACCCAAGGGGACTTTCAACAAACTGGAATGTAAATCATCTGCTTACCCCAACTGTTCTAGGGAACTCTGTATTAACATTGTGGGGATGTGCATGTATTAAGTCCCAGACTTTTTCCTGGATGTATTTTCCTTTGGGTGAAATTCACAGTATCAAAAAAGACACTACCTCTTTTGCGATTTGTTATTCCCAGCTGTTATTCTTAATGCCCCCTTTGCTCCCTTACTCACCCTACAGTTCTTGAGCACGATCATGCATAGAGGTGTCCATATATTGAATGACATTTTCCTAGTTGCGCAGTGCCGTCAATATTTCCCAGTTGAAGATATTGGAGGTGTCCCTAAAACTGTGTGGAAACCCCTGCACTCAAAGTGTTCTCCCTGCCATTTAATCTGTGAAATACAGACTGTCTTCTATCTAGGGCACTTGGAAAAATGGATTGAGTAGTCCACTCGTGCAATCATTGGACTCAGTTCCTACCTTTTGAAAATGCTCATGCACACCTTCCTGCCTGTGCCTGGAAGTAAATGCTGGGACTGTAACAAACGGGATTTCTCAAGGGTTGACCCTCCCCCTTCATTCCTCCCAGCATCAAGACCAACCCATCTGACTTTCAGAAATTCCCATATTCAAATGCTGTTGGCCCGAGAGAAGCATTGTGTCCCCTTTTGAGCGTCCCTGTCTGAGCCGAGCATTTAACACTTTAAACTATATCTGTCTAGCCTACTGCTCCTGGGATATCGTAGGTAGTTCCCGTCGGTGCCTCCAACCAGTACTGTTTCCCCATCTCTTGGCACCCCAAAGATCTTGACCATGGCTGCTAGAAATGGAGAAAGGAGCGCTTAAAATGAACCAAGTTCCTTGGGTGTTGACTCTGTTGCGTATTTCAATTCTGCGCATCTTTTGGCATTCCAAACCTGCCCAGTTTGATACCTACCTGTTAGAACCTTTGATCGGTTGCCAGGATCCTGTGGGCTCCAGTGCGCCACAGTTTGCCGAGTTATATCTAATTTTTCGTCCCACAGCACTAAATATTTCCACTTTTGAGTTTGGCATTTATTTTAGGAGAACTTTTGGGATGATCGTCTTTGTTTTGGTTGAACCTTCCTTTGCTGCATTGGTAAGTCCCTGCTTTGGTGTGCTGGAATCCACCCCAGACAACCAAATTAGCATAGATGCATTATAACATTCATTGTAAGGAGAGACAAGCCTTTGGGTATCTGACCATTCTCAGGGCGTGAGCTCAATTGCCTTACTATTTAGGTTCTCCAATGAACAATTGACTTATGGGTTGGTTACTTTTAGTAGCTGCAGACGTGTTTGCTGTCACACCTTGGCGTTCAAGATATGTCGGGAGTGTGTTTTGTTAATATCATTTCTAACTGCTCTGTCTTCCCAAAGTTAAGTAGTTCTGCTGCTTTTGTAGACATGTTACTGACTTGGCATTTAACTTTACTGTGTTGGAGTGCGATGTTATGCTATTTTTGAGCCCATCTTCGTTCGTCTTTATTCACAAAATTCACCATACAAGAGCACATATTAAAAGGGAGTCTTGAATATTCTTCTGCAGTGCAACAGTACAAACTTGTGGTAAACCCCAATAAGGGTACTGCCCAGCAGCCATTAGCTGCCCGGGCGGGCCTGACACCCCACTTGCTCTGTTTTTCCAGTTTTGTTGCTGCGGAGCTGGAAGCCAAGTGATATCTTACTTTTGCAGTTGAATCTGATTCCTTGTATGGGTGCCGGCCGTAATTCTAAATTCATCCGAGCCGCCCTACGTGCCTCAGTAGTGCTGCCAGCAGGGCTGGGCCTGTTTTCCTTTTGAGCGGAAGCCAGGTTTGATGGATGTGGAGGGAAGGCCTGTCTGCATACAGATCCGCCGTGTATTGACTTGGGCATGGCAGGCTTCTCGGATGGACTCGTTTCTTGCGGACATTGTGGTGACATATCGCACTGCCATCTTTATCTGCGAGCAACGGGCCGCACGAGGTCAATTGCTTTCTTTTATACAAAAATCTTTGTGTGCGTGAGATTCGTTTAGCAACTGTATCCATAACAAACCGGCTCGGAATGCTTGGGAGTCTGAACACAGGCATCCCTAGGTGAAGGCAATGATTCTTGACCTCAAGATTTTTTAATGTGCAAATATTTGCTTTTGTTTCGCGTGCATAGTTTTAGCATTTTAAGAGGTTTTTGCTTAGAATTATATGAGTGAACTTTAGTCAAGTTTTATTTTGTACTCAAAATAAGTTATTATCAAAGCAAATAGTTTCTGCTATTTCAGGTGACTTGTTTTTTTTTGGTCGCACCAGCTGTAAGTTGTGTGGTTCATGTGTGGCTGAATAAGCATACTACACGCACACTGTGGTCATGGGGGTACCTATACCCCCAAACAACATACACTGACAAGCACACATGCAGTGACATCACAAATGGGAACACGTGCACACACTAATGGATACTATAATTGAGGCAATTCAGATCTTACTATTTGAGACTTTACATAATTGGATGTTGCCAATATTGAACAGGCATTGGCTGGAGACAGCAGAGCCATTGCTCATGGAATAATCTAACTTGCTTCTGACACTCTTGGCCCACAGTCAGCAATGATACAGGCATACCTGCGGCTGATTCATGGTGAGGAGGAATGAGAATGCTGCTCAGTGGGTACTTTTACCAACAACAGCACAATGCTAAATGTAGGCATCTGATAGGGACTTCTAACCGCAGATTTATTACTGTATAATTATTCCTAAGTTTAAGATTGCGTCCGGAAATGTTTCTTGAGCAGTACCCCTGTACTCCGGTAGGTGGCGTAGATTGGCTGCACATGAAGTGCGCAGTGCCTATATATGCGCCACCCCAGCGTGCTGACATCAGTTCTTTTTTTTCCGTGCCAGTCAGCGCAGATACGTTATTTTGACTGCCTATTTTCAACATTTTGTCGAAGTGTCCTGAGGTTTTTTCTCCTGGTGTGGCAGGTTATGTCATTCAGGTGACGACGATGGACCCACACGTTCTGGGCCTCTAGTGCCTTGAGCATGGCTACTTCCCATAGGCCTGCTCTGATTACCGCACCATGTACCCAAAGGCCTTGAGGTTGCAACCCCTCCAGCTCCTGGCGGCTTGATGTCCGACATCGCAACTGTAAGAAAGTAGGATCTGCTTTCATGGTTACCCCCACTTTCTGCTGGTGTTATTCTGTTTTTTGACTAGTCTGACTGGGATACTGCTAATCGGGACCCCAGTCACTATGCGCTCTCCCTAAATTTGACTATGGTAAGCTTTTTGGTACCTTCCCAAATGGCTACTGGTGTATTCCTTTATGTCCCTAGTATATGGTACTAAGGTACCCAGGGCATAGGTACACCAGAGGTCTCCCATGGGCTGCAGCATGTATTATGCCACCCATAGGAGACCCCCCCAAACTGTGGCTACAGGCCTGCCATTGCAGCCTGTGTGAGCTGGTGCCTGCACCAATCACAACAGATATGTTTCCTTATACCTGAGTTCACTGCACTTGAAACCTATAGGTCATCCCTAAGGCAGGCCTTTCAATCCTGAAGACAGGGTGCTAGGCTATAAATATCAGGGTGCCCTGCATGAGCAGTACACCACTACAAACCCAATAGTCAATTCTCCAGGCTTTGTTAGTACTGTCAGACATTTTATGCATATAGTGGACATCCAGTCAATGGCGAGATGTCTAACTGTATATTGGCTGCACAGAAACAGGTCATGTTGGAATCCTACCCCAACACCAATTCAAAGTGTTGGATGTAGGATCCCATGTACTGGGGGGCTCCCCAAAGGAGCCCCTCTGTATTCCCGGTACCAGCATTTCAGGGTCTAACAGCAAGCTAGTGCTGCTGCCGACGACAGACACGTTTTCCCCCTCCTGCTGCTCAGCTGAGCTCGAGCAGGGAAAGGTAGAACAATAGGTTTCCTGTCACAGGGAGGTGTGACCACCTCCCAGACAGGACTGGCTTTAGTGTATTGGGATAGGGTGGGGGCACTTGCTAGAGTCACCAGACTTCTTTGAAGGGAACATTTGTTGCCCTCCTTGCATACTCCAGTTGAAACCAGTTCAGGGAGCTGTTGGCTCCTGCTGTGGCTCGCAACTGGAAAAAGGACACAGGAGTATCCTCCCCTCTGTCCAGCCCCTCCTCTGGGATGGATCCCTGAATCGTCCCAACATTTTTCCTAGGGTACTTAATGGCTTACCTGTGGATGGCTGTTCAGATTCGACGTGGGACAAGATTCAGATCCGAAACCACTTCTACTTCTACCATCTGGGCACTATGGACTTCGTTGGACTTCGCTTTGGGAAGTGAGACTGCATCAAAGAAGAATCCTGCTTCTCCTGGTCTCGTCGTCCTGCCCGTCTTCTGCGTCGTCTGTGCCTGAGCTTCATCCAGGTTTTTCTCTAGGCCTGTCGGCATCAAGGACACCCGAAGTAATCTCCTTTGGAGTGAACAAGTCACTTCCCTGCATCTGCAGGGACTGCAACTAAGCTGACTGGTCTGCTGCTCCTGATGTTCCATGGACATCGAAAGCCTCAGCAACAAGGTGGTGGATCTGCAACTCCCTCGAGGCTAGCACTGACTTCTGAGCAAGTTAGAAGCCAGTATCCCTCATTGGAACCGCTGGGACAGCACCCCTGTACTACTCTTTTACTTCCTCATGCCAAGGCTTGATGAATTTGTCTGCCAGAGATCTTCGGGCTACAAGAAGCTCCAGCCTCCAGCATCATCTCATGCCAAGATCTTCATCCTCACCGCATCCTCTGCACTGTGGGCCTGCATCTATGGTGAGCTGCTCGACATCTTTTTGCGACTCCTGGGCCTTCGGCCTGTGGATCCTCTAGAGGGTCTTCTTTGGCTTCATTGGGCTCCTCTTCTTGCTCAGGGCTGCTCTGACTCTCCTGCAATTAGTGAGTCCCTTGGACCTTGCTGATCCCGACACTGCACCTTCTTCGTTTACCACATCTGTTGCTTCTGCCAAGGCTTGTTGGTGCTCCTGCCGGACATCGACCCCCTGGTTCTCGACTTCCAACGTGGGAGAGCTTGTGAATGGCTCCTGGTCTTCCACGGTGTCGCCTGGGCCTCACAGTTAGTGACAAGGTCACCGACAACTCTCCTGAATCTTCTGCAATAGGTGGTCATTGGTCTTCCATGCCTCCTGGTTACTCATGAGTGGCACAGATATCCCCTCTGCTTGCTGGTACTTCTCTTCAAGAATCCATCCTTGTATTCCACTGGACTCTTTCACCTTCTTCCCCAGCGGAATGTTCACTGAAGTCCTCCATTTTGAGCTACAGCAGTTCCTGGCGTCACCTCGCACCTATGCACCCAGCTTCCCTGGTGTAGGTGTCTTGGTTCCTGGTTTATCCAGAGGTGGGGTGACTCTCCAACCTTCCATCTTCCACAAGGTTTCTTCACGGTCTACTGCGAAGGATCCTTCTTCTTCCAAACAGCAACTACGGCTTCCCTATTGACCTGCATTGAGTATGCAGCTGTGTTTCCATTATTCACACAGACTCAGTGGGGTTCCTCTGTACTTACCTTGGGTGATCCCCTGGGTCCCCAGCTCTTCTGAGTCTTCTGGGTCAAGTCTCGACTTCGGTCGCAGTTCGCATTCCACTTCTTTAGTAAATGGTTTGGTCTCCCCCTCGAGACCAATGTGTATTTGTGCTTCCTTACCTGTTTCCTTTTGAAATATTGTGTGTATTGTGTTCATATCTCCGGGTAAGAGATACACCAATGTGTTAGTAAATGTGTATAATAAATGTAACAATTTTTATATACACTGTGTGGTTCTTTTTCGTTTAACCTGCACTATATGATTAGTTCTGGTAAAACAGGCTGCTTTACACTCCTTCTGTACTAAGTCTGAAGCATGCTCTCCATAGCTACCACTTAGAGAGCTTTCAATGGTTGTCTAAGACCACTAAAATCACCATAAGGGGTGTCTGGATTAGTGTAGGGTGCTTCACTTAAATAAGTGTGCACCATATTCTAAGCCAACCTCCTACAGCAACAATCACGATCCCGGTCGAGAGGAATGTCCCTGGAAGCGGTTGTAGGGTGCAAAGAGTTAATTACAATCGAAGTCATCAGGTCATTCGGGAAATTCCTGTCAGATGAAAAAGATGTTGTTGAAGTGTGCTTCGACTTCTCCTTGTCCTTCGGCCAACAAGATGAGGGAGCGTCTCTTGAGGCCTGGCTCTGCTGTTAAACATCCTCTGCTGTTAAGCCGGCGCCTGGGCTGGCTCTGTGCCTCCCAGAGTTTCCAGGAGCCAGAGCGACCCCCGCCCAGTTAAGAGAGTTTTATGAGGCTATGCACTTCATATTTGGGCGGCCCGTTCCCTCCGGTAAGCCTTCGGGCCGCACGGGTTCAGGAGGGGCCCTACAGCTCTTGTGCCAGTCAGGCCCCTGGGATCCACAGCTGGATCCGGATCTGTGCCAGTCATGTCATGTCGACCTTCCCCGGTGTCCGTCCTGAGGCTGATGCTCCCTGCGCCATTGGCACCCTCCGGCAGTGCCATCCTTATTTACATCCAGACGGGGAGCCGAAGAGGCATCGCCTGATGACTACTCCGGCGGCAACTGGAGCCATGCCTTCCAGGCTGAAACCTGAGCCCTATTCCTATGGGCTAGGACTCTGGATGAAGAGGAGGGGTCGCTGGACCTTGAAGAATACCATCCTTATGACTCCTTTGACTGGTGTGAAGCCAGTGGATTGAACACTTACCCAGATACTGGCATACTTTCCCCCCCTACCGGAGGAGGGAGCTTCATTCACTATGGTGGTGCAGAGGGCAGCTGAGGTCCTGGTCCTTAGTCCGCACTCGGTGGCAGTCAAGACTAATGTCTTGATAGAAATGCTTCAACCGGGAGTTTCCCCTTCTGGACTGCTTCTCCCATTCAACAAAGTACTTACTGATGTCCTGCAGGGACCTGGTCCAAATCCAACACAAGAGCTCCTGTGAACAGGACAATTGCCCATTGCTACCACCCCGCTCCAGATGACTCTAAATTCTTCCCTGTACACCCTACCCCATAGAGCACAGCCTTCCAAACTGTGTGGCGCGACACGTTACTGTGTCGCGCCCCATGCGTAGGTGTGTCACGCGATGCGATGCAATGACGTCAGGGGCTGACATTAGGGGAATGCGTTATGCGACTCCAGACTGAAATCAGAGGGCAGCGAACGGGTCTCTTGTCGTTCCCACACATGGATAGTAGGTGGCGCTACAAAAACTGAGATCATGTTCCCAGGCCCCGGTGTCCAGGAGCACTGCAAGCCTTCACTGGCCATCCGGCAGCTGGGACCGAGTGATCGGGATCAGCAGGACCGAGGCAGTCAGTACCCCATATACGCCTCCCTGCCCACCCCTTACCTCCGCTGAGGCTTGCAGTAGAGACTGCGCTTTGATGGTGGGGCAGGCAGATGGCTGGCCAGGTGGCAGCACTGATGATAAATAACATCATCATGCCATGACTCCGATATGGGCGGGAGGGCTTATAGTGCGCCGTGCTGCAGGCACGTGTGGAATTCAGAGTAACGGCAGGGTTGTGGGGGGAGAGAGGCGGGGTGCTGGGCTGAATGGTGGAGGCAGTGGGCAGAAAAGGCGCAAATATATGCCCCCTGTCTTCCCCTTTTCCATATCACAGCTTCCTATATTCTCTGAGGGAAGAACCGATTCGGAGGCTTGGAACCGGTCTATAAGTGGGCAGGATTGGGGTGGTGTGAGGTATTTAGCGTGGTAAATACCTGCTATTCCGTATTTTAATCAAGGAAACAGGCAATAAGACATGGAATTTGGTGCTTAGCTCATTAAATTCTGCATGGATCGGTATTTACCTCACATTTTCACCTGTTACATTTATGCAGGTTTGACCTGCTAAAATTTACTAGGAGAAAAGTGTGCAAGGTATAGTATTCACCCGATACGAATTCTAATGTGTGCAGAAACAAGAGTTACCACACATATCAGAAGTAACGGTGTGCGTCTAGTACTAGAGGCGGTGGGGTTGTAGCCAAACAGCGTGAGCCAGACTACACTGATGTTATTTCTTTCTCTCTCTCTTTGTATAAACTCTGGGTCTCATTAACAAGCCCTTGTGCACTGCTGGCAAACTAGAGCCAAAGGTATCAGAGCGTTTTACATGAGCACCAGTTGTGTTACAGACGGACACTTGCATTTTTGTGTGTGTGGGGTTGTGTGTGTGTGGGGGGTTGTGTGTGTGGGGGGGGTCGTGTGTGTGTGGGGGTTGTGTGTGTGTGGGGGTTGTGTGTGTGTGGGGGGTGTGGCTGTGTGTGTGGGGGTGTGTGTGTGTGTGTGGGGGGGGGGTGAGGTGTGTGGGGTTGTGTGTGTGGGGGTTGTGTGGGGTGTGTTTGTGGGGCGGTGTGTCTGTGTGGGGGTGTGTGTGTGGGGTGTGTGTGGTGTGTGGGGGGGGTGAGGTGTGTGGGGTTGTGTGTGTGGGGTGTGTGTTGGGTGTTTTTGGGGTGTGAGGTCTGGGGTTGTGTGTGGGGGGGGTTGTGTGGGATGGTGTGTCTGTGGGGTCCGAACCCACCATAGGTGGTTCGGGCTCGCTCGCTGCTCTTCCTCACGTTACCGTGACCCTGACATTTTTTTCACAAAAAGGTGTGTCACCAACAAGAAAAGTTTGGAAAGCTGTGCCATAGAGATTGATGGTCAAAGCTTCCACTTCACATATAAATCCTAGCGCATTCCCAACCACACACCCAGATTGGAAATCTAAGAGGCTGTATAGTTTAGGCAAGAAAATGTTTTCTTCCTCTAGCCTGACATTGTGGTCGGTGAACAGCGCATGTCTTTTGGGCTGCTACTCCCACATATTGTGGGTTACGGGTGCACAGGTGTTGCCAACGTTCCAGGAGGAGGCCCCGGGCCGTGCTCTCCCAGACTGTTGTCAACAGGAGGGATGCAGCTAAGTTCACCTTTAGATGTGGACTAGAAAACCACCAACTCACTAGGCAGAGCCGTTTCATCGCATGTAGCCCTGCGTCGCCACGCCTGGTTGAGGACTACTGGCTTTTCTGGGAATGTCCAGACATGCCCATTGATCGCTTGCGCCTCTTTGATGATAAGGCAGATTTGGCACTGGAGCCTTTTAAGGACAGCAGGGCTACAGCTTGACCTTGAGCATATGGCTTACAGCTGCGACCTTACCCGACCAGCCACTGCAACATGCAAGCTTTCCAGCCGCTGTGTGGCTGTGGATGTGTTACTTACTGGCCCTGTGGGTCAGGTGGCCAGCGGTAAGGTCAACCCAACCCCCAGCAGCCACAGTTTCCAAACTCTCAAGGCTGCCCATTTACCATCATGGACTCCCAGTGGGCGGTATGATTCACCATCACCTGCCCCACTGGCAGTCCATAACATTGTGTATACAAATTAAATCTGAGCAGGGAAATCCTTTTACAGATCCAGAGGGTAGAGAGGTCCATTCTCAATTGAAAGGGGTTTGGGGATACATTCACCCTGTTCCATACAGATGTTGTTTATTTGAATGATCACATCTGACCATTTCCGTACAGGATTTAACTCTAGCGATGGAACATCCCATTTACTATCTTCTAGTTCTGTCCAGTAACCATCCTCCGTGGTGAGGGGTTCAAACATTGTATTAAAATCCCCTGCTATTAGTGTGTTTGTCACACCTGATTGCCTGTCAAAGAGGTCTTCGAGAGCCGTTAAAACTCTCGACCTTCTACCTCTTGTACCCCTGACATAGATGTTATATATATATATATATATTATTAATTGATCACGCGTGGTCAATCTAATTGCCTGTATGTCTTGGCTCTGGGTTGGAAGAACATGAATATTGGCCTCGAGCTCTTGCCACACCCAAATAGTTAGTCCTCCCGAGGGCCTCCCTTTTGGTCCCTTATTTGCAGCTATAAAATAATTCAAATACCCAACACAAAACTGGGATTATTATACCCAAGGTTCTTGAAAGAGGCATATGCCTCTATAAATGTATGCCACTCTGGTGAGCCCATCTTGGTACTAAGCCCTGCAATATTCCAACTCAGAATTCTACTTTCAAACGAGGGAAGGCCTAGGGTCTGGAGCATTGTACGTTTTTGTACTTGTAAAATAACCAGTACGCCTTCTGCTTGTGGAGGTGGAACCAAAGCCTTCTTGGGCAACGATACCCGCTTTAAAGGTGCCTCCTTAGTAGCTGTAATTCTATACCCTTTAAGTGCCCTAGGTATTTCTTTTAACCCTAGTCAATCATTATTCCTGCGATCTGGGGGGTCTCTGAGTGGCCATGATATCGTAACTAGGAGGGGAGCATCTGAATTGGATTTTCGAATTCTCCAGCGGGCTTGTACGGAACTCCAGCGTGAAAAGGTCACCACTACACCTTTTATATGCTGTGATCCTTGTAGGTAAACATACACCCAGTACATGCACTCACCAGGCACACACTGCCAAGCATTACATTGCTCATGTATTGTAATCCTTACAGATACACATACACCCAGTACATGCACTCATCATGCAATCACTGTATAGCACTGCTCTATCTTTGTATTGTACCCTTCCCATGCACACACTCAACCAGTGCAGAGTCACCATTTCTGTACTACACAGCAGTTCACATCTAAGTAATGCAGGCAAACGGGCAAATTAAGCACACAACAGCAGAACTCAAAAAAATGTGTGAGCCCGTAGACCTCACTTCAGTGACACAGGATAAAAAAAACTATTCACTCCTACTGATCATTACACGGTATGCTACCACCTCCACGCTCGTGCTGCTTAACTCCTGGGGAAGGCATTAGCCTTCAACCACTATGAGGGTAGTGCTTGGGTGCATCTCCCACTCCAACAAAACCGCAATCCGTGAGACAGGCCTGTGTCATGGTGCACACGCATGATCCGTGTTTGCCTATGACAACAAATATCAGCATTAGGGATCCAGAGAACATTACAGTTGGACACTCTGGGCAGGAGTACACATCAATTACTATGCAGAGGACTAATCTGGCACAACAGTTACAATCTCCTTCCTCCCCAAAGCTGTAGATACAGCCATAGTAAAACTGCTACCGTCTGACTCTAAACAACCTCAGTATCTGGCAAAGCTAATATGGGTTGCATGCCAGAATGCTTTTTCTGTCAGATTAAATTTCAATAATAGATATTCTATTGTTCACTCCAATGGGGTGATATTTTTTAAAACAATATGTTAGGACAAAATATTTCTGCCTGACAATATTTTGGTAGCATTCTGATAATGTGGTCCCTGAACCTTGATTTCATGCGGTATCTTTAAATTGTGATGCACAGGTTTCTCCTGACGAGGTGGGTGCTTCTCCTGCTAGTGTGCACATTTGCCCACAGCCTGGAGAGCATCAGCCCTCCCTCTGCCCTATCCGTGCGAACTTAAGCAATATCCTGGGATGGTGCAGCTATGTGCGGGTGCATGCCTCCTGTTCAGAAGACATGGCATTTTAGCCACAGTCGGGAAAGGTCACACCTGCTCACACCTGTTGCAGACGAGAAATGTCCTTGGGTGGATCTTCCCACAGCCAGAGATATTGCCCGCCATGTGAACACATGTAAAGCCGACCCCAAGGTTGCAGTGGTGATCTTTGTCAGGGGTCTGATATGAAACCACCGAAAATGAGTGCAATTTCTTCCAGTCCCTAGCTGTCAATGGCGCTTCAGCTTGAAATGAAACTACCAAATCCGGCTATGAGTTTTCTTACCTCCAAGCCATTGCAGATGGTGCTTCTTCAAACTTGTCTTTTGTAGTCAATTTTGCTGCCTCTGTTCACCCTGTGAAACTTTCCCTGGACTGATCAGGAGAAGATTAAAGTGTCCACATGCAAGCACAGATTATGGAAGCAAGTTGCATCGCATAAGGATGCATTGCAGGGGGACCTGGGTCGCAAGGCCTCGCTCACCAAATGACATAGCAGTGCAGATCCTTCCCTGGATTCCAGTGAGTCACCATTCTGTTTTCTGGCAAATTTCTTCACGTCCCCTCCTCTTCTAGGCAGCCTTTCGTTCATGCAATAGTGCATCCAGCACCCCTTCTAGGCAGTCAGTTGGCACTGCCCTCTCAAGGTAGTTTCACGGTAGCTATGCCCATCAGGATTGAGAACGTCCAATTTCCAGTTCCAAAACATGGCAACGTTAGTTGGCAGTCAATGATTCCCCCGCACCAACTCTGGAGCTCAGAAGTCTTTTTTGGTCTCCACTATTGTGGGACCCCCAAGCACTTGTGAATGAGAAATCCCGGCACACCGCCCCATACTTATGCCAAGTTTGCTGCCTGAGGTTATGGATTCCACAGATTGGTTTCAGGATGTTCCTTTCTTTTTACGTATTCCTCCCTCACTAGTCAAGCCACAGCCTTTATCCTCTCTTGTCAGCAGGAAGGTGAGTTGGTGCTAGTAGCATATGGTCAAACCCAGAACAGACACAAAAGAGGGCAGGGCTTACTCACCTGTTGGGGATAACAAGTCTGGGAAGAATGGAGCATGAAGGGGGCAAAGAGTCCCTGTTCTTTTGTTCTTTAATTAAGCGCTGTTTCCTATCCTGCACACCCTAGGGAGTGGTCCACTTCAACGGACCTCAGGAATGCTTAGGAGAAGTCCTGCATCTCACATTGCTGTCAGGCAGCCTCTGGCCAGCCTTCATCCAGACTCCATCTGTTGTACCATCCACAATCTGGAGACCATGGACTCCTGAGATGTAAGTCAAACAGCACCTATCCTCCTTGTCCATCCTGCTACTCGTATGGCGTTAACACACTTGCAACATTCATATTGCACACAGATGGAGTGAAGGCCCTGTTACTGAGTACTGGCAGACCATTTCAAACAGTAGGCAGATTTACCATGCAGGCAACAGATAAGGAGGTTTGTGCTGCAGGCAAAATATGTTGCTGCCACCACTATCATTCCTATTCTGCTCAGTGAGCTGATGGTAGTGATGCTCAGAAATGGCACCTCATATTTACCTCTTGACAGCAGATGTCCACTAGGGTTTTTTTCCCAGCAAACCATACGTTTAGGCCAAACAAATCAAAAATGTCCAGAGACTATCTACATGGAAAACTCAGGGCGGTGCCGCATGTTCTCTAGGGCCTTGCAGGGGACATTTTCATCAAAACCTTCCTTTTCTTCACCACATGTTTCATGAGCACAGTCACATCTGCAAGTGCCAGACTCGTTATCGACCTTTGCTCATCCAATAATGTATCACTTTCGTCAACAGTCCTATTGGTAGACTCCTTTAATTCCTCCATATCTAAGATTCTTTACTTCTCCTGAGTGAATAGTGTAAGTGTGCACATTTTTCGGTACTTCAATGCTTAAACATAAAATGGTCATTCCCCATATGAGGGTTTTGTGCTGTGAATGTGACTCTAATTAGAAGTCCTGGTAGCTTATTTGATAGATCCCCTTACTCTTTGGCTTTCGATGTTGAGTACTGATCTCTCCATCCCTGACAGATTTAGGTCTCTCTGCTCTCTCCCTCTAAGCTCAAAATCCTAATAGCACACAAATGTGACCAGTGCTTTAGTTGGTTGTGAATTTGAAATTTTAACATAGCAATACTGTTGATTGGGTTTTAGAATTCCCCCAGTGGTATTTTCATTGATAGTCATAAACCATAGAATGATTCCCTGCTGTGTTTGGTGACCCCAGAGGACTTCAAAACAAATATATATGTATAGATAGGGTGAAAAGTCTAACATTGCCTCGTGTAGCAGAAGATCCTCAAAAGCCTATCAAAGACAAAGTGTTCTGAATTGTAGACTATATTACAACAACAAAAACAATCTTAAAACGATATTATGAGTGGGTACCTGGAACACTCTGTGTTGTTTTCAACTATTTTCTGAGACATTTTCTCAGAAAGGTGACTTGAGCTGCATGGACTAGTGTGTCGTCGACGTCACATATCACCACAACCCACCTTTTTTGCACTTCAATCTCTTTATTGCTATGTATTATGTTGTTTTATTGACAGCCATATTCATCATCATTAATATGTGTACGTAATACTCATACAATACAATTGTCATTTTTGAACAAAACATACTTTGTCTTTGTGGTGTGTTCCATATATCCCAATTTGGTTCTTGAATAGTGTTGTTGAACCATTTTTTATACTACGTATGTAATGTTTTGAACATACATTGAACAAAGGAATTGTTAGTCCCCCGACAGAACCACTTCTTTACATATCACTTTGCTGACAGGCTCTACTTCAAGAGTCTCCCCAGTGTATAATAATAGTGCCTTTCATGATATTTTGATACAAGGTGTCAAAACTTAAAAAATATGAAGACTCCTCACACAACATTGTGAAATTAAAAATTTTATGAAATGAAATTGAATTTATTGAACACACTAAACTCAAGGGTGTCAAAGCGCTGAGACATGTTGTGAAAGAAGGACCCTTTGTAGGAGAGCGGCACCGAGAAAAAGAACTACTCGTTGAAAGTAACAGAGAATATTCAAACCAAAGCCTCTAACAAGCATTACCTACCTTTGGTGCCAGGTCTGCTTGACTTGACAGAGAAAACATTTCTTACTCTAGCCATGATGACACCAGCAATCACCCACTTGTTAAAGGAGTTTAATCCACTGGAGGATTCTGAATTCTTAAGAGAAGACTAGAAGCTGAACACTGTCATGATCTCGGCAATAAGTATACATGCTAAACTCTACCCCTTTCTGCAGAGATCAGTGGCACTTCCCAACAGAGAGAGCAGTAGGATGAACATTGCAGGCAAAAAGATGTGTGGTTCCGAAAGCACAGCTCTGAAAACTATTAGAACGACTGCCTTTCTATGTCATTATCATTGTGAAAATGGGAATGGCTAACATTTTTAGTGGGTATCTGCCAAGACATCGCAGGCAAGATTTTGTGGAGATAGTTTGAGAGCATGTCCTCATCTTGAGCGAAGTCCTCAGTGGAGCCACTGATTTAGTAGAATTGGCAGCTGCAGGTAACCGCATGAGATGACGTTACACCATACTACTTTGAACCCAAATATGCAACTTACATTTTCAGTGTCCACATTTCTGGCTCTTCCTTACCTGGCAAACACACTGACCAAGTGACAATGAAATAAGAGACTGAGACCCTAAAGGAGGGTGGAGTTAGAAGAGAAGATCCCAATTAAATCAAAGAGATTGCTGTTGTTATCCTTGACAGGGGGTTTAATCTGCTCCTCCTTCATATCAATAGCAGCAGCAACATCAGGAGGTCCAGAGATATATCCACCAGCCTAGGAGAGAATCAAGTGATAAGTTGGCACTGTCTGCCAACTCTTCAGGGCACCCACCCTACAATGATCACTAAGTACTCCTCTGCCCCGCCTGTTAACTACTCCAGTTGGGGGCACTATATCTCGCTATATAAGAGTGGCAAAAAATCATGATGACAAGTGGGAGTTGGCTATTTTAAAAAATGCTACTCACTAGATTTCAAAACACATCCACCTGCTACTCCATCAAAGCCAGCATTGAAATTCCATCTAACCCATCAATTAAAGGAGACCTCTAGGTTGTTATGAAAACAAGCAGTAGAACCATTTACCCCTCCTCATGGAATAATGGAATTTACTCAAGATACTTTCTGGATCAGAAAAAACGTCTGCTGAAGGAACACAAACCAATCTTAAAACATCGCTTGGCCAACAAACGGATCAAAGGAGAAAATCTTTGGATTTTTAATGGATTAGTCTAATCGCAGAGTCTTCAACTTGCTGAACCTCCCTAGGCACCAGACTGGATCCAGATTCTTTAGCAAAAGCTTCTGTGTGCTGGCAGGTGATGCCATTGACCTCCGTCGCTACTCTGTCCACCCTCCGGATATGAAGACACAGAGCCGCTCCTTGTTCCTTTCGTTCCATTTTGCTGCAATCTTTGACGTGGATTCGGAGCTTAGCTTATTCAGTTTTCAAACTCTGAGTTTTCTTCTCTAAACATTTTGGCAGTGTGCAAGGATGACTCCTTTGCTGTTGGTTCTGACTGTTGTTTCTTTAACAGCACCGCCCCGGGCTCCAGTGACACTGGATTCCACTCAGAATCTATGGTGTATTTGGAACAGAATTGGCTGGGGCACGCCATATGACGATGTATTCCGTCAACAGAGCTCAACACCAGATCACTCTCTGCCTGTCCCCTTGCCTCATTGACCGTATTTAGGGAGGATTGAGACCCTCTCTGACTCCATCTCTAATGCTTTTCAGGGTCTTGAGAAATGAATGTTACCCACAATGAATTGGCAATGAGGAGGACCATTTACTCTACCTCACTACATTGATGCTGCCTGTATCTTGACCTACAAAACACCAAAAGCTTGGACACTTCACCAAAGATGGAACCGAATTCGCCCTTAGGGACCCATTCAAAATAAAAATGTTTCTTTTGATGTGGTAGTGAAAAGAGCCAGTGAGGTGCTGGACTTGAAGTTGCCTACACTGGAGACTAAAGCTAATCGTCTGACAGAAAGCTACTTTGGAGCCATTTTTGCAATACCGTGAACCTTTAACTGAGACCCTTATGACGACCTTGTCCAAGCAATGCCCTATTCTCCTACCCCAGAGTGAGTTGCCTAATTGCAAAACGGCTTAGGGTTCCCAACTTTCCTAACTTGGCATCCTTTTAAAAGGAGTCTTCTAGTTCAGGTCTCTACAAGCAAATTGCATCCCATTTCTTTTACCACTGTTCCACTGGACAAAGAATCAAAGAAAATAGACATTTATGTCAGCATTGTTTTTTCATCGTCTGACCAGGTGCACCAATCCTTATATTTAGTTTCTCTTGTTACGCTACGCCCACACCCTCTGGGATATGGCAAGTGATATTTTGCCCAAAACGTCCACAGTTCATTTGCACAGGTGCTACAGGATGTCCAGGATGTGGAAAAGTATATTTTGAGTTCTAACCTGAATATCACCGATTTGTGTTGTCTAAACTAGAAGTCATTTCTCTTTAGCCATGTTTCTTCTCAAATTCTTCATTGCTACCTCATCTCTTACGAAGATATATTATGTTAGTTGCTATTGTTTTTCTATATATTCTCATTAGCTCCACCTTTCTACCAGACTTCTGTGGAGTGGGGAAACTGGCTGTAACTGGCATCAGGGGTGTGAGACAGTACTTTGTTGTAGTTGTGTTATTGCGTCCAGTGGGTGAGGCCTTTGTGGCTCCTTGGCCAATGTCCCTCTGGTGCCCAGCTGGGGATGATGTGTAATTCCAGTCTGATGCCTGGTCAGATTTCAAAAGATTATGAATCTGCAGAAAGACAGTTTCCAACCAAAAATATCAGAAGGAGACACGTTAGTGATAGATTCCTTACCTTAGAATATCCCCAAGCGTCAGACTGGATCCGGAATTTTTTTGCGTAGCAGTACCCTTGCGCGTCGGTAGGCGTCGTCTGCGGCTCCGCGTCCATCGTCGGCGTCGTGGGCGCCGTGATGACGTCGTCGGAGTACTTAGACACCGCCTCCGCGTGCTGACGTCAGTTCTTCTTTTTTCCGCGCCAGCAGCGCAGATCCGGAAAAAGAGGTACCTTAGTCACATTTTAACTCAAACTTTTTTGATCTTTTGATCATCCTTTTCGAAGTCTTCGACTCCGAACGGTGCCGGTAGGGATGCCAGGTTTTAAGCCCTGTGAGGATTGCGACCGGCTGATGTCGGTCACCGATCCTCACCGTCGTTGTCTCCACTGTCTCGGCGTCGACCACGACGACAAGACCTGTTCCGACTGCCGGGCCTTGACTTCGAAGGCTAGACGGGAGCGGTCCCGTAAGCGGCTCGAACTCCGGCAGTCGGCCCCGCGCCAAGAGAGGTCCCGGTCCGGACAGAGGTCGAGGGAGAGGAGCCATCGGAGCTCCGGGAGTCGACATCACTCCTCCGGGTCGAAGTCGTCAGGTAAGCACAAGAAGTCGAAGAGACGTCATCGCTCTTCCGACTCCCCCCGACGCTCGCGCGACGCGGCCGGGGGTTCAGGTGGCACCCCCCACGCGGCTCCGTCGGAGTCGCAGGCGCCGCGTCCGGCTTCATACCCTCCGGTCCCTGGGCCTAACACGGCGCCAGAGGAGATCGAGCGGTTCCTCATGGCCATGAGGTCCCTCTCTCCTCGACGGGCTCCGTGGCGCCTTCGGGCCCAGCAGACCCGTCTGGGGGTCCTAGCGGATCGGCGGCTTCGGCCCCGAAGCCGTCGGGTGCTTCAGCTCCGACGCCGCCGGCGCCTTCGGTTCCGGATCCGGGTCGCCGGCGGTGGACTTAACGACCTCCCCGGCGCCGGCCCCTCAGGTGTCGCCCCCGGCGCCGTCCTCGGGCGGCGCCGTCCCCGATGCCTCCCTCGACCCGGTTCCGGCGCCAGAGCGGCGCCGCTGGGCGCCGCTCCAGACGCCGTTCGGAGAGTTCACTTTCCATGAACCGGCCCCATCCCTTGCTAACCCTGAGTACCAGAAGATAGGTGATGAGGAGGATTGGGAGGGGTCTGAGGACCCTCTGGCACGGGAATGCCAGTCTCAAGAGGACTGGGCAGGTGAACTTGGGGAGGCCAGTGGTATAGACACTTCGCCTGACACTGGCTTTGTCTCACCTCCTACCGTGGCTACGGATGAGGGGGCAACCTATAGTGTGGTGTTGATGAAGGCAGCCAAGGCCTTGGGCCTTGAGCTCCCCGTCGCGGCCGTGAGTACTAACCTCCTCACTGAGGTCCTTAAGCCGCAGTCATGCTCAGCCGAGCCTCTGCTGCCGTTTAACGAGGCCTTATCCGACGTTCTTTTGGGCACTTGGTCCAGGCCCGCTACGGTTTCGCCCGTAGATAGGAACGTGGCCAGACGCCACTGCCCGGCCCCGGGCGACCCATGTTTCCTGTCCACCCACCCCACCCCGAGAGCCTGGTCATCCAGGCCTCCAATTCCCAGACCGCATTCCCGTCGGCTCCGCCGGACAGGGAATCCAAGAGGTACGAGCAGTACGGTAAAAAGATCTTCTCCTCCCTTAGTCTGGGACTGCGGTCTTCCAACACCGCATGCCTCTTGGGCCGCTACACCCACTCTCTGTGGGATACGGTTGCGGAAGTGCTGCCAAAGTGTCAGTTGGAGGTACGGGCCAAACTCTGCCAAGCCCTTGTGGAGGGCCGGGATGCAGCCAGATATTCTATTCGGTGTGGGCTGGATACCACTGACTCACTAGGTAGAGCGATGGCAACGACGGTGGCGGTCAGACGCCACGCCTGGTTGAGGTCCGCCAACTTTTCGGCCGATGTCCAAAACACACTGATGGACATGCCGTTTGATGGCCGTCGCTTATTTGGCGACAAGGCAGACCATGCGCTTGAGCGCTTTAAGGACTCCAGAGCTACGGCCAAGTCCTTGGGCCTCTCGGCCCGTGCCAGCAATTGGCTGCTTTTCACTCCTTTCGTGGCCACGGAAGGGGTGTACCCACACGTGCTGCCAACCACGCTCCGCAGGGTAATACCCAACGCGGTGGCGGCCGTGGAAACCGCTGTGGGGGCGGTTGGGGACAACGGCGAGGTCAGTCCACACCTTCCCCCGCAGCATCCGCCTCAAAACCCTCCTAGTCCGTGCTTTCAGGCCCATGTGACGCCAGTGGGGGTCAGGGTTCGCCATCACCTCCTCCACTGGCGCACCGTCACATCGGACAGGTGGGTGCTGCAGATCGTCCGAAGGGGCTACTCCCTCCCCTTCAAGGCGACTCCTCCAGCCATGCCACCGCAGAACCACCGTGTATCGGGGGATCATTTGCGACTTCTGCAGGAGGAAGTTACGGCCCTCTTGGCCAAGGGGGCCATCGAGCGCGTTCCTGGTCCAGAAGTAGGGTGTGGTTGCTACTCCCACTACTTTCTAGTACCCGAATAGGGCAAAGGGGGCCTACGCCCTATCTTGGACCTACGGAACGTCAACGGCTTCCTCCGGAAGGAGAAGTTCAAAATGCTGACACTGGCTCAGGTCTTAGCTGCCCTGGACCCAGGAGACTGGATGGTAGCGTTGGACTTGCAGGATGCTTATTTCCACATCCCCGTCCTGCCGGCCCACCGGCGCTACCTGCGGTTCACGGTTGGCCACGAGCACTTTCAGTATACCGTGCTCCCCTTCGGCCTTACAGCGCCTCACGGGTGTTCACAAAGGTGATGGCGGTGGTCGCAGCTCATCTGCGCAGGTTAGGGGTTTCAGTCTTCCCCTAACTCGATGACTGGTTGTTGAAGGCAGGCTCGCCCCAGACAGTCGTCAGCCACCTCCAGACTATGGCAGATCTCCTGCACCAGCTGGGGTTCTCCATCCATGTGCCGAAGTCACACCTGTGCCCCTCTCAGAAGCTCCTCTTCATCGGAGCGGTTCTCGACTCGGCACGGTTTCGGGTTTATCCACCCGAACAGCGGGTCCGGGATATTCAGGCTCTGATTCCCATCTTTCAGCCGTTATCATGGGTCTCGTCAGGTTGACGATGCGGCTTCTGGGGCTGATGGCCTCCTGCATCCTACTGGTGCATCACGCCAGGTGGCGGATGCGGGCTCTGCAGTGGGACCTGAAGTTTCAGTGGGCCCAGCATCAGGGCAACCTGTCCGACCACGTCCTGATCTCGGAGGGCTCTGCGAGACAGCTGCAGTGGTGGCTCACGGACCGCGATTGGGTCAGCGGCAGATCCCTCTCCCTTCCCCAACCGGAGCACGTAGTTGTGACGGACGCGTCCCTCCAGGGCTGGGGAGGCCACATGGGAGAGGCGGAGATCAGAGGCCTCTGGTCTCCGGCGGAGGCCCGGCTCCACATCAACCTGTTGGAGTTACGGGCGATTCGTCTAGCACTGAAGGCATTCCTCCCCTCTGTCTGGGGGAGTGTAGTGCAGGGGTTCACGGACAACACCACCGCCATGTGGTACTGCAACAAACAGGGCGGGGTGGGGTCGTGGACCCTTTGCCAAGAGGCTCTGCGGCTCTGTCAATGGCTGGAACGCCAGGGCGTGACCCTGGTGGCTCATCACCTGGCAGGTTCTCTGAACGCCAGGGCGGACGAGCCAGCCGTCGGTGCATGATGGATCACGAATGGCGTCTGAACTCTGACGTGGCGCAAGGCCTCTTTCAGCAATGGGGAGAGCCTTGGTTAGATCTATTCGCCACCGAAGAGAACGCGCAATGTCATCAGTTCTGCGCGTTGGAATTTTCCAAGGCGGCACTCGCTCGGAGACGCTTTTCGTCGCGAGTGGAGTTGCGGTCTATTGTACGCCTTTCCGCCTATACCACTTCTGCCCAGAGTGCTGAAGAATATCAAGCGCAACCGGGCCCAAGTCATCCTTGTGGCTCCGGACTGGGCACAAAGGTACTGGTATCCAGAGCTACTCAGTATGTCAGTCGATCCCCCGGTTCGTCTGCCTCTTCAGGAGGACCTTCTGTCGCAGCAGCAGGTGACAGTCCTCCACGCGAACCTGTCCAGTCTCCACCTCCATGCTTGGAGATTGTGCGGCGACAGTTGAGGCCATTTGACTTGCCTCCTGAAGTCTGTAACGTCATTCTGGCAGCCAGGCGTCCCTCCACAAAGTCGGTATACGCCTGCAGGTGGAACAGATTTGTGGCATGGTGCACAGCAAAAGCTGTGGATCCTCTTGCTGCTCCTCTCTCTGAGGTTCTTCTCTTCCTTCTTTCTCTTGCCCAGCTGGGCTCTGCTCTGGGCACTATCAAGGGCTACCTTTCTGCCCTTTCAGCCTTTCTGAGGCTGCCTGATCAACCTTCTTTGTTCAAGTCCCCTATTGTAAATAGATTTCTAAAGGGCATCACACACACGTTCCCTCCTGTTCCGTTTGTGATGCCTCAGTGGGACTTGAACCTTGTTCTTACGTTTTTGATGTGCGCTCCCTTTGAGCCACTTCACAACTGTCCTCTCCGCCTTCTAACTCTGAAGACTGCTTTCCTGGTTGCCATCACCTCTGCCAGGAGAGTGAGTGAGCTCCGGGCCCTTTCTTGTACTCCTCCTTTCCTTTCTGTCCATCCGGACAAGGTTGTGTTGCATACAAAGCCATCTTTCCTGCCCAAGGTTGTCACAGCCTTCCACATCAGGCAGTCCATCACCTTGCCAACCTTCTTCCCGCCACCGCACCCCTCTAAAGAGGAAGAGCGGCTCCACCGTCTGGACCCAAAACGTGCGCTCTCATTCTACTTGGATCGCGCACGCCAGTTCCGGGTAGATGACCAACTCTTTGTTGGTTACGTGGGCGCTAAGAAGGGGAAAGCGGTGCACAAGAGGACCATCTCCCGGTGGATCATCTTGTGTATCCAGGCATGTTACTCCTTGGCTAAGAAGGAGCCCCCTGTTGGATTGCGGGCTCATTCCACCCAAGCCACGGCGACTACCACTGCCCTGGGCCGGGGATTGCCCTTACAAGACATCTGTCGGGCAGCTACGTGGGCCTCGCTGCACACGTTTGCAAGGCACTACTGCCTGGACAGCCAAGTCCGGAGGGATAGCTTCTTTTGGCCGTTCTGTCCTCAAGGACTTTCTGGTGTGATTATTGGTTCGCAGACCCACCACCGGGGTTGGTATTGCTGGGGTATCTATTCTAAGGTAAGGAATCTATAACTAACATGTCTCTTTCAGATGCACAAGTTACTACTTGTGTAACGATATATCTGTAAGAGACATTAGTTAGTGATAGATTCCGTACCGACCCACCCATCCTCCCCGTTCTGCGAACCGATATCTAGGGTTAGGGTTACCCCCTTTCAGGGCCCTAGTTTCAATGGCACCAGTGTTGGTTTTTAACATGGCTCAGCGCTTGTGGCGCGGAAAAGCTGTGTCTAAGAACTGACGTCAGCACGCGGAGGTGGCGTCTAAGTACTCCGATGACATCATCACGGCGCCGACGACGGACGCGGAGACGCAGACGACGCCTACCGACGCGCAAGGGTACTGCTACGCAAAAAAATTCCGGATCCAGTCTGACGCCTGGGAATAATCTAAGGTAAGGAATCTATCACTAACTAATGTCTCTTACAGGTATATCGTTACACAAGTAGTAACTTGTGCATTAAGTAAGGTAAATAACTTGCTCATCTTATTCTTCAGTATTTCTCGTAATACTCATGCTGGACGAACACATTTTGGGTGGTATGGTGTTAACATTGCTGCCATTTTATAATTTTCTCTGCTTTAATCTGTAGTTCTTGTCGCAGGAGTGAAATCAACCACATTAGTAGGGTCAAGAAAGGTGGTTTTGTGGAGGACAATTTGTCCGTAGTGGAGGATGCACGGTCATAGACAGTAGCGTGACTTGATTTAGCATGTTAAAATCTATTATGTTCACTTCCAGAAATTGCTACGAATGCCGCCAAGTAAAGGCTTATTGGTTTAGTCACTTTCATTTAATATCATTTAGAAATCGACATTGAACGTTGTGTCCGTGAATCGATCAACCTTTTCTGCTGGACCCCAAAGAGTGCAACCTTTAGACAGCATGCACAGCCACCAAAGCAAGGCAGTGACAGTAATGGGATGAACAGGCCCTCTTCCCACTTCTCAACAGAATTCCAAGATGCACCAAAGGCTGACCTGGTAAGTGCTTCTTTACATGTTGTTCTTTTGCTACAGTTAATGGGAAGTAGTGTGGCCAATGTGGGAAAGCAGACAAGATGTGCCATGACCTCATTGTTCTTTTGCTCCCCGTTAATGTGGACTATGTCAGAGTGGGGAAATGCTTGCAGAGTCTCCTGTTTTTCATCCACTACTCATCCGCTGCTGCTTCCATTACCCCGCTCTGACTGATCTACTCACCATCCACCATCACTGCCATTCTGTTGCACTCTACATTTTGCTCTGCTGTCTTTCCCTACCCCGGTCTTCATCCTATCACTACTCCTTGCACCTTGATTGTGTTACCACATCTTCCCTCTCTCTGTCATTTAGGCACCATGCCCATTACTCTCTACTCATTATTCCTCCTCACCTCTCTATTTTCCCCAGTCTCTACCCATCACTCTACCTCACCCCTACATCATTGAAAGGTGCTCAACACAGCACACCCATCTACTTCGAACCGGTTTCGGTTTTTAAATTAAAGAAACCAGTCAGAGTTTCCAGTTCCGTTAAGCCGGTTCCTTGCATATTTGCTGCCTTTTGTCGATCTTTGATGTAACTCTTGTGGCTCTCCTCCTCATGGGCCCTCTGCTGCTTCCAAGAGTTTATTAGATATGGTGTTCTGGCCTCCTGACCATCTCGCAGGTTCACTTCTCCATCAGCACTTTTGTGTCTCACACTGAAGCTGCTATTGACATCCCCTGCGCTGGCAGAGCCTCTTCTGGAATCAAGTCCAAAGTCTGTTTGAATTGTTCATTAATCAGAGGAGATCCTTGTTTGTGACAGAATGAAGGCCAGACATGCTCTGTGGACCAACCTTTGTCATATCCTCTTCCGGGGCCCAAAGATTTGCCCCCTGTGAAGGTTTTTTTGGCTTATTCTGATATACTGGACATGCCAAAGTAGAGTTCGATTCCACTGATGAAGACAATACAGAGGATGATAAACTTCTTTGACCAGAGTTTACAAATGCTTGGCTTTCGCTTGATCTCCAAAAGACCATCGGTCTCAACACATCAAGAGACGGGACTGTTCTTTATGCTTTGGGGCCCCCTTCGAAAGAAGTTTGGTCATTGGTGGCTGTCGTATGGAAGGCAAAGGCGGCACTTGAATTGCCACTCCTCATTGTAGAATCCAAGCCTAAATTGATGACAGAAATATCACACCATCTTCTACAGCTTCTTAGACCCTTCTGCCTGTTTTTTAACAACTTTATTTTGATTTTTAAAATTAGAGTAACATCACAAGTAAAACCATGTCTCTCCGGTATTTCGCAGAACATCGTTCACAGATTATGCCATGGGATTAACATACATTACAATAAATTAAAATTCACGTGTGTGTGTGTGTATTTCAGTCAATTAATTAGACCAATTCACAGCCTATCCTTTCAGGATTTCAAGGCAATTTTAGAGCGTCATAGGTGCCAGGTTTTTCCTACGTCATATGTGACTCACCAGCCTTGGCTTTTAGCTAACAGCCTGTTGCACAGTGAGCCTTGCAGTTTCACTTTAACATGGCAAGAATGGGCTCAAAATTCATAGCTTGTGAATTTTACTAAAAATCCTGAACCGACATGTCTCACATGTCATGTAGCCATTTGTCAACTGCGAAAGTGAGATATTACAGCAGGAGGATAGGAGCTTGCCAATCGATTCGCAACATTTCCTCCAATCAATTGGCAAGCTCCTACCACCCTGCGTTAACGCCTCAGGTGTGCATGTGGGTGTAAATGGAAGGGGGATTTCTAAAGTTACATACATTAGTCTGACATTCAGTTTGCGTGGAGGTGTGTGGGACATGCTCCCTGTGCAGCAACCGACAGAAACAGTTTGTATCAGGAGAAGGGGACCAGCCCAACGACCTGAAAGGCACACTGCAGTGAGAGTCATAGCTGCCAAGGTTTCAGATTGGTTATGTGTGACATTTTCATAATTTCAGTGTTCTTATGAGTGACATTTAACCACTACAAGTGACACTTTCTCTCTGGAAAAATCAATCAATGAAGACGAGGGAAAGATAAATATCAGAAATTACACCCATTTGAGCAACGAGAAACTCTAGGAAGATCTTAAAGCTACTGCAAAGCACTAGAAATTGAATGGCACTAACCGACAGGACAGCTGAGGTTTGTTGTTCCGAACAGTGCAATTCATGACACCTCATGGACATTGTTGAAGGTATGTGCTTGGAGCTTGTATGTTAATTGCAGACAGTGCAACTCATGACACCTCATGGACAGTGTATGAGGTATGTGTGCTTGTTGCTGAGGTTTGTTGTTCCGGACAGTGCAGTGAATTACACCTCATGGACAGTGTCTGAGGTTTGTGTACTTGTAGCTGAGGTTTGCTTACCGGACCAGTGCAGCTCATGTCACCTCATGGTCAGTGTATGAGGTAGGTGTGCTTGTGGCTGAGGTTTGTCGCTCCAGACAGTGCAGCTCACGACACCTCTGTATTTATTTAGTCATGCCTTGGCTGAGAAACCAACAAATAGCGCCTTTGAGTGACCTTTACTCAGATTGTTTGCAGATTTGATGCCCCCTCGAAAGCCTGTAGATCTGCTCTATCGAGATGCCTTTGTATCCGACTTGTGTACGATTTCTCAGCATTAGCATGAGAGAAGCATGCCTGTGAAATGTGATGTCAGGTATAAAAGAGAAACGTGGATTTCTTGTGGGCAGTTGCCTAAATGTACATATGCGGTAATAATAAAGTATCAACCTTTATCAAACCATCAATACACACAAAACTGGAAAGTGGACCAAAAAAGCAACCAGTAAGGCACCAATCCTATGCAATCACCAATTGAAATTATTGAAATGCAAAAATAAGTTCTTGTGTGTAAATCCCCAAATGTGCCCCCTGTCCAAGAGCCCTTCCCTATTACCAGGGGCAACCAACCAAACTAAATCAGAGATGCACTACTTTGACAATATTCAAAAAGTCCTTTGAATAATAATTTCCTGCGGAGCTACGAAGCCGTTGTACAGAGGTCAGGTTTTTCTTTCCCTTTATTGGTTCTTTCTTTAAAGACAGACAGCCAACGCGTTTGGTCCTTAAAAACAGGACTTCTTCAGGGCAATGTAGAATCTATGCAGAGAATTTGAGGTGAATCAAAACGGTAATAACCCTGGCCAGATGGTATGTTGCGACAATGGTGGTAGTTAGACCCTTGCATCCCCCTCATCTATTCGAGCCAATCCATAATCCAATCAAAACGAAAGATGATAAAAGGTTGCGTGTCCTTTCATGTTCTTGATGCCACTTGGTAATTTGCAGCAGGATATAGAGCATGTGTGGTGTGATAGCCACAGCAATATATTGTCACAGTACAGTTCTTACTCCCTAGACCGTATCAAGAGTCTAGCAAGAGTCCTTGCTATATAGTAATCAAACGCTGCATCATGGATGGCGTTCTCCGGCCGCCCAATCAAAGCATCACACTGCGTAACAAATGTAAGCAATAAACTAATAAGCAAACCATGCATTTACAATGAATACATTATTATTGTGTGGGGGGTGCTAAAAAGCTGGAAAAACGCAAAGCACAGGATAATGGGCTCTGAAGGAGTGGTCATTCTGTATTGTGATATCAGGGCCTGGAGAAGGGGTGATAGTTGGGTCTTTGGATAACTGGCACAATAGAGAAGGGCAGAGTGTTCATTTCTGTGAAAACAGTGAATGTGATTGTGTGCGTGGGGGTGTGGCGGACCGGAATACCAAGCGCGGAGGCCGTATATAGTGGGCAATGTTTGATTTATTTCCGTATGGTTGCTCAAAACAGGGTGATTAGCAAGAGTCAATGATCCAGAAATGAAAGGCACGGCTCCACGGGAGGGGTCCAGGTCCGGTACCGATGTCAGCGGGCTCTCCGGGTCTTCTACTCTTGGGGATGTCCTCGGAGGTACCGGGAGAAAACAAAGAAAAGAAAGGAGCCGTTAGTCCTGCCGGACTTCTCTCGTCAAATCCCTGTTACCGGCACCGGGAAGTGTGAGGGGTAAGAAGACGAAAGTGAGGAGGGGTCGGAAGGGTCAGGATAGGGACGGACACAAGCAGGGTATCGAGAAGCAGTAGGGGTGTAGGGTGGTGGGACGTGAGGATTAAAGGGTTTATTTACAAAGTGGAGGAGTGCTTTACAAATTTTACACAGTGCTCCGAGTGACGACGTGAGCCTAAAGGGTAGTTCAAATATACAGAAAGGAATTATTTACACTGCACCTAATGTGCTATCAGAGGGGTTCCGTGTCACTCACCCGCTCCGCCGCAACTCTCCAAGTTGAGTTGCGGCCGCTCCCCAGCAACCTCCGGTGGACTCCACCAATCTTCGGACCAGTCTTCTTCCTCTTCGGTCGCCGTCTCCTTCGCCTCTCCGGTCGGGGTCTCCTGCCACAAGCTCAATCCGACGTCGGACTGTTTCCTGGTTCCGGCATTTCTAGTGTCCCGGTCACGTGAGGGGGAGGTACTTCCGGGGTCAGGTGGTAGTGCTTCCGTGTTTCCGCCGTTCCGGATTGGGTCCTGGAACAGAGGACAGAGGGTTGGACATTTGGTGGGTTGGGTTGCTACTATGGACGCTCTGGCCGGATTCTCTGTCGTACGGGAAGGACTGCAATACCGTGGTGTGTGACGGGTAGGTGGGGCCGCCGTATCACATCCCCTTCCCCTAGCTGTCTTTCTAGTACGGGTTTGGGCCATGGGATAACGGGAGAGAAAATCGGCATTGCCCTGTTCAGTCCCCTTACGGTGCAATGTCCGAAATCTGTATGGTTGCAGAGCTAAGAACCACCGGAGGACCCGGTCGTTATGTCCTTTATTACGGGCCATCCACTCCAGAGGGGCGTGGTCAGTATAGATGACAAACTCTCTCCCTTCCAGATAATACCTTAAACTTTCCACCGCCCATTTAATGGCCAATGCTTCCTTCTCTACCACAGCATAATTGGTTTCGCGGGGATACAGTTTACGACTCAGGTATAAAATGGGGTTCTCGTTCCCTTTTTCGTCTTTCTGTGACAGGACCGCCCCTAAACCCTGGTCCGAGGCGTCTGTCTGTAGGAGGAAGGTCCGTGAATAATCCGGACTGACCAATACCGGTTTGGAGGTTAATGCTGCTTTGAGTCGAGAAAAGGCTAACAGTAGGACAGGGTTGGGATTCTTTAGGAGGGTTTCTGTTTTTGTGGATTTCCTTAGGAGATCGGTGAGGGGAGCTGCAGTCTGGGAAAAATTGGGTATGAACCTGCGGTAATAACCTAATAGGCCTAGGAATGCCCGGAGGTCTTTTCGAGACTGGGGGAATGGAACGGATTGAACGGCCTCTACCTTCTTGGCCTGTGGACGTATCATTCCCTCTCCTAAGAGGTAGCCCAAGTACTTCACCGAAGTAGCTGCTAGCGTGGTTTTTGCAGGATTAATGGTGAACCCAAAAGAGCCCAGGGTCCCGACGACTTTGCTGAGGTGATCGAGGTGTTCCGCCCAACTATTGCTATAGATAACAATATCGTCGAGGTAGGCCCCGGCATACTCTGAGTGCGGCCTTAACACTTGGTTCATAGCCCTTTGGAAGGTGGCGGGTGCCCCGTGTAACCCGAAAGGTAATACTGTGAATTGGAATAAGCCGTCTGGGGTAGAAAAGGCAGTTTTCTTTCGGTCTTGGACTCTTAGGGGGATCTGCCAGTAGCCCTTGCAGAGATCTAACGTGGATATGTATCGGGCCTTCCCTATGCTCTCGACCATCTCATCGACCCGTGGAAGGGGATAAGTGTCGAAGGTAGATATTTTATTAACCTCCCTGAAATCTATGCAAAACCTCACGGACCCGTCAGGTTTAGGCACTAGAACTATGGGGGAATTCCATTCACTGACGGAAGGCTCAATGATCCCCATACCCAACATTAGTTCGGTTTCTTGTCTGATCACGTTTCTGCGGGCTTCAGGGACCCGGTAGGGTCGAAGCCGTACAATCTTACCCGGCTCTGTGTATATGCTGTGTTCTGTGATGGTCGTGTGACCTGGCGAGGAGGAAAACACTCTCTGTAGGGGTTGTAGGGTTTCTCGGAGACTCTGTCTCTGTTCTCCGGTCATCTCTGGGTCAAAGCATGACTCAAATAAGAGAGGGGTTAGAATGTCGCTGGTGGATAGGACGGGTCGGGGTCCTTCCCATTTTTTAAGAAGATTGACATGGTACACCTGTGTGGTGCCTCGAACAGGGTCGAGCTCTACTTCGTAAGTGACCGGGGTCACTTGGCGAAGAATCGCATAGGGTCCTTGCCACTGCCCTAACAGTTTGTGGTCTGATGAGGGTCTCATCAGAAGAACTAGATCCCCATTGTTAAAGGAGCGAGGTTTGGTACCCTTATCATATTGCCGTTTCTGGCTAGCTTGTGCGTTTTCCATATTCTGGCGGACAATGTCACGCAGCTGGGCGAGATGTGTTTTTAGATTTTCGACATATTCTGGCAGGGGTCGGGTTCTGTCAGGTTCGGCCTCCCATGCTTCTTGGGCCATGTCAAGAAGGGTGCGGGGTGGTCGACCATACAGCAACTCATATGGAGAATATCCGGTGCTGCTCTGAGGTTTGCATCGAATGGCAAACAAGGCCAACGGCAACATCTCCTCCCACCGCTTTGCCTCTAAGGCCAACATTTTCTTCAGTGTTAACTTCAGGGTGGCATTGTATCGCTCTACCAACCCATCTGTCTGGGGGTGGTAGGCGGAAGTGCGGATCTGTTTTATGCCGAGGTTTGAACAGACTTGTTTCATTAGGGACGAGACGAACGGAGTGCCTTGATCCGTGAGGATCTCCCTGGGAAACCCTACTCGTGAGAATATGGAGATGAGGGCTTTAGCTATGGTCTGTGTTGTAGGTTGGCGTAAGGGCACTGCCTCAGGGAAGCGAGTGGCGTAGTCCAC
This sequence comes from Lissotriton helveticus, assembly GCF_964261635.1. Taxonomy (NCBI): domain Eukaryota; kingdom Metazoa; phylum Chordata; class Amphibia; order Caudata; family Salamandridae; genus Lissotriton; species Lissotriton helveticus. Next base: position 1,652,930,712 of record NC_136059.1, read on the forward strand.
CAGAACTAGGGCATAACGACAGCCACTGCGGGAGGGTAGTAAGGGGCCTATGATGTCCATTCCGACCCGGGTGAAGGGGATATCAATGAGGGGTAGAGGGAGTAAGGGAGCCCTGGGAGGTCGATATCTACTGTTTTTCTGACAGACTGGGCACTCTCTACAATATTGTCTGACCTCCTGATGTACTCCTGGCCAATAAAATTTCTCCAGGATGGACAGACTGGTTTTTTCGTCGCTGAAGTGACCCCCTAGGAGATGGCTGTGGGCAAGGAAGAGCACCTTCTCTCTAAAGGGTCCGGGAATCAATAGCTGAGGTGGTTGGTTTGGGTTCCCTTTTCTATAGAGTAGTCCGTTCTTTGTAAAGAAATAGGGACATACGTGAAGGGGGTCTTCCTGATCTAGGGCCTTTCCCCAGGCCTCTTGTAGGACGGGATCTTCTTGTTGCGATGCCCGGAATTCTCTATCTGTTTGCCATGGATGGACATCGGGAACCACCGGGTAGGCGGTGGTGTGGTTTCGCTTTTCTTGCCTCTTCTGATTACGGGATTTCCGGGCTTTGGTCGGATCTTCCGCCAGCGGTTGTTCCCCGGAAAAGGGTGCTTCTCCCCACCATTGGTTCAGGGAGTCTGTAGTATCCTGTACCAGCTTAGGGAGACCAGCATAATCACTCCCTAGGATCACTTGCTCAGGAAGGTTCGGTATCAGACCTACAGTGAGTTCAGTCCCGGGATCAGCTGGGTGCCGTACTCGCACCTGGGTGGTAGGGTATTTTTTTGTGTCTCCGTGTACGCATTGGATGGCGACGGTTCCTGTAGGTGATCTTGGTGGGGTCGGTAGGTCCTGGGGCCGTAGAACGCTCTGGCGACAGCCCGTGTCAGCCAAAGCTAGGAGTGGATGTCCGTCTACATACACGGGACAACGGAACGGTGGGGGTTTTCCCCCGGGTGTTGCACACACATAGTTCTGTACCAAGCCTATCTCCATGGGTTCGTCTTTCTGTGGACATACACGTGCTATATGTCCATAGCCACCGCAGTTGTAACACTGTGGACCCGGATTGGGTGGTCTGTATATGAGCGGTGGTGGCAGCAGGGAAGGTGGCTCCGTTTTCCTTGGAGGGGGGGGTCGCTGGGGTCTGACTGCATTGATATGCGCTCGGTGGGGATGGTCATCTCTGCCCCTGGATGTTTCTTGGGCTCGACTGTAAGCACTCGCGATCTCCACAGCGCTGTCGAGGGTGAGTCGTGCATGTTGTCGCACCCATTTTTGGGTGGCCGGATGTAGGGATGCCAGGAATTGCTCGAGATATATTTTTGCTAGGATGTCGTCCTTAGTGGAGTTGTCGGGACGTAACCATCGATTGGCGAGATCTTTAATCCGGAAGGATAGAGCCCTGGGGGTTTCTTGGGGCCCTTCCTTGGCTTGGCGTAATTTCACTCTATAGGTCTCGTCATCAATGCCCAACCTTTCCAAGATACACTTCTTGATGTCATCATAGGGTGTGTTGCCTTGTATGTTGGCTTGCTGATACGCCGCTTGGAGGTCTCCGGTTAGTAGCGGGCCCAAATATTGCCCCCATCGATCGGCTGGCCAGGAGGCGGCCTGTGCGAGTCTTTCAAAGTTCGTAAAAAAGTAGTCCGGGTCGTCGCCAGGAACATACTTTTGCAAGATTACTGAGGGGAGGGAGGTTATGGGTCGTTGTTGTTGTTGGCCGAGGACGTCCGTTAATTTACCCATGGCCTGGTCGTGAGCATCCCCTTGACCCTTGAGGACGTCATGCAGTTGCCCCCGGTCTTCCTCAGCAGTTTTCAAAAACTTCTCCATCAGTTTTCCCAACATCTCTTGGGACTCGGCCATTTTCTGTACGACGGCCTCCATGCCTCCGGATCCCACTTCTGACACCAACTGTGTGCGTGGGGGTGTGGCGGACCGGAATACCAAGCGCGGAGGCCGTATATAGTGGGCAATGTTTGATTTATTTCCGTATGGTTGCTCAAAACAGGGTGATTAGCAAGAGTCAATGATCCAGAAATGAAAGGCACGGCTCCACGGGAGGGGTCCAGGTCCGGTACCGATGTCAGCGGGCTCTCCGGGTCTTCTACTCTTGGGGATGTCCTCGGAGGTACCGGGAGAAAACAAAGAAAAGAAAGGAGCCGTTAGTCCTGCCGGACTTCTCTCGTCAAATCCCTGTTACCGGCACCGGGAAGTGTGAGGGGTAAGAAGACGAAAGTGAGGAGGGGTCGGAAGGGTCAGGATAGGGACGGACACAAGCAGGGTATCGAGAAGCAGTAGGGGTGTAGGGTGGTGGGACGTGAGGATTAAAGGGTTTATTTACAAAGTGGAGGAGTGCTTTACAAATTTTACACAGTGCTCCGAGTGACGACGTGAGCCTAAAGGGTAGTTCAAATATACAGAAAGGAATTATTTACACTGCACCTAATGTGCTATCAGAGGGGTTCCGTGTCACTCACCCGCTCCGCCGCAACTCTCCAAGTTGAGTTGCGGCCGCTCCCCAGCAACCTCCGGTGGACTCCACCAATCTTCGGACCAGTCTTCTTCCTCTTCGGTCGCCGTCTCCTTCGCCTCTCCGGTCGGGGTCTCCTGCCACAAGCTCAATCCGACGTCGGACTGTTTCCTGGTTCCGGCATTTCTAGTGTCCCGGTCACGTGAGGGGGAGGTACTTCCGGGGTCAGGTGGTAGTGCTTCCGTGTTTCCGCCGTTCCGGATTGGGTCCTGGAACAGAGGACAGAGGGTTGGACATTTGGTGGGTTGGGTTGCTACTATGGACGCTCTGGCCGGATTCTCTGTCGTACGGGAAGGACTGCAATACCGTGGTGTGTGACGGGTAGGTGGGGCCGCCGTATCACAGTGATTGAGGCCTGAAAGCTCTATAATGTGATAACATGATCTGGATACAGTAGGAGTGTTCTGCTGTTGGATAACCGGGTGTAGGAAAGTGCCCATTCTTGCATGGCTACCCCCCACTTTTTTCCTGACATTTGATGCAACCTGACTTGGTGTGCCTTGGGTCCCCATGGCCCGTGTTCATTCCCAAGCCTATACCTTTCTAGTCACAATTGCCACATCCCTTGTAAAAGGTATCATGGGTACCAGGGGCATTGTGACCAAGGAAGTCCTCTAAGAGCTGCAGCACGAATTGTGCCACACTTAGGGGCCCTGCACCTTAGCACCCACACACTGCCACTGCCGGCTGCATGTTTTGGTGCAGAGAAAAGTGAAGAGTCGACATGGCACACATCTCTGTGTGCCATGCCTGCAATCCACTGCCTGAAGCCTAGTTAAGTCAATACTCTAGCAGGGTGCACTAACCCTAATGTGATGGTACAGATGCTTGAGCCCTGTTTCCCTACAGTGTCTAAGTCCATTCTTAGACATTCTAAGTGTAGTAAAGCCATAAAGAGTATAAGGTCTGGGAGTTGGTCATTACGAATTCCACAGCTCCATAATGGCTTTACTAAAAACTGGGATGTTTGGTAGCAGACTTCTCAGCACATTAAACCCACAATGATGCCAGTGTGGGATTTAATGAAAAATGCACTCAGAGGGCACCTTAGTGATGCCCCCTGAAAATTGACCCACCGCGGTGTGGTTCCTGAATGGCTGCCCACCATTTGCCACTACCAGACTGGTTTCTGTACCCCTGGGTAGAGAGCTTCTACTCTCTGGGTCTAGAAACAAAGCCCATCCTTTGGCAGAGGTGTCATGCTTCCTCCCCCAGGATGGGCTGGGACCACGAAAGAGGAAACTTCAAAGGCCTGCCGCCTTTGAACGCTGTCCCTGCCTTTTGCTGCCCCCAGCAACTGGCTCCCACCAGTTCTGACCCCCACTTTGGGCAGGAGAATCAGCGGGAAATCCAAGCTAGGAAGAAAGGTGTGCCCACCTTTGCCAAACCCTACCGCTCAGGTGGGGGAGGCGAGGTGAAGCACACATCTCAGTCCCTTCCATCTTGAAGATGAGGGGACTGAGCCAATTTGGAAGAGGCTCATGCGCCCTCCCACTGGAGGGTGGCATAATAGGAGGTGTACCCACCCTAAGGAAGGGACCCATTGGTCCCAGCCTGCACACCTCTTTAGTGCCCCTAAATTTAGTATTTAGGGCAACCCTGAACCTTGCCTCCTCAGATTCAAGGAAGAAGGGCAGAAGAGCCGTGCTGACTCAGGAAGAAGAGGACACCAACTGCCTTGGCCCCAGCCCTACTGGCCTGTCCGTCTACGACCTGCCTACAGCAAGAACCCTGGCGAGTCCAGCAACGAGTCACCCCCAGAGCCCGGAGGACCTGCCCTACGACCTTCCTACAGACTATGTCTCACTTGAGCACCGGATTTTCGCAAAGACTCACCTCCAGAATATGGATTCCGGTGACTCCGCGATTCTGCACCACTCTGCACTCGACACCCACAGCCCGAGTTCAAGTGGCCCAACACCCCAACAAGATTTCCCCAGCGATCATGATCTGGGATCTGGTGATCCCAGACATGCCTCAAGCCGACACCTGCAGCCTCAACCTGAAGGGTCCCCCGATCGCGACCGGAGCTGGTAAGAAAACCCAATGCCAGAAGACTCCCCTGTGCGTAATGCCCCACGGCCTTGGGGGGACCAACTGACAGTGTCCAGGCATCCCCCAAGATCCCAACTTGCCACTCCAGCCGGTGTTGATTAAGGAAGTCTCCCTGTCCGAGCCTGCAGCATCTTTGCAAAACCGAAGGTCTCGATTGGAAAGCACAGGAACCCTGATGTCTGTTTTGCACCCTGCACCCGGCCACCAACGTGCCGCTGGTGGTGCAGCTCCTGTGCTGGTTGTTGGCCCCTGCAGTGCTGACCTTAACCCCAGGAGCTTTGCTCCCACACCCTAGTGGCCTGCTCGCCAACAGTCCCGAACCGAAAGCCCCATTAGCCCCATTGGCTACTATTGAGACCCTGCTCTCTGCACCTGGCTGCCCCAGTGCCACTGGTGGTGCAACTCGAGTACCCATCTAGACCTTGGAGAACCTTGTTCCTAACCCCCAAAACTCACAATCATAAGTCGTGGACTTACCTGAGAAACTGCTTACACTTTTTCACCATATAAACACATGTAAAGAGATTGTAGGCCTAAAAATGTCTGAGTGATGAACTGTGTTGTATAAAGAAAAGAGAATTCTATTGCAAAGTATAAAAAGTCGTACTTACCTTGTATGTAGAGATCCTAAGATGTGGTATCTAAGCATACCACACCAGCACTCCAAGTAATCCGAGAGTAACGAAAGGTAATTACTGTGTATTTTAAACTGTTTCCAAAGCATCTACAAACCTGTAACAATTGCAATTTCAAACACTACTGCACTTCCTTGAATTGTCTTACATTTGAAAGTATATTTCACTTACCTGTGCCAAGTTCTGCTTGGTTCTAAAATAAAACAGAAGTATACATTTTTTATACTTACCTAATTGGTCTGGATTCTGTCTCTGTGTGTATCAGTCCTTGATTGAGTGAATACAATAAATGCTTAACACACCCTCTGGATAAGCCATACTGCTCACCCACACTACCACAGAGAGAGCGGTTGGTACTTACCTAATTTAGCCTCTGCTATACCTCCCGGGACTCCCTGGACTCTGTGCACACAATACCTTACGTTGGTATAGTAGATACACAGAGCCAGCTTCCTACACCTGAGCTCTGAAGAAGGGCTGCATGTTCTTATATGGGGTGTGCAGGACTCTAGACCAAGGCTAAGTGTTCTGTCTCTGGAGAAATGTAGTATATAATACAGGCCCAAAACACTTTGCGCCCAAATCCGGAATCAAGTTGTGAAATAGGAATTAATACAATGGTTCTGTGGGTCGCGTGTTTTTATCAGGTGTATTCTCAAATTCCACAAGCTGTGAAGGACACGCTTCTCATAATAAATTAAACAGGAAAGACATTTCAAAGTGCATATCAATTATGTTCTTGTTTGAACTTGGCTAGTGAAACAATTAACAATTAGACGGAGCAGTGGAGGCCCCGGCCACGCGGGTTCAGCCAGCCTAATCATGACATAAATTAATACTCTGTCAACAACAATCAGCTGACTCGGACTGGCTCGAGTCGCTGCAGACTGCACTGGGCATTGGGCAAGCCTCAGGAGAGTGAGGCTGAGGCACATTATGTAGTTGTTCTAAACAAAACAAGAAGTGCGTTTGTTTTGTCATTTGTGCGTTATTTTGTGTAATTTAAAAGCCGCACTCTCTCTGCAGACAAGTGACGTGGCTGGTGCTGGCTTTGCTGACACAGGTGGTACACACTTTGAATGAATGTAAAGGTTTCAACTTCTAGAAAGTCACTGCTCCAGGTCCAACCCCCGCTCCTGTCATCATGCCCTAAATTAATAGCAGGCTCTACGCAGAGATGATGCACGTCTGGCACTGGAGAGAGGTCCACTGTGCTGTCAGTTAGCTGCAGCAGAGACTAGTATTTGTGTGGCTAGCGCTGCACACATGAATGCAGCGTCGTGTGTGTGTGTGTGCACAATTGGAAATGTGAGCGCTGTATTTATACCTTTTAACCCCTTCGACGCGGATGACAAAGCCAGCTCGTCATGGGCGTTACCTGCGCTACGCGCATGACGAGCTGGCTTTGTCAGAAACCGCGCGTTTTTCAAAATTCAGCGCACAGCGGGAAAACCCGCTAGCACGCATGCGGTTAATTCCGTCTGCAACTGAATGATTATGCCCCGCACTTGACTTTAGGGCGGCACACGTCCATTTTTTAGCAGCAAGTGTAGATGCTGCACATATTGTGAATGCAGCGTAGTGTGTGCGCAGCGTGAAGATTTCTTAGCATTACCCCAATCCGCCGGCAATTGAATGATTATGCCCAGGGCACAAGTCCTAAAAAAAGAAGTGGGGGGACGCGGTCACCGGAGGTGACGTCACGACAGGAAGTGACGTCACGAAAGGGGGCTCAGATCTCGTCCCAGAGAGGTCAAAAAGGTGAAGTCCAGCTGTTTGGCAGGGGGGACGACTTCCACCCTGTAAAATAAGTGGGGGGGGGAACGCCGTCCACCCGCGTGGTGCCCCGACTTGAGCCCTGATTATGCCCCTCAGGGCTAGGCACACTTCTTTTTTTTTTTGCTAGCTCCGCCAGCTCCCAAGTTTGGCGAGCTGAAGCGCACACGCTGCCTTCCACACTCGACTCTCCAGCAGATTATTGTAATTAATTAAGCAGCCAACGCTCTCCGGTCTGCAGCGCTTGCCAGGCACAGATGAGGAGGTGTTAGTATGCGTGACTTCACATTTCAGTGTGGTGATGCAGTACACCACACACTGAAATGCGTTAATCAAATGCCAGATGCGTGGTACTTGGCAGGGCTGGTGAGCTAAGAAGTCAGCTGAGCTCAGTATCAGGCTGTAACCAGACAGTCGACTGGTACGAGGGAACCAGACCCATCACTCAGTAAGAGAAGAACTGCAAGTTTAATTTTACTACTAGTAATTTTAGGACTGCGGAGGGGGCCGAGAACTGTGCACATAAAAAGACAATGACAGACCTATTGTTTTAGATATGCGGAGTGTCCGCCATGAGTGTGGAGTCTCCACAGTCATAAAATTACTATTAGTAAAATTAAACTCGCCGTTTGTGAATACCAAAAAAATAGAAAACTTACACAAATGTATAAATGTACTTATGTGAATCAGGCCCAAGATGCCTAACCCTTTGCAGCACCGGATCCTCTTGTTCAAGAACTTACTTTGGAGCTCTGCAGACAAGCCAGACCTAAGTTAGGACCCCTGCACTAGGAGGCAAAGCGAGGCCCTACCTTTGTAAGTGTCCCCATTATGTTCCCCAGCAGAGACTTCTTGACCTCACTCAGTCCATCGAGTCACTCCCTTCGACCCTACCCGCTCTCTCAGACCCGCTGAAAAGTTCCAACGGGGTATCTCAACGCAGGCGTGCAATTCCCATAGGGCTAAAAGGACTTCAGCCCCCCCCCCCCTCCCCCCACCCCCTCCCGCTCGTGGTTGTCTGCCCAGGCTACTGCAGCTTGAGCTGTTGTGGGCTCGGCTAGGCATAGTCTGGAGACTTATCTCCATCATCCGAGTTTTGTGCAGGTCTTTGAAAGACAATTTGCATACTTGTGTAAACTTGTGACCGAGGCTCAGTGTTTTTTCCTTGTTCCAGTACCACCTGGGCCCCCACTCTGCCTATTCCTTACATTTGTATTTTACTTTTACTGCTGTAGTGTACAGAAAAAATCCAGCTATTTGTTGTTTAAACAGCCTGCAAAGGCCTCGTCTTGACACTAAATAGGGTTATAAATAAAATAGTATGTATTCATTTGTAATGTGACTTTTCTGTCTTTGTTCCCTTTAATTATCAGTCATGAATCATTCAGGCAGTCCTAGAACACAATTAAAAATGCTTTCTATTTATATTTGCTATTCCAAGTATGCACAGATAAGTGCTGAAAATAGTCTTTAGGTGACTGCTTATTTTAGTACCTTCTGGGACATCAATACAATGAGCTGGCAACCCTAATCACAAGACTGGAAGTTTGTTGCAGTATGAGCACAATATTTATTTCCTCCACCCTCAATCTCTGGACCCTGAATAATGCCATAATAGCAATAGTTTAACTTACATCTGAAACCCTACACCAGCCCTCAATAACATGCTGAGTTACTTCAAATGTCTGGGAAAGCAAACTGCATTCAGACAACTCACTCCTCATTCTCGCTCTTCAGTTTCACACTCACCCTGCACTCACAGGAATCACAATGTACTTGCACTGATCACCATGCACTCACACCACCCGCTCACCATACACTCACAGTGGCCACACTACACTGATACCATGAACTCACATCGTTCTCCCCCCACTTACCCTGTGGTCACATGAGCACTCCGCTCACTCTGCACTCACAGTGCACTTGCGCTGTTCACCGTGTACCTCACCCTGCAGTCACAGGAGCACACTACTCACCCTGCACTCAAGTGACACTTCACTCACCTGTCCTCCTCACTGCTCATTCTGCAAGTTCACTCAAACAAGCCCATCACTAACCATACATTCATTCGTCCCACTCTGCACTTACATCTGCACCCAAATCCATATGGTCATCGCACTCACCCTGCAGTCTCTCCTCTCACCCTACTCTCACACTGTCGCACTGAGCACTCACATGGGTACCCCTGTCACTCGCACAGCGCAGAGGGTTAATGTGCCTGCTACAAAGAACGTGTACTATGCAGATCACAGAACTGAGTGTGTAAACTATGGGTAGTCCTATAAAAAAAAAATGTTTGTCAGAAAGGGGCCGTAGAGAGATGAGGTGCATGTTGGCGAGTGGTAGTGAGGGAATTCATGGAGAAGGAGGAAATGGGGGAGGGGGCGCAAAAAAAAGACTGTTGCACCGTGTGCGACCAGTATTGGGGCCAGCCCTGATTGGGAGTCTTAGGCCCCCCCCCCCCCAAACGAACTTTGAGGCTAGTTGCGCCCATGTCTCAATGTAAGATATATGTAACCTGATGGAATTCACTGTTACTATGTACGTTTGGGTGAAAAAAAAATTTTTTAAAGCGTCACTGTCACACGGTATCGACTCATTCATGCAATCACCTGTGAAGAGCTGTCCCGTGCTCTCCACACCACTGGAGTCAAGCTATCCTGACTGAAGACGGCTGATAGCCAGAAACCGTTCCTAGAATGCTTGATTCCGGTCCAGGGAAGACATGGCTTGGCAGTTCCGGCTGGACTGTTCCCATGAGGCACAGGGTCATGGCTGATTTGCATATGGCCATGTCTGACCTGGGTGGTGTGGTGAGCAAAAAAAACGATGGATTTAGGCCCAGATCTCTGTACTGGGGTGAATGTATGACATTGTTCTGCATTCTGTCCATCAACTGTTGTTTTTGCATTCGTCACCCTGAGTGGGATGGGTATGCTCAGACATGAGTCCCGTGCTCTCCACACCACTGGAGTCAAGCTATCCTGGCTGGAGACAGCTGATAGCCAGAAACTGGTCCTAGGATGCTTTATTCCGGTCCAGGGAAGACATGCCTTGGCAGTTCGGGCTGGACTGTTCCCATGAGGCACAGGGTCATGGCTGATTTGCATATAGCCATGTCTGAACTAGGGTGGTGTGGTGAGCAAAAAGCGATGGATTTAGGCCCAGATCTCTGTACTGGGGTGAATGTGTAACATTGTTCTGCATTCTGTCCATCAACTGTTGTTTTTGCTTTTATGAAGAGTATAAACTCCTACTTACCGTGTTTTTAGGGCTCGCCTGCTGATGCGCTTCAGCGCATAGCTGGCGAAGCTCTATAGGGGCTTATCCAGTGTTTATCCACTGGCGATTCCACTGGCGATTCCTTCAAGTGCATGTGCTTTTTAGGTCATTGCGCTTGCGCAAGCCCTAAAAAGCGCGTGCACAATGCCACCAGCCGCCTGCCTGCCTGCCTCGCATTACCACATCAAAGGCAGCCCTCCGAGCGCATTTCTCACCCCCTAATTATTCACGGCCGGCCGGCAGGCACATCAAAGGCTGCTGCTGCCGTGACTCGCATTTCTCCTCCCTCCTCCCCTATCACTGCCCAGGCCGGCCGTACTTTCTCTTTACAAGGGCCCCCATTCCTGAATCACTTGAAATCTCTCCACATTATTTGCATTTTGTTAATTAAAAAAATTAACTTCAACACAGCGTTGCACATTTTTCTCGACTTCGGAAGGATGAGTCCCAATCTCATTTGTACAAAGTGTTGTAATGGGATTATTGGAGAGTTAGAGAAACGTGCTCACAAGTTACATTTTTATGCATATCATCTGAGTAAATAAACAATAGCATGGTGCCGTTTGCGTCCTTGACTTGATCTGGTTTTTATTTTTATTTTGCTATTATTGTCACAAAGGCTAAGAAGGTCTGCCTACTTTAGTATTAAGTGCTATACGTCGCATAAGCAACAGCTAACCATTCACTCACCCACGCAACGCCACTCACCCATGCAACGCCACTCACCCACGCAACGCCACTCACCCACGCAACGCCACTCACCCACGCAACGCCACTCACCCACGCAACACCACTCACACACGCAACGCCACTCACACACGCAACGCCACTCACACACGCAACGCCACTCACACACGCAACGCCACACACGCAACGCCACACACACATGCAACGCCACACACACATGCAACGCCACTCACACATGCAACGCCACTCACACATGCAACGCCACTCACACATGCAACGCCACTCAACCACGCAACGCCACTCACACACGCAACGCCACTCAACCACGCAACGCCACTCACCCACGCAACGCCACTCAGCCACGCAACGCCACTCACCCACGCAACGCCACTCAGCCACGCAACGCCACTCAGCCACGCAACGCCACTCACACACGCAACGCCACTCACACACGCAACGCCACTCACACACGCAACGCCACACACACACACGCAACGCCACACACACACGCAACGCCACACACACACGCAACGCCACACACACACGCAACGCCACTCACACTTGCAACGCCACTCACACATGCAACGCCACTCACACATGCAACGCCACTCACACATGCAACGCCACTCACACATGCAACGCCACTCACACATGCAACGCCACTCACACATGCAACGCCACTCACACATGCAACGCCACTCACACACGCAACGCCACTCACACACGCAACGCCACTCACACACGCAACGCCACTCACACACGCAACGCCACTCACACACGCAACGCCACTCAGCCACGCAACGCCACTCAGCCACGCAACGCCACTCAGCCACGCAACGCCACTCACACACGCAACGCCACTCACACACGCAACGCCACTCACACACGCAACGCCACACACACACGCAACGCCACACACACACGCAACGCCACACACACATGCAACGCCACTCACACATGCAACGCCACTCACACATGCAACGCCACTCACACATGCAACGCCACTCAACCACGCAACGCCACTCACACACGCAACGCCACTCAACCACGCAACGCCACTCACCCACGCAACGCCACTCAGCCACGCAACGCCACTCAGCCACGCAACGCCACTCAGCCACGCAACGCCACTCAGCCACGCAACGCCACTCAGCCACGCAACGCCACTCACACACGCAACGCCACTCACACACGCAACGCCACACACACACGCAACGCCACACACACACGCAACGCCACACACACACGCAACGCCACTCACACATGCAACGCCACTCACACATGCAACGCCACTCACACATGCAACGCCACTCACACATGCAACGCCACTCACACACGCAACGCCACTCAACCACGCAACGCCACTCACCCACGCAACGCCACTCACCCACGCAACGCCACTCACCCACGCAACGCCACTCACCCACGCAACGCCACTCACCCACGCAACGCCACTCACCCACGCAACGCCACTCAGCCACGCAACGCCACACACACACGCAACGCCACACACACACGCAACGCCACACACACACGCAACGCCACTCACACACGCAACGCCACTCACACACGCAACGCCACTCACACACGCAACGCCACTCACACACGCAACGCCACTCACACACGCAACGCCACTCACCCACGCAACGCCACTCACCCACGCAACGCCACTCACCCACGCAACGCCACTCACCCACGCAACGCCACTCACCCACGCAACGCCACTCACCCACGCAACGCCACTCACCCACGCAACGCCACTCACCCACGCAACGCCACTCACCCACGCAACGCCACACACACACGCAACGCCACACACACACGCAACGCCACACACACACGCAACGCCACACACACACGCAACGCCACACACACACGCAACGCCACACACACACGCAACGCCACTCACCCACGCAACGCCACTCACCCACGCAACGCCACTCACCCACGCAACGCCACTCACCCACGCAACGCCACTCACCCACGCAACGCCACTCAGCCACGCAACGCCACTCAGCCACGCAACGCCGCTCAGCCACGCAACGCCGCTCATCCACGCAACGCCGCTCATCCACGCAACGCCGCTCACCCACGCAACGCCACTCACCCACGCAACGCCACTCACCCACGCAACGCCACTCACCCACGCAACGCCACTCATCCACGCAACGCCACTCATCCACGCAACGCCACTCATCCATATGCAAAACGAAAAATGTCAAACTCTTCTATTGCGAGACCTATTGCATTTTCAATGCTTGTTTGTTTTGCTTTTGTGTGGAGGGGTCAGTACGTTGCAAATCCTTTAAGTATGTTGCACACTCCTCGGAAGCGTGCGTCTTCAAAACCCCTTACTTTACTTATATTTGTGCTTTTGGGGAGGTAAGAAATGGCTGCTTTGGTACAGAGTTCCACGATTCCAGACCACGCCCCCCTCCAGGCTCTCCGGTCCTCCACCCTCTCTGGCACAGTCAAGCATTCTCCAAGTTGACAGGTCTGCTCGCTGCGGGACCTTTCTCGGTGGCCTGGCCAGTGGCCTAGAACTGTTTGCCGCCCTCCAGCCTCCCTGTCAGGGTCTGTGTCTGGCTGGAGAGCGGCGGCCATCTGCTGCGATTATAATACGTGGGAGAGAGAGCGTGATCGGTGCTTGTACTATGAAGACCTGCTATTCATTGTCATATAACACGCACGTGCTGGCGTCGCACTCGTTAGTAATACGTGCAACCCTCACTAGTCCCTTGAGGTTAGGTATTCGCATCGACATTACACTCCTCCTGCCCATTGTCACAGACTGAGAGTAAGGTTAAACATAGGTGGCCATGTGTTAAGCATTCATTGTCATGATTTTTTGATTTTTTTCCCAGCTTTTTTCATTTCCAATTCCATTTACATAATAGAAGGTAAAACAGCTAGAAGCTTGGCTGATTTCACTGCTTAGTGTAAATAAAGGGTCTCCACGCCCCCGCCCAGAACCATCAGTGGGTGTCACGCCTAACAGTATTTCCGGCAGAAAATTAGCTTTAATTGGGGGTAGTTAGGGCTTCAAGAGGGCCGGGTCTCACCGGTGCTGAGCACCGCAGTTTTTAAAGGGGGGCTCGAAGAGGGTCTCTATATGGCTCTGTTTGGTGCCCTGGTACAGGCGGTCTTTTTTTTTCCTGACTGCAGTGACAGCGGCACATCGTGTGCGCTGCTCACACTGCTCACTTCTCACTAGTGGATAAGTTATGGCATGACGTCATGCCAGGTGAGCGTGGTAGGGGAAGGGAAATCCTTTTAAGAGAGTCATTTTCTCTACGGATTTACCTTCTCTTTTTGAAACTCAGGAGCAGCAACATTGTCGTGGTGTCACCAGGGCTGTAAGTGAAATCCTTTTCAATATTATATACAAGTCGTAATTGCTGCTTATTTATCTCATGCAACTAACAACCATTGACAAAGCCAATAGTCCTGACTTGTTGTAGGTATTATGTTACTTGTATCATATATCTGGATTCAATGACAGAAACAGCAAAATAGAAGTCGAGTGGCACACTATGCTATGCACAGATTTTTAGGTTACGTGTTTTTGAGCCACCCCCTTTATTACATAGGCCACGCCACTTTGAGAGACTCCCCAGTTTTGTCATCCCACTTAAAGCCCTGGGGGTAGTATGGATGAGAATAGTGTTCGGATATTGGCACTACGGATTGCCTGTGCAGGCGTTGCTTCCAGGGAGTCTTCCGAATGTTACAGGCAGGCCTGTCAAGCAACAAAACAAAGAGGGCTGCCAACAGCAAACAACTCGGGGTCTCAGAAGAAAAGAACCCCTTGCTGAGGTCCTTCAGAAGAATCACTATGCAGGCACTTGCCCGACAGGAATGTCGATGTTTAGGATACACACAACTCCAAGAAATGCAAAACCTCGGAAATTAGGCTGTGGAAACGACCCCCCACCTATAAACTCGGATACTCTGACGAGCAGTCACTGTAGGTTCGTATTGAGCTTCTTTGGTCCTGATTCTGTATAATGAATGTTTCTTACATGCATCTGCCTCATGGCCTCCCGTATGCATTCCATTCTGAGAGGTTTTTGTGGGTTGAAATGCACTGTTGTGTTTTGAACAGCCATGCTGTATGATGTAACATGTTTAAAACTCTGAATTTAGTTCAACTTACCAAAGCACTTTCTTTTATAATAGAGTTGAAATCGTCATGGCATTCAAGGGTTGTAGTCAAAGTATAGCGAGGACTAGCTCTGTCCTTCATATGCAACGTGGGAGAACTTGTAATAACTTTACCAGTTTATGTATTCTAGTACACCACAGGCTCCAGTCTTAACAGACTCCACAGACAGAGAGAGACAACAAGCAGTCTACCAGTTGGAGTGAAGGTGCAAAGGCTTGTACCCCATGATTCTTAATCAGCTGCCACCATTCTTTAGACGCATCTTGGCATGGTTATGGGGACGGTACACACCCATGATTCCTCCCTTACACATCAGGGTTAAATACTCTGAGCAACACATATACATGTAGAGCAGGAGGCTTTAAAGCTTTAAACAAGAGTGTCCTGTAAATGTAACATACTGGGACAGAAAACCAGCTTAACACAGCAAAGAAAATACTGATAAGGCTTCAGGATATCACGGTGGAACCTTCTGAGAAGACACATCAGATACAGTGAAAGAGTAGAAGTGCGAAACTGTTGCTGGAATATGTGCCCCACCCCCCTTTTGAGGTGCCCTGTGTGTAGTATAGTGCTTCTTAAGGTTTAGGGGTACTCTCGACCCCTTCTCAGCCTACTGCTTAGCCCTGCCTCTTCCCTTTAATCTCACACTGCTGAAAACAATTCAAACTCAAGTGTGCCTGTCTAGTTTTAAATTGCATCTACATGAATAGAGCTGGAAGATTAGTTTGAATTCACCTGACTATGCCTGGCCAAGCCAGTTCCAGCAGCAGATCATCCTGTGGCCTGAGAGAAGTAAAACATAACCAGTGACAGTTGCCAAGTTTGTGACCAAAGCTTCATATCTAAAAAAAAAAAAAAAAGATGTCTGCCTATCTTCACCATCCCGTGTCTTGTTCTACATATAAGACAGGATCCAACATCAGCATCTGCACAGAGATCATCTGGTTCTCAAGCCACAACCGGAGAGGGGCAGTTCCTTTTGGTAGCTGGTTGGTATAGAACCGTAGCACTCCTGAAGGAAATGCACTAAATTATTCTTTCTCCAATGGTTTGGAACCAATATTGAACTTGAGTGGCCAGCTGGCTGGTGTAAACATTCTTCATTTACGCCAATTCTGACGGCTTACTCAGTAAGTCTTCTTTTTCTTGATAGAGTTCCTTATACCTATACAGAAAAAAAGGCTATAGCCAGAGTCTGAAGCTTGGCTGTATTCCTTGATAGGGTACAGAATGTACCCCAAGACAGTGACGTATGTGCTGCTGCAACCTTACACAGAGGAGAAAGATTGCTTAGCATACAGAGAATCTGCAGTTTTTTAGATAAGTTCAACAACAAAGTACACTGCTGGGAGGAGTTCTGACAGACTGAAACTTAGACCAGCAGCCTGTGGATGCTGCCCACCTCAACAAGTAATCCCTTTGCCAGTGACACTGACCCAAGTGCAAGGACCCATGTGCCTGTACTACTCTTGCCACACTTGTGACCTACATGAGGGCCCCACATCCATCATTTTACTTGTAAGCAAATGCCTCTTTTGTTATGGTCACCCCCAGTTTTTACGGGCTCGGCGACGTCACCACGAAGTGGGGAGGAGCTGCGAGCCGTATTGTAGCGAGTTTCTTGCTCATGCTGGATAAATTCTTTTTTGCTCGTGCATTTGCAGTGCTTAATTTTGTAATCTGAATGGTCATTGGTCCTCGCGGTGGTGTTTTTTTATTAGTCTTGATGCGATAGGGCATATGTAATGTTCGTCCGCCATTTTTGGCATTTTCTGTGCGGTTTCGCGCACGGCAGACCATTAATTTTAATTAGGAGCTGTCAGGGTGCCCTTCTAATGCAATCCAGATGGTGGGAGCGCGTTCACCATTCTGCATTGCATGTATAGGGCGCGCGTTCGTCTGCAGCCTTTTTGGGGCTGAAAAAGAGGCAGTATTTAAATACAGATTACCGAATGAGTTACGCAATGATTGTGCTTGCCTGTAACTGCACGGAATCACTTTGTATTAGCATGGGTAGTCTGCGCGAGGTATCCAGTACTACCAGTACCACCATCACCAGTACTACCACTACCAGTACCACCACAACCAGTACTACCACTACCAGTACCACCACCACCAGTACTACCAGTACTACCACCATCAGTACTAACACCAGCAGTACTACCACTACTACAGCCACCAGTACTACCACTACTACAGCCACCAGTACTACCACTACCACCACCACCAGCAGTACTACCAGTACCACCAACACCAGCACCACCACTACCAGTACTACCACTACCAGTACTACCAGTACCACTACCACCACCACCAGTACTACCAGTACCACCACCACCAGTACTACCACTACCAGTACCACCACCACCACCAGTACTACCACTACCAGTACCACCACCACCACCAGTACTACCAGTACTACAGCCACCGGTACTACCACTACCACCAACACCAGTACTACCAGTACTACCACTACCAGTACTACCACTACCAGTACTACCACTACCAGTACTACCACTACCAGTACCACTACCACCACCAGTACTACCACCACCAGTACTACCACTACCAGTACTACGGCCAGCAGTACCACCACCACCAATGCTACTGCTACCAGTACCACCACCACCACCAGTACTCCCGCTACCAGTACCACCACCACCAGTACCACCACCACCAGTACTACCACCACCAGTACTACCACCACCAGTACTACCACTACCAGTACCACCACCACCAGTACTACCACTACCAGTACCACCACCACCAGTACTACCACTACCAGTACCACCACCACCACCAGCAGTACTACCACTACTACAGCCACCAGTACTACCACTACTACAGCCACCAGTACTACCACTACCACCACCACCACCACCACTACTTCCAGTACCACCACCACCAGTACTACCAGTACCACCACCACCAGTACTACCACTACCACCACCAGTACTACCAGTACCACCACCACCAGTACTACCAGTACCACCACCACCAGTACTACCACTACCAGTACCACCACCACCAGTACTACCAGTACTACCACCATCAGTACTACCAGTACTACCACCAGCAGTACTACCACTACTACAGCCACCACTACTACAACTACCAGTACCACCTCCACCAGTAATACCAGTACCACCACCACCAGTACTACCACTACCAGTACCACCACCACCAGTACTACCACTACCACCACCACCAGTACTACCACTACCAGTACCACCACCACCAGTACTACCACTACCAGTACCACCACCACCAGTACTACTAGTACTACCACCATCAGTACTACCAGTACTACCACCATCAGTACTACCAGTACCACCACCACCACTACCAGTACTACCACTACCAGTACCACTACCACCACCACCAGTACCACCACCACCAGTACTACCACCACCATTACTACCAGTACCACCACCACCACCAGTACTACCACTACCAGTACCACCACCAGTACTACCAGTACTACCACCATCAGTACTACCACCACCAGTACTACCACTACTACAGCCACCAGTACTACCACTACTACAACCACCAGTACTACCACTACCACCACCACCAGTACTACCACCACCAGTACTACCAGTACTACCACTACCAGTACTACCACTACCAGTACCACTACTACCACCACCAGTACCACCACCACCAGTACTACCACCACCAGTACCACCACCACCACCAGTACTACCACTACCAGTACCACCACCACCACTACCAGTACTACAGCCACCAGTAATACCACTACCACCACCACCAGTACTACCAGTACCACCACCACCAGTACTACCACTACCAGTACTACCACTACCACTACCACCACCAGTACTACCACCACCAGTACCACCACCACCCTTACTACCACTACCAGTACTACGGCCAGCAGTACCACCACCACTAGCACTACCACTACCGGTACCACCACCAGTACTACCACTACCACCACCACCAGTACTACCACTACCAGTACCACCACCAGTAACACCACTACCAGTACTACCACCACCAGTACTACCACCACCAGTACTACCACTACCAGTACCACCACCTCCAGTACTACCACTACTACCACTACCAGTACCACCACCACCAGTACTACCAGTACCACCACCACCAGTACTACCACTACCAGTACCACCACCACCAGTACTACCACTACCAGTACCACCACCACCAGTACTACCAGTACTACCACCATCAGTACTACCAGTACTACCACCAGCAGTACTACCACTACTACAGCCACCAGTACTACCACTACTACAGCCACCAGTACTACCACTACCACCACCACCACCACCACTACCAGTACCAGTACTACCACCACCACTACCACCACCACCACTACCACCACCACCAGTACTACCACCACCATTACTACCAGTACCACCACCACCACCAGTACTACCACTACCAGTACCACCACCACCACCAGTACTACCAGTACTACCACCATCAGTACTACCACCACCATTCCAACACTACTACAGCCACCAGTACTACCACTACTACAGCCACCAGTACTACCACTACCACCACCACCAGTACCACCACCACCAGTACTACCACTACCAGTACTACCACTACCACCAGTACTACCACCACCAGTACTACCAGTACCACCACCACCACCAGTACTACCACTACCAGTACCACCACCAGTACTACCAGTACCACGACCACCAGTACTACCACTACCAGTACTACCACTACCAGTACCACTACCACCACCAGTACTAGCACCACCAGTACCACCACCACCAGTACTACCCCTACCAGTACTACGGCCAGCAGTACCACCACCACTAGCACTACCACTACCGGTACCACCACCAGTACTACCACTACCACCACCACCAGTACTACCACTACCAGTACTACCACCACCAGTACAACCACCACCAGTACTACCAGTACCACCACCTCCAGTACTACCACTACTACCACTACCAGTACCACCACCACCAGTACTACCAGTACCACCACCACCAGTACTACCACTACCAGTACCACCACCACCAGTACTACCACTACCAGTACCACCACCACCACCACCAGTACTACCACCAGCAGTACTACCACTACTACAGCCACCAGTACTACCACTACTACAGCCACCAGTACTACCACTACCACCACCACCACCACTACTTCCAGTACCACCACCACCAGTACTACCAGTACCACCACCACCAGTACTACCACTACCAGTACCACCACCACCAGTACTACCAGTACCACCACCACCACCAGTACTACCAGTACCACCACCACCAGTACTACCACTACCAGTACCACCACCACCAGTACTACCAGTACTACCACCATCAGTACTACCAGTACTACCACCAGCAGTACTACCACTACTACAGCCACCACTACTACAACTACCAGTACCACCTCCACCAGTAATACCAGTACCACCACCACCAGTACTACCACTACCAGTACCACCACCACCAGTACTACCACTACCAGTACCACCACCACCAGTACTACCAGTACTACCACCTTCAGTACTACCAGTACTACCACCTCCAGTACTACCACTACTACCACTACCAGTACCACCACCACCAGTACTACCACTACCAGTACCACCACCACCAGTACTACCACTACCAGTACCACCACCACCAGTACTACTAGTACTACCACCATCAGTACTACCAGTACTACCACCATCAGTACTACCAGTACCACCACCACCACCACTACCAGTACTACCACTACCAGTACCACTACCACCACCACCAGTACCACCACCACCAGTACCACCTCCACCAGTACTACCACCACCATTACTACCAGTACCACCACCACCACCAGTACTACCACTACCAGTACCACCACCACCACCAGTACTACCAGTACTACCACCATCAGTACTACCACCACCAGTACTAAACACTACTACAGCCACCAGTACTACAGCCACCAGTACTACCACTACCACCACCACCAGTACTACCACCACCAGTACTACCAGTACCACCACCATCAGTACTACCACTACCAGTACTACCACTACCAGTACTACCAGTACCACTACTACCACCACCAGTACCACCACCACCAGTACTACCACCACCAGTACCACCACCACCACCAGTACTACCACTACCAGTACCACCACCACCACTACCAGTACTACAGCCACCAGTAATACCACTACCACCACCACCAGTACTACCAGTACCACGACCACCAGTACTACCACTACCAGTACTACCACTACCACCACCAGTACTACCACCACCAGTACCACCACCACCAGTACTACCACTACCAGTACTACGGCCAGCAGCACCACCACCACTAGCACTACCACTACCGGTACCACCACCAGTACTACCACTACCACCACCACCAGTACTACCACTACCAGTACCACCACCAGTAACACCACTACCAGTACTACCACCACCAGTACTACCACTACCAGTACCACCACCTCCAGTACTACCACTACTACCACTACCAGTACCACCACCACCAGTACTACCAGTACCACCACCACCAGTACTACCACTACCAGTACCACCACCACCAGTACTACCACTACCAGTACCACCACCACCAGTACTACCAGTACTACCACCATCAGTACTACCAGTACTACCACCAGCAGTACTACCACTACTACAGCCACCAGTACTACCACTACTACAGCCACCAGTACTACCACTACCACCACCACCACTACTACCAGTACCACCACCACCAGCAGCACTACCAGTACTACCAGTACCACTACCACCACCACCAGTACCACCACCACCAGTACTACCACCACCAGTACTACCACCACCAGTACTACCAGTACCACCACCACCACCAGTACTATCACTACCAGTACCACCAACACCACCAGTACTACCAGTACTACAGCCACCAGTACTACCACTACCACCACCACCAGTACTACCAGTACCACGACCACCAGTACTACCATTACCAGTACTACCACTACCAATACCACTACCACCACCAGTACTACCACCACCAGTACCACCACCACCAGTACTACCACCACCAGTACTACCTCTACCAGTACTACGGCCAGCAGTACCACCACCACCAATGCTACTGCTACCAGTACCACCACCACCACCAGTACTACCGCTACCAGTACCACCACCACCACCAATACTACCACTACCAGTACCACCACCACCACCAATACTAGCACTACCAGTACCACCACCACCAGTACTACCACAACCAGTACCACCACCACCAGTACTACCAGTACTACCACCATCAGTACTACCAGTACTACCACCAGCAGTACTACCACTACTACAGCCACCAGTTCTACCACTACTACAGCCACCAGTACTACCACTACCACCACCACCAGTACTACCACTACCACCACCACCAGTACTACCAGTACCACCACCACCAGCACCACCACTACCAGTACTACCACTACCAGTACTACCAGTACCACTACCACCACCACCAGTACCGCCACCACCAGTACCACCACCACCAGTACTACCACCACCAGTACTACCAGTACCACCACCAGTACTACCACTACCAGTACCACCACCACTACCAGTACTACAGCCACCAGTACTACCACTTCCACCACCACCAGTACTACCAGTACCACGACCACCAGTACTACCACTACCAGTACTACCACTACCAATACCACTACCACCACCAGTAGTACCACCACCACCAGTACCACCACCACCAGTACTACCACTACCAGTACTACGGCCAGCAGTACCACCACCACCAATGCTACTGCTACCAGTACCACCACCACCAGTACTACCGCTACCAGTACCACCACCACCACCAATACTACCGCTACCAGTACCACCACCACCACCAATACTACCACTACCAGTACCACCACCACCACCAATACTACCACTACCAGTACCACCACCTCCAGTACTACCACCACCAGTACTACCACTACCAGTACCACCACCACCATTACTACCACCACCAGTACCACCACCACCAGTACTACCACTCCCAGTACTACAGCCAGCAGTACCACCAATACTACTGCTACCAGTACCACCACCACCAATTCTAACACTACCAGTACCTCCACCACATATACTACCACTGCCAGTACCACCACCACCAATACTACCGCTACCGGTATTACCAGTGCCACCAGTACCATCAAGCATATGCGTTTGCAATAGGTCTCGCATATGCGAGAGTTTAAGATATTGGCATTGTAAATGACAATGCCTTTTATTTATGTTTCAAAAACCAATACATAAATAAAAGGCACTTGCATTTAAAATGCCAATAGCTCATACTCTCACAACTGCGAGACCTCTCAAGAAGGACATCACCGGCAGCAGCTGTGCAAGCTTCTTACACTCACAAGGAGACCACAGACAGCAGAGGTGCAAGCTTCTCACACTCGCAAGAAGGACATCACAAGCAGCAGTGGTGCAAGCTTCCCTCACACACTCACAGCAGGTACTGTGCCAAGGCAGCAGCAGCAGCAACAGAGCAAGAGTCCCTTACAAAGAACAGGCACAGCACAGAGATGCACAATACAATCTTCTCATACTCACAGGCAGCAGCGGTATAAGCTTCTCACACTCACAAGAAGGACATCACAGGCAGCAGCTGTGCAAGCTTCTTACACTCACAAGGAGACCACAGGCAGCTGAGGTGCAAGCTTCTCCCACTCACAAGAAGGACATCACAAGCAGCAGCGGTGCAAGCTTCTCACACTAACAAGAACGACATCACAGGCAGAAGCAGTGCAAGCTTCTTACACTCACAAGGAGACCACAGGCAGCAGAGGTGCAAGCTTCTCACACTCGCAAGAAGGACATCACAAGCAGCAGTGGTGCAAGCTTCCTTTACACACTCACAGCAGGTACTGTGCCAAGGCAGCAGCAGCAACAGAGCAAGAGTCCCTTACAAAGAACAGGCACAGCACAGAGATGCACAATGCAATCTTCTCATACTCACAGGCAGCAGCGGTGCAAGCTTCTCACACTCACAAGAAAAACATCACAGGCAGCAGCTGTGCAAGCTTCTTACACTCACAAGGAGACCACAGGCAGCTGAGGTGCAAGCTTCTCCCACTCACAAGAAGGACATCACAAGCAGCAGCGGTGCAAGCTTCTCACACTCACAAGAACGACATCACAGGCAGCAGCAGTGCAAGCTTCTTACACTCACAAGGAGACCACAGGCAGCAGAGGTGCAAGCTTCTCACACTCACAAGAAGGACATCACAGGCAATAACGGTGCAATATTCTCACACTCACAAGGAGATCACTGGCAGTACACGCCACATGAACACACTCCATAACACATAGCAACAATACATTGGCATTTACAATGCCATTAGCTCAAACTCAAATAAATCCGAGCCCGATTGCATTTCCAATGCTTGTTTTGACTGATGCTGATGGTTTTTCAACTCAGAGAATGCTAACAAGACCTCAGTGTCGGAGCCCGAAAACATGTATGTTGGCATAGGCTAACTTACCTACACGTCCCATATATATGGTTCCCAGGGTACTCAGAGCCAATAACTTAGAGCAGGGGTCTCCAAACCGGTTCTGGAGGGCCGGATCCATGCCAGATTTTGTGCATATCCCCATTTAGATACATGTAGTTATTTTAAAAATCTGGAATGGATCCGGCCCTCCAGGACCGGTTTGGAGAACCCTGACTTAGAGAGTCACCCCAGGGATTGCAGCACTGGTTGTGCCATTCGGGGTGTGACAAAGGCAAAACAAGTCTCCCAGTCAGCAATTGTAAACTGGAAGAGCAGTTTCAAACTGCTAGCCTGACTGTGCCGTTAAAAGCCACTGCAAAGTCAAATGTCCCCCTGAAACATATATAAGTCACCCCTGTGGCAGGCCTACCGAGCCCTAAAGGCAGGGTGTAGCATATTTCATGGGCAAAACATGTATTGTACGTGTTCTGGCAGTAAAAACGCAAAACCGTTGTTTTTACTGTGGAAAGACTTGGTCCCCCCCATTGGCGAGTGCAGGGTTACACGCTGACCCCTCAGCAGTGGTAACTCCTGAATGATGCGGCCAGAGTTAATACTCCAAGGTATCAAACAACTTGTTCCTTTAAGCCGAACTTGGTTCCCAAATCGAAATTATTGTAACAAGTAATAGTGGCAACTTTTCCGAAGTTGCCACTTGGTTGCCTTCAATTTCCTGTGACCCTCACGGTTACACATGGAGCTTGAACCCGAGACAGCTTTTTGCTCTTCTAGGGAGTTGGCTCTTTACTCCCAGGAAAGGAGACAACGGGGCCTGCACTGTAGAGAGGTGTTACCTACCTACTGCAGGAAGCCACACTGGTGTTGGTCCAAGAGGCGTTAAGCAGACTAGGTAGCACCCAGTAAAAGAGAGGGGAAACCGGTTACCAAACCAGTTTTTCGGGGGCATGTAGCTCCCTTGGTAGCCACACCTTTGTGTAATGCTAGGGAGCTCTGAATGCCGAATGAGGGGTTCTGCCATGTTGGGAATTGGCAGAATGGTGCATCTTAGGATAGGCAGATGCCACACTTCCCAGGAAGCGGTCATCAGGAGGGAAGGAACGTAGTAGACCAATGGCTACTGACCGCCTCTACTCTGAGGGCATTTTCTTAACATACATTGGGCACCCCTGTCACCAGAACTCAGATCTCGTCTGAACTGGAAGAAGGACTGCCCTGCTGCACTGTGGAATGGGCAAGGATAGGCTGCACCTGGTGAAACTGGTAGCTAGCAAAGAAGAGGGAAAGTGCCTGCTGTTTAAAGACTGGTAACCTATGCAGTTGGGCCCCTCTCCTATGCCAAAACAGTGTGTCAATAATCTCGGCATTAAGATAAATCATTCTCTTTCAATGCAGGACCACGTAACCGCGGTCTCAGGGGCCTGCTATTATAGGCTTAGACTACTGCGGAAAATCTTCCCTTCAATTCCTATGGAGCACCGCAGAACGTTGACCCAAGCTATGGTTATTAGCCGCTTGGATTACGGGAATGCCCTACTAGCAGAAGTTGGTGTAACATCTTTAAATAAACTGTAGGTAATCCAAAACACGGCGGCCAGGCTGGTCCTAAACATGCCGGTGGGCTCCTCCTCGCTGCCATTGTTAAGAAACCTACATTGGCTACCTATAAAACAAAGATCCTTTTTAGGGCTCGGGCCTACGCCACCACGAAGTGGGGGGCGGAGCTTCCGAGCTCTTATGCGTTAAAAAAAAAAAAAGAATTCAGAAAGGGGTCCGGCTGGCACATTCCTTAGTTTTTTATGGCATCTGCCTAGTGATTCGTCTTCATTGTGCTGTCTATTTAGTAGCATTTACGTGATAGGCTATATGTAATGTACGCGTGCCCGATTTGGCATATTTTCGGCGGTTTCGCGCACGGCAGATTTATTAATCCTAATTAGGAGCTGTCAGAGTGCCCGTGTAATGCAATCCAGATGGTGCGAGCGCGTTCACCATTGCATTGCATACAAAAAAGTCATCTGATCTCTTCAGAGAGTGTCCGCAGGCGCTGTACGGGGCATTTTTTTCCAGGCGCGAGGGGTCTTTGTAAAATTGTAGACTGTGTCCAATGGCTGGCCTGTTCCGCTGCCAGTGCATAGCCCAGCTGCAAGAAATACTAACTGCAAAAGGCAAGACACACGTTACAGATGCGTGCCCGCAGGTTCCCTGGCAGTCTGCCCTCCCTTTCTTCCTTTAGAAGGAAGCCTGTGAGGCCACGTGCCCGCCCCCCTGGGCTAAATCTGGAAGATGAGCTCACCCCAGGCAGGCCTTGGGTTTGAGTTACAGGCCCGCCGGCTGCTGAGGGCGCCGTCTGGACATTATCCTTGTCAACTGTCTTTCCTCAGCAGCCGCCTGGCCTTAGCGTCCCCATGCTGCGCACGGGATCAAACCCTCTGTTTTGTAGGATTACATTTATTTGGGAGCTTGTGACCGTATGCTGTGTGTTGTCTGCAGATATTCGCGAGTGCCACAGTGTGTGCGTGGGGTCGAGGGGTCAGGGCACACGATTATAGGATATGCATTTCTAAGTGACTTTTTGGATGGAGGATGTGGCGCAGCGCCCACAGCTGCCGATTTTGGAGATTGGGAACCTGGCTTGAATCTCGGCGTCGGCTCAACATCCTGTAATCTTGGGCAAATCACTTAATCTCCCTGTGCCTACCAAAAATGAATGTGTCCTTGTGTAATGTGCGTAGTGCAGAGTGGTAGTGCGTAGTGCAGAGTGGTAGTGCAGAGTGCAGAGTGGTAGTGCGTAGTGCAGAGTGGTAGTGCAGAGTGGTAGTGCGTAATGCGTAGTGCTGAGTGGTAGTGCGTAGTGCAGACTGGTAGTGCGTAGTGCAGAGTGGTAGTGCGTAGTGCAGAGTGGTAGTGCGTAGTGCAGAGTGCAGAGTGGTAGTGCAGAGTGGTAGTGCGTAGTGCAGAGTGGTAGTGCGTAGTGCAGAGTGCAGAGTGGTAGTGCAGAGTGGTAGTGCGTAGTGCAGAGTGTTAGTGCGTAGTGCAGAGTGGTAGTGCGTAGTGCAGAGTGGTAGTGCGTAGTGCAGAGTGGTAGTGCGTAGTGCAGAGTGGTAGTGCGTAGTGCAGAGTGGTAGTGCGTAGTGCAGAGTGGTACTGCAGAGTGCAGAGTGGTAGTGCGTAGTGCAGAGTGCAGAGTGGTAGTGCAGAGTGCAGAGTGGTAGTGCGTAGTGCATAGTGCAGAGTGGTAGTGCGTAGTGCAGAGTGGTAGTGCGTAGTGCAGAGTGCAGAGTGGTAGTGCGTAGTTCAGAGTGGTAGTGCAGAGTGCAGAATGGTAGTGCAGAGTGGTAGTGCAGAGTGCAGAGTGGTAGTGCGTAGTGCAGTGGTAGTGCGTAGTGCAGAGTGGTAGTGCAGAGTGCAGAGTGGTAGTGCGTAGTGCAGAGTGGTAGTGCGTAGTGCAGAGTGGTAGTGCGTAGTGCAGAGTGGTAGTGCGTAGTGCAGAGTGGTAGTGCGTAGTGCAGAGTGGTAGTGCGTAGTGCAGAGTGGTAGTGCGTAGTGCAGAGTGGTAGTGCGTAGTGCAGAGTGGTAGTGCGTAGTGCAGAGTGGTAGTGCGTAGTGCAGAGTGGTAGTGCGTAGTGCAGAGTGGTAGTGCGTAGTGCAGAGTGGTAGTGCGTAGTGCAGAGTGGTAGTGCATAGTGCAGAGTGGTAGTGCGTAGAGCAGAGTGGTAGTGCGTAGTGCAGAGTGGTAGTGCAGAGTGGTAGTGCGTAGTGCAGAGTGGTAGTGCGTAGTGCAGAGTGGTAGTGCGTAGTGCAGAGTGGTAGTGCGTAGTGCAGAGTGGTAGTGCGTAGTGCAGAGTGGTAGTGCGTAGTGCAGAGTGGTAGTGCGTAGTGCAGAGTGGTAGTGCAGAGTGGTAGTGCAGAGTGGTAGTGCAGAGTGGTAGTGCAGAGTGGTAGTGCAGAGTGCGTAGTGCAGAGTGCAGAGTGCGTAGTGCGTAGTGCAGAGTGGTAGTGCGTAGTGCAGAGTGGTAGTGCGTAGTGCAGAGTGGTAGTGCGTAGTGCAGAGTGGTAGTGCGTAGTGCAGAGTGCAGAGTGGTAGTGCATATTGCAGAGTGGTAGTGCGTAGTGCAGAGTGGTAGTGCGTAGTGCAGAGTGGTAGTGCGTAGTGCAGAGTGGTAGTGCGTAGTGCAGAGTGGTAGTGCAGAGTGCCGAGTGGTAGTGCAGAGTGGGAGTGCAGAGTGGTAGTGCGTAGTGCAGAGTGGTAGTGCGTAGTGCAGAGTGGTAGTGCAGAGTGCAGAGTGGTAGTGCAGAGTGCAGAGTGGTAGTGCAGAGTGCAGAGTGGTAGTGCGTAGGGCAGAGTGGTAGTGCGTAGTGCAGAGTGGTAGTGCGTAGTGCAGAGTGGTAGTGCGTAGTGCAGAGTGGTAGTGCAGAGTGGTAGTGCAGAGTGCGTAGTGCAGAGTGCAGAGTGCGTAGTGCAGAGTGGTAGTGCGTAGTGCAGAGTGGTAGTGCGTAGTGCAGAGTGGTAGTGCGTAGTGCAGAGTGGTAGTGCGTAGTGCAGAGTGCAGAGTGGTAGTGCATATTGCAGAGTGGTAGTGCGTAGTGCAGAGTGGTAGTGCGTAGTGCAGAGTGGTAGTGCGTAGTGCAGAGTGGTAGTGCGTAGTGCAGAGTGGTAGTGCAGAGTGCCGAGTGGTAGTGCAGAGTGGGAGTGCAGAGTGGTAGTGCGTAGTGCAGAGTGGTAGTGCGTAGTGCAGAGTGGTAGTGCAGAGTGCAGAGTGGTAGTGCAGAGTGGTAGTGCAGAGTGCAGAGTGGTAGTGCGTAGGGCAGAGTGGTAGTGCGTAGTGCAGAGTGGTAGTGCGTAGTGCAGAGTGGTAGTGCGTAGTGCAGAGTGGTAGTGCGTAGTGCAGAGTGGTAGTGCGTAGTGCAGAGTGCAGAGTGGTAGTGCGTAGTGCAGAGTGGTAGTGCGTAGTGCAGAGTGGTAGTGCGTAGTGCAGAGTGGTAGTGCGTAGTGCAGAGTGGTAGTGCGTAGTGCAGAGTGGTAGTGCGTAGTGCAGAGTGCAGAGTGGTAGTGCAGAGTGGTAGTGCAGAGTGGTAGTGCGTAGTGCAGAGTGGTAGTGCAGAGTGGTAGTGCGTAGTGCAGAGTGGTAGTGCGTAGTGCAGAGTGGTAGTGCGTAGTGCAGAGTGGTAGTGCGTAGTGCAGAGTGGTAGTGCATAGTGCAGAGTGGTAGTGCATAGTGCAGAGTGGTAGTGCAGAGTGGTAGTGCGTAGAGCAGAGTGGTAGTGCGTAGAGCAGAGTGGTAGTGCGTAGTGCAGAGTGGTAGTGCGTAGTGCAGAGTGGTAGTGCGTAGTGCAGAGTGGTAGTGCGTAGTGCAGAGTGGTAGTGCGTAGTGCAGAGTGGTAGTGCAGAGTGGTAGTGCGTAGTGCAGAGTGGTAGTGCAGAGTGGTAGTGCATAGTGCAGAGTGGTAGTGCAGAGTGGTAGTGCGTAGTGCAGAGTGGTAGTGCGTAGTGCAGAGTGGTAGTGCATAGTGCAGAGTGGTAGTGCATAGTGCAGAGTGGTAGTGCAGAGTGGTAGTGCGTAGAGCAGAGTGGTAGTGCGTAGAGCAGAGTGGTAGTGCGTAGTGCAGAGTGGTAGTGCGTAGTGCAGAGTGGTGGTGCGTAGTGCAGAGTGGTAGTGCGTAGTGCAGAGTGGTAGTGCGTAGTGCAGAGTGGTAGTGCAGAGTGGTAGTGCGTAGTGCAGAGTGGTAGTGCAGAGTGGTAGTGCAGAGTGCGTAGTGCAGAGTGCGTAGTGCAGAGTGGTAGTGCGTAGATCAGAGTGGTAGTGCGTAGTGCAGAGTGGTAGTGCGTAGTGCAGAGTGGTAGTGCGTAGTGCAGAGTGCAGAGTGGTAGTGCAGAGTGGTAGTGCAGAGTGGTAGTGCATAGTGCAGAGTGGTAGTGCGTAGTGCAGAGTGGTAGTGCATAGTGCAGAGTGGTAGTGCATAGTGCAGAGTGGTAGTGCAGAGTGGTAGTGCGTAGAGCAGAGTGGTAGTGCGTAGAGCAGAGTGGTAGTGCGTAGTGCAGAGTGGTAGTGCGTAGTGGTAGTGCGTAGTGCAGGGTGGTAGTGCGTAGTGCAGAGTGGTAGTGCAGAGTGGTAGTGCGTAGTGCAGAGTGGTAGTGCAGAGTGGTAGTGCAGAGTGCGTAGTGCAGAGTGCGTAGTGCAGAGTGGTAGTGCGTAGTGCAGAGTGGTAGTGCGTAGTGCAGAGTGGTAGTGCGTAGTGCAGAGTGGTATTGCGTAGTGCAGAGTGGTATTGCGTAGTGCAGAGTGGTAGTGCGTAGTGCAGAGTGGTAGTGCAGAGTGGTAGTGCGTAGTGCAGAGTGGTAGTGCGTAGTGCAGAGTGGTAGTGCAGAGTGGTAGTGCAGAGTGCAGAGTGGTAGTGCAGAGTGCAGAGTGGTAGTGCAGAGTGGTAGTGCAGAGTGCAGAGTGGTAGTGCAGAGTGGTAGTGCGTAGTGCAGAGTGGTAGTGCGTAGTGCAGAGTGGTAGTATGTAGTGCAGAGTGGTAGTGCAGAGTGGTAGTGCAGAGTGCAGAGTGGTAGTGCAGAGTGGTAGTGCAGAGTGGTAGTGCGTAGTGCAGAGTGGTAGTGCAGAGTGGTAGTGCGTAGTGCAGAGTGGTAGTGCAGGTAGTGCGTAGTGCAGAGTGGTAGTGCATAGTGCAGAGTGGTAGTGCAGAGTGGTAGTGCGTAGTGCGTAGTGCAGAGTGCGTAGTGCGTAGTGCAGAGTGGTAGTGCGTAGTGCAGAGTGGTAGTGCGTAGTGCAGAGTGGCAGTGCATAGTGCAGAGTGGTAGTGCGTAGTGCAGAGTGGTAGTGCAGAGTGGTAGTGCGTAGTGCATAGTGCAGAGTGCGTAGTGCGGAGTGGTAGTGCGTAGTGCAGAGTGGTAGTGCAGAGTGGTAGTGCGTAGTGCAGAGTGGTAGTGCGTAGTGCAGAGTGGTAGTGCGTAGTGCAGAGTGGTAGTGCAGAGTGGTAGTGCGTAGTGCAGAGTGGTAGTGCGTAGTGCAGAGTGGTGGTGCGTAGTGCAGAGTGGTAGTGCGTAGTGCAGAGTGGTAGTGCGTAGTGCAGAGTGGTAGTGCAGAGTGGTAGTGCGTAGTGCAGAGTGGTAGTGCAGAGTGGTAGTGCAGAGTGGTAGTGCAGAGTGCGTAGTGCAGAGTGCGTAGTGCAGAGTGGTAGTGCGTAGTGCAGAGTGGTAGTGCGTAGTGCAGAGTGGTAGTGCGTAGTGCAGAGTGGTAGTGCGTAGTGCAGAGTGCAGAGTGGTAGTGCAGAGTGGTAGTGCAGAGTGCAGAGTGGTAGTGCGTAGTGCAGAGTGGTAGTGCATAGTGCAGAGTGGTAGTGCATAGTGCAGAGTGGTAGTGCAGAGTGGTAGTGCGTAGAGCAGAGTGGTAGTGCGTAGAGCAGAGTGGTAGTGCGTAGTGCAGAGTGGTAGTGCGTAGTGGTAGTGCGTAGTGCAGGGTGGTAGTGCGTAGTGCAGAGTGGTAGTGCAGAGTGGTAGTGCGTAGTGCAGAGTGGTAGTGCAGAGTGGTAGTGCAGAGTGGTAGTGCAGAGTGGTAGTGCAGAGTGGTAGTGCAGAGTGGTAGTGCAGAGTGGTAGTGCGTAGTGCAGAGTGGTAGTGCGTAGTGCAGAGTGGTAGTGCAGAGTGGTAGTGCAGAGTGGTAGTGCAGAGTGCAGAGTGGTAGTGCAGAGTGGTAGTGCAGAGTGGTAGTGCGTAGTGCAGAGTGGTAGTGCGTAGTGCAGAGTGGTAGTGCGTAGTGCAGAGTGGTAGTGCGTAGTGCAGAGTGGTAGTGCGTAGTGCAGAGTGGTAGTGCGTAGTGCAGAGTGGTAGTGCGTAGTGCAGAGTGGTAGTGCGTAGTGCAGAGTGGTAGTGCGTAGTGCAGAGTGGTAGTGCGTAGTGCAGAGTGGTAGTGCGTAGTGCAGAGTGGTAGTGCAGAGTGGTAGTGCGTAGTGCAGAGTGGTAGTGCAGAGTGGTAGTGCGTAGTGCGTAGTGCAAAGTGCGTAGTGCAGAGTGGTAGTGCGTAGTGCAGAGTGGTAGTGCGTAGTGCAGAGTGGTAGTGCGTAGTGCAGAGTGGTAGTGCGTAGTGCAGAGTGGTAGTGCGTAGTGCAGAGTGGTAGTGCATAGTGCAGAGTGGTAGTGCAGAGTGGTAGTGCGTAGTGCAGAGTGGTAGTGCGTAGTGCAGAGTGGTAGTGCGTAGTGCAGAGTGGTAGTGCGTAGTGCAGAGTGGTAGTGCATAGTGCAGAGTGGTAGTGCGTAGTGCAGAGTGGTAGTGCAGAGTGGTAGTGCGTAGTGCGTAGTGCAGAGTGCGTAGTGCGGAGTGGTAGTGCGTAGTGCAGAGTGGTAGTGCGTAGTACAGAGTGGTAGTGCATAGTGCAGAGTGGTAGTGCGTAGTGCAGAGTGGTAGTGCGTAGTGCAGAGTGGTAGTGCGTAGTGCAGAGTGGTAGTGCAGAGTGGTAGTGCAGAGTGGTAGTGCAGAGTGGTAGTGCGTAGTGCAGAGTGGTAGTGCGTAGTGCAGAGTGGTAGTGCAGAGTGCAGAGTGGTAGTGCAGAGTGCAGAGTGGTAGTGCAGAGTGCAGAGTGGTAGTGCAGAGTGGTAGTGCGTAGTGCAGAGTGGTAGTGCGTAGTGCAGAGTGGTAGTGCGTAGTGCAGAGTGGTAGTGCAGAGTGGTAGTGCGTAGTGCAGAGTGGTAGTGCGTAGTGCAGAGTGGTAGTGCGTAGTGGTAGTGCGTAGTGCAGAGTGGTAGTGCGTAGTGCAGAGTGGTAGTGCGTAGTGCAGAGTGGTAGTGCAGAGTGGTAGTGCAGAGTGCAGAGTGGTAGTGCGTAGTGCAGAGTGGTAGTGCAGAGTGCAGAGTGGGAGTGCAGAGTGGTAGTGCGTAGTGCAGAGTGGTAGTGCGTAGTGCAGAGTGGTAGTGCAGTGTGGTAGTGCGTAGTGCAGAGTGGTAGTGCGTAGTGCAGAGTGGTAGTGCGTAGTGCAGAGTGGTAGTGCGTAGTGCAGAGTGGTAGTGCGTAGTGCAGAGTGGTAGTGCAGAGTGGTAGTGCGTAGTGCAGAGTGGTAGTGCGTAGTGCATAGTGCAGAGTGGTAGTGCGTAGTGCAGAGTGGTAGTGCAGAGTGGTAGTGCAGAGTGGTAGTGCAGAGTGCAGAGTGGTAGTGCAGAGTGGTAGTGCAGAGTGGTAGTGCGTAGTGCAGAGTGGTAGTGCGTAGTGCAGAGTGGTAGTGCGTAGTGCAGAGTGGTAGTGCGTAGTGCAGAGTGGTAGTGCAGAGTGGTAGTGCGTAGTGCAGAGTGGTAGTGCAGAGTGGTAGTGCGTAGTGCGTAGTGCAAAGTGCGTAGTGCAGAGTGGTAGTGCGTAGTGCAGAGTGGTAGTGCGTAGTGCAGAGTGGTAGTGCGTAGTGCAGAGTGGTAGTGCGTAGTGCAGAGTGGTAGTGCGTAGTGCAGAGTGGTAGTGCGTAGTGCAGAGTGGTAGTGCGTAGTGCAGAGTGGTAGTGCAGAGTGGTAGTGCAGAGTGCAGAGTGGTAGTGCAGAGTGCAGAGTGGTAGTGCAGAGTGCAGAGTGGTAGTGCAGAGTGCAGAGTGGTAGTGCAGAGTGGTAGTGCGTAGTGCAGAGTGGTAGTGCGTAGTGCAGAGTGGTAGTGCGTAGTGCAGAGTGGTAGTGCGTAGTGCAGAGTGGTAGTGCGTAGTGCAGAGTGGTAGTGCGTAGTGCAGAGTGGTAGTGCGTAGTGCAGAGTGGTAGTGCGTAGTGCAGAGTGGTAGTGCGTAGTGCAGAGTGGTAGTGCGTAGTGCAGAGTGGTAGTGCAGAGTGGTAGTGCGTAGTGCAGAGTGGTAGTGCAGAGTGGTAGTGCAGAGTGGTAGTGCGTAGTGCAGAGTGGTAGTGCGTAGTGCAGAGTGGTAGTGCGTAGTGCAGAGTGGTAGTGCAGAGTGGTAGTGCGTAGTGCAGAGTGGTAGTGCGTAGTGCAGAGTGGTAGTGCATAGTGCAGAGTGGTAGTGCGTAGTGCAGAGTGGTAGTGCGTAGTGCAGAGTGCAGAGTGGTAGTGCAGAGTGGTAGTGCGTAGTGCAGAGTGGTAGTGCATAGTGCAGAGTGCAGAGTGGTAGTGCAGAGTGGTAGTGTGTAGTGCAGAGTGTTAGTGCGTAGTGCAGAGTGTTAGTGCGTAGTGCAGAGTGGTAGTGCGTAGTGCAGAGTGGTAGTGCGTAGTGCAGAGTGGTAGTGCGTAGTGCAGAGTGGTAGTGCGTAGTGCAGAGTGGTAGTGCGTAGTGCAGAGTGGTACTGCAGAGTGCAGAGTGGTAGTGCGTAGTGCAGAGTGCAGAGTGGTAGTGCAGAGTGCAGAGTGGTAGTGCATAGTGCAGAGTGGTAGTGCGTAGTGCAGAGTGGTAGTGCGTAGTGCAGAGTGCAGAGTGGTAGTGCGTAGTTCAGAGTGGTAGTGCAGAGTGCAGAATGGTAGTGCGTAGTGCAGAGTGGTAGTGCAGAGTGGTAGTGCGTAGTGCAGAGTGGTAGTGCGTAGTGCAGAGTGGTAGTGCAGAGTGCAGAGTGGTAGTGCGTAGTGCAGAGTGGTAGTGCGTAGTGCAGAGTGGTAGTGCGTAGTGCAGAGTGGTAGTGCGTAGTGCAGAGTGGTAGTGGTAGTGCAGAGTGGTAGTGCGTAGTGCAGAGTGGTAGTGCGTAGTGCAGAGTGGTAGTGCGTAGTGCAGAGTGGTAGTGCGTAGTGCAGAGTGGTAGTGCGTAGAGCAGAGTGGTAGTGCGTAGTGCAGAGTGGTAGTGCATAGTGCAGAGTGGTAGTGCGTAGTGCAGAGTGGTAGTGCGTAGTGCAGAGTGGTAGTGCGTAGTGCAGAGTGGTAGTGCGTAGTGCAGAGTGGTAGTGCGTAGTGCAGAGTGGTAGTGCGTAGTGCAGAGTGGTAGTGCAGAGTGGTAGTGCAGAGTGGTAGTGCAGAGTGGTAGTGCAGAGTGCGTAGTGCAGAGTGCAGAGTGCGTAGTGCAGAGTGGTAGTGCAGAGTGCAGAGTGGTAGTGCGTAGTGCAGAGTGGTAGTGCGTAGTGCAGAGTGGTAGTGCGTAGTGCAGAGTGCAGAGTGGTAGTGCATATTGCAGAGTGGTAGTGCGTAGTGCAGAGTGGTAGTGCGTAGTGCAGAGTGGTAGTGCGTAGTGCAGAGTGGTAGTGCGTAGTGCAGAGTGGTAGTGCGTAGTGCAGAGTGGTAGTGCAGAGTGGGAGTGCAGAGTGGTAGTGCGTAGTGCAGAGTGGTAGTGCGTAGTGCAGAGTGGTAGTGCGTAGTGCAGAGTGGTAGTGCAGAGTGCAGAGTGGTAGTGCAGAGTGCAGAGTGGTAGTGCAGAGTGCAGAGTGGTAGTGCGTAGGGCAGAGTGGTAGTGCGTAGTGCAGAGTGGTAGTGCGTAGTGCAGAGTGGTAGTGCGTAGTGCAGAGTGGTAGTGCGTAGTGCAGAGTGGTAGTGCGTAGTGCGTAGTGCAGAGTGGTAGTGCGTAGTGCAGAGTGGTAGTGCGTAGTGCAGAGTGGTAGTGCGTAGTGCAGAGTGGTAGTGCGTAGTGCAGAGTGGTAGTGCGTAGTGCAGAGTGCAGAGTGGTAGTGCAGAGTGGTAGTGCAGAGTGGTAGTGCGTAGTGCAGAGTGGTAGTGCGTAGTGCAGAGTGGTAGTGCGTAGTGCAGAGTGGTAGTGCGTAGTGCAGAGTGGTAGTCCGTAGTGCAGAGTGGTAGTCCGTAGTGCAGAGTGGTAGTGCATAGTGCAGAGTGGTAGTGCAGAGTGGTAGTGCGTAGAGCAGAGTGGTAGTGCGTAGTGCAGAGTGGTAGTGCGTAGTGCAGAGTGGTAGTGCGTAGTGCAGAGTGGTAGTGCGTAGTGCAGAGTGGTAGTGCGTAGTGCAGAGTGGTAGTGCGTAGTGCAGAGTGGTAGTGCGTAGTGCAGAGTGGTAGTGCAGAGTGGTAGTGCGTAGTGCAGAGTGGTAGTGCAGAGTGGTAGTGCGTAGTGCAGAGTGGTAGTGCAGAGTGGTAGTGCAGAGTGCGTAGTGCAGAGTGGTAGTGCGTAGTGCAGAGTGGTAGTGCGTAGTGCAGAGTGGTAGTGCGTAGTGCAGAGTGGTAGTGCGTAGTGCAGAGTGCAGAGTGGTAGTGCAGAGTGGTAGTGCATAGTGCAGAGTGGTAGTGCAGAGTGGTAGTGCGTAGTGCAGAGTGGTAGTGCGTAGTGCAGAGTGGTAGTGCGTAGTGCAGAGTGGTAGTGCATAGTGCAGAGTGGTAGTGCATAGTGCAGAGTGGTAGTGCAGAGTGGTAGTGCGTAGAGCAGAGTGGTAGTGCGTAGAGCAGAGTGGTAGTGCGTAGAGCAGAGTGGTAGTGCGTAGTGCAGAGTGGTAGTGCGTAGTGCAGAGTGGTAGTGCGTAGTGCAGAGTGGTAGTGCAGAGTGGTAGTGCGTAGTGCAGAGTGGTAGTGCGTAGTGCAGAG
Organism: Lissotriton helveticus; assembly: GCF_964261635.1. Taxonomy (NCBI): domain Eukaryota; kingdom Metazoa; phylum Chordata; class Amphibia; order Caudata; family Salamandridae; genus Lissotriton; species Lissotriton helveticus. The sequence continues at coordinate 1,652,967,746 of NC_136059.1, forward strand.
TGGTAGTGCGTAGTGCAGAGTGGTAGTGCAGAGTGGTAGTGCGTAGTGCAGAGTGGTAGTGCAGAGTGCGTAGTGCAGAGTGCGTAGTGCAGAGTGGTAGTGCAGAGTGGTAGTGCGTAGTGCAGAGTGGTAGTGCGTAGTGCAGAGTGGTATTGCGTAGTGCAGAGTGGTAGTGCGTAGTGCAGAGTGGTAGTGCAGAGTGGTAGTGCGTAGTGCAGAGTGGTAGTGCATAGTGCAGAGTGGTAGTGCATAGTGCAGAGTGGTAGTGCAGAGTGGTAGTGCGTAGAGCAGAGTGGTAGTGCGTAGAGCAGAGTGGTAGTGCGTAGAGCAGAGTGGTAGTGCGTAGAGCAGAGTGGTAGTGCGTAGTGCAGAGTGGTGGTGCGTAGTGCAGAGTGGTAGTGCGTAGTGCAGAGTGGTAGTGCAGAGTGGTAGTGCGTAGTGCAGAGTGGTAGTGCAGAGTGGTAGTGCGTAGTGCAGAGTGGTAGTGCAGAGTGGTAGTGCGTAGTGCAGAGTGGTAGTGCAGAGTGGTAGTGCAGAGTGGTAGTGCAGAGTGCGTAGTGCAGAGTGCGTAGTGCAGAGTGGTAGTGCGTAGTGCAGAGTGGTAGTGCGTAGTGCAGAGTGGTAGTGCGTAGTGCAGAGTGCAGAGTGGTAGTGCAGAGTGGTAGTGCAGAGTGGTAGTGCATAGTGCAGAGTGGTAGTGCAGAGTGGTAGTGCGTAGTGCAGAGTGGTAGTGCGTAGTGCAGAGTGGTAGTGCAGAGTGGTAGTGCGTAGTGCAGAGTGGTAGTGCATAGTGCAGAGTGGTAGTGCAGAGTGGTAGTGCGTAGAGCAGAGTGGTAGTGCGTAGAGCAGAGTGGTAGTGCGTAGAGCAGAGTGGTAGTGCGTAGAGCAGAGTGGTAGTGCGTAGAGCAGAGTGGTAGTGCGTAGTGCAGAGTGGTAGTGCGTAGTGCAGAGTGGTAGTGCGTAGTGCAGAGTGGTAGTGCGTAGTGGTAGTGCGTAGTGCAGAGTGGTAGTGCAGAGTGGTAGTGCGTAGTGCAGAGTGGTAGTGCAGAGTGGTAGTGCAGAGTGGTAGTGCAGAGTGCGTAGTGCAGAGTGCGTAGTGCGTAGTGCAGAGTGGTAGTGCGTAGTGCAGAGTGGTAGTGCGTAGTGCAGAGTGGTAGTGCGTAGTGCAGAGTGGTAGTGCGTAGTGCAGAGTGGTATTGCGTAGTGCAGAGTGGTAGTGGTAGTGCGTAGTGCAGAGTGGTAGTGCGTAGTGCAGAGTGGTAGTGCGTAGTGCAGAGTGGTAGTGCAGAGTGGTAGTGCAGAGTGCAGAGTGGTAGTGCAGAGTGCAGAGTGGTAGTGCAGAGTGCAGAGTGGTAGTGCAGAGTGCAGAGTGGTAGTGCAGAGTGGTAGTACGTAGTGCAGAGTGGTAGTGCGTAGTGCAGAGTGGTAGTGCGTAGTGCAGAGTGGTAGTGTGTAGTGCAGAGTGGTAGTGCAGAGTGCAGAGTGGTAGTGCAGAGTGGTAGTGCAGAGTGCAGAGTGGTAGTGCAGAGTGGTAGTGCAGAGTGGTAGTGCAGAGTGGTAGTGCGTAGTGCAGAGTGGTAGTGCAGAGTGGTAGTGCATAGTGCAGAGTGGTAGTGCGTAGTGCAGGTAGTGCAGAGTGGTAGTGCGTAGTGCAGAGTGGTAGTGCATAGTGCAGAGTGGTAGTGCAGAGTGGTAGTGCGTAGTGCGTAGTGCAGAGTGCGTAGTGCGTAGTGCAGAGTGCGTAGTGCGTAGTGCAGAGTGGTAGTGCGTAGTGCAGAGTGGCAGTGCATAGTGCAGAGTGGTAGTGCGTAGTGCAGAGTGGTAGTGCAGAGTGGTAGTGCGTAGTGCATAGTGCAGAGTGCGTAGTGCGGAGTGGTAGTGCGTAGTGCAGAGTTGTAGTGCAGAGTGGTAGTGCGTAGTGCAGAGTGGTAGTGCGTAGTGCAGAGTGGTAGTGCGTAGTGCAGAGTGGTAGTGCGTAGTGCAGAGTGGTAGTGCAGAGTGGTAGTGCGTAGTGCAGAGTGGTAGTGCAGAGTGGTAGTGCGTAGTGCAGAGGCGTAGTGCAGAGTGGTAGTGCGTAGTGCAGAGTGGTAGTGCGTAGTGCAGAGTGGTAGTGCATAGTGCAGAGTGGTAGTGCAGAGTGGTAGTGCGTAGTGCGTAGTGCAGAGTGCAGAGTGCGTAGTGCAGAGTGGTAGTGCGTAGTGCAGAGTGGTAGTGCGTAGTGCAGAGTGGTAGTGCGTAGTGCAGAGTGGTAGTGCGTAGTGCAGAGTGGTAGTGCGTAGTGCAGAGTGGTAGTGCAGAGTGGTAGTGCGGAGTGCGGAGTGCGGAGTGGTAGTGCGTAGTGCAGAGTGGTAGTGCGTAGTACAGAGTGGTAGTGCGTAGTACAGAGTGGTAGTGCGTAGTGCAGAGTGGTAGTGCGTAGTGCAGAGTGGTAGTGCGTAGTGCAGAGTGGTAGTGCGTAGTGCAGAGTGGTAGTGCAGAGTGGTAGTGCAGAGTGGTAGTGCGTAGTGCAGAGTGGTAGTGCGTAGTGCAGAGTGGTAGTGCGTAGTGCAGAGTGGTAGTGCGTAGTGCAGAGTGGTAGTGCAGAGTGGTAGTGCAGAGTGCAGAGTGGTAGTGCAGAGTGCAGAGTGGTAGTGCAAAGTGGTAGTGCGTAGTGCAGAGTGGTAGTGCGTAGTGCAGAGTGGTAGTGCAGAGTGGTAGTACGTAGTGCAGAGTGGTAGTGCGTAGTGCAGAGTGGTAGTGCGTAGTGGTAGTGCGTAGTGCAGAGTGGTAGTGCGTAGTGCAGAGTGGTAGTGCGTAGTGCAGAGTGGTAGTGCAGAGTGGTAGTGCGTAGTGCAGAGTGGTAGTGCAGAGTGCAGAGTGGGAGTGCAGAGTGGTAGTGCGTAGTGCAGAGTGGTAGTGCGTAGTGCAGAGTGGTAGTGCAGTGTGGTAGTGCGTAGTGCAGTGTGGTAGTGCGTAGTGCAGAGTGGTATTGCGTAGTGCAGAGTGGTAGTGCAGAGTGGTAGTGCGTAGTGCAGAGTGGTAGTGCGTAGTGCAGAGTGGTAGTGCAGAGTGGTAGTGCAGAGTGCAGAGTGGTAGTGCAGAGTGGTAGTGCATAGTGCAGAGTGGTAGTGCGTAGTGCAGAGTGGTAGTGCGTAGTGCAGAGTGGTAGTGCGTAGTGCAGAGTGGTAGTGCGTAGTGCAGAGTGGTAGTGCAGAGTGGTAGTGCGTAGTGCAGAGTGGTAGTGCAGAGTGGTAGTGCGTAGTGCGTAGTGCAGAGTGCGTAGTGCAGAGTGGTAGTGCGTAGTGCAGAGTGGTAGTGCGTAGTGCAGAGTGGTAGTGCGTAGTGCAGAGTGGTAGTGCGTAGTGCAGAGTGGTAGTGCAGAGTGGTAGTGCGTAGTGCAGAGTGGTAGTGCGTAGTGCAGAGTGGTAGTGCGTAGTGCAGAGTGGTAGTGCGTAGTGCAGAGTGGTAGTGCGTAGTGCAGAGTGGTAGTGCAGAGTGGTAGTGCGTAGTGCAGAGTGGTAGTGCAGAGTGCAGAGTGGTAGTGCAGAGTGCAGAGTGGTAGTGCAGAGTGCAGAGTGGTAGTGCAGAGTGGTAGTGCAGAGTGCAGAGTGGTAGTGCAGAGTGGTAGTGCGTAGTGCAGAGTGGTAGTGCGTAGTGCAGAGTCGTAGTGCAGAGTGGTAGTGCGTAGTGCAGAGTGGTAGTGCGTAGTGCAGAGTGGTAGTGCGTAGTGCAGAGTGGTAGTGCGTAGTGCAGAGTGGTAGTGCGTAGTGCAGAGTGGTAGTGCGTAGTGCAGAGTGGTAGTGCAGAGTGCAGAGTGGTAGTGCAGAGTGGTAGTGCGTAGTGCAGAGTGGTAGTGCGTAGTGCAGAGTGGTAGTGCGTAGTGCAGAGTGGTAGTGCGTAGTGCAGAGTGGTAGTGCGTAGTGCAGAGTGGTAGTGCGTAGTGCAGAGTGGTAGTGCGTAGTGCAGAGTGGTAGTGCGTAGTGCAGAGTGGTAGTGCGTAGTGCAGAGTGGTAGTGCGTAGTGCAGAGTGGTAGTGCGTAGTGCAGAGTGGTAGTGCAGAGTGGTAGTGCGTAGTGCAGAGTGGTAGTGCAGAGTGCAGAGTGGTAGTGCAGAGTGGTAGTGCAGAGTGCAGAGTGGTAGTGCAGAGTGCAGAGTGGTAGTGCAGAGTGCAGAGTGGTAGTGCAGAGTGGTAGTGCGTAGTGCAGAGTGGTAGTGCGTAGTGCAGAGTGGTAGTGCGTAGTGCAGAGTGGTAGTGCGTAGTGCAGAGTGGTAGTGCGTAGTGCAGAGTGGTAGTGCGTAGTGCAGAGTGGTAGTGCAGAGTGCGTAGTGCAGAGTGCGTAGTGCGTAGTGCCAAGTGCGTAGTGCAGAGTGGTAGTGCGTAGTGCAGAGTGGTAGTGCGTAGTGCAGAGTGGTAGTGCGTAGTGCAGAGTGGTAGTAGTGCAGAGTGCAGAGTGGTAGTAGTGCAGAGTGCAGAGTGGTAGTGCAGAGTGCAGAGTGGTAGTGCAGAGTGGTAGTGCAGAGTTCAGAGTGGTAGTGCAGAGTGGTAGTGCAGAGTGGTAGTGCAGAGTGCAGATTGGTAGTGCAGAGTGCAGATTGGTAGTGCAGAGTGCAGATTGGTAGTGCAGAGTGCAGATTGAGAGTGCAGAGTGCAGATTGGTAGTGCAGAGTGCAGAGTGGTAGTGCAGAGTTCCTAAAACACATTGCCATTTACAATGCCATTATCTCTAACTTAAAACAAACCCGAGCCCTAATGCATTCCTAATGCTTGTTTAAAGTTTGTTGTCTGACATTTAATGCACTTCAGGGTCAGGGTCCAATGTATTTGCAAAATAAACTGAAAAAAACATGTCCCGATCCGTCCATTGAGGTCTACCTCGCGTCAGTTACTGCATTTACCCTGTATCAGACTTCATAGGTCAGGGGACATGGCTTTTTCTTACCTGGCCCCCAAATACTGGAATAGCCTCCCACAATCTCTGCGAGAGATTCCATCTTACCGAGTATTCAGGAAACAACTAAAGGCATTCCTGTATTAAGGTTCCCTCCACCCTAGCTGTTCCTTCCCTGGTGTTACTCTGAGTAAAGCCCCGAGATGCTATACAAGAATACCTAACATAACATAACATAAAAATGCTCATAGAGAAGTCATCTCCAGAGCCCAGTGAAAGCAAAGTGAGTCCAAGGGTCAGTTGGATGACCTCCTGTTCACAGCACAGAGCCTTAACAGCTTAGAGGCCTGCTGGGCAAGTTGGTAACCCAAACTCTTCAGACAAGCAGCAACTGCAGCTGTGCAGAACCAGAGACCAGTACCCGATGCACAAAGTTGCACGCGAGTTCGCTGAGCCAGGGAGAGTCGTCGAAGTCAGCTTGGTCACCCAGAAGCTGAGTTAACGCCCAGGGAATGATTTGACTGTGGCAGTAATACTGGGCATCTGGTAGCCCAGGGTGACTCACAGATAGGACTTTGAAGGACGTCAACCCTGTGACCCATACAGCCTCACCCTCTTTGCGAACCTAGGAGTAACTGTAGGAAGACTCCCATCGACCGCATCGCACCACAGCATCCTTGAGCATCTTCAGCATCCTTTATCTCTTGCATCAGGACCACTTCCAATTCAATCCATTGCAAAGGGGATAAAATGCCTGGAACTGTCTGGAGACCGCTTCTCCTGTAAAGGTAACTGAATCTGCAAGCCTTGCTGGTCCCATGATTGGTTCCCTTCTGAAGTTAGTTAACGAAAGAGACTCTGAGTGACCGCAATACAACATACCCAACGTTTTATCGAGATTCTATGTGTCAAATTTGTTACATTTGTCAATGTTTCTTCGCGATTGCGTAAAATTGTTTGATATTTGATACCTTTTAAATTCTATATCTCCTGAACCCTCCAGTGGATCTTTTTCACTGTGGTGTCTAGAATACATAAAAATACAGTCTATTTTTATAAATTGGTGTCGAATTTCTTTGGTGTCTAGTCGATTTTTTAAAATTGTTTTGGTGCTATTTAAATGCTTTACATTTGTTCCTTTGTGTAAGCCTTGCAGCTCAGAACCACAGCTCCCCAGGGTTGAGCCAAAGGTTTGGCAAATGAAACATACTGGTCCTAAAGGGGTTGGTAAGTGTTTTACACAGTAAAGTCACACAACCACATCATATTTGGGTTTGGGTTCCAGAGTAGCATGCTAGCCGCCAAAAAATGCTTCAACACCTCGTCAGAGGGGTAGCAAATGCTATATAAATGCAAACCCTTCCCTCTTCTATCCCTCCACTATCCTTTTACAATCTACATAACAGACTAACATGTCCACCGCTCAAATTAATTTTCATATTTCCCTATACTAATTTCCCACTAATCCTGTTTGGGTTCCAGCGTAGCGTGCTACTTGCCAAAAAAGGGCTTAAATACCTCTTTAGGGGTAGTAAGCTCTATATAAATGCAATTGCAATACAATAAAATACACCCCATTTTCTCACACTTGTGATTGTCCTGAGAATGACCCTTACCCAAGAATGAGGGCCTATACTCTACAAACCCATCTCTACATCTGTAATATCTATGCACACACATCAACCCCTTCGAGGGGGTCCAGGTGCCGCGTCACTAATCGCAGGTAAAGGTAACAGGAGTAAAACCCATAGACCGAGTTGAGATCTGGGTGTACATGTGTAAAGGCAACAATATCTCAACCGTATTTAGTAGGACGGACAAATAAAGGCGTATGTACAAAACATTTCAAAAGAAAATGAATAAGGGAAGAGAGACTATAATTTTAGTTTTTTGGAAGTGCATATAGCGTCATATATTTTGAAAAAAACATTTCATACCCAACAGTTTAGAACAGCACTGTGGGCACAAAATGCAGAGGCTACCCTGGGGGGGGGGGGCATTGTGCATTGGTGATAGTGAAGCAAAGAGTGACGATGCAAGTGACAGGTGGGTATATGCAGCGAGAGACGCAAGGTGAAATTTGTGAAAAAACAATATATACAGAGTCAATGGTTCTTGCTCAAATAAATGGGTAATGATAGTTAGTGTAGGGAACCAAGGTAGGAGATGCGCCACGAGTCGTGCTGTAGGTGTACCCACCTACAGTGCGACTTGTGGCGCATCTCTTCCATTATTCATGTTCTTTTGTAATTTTTTGTGCATACGCCTTTATTTGTCCCTCCTACTAAATCCAGTTGAGATATTGTTGCATTTACGCTTCACTTATTGCTGCACCTGTTATTCTGTCACTCTCCCTGCGAGCAACAACAATCCATGGCATATATGTGCTTTGTAAAATTAATTGTAACAATATCGATCCCATAAACGTTCCTTAAGTTACTAATGTGAATGCCATCTTATTTCTTTTTCCTAAAAGAATGGTACTGCTTGGACATTATAATTGTCATGTGTGATACATGTGCTGCCTGACACCACCAGCAAAAGTAAGTCTTGACTGCTCCAGTACGCTACCCCGTAAAAGTCAAAATCCAACTAGGCAGTTGCTTTGCAATTCATGGAGCTTGCAGTAGCTTTTGGCTTTTATTGTACTGGGGAAAATGGCAGTGCTTGTCACTAGGATTGCCAGATTGGCCTCCTGAGCTCCAGAGACCATGAAGAACTGTTATTGTTATTGTTAATTTTGACTTGTATAGTGCCAAATCACCGTCAGGTCTCTAGGCGCTTGACACAAGTGGGAAGGGGCGACAGCTGAGTAGAAGGAGATACGTGCGGCGGCTGAACCTACGCACTGCTTAGGGCTTCCTTAAACAGGAGCGTTTTTAATGATTTCCGGAAATGCAGCAGATTAGATTCTTTGCGAAGATCAGGGGTGTGGAATTTAATAAAATATCTACTTGTCCATGGGGCAGGCTGCTTAATAAATCTACTTGTCCAGTAACAAAATCCACTTGTCCTTTGTGCCATGTAATGCAGCAACAAATTACGCAGCAATCTCATTATATAAGAGTTCTGATATAGCCTCTCTGATTATACCAGGGTTCATACCATAGTAGTGTTTGAATACTAGCTATTCCCTTATGCTGCTATGTTTCTGCAGGTCTACATACTGGGGCTATAAGCAATACTGAGTAAAAAATAAGAGAGGTACCCCTTAATTAAGGTCAAGGGAAATAGGGTTCACCAACCAATATAAAAGAGAGATTCCCTTGTTCAAGGGAATCTCTCTTTTATATTGGCTATAAGCAATACTTCCAGGGTTGGAATGCCCTTTTTAGTCTGTGCAAACCTACTAACTTGCATGTTTTAAGGGTTTTCACAAATTCTTCTCTAATCATTTCCCATACTGAGAACGGTTGGACATTTGCTACTGACAGTGGCAGACTTAAAACTTCTTCCAGGGTTGGGAAAAAAGTGGTTGGAGGAAAAGTGAACTTGAAACCATTCAGATTTTCACTTAAGCAAATCTACACCTGCATATTTGCTCATGCTAAAATGCAGTTTACAAATATTTTCTGGGAGTACTATTTCTTGGCCTACTTCTGTAAATTCTGGTGAATTCATGGAAACTGTACATATGCACTTAATGCAAGGATATATACCATGGATGTACTTTTGAGACTTTCTTTAATAATTGGGCCTCTAATTAGGCCTGGCGTTAACCAGGACCTTTTGTTTTGGTTTTTATTCTGTCTCTCTCCGTCTGTCTATCAGCTGGCGTCCCTGTAAGTGACAGTATTTTGCTCTTTTAGAAGAAGCATATTGACACACAAAGTAGTTTTGTTCAGTGCCCAGAACCGTTGTGGCAATGTGTGCTGAGACCATCATTTTTTGTTTTGCTTTTGCCAATGCTTGTTAGAATGGTGAGGACCCAGCAGCTCCCACACTATTAAGGTTTTACAAAAACCATGCCTAAACAAGTCACGACTTGACAAAACCAAAAGGCTGACCACCAATTTAAGACCCACTAGCTTTGCCAATGCTTGTTTGTGCTTGTTTTCCATATTTGTATTTAAACTGGTTACACTGATATTCTATTCTGAATATGTTTCGGAAATACTAACATACATCAACATGTTACTAAATGATGCTGCAAAGATACGGTACCTAAAATCTTACAGTAGTTTAGCTAAATGTTTTCTTTTCTTACATACATTTTTTTGTAAACGTTTTATTTTGAAAGCAAAGAATCATCACTCTTGCTTTCAAGCTTCTTCAAATATTTGCATATAATCAGAGAGCATTCTGGGTGCATTATACAGAGCCTCATATTATTAAAAATTGAAAAAATTAGCCACAATGTGGTAGTGTAAACTGGCAGCCAAAGTGTTGGTGCAGCAGGGGGTTGGGCCTACTTGTCCCAAGGACAAAATGCACATTAAAACTTGTTGCCCTTGACCCCAAACAATATGTCCCGGGCGTCGGGCTATAGGAATTCTACATCCCTGGAAGATACTCCGGTAGTTTGTTCCAGATCTGTGGGACCAACACAGAAAAGGATCTCCCTCCCTTGGGCTGACAATCACATTTAATGACCACAAGGCATTGCATCATGTGAATGGACACATTGTTCCAGTTTCTGCTAGTGCACTCACTCACTGGGTGCACCAAGGGCAAATCAAGGCTGTCCACCCTGTTACAAACAAGTATTGGCAAAGCCAATTGAGTTCACCTATGCGAGAGCTATTGGCATTGCCAATGTGTTTTAGCCATGTTGTACATCAGCGTGACTGCTGTTGAGCATGGTTAAATGTTTGTGGCATAGAGGAGAATTGCATGGAGTAGCATGTCATGTCGTAGAGTGGTGTGCTGTAGAGTAGTGTGTCACAGCGTCGTAGAATTCAGTGGCATAGATTAGAGTGATGCAGAGTAGACTTGAGTAGTGTAGAGTGCAGTGGCATAGAGTGGTGCAGAGTAGAATAGAGTGGCATAGAGTTCAGTGGTATAGAGTGGAGTGCTGCAGAGTAGAGTGCAGCGGCATACGATGCAGTGATGCAGAGAAGAGTGGTGTATAGTGTAGTAGCTTAGAGTGCAGTAGTACAGAGTAGAGTGGCATAGAGTTCAGTGGCAAGAGAGTGCAGTGTTGCAAAGTAGAGTGTCGTAGAGTAGAGTACAGTGGCATAGAGTAGAGTGGTGCAGTGGCATCGAGTGCAATGTTGGAGAGTTCAGTGTTGGAGAGCACAGTGTTGCAAAGTAGAGTGTCATAGAATGCAGTGGCGTACTATAGAGTGGTGTAGAGTTGAATGGCAGAGAGTACAGTGGTGCACAGTAAAATAGAGTGGCATAGAGTTCAGTGATGTAGAGTGCAATGGTGTAGAGTGGCATAGAGTGCAGTGGCATAGTGTTGCAGAGTAGAGTATAGTGGCATAGAGTACAGTGGTGCAGAGTAAATTGGCATAGAGTGAATAGCATAGAATGCATTGGTTTTGAGTCGAGTGATGTAGAATGGAGTGGTTTAGAGTACGGTGGTGTAGAGTAGAGTGGCGTAGATCAGTGATGTAGAGTGGAGTAGAGTGCCATAAAGTGCAGTGGCATAGCGTGGATTGTTTGAGTGAAGTGGTGTAGAGTTGAGTGGTACAGGGTAGAGTGCAGTGGCATTGGCATAGAGTGCAGTGTTGCAGACTAGAGTGGTGTGTTGTGGCAAAGAGTGTAGTGGCATAGAGTGGCGTGCACTGGCATAGAGTTGAATTGCTCAGAGTGGAGTAGAGAGCAGTAAAGTGCAGTGGCTTAGAGTGGATTGTTTGGGTAGCGTGAAGTGGCCTAGGGTTTAGTGGTGCGGGGTATAGTGCATTGGCATTGAGTGCAGTGGCGTAAAGTGGAGTGCTGCGGTATAGAGTAGATTGTTTAAGAGTAGAGTCAAGTGGCGTGGAGAGATGTAGGGTAGAGTGCAGTGGTGTAGAGTACAGTGCAGTGGTGCAGAGTGGAGTAGAATCGCATAGAGCGGAGTGGTACAGAGTAGAGTGCATTGGTTTAGAGTGCAGTGGCATAGATTACAGTACTGCAGAGTAGAGTGGCATAAATTAGAGTGGCCTAAACTGAAGTGGTGCAGAGTGTAGTGACGAAGAGTGCTGTAGCACAGAGTGGCATAGAGGGCATTAGTATAAAGTAGAGTGGTGCTTAGTAGAGTAGAGAGGTGTAGAGTTCAGTAGTGTAGAATGGAGTGGTGCAGAGTAGAGGGGCTAAGTGTGGAGTGCAGTGGCATGGAGTGGTACAGAGTGCCATAAAATGGAGTACACATGGTGTGGTAATGCACTGCCATTACAGAAAACACATGTTGAATTTAAATGACCATTGCATTTGCACAGACATACAGTTTTACTGATAAAAGTATATAGCGCACAAAGGATAATGTGTCGAAATGTCATCACCTAGTGTACTGAATTGCTTTGACCGTATCAAAATATTTGTTTCCACCACACTTCAGAATTGCAAAAAAAAGTTCTTCATTTGTGCTTTTCTAATTCTGATATAATCTCAGATATCTGCAGTTCATTTACAGAAATATAAATTTTGTTGTGAGCTAGAAAAAAGATACCATAAAAGGCATCCGTGGTATGATAGTTGTTCGCCTGAGAAACCCAGGTAGTCTTTATTTTAATTGTAGAAACTGAAAAGGAGAGTTGCTTTGGGATCATATTCTTCTAGATAGTAATTTGTGTACGTTACGTGCTTCACAAAGGACGAACATGCCCCCCTGAATGTATATTCTATGCTCTGTTTGTTCCCAATTTACCACGGGCGTGCAGTATCTTAAGCGTTTGGTTTTGACTTTATGGCTGATGTCTAGAGGCAAAATATGAGAGCATTTATACCCAAAGCTGATCTTAAAGGAAAGCATCACGTTCGGGGGACGATTGTGGCTATTATTTTACGGGCATAGATAGCAGTGCCTATCTACCCAAAGCCTTTTCATTAAAAGGAACTAGAGCCGTGTCACGGTAACACTGGCACTTTTGTTAGTTTGTTTCGTTGGTATCACTCTGGCTGAAACTGCTTTCGGAAAAATGCAAAAGCCATTTCATCTTGTGCCAAGACCTTCCCCATAACACTCCCCCCTACACTGGGCAATATTTTGTTTTAATAGAATATTATCAAAGGCAGGCTCCAGTTCCATTAACAGGTCTGTCTACAGAGGAAGAAAACAAAGAGTTGATTAAAGTTTTCTTTTTTTGGGGGAGGTGAAAAGTGGGAGATGCATTTCTAATAAAAAGCTTGTGCTTTGAAGGAAACCCTTTGACCAGGTTTTTTTCTTCTTTGACCTGTCAAAGGCAGTTTCTTTCCTGCTCTATGACCAAACTGTTTATACGTTTGCCAGGGTAAATCTTTTTTCTTTTCAAACAGGGAATCTCTGAGCTTTGTGCCTTCATTCGTATTCTGTTTGTTCTTCAATGTGTTGGCACGTCCTCCTCTGTCCTTTTCCACAGAGCCCTGAACAATTGTTATATTTAAGTAAAAGATTTACACTTTTGTAGATATGTGTTCATCTAAAGTGAAAATCATTGTATATGCGTGGCTGTTTACACGCATATTCATGAGCATTTATAAAACATGAGCAATTTCCGATACATTTTTGTAACCGCAGACTCCTCCCATTGTGCATTCTCCAGGCGCCAAACAAACTGTATCCGGAAAACTACAAAACAATGCTCATGCGCACTGGTAGGTGGTGCTGTGTGATTCCACTTCTATGCCATTCTGCCAAGAAAGTGACAAAAAGAGCCACGTATAAGCGCCACCCATGCACGCCGACGTTCGTTCCCTTCATAGTGTGGCTTATAACGCTGATCCAAAGATTCGCTCCTTTGTCCTTTCACTATTTGAAGAGATTTTCTTCCAAACTTTTTTCCAGTGTGTAAGTTATGTCACCCCCTAAAACTACAGAGTTTAAGCCTAGCCGTGACTGTCACAAACAGATGTTTGTGACAGATCCACGAGTTCCTAGGTACATTAGCGATGTTGCAACAGATCAAATCTTAAAAAAAAGACCTTGCTGTGCATTTTTGGTACCCTTCCTGGCTCCCTTTGGCGTACCTTTGGGCCCCAAGGATCCACATGGGGAACCAATTGGGTTACCACCAGCAGTTCCTGTTTATTAGTTTGCTACACCCACACAATAAGGTGCATGGAGGGTGGCACCTTACCTACTGTGTTTTTGGACCCCCTTGACCCAAACCATCAAGATGGTTGGATGCGGCTGAAATTTCCATCCAATCGAGCCTGGACACAATAAAATGTCTGGGTAGGGCTATGGAAACCAGCATGTTGATTCGATGCCACACCTGATTAAAGTCCCCCGGCTTCTCCAGAGACATCCATGCGTCCATGATGGACATACTTTTCAACAGCCTCTTCCAGTTTGTTGGGAAGGCGGATTCAGCCCTAGTGCTTTTTATGGAAAGTCAAGCCAGAGCATACTCTTTGGACATCTCATTTCCAGTCAGGCAATCTCCTACAACAATTTCAGCATTTTTGAGGATATGCCAGTGGCTTGGCTTATCCACAATGCCGGGCTCCACCGCTCACACAAGAGGCCTCCAGTCCCTTTCGAGGTTGGGGTCATGGACCCAACAGACAATGACCTTGCCACCAGGGAGCTCTCAATACCGAGCCGTACGGGTGCAGATGGCCTGTCTTTCCCGCAGGTTGCTTAGTACGATGACTTACCAGGAAGTATTGAGACATTACTATACCGAATTAATTACAATGCCCCTATGAAGTTAAATACTTTCTCCGGAAGTGCTGCCACGACATCTATTGGAGCGGAACAAATAATTTACATCCGGATGGTGTTACTCTAGGCCCTGTCCTTGAGGCAGCTGGATTGATAATAGGTTTCCTTTTGCCCCAGTCCTGATGAGGCCCAAAACATATGGCTGAAACACATCGACTCCACAATTTGGAGAAGCCCTGCAAAAGTTTAAATAAATTGAAAATAAATTATTGCATATTCCAATTAAGACAAAGGGTTACAATTTCCCCTTGGTGGTGTGTTATTCTTAGAGCTATCTTCTTTCTTTTTTACGGATTGCCATTGATAATCATTGTTTGTGATCTCACCGCTTCCGTAATATCAAATAGGGTAACAAGGAATGATGTTCATGTACAGATATATGTATTGTTGTTGTTGTTTTTTGTCTATATAATTTGAGTATATATAATTGTTTGTATTGTCCTTTTCAAAATATATATAAAAATACTCATTTGGACTACATTTGGGTGTTGGTTTCTAAATTAGAATAAGCAATTGGACATTAATTAAAGTTCTTGTGAGGTATTTGTGAGAAGTTGGCCTGATATATGATGCTCACTAGTTCTAGTGATCACCTTGTATCAGTCCAAACAACCCTTATGGTGATTGGTTGTAAGTCAACCTTATAGACCAGCTATCCTAATGGTAGCATGGACAAAGCAGTCTTAGGCTAAACTCTTTTGGCATGTGAAGCCAGCTGTTTTACCACAATATAACCCCTTGAATACCAGATGAAAGGACACCACACATGTTATGAAAATAAACAGTATATTTATTAATAACAACACCTCTGAACTCTTTATGAGGTCAGAGGGCTAAGCACATGACAATCTCTTACGAAAAATACTACAAGTTGCACAAAATTACAATGGTGCCCTAGGGGCACGACAAACCATATACTAAGTAAGTGGAATGTGAGAGTCGATAAAAGGAATGGAGCTGTCCAGAGGCTGTAGGATCGATGGGACCACGCTACACTAACTTCAGGTAAGTAATAGGAGGCCCACGGAACGCGTGTGCAGAGTGTGAACTCACACGCGAGATGTGTAACAACGTCTATGGACAGTACAGTTCAAGTTAAAGGTGAGTACGGACAATCCTGACTAGATAGGACTAAAACGACTGTGGAACTGGACACTAGGACCGTTAAACTACCCTTGAGCACCAAAATGCTCTTGTTACCTCACCCACGGACTGCGGGTGCACAGGTGTCAAAGTGCGTCGGGTTACGCGTTGAAGTCTATGGAGCCTGAAAGAAAAGATGCTGCAGGCGACCACGGGGAAGATGTCCGATGCAATCCAAGGGTGGATTGGTGAAGAAGAGGACCTGAAAGCAGAGGGGACAATGTTCACAGTCACTAGCCAGTGACTGGAGTGGAACCAGGAAGGAACCAGATGTCGACGTCGCGATCAGGTGAAGAGTGGACGATTGACTCTGCAGCCACGTGGACCAGGAGGTGTCTTCGACGACCAAGATGGAGGCACGAGCTGTCCCACGCAGGCTCTCGCTGTCGGCGGTGTTGGATCCGGAATCGGCGTCAACAGGCCTTGGCAAAGGCAACCCACGCGGTGAGTGAAGAAAGCGTCTAGTGCGGACTAGGAGAGTCCGGGGTGCCCCTCTTTTGGAAGGAAGCAAGGGCCAGTCTGGAGCAACCAGACCAGCAGCAAAGATTCAAAGGTTCGTCGTCTAGGAGGCCACTAGCCAGCCGGCAAGTGACCAAACAACGCATCGAGCAGCAAACAAGCAGAAGGGCCCCACGCAGATCTCGTGGATGCTGGAGGGCTGATCTTCGGTGCAGGGGCTGCTCGGGGCTGGGGCTTCTCAGTCCCCAAAGCACTTGGTCGAGTTTACCTCGGGAGTTGTGCTGGAAGCGAAGTGCAGGTTCGTTCAAGATGGCCGGTCCCACGTGTCTCGTCGCACCCACGGGTCTCAGCTTTGCTGCAGATGTGAGTTGAGGTCGGAGAGGTCTGGAAATCCGGGTCTCGTCGGGATCTGAAGTCTGGATCCTCGAGGGAAGACGACAAAGTGAAGCCGCTGGACGCTTGATGGTGCCTGCAGTTGCAGGGTGGACACTCCTTGTCCACAAGGGAGATTCTTCAGTCTTCTGTGGAGCAGAACGTCGAAGGCCAGAGTTTCTTCTTGTTGAATAGTTCAGGATAATCTAATTTGGAATGGGACCAGCTCCTACCTTTATTCTCCTAAAGGGGGCTGCACCACTGACTAGGTCCCTCCCCTGGGTGGGACCAGGAAGGGGGGTGGCTACACCCCCTATCCTTTGTCCGGTTTCCCGCCTGAGCTGGGGCTGGGATGCCCCAGCAACTGGTTTGAACCGGTGTATGCATAGGGCACCTTGTGTGCCCCAGGCATGTCTCATTCCTTTCAGGCCTTCTTACCTCAATACACAAAATCCTGTCTGGGGTGGTGCTAGCACCTCCCAAGGCAGGAAACCCTTTGTCCAAGCCATCCTCGCTGGAAGGACTCCCAGAAGCAGGAGGTCAGACTTGTGTCTGTGGTGGCAGCATCCATTTTGTGATGCTGAGGCTCGAGTTAACTTTAACCGGGGTTCACAGTTACATACATGTCGTGTCCCTCTAGAAGGGTGGAATGCTACCCCCGTCGCCAGAATTGGCGAGGGGGTAGTATTCCAAATCGTATGACACCTTACTCGACATGTTTTGATAATGTTATACCAGAGTTAGCATTTAACCGCAAGGTTGATAATGCACTTAAGGGTATATGGTATAGCGTTATCATGGAACAGCTATTAGGACTTGGTTCCGCAAGCTGCAAACGGGCTCAGCTCCTGCCAGAGCACCATCTCACATAATTCCAAGCACTCTGCCTTCAGGATTGATAAGGCCTTCCATAGGAGTGACTGATAGGAATATATGTGTCCATTTTAGGGTTAGATATAGGTATACTATATCTACAGCAAAGGGTGTTTACACCACCTTGCCCCAGCTGTCATGCAGCCAGTTGTGTCAGATTTAGATGGCCAGCCAGGGGTGGCATAATACATGCTTCAGCCCCTGGTAGGCCCTGGGTACACCTATGCCCTGGGTACAGGGACTGATAAGGTGGCCCAGTACCAATTGGTAAATGCACCTAAAGTACATGGTTGTCACTTTAAAGAGAGAACAGCTAGGCTGTGGGTCTGATTAGCAGGCCCACAGCCAGGGAAAGTCGTAAACCAGTGAAGCAAAAAGCAAAAATCTGGGGTGACCATAGGATTGCAGACCCGACTCTCCTACAGTATTAATTTAATTTTCCCTCTAGAAATATTTTCTCTTCCTATCCATTCCCCGGCATTATTGTTGTTTTTCCAGTGGCCACCAGGGAGCAGTGCTCATCTCCATCTTCCCCCATCCAGCCTCCAAGCTGCTTTAGTACTCTCTATCTGAAACAAACACGTTAGTGATAGATTCCTTACCTTAGAATATCCCCAGGCGTCAGACTGGAACCGTAACGTTTTTCGTCAGCAGTACCCCTGCGTGTCGGAAGGTGGCGTTGTGCGTCTCTGCGTCTGTCGCTGGTATCGTATCCGCCGAGATGACGTATTGGACCATGCCCGCTGACATCAGTTCTTTCTTTTTCCGCGCCAGCAAGCGCAGATCCGGTTAGAGCACGTACCCTAGTCACTTTTTGACTAACTTTTTTGAGCCTTTTGTCTCTTTTCCTTTTGACTCTTTGACTCCTGGTACCAAGTAGGAATGCCTGGGTTTAAATCCTGCGGGCCTGTCGCTGTACGATGTCGGTGGCCGACCTCCATGGCGTCTGTCTCTACTTTCTGGAGCGCAACCATGACTCCCGGTCACGTCCCAACTGTCTCTCCATGGCCCCGAAGGCTTTGCGGGAGCGGTCCCAAAAGCTGCTGGAGGCCCTGCAGTCATCTCCGCGCCCTTCAAGGTCGAGGGGTCGCTCGACGGACCATCCACGGAGCCATCATCACCGTTCCTCGGGGTTCAAGTCTTCATACTCGGAGTCGGGTAAGAGATGTCATAAGAAAAAGTCGAAGAAGCGTTTTCGCTCTCTGACGTCCTCCCGTCGGTTTCCGGACGTGAATGAGGGAGCCGTGGGTACCTCCCCCGCGGCTCCGTTGGAGCCTGTGAGTCCCGCGGCTACCCACCTTATCCGGGTCCGTCGGCGACTCCAGCCCAGGTGCAAGATTTTCTTGCTGCCATGAACTGCCTTTTTAGGCCTCGGACTCCCGCCGGCGCGCCTTCGGTCCCAGCTGAGGGCCCTCCCTTGCCGCCGGCTCCGCTTCCGGCAACGCCGCCGGCGCCACAAGGTCTTCCGCCGGCGGCTCCGGCCCCAGTGCCGCAGGGTCCTCAGTCGGCGGCTCCGGCCCCGGCGCCTCCCGTGGCTCCGTTCCCGGTTCCACAATGGGTTCCCTTCATTCTACCTCCGCTCTTGCCCGGGTTTCCAGACAATTTTGCTCCAGGTTGGGACCCTAATTGGGACATGGAGCCGGATCGGCGCCGGCCGGTGCCGTTCCCGGTGCCGTTGGACCATTTTTATTCCTCTGTCCCTCCCCCGCCACCGCAGCCTGTGCCTCGGGCAGTGGCGGAGGGGGACCATTGGGAGGGGTCTGAGGACCCTCTTGCACAGCAGTATGAGTCTTAACAGGAGTGAGCGGAAGAGTCAGAGGATGCAGGTGGCCTTCACCTCTCCTCCGACCCTGTGTTTCTGTTGCCTCCTGCTGTGGCCATGGAGGAGGGCGCCACATACACTGTGGTGCTCCGTAGAGCAGCTCAGGTCCTTGACCTTGATCTGCCTACGGTCACTCTTAAAACAAACCTCCTCAATGAAGTCCTTCAGCCTGCAGCAAGCTCTATGGAGCCTCTGCTACTGTTCAATGAGGCGTTGATGGGTACCTGGTCTAGACCAGCCACGGGGGTTCCTGTGGATAAAAACGTGGCCCCGGGTGACCCTGCCTTTTTAACGACTCACCCGACTCCGGAGAGCATGGCCATCGAAGCCTCCACTTCCCAAAGCGCATTCCCTACCACCCGGCCGGATAAGGAATCTAAAAAGCTGAAACAGTTTGGCAAGAAATTGTTTTCCTCTGCCAGCTTGGGGCTGCGGTTGGTGAACACCGCATACCTCTTGGGCCTCTACTCTCACGCTGTGTGGGACACGGTGGTGCAGATGCTGCCTCAGTATTCAGAAGAGGTTCAGGCAGTGCTTTCCCAAGCTGTAGCTGAAGGGAAAGAAGCAGCAAAGTTTGCCATCAGGTGTGGACTGGACACCGAGGACTCCCTGGGTCGGGCGATCTCCACGACAGTTGCCCTCCGTCGCCACACCTGGTTGCGGTCCACGGGGTTTTCATGGGATGTTCAGCGTTCTCTTATGGACATGCCCTTTGATGGTACTCGCCTGTTTGGCGATGAGCCAGACAGTGAGCTGGAGCATTTTAAGGACTCACGGGCTACGGCCAAGTCCTTGGGTCTCTCCACATCGATTCCCGCCATGTATGCTTTTCGTTCCTTTTGTGGCCACGGAAGGGGCACTCCAACACGTTCGTTCAGCCAGAAGCCTGCACAGAACCAACCTCAGGGAGAGCATGGATGTGCGGCCCGCCGCGGCAGGACAGAGGGCAAGTGTGTGGGTCAGTCCACCACCTCTCCCGCAGCATCCGCCTCAAAGCCTTCCTAGTCCGAGCTTTGGGGTGCACCCCACGCCGGTGGGCGCAAGGATTCAACATCATCTCCCCCATTGGCGTTCTGTCACCTCGGACAGGTGGGTGCTGCATATCGTCCGAAGGGCCTACTCTTTCCCCTTCGAGTGTGCCCCTCCAGCCATGCCACTTCAGTTCCACACATGTCGGGGGATCACTTTGCGCTTCTCCAACAGGAAGTCGCAGCCCTCTTGACCAAGGGGCCATCGAGCTCAGGTCTTGGCTGCCCTCGACCCTGGAGAATGGATGGTAGCGTTGGACTTGCAGGACGCATATTTTCACTTCCCCGTCCTGCCGGCCCACCAGCGTGCGTTACCTGCGGTTCACGGTAGGCCAAGAGCACTTTCAGTTTTCCGTGCTCCCCTTCGGCCTTACCAGTGCCCCTCGGGTGTTCACGAAAGTGATGGCAGTGGTCGCAGCTCATCTGCGCAGATCAGAGGTTCCAGTCTTCCTCTATCTCGACGACTGGTTGTTGAAGGCGGGTTCCCCCCAGGCAGTCGTCTCCCACCTCCAGACAGAGTGGAGAAGTGTGGCTCACTGGTTAGAGGAGGCAGACCTGGAAGCAGAGGTCAGCCCGGGACCAGGGTTCAATTCCCAGCTCGGCGGGGTCTTGAGTCCAAAAATGTCCATGGACTCGACAATTCTCGCTCCGGTGCCTACTTGATTCACGGGTTCACACTCTGCGACTCTGGTGTGGTATATAAATAAATAATACCGGATCTAGGTTTGACTGGACATAGTAATAACAGATAGCTCAATAAATAAGAGTCAAGATTCGAGGTAGTAGGAGTTTGCAGGTTTAATACAGCATAAAGGACAGGAACAGGACAACCTGCACAGGAATAGGATGGCAGAGCCCGGCAGCTGCCGGGGCTGGATCTGGGATGAGCGCGCTAACTTTAATAACAGTACACAAGCATATATACTAAAACAGTTGCATTACAATACATACAATAGGCGGAGCAGTGGGTGTGGTCAATAGCAGTCGCGAAAGATAAGGGTGAAAGTGGGTGTAACAGGAGGCGTATACATAGACATGTGATGTAAACGTAACAGAATATGTCATAAATGGGGCGGAAACATGGAGGGGGCTACCTAAGGAGCCGGGACCTCTAACCTAATGGTGCGCGCAAACTGACAATGACGTGTTACTAGGAGAAGCTGGGGGCTATGAACTCTGTGCTAGGAGCAGAGACTGAAGTCTGGAGAGTCAGGGCGACATGTGCCTAAACAATATCTAGTATCTGATGTTTAGAGAACATGTTGATAGAATCCAAAAGTTATCAGGGTAAAGGCTAACAGACTCTAAGACTGGTGCATGCATTATTCTACATGTAGTGCGTGATGAAGAATATTAGATGACCATTAATACAGTATTTCTCTTACATGGAGACGTAAGGGCTAGACGATGACGGAAACTATTGATGCGATTCAGTAGTTTAGGAATGCAGAGGAAGGAGGGCTGGACTGATAACTAGAATCATAACATACTCTTGGCAGACTAACAGGCAGAGCCAGGCTGAACCGGGCACTGTGAGGCAGGAAGTAAGTGAAGGGTCAGGAACACAGGTGGGGGCTGTATCGCTCCTCAGCGAGGGCTCAGGAGACAGGAGCTGAATCTGGTGTCCGGGCCCTTTTGAGGCCTAGAAACGGGGACTTTACAATGAAATAACGTGCACACTGGGAAACGTGGCAACGTAGCTTTACATAGGCCTGATATTCGTAGTATTCACGAGAACTGGGAACTGGCATACTAGGGATGGACACAACTGTAATTGCGTCTTTAATCGAACATGGGGAATACGTATGCATATTAATCATGCACACATAACATAAGATGGGGAACACGTAGGGACACAGAACATGGCAAAATTTACTTTTCCACATTCCCTCCTTGTCACTACGTTTCCATCAGGAAACATCAATATTCATGATACCATCTATCATTTCATACAGTATCATTTGCTCGTCTCGAATTTTCTTGGAACTGGATTTAGAACGGGACTTGGGACTAGGAATACAAGAGGTAGCACAAATGCCACAAATCGCAGGGCCACATTGTATACAGAGGCAGCAACTGAATATGATCGCTACTGCAATACCTAGAAAGGACAATACTTTCCATCCCCAGGCGGAAATCATATTCCAGAACCAACCGGACCATGTCCAGGTGCCTGGATCTTGGTGTAACATATGGGCAATCTTATGGAGTCTGGTTATAGCTGAATAAACAGACGGCGCGTTATTAGGAATGAAAATGCAGCAACTAGATCCGATGACTCTACATGCCCCGCCCCTATCGGCCAGTATGACGTCAAGGACGAGACGATTCTGGAGCACGACAATTCTCATAAAGGATTGCTCCTCGGTTAAATTACCTAGAGCAGAAGTAGTCTCAATCACTACTGCTTCGAGTGTTCTGGTTAATCTACGTATCAGTTTACTATTCACAACAGTACCTAAATAGGGAAATACACCTTTATTGATATCTATGTATTGTTCTAGAGCAGTTTCAGTATAATCGACAATCGGGAGGTCTCTCTTGTGTCTGATATGTACTAGGTGGGAATTCCTATGGTAGTCAGGTGGGGCTAGAAAAACTGGTGGCAGTAGGAATGCAATGTAACAGGTTCCCTCCCAATCGAGGGGCAGACGAACATATGCGGTCTGACCACAAACAAAATAAGAATGACGTGAAGCTTTAAAAATAGATTTCCTACTGTCACTATACTTGACAATAGTAGTACAATCACTATGGCCTACATGTACGGAACCATTCTTTCGGACACATAATTCACCTTTGACTGGTAATACTGACATAGCAGGTAAGTCTGGAGTAGTATCAGACTGAACATTCAGGACCATAAAATTCGAAGAATAATTACCCAAATTATAAACTTCATTTTCTAGATCTAACCCTGTTCTGTGGGGAAGACCTTGCTTGTCTGGAAAACATGTACTGTTAAGAAAAGACATATCTGTTAAGGATGACGTTAACGTGGACCATGCTCCACACGAACCATTATGTGAGAATGGATAAGGAAAGAGTGGCAGAACTCCCTTCGGTGTCTGGAAAGGGGGGAGTCGACCACACACCCAACAATTAGTGGCATTGCTGGTCTGGTGTGAATAATGTAACATGCGGATAAAGGAATTATTACGCATAGCAAGACGATAAGAGAGTTCATGAGGAGGCAGATCACTAAACGTGTGCTCTACTGTAGCAATAGAAGACTTATTTACATGAGAAACTGGAAAACACAAATAAAATGCATAACTTGTGCAGGTAAACATGAGGCTGAAAAACAATATGAAACTTAGAAAAACGATACATCGGATTGAGTTTTGACTAACTCTCTCACTATGGGGGTCTATTTTATACATGTCAGAAACCGGTCTAACCGTTTCACCTAGGGGAGGACTTAGACAATCAAACTGGCTGACTTATTTTACTAGACCTTAATTTTAGCTTATACTCCTGTTGCGGAGTTTTCTCTAACAGGGAGGAATTTGTATCATTGTCTTTTGCGGGACAGTCCTTAAGAATAGTACTTTGGCAATCTTTGAAATCCTCGGAAACGTTCTTGGAAACAGTCTTTAATCCATAAAACTTTTTCACGTGAGACAGGTGGACCCAGCCCTTCCTGCCTTCCAGCTTGACGGCAGTACGGGTGGCCAGGAGGACCTGTTTTGGCTCCTTCCAGCGAGGCTCCAGCGGACTTGAACGATCAAAGTTCCTCACAAGGACCAAACATCCAGGAACGATGTCATGCGGTGCCACCTCGGTATTGTCTGGAAATGCGGCAGCAACCTGTGAACGACAAGAGTGTAGGGCAGACATCAAGGAAGCTAGGTAATCGGTCAGCATATTACTTGAAACATCTGTAATACTTCGGGGTCTAGGTGTACCCCACATATTAGGGGGGCGGCCGAATACGACCTCATACGGGGACAGACCTGATCTGGAATGTGCGACCATGCGCATATAAAACAAGGCGACTGGCAGAGCTACTAACCAGTCTACACCTTTCTCTTTACATATTTTGGCAATACGGATTTTCAGGGTCTGGTTATGTCTCTCTACGAGACCGGCTGCTTCAGGATGGCGTACACAATGGAACTTCCACTGGTACCCTAACAAAAGGGAGATGTGTTTCATAAGCTCAGATGAGAATGGCTGGCCGTTATCAGAATATACGACCCTAGGGAGTCCGTAGCGGGGGAAGAATTCACGAACCAACTGCTTGGCAGTGGTCGCGGCTGTGTAATCTGGAACTGGATATGCCTCTGTCCACCTGGACAAAGCGCATACAACTACAAGGACATACTTGAAACCTCGACATCGCTCCATCTGCATATAATCCATCTGGAGGACTTCAAAAGGGTGGTCAGGGGGCTGGAATCCACCTTGTTCCACCGGGACACTTTTACCTGGATTGAACTGGCAACATATCATACAAGTACGGACTTTCTGCTTGGCTGCAGCTCGTAAATGCTTATTGAACCAAATGTTCTGGATACAATCTAACATAGCTTTTTCTCCTAAATGGGCTGGACTATGTGCGGTATTGATAATGACTTGAACCATAGAGTCGGGGAGAAACCATGTGGCTCTACCCTTCGTTACCCATCCCTGATCTGTCTGGACCCCTCCTTGTTCGGACCATTTCTTGATTTCATCGGGAGTAGCATGTAACTGGATATCTATGACATCTTGAGTGGGGTCCTTAACTGTCATACATGTAGTCGGATCTGGAGTATGTGTCTGTGTCGGATTAACTGGAATGTCTGGAGTCTGTGCTGTAAGCTTGGCTGTGCGATCTGCTAGATCATTACCTTGGGAAATAGTGTCAGTAACTTTCGTATGTGCTTTGCACTTCATGATAGCAATAGATGTCGGTAAATGTATGGCATCTAACAGAGCTTGAATAAGGAGACCATGCTGAATCTTGGTTCCATGAGAAGTCATGAAACCTCTCTCCTGCCAGAGTACTCCAAAGTCGTGTACGACTCCAAATGCGTAACGTGAATCTGTATAAACATTAACTTTCAGGTTCTTGGCGTGTATGCAGGCTTGTGTCAGAGCAACTAGCTCTGCTGCTTGAGCAGACAGGGTGTCAATACGGTGTGTTTCTATAACTTCAGTGTCAGTAGTCACTGCATACGCGGCTACTAGTTCTCCTGTACTTGTTCTCATACATGAACCATCCACATAAAGTGTCAGGTCGGGGTCTGGTAATGGAATATCTGTCAGATCTTGTCTTGGCTTAGTCATAATATTAACTACTTCCACACAGTCGTGTGTGGCAGGATTCGAATTAACTGACGGTAATAGTGTAGCAGGATTTAGAACGTTGCAGCGTCTGATTTCTATGTGTGGCTGGAACAGTGTCAATTCATAACCTGTTAAACGTGCAATTGTCAAGTGCTGAGTCTGTGTTCGGTTTAAAAGAACTTCCACGGAGTGTGGAACTTGTACTGTCAGGGAGTGTCCTAATACTATGGAATCACTTTGTCTGATAGCTAGTGCTGTGGCTGCAACTGACTTGAGGCACGCAGGCAGAGCCTGGGCTACAGGATCTAATGTGCTCGAAAAATAAGCACAAGGCTTGTATTGTCCTGCTTGATCTTGTGTGAGAACAGATAATGCTGTACCTTCGCGTTCTGTGACGAAAAGTGTAAAA
This sequence comes from Lissotriton helveticus, assembly GCF_964261635.1. Taxonomy (NCBI): domain Eukaryota; kingdom Metazoa; phylum Chordata; class Amphibia; order Caudata; family Salamandridae; genus Lissotriton; species Lissotriton helveticus. The sequence continues at coordinate 1,652,992,782 of NC_136059.1, forward strand.
GGCTTACTGTAGTTCGGTGTAGCTGGAACTGGAGCTTGGCATAGAGCTTTCTTCAACTCATTGAAACTAAGTGTATGTTCAGATGTCCAAGGGAGGACAGTCGATACGGCTGCCTCCTGTGTCGTTAACTGTATCAGTGGTTTAGCTAGAAATGCATACTGAGGAATCCATTGTCTACAATAAGAAGTAAGGCCGATAAAAGCACGTACCTCCTTCTGGGTCTTGGTCTGAGGAAGACTCGCTATTAACTGGATACGGTCTGGTGTCAACTGCCTACCCCACTTGGACAGTAAGTGGCCTAAGTAGATCACTTGCTGGACACAGAATTGAAGCTTCGAAGGGGACACCTTGTGCCCCATCTCGGCAAGGAAATACAAGACTGTAAGTGATGCTCGCTCGCAAGCACGTTCAGAACGGGCTGTGATCAGTAGATCATCGACATACTGGAGCAGGGCAGTGTCTGTTGGCATGTGAATGTTGTCTAGTTGTCTCTTAAGTGCTTGACTGTAAATGCTAGGACTTTCCGTGAAACCTTGAGGAGCTCGTGTGAACATATAGCTCCTTCCATTTAAACAAAATCCGAAAAGAAACTGGCTGTCTGGATGAATGGGGACACTGAAAAACGCGTTCTTGAGGTCTATGACTGTAAAAAATGAGGCTTCGGAATCAATGGCTGTCAATAGGGAAGAGATATCTGGGACAACTGGGTACTGGGGAATAATACATTTATTGAGTTCTCGAAGGTCAATCACTAATCGATATACTGGGGGTGCATTTGGATCAGTAAGTTTCATGACTGGAATGATCGGAGAATTACATACATTGGAGGTAGTTTCTACAACTACTCCTTGAGCCATGAGCTCGTCAATTTTGGATAAGGCTGCTACAGCCTCAGGTGGCAATCTGTACTGTCTGATTCGTGGTAACACTACACCTGGTTTGAGAGTCACACGATGGGGTGTGATTTGCATGAAACCGACATCAGTTGGACCTTGCGCCCATAGATGCTGCGGAACATTGGACAATCTTGGATCAAAATCTCGTAATACATAGTGACCCTTGAAGTCACGTAGAAACAGTCGTATTCCCTCTGGGGAGCAGCAAATAACTGCACCTAATTCTTTCAGTGTCTTAATACCTAACAAATTTTCTGGACATGACTTCGTAAGTAACAGATCAGTAGTGCGGGACAATGGACCTACTTCTAGAGTAACTGGCTTAGATATCTCGTTTACAATAGGCTTTCCTGAAAATCCAAGGGAAACATTTCTAGAGCCTGAGAGCGGAGCCCTTGGAACTTCGGCGTGACTGATGGTCGTCCTACTTGCCCCTGTATCAATCAGAAACTTTCTGTCTTTCCCTAGTACTTGACTATGAACATAGGGACCTTCTTGATCTACAGGAATCTCGATGAGAGGCAAGCCTACCTCCCTCTCTAGGCTGTTTCATGAGTACTGCTGATACTCTGGATACTCAGACTGTGCATACTGGTACATCTGCTGTGTAACATGCTGTGTTGCAGCAATAGGCTGCGGTGCTGGAACTGTCTGTTGTGCATTCTGTGGCTGAGAAGTCTGTGAAACTTGTTCTTGTCTAGGCGGACGTGGTCTTTCTTTAGTCTTACCAGTAGCTATATTGTGTTTCAGAACTGCACACTCGTTTATGAAATGACCTGGCTGTTTACAATAATTGCATGTCCCTTTAACGGGAGCTGCAGGATGACTGGCTTGATTCGGACCCCTCTTCTGACTGTCTTGTGGAACAGATTGTGCAACTAGTACTTTCATTTTCGTGTCTTTCATACGTTTCCTTTCATGATCTTGCTCTTCTCTGATTCTATTCTGGTGGTACTGGAGCATCTGTAACATCTGGGACGGGGTACTAGCTTGCCATGTACTTTCGACTTTCAAAACTCGATTCTTAACTTGTGGACTTGAATTCTCGACTAATTTAGTAACAAAAAGATGAGGGTATGACTCGCTACTCGTCTTCAAGCCACTGTTTATAATAAAGCATTTCTCGAATCTAGAATAAAAATCACTAGTGTCTTCGTCTTGTTTCTGTTTACAGGCTGAGATTGCATCCCAGTCTTCCTTTTTAGTGGCTAATAATCTGGGCAAAACTTGTATTAACAATTCAGGTAATTCTTTACATTTCTCTCCAAGACCGGTACCTGGTACTCGTATCTTATCTTCAGCTTCTAGAACTGCCCAATCGATCTTTTTCTCTCCCACCTCCCATTCTTTTTCCTTGAGTTTCTCGTATACCCCTGCGGGCAACAGGACCTTTAGCATTTTAATAATATCTGGATACGTGTATTCTCCCATACGGAGCATGTCTTTTAATTCTCGGTGGAACCCTGCTGGATCTTTGTCATGGCAGGGAATTAATTTCTTCATTTCTAAGAGTTCCATCTTTGTAATCGGGGTGTAAACAAATACTCTTTGCATTTCACCATCTGCTGTCCTGACTGGGTGTACTTCTCGTAACGGATTCTGTCTATCTGTGTAAAACGGTTCTTTCTGGAGGTGAGACATGAACAAAATTCGGGTTCAGGAACGTTCTATATTTGTGGCGCTGTTCTAGAATGACACTTATTAAATCGGTACCTAAACCTTTCCATCTATACTGGAGTAACTCGTTCAGGACATCGTGTAACGGACCTGGATCAGAATGTTGACCCTCATACAGAGTAATGAGGTGCTGGATCATATACATACCCACCAGTCGTTGCTCGGCTGGGGGCAGTTTCAGAAACATTTGTGCCACTATTTCGTCTGGAAAAGTGGTAGAATCAGTAATCCATCGGACTGCTGATCGGGCTAGTTCTTGTTCATGCATGGTATTTAACTTACTATAACCGATTCGTGATTTCAGAATATGATCGGTAGCTTGAAATATTTGTTCTAGAGAACCTTGTTCTGGTGCTGGGTAATGAAAAACTGACTTGTGTTCTAGGCGTAAATGGCGGTCTGGAAATCTAGATTTTCCTACATACGCTATTCTGGCGGGATTCTCGTCGTCTACCTCTTCAGTAGAAGAGTCATTCTCTTTCTCGCTTACTTGTGCTGCTTTACGTTGTTCGTGTAACTTTATTATTTCCTTACGAATTCTCTTGTACATACTCTCTATACTACTGATAGTTCTGTGTTTACCCTCGGCTATATTATCACTCCACCTTGTCAGGATTCTCATTTCGGCCGGATCTTTGGTCGGATAATCTTGTTCCCTTATTAAACAATTAATCAGAAACTTTAATATCATGAGCTGGATCTCAGCTTTCCTTTGAGACATGGCTTCGCCAATACTTTCTGGATCATCCCCTGTACGGATGAAACGATATATTCTGTCTAGATCTTCTTTCATATTCGGTAGGGTGTCCAAATACCCGGTCACCCGTCTTACACGGATGGAATATATAACCGTACTATCATCACCTGCAACTGGATCATAGCGGCATTCAGTAAGAGCTCGTCGGATATCTGCAACGGACTTATATTTGGGCGTACGCTGTAACGCACATTCATGTAACTCGACTAACGTTACTCGTTGGTGTGGTGGCGGGGTACCAGGAGGACCTCCTCCTGCGGCCCCTAAACTGGAATCGTCGACTGATACTCTTCGTGCTGGCAGAGTGGGAAATTGTAATGTAGGCTGGACCGGGGGTACCGTAGCAGGTACTCCGGTGTCTGGAGGAGCAGGAATTACATGATTTACAGGGACTGGCGGAACAGGATTTGCATATTCTGGGACTGTGTCGTCCAAATAGGACGAGATGAAAATATCAGCTGCGGTCGGTTTGTGACGTAGCTTGGTCGGAACTAACGATGGCGGAAAATTACTGGATGCCTCCGGGGTCGCTTTTGGCAAGCCCTCGGCAAGAAGAGGATACATACCCTTAATGAGGGCATTCCTCTGTCTGTCTGACTGTTCGGTTTTAACTCGTTCACCTATCTCGATTAATTCCCTTTCTTGGGCTCGTTCTAAGGATTCTTTACTTAATTCTGACTTTCTGATTTCTTTTTCGGTTCTTTTATGAGATTCTTTGCGCCATAACTCGATGGCATCTTTCTGTGACTGTCTGGCTTTCTTTTTCCATAATGCTTCTTCTACTCGCATGATGCACTCGGCATCCCACGTACCTGATACGGGCCATCTATACTTTTCTTCTAACTGTTTGGTATACTCTACCCATAAATCTAGATATAATATGGCACTTATGCCATGCTTCTGATACATAAAATGACCTGGACTGTCCCTAGGCGGGACAGGAACTGCTGCTTCTAACAGACCTTTTCTGGTTTTTAACTGACGTAGTTTAGAAAATAAAGGCATGACTGAACTGTAATCTAGACACAATACAATACAAAATGAACACGATAATTACACCACTCTCATACCACGACATTAAAATACATGAAGAACATTTGAAATAACAGTTCGGACAGAATACTACCTGGAATACTTGAAAACAGAATACATGAATCTTCTCGAGAACAGAACTGGCTAGAACAGAAACTAGATGCACTGCTAAAACAGTACGAAACTTACCGGTCTCATAAAGAGACACGTCAGGACCCGCATCCACCGAAGTGGACACTTCGTTTTGGGTCTGTGTACCACCAAACCCCACGGACCAGAGACAATTAGATTGACCCTGTCTAGATACTACCCTAGCAACGGTACTCACCGGGCAGCAAGAACGGAAGGCCTCGGACTGGACTGGACTGCTTCGACGCCGGACGGACGAACTTCGGACTTCTGTTACGGGTGGGCCTCCGGATACCTCGGACCTTGGACTCTCGGCTTGGGCTCTGGTCGGGACTCGCCGCGTTCCTCCACCGCCTCGTCTGGATGCTGGACCGCAACCTCCGTCTCCTCCGTGGGCCTGAGGGATACTTGAAGCAGAAATATCTGCACGTGGCCGGTATGGTTCCGTCACGGCTGCAGAGGGTCAGGGGGCATACGTGGCTTCACCGGCGCGTGGGGAAAGGGCAAGTCCCTGTTCGGGCGCCATTATGTGGTATATAAATAAATAATACCGGATCTAGGTTTGACTGGACATAGTAATAACAGATAGCTCAATAAATAAGAGTCAAGATTCGAGGTAGTAGGAGTTTGCAGGTTTAATACAGCATAAAGGACAGGAACAGGACAACCTGCACAGGAATAGGATGGCAGAGCCCGGCAGCTGCCGGGGCTGGATCTGGGATGAGCGCGCTAACTTTAATAACAGTACACAAGCATATATACTAAAACAGTTGCATTACAATACATACAATAGGCGGAGCAGTGGGTGTGGTCAATAGCAGTCGCGAAAGATAAGGGTGAAAGTAGGTGTAACAGGAGGCGTATACATAGACATGTGATGTAAACGTAACAGAATATGTCATAAATGGGGCGGAAACATGGAGGGGGCTACCTAAGGAGCCGGGACCTCTAACCTAATGGTGCGCGCAAACTGACAATGACGTGTTACTAGGAGAAGCTGGGGGCTATGAACTCTGTGCTAGGAGCAGAGACTGAAGTCTGGAGAGTCAGGGCGACATGTGCCTAAACAATATCTAGTATCTGATGTTTAGAGAACATGTTGATAGAATCCAAAAGTTATCGGGGTAAAGGCTAACAGACTCTAAGACTGGTGCATGCATTATTCTACATGTAGTGCGTGATGAAGAATATTAGATGACCATTAATACAGTATTTCTCTTACATGGAGACGTAAGGGCTAGACGATGACGGAAACTATTGATGCGATTCAGTAGTTTAGGAATGCAGAGGAAGGAGGGCTGGACTGATAACTAGAATCATAACATACTCTTGGCAGACTAACAGGCAGAGCCAGGCTGAACCGGGCACTGTGAGGCAGGAAGTAAGTGAAGGGTCAGGAACACAGGTGGGGGCTGTATCGCTCCTCAGCGAGGGCTCAGGAGACAGGAGCTGAATCTGGTGTCCGGGCCCTTTTGAGGCCTAGAAACGGGGACTTTACAATGAAATAACGTGCACACTGGGAAACGTGGCAACGTAGCTTTACATAGGCCTGATATTCGTAGTATTCACGAGAACTGGGAACTGGCATACTAGGGATGGACACAACTGTAATTGCGTCTTTAATCGAACATGGGGAATACGTATGCATATTAATCATGCACACATAACATAAGATGGGGAACACGTAGGGACACAGAACATGGCAAAATTTACTTTTCCACACTGGGCAATAGCTTGCTTAATCTCCACAACGGCCCCTCGCAGCGGGATGCCTGGCTTTCACCTTGCGGATACCCTGCCGGGGTTATCTCACAGGGGAATACCAGGACGGGTTCCCTAAGCAAGCGCTTAGAAACCGCTTGGTGATTTGCGCTATATAAATTCCTGTACATTTACATTTACATTTACTACGGCCGACCTCCTGCATTTGCTGGGGCTCTCCATCAGCGTGCCGAAGTCGCACCTGAGTCCCTCTCAGAAGCTCCCCTTTATCGGAGCGGTTCTGGATTCAACGATGTTTCGGGTTTATCCTCCCGAGCAGCAAGTCTGGGATATTCAGGCTATGATTCCGATCTTTCAGCCTCTATCCTGGGTTTCAGTCAAGACGACCCTCCAGCTCCTGGCCATGATGGCCTCCTGCATCCTGCTAGTGTAACATACGAGATGGCATATGCAGGCTCTGCAGTGGTACCTGAAGTTCCAGTGGGCACAGCATCAGGGCAACCTGTCCTATCATGTCCAGATCTCGGAGGGCACTCCACGACAATTGCAGTAGTGGCTCACGAATCACGATCGGGTCAATGGCAGATCCCTCTCCCTTCCCCAACCGGAGCACACAGTGGTACCAGAAGCATCCCTCCTGGGATGGGGCTGCCACTTGCGAGATGCTGAGATCAGAGGCCTCTGGTCTCCGGCGGAGTCCCGGCTCCATATCAACCTTTTGGAGCTTCGGGCGATCCGACTCGCACTGAAAGCATTCCTCCCCTCTATCCGGGGAAGTGTAGTGCAGGTGTTCATAGACAACACCACCGCCATGTGGTATTGCAACAAACAGGGCAGGGTGGGGTCGTGGACCCTATGTCACGAGGCTCTGAGCCTTTGGACATGGCTGGAACATCTAGGAATTACCTTGGTGGTTCAACACGTGGCAGGTTCTCTGAACGCCAGGGCGGACAAACTCAGCCGCCGGTGCGTGATGGATCACGAATGGCGTCTATACTTGCACGTGGTGCATGGTCTCTTTCTGCAGTGGGGAGAGCCTTGGTTAGATCTATTCGCCACCGAAGAGAACGCGCAATGTCATCAGTTCTGTGCGTTGGAATTTTCAAGGCGGCACTCACTCGGCGGCGCTTTTCCTCGCGAGTGAAGTTGCTATCTGTTGTATGCCTTTCCACTTATACCACTTCTGCCCAGAGTGCTGAAGAAGATTCGGCACAACCGGGCCCAAGTATCCTTGTGGCTCTGGATTGGGAATGAAGATACTGGTATTCCGAGCTACTCAGCATGGCGATCGATCCCCCATTCCGATTGTCTCTTCTGGAGGATCTTCTGTCGCAGAAGCAGGGGACGGTCCTCCACTCGAACCTATCCAGCCTCCACCTACATGCGTGGATATTGAGCGGCGACAGTTGACAGCTTTCGACCTTCCTCCCGAAGTCTGTGATGTCATTCTGGCAGCCAGGCGTCTCTCCACTAAAACGGTATACGCCTGCAGGTGGAACAAATTTGTGGCATGGTGCACAGCAAATGCTGCGGATCCCATTTCTACCCCTCTTTCCGAGGTCCTTCTGTTCTTTCTCTCTTTGGTCCACCAGGGCTCTACTCTAGGCACTATCAAAGGGTATCTTTCGTCCATCTCCGCGTTCCTATGGCTTCCAGATCAGCCTTCTGTTTTTAAGTCCCCGGTTGTTAATCATTTCCTCAAAGGCACTACACACACGTTTCCTCCTGTGCCTTTCATAATAGCTCAATGGGACTTAAATCTTGTCTTGACCTATCTGATGTGCCCTCCCTTTGAGCCCCTTCATAACTGTGCTCTACGTCTTCTCACACTTAAGACGGATATTCTGGTAGCTATCACCTCTGCCAGAAGAGTGAGTGACCTGCAGGCTCTTTCTTCTAAACCTTCTTTCCTTTCTGTTCATCCGGACAAGGTAGTTTTAAGGACCCGTCCTTCTTTCCTGCCAAAGGTTGTCACGCCCTTCCACATCGGGCAGACCATCACTTTGCCCACCTTCTTTCCTCCTCCGCATCCTTCAAAAGAGGAAGAAAGACTCCACCGTCTGGACTCAAAACATGCGCTCTCGTTCTATCTGAAGCGCACACAACAGTTCCGGGTGGATGACCAACTTTTTGTTGGCTACGTGGGTGCCAAAAAAGGTTGGTCCGTGCACAAAAGAACCATCTCTCGTGGGTCGTTCTGTGCATCAAAGCATGTTACTCGTTGGCTACAAAGGAGCCTCCTGTGGGGCTGCGTGCCTGTTCTACCAGGGCAACAGCAGCCAATACTGCCTTGGGACGCGGCGTTCCCTTGCAGGACATTTGTCAGGCAGCTACGCAGGCCTCACTGCACACGTTTACCAAGCATTATTTCCTTGACAGTTAAGTCCGGAGAGACGGCTTCTTTGGCCGTTCTGTTCTCCGTGACTTTCTGGTGTAAGCTTGTTCGCAGACCCACCACCGGGGTTGGTATTGCTGGGGTATTTATTCTAAGGTAAGGAATCTATCACTAACGTGTCTCTTTCAGATGCACAAGTTACTACTTGTGTAATGATATATCTGTAAGAGACATTAGTTAGTGATAGATTCCTTACTGCCCCACCCATCCTCCTCGTTCTGTGAATTGATTTCTTGGATTAAGGTAATCCCTTTCAGGGCCTTAGTTTCATGGCACCAGTGGTCAGTTTCTTGCATGGCTCTGCGTTCCTGGTGCGAAAAGTCGTGTACAGAACTGACGTCAGCGTGCATGGGCGGCGCCTAAGTAGTCTCAGTGACGTCATCTCGGCGCATACGACGCCAGCGACGGACGCAGAGCCGCACAACGCCACCTACCGACGCGCAGGGGTACTGCTGACGAAAAACTTTCCGGATCCAGTCAGACGTCTGGGGATATTCTAAGGTAAGGAATCTATCACTAACTAATGTCTCTTACAGATATATCATTACACAAGTGCTACAGGCGCACAGCCATTCGTTAGAGGAAGGATCAACCGCGTCCTGCAGGGATGACAACACATTACATCTGACAAATGGGTCCTTCAGATTGTCCAAAGGGGCTATTGAGCCACAGCACCTGCCTTCTACATCAGAGCACTTCTTGGAGGATTGAATGTCTGTTTTTTATGCCAGGAATGGAAGGCTTTTTAGGCCAATGGAGCCATAAGGAATATGTTGGCCTTGGAGGTAGGCACTGGGTGCTATTCCCACTAGTTCCTTGTGCCAAAGAAGGATGAAGATCTCCATTCTTTCTTAGATATTCAGCCTCTCAATGCTTTCCTGCACAAAGACACATTCCAAATGCTCACCCTGACCTAGGTTCTATCTACACTGGATCGCGGAGTCTGGATGGTGGTGTTGGACCTGCAGACCCTTATTTTCAAGGCCACTGGAATTATACAGCAGGAGATGCCAAAATATGCTGCAGGGTTGAGAAGATTTTGAGGCAAGAAAAGGAAAATTATGCGGAATAATGCAGCACATTTTGTCACAGTAGTACCTAATTATTTTGTCATTTTTATACTTGGGAACACTCTCTACGCTTTGGTTACACCTCATTACTACCAATTTAACACTCCAATATAATAATAAGTAACAGAAAGGTGTCCAGTCCAATTTTTTAAAGAGCCTTCCACTGCGCTGCAACACCTGTCGGTGTATTTTTAGTAACTTTTGAACCATTTGAGCTAGAAACAAAATTCTTTTTTGTTAAAATCTGCAGATTATGTGGCAGAGGATGGATTAGGTGGCATATGTGGCAAATCTATCATTATGTCATTATCGCTGCTGCCACACAATCGCATAATTTCAGTTGCCCAGGTTATTTTCACATCCCTGCCCTGCAGGCCCGCAGACACTACTTGCAGTTCAGGGTGAACCACTAGCACATTCAGTTTACTGTGCTCCCTTTCAGCCCTATTCGTGCCTCTCAAGTGTTAAGGTGATGGATGGCCATCTTCAGTGATGCCACAGTGGGACTTGGATCTGTTTTTCACAATACTTAGGCGAACTGCTTTTGAACTAATTTTCAGGTGTCTGTTGCATCTTCTCACCCAACAATCAGCTTCTCTCTTGTTGGACAAGCCATCACCTCCCAACCATGTTTGGTCCACCTCATCCCTCAAAGGAGGGAGGTAGACACCACCGTTTGAACCCCAAGAGAGCAATCAGTTCTTACTTCGATTGTTCCCAAAAAAATCATTAGGTGGGCGATCATCTCTTGGGGGGGGTTCTCTGAACTGAAGAAGATCAAGGCCTTGCAGAAATTGATAATCTCTCGATAGAAAGTCATCTGCATTAAGATCTGCAACACATTGTCTAAGAAACAGCCTTTAAAAGATGTAAGGGCTCATTCAGTCAGGACCAAGGATGCTACCTCTGTCTTTGGCATGCAGAGTGCCTGTTCTGGATATCTGTCAGGCACTACACTAAAAATTCTCAGGTAAGTATAAATCCTAAAAGAAGCAGAAAAAAACAAAGCAGGATTCTCCAGTATTGGGGTGTCTTTCATAGATTCACATGCTAGAATATTCCCCATCGTCGAAGCGGGAGACCCATGGTAAATTAAATAGCAATAAAACCAATCATATATGTATATAAAAACATAATTACTTACATCCTAAAACCATAAATACTCAAAGTACTAAGGTTAGCATTAACACAAAGAACTACCTTAGAAGAAAAAAGCACTTTAATAGCATATCCATGTCATTATGCTAGTCCAAACTACAGCCAATCAGGCGCAAGCACCCTCTAGAACCTTCTCCTCAGAGGCTCAGGCCCTCAGATTTTCTACCGTGCGTCGCGTGAAGGGAGTCTCCCTGAACTCTGCTCAGTTTTATTCTTCTTTTAGGATTTCTACAGCTTTTGGGATGTCTTCAAGCAAGAAATCTCTTTTTCGACCATGTGCTTCTTGTGGGAAGTTGCGGCTCTTCTCAGTGGACCCTCACAAGAAGTGTATTTACTGCCTCTATCCAGAACATGAGGTAGGCAAGTGTAAAATTTGCAGGACTTTTTCAGCCAAGACTCTTAAGGACAGGGAAGGGCGTCTCCTTCTGTGGTTGCCGAGGTTGAAGGATAAAGATTCACCTCTTTCTGATGCAGATAGCCTTGCGTCTGGGTTGTCTAGAGCCACTTCCAAGCGTAGCAGTGTGCAGGACTTGCCCTCTCCTTTCCTAAAAAAGAGAAAGCTTCAGCTCCAGAAGGCTCCTGCTGTGTCTCCACCTCTTCCTGCTACCCCTATGCCCCTGAGATCTGACTCTCAGGCATCCACGGCTCCTTCAATGCATGTTTCTGCTAAATAACGTGCCAAATCGTCGACGGGAGGGTCGACGATCTGTCCGGCGACGAGATCTGCTGTTTCTGGCTCTTTGATGACGGCAGTGATGACGACTTCTGCCAGTAGGTCGTCGACGGCAGCTGCGTCGACGTCTTCAGCGTCGACGGTGGTGTGTGTGAGCCTCAAATCAGTCTCGTCTACGATTCCTATTTTCTCGTCGACGTCGAAAAAGGGAGTCTCGTCGACGTCCACATCTTCGTCGACGTCATCTGTGAAGAGAGCCTCTTCGTCGGCGGTTGCTCCGTCAACGACGGCTCCGTCGACGACAGCTTCGTCGGTGGCGGCTCCGTCGACGGCGGCCTCATTTACGGCGGTGGTTTTGTCATCGTCGACGGAGTTACTGTCGTTGACATCTGCTTTCGCATCATTACCTCTGGTGCCAATTTTAACATCCGGCTCCGTGACTCCTGCTGTTTGCACTCTGCTCCAGCGTCGAAATGTTTCTTTGGATCAGCTTCCGCTTCCACGACCCTCTCAGCCTCCATCACCTCTTTTTGCCACGGGTTCGGAGCATGACTCTGCTTCTGATGAGGAGGAAGATGATAGATTTTGGGCAGCTCGAAACCCTTCGGCGCTGGTCATCAAATGTCCGGATTATGAGGATGATCAGGAGGGTCATCACTTTCATGAAGAGGAACTGTCTACACAGGTTCCCTCAGCACAAATACCGCTCTCCCTCATTTCTAATCTCCAGTACATATTGGAGGATTATAATAGATGTTTTCCACAGTCTCACCATGGATCTCCTCAGCCTAGGGTGCCTACAACTACAGCGGCTCCTTCGTCTACTGCACTGCCGGGGCCATCTGCGCCATATGTTCAGAGTCAGGCAGCTGTTGATGAGGACGATGACGTTCGCCCGGATCGGGAAGACAGCGAAGTAGATGATGATGGGACCATGGCGGATTGGGACGAGTATCAGATCCAAACACCGTCACCGCCTCCCTCGGGTCTTGGGGATTCCCCTCCTGTTGATATCGCTAGTTTTCACCAACTTATGGAAAGGGCGGCGTTACGCTTCAAACTCCCTATGGTTTCGAAGGATGAAGATTGTTTTCTTTATGACTTCAAGAGTCAGCCTCTTAAACAACTCCGTACGGTGCCCATAATTGACTTCATCTGGAACGAAGGTGTCAAGCTGATGCAGACGCCAAATTCTATTCCGGCGCTTCTAACACGTTTAGAGAAAAAATACAGGGCACCCCAAGGTTCTCCAGCTTGCCTTTTAGTGCAACCCAAACCTGATTCTGTGATTACCCAGGCTGCGCAGGGCCGTTCCAGGAATCCATCTTCTCCTATTTCCTCGCCTCCTGACCGTCAGGGACATCGTCTTGATGCCATTGGGCGAAAAGTTTCCACTTTGGCTTCTACCACCGTGAGAGCGGCGAATTCACTGGCCATTGTGGGTCGTTACGACCGCCAAATGTGGTCGGATATGTCCACTTTTATCGACCTCATTCCTGAGCCTTCCAGAGCGGATGCTCTCAAGATTCTTCAAGAGGGGGAAAGAGCGTCATCAGAGATTATCGACTGCTCTGTGGACACTGCGTGCACTGGTTTTCGTCAGCTTGCGGGGGCAGCTGTTTTACGTCGTCAGGGCTGGCTTTGATCCACCTCTTTTCGCCAGGAGGTTCAGGCGAAAATCCTTGACATGCCCTATGACGGCGAATCGCTCTTTGGCCAGCATGTAGACGACGCACTTCAAACCATTAAAAAGAAGACTGAGACAGCTCGTGCCCTAGGCACTTTGCAGTTTCGCAAGCAGCCTTTTCTTGGATCGTGCGGACGCGGCACCTCCTCTTTTTTTCGCGGCGGATCCAACCAATACCGCTCCTATAATCAAGGAAACCAAAGATATTCCTCTCAGTCACAACAATCTTATCGACAACAGTCTTCAAAGTCCTACAGAGGAAAGTCTTCCTACAGAGGCTCCGCTTCTAAGAAGTAATGACTTGCCTTCCCCTCTCAAAGTTGGAGGTCCAATCTCTCTTTTCTTTTCCAATTGGTGACCGCTCGAATGAGGTCCGCTCTCCGCTGGTGGGCTCAACCATCCAACATGGCTGCCGGTACTTCTTTCCTGACCATCGATCCAGAGCTCGTCCTTACCACGGATGCCTCCCAGGAAGGTTGGGGCGCACATCTTCAGGGGCTATCCGTAAACGGCAAGTGGACCCAGTCTCAACGTTCCTGGCACATCAACAGACTGGAACTAATGGCCATTTTTCTTGCGCTAAAGTCTTTCCGTCTTCTACTTCAGAGAGAATCAGTGCTCATTCAAACCGACAATACCACCAGTATGCACTATTTAAACAAACAGGGCGGCACCAAGTCACCGCTCCTCTCTCAGCTGGCACAAAGCATCTGGGATTGGGCACTCCGTCACCAGATTACCCTGACAGTGGTTCACCTACCAGGCATCTCCAACATCCTGGCGGATTCCCTCAGCAGGTCCGCATCCTCGAACCACTAGTGGGAGTTGCATCAGCTGACTCTAGACTTCATCTTTCGGCTGTGGGGTCGCCCAAACCTTGATCTTTTTGCGAGCCCAGTGAACCGGAAATGCCCGTCTGCAAGCTGGCTTCTCCACCGAGGGTCCTGCAGGAATGCCCTTTTGATGGACTGGTGCAATCTATTCGCCTACAGTTTTCCGCCGATCCCGCTGGTTCCTCGAGTGTTGTGGAAAATGCTGAGGCAGCCATGCCACATTCTCCTAATCGCTCCCAGATGGCCTCGACAAGCGTGGTTCTCGGAACTGCTGCTTCTCTCACAGTGCGAACCAATCCTCCTTCGCCCTCGGGCGGATCTCCTCACAATGGAAAAAGGTCAGATCTGCCATCCGGTCCCCTTCTCTCTCAAAATATCGGCCTGGAACCTGAGCACCTTGAATTTGCCCACTTGAATATTTCACCGGCATATAGAGACGTTCTTGCCAGTACTAGGGCTCTCAGTCCACAGTATAAACTTACAAGCTAAAGTGGAAAAGGTTCTGTCACTGGTGTGCATCTGCCAACATCCACCCCGTTGCACTCTTCTCCTGCTCAGCTTCTGCCGTTCTTTCTGCGGTTGGCTCAATCAGGACTTTCCCACTCCACTTTGAAGGTCTTCCTAGCAGCAATATCTCGCTTTCGGCAGGATGGGTCTTCCTCTCTCTACTCTTCCAGAGTCATTCGCCAGTTATTCAAGGGGCTACGGCGTCCTCCTCCTACCTGGCATCTCAATATTGTTTTGGCGCAATTGATGAAGGTGCCTTTTGAGCCCATCCACAAAGCGGAATTGAAATGTTTGACCTGGAAGGTTGCTCTCCTTCTTGCCCTGACCTCCTCACGTTGCGTGAGTGATATCCACGCCTTTAGCATTCAGCCTCCTTTCCTTCAATTCAAATCAGACTGTTGTACTTCGCACCAAACCGGCATTCATGCCTAAGGTGCCAACTGATTTTCACCTCAATGAACCAGTGTTCTTAAAGACTTTCTTCGCTAATCCCCAATCTCCGGCGGAGCAACGTTTGCATTCATTAGACGTTTAGAGATGCCTTTAATTCTACATCGACAGGACAGCACACTTTCGTAGGTCTGATCAACTATTCGTTGCTTACGGACGCATGCACAAGGGGCGTTCTGTTACCAAGCCAACTATTGCACGTTGGATTTCCTCAGCAATCTCATTCTGTCATCAGAAGGCCGGCAAGCCTCTTCAATCTACAGTGAGAGCTCATTCGACCAGGGCGATGTCATTCTCTACGGCTTTGTTTGCTGGTGTGCCGATTCACCAAATCTGTCGAGCAGCTACGTGGTCCAGCAGGCACACTTTCACGAAACACTACTGCCTAGAGACGATCAATGAAGCTGATACTGCAGTGGGCCAAGCGGTGCTTCGCAATCTTTTTAAATAAGGTGAGCCTCTTTCCTTCCCTCCGCCTGTATGGGTTGTTATCTGTCTGGCAGTATTATGTTATTTCATTGCATTTTATGCCACTGCACTGCTGTTCTTTCTTGCGGCCAGCTATTACTGCTCACTATTCTATTCAAGCATGTGAATCTTTGAAAGACATCCCAACACTGGAAAAGAACAATTGTTACTTACCTGTAAACTGTGGTTCTCCAGTATTGGTGTCTTTCATAGATTCACATGTGACCCACCCACCTCCCCATAGAGGCTCTCTTCTCCTCCTAGACTCTTTTGTTACTCTTGTGCTACGAAAATCTGAGGGCCTGAGCCTCTGAGGAGAAGGTTCTAGAGGGTGCTTGCGTCTGATTGGCTGTAGTTTGGACTAGCATAACGACATGGATATGCTATTAAAGTGCCTTTTTTCTTCTAAGGTAGTTCTATGTGTTAATGCTAACCTTAGTACTTATGAGTATTTATGGTTTTAGGATGTATGTAATTATGTTTTTATATACATATATGATTGGTTTTATTGCTATTTTATTTACTGTGGGGCTCCCGCTTCAACGACGGGGAATATTCAAGCATGTGAATCTATGAAAGACACCAATACTGGAGAACCACCGTTTACAGGTAAGTAACAATTGTTCTTCCTCCATGTCCCGCACCTCTCAACCAGAGAACTTGTGCAGATGTCAAAGTGCCTCTCAATCTTAGTCTCATACCGAGGAACTGATTCCGTAACTTGTCCCAATGCAGCCTGCATTTCCAGGTTTGTGGAAGACGTTGCGACAGATAAAGGCTTTCAGAGAAGCCATGTTGTGAATATTCTGCACCATTCCAGTTCCCTCTGGTGCCCCATCGTACCCCACAGACCAAACGAGGCCTCTAGTTGGATTACATCAACAGATCCGTTCTCGACCCACCTGTGCCTCTTGACACTGCTGCGCGGTTCATCCCAACTCTGGGGATGACATCTACCCTGCTTTCAGTTTGAATGCTCAAATCCACACTGGTTCCTGCCATGTTGACACCGGCCCAATGCAACAGATGCCAGAGAAAGAACAGATTGTTTTGTACGATTCAAAATTGAACCAGGCACAACCTCAAACCAAGTTGAGTCCTGTGACAGTCCTTACACAACTGTTCCCTCATTCACACTCCAACAGGATGTTGCCACTACATAGCAGTGGCTCACAAATCCTTCCCTGTTTTTTTTGGATTAGATTCTGAACACAGCCAACATGACCTGGGTGATGACAATGGAGAGGATGAGAATAATGCATCCCATTATTGTGATGATGACAGTCTACCCATGGACTTACAAGATGCAAGTGGTTTGATAACTTCTCCTGGTTCTGGATTGTGTTCTCCCTCTGGCAGCTTGACAAAAGAATTAGCATCTGTTGCTGTATGATTCAGGCATGCGGCCAAAGTCTTGGACAGCCACCCACTATTATAGAAGTCATAACTAATGTCTTGACAGAGGTAGTCCGGCCAGGCTTTGACATAGCCACTGTTGACTTTCACTGAGGTCCATACAGACACATTAATGGACACTTGAGCCAAACCTTACTCTTGCCCGCCTGTAAATAGGCTAGACTCCACAGTTTTGCCCCAAGTGACCCTACCTTCTTTACTCAGCATCCCACACCTGAGAGCGGAGTGGTCCAGACATCCACAAGTAGAGGGAACTTCAACTCCGTTCCTATGACTAAATTTAGGCAGGCATTTGGTAAAGGATATTTTCTTCAGCCAGTCTTGCTCTTCACTCTGTCAATGCTAGCTGTCTCCTTCTGCGATACTTGCACTCATTATAGGATATGGTCAGTGAGATCTTGCCAGTAACCCCTGATGAATTCCACTCTAACTTAGCAAAAATCATTCAGGATGGCCAAGATGCTGATGACATTTGTTCAGGACTGGACACTACCAGGTGCTTAGCCAGGATAGTCAGCACCACCTTGGAGCCTCAGCCCCACGTCTGGATGAGATCCATGGGCTTTTCAGTTCATATCCAGATGTTGCTATTTGACAGTATCTGTCTCTTTGGAGACAAAGCAGGCTCTGCACTGGAGCTCTTAGAAGAAAGCAGGTCTACAGCACGCTCCCTCTGCCTTTTTGTGCCCAAGCGCAGTATTCCCAACAATTCTTCCACTTTTGAGGCTTTGAAAGGGATATGGTATAAGGACAACATCAAGGCCCACCACCTTAGCAGTAAAGCTTTCCCCATTTCTTTCAAGACCGGGAACCCAAACAAATAATCTCCTGGCCAACAGGGACAAAGTACTGCCCAGTCATCTGCCCCACCTCCATCAGCTTCCAAGCCCCCTTTAATTTGCAATTTGTGGGATGCCTACTGTGTACAAGGCAGAATAAGTTATTACCTACAACGGTAGCAGAGCATAACACCTGACACCCCCAAATAGTTGAGCAGTCTTTCACCTTGCCATTCCTGACCTATCTACTGCATATTTCACCTATATCATAGCAGCTTTCAGATGACCATTTATCCACTCTGCCATTTAATTTCTTTTGGACAAAAGAGCAATAGAAAGGGTTTCGGTGTATGAAATAGGGACTGGATGGGATTCCTGTTATTTCCTGGTTCCGAGGAAGAGCAGAGGCCTTTGTCCTATTTTAGATCTACACCCTCTAAACTTCTTCCTGACAATGGACAATTTTAAGATGCTCATGCTGGGCCAGATTCTATCTGCTGTAGATCCTGGAGACCGGATGGTTGCCCTGGACCTGCATGACACTTATTTCCATGTCCCTGTCCCTGCTCTGCAGCACCACAAGCATTATCTGTACTAGAGCTATTATGGACCAGGGAGGTGCGGCCGTCCTGATCCTTCTGGACTTGTCTGCAGCCTTTGACACGGTCGACCATGCCATTTTGGTCGACCGTGTCACAGCCCTGGGGATAAACGGTATGGCCAGGGATCTTATCTCATCTTTCCTGGAAAACCGCACCCAGACAGTGAGGCTGGGTGATTTCTACTCCCCTATCTCTGCACTCCTCGCTAAGTCCCACGTTATTTAACATCTACGTAGCGGACTTAGCGAGGGTAATTAAGGCTCATGGGGTACGGCTTACATCTTACGCAGATGATACCCAGCTGGTTCTGGCAATCCATAGAGACGGCCCAGTGGTGGCAGCTAACTTCCAAAAAGCCATGCTCACGGTCAGTACTTGGATGGCCTCTAATTGTCTGAGGCTTAACTCGGACAAGACCGAGATCATGACCTTCGGCAGGCTTTCCCCGGAATGGTCTACTATCTGGTGGCCTGCACAGCTGGGCCCTCCTCCTGTCCCGGTAGAAAAGGCCAGAAACCTGGGAGTTATTTTTGACAGTAAACTATCATTTGGCCTTCACGTCAACAAGGTTGTGTCATCAGCATTCTTCATCTTAAAAAAAAATCAAGAAGTTACTGCCTTACCTCCCTATTTCAGCTGGGAAGACTTAGGTTTCAACTTTAGTATTCTCAAAAATAGACTACGGGAACGCCCTCTTCTTAAACACTCAGAAGCGTGTCTTAACGAAGCTACAGTCTATTCAGAATGCGGCTGCAAGGATTCTTCTTGATATCCCCCGCCGCCAGCCCACTACTCCCGCCATTCGTCATCTTCACTGGCTGAGAGTAGAGAGACGAATTACATTTAAGGCCCTCTGTATTGCCTACAAGGCAGTGCATGGCGTCGGACCCAGGTTTCTCACAGAAGCCTTTCAGCTGTATACCCCCAAGAGGCAACTTAGATCTGCTAATACCTGTCTCCTTTCAGTACCGCGCACGAGAACTGCCACCTGGGGAGATAGGCGCTTTCTGGTGGCTACTCCGAAACTTTGGAATCTTTTGCCACTGGCGATTAAAACTGCCCCTAACTTGATGAGTTTCCGCAGGCTCTTAAAAACGTGGTTGTTTAACCAGTAAATTGATGTTCTGACAACCAGTAAAGCGATGACTGATCTCTATTAGCTCCTCATGCGCCGAGACACCCCAGGGTATTCGTATGCGCAATAAAAATCTCGAAAATAAATAAAATAAATAAATACAAGGCGGGTCAAGAGCATTTTCCGTACTCCATGCTCCTCTTCGGGCTCACCAGTGTCCCTCTGGAGTTCACGAAGGTGACGGCAGTGATTGCAGCACATCTGTGAAGATTGGGTATACTAGTCCTTTCCCTACTTGGATGACTGACTGCCTAAGGGGGCCTCACAACAGTCAGTCGTAAACCACCTCCAGAGAACAGCGAGCCTTGTGACATCTTTGGTTTTTTCAATCAACAAACCAAAGTCACAAATGACTGCTTCACAGAGACTCTGGTTAATCAGAGCCATTCTGGATGTGGTGCAGGTTGAGCCTTCTTCTGGATCGAGTGCAGGACATTCGGGCTGTAATCTTGATGTTTAACCTCAGTCCTGGATCGCAGTGAGAGCGGTTCTGAGACTTCTTGACCTCCTGCATCCTGCTTGTTGACTTTGCCAGATCCCAAATGCCTTCTCTTCAGTGGCACCTCAACTTTAATTGGCCTCAGCACCAGGGGAATTTGTCAGATTCCATCTAGGTTTCAGAGGAGACTGAAAAAGGCCTGCGACAGTGGCTGCTCAACCACAATTGGACTGATGGCATACGTCTCTCCCTACCCCACCCTGAGGTGATGGTGGTTTCAGATGCATCACTGCTGTGTTGGAGAGTTCCCCTGGGAGAAGTGGAGATCAGAGGACTCTGATATGCAGCAGAGACCCAGCTCCACATCAGCTTGTTGGTGTTGCAGGCCATGTACTTGGCTTTGAAGGCGTTCCTTCCGGCAAAAAAAGGGAGGTTGGTTCAGGTCTTCACAGAAAACACCACTGCTATGTGGTATAGCAACAAGCAGGGCGGGGAGGGACACCTAGCGGATCTCGAATAGCAGATACATCTAGAGGTGGCACAGGGTGTCTTCCAGCAGTGGGGCGAATCCTGGCTTGATATCTGTCATCCCTGAGAACATGCAATGTCAACACTTTTGAGCGCTGGAGTTCCTAAGAAGACTCTCGCTCTGCGACTCATTCCGCCTTGAGTGAAGCTTGGGGCTCTTGCAAACCTTTCCACCTCTACCCCTCCTACACAGAGTTCTGAAGAAGGCTAGTTAGGATTGACCGAACCCAAATCATCTTAGTGGCTCAAGATTGGCCCAGAAAAATGTGGGGGCCCGGTAACATCTTTGCATGAGTATCTGTCCTCTAATAAGGCTGCTGGGGTCTGAGAGGACCTTCTGTTGCTGCAGTAGCCGGGTCTTACAATTGAGCCCATGCAACCTACACTTGCTTGCGATGAGATCGAACAGTGGCAGTTGACTGTACTCAACTTTCCTCCTCAGGTCATGCATGTCATCCTGACAGCCAGGCACCCATCTGCAAAACGTGTCTGTGCTGACCTGGTGTGGTTTCCTCAGTATGGACCCATTACAGCAAAACTGTTAAATGTCTTGCTTTTTGTGTTGTCTTTAGCTCAGCAAGGACATGCAGTGGGCACTGTTAAAGCTTATATGTCAGCTCTTTATACCTTTTTGCGTTTTCCAGACCAACAGTCCTTGTTCAAGTCACCTGTTGCATTGCGTTTTCTTAAAGGTTTAGAATATATGTTTCCACCTAAACTCTTTATGATGTGTCATTGGGCCTTAATTTGGTTCTCACATATGTGTACCCCATCTGAGCCAATGTACATCTGTCCTTTATGCCTCCTGACTCTCAAAACAATATTTCTTGTCACATTAACTTCAGCTCATCATATGAGTGAGTTTCAGGCTCCTTCAGTCCAACTGCCCTACACAACATTTTTTCTGGAGAAACTGGTGTTACCAACCAGAACAGGGTTCCTGCCAAAGGTTAGACTCCCTTTAATATTAGACAGTCCATTTATCTTTCGACATTCTGTGCTTTACCTAACCCCTCGAAAGAAGAAGAGCAACTCAACTGTTCGGACCATTAAAGACCATTAACCTTTTTACATCTATCATACTAAGGACCAATGGGTGGATGATCAGCATTTTGTGGGTTTCTTTGGGGTTAGGAAAGGCAATGCGATGCAAAAGCGGACCATATCTCAATAGATAGCTCTCTGTATTAAGATCATCTGCTACGCATTGACCAAGATGCAGCTTCTGGAGACTCTGAGGGCATTCGACTAGAGCCGCAACCACTGCTTTGGAACGTGGAGTGCCTGCCCTGGATATCTTTGAGACTGCAGCCTGGGCATCAATGCACTCGCTAACAAAGCACTATTGGCTTGACAGTCAGGCCGGTCAGGATGGGCACTCCATCTGTTCAGTGCTGCAGGACTTTTTGTTTTGGTGTTAGCTATTCCACGGACACACCATATTGGGAGGTACTGCTTTGATATCTATTCACAAGGTGAGGAATCATCAGGAGTGAGATGTATTCTAGAAAAAAAAGTTATTTTCACACACTAATGTTCTTTCTTTTTTTTTTTCAAAACCAGATTTTATTGACAGTTCAGAAAGAGATTGCAGAAACATCTACAGCACTCCAGACACTGGAGAGGCTGTAAGCAAATAATCATGAATCACAGTTGCAGCAATCAGCACAAAAAGCAGGATAAGACAGTGATATTAACTACCCGGATCCCCCCCCAATCCCGTAACAACCCCCCACCCGGTTCCCACCCCCGCCCCGTTCACGATGGTCACCAGGATTTAAACAAAGTAATCTGTACATAGATGTCGATGCACTCTCACACCTGTCCCGGCACTCATGGCATCTGATCCGCCATTGTATCCTGCTGCGGCGGCGGTTTCAGCCACAACCCCCTGTATTCTGCCCACCTCTTCCAGATTTTATAGTGTTTTCTGGGGCAGCCACGGGCCTCAAACACAGGGCGTTCTAGTCCCATCCAATAATCCATGCCCCGTTTCCAGACCTCAATCGGGGGAGCCCCAGGGTCTTTCCACGCACGGGCCACATCCCGCTTGGCAACTGTAAGGCCCAGGAGCAAGAGATGTCTCTTATAGATGTTACCGCCCACTTGCTCCAAGACATGCAGAAGACCCAGCTGCGACGTACGCGGGAGCTGCCAGCCCAGAACCTCATCTAAGCAGTCCCAAATACGCTTCCAATATCTCACCATTGTCCCACAGGTCCACACAGTATGCAGGAACGTGCCCATTTCCCTACCACACCTCAGACAGTCGGGGCAAGCAATCAATCCTGCCCGCCACAGCCTCTCTCTCGTGTAGTAAGCCCTGTGTAGGTATTTAAATTGAATAAAACGCAGCCGCACGGCGACAGCCGCCTCCCGCGGAGCCGCAAGAGCCTCCCTCCATCCTTCCTCATCAATGTCACCAACGTCTCTCTCCCATTTGGACCGAAGGCCATCTAGGGAGGGCGCACAGTGAGTGACAAGGGATTGGTACACGCATGAAATTTTCTTCTCCGTCAATTCTCCCATGAACAATTTAGCCTCTATGGGACTGAATTCTGCCAGGGAGTCCAGCCCCTCCAGTGTGGGGGAGATAGCATGGCGAAACTGCAGGTATTTGAAGAACTGGGTACTTAGCATATCATACTCATCCCTCAGCTCCTGGAAGGATTTAAGGGTCGTGCCCCTCATAACATGCCCTAGCGCCGAGATCCCTATCGAATCCCAGCCGCGAAACCCCGGCAGGGTCGACAAGGCCGGTAGGCGGCCATTCTGCCACAGCGGGGTCTCCCCAGTCAGCCTATTCCATCACCCCATGCGACCAAGTGCCCGACGCCAGACCTGGAAGACAGTCTGTGTAACCACTGGGAGCTTCTTCCTTTTCCCGGCTGAGTATAGTAGCGTGTGCAAGGTGTCGGGTTCCATTAGATATCTCTCCAGAGCATATGCCGGATCGCCCCGATCTCCATACCATCATTCGTTAAGTATCAAGAGATGGGACGCCTGATAGTAGGAGAGGATGTCCGAAGACGCCAGGCCACCGCAGTATGTAGAGAGGAAGCAGGTGCGAAGGGCCACACGCACCGCCCCCCCAGCCCAGAGGAAACGGCCCAGCGCCGAATCGACTTAGCAGAACCATTGTGGCAAGATAGGATAGGGATGATTCTGCAGTTGGTAGAGCAGACGAGGGAGAGCGACCATCTTAAAGATGGCCGACCGGCCATATAGGTTCAAGGGCATGCGGGACCACGTCTTCATATCCGATCTGACTCTGTCCCAAACCGGAACAATGTTACGCTCCCACGAGACTCCAGGGATGTCAGTCAAAAACACCCCCAGGTACTTAAAACCTCCCATCGCCTGTTGTAGGGCTGACGCCCAGGCACCTAGAGCCACTCCGCTGCCCAGGGTCCACAACACAGACTTCCTCACATTAAGATTCAGCCCAGATACTTCACCAAACACTCTCATAATCTCAAGAACCCTGGGGCCTGACCTGTCTAGGTCCGTGAGAAAGAACAGTACGTCGTCCGCGTAGAGCGCGATGCGGTCCGACGGCCCAGCCTCCCATTCGAACCCCTTCATTTGTGCATCTATTCGCACCCACGCCGCAAGGGGTTCCATTGCGAGAGCGAATAAGTATGGCGAGAGCGGGCATCCCTGTCGGGTGCCTCGCCCGATGGGAAAGGCGTCTGAAATCGCACCCGCCACCTGCACGGACGCCGTCAGGTCGGTATACAGCAGCCGCACATACGAGAGGAATTGAGGGCAGAGATTCAAGCGGGGTAGGAGTGCCTGTAAGTATGCCCAGCTCAGCGAATCGAAGGCCCTATCGATGTCAGCCAATAGGAGCGCCGCCTGGGAGCCGGTGGCTTTCATCATCTCCAGAGCCACCTGGGCCCGCCTGAGGTTGTGTCTAGTGGCCCTGTGTGGCATAAAACCGGCCTGGTCCGGGTGGACCAGAGCGGTAATGAGAGGCAGGAGGCGATTGGCAAGCGCCTTCGCCAGTATCTTCGCCTCAATGTTAAGGAGAGAGATAGGGCGGTATGATTCGTGCTTATCCGGCGGTCTCCCCGGCTTACAGAACACCACTATCTTGGCATGCCTCCAATCCGATGGCAGCTGACCTCGTTCCCTAGCAGCATCCAATGCCTTCTTGAAATGGGGCCCTAACTGGAGGTGATATTTCCGTAGGAACTCGCACGGGAAGCCGTTCGGCCCTGGGACCTTCCCGGCATTCAACTCGCCCAACGCCTTGTTCAGTTCCTCCGCGGACAAAGGAAGCTCTATACCATCACGCTCCTCGTCGGAGATCCCCGCGGCGGGAGATCCACCAGGAATTTGTCCACGGCCTCCGCAGGAAGGGAGTCTCTGGGGGCGTATTGTGCCTCATAATAGCGCGCGAAGCTGGCAGCCATAGCCCCTGGGTCAGTTATGGGGGTCCCGGCCTCATCTTTCAGCGCCGGTAGCGTCTGAGCCTGGAACGCGCCCTGGCACAGCCTGTAGAGCATAGAGCTGGATTTGTCTCCCCATTGGTAAATTCTACTCTGCGTTGCAAGCCATATATGGCGCGACTCCTCTAGCAAGAGGGAGGCAGCATCATTCTGCGCCTGCAGGAGCCGCCGCGTATCCTCCTCTGCCCCCGTCTCTGTAGACCGTGCCTCCAGAGTGCGGACGCGATCTTCCGCCTTCCCCAGTTCCTCCTTTCGAGCCCTACGGGCCCTCGCACACCAGGCTATGTCTACTCCTCTGAGTGTCGGCTTCATGGCCTCCCACAGGGTCACTACGTCCGAGTCCGGCCCCTCATTCTCCTCCCAGAAGTGAGCAATGGCCTCACGCATGTGGGACTGGTAGTCATCTCGTTGCAGATGCCAAGTTGAGAGGCGCCATCGAAACGGCTGTCGCCGTCTGTCAAGGAGGATCTCGATCGTTACGGGGGAATGATCAGAAAGCCCCCGGGGCAGAATATCGGTCAACGCCACCCTCTCGACAGCGTCGCGCGGGACGAACAAGTAGTCCAACCGCGAGAAGGAACGATGGACCGCAGACACATAAGTAAATTCCCTACTGTGTGGGTGTTGGCTGCGCCAGGCATCCATCCATCCCATACCTCTCACCATATCACTCAGTTTCGTAGGGGCAACCGCCAGTTGTCCGCCACCAGGCCTGTAACGATCCGCAGATCCATCCATTACATCATTCCAGTCGCCACCTATCACTGACAGGACGTCCGGCACCTCTGCCCAGACCGCAAACAGCTTCTCCGCCAGAGACCATTGCAAGGGGGGGGGAGCATACACACTACCAAATACCACTTGTTCCTCGCCAATCATTCCTTTGATAAAGACATATCTGCCCTGGGCATCAATCCACTGTGAGGAATGGGTATAGGATACCCTTCGGTGGACCAAGACCGCCACCCCCCGAGATCCCCGGGCAAACCCCGCATGGTACACCTGATGATAACCATATCGTTGTAAACTCAAAGTCTTCGTACCTAGGAGATGAGTCTCTTGTAACAGTAGAACATCAGCCTTTTCCCTCTTCCCCTGTCGCAGTACAGCCCCTCGTTTAATTTTATCGAGCATACCCCTCACGTTCCAACTCACAATTCTCAGTGTAGCTCTAGGGAGCTCCGAGGCAGGACCCCTAGCCGCCATCAAATGAAAGGGGGCGCAACTGCCCGGGCGTAGGAGAGCGCAATTGCCCATAGGACATAAAACGAACCTGGTGGACCATCGTGTGTGACCAAGTTACCCCTGTGGACCCAAACACTGTACATCCCCCATCCCCCAGCCCCCAAACCCAGCCCCGACCCAACTCCCAACAAACCGCCCCCCCCTCCCCTATACCTCAACAACATTGAAGTACCTGTCGCGGTGCAGGAGCGCCCTAACCCCCAACGGGAGGTCAGCGGCCACCCACTCCAATGGATCCCCAAGAACCCCTCCCTCAACAGTCCCTACTACCCACCAAACCAACCGACTCCCCCCCCTATCATCTCCCACTTGAGTAGGAGGCAAAGCCCCTATAGAAGAGCTACCTGAACCCCCCCACCGCCCCACATAGTCCCAACAATGCTAAAGTAAAGCAAGCAGCGATTATACAGCCAAGTAGCTAGCCGCAGTCCAAGCAAACACAGGAAAACCATCTCCCAGCGGGAGCCTGTAATCATCGCGAGCTGGTTCAGTCCCCTGAGACACCTCCGTCCTTGCCAGAGTGGTCAGAGTCAGTGGGTGCGTCATCTCGTTTCCCACCGCGCGAGGGGGAGCGTTTTCGCGACCTGGACCTCCTACGTCTCCTGCTCTTGGCGTCGGAATCCTCCCGCGCCGGCGATGGGCCCCTCGAGTGACCCGGGTTCAGTCCGGGCTGGGCATGCGGCCGGACCCGCACTGTCTCATCAGTCCATTTAAAGACATCTTCCGGAGTATCAAAGAAGTGAGTCCGCGACTGAAAGATCACCCTCAGGCGGGCCGGATAAAGGAGGGAGTATTGGATCTTCAGGCCTCGTAGTTTCGCCTTGGCGGCAATGAACGAGTGACGCTGTTGTTGCACGATCCTGGTGTAATCCGGAAAGATCATTATCTTGTGGTTTTCAAAGAGAAGAGAGGCTTTGGTCCTCGCCTCCCGTAGGATAGTGTCCCTGTCGTGGAAATTCAGAATCCTAGCAATCACCGGCCTGGGCCGCTCCCCTGCCGGCGGCTTCTGCGTCAGGGCTCTATGTGCGTGCTCAATCACAAAGCATCGTGACAGAACGTCTGGGGGAAGCCAGGACTCCAACCATTGGGACAAGAACAGTTCCATGTTCCCCTTCTCGCAGCCTTCCGGAAACCCCACGAAGCGAAGGTTGTTTCTGCGTGCCCGCCTTCAGCATCTTCCACGCGGAGCGCAAGGCCCCTCTGGACATTTTCCATCGCCGCCATTTTCCGCTTCAGGGTTCCAACGTCGTCCTCCACCACCGATATCCTGGATTCGGCCTCGGTAATACGCACCACAGCGTTCCGCAGGTCCTGACACAATAGGGTCACATCGGCGCCGACTGCCCCAATCTTGGCGTCCAGCATGTCTCTGGACTGGGTAATCGCCGCCATAAGTGCTGCATTGCCAGGGCCCGATCCTTGGCCTCCGCCTGAGGTACCAGGCGCCCCACTCGGCCCCGTAAACTTATCCAGGGTCCCCTGCTTGGCGGACCCGCTGCCACCCCCGCCTCTGGTCATGGTCGCAGTACACCTGGGCCCAACTGAGCTCTGAGTATCTGTAGATAGCCTCGGTGCCGACCCCCCGCACCTCCAGTCGTAGGCAGGAGCACACCACACGAGGAACCCCAGGCCCACAGGTCCTCCACGCTATCTTCGTCCGCTGCCTGGGGTGGGCATCGGGTCCCAAGAGGCTGTCCCCAAGTTTAAGGTGTACCACGGTGTTCCAGCCTGGCCCAGTCTCCGCTCCGTGATGGCCCCACTCCAAATCCTAGCCACAAAGGGGGGGCCCCGTGGATCCACACCAGGCCACGCAGCGATCCGCCACTAGCACCCAGCGGAGGAGCCCCCTCGCCCCACTGGCCAACTGTCTCGGGCACTCACCGGCGTTACGTGGGCCGGCCGCAGGTGTTCCTCGTAGCCACACAGTGCCACCGACTGACAAGTTGTCACACCAGGCGCCGCCACAGGGTCCACTCAGGATCGATCCCCACACTCGTCCGAGGCAAGGGAGCACACCAGGCTCCTGGGCAGGCGCTCGCCCCGGGGGGCACCGGGTACCCAGCCGCACCAGCCGACACCTCAGTCACCGCAATGCTCCTGTCCTCGCGGCGGGGAGTCTCGAAACTCGAGGCCCCGGTCCCTCGTACCTGATGTAGGCCGCAGCGCCCTCCGGCCTTCTCCTCCGCTCAGGCCGGTGCCCCCACCACCGTGGGCAGGTCCGCGGAGATGCTCACTGTTCCGCCTCCAAGGGGGGCCGCAGGCCCTGGAGAAATGTTGGCCCAGCCGGCCGGCGCGGAGACCCTCCGACCGGAAGGCGTCAAAATAGAGGTCCCGGCTTCTCCTCGGGAACTAGGCCTCAAACTGTCGCTGCTGCCTTTGTGTCAGCCAAGGATCCGGGAGCACCGAAAAGTGCACCGGACAACACCTCCTGCCCTCCACCACTATCACCGCTGGTGTGGGCAACGAAGCGGGTTCAGGAGCCAGGATAAATCGCCGGATAATGATCGGGCCGGTGGGAGCTCTAGCAAGCTGCGTCCACCATCGTTGCCCGCTAAGCCACGCCCCCACTAATGTTCTTTCTGGTAGATACTCTATCTAGCTGTCACTTTTTCACTGCCCTCTTGCTGTATTGTCCTGTGGAATGATCTATTTTCCCATACATAAGAAGATCCCAGTGTAGAGAACTGCAGACTCTCACATCTGATCAGTTATTGAACTCTGCGCCCAAGGATGTGGACAGGGTCAAGAAAGACACTGACGTCATGGCATAGAGGTGACACTTCTATGTCACAATGCCACTTCCCGGTTTGGGTGAGGCTGGAGTGGAGCCGCATGACTCTACCTTCTGACGCACGAGAGCAGTGTATGAAAAATCTACTGATTCAGTCTGGCACCTGGGGATATTCACAATCAACTAAGGTGGTGCGGTTAGATGGAGTGTGCACCAGAAAGAGCGTTAACAGTGGTAAATAACATGTTCATCAGCAGAGGGCCTTGACTAGTTTTATACTATTCCCAAAAAATGCAATATATTTACTGTAAATATTGGAAACAACTAGCCATAAAGTGCTTGCAGTACAATGCACATTAGCTTGGTAGAGCAACGCAATGCCTTGGCTCCTGGCTGTTCACGCTGTGTACTTCTCTTGATCATTACGTGACTGCATTAGTGGCACAATACTGAGAAGTGAACACATAAGACAATAGCTATGTAGTAACTTGAGAATTAAAATGATTTAACAATGTTCAGAGTACACCCACAAAAACTGAAATAATTAATAAACAGTTTTACAAATGTATCCTATTCACGCTCCTGATGGAAATGTAATTCACTGTATATACGAAGCTATGGCCATCTCCTACTTTATATTATGATTAAGTAGTGTTGCTCCCCTAAAAGCTTTGTTGTGACCTGGGGCCTCTAGATCCTACAGAATCAGCTGATCTGTTTCATACTTGGGGACCAAACTCAGTGATGAAGCCACAGACAGAAAGGGCGTTGCTAAAACCACACCAGTCTCTCTGGATCCAACTTGCTCTCACGTCTCCTGGGTACTCCATCACCACTGAAACAGAAAGGTCAATGCATAAGAAAATAAAAGACAAAATATAAATAAAGGGCATTGTCATTTTCAATTCCAATAGCTCAAGCTTGCGAATGCTTGTATTTTTTTGAGTCCTTGGTCACAGAGCAGGATCACATTCTGTCTCGCATGCTTTTGGGAATTGGCTGCAGTTGGGTCATCTGTGTGGCTTTATAAACTTGAAACAAGCATTTACAATGCAATGGTCTCGTCCTTGTTAAAGTTAGAGCTATTGGCATTGCTCATGACATTATTTTCGTTTTTAAAACATATAAATAACTGGCATTGTCATTTACAATGCCAATAGCGTAATCTCTCGCAAATGCGAGACCTATTGCATTTGCACCCACACACACACACAGAGCCACACGCACTCACAGAGAGGCCCCCCACACACACACACACACAGAGCCACACACACACAAGCAGGGAACAGAGGCACTAAAAACGATCACAAGCAGGGAACAGAGGCACTAAAAACGATCACAAGCAGGGAACAGAGGCACTAAAAACGATCACAAGCAGACCTATTGCCTTTGCACCCACACACAGAGCCACACACACAGAGCCACACACACACACACACAGCCACACACACACACACAGAGCCACACACACACACACAGAGAGCCACACACACACAGGGAGCCAGACACACACACACACACACACACACAGAGCCACACACACACACACACAAAGCCACACACACACACAGACCCATACACACACACACATAGCCATACACACACACGCAGAGCCATACACACAGAGACACTGCCACACACACACACACACACACAGTGCCATACACACACACACAGAGCTATACACACACACACAGAGCCACACACACACAGAGCCACACACACACAGAGCCACACACACACAGAGCCACACACACAGAGAGCCACACACTCAGAGAGCCACACACTCAGAGAGCCACACACACACACACAGAGCCACACACACATAGAGCCACACACACACAGAGAGCCCCCCCCGACACACACACACACAGCCACACACAGACACACAGAGCCACACACACACACACAGAGCCACACACACAGTGCCACACACACTCACAGTGCCACACACACACACAGAGAGCCACACACACACACAGAGCCACACACAGAGTCACACACACACAGAGTCACACACACACAGAGCCACACACACAGAGAGCCACACACACACAGAGAGCCACACACACACACACACACAGAGCCACACACACGACTGGCAACAGTGCGCTTTACAAGTATACACATTACATTACATTACATTACACACACACACAGAGAGCCACACACACACACACAGGGAGCCACACACACGCACAGGGAGCCACACACACACACAGGGAGCCACACACACATACACAGAGAGCCACACACACAGAGCCACACACACACACACAGAGCCACACACACAGACCCACACACACACACAGGGAGCCACACACAGGGAGCCACACACACACACAGGGAGCCACACACACACACACACACAGGGAGCCACACACACACACACACAGGGAGCCACACACACAGGGAGCCACACACACATACACACAGGGAGCCACACACACACAGGGAGCCACACACACAGGGAGCCACACACAAACACAAGGAGCCACACACACACGCAGAGCCCCCCCCCACACACAGAGCCCCGCACACACACACAGAGCCCCTCCACACACAGAGCCCATACACACACAGAGCCCCCCACACACACAGAGCCCCCCACACACACAGAGCCCCACACACACAAAGAGCCCCACATACACACAGAGCCCCCCACACACACAGAGCCCCCCACACACACAGAGCCCCCCACACACACAGAGCCCCCCACACACACACAGCCCCCCCCCACACACACAGAGCCCCCACACACACACGCAGAGCCCCCCCCCACACACACACAGAGCCCCCCACACACACAGCGCCCCCCCCCACACACACAGAGCCCCCCCACAGACACACAGAGCCCCCCACACATACACAGAGTACCACACACACACAGAGTACCACACACACACAGAGCCCCCCACACACACAGAGCCCCCCACACACACAGAGCCCCACACACACAGAGCCACACACACACAGAGCCCCACACATTGCTATTTACATGGTGCTTGTTTGTGCAAATCACCTTTTTTTAAAGCGGAAAGCAACCGATGTAAGCACCCCAACTCAACAGTGCTCATTGTATTGACTTCAGAAGGAGGAAGGGGGAATTCTGCCGTGTCGGGGTTGCTATTGTGGCCTGTAGGCTACCTCCGGAACCCGCTGGGGACTGTTTAAGAGCTTTCTTGCTTGTGTGGCAGTTTGCATATCTATCAATAGCAATTATAATCCCTTCAGATGTTAGTTACATTCTGCCCAAAGCAAGGCACTCCCTCCAAATATAAAGCGAATTTGGCGAACGCAGCATGTCACCTCATATACGCCAATTGAAACATATACTCGTTGCAGAGCAGGCTCATTGTTTGGTATGCGCACAGCAGCCAGGATCCTGGAAGAAGCGCTGACCTACTTCCGGCTGCAGATGAAATGGTCATGTCGACAGATGGTATGCTTCTAATCACTTTTCATGTAAAGTGCTTCCAACGCCATCGTCTACAAATAACGAAGCACCTAAGTATGCCTGCGTCAGGAGCCCTGCGCCACCCCTCGACTCGAACCAACCCGAAAAGGGGCAGGCATCGAGTGGGCGCAAGCCTTACTGCCCCTCGATAAAAGGCTGATTTGTTCTGCCTCAGCGTCCTCGGGCTGCTATTTGCATTTAAAATTCTTCAGGTTACACCGGGCCTTTTACTCCGGAGCACGAGCGCAGGGCACAATACGGCGCCCATGGGGCATGAGCATATGGATCAAATAAAAGGCGGGGCGAATATATTTAGCAAAGGAGTGGGAGGAGTGCAGCAAGTGGCTCTTTCCACTAAAAGAGGGGAAGTTTCTATAAATGGGGATAAGAGTGTGCAGTAGCCGTTCTGCACATCGGTGTGCCCACGAACACAACGTGCAATCCACAACAATGGCAGCTTTTTCGTTTACAATTATGGGCTGTCTGATTTGCATCAGCAAACAACGTCTGGTTGTCATTCTACACCATCCAGCCCCCTCCTTCTCTCTCACACACACACTGCCCAATTCCAACACCTCACCCTTTTTGCTGCTGAAGACAAAGTTCTGTGCCTTGGAAGGAAGTTTCCCCAAACTTTCCAAAAAACACTGGCAATGAAGTCACTGGCCCGTACTCTGCCAAAATACCGACTTCCAGGGAGGGAAATCAGGCATTCGGCACGAGCGGGGTCCGCTTTCGTGTCCACATACATGGAAGACCACACTGAGATCAAACAGGTTTCAGTGTGTCCTCGGGAGTAGTGGCAGCGCGAGAGCCTCCATTCTTCCGCCCGACGCGTCAAGACTGCTTCAAGCACCACTGCCCTCCCCCTTCCCCCGTATAACATGCAGCCGGAGACACACTGGTCATGTAACATACAAATCTGGCATTCTGCGCACGCATGCCAGCCACCCCGGTCAATGCTAACAGCAAAGCCCTTAATCAGGTTGGTTCATTCACATGGCTCTCTATAAGATCATCTTGTATATTACAGGAACTGATATCTTCCATTAAGTTATTAGCCCCAGATGGCTGCCTTCATATCTAGACGACAGTTTACCTGGCGATCCCCCTACCCCTTGGGGATTTATACTTTCAAGGCCCGCCATGCCTATATTATGGCGGGTAAAGCTATGTCAATCTATCTCCTCAAGAGATGAAAGTGGCATGAATCTATTGTAAATGGAGATAGTGGGGCATTGTGGTGGTACAGACATAGGCAAATTAAGTTTCCATTGGTTCTGTTCTACAACTGCAGGTCTATCGTGTTTTAGATGTCTGTAGAAAAAACCAAGTGGAAGAGGCAGGATACTGTCATCATTCATTGGCCGTGTGGACACACTTTCCAGAACTGCCTGGGCATAATGTAGGTTCTTGAAATTTACAATAACACAATCCCCCTTAGTGGATTTGCTTGATGGACCAATCCAGTTAACTCTCCTCGTCGTGAGGATCTGGCCCGCACGATTAGTAGGGTAGTCACAATTACGATAAAGCCAATCCACAACTTTATTTTTAAGTGAGGCATGCGTTTCTATTACACTCGGCTTGAGTGATGGAACATTCACTAGTACAGCTACATACGGGCAACAGTCTGGGGGCAAATTAATAGATCTAATTATTTGTGCCTCCTCTAGAGCTTTCCCTATGCTGTTTTCAGATACTGTGTAGCCTCCTTATTCATTACACCTTAGTTTATTACATTCCCAGGGTGGCTATTCCCAGGTCTTTCCTTACTCTGTCCTGAGGTGGTTGGGTACCCCATAGAAAATGGTATTCCCGGGATAGGACTATTCATTGGCTCAGCCCTTCCTGTCCTTAAACTGGTACCCCCATTTCCTTCGCTGGTTTCTAGAACTTGTATCCCCTCCGGGTTCCTATTTATTTTAACTTTGCTGTTTTCCTCGAGGATGGTAATTATTTCTCTAAGTCTTCCCACCTCACCAGTAAGTTGCTCTATTCTATCCTCCAGCGGTTTGATATGAGTTACCAGTGTACAGGTGACGGCAGCTACAATCATACTAACTTGCTCATCACAGATAGTTGCTTCCTTAAGTGGGGATTCAACTGTAGAATTGGATGAAGGGGCTTTAGTACCTTTTTAGGGCTCGCCTGCTGATGCGCTTCAGCGCATAGCTGGCGAAGCTCTATAGGGGCTTATCCAGTGTTTATCCACTGGCGATTCCACTGGCGATTCCTTCAAGTGCATGTGCTTTTTAGGTCATTGCGCTTGCGCAAGCCCTAAAAAGCGCGTGCACAATGCCACCAGCCGCCTGCCTGCCTGCCTCGCATTACCACATCAAAGGCAGCCCTCCGAGCGCATTTCTCACCCCCTAATTATTCACGGCCGGCCGGCAGGCACATCAAAGGCTGCTGCTGCCGTGACTCGCATTTCTCCTCCCTCCTCCCCTATCACTGCCCAGGCCGGCCGTACTTTCTCTTTACAAGGGCGCCCATTCCTGAATCACTTGAAATCTCTCCACATTATTTGCATTTTGTTAATTAAAAAAATTAACTTCAACACAGCGTTGCACATTTTTCTCGACTTCGGAAGGATGAGTCCCAATCTCATTTGTACAAAGTGTTGTAATGGGATTATTGGAGAGTTAGAGAAACGTGCTCACAAGTTACATTTTTATGCAAATCATCTGAGTAAATAAACAATAGCATGGTGCCGTTTGCGTCCTTGACTTGATCTGGTTTTTATTTTTATTTTGCTATTATTCTCACAAAGGCTAAGAAGGTCTGCCTACTTTAGTATTAAGTGCTATACGTCGCATAAGCAACAGCTAACCATTCACTCACCCACGCAACGCCACTCACCCATGCAACGCCACTCACCCACGCAACGCCACTCACCCACGCAACGCCACTCACCCACGCAACGCCACTCACCCACGCAACGCCACTCACACACGCAACGCCACTCACACACGCAACGCCACTCACACACGCAACGCCACTCACACACGCAACGCCACACACGCAACGCCACACACACACGCAACGCCACACACACATGCAACGCCACACACACATGCAACGCCACTCACACATGCAACGCCACTCACACATGCAACGCCACTCACACATGCAACGCCACTCAACCACGCAACGCCACTCACACACGCAACGCCACTCACCCACGCAACGCCACTCACCCACGCAACGCCACTCAGCCACGCAACGCCACTCAGCCACGCAACGCCACTCAGCCACGCAACGCCACTCACACACGCAACGCCACTCACACACGCAACACCACTCACACACGCAACGCCACTCACACACGCAACGCCACACACACACGCAACGCCACACACACACGCAACGCCACACACACACGCAACGCCACACACACACGCAACGCCACTCACACATGCAACGCCACTCACACATGCAACGCCACTCACACATGCAACGCCACTCACACATGCAACGCCACTCACACATGCAACGCCACTCACACACGCAACGCCACTCAACCACGCAACGCCACTCACCCACGCAACGCCACTCACCCACGCAACGCCACTCACCCACGCAACGCCACTCACCCACGCAACGCCACTCACCCACGCAACGCCACTCACCCACGCAACGCCACTCACCCACGCAACGCCACTCAGCCACGCAACGCCACACACACACGCAACGCCACACACACACGCAACGCCACACACACACGCAACGCCACACACACACGCAACGCCACACACACACGCAACGCCACTCACACATGCAACGCCACTCACACATGCAACGCCACTCACACACGCAACGCCACTCACACACGCAACGCCACTCACACACGCAACGCCACTCACCCACGCAACGCCACTCACCCACGCAACGCCACTCACCCACGCAATGCCACTCACCCATGCAACGCCACTCACCCACGCAACGCCACTCACCCACGCAACGCCACTCACCCACGCAACGCCACACACACACGCAACGCCACACACACACGCAACGCCACACACACACGCAACGCCACACACACACGCAACGCCACACACACACGCAACGCCACACACACACGCAACGCCACACACACACGCAACGCCACTCACCCACGCAACGCCACTCACCCACGCAACGCCACTCACCCACGCAACGCCACTCACCCACGCAACGCCACTCACCCACGCAACGCCACTCAGCCACGCAACGCCGCTCAGCCACGCAACGCCGCTCAGCCACGCAACGCCGCTCAGCCACGCAACGCCGCTCAGCCACGCAACGCCGCTCATCCACGCAACGCCGCTCACCCACGCAACGCCACTCACCCACGCAACGCCACTCACCCACGCAACGCCACTCACCCACGCAACGCCACTCATCCACGCAACGCCACTCATCCACGCAACGCCACTCATCCATATGCAAAACGAAAAATGTCAAACTCTTCTATTGCGAGACCTATTGCATTTTCAATGCTTGTTTATCTAGTCCCTGTTTTTGCTGTTTGTACTGTGTTTTCCTGCAATTCCCTTTACTTTTAGGGGTAGGAGGCCCATTACTAACTGAAATACTATGTACTTCGTCATGTTCAGGGTCACAGACAGCATCCAGACCTGGTAAATTCGTTTCAGGAACCGTCAAAAGAGGTATATCAGTCACAGTATTGGACTCCAGTTGGGGGGTAATCGCTATCAAGGGGTCCAGCACATTACCCAATCCCAATGAGAGCCACCGCTCCGCCCTATCTATTTCTACGTTTATAGCGCTAACTGCCTTTACGAGGTAGCAATCTATTGTGGTGCCGGGTGCCTCAGTGGTACTATTAATTCCCTTGTTTAATTTACGTTTTGCCATATTTGGATAATAAACAGTAACACACGAATGGCCCAATCCTAACCCAATACTAGATTATTTTAGGGGGCGATAGGTTAATTCGGATAGGACCTACCATAATGGGTGGGCAGTGTAAAAATTATATAAACAAAGTATAAAAGCTTATTGATCACAATTATTAAAAACCGTAAGGAGAACAAATATAATCCAAAGTACACCTCGTACCCTCGTTCTCCGGGCACACCAGTCCCCACAGCTGGCCACAGCAACAGCGTGCCTCGGCGATTTCCTTTGGCGAAGCGGCAACTGAGGACATGTAAATGGTTTATATATGCACCCATCATGAACTGCAAGGATAATACCTCGTAATACCTCTTTTAGAATTTGTGATAAAGCATCAAGGAATTCGTTGCTTTTCTTCGAAATATGAAGGGAAATTCCTCCAAAGTATCTTATTTAGTCTTCCTGATATTATTTTAATAATAAAAACTGGCTCAACTGTCCAGCACAAGCTTTGTGTACATTAGAGGATTCGCTCTACATTATTTTTCATCCTCCTGTCAGAATTGTGCTCTTTGGAAATGTTTGCTGTTGCAAATTGTCCATATTTGTTGTTTACTGACTGGAAAAGGTAATTGGGCTATTGCTGCCATAAGCTCTAAAAGGTATGCGGAAATGTCTGGGCTGTTTTCAAGGTTTTAAGGCTAAGGTCGATAGATAATTGTACCAATGCTCATGGCTCATTTTCTAGACACGTGATTTTACGCATATGTGTTTTTTCGAATCTTATACAAGCTTACACTAACCTGCAAACAGAGATGCATGTTGCATTAATGTCCCAACTCACTATAACCCACTCTATATGGATGAGAAATACAATGGGAAAATCTGCTTTATAAGGTAACTGATGTGTTAGGTCCCTGCTTGCTTAGGAATTAGTATGGCATGCTCAAATGTAAACGTCTTAATGGACCTTTTACTTTTATCCACGGAAAGAAGACTTTTTTTTAAAAGCCGGCATTAAACAAATATGGTGCAAATTTATGTTCAGAATCTATAAAGTTTTTATTTGCAGTGCCGTTTTTAGATGGGTGTACAGTGGGCACATTTTTACTTGCTATAAAAACCCCTGTCATTATTTAAAAGTTGTTATTATATCATGCATGGGTAGTAGTTTAATGGACTATGGCTTAATTAAACTTATTCTGAATCTTGAGAGCGCCTGTCTGGCAATTCTGGTCGCAAATAGGTTTCATTTTTTCCAATGCATATCTTTCAAGTCCCAGCATGCTGAGCACAGCTAATTAAAAAATACAACCCTGCCTAAAAGGCACTTTAATTACATGACTCCCGTTGATAGCTATAAATGTATTGCACCTTCAGTAACACACAAATCCCTGGCTATAATCAAGGAAGATCTCCTACCTTTCCAGAGATACTTTAACTAAGGACTTAACTAGATGCGATCCCAAACATAAAGACGCTCCTACTATTTGCTCTCTGGTTATGTATATCATTCTTGCCACTCTCTAACATTTAATTATTTGCCCTCTATGATATTTTACCTCCATTGTTTTGCATTCCTGTATCTTCCCCTACCTAATATTTACGTCACTTTACTGCATTACCCTGCCTGTTGTAGGTCTCTGCGCCATATTGCTATGAGTATCCATCGTCCTAGTCGGTCTTTATATTTCACCTATGCTAATTTTTGTTTTAACTGTGCCGCAATTGATAATTCTCTGTACTTGTATTGATCCTTCTTTTATAAAGCACTCTAACGTCCTGGGTCCATTTCCGCTCTTTAACGCCCATGGTCCATTTGCGTGCTTTATAAAACTGCATAAATATATACTTTGAAAAAAAAGCATAAAATGAAAGGACTTCACGCACACCTGAAGTTAAAAGCGATAGAACAAATTAAGACTGAACCATGTACAATCTCTTAATTATTTTCAAAATGGCAAACTCAACAAAAAGGAATTAACTAATTGCATACGAAGAGGAAAATCGAGATCAGTGATGGAGAGTACAAGCCTGCCTGACCAACACCTCCTTGCACCAAATTTACATAAGATGGGCATTTTAAGCACATCAAATCTGTGGTGTGAACCAAGAACGTAAAGTATCAGTTACATTATAAAGCAGATTTCCCTACTGTATAAATTAGAATTCAGTTAATTGGAACATCAATCAAACATGCATCTATGTTTTCCAGCTAGAGCTTGTATGAGTCGAAAAACCATAAATATATAAAAACCGTGTTTAGAAAATTATTCATGAGTACTGATACTATTAATCTGTTGACTTCAGCCTTAAAACATTCTAGCTATTGTACACTGTATGCCCCCAAATTTAATGTAGGAATTTAAACCATTCTACTTTTACGATGACATCTCTTTTCTGGGTTCGGAAGGGATGTTATTGATGTAAAAACTGTATCACTTAGTCATGAATCTCGCACTTTTTTTGTAGAATCCTTCGTCATTAAATAATAAAGTCATATTCTTTAGCTGCTACTCCAACCCTTAACCGTAATTCCTATTTAAATAAACTGTTCAAAGTAGTTAAAATGGGACAGCTGGGAGAATCGTTCTGTAATCTTCTCTAATTACTCTCTCAGTCTCACAGCCCATCTTAATTCACTGTTCATTAGGTGTTCCCATGAGGGCAGCCGTGCTGTACTAGTTGTTTCCCATCCCATGTCACTTATTCGAGTCTAGCGTAGGGTGGATTGCAGTATTACACTGGCCACCCTTCACAGCTAGCCACAGGGCCCTTGCTTTGTTGAATGGATGGTTCCCAGCTCCTTTGTATTTTGCAGAAGACATGGGTGATTCTATGGCTTTCACTAGAAAGAGGCTCTCTTCTTAGGACACTTAGCAGGTTTTCATGAAAGGATGCTGACTTTGGCCCATTTATGACAATGGCTTCCAAAACAAAGTGACTGAAAAATAATTGTTGAGGCATTGTAATAGGATTTTTGTGTTTTAGAGAAGTTCTATTGTGAACCATCAAATGCATCAAATACGCACAACTTAACATTAGATTTGAAGCAGTGGTTTTGAAAAATAACTGACCTTAATCATCAAAACTCACAGATGTTTTGACAATAGGTGCCTTGATGTATGAGAACCACAAGATTTAGACAGCATACTCCCCTCCCCGTCTGTCATCTCTGCATTGTCGTTTGTTGCATGCTTCAGTTACGTAGGTGTCGCAACGAACAGCCTTCCATTGTACACAGTTCCTAAGACGCTCTGCTTTAATGCAAAATAGACTGTTCCTTGTCATACCGTAGATACTAATGAGTGGAGGATGTTCGAGTGACGAAAAAAAGCGTTCCTTTGTCTTGCTCCCCTTTGAATGGATCTACCTGATTACAGTGTGCTTCCATTTGGGTTCATTGGGTGTGAAAGATAGGTTTAAAATCCTCTTACAAATCCAGAGATTTTGACACCACATTATGAAGACCAGTAATATGCAATGGTGAATTAAATTACGGGTTATTATAAGGACATGGACTCCCACAACTATCACCTTACTAGGGGTCTGCAACAGAGGTATGTATTTGATGTATACATTCTCAATATGGTTGGCGTTTGTTGAATTGCTCTCATTAAGGACTGATTCTTTCTAGGTAAACCTTTCTTTAAGACTAGTTTTGTGTACCCCACGTATGCATCCGGGCTGTTCAGACCAGATTCACAGGTGTCAGATCCATTCTATAAGTGGTACTCTGACTTATCTCCCGGACTGACAAACAGGCATGCTGCATATATGGCAGCAGTGAAGAAAACATACACATTCTGTCAGTGCCTGTCTCCTGTCGAATGCCAGAGGTCATGTTCCTTTGGAAATGATGAACAAGTAAGGCTATTTAGAGTCCTAGCACATGCCAGTACCTGGTGATTTGAATCTATTTCTGATCTATGATGGCCATCCCTTTGTTTATGATGGATTTATCAGGCTATATGTGGGTGCACCTGAATTTATGAAGCAAGATGCTCATCGCATGTGATAGAAGTGCTGGGTATATTCTGGCAGTAATCTGGCATCTGATGCAACACCTAATCAAATGAGTCTACATTTGGGCAGTGTGGTTCCAAAATAAAATTGTCTGAATATCATCCAACATATTATATAATTCCCAAAATATCACCCCATTGGAGTTCATAATCAAAAATCCACACCCTGGTGATATTTTTGTAAAGAAAGTTTGTCAAACGATATGTCGGTATGTAGTATTGTGTAATACTTGCCATTTTGAGCATATGATCTGTACCTCAGTGTATTACGTTTATGTAGCCACCTGAGGTTGTGCTTGGATATATGACAACTGCATAAGGGAGCACCTGGAATAGAATTGTAATATTTGGACAGATGAGTCAGCATTTGACATATGTGGCTTTGCCTTTACATAATGATGCCACGGGCCAGTGCTTGCTGCTTATATTTGGTGTGACCACAGGTTACCAGTTCAAAACCAGCTCAGCTGTATATCGTTTTAGGGGGAATAGAGTGAAACCCATCACATTTAGCAATAATAACACACCTTATTTGGATGGATACTTCTACCTGCACATTCCTCGCATCTCTTGAATCCCCTCAAGGAGCCAGACTGGCCCATACTATGAACGGCTTGGCCTCCCTCTCCCTAATCGCCTTGACTTGCTAAAGTCCCAGTTCATAAATTACCTGGAGTCGTGCCTCGTTATGTG
The DNA here is from genome assembly GCF_964261635.1 of Lissotriton helveticus. Lineage (NCBI taxonomy): Eukaryota > Metazoa > Chordata > Amphibia > Caudata > Salamandridae > Lissotriton > Lissotriton helveticus. The sequence continues at coordinate 1,653,034,585 of NC_136059.1, forward strand.
ACACCACTGATATACCTTTCAAGGGTCCGAAATGGACATCTGCTAAGGGCCCTGATTTTGTGGTATGTGACATCCTACCAGCAAAAAATAATTTGGAGAAAAGCAGCTATAAGCACGAGCAGGCATCTTCAGTTGCCCTTCAAGTGAGAACTTAACCAAGAGCTCCATCTTCCAACCCAGCGTGTGCCCAGCCATGAATATGTTTTCAAATCACCAGATCAACGGGTATGAGAAGATCACCTCTTTTTAGCAGGGGACTTTGATCCAGGGGTGGTGGACTGATGTTGGATTGGAGAGGAAGGTTCATGTATGCGTTCATCCAACCTCTGAGTCAGAAAGCCCTCCAGAACATCAGGTACATTTTGTTGGCAACCGCGTAACCACTCCATTGTTTCTTGGGTATTCTGCACATCTACCTTCCATAGAGGAAGCCCCTGCTTAATATGGAGGGAAAGGGGCCTGCAATCCTCAGCCTCCAAGCTTGGGGAGCTAATGTTTGCCCACGTATACCTTTGCGCAGGGATCTTGAGTGCTCAGTAAGCTGCCAGGACATTTACAATCCTCCACCAGTGCATAATGCTAGTGACAGAGGCCAGTCTTTTGCTAGTGAGCATTGCCAATGAACACCAGACACAGTTGCTTAGTGCACATTCGGTATGCTTCTGTAACTAGCAGGTGAACACCTGCGAAACCTGTCATTGACATTAAGAGGAACAGGCCTAGAAAATACTTCACCTCCACCAAAGAAGTCATTAAGCTCTATCTGATGAACACAATGCACCTCTTCCTTCCTCTCATGCGTCATGTATGAATCTGACCTTGGCAAAACTAATGCATAAACTCTTTGCACCCATGCCTTCTTGCCTTATAAAACTCTTCTCCTGAAATGTATCTTTTCTTGTTGCTATAAATTCTGCCAGATTAGTTAGAGAACATGATGCTTGTTGTGCCTCATACCCCGATGCCATGTTCCCTCGAATAAAGTAGTGTAGAGGACTCACCTCTCCTCCCAATGTGTATAATGAATTCCAGAAGATTGTTGAGAATTTCTTGCTGACTTTGTGTGTCCAAGCACTTTCTTGACTAAGGAAAAGGTGAACGATCTCCATGTTGGAATTCATTACATTTTACTCTGATAGACCCAGGTCTCCTCTTTCCTCAGACCAGTTGTTCATTACATAAGGTAGTAAAGAGCTGAACTGCGCTGCAGCTGATGCCACATTGAGAGATGTATCAACAATGTGCAGGGCAGCTGGGACAACAGTCCTCCAACTCCTCCCCTCTGCAAGAGCTACCACTTTGCTTTAATTAGTCCTTGATGCTCCTTGCCAGGCTGGTGGGCTGCAGGCAGGGCCGGAATGGCCATTGCGGGCACCGGGCAATCCCCCGGTGCGCCGCACGGTTGGGGGGCGTTTTTGGGCCCCTAGGGGCCGTTTTTGTTACAGGGCTGCTTTTGCATCATAGCTGCAAAATCGGCCCTGTACCAAAATCGGCCGAAAATCGGCCCCGTCAAAGTGCTGGGCGGCCCCTCCAACCCCCCCCGAGTGGGGAGGGGGGGCCGGCCGAGCACTTTGCCGGGGCCAGTAGTGGTTGCCAGTCCGGCCCTGGCTGCAGGATGCAACATTTCCTCCCTGGAGTTCCATTAAGCCAGGCAAATAGATCTTACAGATAGTTCAAAAGAGCCATGCCCTACCCTTCATTTCCCCCCCAACCCATGTATGATCCACACCAGATGAACTTCGGAGAAGCACTTGCAGATCCTGAAGCAGGAGGTGGTACTTTTGCTCTCCAAAGGTCCAATAGAGTGGGTACCAGCTTCTGAGAAAGGCATTGATGTTCTTGCCCCTATTTCTTCCTCTCGGAAAAGGTTGGGGGTCTCAAGCCCTTTCTAAACCTTTGCCTTTTGAATGCCTTCCTATGCAAGACAAATTCAAGATGCTCATGTTGGCTCAGATTCTGTCTGCTCTGGTCCCAGGAGACTTGCAAAACCTGTACTTTCATACACCAGTCATATAGATCCACAGACGTTACCTGTTTCAAGGTGGACCAAGAACATTTTCAGTTTGCCGTGCTACCCTTTGGTCTCACCTTGACATTTTGATGTTCATGAAAGTGAGGCTGCCCATCTTTGAAAGTCAGGAGTATACGTATCCTTGTACCTCATCAACTGCCTACTAATGGCAGGCGCTCCATAGTTAGTCGTACATCACCTCCAGATGGTAAGCAACCCCCACCCCCCCACACAGCTTCAAGTCCAGGATTTTGGTAAAATGATCCCAATAGTTCGAGCTCAGTCCTGGATCTTAGTGAGGCATGCGTCAAGGCTTCTTGGTCTCCGTGCCTCATGCATTCTCATTTTCCCACACACCAGATGGCACATGAGGTCCTTGTGATGATACCTCCGGTCCTATCAGGGTTGACTCTGACACCGTGCTGATCACGTGGGTGACGCTCAGGATCTGCAGTAGAGGCTGGCAGATGGCCACCTGAAATGTGGCATACCACTACACCTCCTCCACCCAGAGCAGACATACTTGTTGCTGGATTGGAGGGGACAACAAAGATTTGGAGATCAGAGGCCTCTGATCTAATTTAGAAAGCCTTATCCACAATAACATCCTCAAGCTGTGGGTGAACCAGTTAGCCCTGAAATCCTTATGGACATCCCTCAAGAGATGTTGATGAAGGTGCACACTGACAACACCACCACCGTGTGGTTCTGCTACAAGCAGGACAGAGTTAGATCTTGGACCTTGTGCCATGAGGCTTTACTTCTTTGGAAGAGGCTAGAACAACAAAACCTCTTCCTGGTCACCAGCCACTTGGCTGGGGTTTTGAATTCCATAGTGAACAAGCTGAGCAGGCTTAATTTGGCAGACCGCAAGTGGCATCTCCACCCAGAGGAAAATGACTTGAGCCCGGTCTTGGCAAAGTACTTTCTTCAATACCAATTGAGCAGTGGAGGTTGGGGGTATACCAATTTGTGAAGCATTTTATCAGAGGTCAAATAGAGTTAGCCACATTTCTTTCCGACTGAGCTGCTACATTTCAAGATAAGCTCATTGTCCAGTAGGCAACCCTACCATTTTACTGGAGTTATTGTTAAGGATTTTAAATAAGTGGGCCACAGTTTTTACATTTATCTCATTCACTGTACTGTGCTCCCCAGGCTTGTTACTGAGATGAACGGTCTTGGTTAATCACTTTGATCTGGTAGGGACTGTCGCAATCAAATGTTTGACAGATCCCAACAAGGTGTGTCTTTGAGTTTAGGTTCAGCGCACAACTCCAAGTCCTTCAAGGAGTGTGCCCTTGCGAATCTTTAAGTGATACAGGAATGCAAAGCAAATCTATACATCGCTGAACACTGAAAGAAGTCTCAAAATCCAGGACGTGGACATGTTTCCATGGCAGGTCCTCTTGGTGGTCCAAGTCTTCCGGGAAGTCTTAGAAACAGAAGCACAAGAAGAGCAAGCATGATTCATCCAAGTCCTACCACTCTGTCTGAGAATTAGTGATGACATGAGGGTGCCTTGTGTTCTCACATCCAGTACCCCGCTGAGGTGCCGATTCTGCATCTAATTCTGATGCACCCTGAGTTTTTGGGTTCTTTGGCGACATCGCAACAGATCGAGGCCTTTAGAAAGGCTTTGTTGTGAATTTCTGCTGTTCTCCCATCTCCCTCTGGCACGCACACCTTTAGGTCCCAAGGATCCACGGAAGCCTCCAGTCGGCAGGTCTACCCCTAGTGCCTCCTGAACCCACCTCGTGTTACTCTCCACTGGAGCCTACTTCCGAGTCTATACTGGTCCCTTCGGCATTGACATTGGTACTAATGCTGCCACAGGATGACCTTGTTCCCATAGTTCTCTCCAACCCCAAGCCAAATTAATCTCTGCCCTAGCCGAGGTCTGATTCAGTCAGAGCCATAATTTTTCCCTGGAGTCACACCCCAGCACTCCAACAACTTTTCAGTTTGGACTCTAATTGGAGCCAACCAGCCTTTGGAGGTGATATTGTAGATGAGGATGGTTATTTACCTCAACACTACTATGATGATGCTTTATACATTGACGTGCAGGAGGTCAGTGGGCTGGACACTTCCCTGGATTCTCTCCCTGGCCATCAACAGGAGAGAGTGCCTCCTTTGCCGTAATAATGAGACGTGTAGCTGAGGTTTTGGAATTGCATTTGCAAATTATGGAAGTCAGAACTAATGTTTTAACAGAGGTTTTGCAACCTGTACAAACTTCATCCAAACCCTTGCTACCCTTTAATGAAACCTTCGCTGGCACTCTTATGGGCACCTGGTCTAAACCGTGATCCTGTCTAACAGTCAACAGGCAGGTTGCCAGATGTAACAAGCCGGTGCCAGGCAATTCTGACTTTGAGGCAGTATTCTACATCCAAACGTTTGGTGGTTCTGGCCTCCACCGGTAGAGTGAATGGCTATTCAGTCTCCATAACTCCACCCTAGATAGTCAAAACTAATCGAAGCATTTAAGATGCAGATGTTTGCCTCGACCAGCCTGCCCGTCCTGTCAGCCAGTGCCAGCTGTTTGCTGGAAATATATACACCCATGTTTATGGGACATGGTCGGTGAGATCTTGCTGCAGTCTCTGACCAATTTTGGGGCAACCTAGCTCAAACAATTCAGGATGATCAAGATGCTACACAATATATAATCTGGTGTTGGGTGGACACTACTGTTTGCTTGTGCAGTGCAGTTGGCCCTAGCGTGGTGCTTTGCTGCGTGCTTGGATGAGGTCCACAGGCCTCTCTGGTAACATGCAAGCCTCTTTAATGGACATGCTGTTCAATGGATCTTGACTGGTCAGTGAGAAGGCTGATTAAGCGTTGGCACACTTAAAGAAAACCAGGCGCAGTACTTTCCTTGGGTCTTGATACCCCTGCAAGACAGTGCCCTCAACAGTTTTGACCCCTTTTCCGGCTACTCCAGAGGGTTAGCATACCGGCACAGCCAAGAACCAGGGCCCCTGCAACAGGTACCGAGCTCTGTTGGGGTCAGGCGGGAACCAAGTAGGCCATTAGGAGCAGCGCACTTTCTAGTCCCTGCAGCATCAGCCTCCAAGTCCTTTAGTTTGCCCTTAGTGTAACACAACCACCCTGTGAGAGGTAGGATCAGATATATTTCCTTGTTGGCAAAAGATAAGATCTGAAAGGTGGACCCTTTAGATCCTTCAACAAGGCTATGCCCTGCTATTCTTTATAGACATACTGCACCTCCCACCCACTTCAGAACACCTTTCAGAGGAGCAACTGTCCACCTAGCTCCATAAAGGGCAGGATTTATCCACAAAAAAGCCATAAAGATGGTCCTGGCCTCAGGAGCAAGGACTGGTCGTTATTCCTACTATTTCCTTGTGCCAAAGAACGAGGCATTTGTCCCATATTAGATTTTCACCCTCTTAGCGCCTTCTTGAGGAAGAACAAATTCAGGTTCTGTCTGCCCTGCAACCAGGCGACTGGATGGTGACTTTGGCCATGCAGGACACCTACTACTTTCATGTACCTGTCCGCAGTCTCACAGACCCTACTTGTGGTTCAATGTGGGTCAGGAGCACTTCCAATTTGCTGTACTCCTCTTTGGCCTCACCAGTACCACTCAGGTGTTCCTGAAAGTGAGGGCAGTGGTTACAATACACCTTCGGATGTTGGGTTCCAAGTTTTTTCCTTCCTCAACAATTGACTGCTGAAGGCAAGATCACCACAGTCAGTCATAGACCACCTCCAGATGATGGTGAACCTCCAGACATCGTTAGGATGCACTATAAATGGGTCGAAGTCACGCCCGACTCCTTTGTAGAGACTCCCTTTCATCAGATCCATCCTATATATGGTGCAGTTCCAGGGCTTCCTTCCACCACAATGAGCCCAGGACTTCAAGCTGTGATATTGATGTTTCAGTCTCTGCCGTGGGTCTTGGTGAGAGTGGCTCTGAGGCTTCTGGGTCTCTTAGCATCCTGCATGCTGCTTCTCGACTATGCCAGGTGTCATGTGCGAGCTCAGCCGTGAAACCTGAAGTCTCAGTAAGCCCTGCACCAAGAGAATCAGTTGATTCTATCCAGGTTTTGGAGGAGACAGCAAAAGATCTTTAGTGGTAGCTGCTTAACCACAGATTGACCAGCGGCAGACCCCTCTCCCTGCCCTAGTCAGAGCTGATGGTGGTGACAGATGCGTTTCCGCTGGAATGGGAAGGTCATCTGGGAGAAGGGGCAATCAGGGGGCTCTAATCCCGTAGAGAGACCCGCCTCTACATCAACCTATTGGAGTTGGGGTGCATTTCCCTGGCGCTGAAACTCTTCCTCCCTTCTATCAAAGGGAGGTTTGATCAGATTTACACAGACAACATAACCACCATGTGCTACTGCAACAAGCATCGCAGGGTGTCCAGGGCATTTACCTTGTCATGAACCACCTACTAGGGCCTTTGAATGCCAGGGCAGATGAACTCAGCTGGTGGTACCTGGCAGATCACCAATGACGGTTACACCTCCGGTGAAGAAAGGCGTCTTCCAGCGATGGAGCGAACCCTGGCTATATCTGTTTGCCTCTTAACAACAATAGGAGAGTGTAGGGTATTTAACAGAAATGTAGGGTGGGAACTCCCGGTCCCCTGTTCATTATACGACAACAAAGAGAGGAGTACCCCCTGTAAGTATAACAGAGAGAGACTCTGTGCCTAAAGCTTAAGCTTCAAGAAGAGCTTGTGTCCAACCCTTATGTGGTATGAAACAATCAGAGAGAGAGAGGGTGTAAGGCACTCTTGTTCCCCCGGGTTACGTATGCAAAACAAAAGAAGAGTGTCATATGCAAAAGTGTCTATGTAGAGACACAGCGGCATGGGCGTACGGTCGTGGTAACCAAGTAGGTTTACCGATCGAGGAGCAGAAGCCATAAGTGATGTAAGCATCGCCCTTGGAAACCGGACGCCTGTGAAGCGGAATCTCTCCGCGTTAGAAGTTTTTCTTCCAGACCGGGAAGGAGAAATTTTGCATAAGAAACATAATTTTTGTGTTTCCAACGTTCACTGACCAAGGGCAGGAAGCACCTTAGCGTGTGCGGACCACCCTGGTCTGTCACTGGTCCTGACGAATACCTACAATTGTTTGATGGTTGAAACATGTAGACCTACCTTTTAATTCACATAGCACACGTCGCTATTTTATACAGTACACGTCTTGAACACCGAAGTCTACCTAATTAGGCGTAGGTGTCACACTTCTTTTATAAGGTGTCCAGTCACTCAGGAATAAAGTCTTGAAGTGAGTAGTACTGGCCCTTTTTTAAATCACTTGTCACTGTTTTATCACTGCACATATAATAAAAACCATTACCCGCTCCACTGTAATCAGGTGTCGAAGCACACCCCGTTGGCACTCGGCCTACGGGGTGGGACCCCGATGATGAAGCATGTCACCAACTAGGTTGGTGAGTGAGGGGTCTTCATAAAGGACATGCTCTGTCCCACATAAGGGTTGGACACAAGCTCTTCTTGAAGCCTTAAGCTTTAGGCACAGAGTCTCTCTCTGTTATGCTTACAGGGGGTACTCCTCTCTTTGTTGTCGTATATCTGTTTGCCACCACGAGAATGCACAGTCAAAGCTTTTGCACGCTGGAGTTTCCAAGAAGGCTCTCTCTTGGAGATGCATTCGGGATAGAGTGTGTGGAGTGGAACTCTTGTATGCCTTTCTGCTATTGTCTCTCCTGCCCTGAGCTCTGAAGATGATCAAGAACGACTGGGTCCAAGTCATGCTAGTGGTTTCAAATTGGGCAAGGAGAGTGTGGTATCCGGAACTTCTGAACATGAGCATGTATCCTCTGATCAGGCTACCACTTTGGGAGGATCTTTCATCACAGCAGCAGGGCAGGGTCCTGCACCCAAACCTGTGCAGTCTGCTCCACCATGAATGGAGATTGAGCAGCGGTAGTTGACTGTGTTTGCTGTTCCTCTCAAAGTTATGGTTATCATTCTGACTGCCAGGCGGGTGCCCTTTGAAAACATTCTTCTGCACAGGGCGCTGGGACACTTTTGTAAGCTTGTGTTATACACACAACACTAACCTGTTGCAGACCAAACTGTCCGCCAATCAAGGGTTTTTAGCAGGTACCATTAAAGGTTATCTGTCAGACCAACTGCCCTTTTTCAAATGACCCTTTGGGATGAGATTTCTCAAAGGCTGAGCTCATTTTTATGTTCCACAACCATTTGCAATGCCGCAATGAGATCTTGATTTGGTTCATACATTCATATGTGCATGCAGCTGAAACCAATGCACAACTGTCCACTACGTTGCCTGACTGAAGGCTGTGTTTCTGGTCGTGATAACTTCGGCTCGCCACATGAGCGATCTTCCAGCTCTCTTGGTGCAGCCACCATCAACCACTTTTTTCCTAGATAAAGTGGTGTTGAGGACCAAGGCAGCATTTTTATGAAAAGTAGTTCTAGGTTTTTATGTTGGGCAATCACGTTCATTGTTTTATATAATCGTTATTGATATATCTATCATGGATAACCATGCCAATATCATCATCATCAAATACCTTAATCAGTTTGAGCAACCATAAAAGCACATAAAACAGGACAAGACAGGACAGATAAATACACATAGTAATCAGTCATGTACAGCAGCGATGAGGAAAAGATAGCTTCAATAGAAGGCCCAACTATTACCAGACACCACTGGGAGATATACTAGTGCTTTTGCTCTAATAGACCAGCTCCATTGGAGGTATTTAGCAACAGCACATACGACCAACTCCATGCTTTCTGTGCGTAGAAGCCTATGCATCGGGATGTGGTGTCTGCACCTAAACTGCCTTCAGATTGGGACAGTCCTGCTTTTCCTTGGACAGGTACAGCCAGGGCAGAAGAAGATAAAATGTGACAAGGATTCTTCCGCCTACAGGCATACTGGGCACACATCATTTTTATCAGGATTAGATTTCCATTTAGAGCAGAGGAAAAAAGAGGTAATGTACCATATCAGAACTTAAGGTGTGAGCAGGTAGTCAAGAAATGGCTCAAATTCAGCATGGGGTTTGATATTGAGAAAGGCACTAGAGAGAACCCTGGGTCGTGTTACTCATGTCTTGTTCCCACTTGCATCCCCAAAATGCTTTTTTGAGTGGTCCCATAGTAAGTTGAGGGGGATGAATGCCGTCAAGCTAAAACTCGCCATGGGTGGTCAGCATATCTTTTGCATATAGTAGCCATTTGATTTTACAGGATTTATCCAGTGCGACTATTTCTCTGACAGCATGGTGGTAGTCGCCCAGGGCCGGGGTGTACTTTTTTCTGCAACAAAATAGCAATGGCCATAGCTGGGCCTTGTGGACCAGTGGCATGTGACCCATATCCCGTCATAGTGGCAATAAGGGGCTGCTTTTAGGAAGGCTGGCTGGAGCTCTGAGAAAATTGTTTTGCTAAGCCCAGTTCGGCCAGATCTGAGGGGCCCCAATTCTCTGCCCCAAATAATGAGCTGCGTTTGCCTTGGCCCTGTATACTTTGAGTGGGCGTTATGAACCTGACTTTGAAAAATGTGTAACATTTTAAGATTGCTGCAGCGTTGTGTGTTAATTTTAAGACTCTTTTCCCGACCTAGGGAGACCAACTCATGTTCTTGGTTAGGGTGATTCCCAAGTAGTTTAACTTAGTGCCCCTCTCTAGGGGTTGCCCTTCGAGCAGGATGAAGCCTCTAAAAGTCCTAAAGGGGTTGATGGTCATGAATTTTATTTTTGAATGGTTATTGACCAACCCTCGGTCATCACAAAATGCAGCAAATCTATCAATAAGGGTTTGAAGGCCAGTGGAGTTTTGGAGACCAATAGGGAATTGCGAACAGGAGTAAGGGGATCTTCCTGCCCATCACCCTAGGGGAGTCATTCTTGCTGTCCTCCAAACAGGCAACCACATCATTAAGATATTGAAAGAACAATGTTCGAGCGGAATGCATCCCTGGCGGACAGCATTGTCTACTCCTTTCCATTCAGTTAGTTCGCGCCTGGAACCCCATCTGACTTGTGCATATGTGCCCTAATGTAGGTGGAAGAGGATATCCAGAAAGGGAGAAGGTGCCTTACTGCTCTTCCAAGCTTCCCATACTTTGCAGCAGGGGACCAGGTTGAATACCGACTTGAGATCCACGAATACTAAGTATAGGTAGGATTTTATGATAACCGTTTTCTAATAGATAATCAAGAACATGAAGACCTGGCCAACAGTGCTTATCTGGCTGCTGAAATGTTCGAGGTGGTACAAGATCTGTCTACTAAAGACCTTCTGTAATTCATCAGCTGAAAGAAACAGTTAGTTATAGATTTCTTACCTTAGAATTACCCCCAGGCGTCAGACTGCATCTTGAACGGTTTTCGTCAGTAGTACCCCTGCGCGTCGGAAGGTGGCGTCGGTCGACTCTGCGTCTGATGTCGGCGTCGTGGTCGCCAGGATGACGTTATGGTTACCACATAGACGCCGCCCCCGCACACTGACATCAATTCTTTATTTTTCCACGCCAGCAAGCGCAGATCCGGAGAGAGCGGTACCCCCAGTCACTTTTTTGACTGACTTTTTTGCGACTTTTGTCAACTTTGTTTTTGAGTCTCAACCGACTCCTGGTGCACGAGGGATGCCCGGCTTCAAGGCATGCGGTTCCTGTACCCAACTCATGTTTGTGATGGATCCGCCCTGCGTGTGCCTCTACTGCCTGGAACGTGACCATGACCCCAAGTCATGCTCCGACTGCCGAACCATGGCCTGAAGTCTTTGTGGGAGTGGTCCAGAAAGGTACTTGAGGCCCGGCAGTCGGCTCCGCGTCGCTCATGGTCTCAGTCGCTTGGGAGGTCGAGGGACTGATCGCGGAGTCATCATCATTCCTCTTCTACGTCTTCGCACTCGGTGTCAGGTAAGTCGAAGCACAAGAAGAAGTCAAAGAAGCATTGTCGCTTTTTGACTTTGCCTCGCCCGTCAGCCGACACGACAAATGGTGCGGGTGCTGCTCCTCCCGCGGCTCCGCTTGCGGAGCCTTCAGGATCGAGTCCGACCTTCCCAACCTTCCCAACCTTCCCAGGGGCCGCCCCAGCCCAGCTTCGTCAATTTTACAAAGCGATGCATATCATCTTTGGGCAGCCTGACTCCGTCGGCATGCCTTCGGGGCCCGTGGACTAGGCTGGGGGCCGTAGGCCTTTGACGCTGGCACCGCAGGGCCCCTGTGGATCCAGGCCTGATCCGAATCGGCACTGGTCGACCTCGTTACACCTCCACCTGCACCTATTCCACCGGCACCACCTCTGCAGCCGATGCCGTCTGGCCCCCAGCCGGCGTCGGCCCGGCTTCCACCCCAATGTGGACACGGAGCCGGCCGGCCTTCACTGACGCCGGATCTGGCACCAATGGGTACTTTTGTCCCTGTGTTCCACCCTGGCCATTTTCAGCCAGATAGGCTGCCAGAGGATGAGGAAGACTGGGAGGGGTCTGGTGATTCTTTAACAGACCAGTTCGATTACGATCTGGACTGGAGAGAGGAACTGGGGGAATGCCAGTGGTCTGGATACCTCCCCTGACCTAGGCATGTTGTCGCCTCCTACCGTGGCTACTCAGTGGTGTTGCGTAGGGCAGCCGAGGCTCTCCAACACGAGCTACCTGTGGTGGCAGTCAGGACTAACCTCCTGACAGAGGTCCTTCAACCCCTGCTGCCGTTTAATGAAGCCCTCACAGACATCCTTTTGGGCACCTGGTCCAGGCCCAACAAAGGGGCTCCAGTGGAAAGGATGATTGCCGGACGCCACCGCCCAGCCCGGGCGACCCCTCCTTCCTCGTCCAACACCCAACTCCTGAGAGCTTGGTGGTTCAAGCCTCCACTTCTAAAGGCGCCTTACCTACTGCACCACTGGATAGGGAATCAAAAAAGCTGGACCACCTTGGGAAGAAAATGTTTTCTTCCGCCAGCTTGTGACTGCAGTCGGTAAACATCACATGTCTGTTGGGCTGTTACACCCACTCTATGTGGGATACAGTGGCGCAGGTTCTGCCTCTGTCCCCGGAGGAGACCCGGCCGTACTCTCCCATGCAGTTGCTGAGGGGAGAGACGCAGCGAAGTTTACTATCCCCTGTGGGCTGGATACAGTTGACTCACTTCGCAAGACGAATTCCACGTCAGTAGGCCTTTGACCGTACGCCTGGTTGCGTTCGACTGATTTTTATGGGGATATCCAATCCACCCTTATGGACATGCCCTTTGATGGCGACAAGGTAGACAGCGCGCTAGAGCGCTTTAAGGACTCTGGGGCTACGGTCAGGTCCTAAGGCCTCTCCACCGCCCGCCCTGTGCAGTCTGCCTATCGCCCCTTGGCTACGGAAGGGGTGCCCCCACTACGTCCCGCCCAGAGCCACAGGCCAGCGCAAGCTGTTTGGCCCAGCGGGGCCGGGGACGTGGGAACCACTGGCGTGGTTCTGGGGGCCAGCGCGTGGCCCAGTCCACCACAACCCCCTCTGCAGCAGCCCACATGCCCTCCTAGTCCTACCTTTCAGGGCCACCAAACGCCAGTGGGCGGCAGGATCCGCCATCACCTCCCCCACTGGCGCACCATCCCTTCGGACAGGTGGGTTTTGCAGATAGTTCGAAGTGGCTACTCCCGCCCCTTCGAGACTACCCTTCCCTCCATGCCACCTCAATATCATTGCATGTTGGAGGATCACCTGGCCCTTCTCCAACAGGAAGTTTCGGCACTCTTGGCCAAGGATGCCATTGACAGCGTTCCTGCCCCAGAAGTAGGTTGTTGTTGCTATTCCCACTACTTTCTGTTACCCAAGAAGGACAAAGGCCTGCGTCCTATCTTGTATCTCAGGAACATCAACCGCTTCCTCTGGAAGGAGAAGTTCAAGATGTTGATGCTCGCTCAGATCTTGTCTGCCCTCGACCCTGGAGACTGGATCGTAGCGTTGGACTTGCAGGACGCTTACTTTCACATCCCCATCCTGCCGGCCCACTGGCGTAACCTGAGGTTCTCGTTAGGTCAAGAGCACTTTCAGTTTACCGTGCTCCCCTTTGGCCTTACCAGCGCCCCTCGGGTGTTCACGAAAGTGATGGTGGTGGTCGCAGCTCGACTGCGCAGATCAGGGGTTCCAGTCTTCCCCTATCTCGACGATTGGTTGTTGAAGGCGGAGTCGACCCAGGCAGTCGTCTCCCACCTGCAGACTACGGCCAACCTCCTGCATTCGCTGGGGTTCTCCATCAACGTGCCGAAGTCACACCTGACCCCCTCTCAGAAGCTCTTCTTCATCGAAGCTGTCCTGGACACAACGCAGTTTCGGTTTATCCTCCCGAACAGGGGTCCGGGATATTTGGGCTATGATTCCGATCTTTAAGCCTCTATTCCGGGTTTTGCTCAGGATGACCCTGAGGCTGCTGGGCCTCATGGCCTCCTGCATCCTGCTGGTCGATCATGCCAGGTGGCATATGCGGGCTCTGCAGTGGAACCCGAAGTCACAGTGGGCACAGCATCAGGGGAATCTGTCAGATTGCATCCAGATATCAGAGGGCACTGCACGACAATTGCAGTGGTGGCTCTCGAACCAGGACTGGGTCAACGGCTGATCCCTCTCACTTCCCCAACCAGAACACACAGTGGCGACAGACGCATCCCTTCTGGGATGGGGTGGCCACATGGGAGAGGCGGAGATCAGAGGCCTCTGGTCTCCAGCGGAGTCCGAACTCCACATCAACCTTCTGGAGCTTCGGGCGATCTGTCTTGCACTCAAAGCATTCCTTCCCTCTGTCCGGGAAAGAGTAGGTCAGGTGTTCACGGACATCACCACCACCATGTGGTACTGCAACACACAGGTCGGGGTGGGGTCGTCGACCCTTTGTCAAGAGGCCCTCTGCCTCTGGACATGGCTGGAACATCAGGGCATATCCCTGGTGGTTCAATACCTGGCAGGTTCACTGAACGCCAGGGCCTACAAACTCAGCCACAGGTGCATGATGGACCACAAATGGCATCTTCACTCGGAGGTGGTGCAAGGTCTCTTTCAACAGTGGGGAGAGTCTTTTTTAGATCTATTTGCCACCGAAAAGAACGCGCAACGCAGGAAATTCTGCACGTAGGAATTTCCAAGGTGACACTCGCGACACTCACTAGGCAACTCTTTTCGTCACGAGTGGAGTTGCGGTCTTCTATATGCCTTTCCGCCCATACCACTTCTGCCCAGAGTGCTGAAGAAGATCAAGCGCGACCGGGCCCAAGTCATTCTTGTAGATATGGATTGGCACGACGAGTCTGGTATCCTGACCTACTCAATCCTTTTTGGGAGGATATTCTGTCGCAGCAGCAGGGGACGGTCCTCCACCAGAACCTGTCCAGCCTCCAACGTTTTGCGTGGAGATTGAGCTACTGCAGTTGACGTCGTTTGACCTGCCTCCCGAAGTCTGTGATGTAATCTTGGCAGCCAGGCGTCCCTCCACAAAGAGAGTATATGCCTGCAGATTGAATAAATTTGTGGCATGGTGCACAGCAAAGGCTGTGGATCCCCGTTCTGCCCCTCTTTGTGAGGTTCTCTTGCTCCTCCTATCTTTGGCACTGCAGGGCTCTGCTCTGGGCACTCTTAAGGGGTACCTCTCGGCCATTTCAGCCTTCCTCAGGCTTCCTGATCAGCCTTCTCTTTTCAAGTCCACTGTTGTAAATAGATTTCCTAAGGTCATTACTCATCTTTTTCCTCCTGCTCCTTTCGTAATGCTCCAGTGGGACTTGAACTTGGTTCTGACATATCTTATGTGCGCTCCCTATGAGCAACTGTGTAACTGTCCTCTCGGACTTCTTACTTTGAAAACTGCTTTTCTTGTGGCCATCACCTCTGCGCGCAGGGTGAGTGAGCTACAAGCTCTGTCTTCCAAGCCTCCCTTTCTGGCTGTCCATCCGGACAAGGTCGTCCTTAGAACTAGACCTTCCTTTCTTCCCAAGGTGGTTACTTCTTTCCACATTGGCCAAACCATCACTTTGCCCACCTTCTTTCCGCCTCTGCATCCTTCAAAAGAGGAAGAGAGACTCCAGCGTCTGGATCCAAAATGTACGCTTTCTTTCTACTTGGATTGCACCAAACAATTCCGAGTGAACAACCAGCTCTTTGTTGGTTACGTGGGCGCTAAGAAAGGTAGGGCCGTGCACAAACGAACCTTCTCCAGGTGGGTCATTCTGTGCCTCCAGTGGGGTAGCGCACCCATTCCACCAGGGCGACGGCAGCTACTACTGCTTTGGGACGAGGAGTCCCCCTAAATGACATCTGTCAGGCAGCTACGTGGGCATCGCTGCACACGTTTACCAGACACTACTGCCTGGACAGTCAAGTCCGGAGAGACAGCTTCTTTGGTAATTCGGTTCTCCAGGACTTCCTGATGTGATCTTGCTTCGCAGACCCACCACCGGGGTTGGTATTGCTGGGGTATCTCTTCTAAGGTAAGGAATCTAACTAACGTGTTTCTTTCAGATGCACAAGTTACTTACCTTCGTTAACAATATATCTGTAAGAAACAGTAGTTAGTTAGATTCTTTACCGCCCCACCCATCCTCCCCGTTCTGCGAACCGATGTCTAGGGTTAAGGTCATCCCTTTCAGGACCCTAGTTTCATGGCATCAGTGTCGTTTTCTTGCATGGCTCTGCGTTCCTGGCGCAGAAAGTTATGTACAGAACTGACGTCAGCGCGCGAGGGCGGTGGCTAAGTACTCCAACGACGTCATGCCTGCCATCACAATGCCAATGACGGAAGCGGAGCCGCAGACAACGCCTCCAAACGCGCAGGGGTACTGCTGACAAAAACTTTCCTGATCCAGTCTGACGCCTGGGGATTATTCTAAGGTAAGGAATCTAAGGTAAGGAAACTAACTAACTAATGTTTCTTACAGATATATCGTTACCGAAGGTAAGTAACTTGTGCTTTAAGTCCCAACGTTCTTTGCTCCACCTCACCCCTCGAAAGAGGAAGAGAGACTCCATCATCTGGATCCCAAAAGAGCTTTAAAGGCCATATGTGTCATGTATTTTACTGGTCGTAAATGGACCGATTCCCAGAATGGGGCCATTGTATCCGGGAAAATGCATTTTAGGATGTATGCATTCCAATTTGCGATTCGGTAACATGTTACCGAATTGCAATTCGGAATTGCGAATACATACTGACTCGGTATTAGGAAGGGGCATGTCAAGGGCATCCCTTCCTAATACCGAATCGCAGCGGTTTGTAGGAATGTTTTGTGACCGAAATGCTGCTGCAAAACATTCGCATTTTACCACCTAGTTCAAGTAGGTGGTAACCCATTAACAAATGGGAAGGGGTTCCCAAGTGACCCTATCCCCTTTGAGAATGGTAGGGAAAACGTTTTTTCAGAGCAGGCAGTTATCCCACACACCACTGTCTGCTCTTAAAAAATAAAAATAAAACTTTTATTTTTTTTCTCAAACGCTACCCAATTTTATTAAGGATAATGGGTTGCATTAAACAAAAATTATTGCTTTTTTTAAAAGCAATTCCGAACATGGTCGTCTGCTGACCCCAGCATCCCTGTGATTTTAGCAATTCCCAATGAGTTGCAAATTGCGACCCCCCTCATTAATATTCATGAGGTAGATCGATTTGCGACCCACTAGGAATCACCAAATGAAACTCATGGAGTTTCATGCATTAGGAATAGTGACTACCTAATTGTGATTCGCAGAAAACGTCAATTAGGTATTCGCTGTTTCCAATATTGATACATGTGACCCTAAGTTTTACATTGATCGCACCTAAGACCATTGGGTGAACGATTAGCTCTTTGAGGAGGTCTCCGGGGCAAAGAAAGGCAAGGCAGTGTAAAAAAGGGCTCTGTTTTGGTGAATCATCTTTTGCATCATGTTCTGTTAGGCACTGGCCAAGAAGCAGCCTCCAGAGGGGTTGAAGGCCCATTCCACCAGGGCCAATGTTACTACTACTGCTCTGGTCCTTGGCATCTGTTAGGCTGCGACATGGGCGTCAGTTCACACCTTCACAAATCAGCACTACCTTGGCAGTCAGGTCCAACAGGATGGCCTTTCACCTGGTTGATCCTGCCAATTTTGATCTTTTTCATCCGAGTCATTTCACGGACCCACTACCTTGGGTAGGTACTGCTTTGCTATCTATTGCAAAGATAAGAAATCGCAGTTAGAAGTATCCATCACACATTTGGGAATGCTCTTTCTGGTGGATACTCTAACACAGCTTTCTCAGTGCCCTCGCACCACACCGTTCTGTGAACGGTCACATTTCCAATCTAAAAAAGTCCCAATTTAGAAATCTGCACACCGGTACCTGTGATTATTTTTGAGCTCCACTTCCCAGGGTGCAGACAGTCAAGAAAGAAACTGACATCTTCTCACAGGAGTGGCGCTTATACGAGACTTCACTTTCACTTCCTACGGGTGCAGAGGAATATTAATGTTGAAAGTCAATACAATTCAATTTCCGTCTTTATTCGATCATAAGCAATTACAATATAATATAAAAAAGACATAAAATGTCATACGTTGAAAGTCTTCATGATCTGGTCTGGCACCAGGGGGATATTCTAAAGCCGGGGTCTCCAACCGGTCGATCGCGAGCTACCCGTAACTCGCGGGGACCCCGGGAGTAGCTCGTGTAGCCCTTCAGCTTTTCCGGCTCCATTTGCCCGCCCTCACCCAAACCAGCCGCTCGGATTGGAGCTAAGCTGGGGCGGGCGAAGAGGATGACACTCCTCTCCTGGAGCTGCACACTCCTCTCGTGAGAGTCTGACTCTTGTGGCGTCATCGTCGGGTGCCAGCGCGGAGCAGTAGGAGACGTGCCTTCCACCGCAGGTAAGCTCAATGGTGGAATTAGGGATCCCGTGGGAGGGATGACTGACAAGGCGTCAGAGAGCGCCGGTTAGGAAGGAAAAACAAGTGGAACAGAGGGCAGAAGGGGCA
This sequence comes from Lissotriton helveticus, assembly GCF_964261635.1. Taxonomy (NCBI): domain Eukaryota; kingdom Metazoa; phylum Chordata; class Amphibia; order Caudata; family Salamandridae; genus Lissotriton; species Lissotriton helveticus. The sequence goes on from NC_136059.1 coordinate 1,653,052,560, forward strand.
CAAAAATCAAGGGGAAAACAAGTGGAACAGAGGGCAGAAAGGCACAAAAAACGAATCAAACAGGGGCAGAAGGGCACAAAAAACAAGGGGAAAACGAGGGGAACAGAGGGCAGAAAGGCACAAAAAATGAGTGGAACAGAGGGCAGAAGGGCACAAAAAACGAAGGAAAAACGAGTGGAACAGAGGGCAGAAAGGCACAAAAAACGAGTGGAACAGAAGGCAGTTTCACAAAAACAAAGGGAAAACAAGTGAAACAGAGGGCAGAAGGGCACAAACAACGAGTGGAACAGAGGGCAGAGGGCAGAAGGCAAAAAAAACGAGTGGAGCGGAGGCCAGAAAGGCACCAAAAAAAGGGGAAAACGAGTGGAACAGAGGGCAGAAGGGCACAAAAAATGAAGCAAAAACGAGTGGAACAGAGGGCAGAAAAGGCACAAAAAACGAGTGGAACAGAGGGCAGAAAGGCACATAAAACAAGTGGAACAGAGGGTAGAAAGGCACAAAAAACGAGTGGAACAGAGGGCAGAAGGGCACAAAAAATAGAGAAAACGAGTGGCACAGAGGGCAGAAGGGCACAAAAAACAAGGGGAAAACAAGTGGAACAGAGGGCAGAGGGGCACAAAAAACGAGTGGAACCGAGGGTAGAAAGGCACAAAAACGAGTGGAACAGAGGGCAGAAGGGCACAAAAAATAGAGAAAACAAGTGGCACAGAGGGCAGACGGGCACAAAAAACGAAAGGCACAGAGGCAAAATACAGAATACAAAAATATAGGGGCAGCTAAGAACAGAAGGCAGAACGGGCAGAGAGGCACGGGGGCAGCGAGGGGAACAGAAGGGAAAACCGGGCAGAGACACGGGGCAGCGAGGGGTACAGAAGGAAAGACCGGGCAGAGAGAGCACGGGGACAGTGGGGGGAACAGAGGGAAGAAAAAGGGGCATGGACCAGGTACAGGCAGCAACAAGGAGAACACAGGCAATACAATAAAAGCAATAAAACGTTGAAAAGCACGTGTATAGGTTACTGTTACTTGGCAGGCAGGTAAACATAGATACAGCCAGAATCAGCAGTTGGATTTTCGTGCTTCTGTCTGATTGCTTACTTGCCACAAGCCCTTGGGTACCACTGCCTCTTACAACTCTGCAGTTATCTGTGTCCAGTAGTCAAGGCCAAGCTCATGATTAGGCAGGGGGGGAGTAGAGGGGTATGGGGGGGCATGGGATTGAGGGGGCGTGACTGTTAAGTCAAAGTTCAGGGCCACTGGCATTATGTGGCACTGGGGGACCTAATTATGCAGCAAGTTTGACAAAATCATGCAGCAAAAAAGACAAATTATATGGTGTATTGCAGCTAATTTTGTGATAGTACTACTTTATTGTTTTGTAATTTGTACTCGTTAGCAGTGTCTCTGAAATTTTGGACCTTAATTTTGGACATATTAATTGAAATGTCTTGGAGCGTCACAAATCCAAAGTCATTCCATTTGGTGTTCTAGGGAACTCTTAAGTCAGGCCTGTCTTGGGTATTTTGTTCATACCACAGTATGGGCTCTGCTGAAATTAGGCTTTAAGTCAATGAAACTAGGCGTGGGGGGTCTCTCTGAAAAATGCGCAAGTTGCTTCGGGTTCAGTAGCTCACCGCGATTTTCACTGGCCAGAACTACACAAAAGGTTGGAGACCCCTGTTCTAAAGGTACGAAATCTGCGGTTAGATAGAGTAGCCATTCGAAAGAGTGTTACCAAAGGTAAGCAACTTGTTCTTTGTGGGCACCTCGGATACAGTGGCTATAACATGGCTTGCAGAACATGCATAATATTTCTCTCCTTAGACAAAGAGTTATTAATTTTAAGTATTACATAGAGGTTTCCACGCTGCATTTGTTTTACATGCATGTGACATTAGTGTGACTGTCAATATTGAGGACTTCAGCTTGCAGGAAGGGGATATCCGTCACTTGGGACAGGACTGCAGTGTATTATGGAATTCACAAGAAATTCTTACTGCTTCATTAAAATTTGTTAGATACATGTGTTCCCTAATCTGCTATTATTAGTACTTATAAAGGGTTTTCCTGTTCAATTGGAACCATTTGGCTGTTTAAACCACTGTGCTAAGAGCTTCTAAAACAAATTAGAGAGGTTTCAGCCTTGCCACCCTCCTGGCTCTGGGAAAAACTGTCTTGAATTTGTATGTGATTGTGTCCGACCCCACATTAGATTCTTTTGACTGCAGTTCAGGTTTTGCAAATTTTAGCTTATGAAAGAGGGGATTGTTGACTGATTCTAGTTGGGAGACTAGTTTGGAGACTATGCAGAGTTATAATCTTTCTAGAAAAATGAAAGGTTTTGGTTGGAAGTGGTCAGTACTCGTTCCTTTCACTGTTACGTGGACATGGAAGCACTAACATACACATGCACTCCTAACTGGTCGAAAACAGCCAACTTAAAACTAAATGCCTCCAAATTAATAAACGACTTATACTGATATGCAAGCCTCACAAGAGACTCGAGGTGATACTGAACATGGCAGTGTAGGAACTTGTGAATGAGCCCTGCGCATGTTCGATGTAGCAATTGTCTGAGAGGCCATGGTTCCAGCTATAGGCATAGATTCTCGTCTACCACGTGGGCCAACTCCAGACCCCATACCCTCAGACAGCTTGCTTTCAATGGCAGACAGACAAGCAAGCACTGAAGAGAGGCTGTCGCTCAAGATGGATTTAAAGAAGTTAGTTACACTGGTGATATGATTGTTGATATCAGAACCAGTTGATGGATCAGATGAGGTGGAAGTAAGGTCACTAAGGTGCAGAGCCAGAAGAGTAGACTATGGGTCTCTTGATCTTGGTTGTTTGCCTTTCTTTTTGCGCTTTGCAGGAGGAGAGCTAGCAGTAGTAGTAGCCAGGGTAGGTGTAAGAGCGCAGTCAGAAGACAAAATAGGGTCTCCGTTTCCGCTGCAGAGTAACTCTACAGGGAGTGCAGATGTGTCCCTGTGGTTGGTAAATGTGGCCAGGACAGGGCTATTGGAGTCTGCAGACTGAAGTGAATTGGCTCTGCAGTCTGACTCATGTTATAAGTCACGTCCACTGCCCATTCAATGAAGCCCTCAAGCGTGGAGTTTCTAGTAGAGTTGCTAATTGTTGCACGTTAGGACCCCCCAACTTATGCCTTGCCATTTTTAAAGCTGGGGGCTCACTAAATGAATACATTATAAATGCCATTGTTCTGCATTCTATCCATCAATTGTTGTTTTTACATTATAAATGCCAGCATTTTTAAAGCGCACAGCTACCTCCGGATAGGTGTCCTGGAGCTGGAGGCCGTCGGTAAGATTAAGCAAGCTATTGCCCATAGTCACATGGTGCTGGGCTAACCTGCCACCAGAGCCGGGGATCGAACCGTGAACCCTGTGGTCCAGAGTCAGGCACTCTGGCTGCTGCGCCACATCTCTTCCACTACCATCAAGAAGACCGACAAGGCACTAGGGCAAGCTGACACTAGCTCCACTGACTCCACTGAGAATTGGCCACTGGTTTAACAAGAGCAACAAAAAGATAAATCCAAGTCTTACCACCCAAAATGTATGCAACGGGAGAAACTAATTCTTGCAGATCCGGAACCAGACGAGAAGTAGGGACAAGAGAAAGGGCCCGGCCTCCTCCAGGCTCTGACTGGTGCCGACGAGCTCGCTCTTGGCCTGGGTGTGTCCCGCAGGACATAGTAAGCGCTCAAGAGCACAAGTTCAAGCGGATCCCCTCCTCTTGGCCATGTGCTTCCTGATGGCTGCTGCGGGATGTGGTACCACCCCAGGAGCAGCACCAACAACAAGGCGCCAAAGACAATACCCACGCAGCGGGATACAGTAAACGCCCTAGAGCATGAGTTAAAGCGGAGTCCCCTCCTCCTGGCCGGGGGCTCCCAGATGGCTGCTGAGGATTGTGGCCCCACTCCAGCCGCAGCACCAACAAGAGTGTGCCAAATACAACAACCCTTACAACACCAGTCTACTTCTAGAATGACACCAAAAGTCACCTAATGGACATAGACATCTCAAAACACATCATCTACCTGGAGCTGGCTGATGGGCAACAGCAAGACGGATGATATTGCCTCGTAACACGCAAATCCATACCTTTGGTCTTTCAACACAGATTCATAGCAAGATCAAGTGGGCCACCGCCCAGCTAAATCAAGCACTAACCAATACACTCGATTGCTCTAACCTCACCGCCCACTGTGCAGTCTGAGTAACCAGTAAATAGTTTTTAACAGAATCCAGCCTACCTCCTTGTCTCCACAAGATGAGCAGCCAAGGGATGCTGGACCTCACAGGTTTATAGGTTTGGTAGTTGCTGCAGGGACTGTGCAAAATGGTGGTGAGTGCTGTAAAAAGCCACACAACATAACATTAAAATGTAGGTACGTGTGGTGTGTGGATGTTTCTGACCAATACAATAAGCCCTTTATTCATAGATATGCTTTACAACCTGCCTTCTCCACCTAATAACTCTCAAAGCAATCAAAGCATAACGTTATTTTATTAACAGAAAACTGTAAAGCCTAAGGGTGTTATTGCAGCTGTGTTTTATTGAACAAGGATAATTGTTTTCAGCTACCTATTTACATAGAAGGACTATATTTATGTTATTGTTTGAAATATTTCAGATGTTGACTGCACTCAGATGTTTTGGACTTTTATCTTATTATTTCAGTCTTTATTTCATATATTTATTTAAGAGCTTTCTGGAGAAATTGATTCTCTGTACCTCAGTTCTGACTGATACTTAAACCTATAGAATCCTCATCATTCATGTGAGGAAGGAGCTTTATTATATGGTGTTGTTGTGAGACCTCACCGTGTAATAAACTCACTACCTGTACTCGGTCCAGTCAGATTCGTATGACAAACCTTAGCTCACTCCTGGGTAGCTATGGCGCTTGGCAGTCTGGCTTTATCAAAGGAACATGTGTAAAGCATTAAGAAGTACCAAAACAGCTGAATAGGAAAGAAACAAAACTCAATAAAAGTCTACCACCAATTTACACAAATGGTTCTATATTCAAAAAATCTACCAGAAGGTTCCAGGGATATCCATTTTTAAAGGCACCATAAATCACTGCTTCTGATAGATACATCTGCCTTGTGGATTCCTCACCTTTTGAATATCCCCCTTGCGTCAGCAACGTTCGGAATTTTTCTTTGTAGCACGCCGGCGTGGACGACGTCATAGGAACGCGGCATCGCGAGCGACTCCGTCTGACGTCACCGACCCCTTATTAGGTCTACGTCGGCGTGATGACATCAGTTCCCTTTTTTCCGCGTCGTCAACGCTAACGGTTTCAGGGATCTTCTGTAGTTACAGATAGAGACTTTGTTTCTTTTTGTCTGTTACTGTTTCTGTTCTTCGTCGAGGATGTCGTCGAAGAAAACTGGATTCAAGCAGTGCGGCTCGTGTGCCAGGATGATGTCAATTACTGATCCACACGAGGATTGTTTATGGTGTTTGGGATCAGATCACGACGTCAAGGGCTGTCGATCCTGTTCAAAAATGAATCCGAAGGCTCTCCGTGAACGAGAAGCAAAACTCTTATTAGCCAAAATTAAAAGTAAAGAAGCCGATAGATTTTCGAGATCAAGATCAAGACACTCCAGGTCGAGACCGAAGTCAAGATCGAGGTCGCGATCAAAGTCATCGAGATCGAGGTCGAGGGCCAGATCGGAGTCGGCTTCTGGGCATGCTTCGGGTTCCTCGAAGAAAAGACATAAGAGGAAGAAGCATAGTTCTCGCCATTATTCGGGGTCTTCAGACTCTAAGAAGAAATCTTCTCGTAAGCATCACAAGGACTTTGTATCTCCGTCTCCTGTTGATGGTACCACTCCGGTAAGATCTCGAGAGCATACACCGGAGCCGGAACTGGATCTGAATCCGGCTTCGGATCACTCTTCGGAACATGAGGACGTCGTGGAGGTTCCTCAATCTCCGATTCCAGAGGATGAACCGGAAAATCAAAAGGATCAAGAGGAGCCGAATCCAGTACAGCCTCCTACTAATCCTATTGGTTCTTACCCTTCTTTTCCTGGTCCTGGTCAAGATCCATCGCATTTCCTTAATGCTATGTATGGAGTGTATGCGAGGGCAATGTACCCCACTGGAGCACCTGTGGGTCCTATGGGTCCTTTGTCTTTCAACTTGGGTGTTCCCCAAGCTTATGCACCGGCGCCTTTTCTACCTTTCATGCCGACTCCATATCCTTCTTGGTTCGGTTCGGCGCCGCCAAGGTCACGACTCCGCGCATGGCTTCGCCGACTCCGGAGCGACCTCGGAATTGGGATCGAGGCTCGACGCCGGTTCCTGTTTCTCAACCCTCTGTTGTTCCAGCTCCTCGATCGACGCCGGCTCCGACTCCATCGGAGTCGTTGCCGGATCCATCGACGTTGATCCGTATGGAGTGGTCGAGACGTAGAGCCCAGCGTCTACTGGAGGAGAAAGAGTATATGGAACCTGAAGTGGAGGAGGGTGAACTTCAGGAACATGATGATTGTTTTGAGGATCTTCATTCTGCTAGCAGTCTTGAACTTTCTCCTGAATGGGGGTTACCTGTGGTTTCAGATGCACCCTCCAAAGATATGTGGTACGATACCATATAGTAATTAGGAAAGCTGCTGATTTACTGAACTTAACTTTACCAACAGTTGAGTTCAAACCTAATATCCTCACAGAAGTCTTGCATTCGCCTTCTTCTATCATTGAGCCTACTCTACCTTTCACTGAAGCTCTGACCGAACCAATTCTGGAAGTTTGGAAAAAGCCTTTGTCTGCACCTGCAGTATCTAGATCGGTGGCGAGACGTTATAGGGTGGCTCCTGGAGATCCTGAGTTCTTGTCATCTCACCCTTCGCCAGAGAGTCTGGTAGTTCAGGCTGCTTGTGCGAATAGATCAGCTGGCTCCTTTCCTCAAGTTCCTGGGGATAAAGACTCCAAAAGGTTGGATCAGGCCGCTAAGAAGGTCTTCTCCTCAGGTAGCATGGCCTTAAAATCAACAAATGCTACTTGTTTGCTTGGCAGATATGTGCATGCCTTAATGGACTCGGTCAAACAATTATCTGCTAAACTTCCAGAAGAAGACAGGAAAAACTTTAATGAGGTTGTTTTGGACACTCAGGCTGCAGCCCGCCAAGTTATTCAGAGTGGCATGGACACTGCAGCCTCTGTGGCTAGAATAATGGGTTCTTCAGTAGCTACCAGAAGAGCTGCTTGGTTAAAGTCCTCAGAGTTTTCCACTGATGTACAGGCTACTCTTTTGGATTTACCTTTTGACGGGGTTGGTCTCTTTGGAAAAAAAGCAGATACAGCTCTGGAGAGGTTCAAGGATAGCCAAGCGACGGCTAGATCTTTGGGTTTGCAAGCGAAAGGTACAGCCACCAGAAAGTTCAGAGGCTTTGGCAGATCTTCCTTTCGTCCTTTCAGGCAAGGCCAGCAACAGCAGCAGCAACAGAACCCTCTGTACAAGTCTTATAGAGGTAGACAGAAGGGTCGTGGACGTGGACGTCAAGCCTCTTCCTCCTCTACTTCCTCCTCTAATACCCACCCCCCACCTGCAGCAGCAAAGCAGCCCTAGATCCGCCATTCCGGATCATGCAGGTCCGGTAGTGGGTCGGCTTACTCATTTTCTACGGGATTGGGAATCGGTTACATCAGATCTTTGGGTTCTCAATCTCGTAGAAAATGGGTATGCCCTTCCCTTTCGGGAATTTCCTCCCAATTACCCTCCTTGCCAAGGTTATTGTTCGGAGGACCACCTGCTTCTCCTGCAGGAAGAAGTCCTGGCGTTGTTCAGAAAGGGTGCGATAGAGGCGGTTCCGGAGCAGGAGTGGGGTCAGGGATGCTACTCCCGGTATTTTCTGATCCCCAAGAAGGATGGCAGGCTTCGACCAATCCTGGATCTCAGGATCTTGAACTTGTACCTGAAACAAGAAAAGTTCAAGATGCTCACTCTTGCGCAGGTTCTTCAAGCGCTTTTGGAAGAAGACTGGATGGTGTCGATCGACTTGCAGGATGCTTATTTTCACATCCCTATCCTGAAGTCGCACAGGAAGTATCTCCGTTTTACGGTGGGTTCGCAACACTACCAGTTTGCGGTCCTTCCGTTTGGACTTACTACTGCGCCTCGAGTTTTCACCAAGGTGATGGCAGTGGTGGCAGCACATCTCAGAAGGTCGGGAATTCCTGTATTTCCGTATCTGGACGACTGGCTCATCAAAGCAGAGTCGCCAGAGAAGGTGCTCCTTCATTTGCAAGAGACAACTCAGTTGTTACACAGGTTGGGTTTTTCGATAAATGTACCCAAGTCTCACCTGGTGCCCTCCCAGCGCAACCTGTTCATAGGTGCGGCACTGGACATAACTGTATGTCGTGCATTACCTCCACCTCAAAGGATTCGCAACATACAGGAAATGATTCCTTTATTTTTCAATGGAGCGGTTGTTCCAGTCCTGAAGGTCCTTCATCTGCTTGGTCTGATGGCTTCTTGCATTCTGTTGGTCAACCATGCACGCTGGCACATGAGGGCACTCCAGTGGTGCCTCCGCAGGCAGTGGTATCAGCACAACGGAGATCTCAGGGAGTCAGTGAGGATCTCCAGAGAAACTGCGGCGGATCTGTCATGGTGGAGTGTGGAAAGCAATCTTTCTCAGGGAAAGCCTTTCCAGCTGCCTCCATCGGTGGCCACAGTGATAACGGATGCATCCACTCTAGGGTGGGGTGCTCATCTGGGGGATCTGGAGGTCAAAGGTCTTTGGTCTCCTGAGGAAAGGTTGCTTCATATCAACCTTCTAGAGTTACGGGCGATACGTTTGGCGCTCAAGGCCTTCCTCCCTTCCCTTCGCGGTCAGTCGGTTCAAGTCCTGATGGACAACACGACCGCAATGTGGTACATCAACAAGCAGGGAGGAGTAGGGTCGCAGTGTCTCTGCAGAGAGGCTCTGCGTCTCTGGTCCTGGGTTCAGGACCATCAGATTTGTCTGATGGCAAATCATCTGGCCGGAGTTCTGAACGTTCGTGCAGACGTTCTCAGTCGGCAGTTCTCTGCCGATCACGAGTGGAGGCTTCACCCGGAGGTTGTTCACGACATCTTTCAGATGTGGGGGACTCCTCGGGTGGACCTGTTCGCCACTCGTGAGAATGCTCACTGCCCGTCATTCTGCAGTCTCCAGTATCCGATGCAAGGAGCTTTGGGGGACGCGTTTCAGTTGAGTTGGGGAAATCAACTCCTTTACGCGTTTCCCCCCATACCCTTGATTCCTCGGGTTCTGAGGAAGATTCGCCAAGACCGGGCCCAAGTCATATTGGTCGCCCCGGATTGGCCAAGAAGGGTGTGGTACACTAACCTACTCCACCTCTCCTCTCACCCACCGCTCCGTCTCCCTCTCAGGGTAGATCTCCTCTCTCAGATGGAGGGGCAGGTTCTACACCCCCACCTCCAGACATTACACCTTCATGCCTGGAGATTGAACGGGGCAACCTGAACTCTTTTTCTCTCCCTCACGATGTGGTGGATGTCATTCTTTCGGCCAGGCGTGACTCCACCAAGTCCATCTATTCGTACAGATGGTCTAAATTTGTTGTTTGGTGTAGGGAGAAGGCTGTTGACCCTTTGAGGGCTCATCTGTCTGATATTTTGCAGTTTGCTATCTCTTTGGCACAGCAAGGATTTGCTGTTGCCACAGTCAGGGGTTACCTTTCGGCGTTATTGGCATTTCTCTGCTTGCCGGACCAGCCGTCTCTTTTTAAATCTCCAGTGGTTTTGAGGTTTCTGAAGGGCCTCACAAATAAGTTCCCTCCTTCTCCATTTATTGTGCCTCAATGGGACTTAAATCTTGTCTTAACTTTCTTGATGGGTTCTCCCTTCGAACCCTTACACAAGTGTCCCTTGAGGTTTTTGTCTTTCAAGACGGTCTTCTTGGTAGCTATCACCTCGGCAAGGAGGGTGAGTGAGCTTCAAGCTCTTAGTTTTAAGCCCCCATTCCTGACCATTCATGCTGAACGAATGGTTCTTAGGACCAGGGCTGCTTTTCTGCCTAAGGTGTTAACTCCCTTCCATCTAGGACAATCCATTACCCTTCCTACCTTCTTTCCTCCCCCTCACCCTTCTAAGGAGGAAGAGAGACTGCACCGTTTGGACCCTAAGAGGGCGGTGTCTTTTTATCTGGATAGAACTAAAGACTTCCGGATTGACGACCAGCTGTTTGTTGGTTTTGCTGGCTGTCGGAAGGGCAGATCGGTGCACAAGCGCACACTTTCCAGGTGGATAATCCTGTGCATCAAGATTTGCTACTCCCTGGCGGGTAAGGACCCTCCTGAGGGTATAAGAGCTCATTCTACCAGAGCAAGGTCTGCTACTTCTGCATTGTCTAGAGGTGTACCTGTTGAGGACATTTGCAGAGCCGCGACTTGGGCCTCCCTCCACACTTTCGCGAAGCATTACTGCTTGGATACCGAGGTGAGGAGGGACGGCCACTTTGCGCGTTCTGTCCTCCAAGATTTCCTGGTGTAGCAGAGTGGACACCTTCCTCCGGGAGTGGGGACTGCTGTGGGACTCTATTCACAAGGTGAGGAATCCACAAGGCAGATGTATCTAGCAGAGAACAAGTTACTTACCTTCGGTAACGCTTTTTCTGGTAGATACAGTATCTGCCTGTGGATTCCTCACTGACCCGCCCGCCTCCCTGTTTTCCACTCTGCTATACCTGGTCTTATTTGTATATTTATTTGTATATTTTTGGGGTTTTTGATACCTTTGCTACGCACTATGTGTGCTATTATGGTTTGTATGTACTGTGTACACTGTATATATGTATATTTCCTGTCATTGGTTCGTCCGGGTGCCTCGAAGGCACGTAAAAAAGGGCGGAACTGATGTCATCACACCGACTTAGACCTAATAAGGGGTCGGTGACGTCAGACGGAGTCGCGCGCGATGCTGCGTTCCTATGACGTCCACGCCGGCGTGCTACAAAGAAAAATTCTGAACGTTGCTGACGCAAGGGGGATATTCACAAGGTGAGGAATCCACAGGCAGATACTGTATCTACCAAAAAAAGCGTTACCGAAGGTAAGTAACTTGTTCTTTTCCCTTCAATTTAATGAATCATAATGTACCGCGCTCGTGGTCAAACTTTGTAAAACGTTTATAAAGCTGTAAACTAATACTCTGGTCCACCTTGTATGATCAACCCCAGCAGAGAGCGGGTGCCAGAGGCTGAAGAAGCTTGGTTGAACTGTTACCTCCTAGTCAAAGCAGTCCCCAGTCCAGGTCCAGGCTGCATTATTGAACTGCCATTAACTTCAATGTAGTAGTCCGGATGCAAGGGATAGAGGATGCTGTTGATGGGGATCCGGTGAATGGAGGTCCACAAACACAGTGGAGTTGCTTAGGCCACAGGGGTCGATGCTCCTTGATGTCCAGCCAAAAACCAGGTGCCACTGGTCTACTGGTCTCCAGTTACAGAGAACCCAGTAGCAGGCGCGGTGCGTCCATTGGGGCGTAGGGGCGTAGCCCCACTAAGCCCCATGGACCCACCGCGTCGTCACGAAAATACAAATACTGAAATAATCTTGCTCGCTACCTGCCGCCCGGGAATCCGGGAGGCACCCGACTTTTCCGTGCAGGGGGGGGGGGGGGGGGGGGCGGATGGGCCTGCTGCATTTGCGCAAGTTGATTTATGGGCAGAATCATGTTCGCGCATGCGCAGATTGATTCCCTGTGCATTTCCCCTTAGAGAGAGGACCTGGGGGCGGGCCGCAGCCCCCGGGGTTACACAGGGGGACTGGGCGAGGACTCATGGTGCCCCCCCAGCCAATCCTGGCGCTGCATACAGCGCTAGGATTGGCTGGTCAATACATAGCCCGAGTACATGACCCCTGACGGTTAGCACGGCCGACTTTGGTGCTGGGAAACCAGGTTCGAGCCTCTTATCGAACCATAAAAATGTATACATGATTTACTTTGGTGTTAAATAAATAGATATTTTAAAAAACAAATAAAAATGATGTTCCTACTAGGATGTGAAATTGGTGTCGAATAAATACATGTTTTAAAAACAATTAATATTAATCATGTATCATTGGTGCTGGAGTACAAGGTTCGAGACTGGTATAGAACACTGACAAGCTGTGTGCAAGTTATATGGTCATAAAAATACATGAATGATGGATGCAGGATGGGTGGATGGATGGGTGGATGCATGAATGGATGCAGGATGAATGATGGGTGGATGAATGGATGGTTGGATGCAGGAATGAATGATGGATGCAGGATGGATGCAGGATGGGTGGATGGGTAGATGAATGAATGATGGATGCAGGATGGATGCCGGGTGGATGGATGGATGGGTGCATGAATGAATGATGCAGGAATGGATGCAGGATGGATGGTGGATGGGTGGATGGATGGGTGGATGAATGAATGATGGATGCAGGATGGATGGGTGGATGCATGAATGAATGATGGATGCAGGATGGATGGGTGGATGGATGGGTGGATGCATGAATGAATGATGGATGGATGCAGGATGGATGGATGAATGGATGGGTGAATGGATGCAGGATGGATGGTGGATGGGTGGATGCATGAATGAATGATGGATGCAGGATGGATGGATGGGTGGATGCATGAATGAATGATGGATGCAGGATGGATGGGTGGATGCATGAATGAATGATGGATGCAGGATGGATGCAGAATTGATGGATGGATGGGTGGATGCATGAATGAATGATGGATGCAGGATGGATGGGTGGGTGGATGAATGGATGGGTGAATGGATGAATGGATGCAGGAATGGATGCAGGATGGATGGATGATGGATGGGTGGATGAATGAATGATGAATGAATGATGGATGCAGGATGGATGGATGGATGGGTGGATGCATGAATGAATGATGTATGGATGCAGGATGGGTGGGTGGATGGATGGGTGCATGAATGAATGATGGATGCAGGATGGATGGATGGATGAATGGATGGGTGAATGGATGAATGGATGCAGGAATGCATGCAGGTGGATGGATGGGTGGATGCATGAATGAATGAATGATGGATGCATGATGGATGCAGGATGGATGGGTGAATGGATGAATGGATGCAGGATGGGTGATGGATGGGTGAATGGATGAATGGATGCAGGAATGGAGGCAGGAATGGATGCAGGATAGATGATGGATGGGTGGATGGATGGGTGGATGAATGAATGATGGATGCAGGGTGGATGCATGAATGAATGATGGATGCAGGATTGATGGGTGGATGGATGGGTGGATGCATGAATGAATGATGGATGCAGGATGGATGGATGGATGGGTGGATGCATGAATGAATGATGGATGCAGGATGGATGGGTGGGTGGATGCATGAATGAATGATGGATGCAGGATGGATGCAGGATGGATGGGTGGGTGGATGCATTAATGATGGATGCAGGATGGATGGATGGATGGGTGGATGCATGAATGAATGAATGATGTATGGATGCAGGATGGGTGGGTGGATGGGTGGATGCATGAATGATGTATGGATGGATGCAAGGTGGTTCGGGCTTGCTCGCTGCGCTCGCTGCGGTGCAATATGCAAATTAGTTTACGCCTCACCACTTTCAAATGTCACCAGCCGCCCCTGCCCAGTAGTTCTCTTAAACTGGTGATATCGTCCGTCTTTGGTGATCAAACTGCACTCCAGTGACTCTCCCAGGTTCAGCAGACTAGGGTGCAACTTTTGAATGCCTTGTCTCACTCTCCCAGGCTGTACATTGGCAGTCAGCAGCGGTTGGGTGTTCATGGCTGCCAACTCTCCATGGCAGGCTTCTTCAGCTTTTGTGGTACTGTAGCGATAACAAGAAGTCAGCCAACTGGCTCTTGGAGTCGCTTCTTCTGTCTCTAAGGCTCAAGGATGACTTTTACTTGAGCAGGGCACCACAGGCACAATTCTCTTTGCAAACCCAAGAAGCAGCAGGGGCAGTCCCCTCTTGGTGCAGCCTCTCTTTCCTCGGTCTTGAGAACAGCAGGGCAGTCCTTCTTCAGTCCACTCTTTAGTACAGACATGATCGGAAGTCTGGGTGCCAGTGGCACCTCCTTTATTCCCAGTTTCTGCCCTTGGGGGATGTGGGGACTACTAGCCAATGGCCCACCAGGTCCCATTCGGGCCAGTGATGACTATCTGTAAAGTGTGGCATCTAGCTACCCCAGATTACACCCTTCTGCCCACGTCCAACATGGCAGAACCCTTCTCTTGGAATGTGGAGTTCCCTAGCCCACCTCAGAGTTGCGGCTAACTGGGGGCTACATGGCCACTAGAAAAGGGGTTTGACAATGTCTTCTCCATCTCTGTCCTTGACACCAACCTGTCTGCTACAACAAAAGAGCTGCCCCTCTTCTTTGTGTCCACCATTTTCCCTTTGACGGAGGCTTTCCCTTTGAAGCCTGCAGTTGGGGCTTACACCCTCTTTGGCCTTTCTGCCAGGGAGAGGTCACACCTGCCTTGGCTGATCCGTTGTGTTCTCCCCAGGAGAGCAGAAGGCTTTCTCAAGGTCAGCAGCTTATGTGCAACCATCAGTGGTCTCAGGAAAACTTGGACAGCAAAGTGGCAACTGTGGACCTTAAGGAACTGACAATGCTGGCAGTGTCAACTCTAGTTGTAGAACAGGCTTTTTTACCTGGTACCTGCATGGGGGAGTGGTCTGTTTGCCTTGCGGTGTAAGTTGTTCAGTTCCTCTTAGTCGGGTCCTGCGCTACATCCCTGTGTGTATGGATGTAGAGTGACAAAGTGTGCCATGCGCCACAAAGTGTTTGCCTCAGGCAGTCTTTCTTGCATACAGTAATTGTCAATTTCCTTCTCGTCTTGTAGTAAATAGAATATCTCGCCACCATTAACTTAATAAACACAGTTTTTTAGGCCGAAAGATTTGTTAAAGACTTCTTGGGTACATTCTGAAAGCTTCAATGGGATTACGTTCTGCTCATTGCTTGCCATTGGCTTTGTGTTTTGTAGCTCACAGTTGCTTGCTTTATATGTGCTGGCTTTATTTGTTTTAGGTTGTCCAGCTTGAGTTTGTCCCTCTCGTGGAGCACAACCTGTTTACCTTGCTCCTTGTATTCTTCCACTACTGTTCCCTTTCTGTTAAACAGGCCTTTACATTCTGTTCTTATCTTGTCTCATTCACTGTGCAATAAAAGACAGAGGACAACATAAATCAAGCTCTGTCTTCTGAGGGACCTTGGTGTTTACGTTTCTTTGTTTGGCTTCAAAGTGAGAGGATTTATGTGACAATCTTGTTGGGGTTGTGAAAGGAAAGGCTTTTTTCTAGCACACAATGTAGATGTCTGTAAATGAACTGTACAGATATTTCAGAATATATCAGAATTAGAAAAGCTAATTTTTTGTAATTCTGAAGTGTGGAGGAAACAAATATTTTAATACGATCAAAACAAATCAGTACACTAGGTGATGCCATTTCCACACATTATCATTTGTGTGCTGGATAGTTGTGTCAGTAAAACTGTATGCCTTTGCAAATGTAAAGGTCATTTCAATTGAAAATGTGTTGTCTGTAATGACAGTGCGCTACCACACCATGCATACTTCACACTGTGCCACTCTACTCTACTTCACTCCACTCTACAACACTCTAATCCACTCCATGCCACTGTACGGCCTCCGCTCTACACCATGCCACTCCACAACACGCTATTCAGTTCTACCACATACCACTCGACTCTACGACACTCCACTCGACTCTACAAAACTCCACTCTACTCTACCCCACTCTACAATACGCCAGCTCTACGATACGCCACTCCATACTACTTTGCATCTCTCCACTCTACGTCACGATCCTCCACTCTGACAAGCCACTCTATGACTAGCGATTTCACTGTGCTCCACTCCACTCCACTCTACAACACAATGCTCTGCACCCCTCCACTTTACGATATGCCCCTCCACTCTATGACACACTGCTCTAGCCACACAACTCCACGATGCGCCACTCCACGACAATGCCACGGAACTCTATGCAATCAACTCTACTCTATAACATACTATTCCACTCCTGCTACTCCACTCCCCACCACTCCTTGCCACAACACTCCGATACTCTACTCCACTCTGCGCCACTCCATTCTGACACTTTACTCCAATCTACATTACGCTACTCCATTTCACACTGCTCCACACTATGCCACTTTACTCCACTCTTCCTCCCTCTACTCTGTTATACTGTTCTCCACTCTGCAACACTCTACACCTCTCCACTCTATGCTTCTGCGCTCTACAACCCTCCACTCTGACACTGTATTCCACGCCCCTCTCCAGTACTCCACTCTGCAAAACTCTGCTCCACTCTACAACGCTCTATGCAACTCCATCTGAGCCACTCCATGCCACTTTACTCCACTCTACGACACACCACTCCATTCTACACTTCACTCTATGCCATCACTCAGTGCCACTCAACTCTATGCCACTTAACTATATGCCAATCCACTCTATGCTACTCCACTCTATGCCACAACACTCTGGCACTGCACTCTAAACCACTTCACACTATGCCACACCATGAAACTCTACTCGACTCTATGCCACTCCACTGTACGACAATGTATTCCACTCTAAGCCTCTATACTCTATGACTCTCTGCTCCATTCTACGCATCTTTACTTTATTAGACACCGCTCTGCTCTACTTTACAACATTCTACTCCACTCTCTGCCACTCCACTCGGACACTCTGTGCCACTCCACTATATGACACTCTACTCCACTCTACTACAATCTTCTCCCCTCCACTCTGCTTCAGTCTGACACTCCACTACCTTCAGGGCACTCCACAACACTCTACTCCATTCTATGCCACTCAACTCTATGACAGATCTACTCCACTGTATACAACTCCCTCTACACCATTCTATTCTACTGTACTCTAAGACAGTCAACTCCACTCTGTGCTACTCCACTCTACCACACTCTAATCCACTCTAGGACACTCTACTCCACTCTATGCCCTTGCACTCTATGACACCCTACTCCCTCCAGGGTACACCACTCCCTCCACAACACTCCACTTCACTCCTCTCTACTTTTCTATACCCCACTCTACGCGTCTCCACTCTGACTCTCTACTACCTTCACAACACTCTGCTCCATTCTATGCCACTCCACTCTATAACAAATCTACTCCACTCTATGCCTCTACACTACTCCATTCTATGGCCTTCCACTCTACAACACTCTACTCATTTCACTCTACTCCACTCCACGATACTCCATTCTGACACTCCACTCTCCTCCACACCACTAACTTTTAGCCATGCTGAACCTCAGCCAACTTGGTGTACAACATGGCTAAAATACATTGGCAAAGCCAATAGTTCTTACATAGGCGAGACCTATTGACTTTGCCAATTCTTGTTACTAGCAAGGTGAGTATTATCCTGCAGGACATTTTTTACACCCAGGGAAATCACAGCTGATGCCTTTTTTATAATAACTTAGGAATACAAAAAGCTAGTGGTAATTAACCCTCGAAAATAAAAATATTGGTCATAGAGTGATTGAAATTCCCTCCCGCCTCCTTTTCCAGTGCTGTAGCTAGACCGGCTGCTGGGGGGTGTTGCTAGCGATTCCTGCATTCGCCGCCCCGCGACAGCTGCAGGTAAAAGCGAGGAGGGGGGTGCAGCTGTCCTTTTCAATTTAGCTTTCTGATATACTTGGATAAATCGGGCATGAACCTCCTCAACGGAGTTCACCCACCTGCATGTTCGTTCTGGCATGAAATAGAGTTCATTCACTCTTTTCTTTTTTGGCCTGTTATAGCATAAATTGTTCACAGACTGCATTGACATGTGGGTTCAACTATCCATTGAAACCCGGCTCTGCTGTCTCACAGCCATCTTCCACACTCATACAGTTGGTGAGCCTGGCCACTCCTAGCTTCCACCAAGACTCCTTGGGTGGAAGCGCTACATGCTGGTGTAGCTGTGGCCAAGTGCATAATAACACTTGTTTTTACTTTCTTTATGTCCTCGTCATGAGCATGAGAGCAGGTTGGGCCTGCTCAACATTTCGTTTCTATGCCTTGGGCTGTTGTCCTGCTTAATAGAACCAATAAGCGCCTCGAGACCCTCACGGGTGAGTTGCAGCACTTTATAAATGCTTGATTGATTTGGATTGAACCAATGATAAATGGAGAGATAGCTCTTACATTAATTAGAAGCACCGTGAATTTTTCCGCTATGCCTGCATCCCCTTCAGTAGACGTTGAGACGATATTGATTATAACAACAGTGTGGGAAGAAAGGAGTGCAGGTCTCTGCATCAGGAGCAGGAATTTGGTACTGGAGATACGGAGGTAGGCGCCCCTTTTTAAAAGAAGGAAGATGTGTACATAAAAATACACATATTTCACTCTGTCCATGCAAAACAGCTCTATGGTTGACTACGAATATTTTACTTCAATCCCATACCCATAAATAAGCCTTTCCTTAAGGAACCTCCTTTGCTGCCCAATGTGATCAGAGTTTCTATGGAGCAAGGTTACACGTCGCAAACAATTTCATCTATTTTCTTTCAGCTTTTTATCAAATCTATGACTTCGTTTTAAAGTTAGGTGGAAGTGCCAACCTGAGATTAGAGCTTAATGGAAAACTAGATGGCGGGCTCAGATTCTACTTTCCCCGCTTCATCAGTGGCTGAGCCCTTTAATCTTCAATCGGCTTAGTTTAATTTCAGAATGCTTAAGCAGCTTTAATACCTAATATTAAGAGAAAAACCTTAATGCCCCTTTTGTTGCAGAAAGCAGTAAATTCCTGCTTCATTTCAAATTTAATGGGGTGGCAAGAACGACTGCTCTAAGAATGTGGGTCAGAGTAGCCTTGAGACCTCCCTGATTCAACAGCAGCGAAGTGTGGATTCCTCTGAGAAGGAAACATTTGGTAACTCTGTGTAGAAAGTGTCTGCAGAGCCTAAGGGGGAGTTACTCAGCTACTGGAACGTGACCTGTTGCCTGGAGCTCCTGGCTCAGAGCCACCTTCCGCCCCTGTAAGACATTAGGAAATAAATGTGCATCATCTTTGTGTGCATTAGTTTGCCTACCTGCTGTTGGTTGGGCTGTGTTTGTTTTTCCCACTCTACCATATATATATATATTTCTCAGATTGTTTCAACTTCTAGGTTTTTATTCATTCTCATTGTGCAGTGATCATTTTATGGCATGATGCAGGAAGAATCGTCAAAACCTTGCAAACAATTTAATTGTTGCTATTTCAGTCAGTCAATGCCTATGTGTAATTTTGTACTTGGAAAAAAATAGAACTATATTTATACCGAGTCCTCTTTGTACTGTGGACTGTTCCTGGACAGCCCCCACGCCGCGCGGCTCGCCAGCTGCAGCGCGTCTCCGCCCAGCGTCACAGGCTCGTCCCTGGCCTCGGTGCCCCCGCTGCTGCTCGTTCTCTTTCTGTCCCGCTGTTGCCCTCATTGTGTGCATCTCCCATCTGCACATCGTGATTCTGTAACTGTCTTTTTTTGTGCCATTTTAATTATGTAACTGTCTTTTTTTGTGTCATTTTAATTCTGTAACTGTCTTTTTGTGCCTTCTTGACTCTGCAATTGTCTTTTTTGCCTCCTGAATACCGCTACCCCTGGTGTGCCCCCTCCCCGCTCCTTGCTTCCCGCCGCTGCCCCCTCGCGGCCCAGCCCCCTTTTTTTCTGTCACCCCATTGGCCGCCCCGCCTCCCAGCTGTTCCTCCCTCCCACTTGGCCTCATATGGAGCACGTGTGGCGCAGGTGAGTGTGACCTGTTCCAGTACAACCCCCACGCCGCGCGGCTCGCCAGCTGCAGCGCGTCTCCGCCCAGCGCCACAGGCTCGTCCCTGGCCTCGGTGCCCCCGCTGCTGCTCGTTCTCTTTCTGCCCCGCTGTTGCCCTCATTGTGTGCATCTCCCATCTGCACTTCGTGATACTGTAACTGTCTTTTTTTGTGCCATTTTAATTCTGTAACTCTTTTTGTGCCTTCTTGACTACTGCTACCACTGGTGTGCCCCCTCCCCGCCGCTGCCCTCTCGCGGCCCGCCCCCTTTTTTTTCTGTTACCCCATTGGCCGCCCCGCCTCCCAGCTGCTCCTCCCTCCCACTTCGCCTCATATGGAGACCGTGCGTACGCGCAGCGGGCGCGACGAATGTGCGCCGAAGGCGCGCCAACGGCAAGCCCGTCTACGCCCGTCCGCGCCTGGACCGTGCCCAGCACCAGGACCCCTGGCCCCCGACGACGCCAGACCACACGACGGACCTACGACGCCGCCACCCTCAACGCACTCAAACCAGACCGAAACCCCGCCTGCTACCGAGCCACCCCGAAACGCATCCACGGACCCTTCAGCTGCCAAGCCTGCAAGTTCACCTGCCTCCGGACCTGCACCGCGCCCAAAAGGCCAGGCACCAGCAACAACCACCTCAAGTGCATCCTCCTCAACACCCGCTCCGTCCACAGACACGCAGTCGAACTCTGGAACCTGCTCAACACAACATCACCAGACGTCGCCTTCCTCACGGAAACCTGGATGAACGCCTCCTCAGCGCCCGACATCGCCGTAGCCATCCCGGATGGATACAAGATCACCCGGAGGCATCGCCATCGTCCACAGGAACACCATCCGCATCACGACCAACTCCGACGACACCTTCACCGCCACCGAGCACCTCCACTTCCAGATACACACCCTCAGAGGCACCCTCATCTACAGACCCCCGGGACCACGCACCCAATTCAGCGAAGACATCGTGGACTTCATCAGCCCGCACGCCCTCCCCTCCGCTGACTACATCCTCCTAGGGGACCTCAACTTCCACCTAGAGAATAACAACGACACCAACACCACCACCCTGCTGGACAACCTCGCCAACCTCGGACTCAAGCAACTGGTGAACATCCCCACCCACTAAGCCGGCCACACGCTTGACTTCGTCTTCTCCTCCAGCAAGTACATCTCCTTCAGCCACTCCACTGGACGTCACTGGACGGACCACAGCTGCGTCCACTTCAGCTTCAAAAGAACCACGACCCACCACCACCCGCAACAAGTTCCTCGCAGGAGCTGGAGCAAGACCACCGCCGACCAGCTCACCACCTCCCTCAGCCTGTACCCTCCCGACAGCGCAAGGGACCCCAACAAAGCAGCCCGCACCTTCACACAGTGGCTCACCAACTGCGCCGATGACCTCGCACCACTGAAGAACCCTCCCAGCAGACCCGGCAGCAAGAAAGCCTCATGGTTCACCGACTAACTCAAAACAACCAAGAAAAACTGCCGCACCCTCGAGAAAGCCTGGCGCCACGACCAGACCACGGAAAACATGACTGCCCTCAAGAACGCCACCCGCGAAGACCACCAGCTGATCCGCGCCACCAAAAGGACAACATTCAAAGAATGACTGGACAACAACACCCACAACAGCAAGGAACTCTTCAGCATCGTCAGAGTTCTCCAACCCCAACGCCGGAAACAACGACATCACACCCTCGCAAGACCTCTGCGACTCACTCGCCACCTTCTTCCACCGCAATATCGCCGACATACACAACAGCTTCGGCGCACAGACCACGCACCCAACCACCGAACCAACGCCCCCCACCACCACCCTCTGCAACTGGACGCAGCACCGAAGACACCACCCGCACGATGAACACCATCCACTCCGGATAACCAACCGACCCCTGCCCCCACCACGTCTTCAACAAAGCCGACTCCATCATCGCACCCCAACTCCGGGACATCATCAACATCTCCTTCAACACCGCCACCTTCCCAGAGAGCTGGAAGCACGCCGAGCTCAGCGCCCTCCTGAAGAAACCAACAGCGGACCCCACCGACCTCAAGAACTTCCGCCCCATCTCGCTCCTCCCTTTTCCTGCCAAAGTCATCGAGAAGATCGTCAACAGACAGCTCGCTGCCTTCCTCGAGACAAACGGATCCCTCGACCCTTCGCAGTCCGGCTTCCGAGCCAAACACAGCACTGAGACCGCCCTCATCGCAGCCACCGACGACATCAGATCCCTGCTCGACAACGGGGAAACAGCGGCCCTCATCCTCCTGGACCTATCTGCGGCGTTCGACACGGTCTGCCACGGCACCCTAGTACAGTGCCTTAGCAACATCGGAATCCAAGGGAAGGCTCTGGAGTGGATCATCTCGTTTCTCGCCGGAAGAAACCAGAGAGTCCGCCTCCCCCAGTTCAGATCCGAGGCCACCGAAGTCATCTGCGGCATACCACAAGGATCCTCACACAGCCCCTTTCTCTTCAACGTCTACATGAGCCCCCTCGCAGCCATTGCATGCCAACACAACCTCAACATCATCTCCTACGCCGACGACACCCAGCTGATCCTCTCCCTCACCAACAACCCCGACACCGCCAGAGCCAGCCTTCACGAAGGGATGAAAGACGTCACCGAGTGGATGAAGAACAGCCGCCTGAAAGTGAACGCAGACAAGACTGAAGTCCTCATCCTGGGATCATCGCCCGCCGCCTGGGACGACTCCTGGTGGCCCCCTGCCCTGGGCACCACCCCCAAGCCAACGGACCACGCACGAAACCTGGGCTTCATCCTGGACTCCTCCCTCTCGATGACCAGACAAGTCAACGCCGTATCATCATCGTGCTTCAACACCCTGCGCATGCTCCGTAAGATCTTCCGATGGATCCCCACCGAAACCAGGAAGACAGTCACCCAGGCACTCGTCACCAGCCGACTGGACTACGGAAACACCCTCTACGCGGGAACCACTGCCAAACTACAGAAAAGACTCCAGCACATACAGAATGCCTCTGCACGACTCATCCTGGACATCCCTCGCCACAGCCACATCTCGACCCACCTGAGAGACCTGCAATGGCTCCCTGTCAACAAGAGGATCACGTTCAGACTCCTCACCCACGCACACAAGGCTCTCCACGACATGGGCCCGAAGTACCTCAACAGCGCCTCACTTTCTACACACCCACCCGCCAGCTACGATCGGCCAGCCTCGCCCTCGCCGCCATACCACGCATTCGCTGAGCCACCGCTGGAGGAAGATCCTTCTCCTACCTGGCGGCCAAGACATGGAACTCCCTCCCCCTCCACCTACGGCTGACCCAGAACCACCTCTCCTTCAGGAAGCAACTCAAGACCTGGCTTTTCGAGCAGTAACGGACCCCTCCCCCCAGCACCTTGAGATCCTTCGGGGTGAGTAGCGCGCTATACAAATCACTGATTGATTGAATGATTGATTGACTCAAACGCTGTATTAAAATGGGTGTAAATCCTCTAACAATTTAACATTTTTTAAAAGTTTTTTTTTCATTCAGAACAATACCATTGTTGTTGGATGAGTTTTTCAAAATGTAGTTCATTTCCCAGTCACATGTTCGAAACCGCCCTTAAAGAGGAGACATGAGGAAGCGAAATTGAGCACCGATGGAGGTGTGATTGGTTGTAGCTTCACCTATCTATGAATGTATGTAATCAGTTGACTTGCTTAGACACCCACAATTCCCGTGCCATATTACACATCAGTGCTAGATTTTGACTTCTCCTGGCCCTGGTTGATGTATTGTATCATTGAGCAGTCACTGGTACTTTCAAGATTATTTCCAGAAGGCATTATTATGGATGTCTTTCCATGGGCCACCGCCACTGAGGCTACAAAGGACTCAAAATATCAGAGTACTAGGGGTTCCTGTTGACCTGGGCTCTAGCTACTAGACCTAAGATGCTAAGTTAGCCTCACTAAATCTCGTTGACTCTCCAGGTATACATAGCTGAGCAATCAAGGCCTATCTCAAGGGAGAGGACAATTGTTTAAAACGAATATAACAGTAAAACCAGGGCTCGTGTTAATGCACACTATAAAATATTAATCCCTTGATGATCACAAGCATCTTCACACTCCAGGAGTGATAAGCACAAAACCACAATAGTATAGCTTCAGAACTGTTGAAAAGGCTAAAGGGTGTTCACAAACAATGGTTTATCACGACCACTGACTACGTTCACTAAACTTCAAAACGTAGGATTTATAATCCTCCCACTAAAAAATGATACTTTGCTGTGAATTCGAAACATTTACTGTTCATTACTATAAAGTACGCCTACAACACAGCATATCAAATCGCCAATGATTGGCAGTGTACTTTGCAATCTGCAAAGGAGCAGTGTCTTGAAGTATTTGTTACTTTCTTAGTTAAGGTTAGTTACGTTGGTTGCCCACAATAATAGTTTGCTCCTTGGAGGCCTTAAATGATGAACGCACGTGGTATTTTAACCTTGAGGCTGATGGGGTCATTTTACAATCTCGACCAAAGAAAAGGAATGGGAGCCCAGAGTTCGAGCAGGCTGCTCTCAGGCCTCTCACACATCTCTGACTCCTGCGAGATGCCAACCCATCCAGTTGGAGGACCACAAAACAAGCAAGGGATCAAACAAAGAAGCAGGGATGTAAATAATGGGGAAGAGAGAGAGTTTACTTTCTAGGGAAAGATAACTCTCCTCTTACTCGCACTTGTAGTTCCATTTTCTTGCTACCACCTTCACAACTATGGAGAAGCTTAGGCCTGCCAGGTGCTATCATCCTTCTTGGGATAGCTGATGGTTTTCATGCAGGCAAGCTAAGCAGCTGGAAAGGAGCTAAATAGATGTTCCCCAAGGCCTTCTCTTTCGTTCTTTCAGCCAAGAGGCATTGGGCAGCACACAACTCTCTACTCTAGGCCCAAAAGTGTATTTATGTATTTATTTTATTTAAAAGGTTTTATATAGCGCTGGCTGGACCTTAGGGTATCTGAGCGCTTTGCATGGTAACATCAAGATAAGGCTTAGGTTACAGCGCGTCAAGAGTATAAATGCAAGAGAGGTGAGGAAACATTAGTACAAAGGAAACAATATAGACCAAAAGGTCAATAGTAAACACTGACAAGCATGAGTACCGAAGACTAATGACATCCGGAATTACAATATAATAGCAAGTAAAGAGTGAAAGACAGTAAGTTTGGTTGGGCAGACTAAAGAAGGGAGGGGGGAAACTTGGATGGGGGCGACAATAAAAGGGGAAGGGTGAAGAAGCACTAGGTCAATGAGGACTAGAGCAAAAAAGAGGACTAAGGTTGAATGAGAGGGGAAAGGAAGATTAAATGGTGTGGCTGTAGGATGAGGGGGGCGATGCAGTCAGGAGATTAGTAAGGAGAGGCCAGGTCAGAGAGACAAGGGCAAAGACATTAAAAGACTTAGTGAAATAGGAGGGTAAGGAAGTAGGATAGGGGAGATTGTGAGAGAGGGGGGGGGAGGCGGAAGTCAGCGGATCGATGCATGTACAACAAAACAGTGAGCCGCTGTATAGGGACATGTGTCGGGTGCAGGGATTAGGGACCCCAGTAGTAGTTGAGAAGGTGCAATTTCAGGGCTTTTTTGAAACTGTAGTAGGAGGGGTTGCAGTGTAATTCTATGGGGAGTAGTCAAGTCAAGTCAAGAATACTTTATTCGGTATAAAAACAATACCATACAAAGTGCATTATATATAAAAAAAGAAAGGCATTACAACTGGTAAAAGTTACATGATAAAATAGAGGTATATGTAAACAGACTCAATAAAATTATTTCATGTCTTAAAACTCCAGTTATGAACAATTTGTAGAATCAAAACAGAATCCTGGGCCATTTTAGTGCAGCTGTCACAAAAGATGATCAAGGACAGTTATTTGTCACCTCTAGTGTTCCTTAGTCTCACAGCCAATCTCAAGAAGTTTACCATACTAAACAATGTTAGTGGATCTACTGACAGTTTCAAAAACAGTAGTGCCACCTTTACCTGGTTGAATCTAGCTTGCCTTAAAAGCGGTTTTAAAAACAGTGTCCTGGGGTACGCATAAAAGGGGCATATTAAAACAAAATGAAGAGTGTCCTGTGGAGACCACTGGTCGCAGCCGCATGGTCCTTTTATGTTAATATCTGGTGTGTACCCTACTGGGATTGATAAAATGTGATGCAGGAGAATCAACCTAAATCTGGTCATTAAGAATCTGTCGTGTTTGTTGTACATATTGGACAGATCAAATTCCATTCTTGGGGTTGCTTTGGTTAGCAAGTGGGCTCTCACGAAGAATTTCATCAGTTCTCTGTCCTCCCTTTCAGAAGCTATTTACCTTGTGAATTCCATCTTTATGATACCCTTGTCTTTGGGTCTGAGTTTAGCAGGTTCATCAAAATACTTAGCATAGCCGCGCCCTTTCAGGGTTTCCCTTACATATTTAAGCCAAGGTATTTTCTGATAGATACATCTGCCGTGTGGATTCCTCACCTTGTGAATATCCCCCTTGCGTCAGCAACGTTCGGAAATTTTCTTCGTAGCACGCCGACATGGACGACGTCACAGGAGCACGGCATCGCGCGCGACTCCGTCTGACATCACCGACCCCATATCAGGTCCACGCCGGCGTGATGACATCAGTTCCCTTTTTTCCGCGTCTTCGACGCTAACGGTTTTCGGGATCTTCTGCGATACTTAGTATCTATCTGTTATTTAATTGTCACTGTTTCTCTTTTGCGACTTATTTCTTCACCGAAGATGTCGTCGAGGAAAACAGGTTTTAAACAATGTAGGTCTTGTGCCCGCATGATGTCCATCACTGACCCACATAAGGATTGTTTGTGGTGTCTTGGTTCGGATCACGACGTTAAAAACTGCAGTTCCTGCTTTAAAATGAACCCAAAGGCGCTTCGAGAGCGTGAAGCTAAACTACTTTTAGCGAAGGTGAAGCAGGATTCTGGAAGATATTCGAGGTCGAAGTCGAGACGCTCGATGTCGAAGCAGGGGTCTCGATCGAAGTCGAGGTCGGCGTCGAGATCCAGAGCGGGTTCGAGATCCGGAGCGGAGTCGAGATCCAGAGCGAAGTCGAGGTCCAGGGAGAGATCTAGGTGTAGATCCAAGTCGGCTTCAGGTCACGCTTCGAGTTCCTCGAGGAGAAAACATAAGAGGAGGAAGCACAGTTCAAAACATCATTCAGGGAAGGAATCCTCTGACTCAAAGAAAAAGTCTCACAAGCACCGTAAAGACTTTGTCTCTCCTTCTCCTGCTTTGTCAATCGAAGGGTCTCCGACTCCGGAGCCAGAACCGGATCCAGTTTCATTACATCCTTCGGAACATGAAGAGGAAGATGAAGTGATTCCTCAGACTCCGACTCCGATGGAAACTCCGGTGGATCCTGAAGGTCAGAGTGAGCATGTGTCTGAACGACCTCCGTTGGAACATCCGGTAGGTTCGTACCCTCCCTTTCCTGGTCCTGGTCAGGATCCCTCGCATTTTCTCAATGCGATGTTTGGAGTATATTCCAGGGCGATGTACCCCTCTGGAGCACCTGTTGGTCCCATGGGTCCATTATCGTATAATTTGGGTATTCCTCAATCATACGCCCCAGCTCCATTTATGCCTTTTATGCCGGCGCCTCTTGCACCTTGGCTCGGTACGGCTCCACCGAGGTCCTCGACTCCGCATGCGGCTTCGCCGACTCCGGATTGACCTCGTAGTCGTGATCGAGGTACCACACCTGTCCATGAGTCTCATCCTGCTGCTCCAGCTCCTCGTTCGATGTCGGAACCGGCTCCGTCGGAGTCGTTACCGAATCCGTCGACTTCGATTCGATTGGAGTGGTCGAGACGAAGGGCTCAACGTCTTCTCGAACAAAGGGAAGAAGAAGATTCGGATGTGGAAGAAGGCGAACTTCCTGATCATGATGATGATTTTGAAGACCTTCGTGATGCTAGTGGTCTGGAGCTCTCTCCTGAGTGGGGTCTACCTTCGACTTCTGATGTTCCTTCTAGGGATTTGGCACCCTACCACGTGGTGATTAGGAAGGCGGCTGATCTTCTCAACTTGAAGCTGCCCACGGTTGAGTACAAGCCCAACATCCTCACTGAAGTCTTACACTCTCCTTCCATTGTCGAACCTACGCTGCCTTTTACGGATGCCTTGTCGGATCCAATTAAGGAGATTTGGAAGAGGCCATTGTCTGCTCCTGCAGTATCGAGAGCTATTGCGAGGCGCTATAGGGCAGCTCCTGATGACCCTGCATTCCTTTCTACGCATCCCTCTCCAGAAAGTCTTGTGGTGCAGGCGGCTTGCTCTAACAGGGCTGCGGGCTCTTTCCCTCAAGTGCCAGCTGATAAAGAATCAAAGAAATTAGATCAGTCTGCGAAGAAGACTTTCTCTTCTGGGAGCATGGCTCTCAAATCAACAAATGCTACTTGCCTTTTAGGTAGGTACGTGCATGCTCTAATGGACTCACTGAAGCAATTATCACATAAACTTCCTGAGGAAGATAGGAAGAACTTTAATGAGGTGATCTCTGACACTCAAGCTGCTGCACGTATGATCATTCAGAGTGGCATGGACACAGTAGATTCTGTTGCCAGAATTATGGGTTCTTCTATTGCGACCAGGAGGGCCGCGTGGTTGAAGTCCTCTGATTTCTCGGCAGATGTGCAGTCTACGTTGCTGGACTTACCTTTTGAAGGGACTGGCCTTTTTGGTAAAAAAGCTGATGTAGCCTTGGAAAGGTTTAAGGATAGTCGTGCCACTGCAAGATCTCTGGGTCTTCAGATGAGAGGATCAACGACTAGAAAGTTCAGGGGATTTGGTAGATCTTCTTTTCGTCCCTTCAAACAAGGTCAGCAACAACAGCAGCAGCAGCAGCAGAACCCTCTGTACAGGTCCTACAGAGGCAGACAGAAGGGTCGTGGACGTCAAGTCTCCTCTTCCTCCACTTCCTCCAATAATACCCAACGCCCACCCGCATCAGCAAAGCAGCCCTAGATCCACCATTCTGGATCATGTGGGGCCAGTAGGGGGCCGGCTTACTCATTTTCTACGAGATTGGGAATCGGTTACATCAGATCTTTGGGTTCTCAATCTCGTAGAGAATGGGTATGCACTTCCTTTTCAGGAATTCCCTCCCAATTACCCTCCTTGCCAAGGTTATTGTTCAGAGGGCCACCTGCTTCTCTTGCAGGAAGAAGTCCTGACTCTGTTCCGAAAGGGTGCAATAGAGGTGGTTCCAGAGCAGGAGAGGGGTCAAGGGTGCTACTCCTGATATTTCTTGATTCCCAAGAAGGATGGCAGGCTTCGGCCGATCATGGATCTCAGGATTTTGAACCTCTATCTCAAACAGGAGAAGTTCAAAATGCTCACCCTTGCTCAGGTTCTTCTGGCGCTGATGGAAGAAGACTGGATGGTGTCGATCGACTTGCAGGATGCGTATTTTCACATCCCCATTCTGAAGTCGCACAGAAAGTATCTCCGTTTTACGGTGGGATCGCAGCACTACCAATTTGCGGTCCTTCCATTTGGACTTACTACTGCGCCTCGAGTTTTCACCAAGGTGATGGCAGTGGTGGCTGCGCATCTCAGAAGATCGGGGATACCTGTGTTCCCTTATCTGGACGATTGGCTGATCAAGGCGGAATCGCCGGAGAAGGTGCTCCATCATCTGCAAGAGACAACTCAGTTGTTGCACAGGTTGGGTTTTTCAATAAATGTACCCAAGTCTCACCTGGTGCCCTCCCAGCGCAACCTGTTCATAGGTGCGGTACTGGACACTACTGTATGTCGTGCATTCCCTCCACCTCAAAGGATTCTCGACATACAGGAGATGATTCCTTTATTCCACAATGGAGCGGTTGTTCCAGTCCTGAAGGTCCTTCGTCTGCTCGGTCTGATGGCTTCTTGCATTCTGTTGGTCAGTCATGCACGCTGGCACATGAGGGCACTCCAGTGGTGCCTCCGCAGGCAGTGGTATCAACACAACGGAGATCTCAGGGAGTCAGTGAGGATCTCCAGAGAAGCTGCAGCGGATCTGTCTTGGTGGGGCGTGGAAGGCAACCTGTCTCAAGGAAAGCCTTTTCATCTTCCCCCATCGGTGGCCACGGTGATAACGGATGCATCCACTCTCGGGTGGGGTGCTCATCTGGGAGACCTGGAGGTCAAGGGCTTTTGGTCTCCAGAAGAGAGGTTGTTTCACATCAACCTTCTGGAATTGCGGGCGATACGTTTGGCGCTCAAGGCCTTCCTCCCTTCCCTTCGCGGTCGGTCAGTTCAAGTCCTGACGGACAACACGACCTCGATGTGGTACATCAACAAACAGGGAGGAGTAGGGTCGCAGTGTCTCTGCAGAGAGTCTCTGCGGCTCTGGTCCTGGGTTCAGGACCATCAGATTTGTCTGGTGGCAAATCATCTGGCCGGGGTTCTGAACGTTCGTGCAGACAGTCTCAGTCGGCAGTTCTCTGCCGACCACGAGTGGAGGCTTCACCCGGAGGTTGTTCACGACATCTTTCAGATGTGGGGGACTCCTCGGGTGGATCTATTCGCCACTCGCGAGAATGCGCACTGCCCGTCTTTCTGCAGTCTCCAGTATCCGATGCAAGGAGCCTTGGGGGACGCGTTTCAGTTGAGTTGGGGCTCACAGCTCTTTTACGCGTTTCCTCCCATACCCTTGATTCCTCGAGTTCTGAGGAAGATTCGCCAAGACCGGGCCCAAGTCATATTGATCGCCCCGGATTGGCCAAGAAGGGTGTGGTACACAGACCTTCTCCACCTCTCCTCTCACCCGCCGCTCCGTCTCCCTCACAGGGCAGACCTCCTCTCTCAGATGGAGGGGCAGGTTCTACACCCCCACCTCCAGACATTACACCTTCATGCCTGGAGATTGAACGGGGCAACTTGAGTTCTTTTTCTCTCCCTCACGATGTGGTGGATGTCATTCTTTCTGCCAGGCGTGACACCACTAAGTCCATTTATTCCTATAGGTGGTCTAAATTTGTTTCTTGGTGCAGGGAGAAGGATGTTGACCCTTTGAAGGCTCATTTATCTAATATTTTACAATTTGCTCTTTATCTGGCGCAGCAAGGTTTGGCTGTGGCCATGGTCAAGGGGTATCTTTCGGCCTTATCGGCGTTTCTCTGTTTGCCGGATCAGCCCTCTCTCTTTAAATCTCCGGTGGTTTTAAGATTCTTGAGGGGTCTCATAAATATGTTCCCTCCTACCCCTTTTATTGTTCCTCACTGGGATTTGAATCTTGTGCTGACCTTCTTAATGGGTTCTCCCTTCGAGCCCTTGCACAAGTGTCCATTGAGGCTTCTCTCTTTTAAAACGATCTTCCTCATTGCAATCACCTCGGCAAGGAGGGTAAGTGAGCTTCAAGCTCTAAGTTCTAAACCCCCATTCCTGACCATTCATGCTGAAAGGATGGTTCTTAGGACCAGGGCTGCTTTTCTGCCTAAGTTGGTGACTCCTTTCCATCTTGGGCAGTCCATTACCCTTCCTACCTTCTATCCTCCCCCACACCCTTCCAAGGAGGAGGAGAGACTGCATCGCCTGGACCCTAAGAGGGCGGTGTCTTTCTATCTGGACAGGACTAGAGACTTCCGGATGGACGACCAGCTGTTTGTTGGTTTTGCTGGCTGCAAGAAGGGCAGAGCGGTGCACAAGCGCACTCTTTCCAGGTGGATAATCCTGTGCATTAAGATCTGCTACTCCCTTGCGGGTAAGGACCCTCCTGAGGGTATTAGAGCACATTCAACTAGAGCAAAGTCTGCAACATCTGCTTTGTCTACGGGTGTACCTGTTGAGGATATTTGCAGGGCCGCGACTTGGGCCACCCTCCACACTTTCGAGAAGCATTACTGCTTGGATACCGAGGTGAGGAGGGATGGCCACTTCGCGCGCTCTGTCCTCCAAGACTTCCTGGTGTAGCAGAGTGGACGCCCTCCTCCGGGAGTGGGGACTGCTGTGGGAATCTATTCACAAGGTGAGGAATCCACACGGCAGATGTTTCTATCAGAAGAACAAGTTACTTACCTTCGGTAACGCTTTTTCTGGTAGATACTATATCTGCCTGTGGATTCCTCACATGCCCACCCGCCTCCCCGTTGTCCACTCTGCTATACCTGGTTTTATTGTTTGTATATATTTTTGGTTTTGATACCTTTGCTATGCACTGTGTGCTATTATGGTT
Source organism: Lissotriton helveticus (assembly GCF_964261635.1). NCBI lineage: Eukaryota > Metazoa > Chordata > Amphibia > Caudata > Salamandridae > Lissotriton > Lissotriton helveticus. The sequence continues at coordinate 1,653,084,638 of NC_136059.1, forward strand.
TGTATGTACTGTGTACATTGTATATATGCATATTTGCTGTCGTTGGTCCGTCCGTGTGCCTCGAAGGCACGGAAAAAAGGGCGGAACTGACGTCATCACGCCGACGTGGGCCTAATAAGGAGTCGGTGACGTCAGACGGAGTCGCGCGCGATGCCGTGCTCCTATGACGTCGTCCACGCCGGCGTGCTACGAAGAAAAAATTCCGAACGTTGCTGACGCAAGGGGATATTCACAAGGTGAGGAATCCACAGGCAGATATTGTATCTACCAGAAAAAGCGTTACCGAAGGTAAGTAACTTGTTCGTCAGGTCCATGAAGGCCAAGTACACTGTCCCCTTACTTGAGACGGTGTACTTGGCCACCAGGTGATATAGATTAGGGCATTGGTCCGTTGTAGATCGACCATTTCTAGACCCATACTGGGTATCCGAGATAATGTTGTGCACCTCCGCCCAATCTATCAGCCGGTTAAGGATAACCCTTCCCATGACTTTCACAGTCACGTTTATTAACGAGATCGGACTGTAACATTGTGAGTCGCTCCTATTTCCCTTTTTAAAAATCGGGACTATAGTGGCCATGGACCATGACCTGGGTATCCCTGCTTCCACTGCTGTATTAAGAACTCTTGTGAGTGTAGGGGCCCAGAGGTCTGCCTGGCTCTTAAGGACATCTGGCGGGATCCCATCTGGGCCTGGGGCCTTGTTACAGGTCAGCCCGTCTATTCCTGCTTTGATCTCTCCCAGGGAACAGATGATCTGCGTGGTGGTTACGTTTTCTACATCTAGGCCCATTGAGTTTTCTGAGCCAGCATGATTGTACAGGCCTTTAAATGCCCCTCTCACAATTCCGGCAGAATGTGACAGGCCACCTTTGGTTTATTTGAATCTTGGAAGCAAGGATCGTTATTTACTCTCCAGAATTCGTTCGTATCCCTGCGCTCTGCTGCGTCTTTTAGTGTCTCCCATGCCTGATTCTGCAGCCTGGTCTTACGCTGTTTAATGGCCCTTTTATAGTGTGCCCTGCACTCCACCTCTTTACTCTTATTCTTTGGGACGGTTTTAAGTGCTAGCTTCAGTTCTCTCTGAGCCAGAGAGCATTCATGGTCAAACCATATAGGGGGCAGTGGGTCAGGTTTCATCTTTTTGCCCCTCAGTAACCTGTCGATCTGCTGCGCTGTGCTCTCAAATGCGCTGATCAGATCAGACCCCTCCACTGCTGGGTCTAAGCATTTCCAAATCTGGCTTTCCGACTTGGCGAATAGCGTTCTGTGAAACGCTTCCCCATCTATTTTCTTCCATCTCAATCTCCTGCCCTGATCAGTGGCTTGAACTAAGCCACTAGATTTCCCTTGACCGGGCTCGGTCGATGGGTTAATATCCCTAATGGATAATACCAGTGGATTATGGTCGCTGAAAATGCTGACCTCTATGCTGACATTCGTAAACCTTCGTTTAAGTGTGTTAGTTACGAATATATAGTCAATGATGGTATCCCTTCCCCTACCTTTAAAGGTTGGGATGACTGTGTTATTTTCCCCCATTTTGATTAGATCCATCGTGGGTGTGAGGGCGTTTGAACCCAAGATCTTACTTAATTCCCTGCCCTCTTTTGTGTGTTCTAAATGCCAGCCCTTATTATTTGGGCATGAAACCCATTCTCCCCTGTCCCATTTCTAAAATGGGCATGGGTGGCAGTTGAAATCGCCCACCAAAATCAGCTGGGAGGATGCGTCTCCTGCCTCCTGTATACCAGCCAGCCCTATGGGGAGTACATTCCAGACGGATGGCACATTTCCAGAGAAGGAGCGTGATTGTGTGGACTTCTTATTTAACAGAGGAGGGAAGTTGTTCATTGAACAGGCGAAGAAGTGGTGGATGTCTCTGTGGGCAATAGCAATCCTCCATCTTGCACTTGAGGTCCTTAAAAAAATAAACTTTCATGGTCTGTTAAACGTAATCTTAACCACAAGTGCATCAGAATTGAATGTAGATCATTTTTATCGTTCATAGGATGACAGTCGGTATTGCAAGTTTGCACATAATGTTTGTGAAAGTCTCAAACACACACAGGGAGAACAGTGGGCTGGATGCAGCAGTGCACTCTAAAAACACAAAAAATGCTGCCACCAGAGGTGTTCAAGGCAGTCTAGCCCTTTGAGATTACTGGGCGACAGGAGAACAATTGGTGATTTTATATCCAAGGGCTAACTGTACTTGTCAAAAAGACTTACAGTCCACATCCTATTGAAACCTCGTTGAGAGAGAGAAGTTCAAGTTAGTAAAGTCTCAAACTGGACTGTGAGTTCTGTCGACAGTTTATGTGCTAGTGGAAAGCTGCTAATCATTGGGCCCATCTTAAGGGCTTTCTACACCACACATCACATCCAGGGCCTGCAGAAATATGAAGTGCCCTATGTGTTCCCATCCTCTGTATGGCTGAGCTGGTATCTGTAATGCTGAGAGCGGATATAATAGAATGTTGGTGTGTGGTCTGCAGTGGAAGCAGGAGATGGGAACAGTCAGGAGGAAGTTCGAGACCTTACAGCACCTACCTGTGTTGCTGTAATCTAACGGTTTAAAATGAAATTGAAAAAAATCACCCCCTACCCGAGTGGCTCAATACCCTGCCCCTCAACTTCAACAGGTCACCTCATCCTGATTAAGCTCCATAAGCTCCAGTTGCCAGACCAACACAATCTTTAAATACAGTTGCATCATTTACAAAGCCATCATGACCAGCACCCCTGCTTATCTTGCATACAAGCTCCTGATATCTGGTGGTTCTCATCGCACCCGCAGCTAGGAACCCATAAGACTGAAGGCCAGTGAATGTTCAAATAAAAAAAAAAACAAGTGGAAAGACATGGCAGCAGACTTTTTCCATATATACACTCAGAATCTGGAACAACATCTACATTCCCTTAGGACTGATCCAATTCTACTCCAATTTAGGGAACACATGAAGATGCACCTTTTTAAAGAACACTATATCACAATGCACTATCAGTACACTTCTGCTCCCAAAGCCCAGCTACCCAAACACTTGTTGACTGTATCCATGCCTTTGACACTCTAAAGTGCTCCTCTGCCTTTTGGCTACATTTGTGCTATGCAAATATCATATACATATCTAGACATGACCTCATCAGTTGGGCTTTATCATGATAACCTGAGAGTTATTGGTGCTTTTATTTCTTTTCGCTTCATGGGGTACAGCACTTGACAAGTATCTTAGATAAAATGTTGTTTTCTTCAAGTATAATTTAGTGATCTTTCATTAAGTAGAGTATCTGAATCTCTCTGCAGCACTTGCAAACAAATAGCTGTCACTGTGAGCATTACTCGTCCTCATCAGTAAACGAATGCCACAGCGTCATGTCTCCGCCTGGAAGATTTCACACATGTAGCAGTACATGGTGACAGGCACACATTTCATGTTTTGGAATCATTTTTTAAACACTGCGAGCATAATTTATGTAATAAAAATAATGCTAAGGTTGCAACCATTTAAGCATAATTATTTGAGTGAGTTAAATAACATTTTTGGTTTACCATCTCTTTTAGTGGGAAAGTTTTTAGAGGAAATAAAAGATTGTGTGCACAGCAAATTTGCCAATAACCCAGTTCACAATGTTTCCTTTCCCCGAAGATGGCAGTGGTGTAGTTGCGGCGGAGGTCAACAATAATGCCTTAGGGCCTTATTATGAGTTTGGCGGTCTTGAAGCAGCCGCTACGCCAGCGCCCCGCTCCAAGACGGCCAAACCATACTGTGACCTCCTGCTGGATTACAGGTCGGGGTTTCCTGTGTGTGGCAGCTTGCCCAGGGCAGTGTCATGCTAAGGGTCATATGTGAGCCTTAGCATAGCACCTCAATGGGAATGCCATTGCACGTTCCTGCACGACATGGACTGTGAAGTCCATGCCCTGCCGGAACAGGGGATGTATGCATACAGGGGGGCACACCATGTGACCCCTTGCATGCATCCCCTGTTCAGAGCACCAGGGAGCCCTGTAGGGCCCCCTTAGTTTCCTCACTGCCACTCTTTTCATGGCGGGCTTACCGCCATGAAAACTGTGGCGATAAGGAACCTTGTGATATGCTGGGCTGAGCTGCAGCGGCACCGCCAGCATATTGCAGCCTCAAACCGCTGTGTCACCGCCGAGGGAACGCAGATCACCGGCGGTAGAAGTGTTCAGGTGGCAGTCCGACGGCCATAGTCAGAATATGGAGGGTGGACGCCACCACGACTACTGCCATAGTCTTAATAAGGCCCTCAGTAGTGGGTGTCTAATCCAGATGGATAACGATAGGATTCATACTGGAGTGGTTGGATTACTGTAATGTAGTTTATACAGGGTGCCCAAAAAGCCTCCAGGATACCCCAGGTTTTGTGGGTCTCTCTTCTAAACTTAAATAATTGCACATAGGTCCTCAATGCTGTTGTGACATGGCGGACCTGCTTTCATTTTTGTCACTGAGGTTGCACCCACTGTTAAGGTGGGGAGATGCTTTGCAGTAAAAAAGCATATTAGACAGTCTTCCGGTGGAAGCAGCTGCTGAATCTCCCCAATCCTTTGGCGGACGGACTCCCAGAATCTAAATACGTTTAAAATGATGGCCACAAATACTACTGCAGCAGTAGTATTTACCACAATACTACTGCGAGTCGGCTTGTCTGTTTTGTTGTCGCTTTGTACATTGTCTGCAGAATGGACCCATGCTGTGGCGAACACGCGTGTGTACAGCAAAGCAAAGTCACTTTCTGGACATTTTACAGTTATGTGATAGTGGCTATTTTTATGACTCTATATGTTGTAGTCTAAGGTCACCTCTAAGCACTGAAGGAGTGGTCAGGAGCGAAAATGAAGTGAAAACGTGGTCAGGTGAGATTGAGTCTAAAGGCGTTCGCCCATATTTTGAATGTACTGTATATAGTACTGTACATATAGTGACAACAGCCACAACTATAGGTAAGTAACGTGATTCCACGTGTCAGTCTGTAAAGTGAAGAGGCTTGCAAACAGTGTACATGTGTGCACTTCGTACAAATGGCTGTGCTGAGTGGAAACATGAGTCACAGGGAAACTATGCTGATCTCAGCAGCAACAAAGAGTGTGCAAGGAGGAGGGTGTTTTCATAGATCAAGTGCTCCTCTATAAAGCTTCTGTGCTTATTACAGTTAATCTTTTACCTTTGCTGTCTCTCCAGCACATTTATGAGATTCTTTGGTAGGCTGGTACTAAGCCTGCAAGGCTGATCAAAAATATACGTCCTAGTGCTTACAGATAAGCAAGAGACCCCACTTTAAATGGAATGGGCTTTTGTATACAAACAAGCACATTAAAACTCCTGTTTAGTGTGGGTGAGGAGGGCAAGTAACACAGCCTACTGAGTGCAGCAACAACCTTGCTCATCATGCGGTGCGTTGGCAGGCATCCTAAATCAGGACCATTATTAAGAGTTTAGGACAACCTAAACATCCCCAGTCGGCCAGAGCTGCCGACTTTGGAGCAGGGGAACCAGGTTCGAGCCTCAGCGTAAGCTCAGCATCCTGTGATTCTGGGCAAATCACTTAATCTCCCCGTGCCTGTTAAAAATGAATGTGTCCGTCTGTCAGCAACTGGTGCTCATGTAAAGCGCTCCTATACCTTCCGGTCGAGTTTGCGCTATATAAAACCGCAACAATAAAAGAATACATCTGGAGTAGCAACTTTTGTGAATTTTGGACCCAAAATGTAAAGCCATGATCCACTTGAGTACTTTAAAAAGATACATAGTAAGAAAACAAAAGAGTTAATGTCCACACGTACGGGATCAGACTGGGTGAGAATGCCTTTGCTAGAATACTCAGCCTGCCTGACAGCAAAAAAGTGACGAACTACTTACAGGGCTACCATTACGGTTAGGACAAATCAAATTGGTTCATACGTGGTACTGCATATCTAATATACTGAAAATGACAAAGACAAAATAACTTAATTGGCTTTGGAAGTAAAAAATGTTAACATTAAACCCACAACTGGAAATATCCTTGAGCAAATAAGGGTCGAAAATTGGGTTTATAGATTTTCCTAAAATAGGAGTTAGCTGATTGTCAGCTTCAATAATCTGCTAATTGTAGTAGAAAATAGCAAAGTTTCATTATTGATAAGATGAAATAACATTATTACAATATCGTAAGGTAAGTGCAGAGAGGGACGCAAGGATTTACTCTTACCTCTGCATTTACGTACCTTGAAAGAAAAAAAGAAAAAAAGAAATATATATATATATATATATATATATATATCACCAAGGTATGTATATGTGGAGTTAGGTATAGAAACAGAGAAACTTACTTTTTGAGATGTGTCCCATGATATTGTTGTAGAAATATTCTTTCCAGTCGATATTCGTTTTTCGATATTCCCATCCCACACCAATATGATGAGAGGGCCTTCCAGGTATGACCCACAACACCACAGTGAATTGTTGAAAGCAGCAGCAAGTGATAGCATCTGTTTCTCCCTACGAGAGTTACTTGCTGAAGATTACCATAGGACTCCACAATCTGCTGTGGGTTGAAATTGACCATTGATCATGGTATGGAAGCAAACTGGCCTTTGGTCCTGGTAATTTTCTAAGTACCAGCACGTGCTATTGAGATTTGGAAGAGTGGAGTCAACGTGTTAAAGTGCTTCAGTTTGTACATTCTAGGTGCTGTGCGATTTCAGAGAAAAGCCCAACCATGTCAATGATAGATAGTTGGTCTATGTTGTTATTTCGAAACATGATTCAGTCTGTCTGAAAGCATTCAACATCAACAATAAGCAAACGTATTGTGCATTTTATCATTGAATTTCCTTCGATCCATCCTGTAATGGAGTTACTCCAACTATACCTAGACCCAAAAGAGAATACTGTCTGTCCACTTCCCCATATTTATGTTTGATTACTGTATGGAACATACACCTGCCTCCCTCGTCTTTGATTCTTCTATAATGCTTCTATCCAACTTAGAGTTTTCAATATACCAGTTTCTTGTGAGATAGCCACCTCCATCAATTCATTCAATCACATCCATCTTCCATTATACAAATCCATTCCATCCACCCATATCAATGTTCTGATTTTTATTTGACCATTGTACAATGTAAGAATGATGTGATATTTGCATAGGGCGAACCTAGCCGAAACACAGCGTAGGACTGACCAGGGTCCAAGGAAAAGACACATTCAACATAAGGTTGGAGTGGTAGATGATTTCTAAGCGTGAAAGTGTGCTGTTACAGCATCATAATGTATTGTTCTTTTCTAAAAAAATTGTGCTTAGATGCAGAAGTTCTGGTCAATTGTTTGGTAAAACTGGTGACTTTTTTCGGTCACTTCAGAACACATTTGTGTCCTAGCTTAAGGTTGCAAACAGAGTCTGGAGCACGTTCAGTTCTTGAGCAAGATTGAGAACACAATCAGGTGAATGCTGCTAAGACAGACAGTATTTGGCTCTTGGAGTATAGCGCAAGATCAGGGTCTTCGACTCACAACGGCTGGGTTGCTTTCACTGACAGAGACAGGAGGCTTTGAGAAAGTCATGGTATCATGCATGGAATTCAGATATCATTAAATAGGTCCGCTTATTGCAATGATCCTTCTACCAACTTGACCACTCATTCAGATTTGGCCCCAAACTTTCAGAGGGAGACAATTATCTCAAACTGCATTTTTCTTTCAGGTGAGCCACTACTCGGTGGCAATTAGCTTTAGGGCCACTATCACTCTCCATGTCGATTGATGTTCTGATAATCTGTGACTGCTAAGGTTCTGTTCAGGTTCTCTTGTTTCTCCACCTTGACAAAAGATGCAGGGGATGGATAAGCGGCCCATCTCCTTCTTGGTGATGTGCAATCCTTTACATAGTAGTTCAGTGCTGCCTCTCTCAGGCCACAGGCTGACCTTCTGGCCCATCTTAAGTAACCACAGATCATCCGTACTGCTCCATTTGTTTGTTTGAGTCTGTTTATTTAAGTTTTACATTTTCCTACAATACAATGGCAGAGCAGGAAACGGATGGCATGGAAAACAATAAAAAACACGGTGGCATATAATTGTAACAATACATTGCGATAATCACATAGTGTCAACAATACGGTTGAATCGTACCGGTGAGTATGCATCAATAAGCCCATGCAATATGAAAACCCTAGAGCCGGGCTCCAGAATTGGGTATGTGATAAAGATTTATATACTCGCATAAGTAATGGGACACCTATATGCCAACCCCTGCAATAAAGAATAGGGAAGGCGGAGCGTCATTACAGTTATAACTGATATTGGAACAGAATCATGAATTTTGATAAACGTGGAGCAAGAACACCTCAAACAGACCATCATAACGGTCCCCACGACAAAACAGTCTGTCACCATTTTCCCTGCCCGTCATCTCTGACAGATGCTGTGCCAATTAGTCACCACTATGGACCTCAGGAAAAAGGAAAATAAATGAATAAAGAGTATGCGTTAGGTGCCCCTTCCACTGTGCCAGGGCTACTGCCCATCGCGGAGGAGTGCTGAGATGGATAAAATGGTGTCCCAGTAAGTAGCAGTGGGGTATTTTCTCAGCCCAAGTATGTCTTCCCTGTGCATGTGCAGGGCTACGCTTTCGGCTTGCCCCCAGTTGAGTATTGAACACTCCCAAGCTGTGGCCAGTATTGGCTCCGGGGCTTTCCATCTAACGTTAATAAGACATCCGTCCAGCTCCATGAATGGATGTTAGTTTAAAGTCAGGTGCGTAGGCTTAGGGGTTACATTGTTTTTTGTTGGAAGGAGTGAAAGGTGAGCAGCACAGCTGTAGTGTAGTTCCTATCATCCCAATAGGCTCTGCGCATTGGAATAATACCTACAGCAGTAAAGGCCTAGACCAGACGTTAACTAGGTCTACTACTGTCGATACTAGACTTAAAGTTTTGGGTTTGCCAGCTAGCTCAGAGTTCACTAGAAACTTTCTCGAATGTTCAGGAAGGACTTAACTTCCCTGATTAGACAAGAAGGGATGTAGTTTCTGACAACCATAGAACATGACAACTTTGCTCTCCCCTAATCAAGAGTATATCTCGAGAGTCGTGTGAACAAAAGGCAATTTATTTTACTCAGTCAGTACGTGCATTCTTAGTCTCATCAGATTGTAGAGAAAAGGAAGAGACGGGCGTGTTCAATAAAAAGGTGTTATTTATTGATCAGTCTCTTTTCTCATACAAGAGAAATGGATCGATATTATTGCAATACTTATAGCTAAGTAAAGTGCATACATTAAAAGCAGAAGTATAAAATAATACTGTAAAAACATTGATATGGTTTCTTAGCCATAAGATGTTTTAAAATGAATAAAATATATTATATACACATATACATTTGACTAAACGTACTCAACTGGTGTTTCTAAATACGCCTACCCCGTGTACCTGACCTAAGCCTAATACGTGGGCGGGAATAGAAAGTTACAGTTTAAGTTAAGTTTGTTTTTGCCAAGTGAATAACTAAAGAATTCTCTGTGAGGGGTTATTCAGTTCTGTACCTGGAATCTAGGTTGAATGAGGGATGGTATCTCTCGTCTCTGGTCTCGATATTCCAGGCTGCCTGCGAGGGCTACCCAGAAACGCCGGTGCTGGATTTCTCGGCAGGAGAAAGCAGCTTCTCTCAGCACGTCAGGAAGGTGGGGCTGCGCCAGCGGGGTCTGCTCTGCTCTGGGCTTCGGCAAGTATGGCTGCTCCGTCTCGTCACCACCGCGTGTGTTTGCATAGGGCAATATCGGTAATATTTATACCTTTAAGGTGCCGAGATTGACGTAAGGATGGACATAGATACGTCAATAAGGATGTCATACGACTTGCTCGTTAGCACATTCTTTTGCTGAAGTTCTCGGTGAAATCAAAACAATGGCCGCAGGGTTTTGCCCAGGTTGTCATAGGTTTGATTTGTTATGAGAACTCCGTATGCCTTATCAGGGGCTGGAGGAATATCGCTTGTCTAATTAGATCGCAAGCGTAATGACCTAATCAGATAACACGTTCCTGTGCCGTAGTGTGACTGCGTCAGATAACGGTATCTGCATCATGGGGGTTTTCTGCCTCATGGGCTGACTGTTAGTTAACTTGTTGGTTTGTTTAACCAGAATAGGGTCAGGAATAGGGGGATCGATTCAGAACCTATAGGAATACATCACACCCACTCCACGCTAACTATGGTCATATTTACTAATCTATGCATAGTAAAACATAGTACAACATACTATAGAGTATTGTGTATACCTTACCACCCCAAAATACATAAATGCATTTTGAAATTTTCAAATATACGGAAAAGTTGCAATCATATGTATTGTATGCACTCAAGCTGTATAATAATGCTAAGGTAATCACGCATTTGTATACATTATTGCTATTTGGTATATGAGAATTTACACATGAAATGGCTCTTAATACAGAAAAAAAGTTCGAGACCATTCCATCACAGAATAAAATATTTATGAACATACCAGCGGGCAGCTAATGTCTATAAGCTATCTAAAATGTAGAAACCTTAGTTCTTTAAGAATAGTTCTTACTTTAAGCAGAAGATAGTGTCCCGAAAAATATGAAAAAATATTTTGGGGCTGCTGAAAAATTGCTGTCCGTGAACTGGAGGAAAAATTGTTCATGTGACTTTATTTTTAAAGTTGAAGGCCGAATTCAGGGAACGCCGTGTGCGAGCTTGCTCAAAAGTCTCTATTTCTGCTCTGGTGAGAACATCATATCATTTAGGCTTTCGAAAAAGCTATCAACAGCTTCCAGGGAAAGTTCCACTAACTCGGAAAAAGGTGTAACCATGCATTCGTGCGCATGATTTTCTCCATTGACATTCTGATTCGCATTGCTGACAGAAGGTCGTACCTGTTCGATGCTGCTTTCATCTTGAACTTCACTACCCCTTAATCGTAGTGGTGAAGCTTCCACGAATGCCGTCATCAGGATTGGTAGCCTTTGAGGGCAGCACAAAGCGTGAACCTTGATCGGGCTCAACAATGTTTCTGCATCCATTGGCGCATCCGATTGTAGCGTCAGACAGGTGTCTAACACGCATTCTTCTCCGCATAGCAGACACCTCAATACAGGTAAAACACATCTTTGCCACATTGGTCGAAATGATAGAAACCAAGTCATGTTCAGGTCTCTAAGCCGGGAGAGTCCCAGGATTTTTGATATCCGGTCCCGGTATCCAATGGCTAGGATTGTTTCTTCCCTTGTCGCAAGAGTTTTGTCTGTGACATGGGTTGCCATACTGAAAAATAAGGACCAAGAATAGGATTCCTGCAATTAGTCCCAAGATCAGGGGAAGTCCGCCAAAAATCGAATGGACGAAATCTGGAAAAATACCCAGTATGGCTTTGAATGGTGTTAATGCCATCGAAAATACTGTCTTAAATACCTTTGAGACCCCATTGGTATCAGAAATATTTAAGATTTCGTTTAGTATTTCTGCGAAATGTATGGGGGAATTAGTTGATAACAATGAATGTATCTCTGCAGTCGTCCTTGCGACTTGTAGATCATACGTTTCTTTTGATGATGTGAGCCTTGTAGGCGTCTGAAGAAGCACTGTTTTCATTCTGCTTAAAGTATCTATTCGAATAGAAGTAATTTTCAAATTGGGCCATGCCCTTGCCTCCCTGTCTGGAAAGGAGCTGGGGAACAATGAGCGTCCACAGCACTTGACCTTCGCAGTCGTAGTGACTAGATAAGGAGTCCCGGGCATAAGACTACAACATCTGCGGTCTACAATTAGAATGTAACTCCCATTATAGAGTCTTTGAAAGAATGGTTCTATTTCTGTTGCAGGTGCGCCTTGCTGGTGACATGAAAGGTTGTATGAATTCCCTTCACAGGCTCCATGCAAACTAATTCTGTTACACAGAAGCGTGCCGCTTAGTGACATCGCACAATTATTGCCACTAAGAAACACTTTCTGTCCTTTATTACTGACACATGCATGTGAATAGGGCAGGTTCCATGATGTTTTAATGTACCCCTTTCCCAATTTCTCGTACATGCCAGTCTGTATATATTTTTGGCAGTATTGAAACCTGAAGGTTGAGATTGGAATATTTATTATCCCATGTATTATCCATTCACTGACAGGTCGTTCTGACATTGTCACTGGTAATCTTTCGAGTTTTTCAATGCTCAAGATTGTATAATCAGCACCCTTTTGTGCCATACTGATTTGTCTGTCAGTAAGGTTAAAGATTTGGAATAGTGACGTTGTGTTGATTAAACGCCAAGGCACATAGCCTGAACGCAGATTTTGTAACGTCCAGCCAAGCTGTACAATAGAGCGCAATTGGGACTGACCGTGTTGTAATAACAGTAAGTCTTGCGACAATATGTCGATTGCTGAAGACACAATGCTGTCCAAAGAAAAAATTCTGGAGGACAGAGTCATTAACCCATTGTCCACTACAGAAAGTGATTTTTCCAAATGAATACGGTCAATTTCCCGTATTCTCTCTGCTGTTTCAATTTGAGTAACCTTCCAGGCCTCATTGTATGCTGCATATACAGAGGCTGCTATGAAACGTTTTTGACGCTGTTTGCGCGGTCCCATAATGAAATCACGCAAGTCAGCACCATCAGTAAGTAAAGTTAGGTGTTGTTTAATTTCTGCCAGTGTGGAAGTTTGTAGCCATTGAAGGCATAATTTGCCCACACTGTAGGTGGTTATTATCCCTGGGTGATGTCTTTGGGGATATCTAGGGTCTGGCCTGGTCATTTTGAACCCCTGTGTTTTGTTCAGGAATCTATCTTGACAGTTATTTGTATCTGTGGGCCAGATCAACCACTGTTTCCAATCAGGATGTGTTCTGTTTTGGTTTAATACATAATTTACGTCTATCTCTTCATCTATCGAGCTATTGCTGTACATTGTTGGCTTTGGAATAGACGGTTTATTTAAGTCTTTGATTTTGGCTAGGCCAAGACAGGTGGTTTGTTGAACAGTGTCATTTAAAAATATCATTTGTTCTGGGATCATGCAGGCTCTAAACAAAGATTCTATGCCCTGCACTTGCCATTCTTTTGTACCCCAAACACTTTTCAATTCAACATTTTTGTCCCAATAATTAAAACCAAAGGTATTCATTTTTTCAAAGAATGAGTCTGAATATATCAATTTTGTGTTGGTTATCATGGTCTTTGTCCCTGTCTTGTTTGACAATCTAAAATAGAATGCTTCAGCATTACTTGTGTTAAAACCTGAAAAGTATGAATATTTGTCATAGAAGGTCCTTGAGCTTCCTTTTGGAGGGGTTGCACAATGTTCCCATTGATTATAATTTAAAACATTTCTAGGTTGTACAGATCTATGTAAAAAATGGTTACCATAGTGGTTATAACAGTACATACTATCATAATTTGTAGAACCCTGCAAATAATCATGTTTGGTAAATTTAGCAGACATTACTAAGTCAGACATCATATTATTAATGCTTTCGAAGTCCCAATCATCAGCAAATGAGCTTGGTTTTGCAAAGTCACTCAATGAGATCTTAATTTGGTGTGGATATTTCAGGATTTCGACCGGACCATAAATTTCATAGTCAGTGTTGTCCCAGGCTACCCCACCAGGTATCGGATTGGCTGTGAAGTTCACTGAAGAAAGTTCTCTTTTCTCGATGTGTGAAGATGTGTGTGGTTTGAGGATCAAGTTGATTTTCTGACTTGCTGTGTCCATTTTTGCATATTTTCCCTCAATGAAGCGTCCCAAAGTTAGTATCATGATGAGCCAAAGTATGAGGATAAATGCACCAAAACCCACCCAAAATTCGATCCATGGAGAAATCAGATGTGTTTCTTTCAGTTGTTTCAGAAGTTCTTTAGCTTTATCTTTAAAGGTTTTTGATGATGGCTGTGTCTTTGATTCACTGAAGCCTTCAGAGGAATCATCGAAGTTTATGAAGTAGCCGGATGCTGTTCTGTCAATTGTTCCAATTGGTTCAGGATTTCTGTTTCTTGCATTTTCACTTGGTACTTCATTATAGATTGGTGTGTCTCTGCTAAATGTTTTTATTTGGGTTTTCAGAGGTCTGAGTTCTATTGCATTGTTGCATAGTCCTTGTTGTTCTTCTGTAGGCGTTTCGAATGCGATGAGCCTCTTTGTTAGGACCTCTGTACTGGTAGCAAACCTTGGTGTTCTGCTACTTATTGGGAGTCCACTTGGCCTACTGTTTGTTATCGGCCACATGTTGTGGTTTTACCAGGTCGATGAATACAACTCGGTTCTCCTTTTTTCCAGCAAGTGGCGGTAGTACAACTGATCTTGTCCCGTTGACAGACAAGATAGGAACTGCTTTTCTGTAAGAAGGCCCAAATTCCTTCTTTACCGCTATCTTTTCCCTGACTAGATCCCCGACTTTTGGAATCCAGACAGGTCTTGCTGGGACAGGTGGTGGTTCTTCAGTGGTTGTTGGCTGTTGTTTCAATTTTATGTTGCTCAGGTCTTTTCTTGTTTTGTTTAAGTCCTGCAAAATAGCCAAACGGTCTTTGATATCAAAGCTTTTTTCTTTCACCACTGAAGTCTGACTATCAATGTCAGAGATCAACATCCTAGTTCCAAATAATAATTTGTACGCACTGAATCCCTTCAGAGAATTTCTTGGCAAGTTATTTAGACTACGTTGGACACTTATTAGATGTTTGACCCACCCAGCTCCCGAACCTAATATCTTTTCCGTTATAGATTGCTTTATGCCTTGGTTTTTTCTTTACACCATCCCGTACCCTCAGGAAGGAAGTGAGAAGATTCCCGCTGGGCTATGCTCATTTGGTCATGTTTCCCCTCAGGCTGGAGGGCTAGAGTGAAAACAATGGTCAAACGTAGCATGCTCTTAGCGTATATGCCATTTAGACTCGCAAATCTTTGTATAACAGTCCAGACGTCAGCCGAGTGCTGGTGATCTACATTATAAGTGTAAACTAGCCTGTATATGTTAATCGCAAGCCTTCCTTTATACTCTTGATTTTTTCTTGAGTAAAACGACGAGGTATTAAACTGTTTCTCTCCCCACTGCGATCCCTGTTGCAGTTTGGGCAGTTTTTTACAAACATGGTGTGACGCAGGCTCATGCCTGGCCACCAGTACCGTGATTGTAATTCTTCCAGAGAATCTTTTAGTTTTAGGTGTCTGAGACCCTCGCCCATATGTGCGTCTGCGATTAACAAGTTTCTCCTGTCCATGTTTGGAATCACTCTATCCCCCACTCCAGGGATTCGAGCAAAAGGGACGGAGTTTGCATCGATTATGTATGTATAATTGAGTGGATAGTTGATCGGTAACGCTGAGCAGTCGCCTTTTGATGACGTTTTCACCGCCAGTACTGTTTCACCGTCAATGTATTTTAATGTACGCTTTTTTCGAACTACGGGAGCCGATTTAGTGGCTGCCGCTGTGGCTGTCTCAGCCAATGAATTCCCTGCAACGTGAACGCCATCACGCTGATGACTCAGTGAGTGTGTCACGTGAGTCTTTGGTAGCTCTTTTTGTAAAAGAGCTATTTGTTCCCAAAGCATTTTCTGCTTTATTGTTGCATCTGTGTCATCTTTGTAACCGTTTTGAATCCATGTCTGCAAATCCTTGTTATATGATTTGACGCAGTAATAGGAATCTGACACTATAAGTGTCGGGAATTCGCGATCCGCATTATCTAGCGCCATTTTCAATGCCATTATTTCAGTCTGTTGTTCTGAATTAGTTTCTACTGAGTGTGTTTTTGTTAATAGAGGTTTTAGTTTACCTCCGCGCCACACTTCTTTTGTAATCCCACATGTGGGGTTGTATGCCTGTTCTCCCCAAACGGGGGGTTGAGCATGTCCGTCTGTATAAATTACACAGGCGTAATGTCGTAAAGGCAGAATGTTGGCTGGCAGAGGATATGTTTTTTCATATTCTAGATTTTTTAATTCCTATAGGTGCTTGGAGTATGGCACAATATTCTAGAAAATTGTCAGCCAGGCTATACTTGATAATTCATATCCTAAGAACAGGACTGTCAGATGGGCAATTCTGGATTTTTTAAAGTTGAATTTGTAACCCTCTGCTGCGAACCCAAGTATTATGGTGTTCACTCTTTTCAAGTGAGTCTCCAAGTCATCATCTGTTAAGTATATGTCATCGACATGAGATAATGCTTCATCATCATATAGTTGTAGTAATTCTGTTACTCTCGCTGAGAATACTCCCGGGCTGTTCTTGTACCCCTGGGCTAACCGACAGAATTGTTTTTGAGTGCCATTTATTGAGAATGCAGTTAAATGTCTGCTCTCTGGTGCTATGTTTTGACAAAAGAATCCATTAGAAATGTCTAATGTTGTTTTGTATTTTTTGCGCACTATGTTATTCATTAGTGCAGCACTATGTGAGTTTTGCACTGCAAAAGTTTTGCAACATGTGTTAAGGTGTCGGTAATCCAAAACTAGACGATATGAATTGTCTGGTTTGGAGACCGGAAACAAAGGGTTGTTCATTTGTGAGGTGCAAGTTTCAATCACCCCCTGGTATTCTAGCTGATCTAGTATTTCATTTACCTGTTTTTTAGCTTCTTGCTTAATTGGGTACTGCCTTTGTGCAGTTGGTTGTGATTTTAACTGGATTTTGTGAGGAGGAGAGTCCTCATCCCATCCCACGTGATTTTTATATAAAGCAGGAGCTAGAGCCACTGCCCACTTTCTAGCAAGTGTGTATTTTTTATGAATAGGAATTTGATTTGAGAAGGCAGGCATAATTATTTCTTCGCCATGAGGGCACTCCCTGACAAACTCTGGTGGCCAGTCTTTTTCAGCTAGAAGGATATCATAGCCCTTGGAGAGATTATCCCAAAATAGTCCCCTTATTTTTCTAGTCTTATCACCCTCTATACGTAATGTTATTTCGTATATTTTGTGAGGTTTGCTAACTCTGGTGTCTGCAGTTTCCACTTGAAGATATTCATTCGTGTCCACTGTCTCCAGATGATTCATAAGGACTTTGCGAGCTATGCTCACTTCTGCTGCGCTGTCTAGCATTGTCTGAGCCCATTCCCCGTTTTTCAGTTGTGTCCTCAGAATTCTCGGCATTGTTAACTATTTTAATGCTGGCTACCTTCTTCTTTGGAAATTGTAATTTCTTTTTTATCTGAGCAGGTTCCTTGTCTTTGGACTTGGCGTGCTCTTCTCTTTGTTCTGATCGTCCTCTTCTTTCCGATTTCTGCGAGGAAGTCTGAAAAGATTGAGAGGGACGTGTATCAATGTCTTGATATCTATCAGGTTTTTTAATATTATCCCTATTTCTAAGGTTATATCTTTTCCCAGAGGGGTCACTCTGAGGTGACCTGTGTCTTTGGTTCGGAGATTTTTCTCTTCGCCTAGGAGACCTTCCTCGGGACTGGAATTTCTTTTCTTTAGGATTGGATTGTTTGTTTCCATCCCAGTTCTTTTTTGGTGATGTAGAATTATTATAAAAAAATATTTTTTCAGGACTTTCAATTAGTTGCGGTTTTACTGGTATTCCACCTAAACTATCTCTACCTAGTTCCTCATAGGATTTTTCTATGATTCTGACAATTTCAGCTGGTTGGTCTGCTATATCTGTCTCTTTTAACCTCTGGCGGATCGCCACGTTTGCTGCTTCACCTTTTATGTTGGCTAATAATATAGCCGAGACCTGCTTGAAGTCTTTCAGTAATTTCATACCAAGAGTTAAAGCGGGTTCTGGACCATATTCATCTTGAATTTGTTTTATTACATCTGGTATTACCGAAATGGATGGAACACCGTGCGTTTTTGTGTAGATGGAAGCAAAGACTGTACCCCAAGTGTCACAGTCCTCAATGTGTGGTGCGATTCCCATTGGAAGACAGATAGTCAGAATCCTGTGCTTTTCTAGCGGGGTAGTGTCTGGAAACACCGCCTCTATTTGGGTGATTTTCTGCGCTAGCCAGAATGGTATTTGTTCCCGTTTAGCCGGTACTTTACCTAGGCAGGACTGGATGTTCTGTGGTGTAATTTTATTTGTGTTCCCCTGGTGAGGGGTCAGCTGTGGGAGTTTAATCGCTGGCTGAATTGTTGAAGTCCGCATCACATACTGGACTAATTGTCTATGTATTTTTATTAATTGTTTTAGCTGTGTTAACAGGTTAGCTGCAGACATCCCGTCGATGTCTGGATGTGGTGTGTATCCGGCTAGGACCGGCCACGTTGCTCCTGGTCTACCTAAAGGACCGAGCCTGGTGATGTGATTATTATGTTTTAGGGCGCCATCAAATAAGAGCAAATGCTCTTGAAATTTGAGTGGTACTTCCACCTCCTCGAAAGGAGTGTACGTTTCAGGAGGTTCCTCTATTTTGTAATAGTGGAAGTACTTTGTTACAGGATTTGCTGCTGGAAAATTTATCCATGAATAGTATACCTCTGTCTGCCGATATTCGTGTGCCTCAATTACGAATATGACTGTACCACCTCTAGGTGTCAGTCCATTTTCTATAAGTTTTATGGTTATAGATTTCCTTTTGATGACCGGAATGAGTATTATATTCGGGTCTGCTTCCTGCATGGTAGCATCAGCTGCTGCGAGTTCAGTTGCTAATCTAACTGCCTCTCTTTCTTCATCACTGTCTACCATTTTACCGACAGGATGGTTATTCTGTTTGTTTGCAGATCAGGTTTCTTATGGAAACAAAGATTAGATGCACAATATTTTGGAACAGTGTATCCTTCAACGTTGACTTATACCAAGAACCATACATAGGAGTTCCCTCCTGCGAGGTCTGGCGGATATAACCTTTCACCCACTCCAGACGTCTTTGGGGTATTATGGGAAAAGGGGTCTGAGTGAGAAAGCACGACTGAGTTACTCTAAATGTCTTACGTTAGTTTTATCGCCCTTTCCAAACGCGTTGGGCGCCATGTAGTGTAGTTCCTATCATCCCAATAGGCTCTGCGCATTGGAATAATACCTACATCAGTAAAGGCCTAGACCAGACGTTAACTAGGTCTACTACTGTCGATACTAGACTTAAAGTTTTGGGTTTGCCAGCTAGCTCAGAGTTCACTAGAAACTTTCTCGAATGTTCAGGAAGGACTTAACTTCCCTGATTAGACAAGAAGGGATTTAGTTTCTGACAACCATAGAACATGACAACTTTGCTCTCCCCTAATCAAGAGTATATCTCGAGAGTCGTGTGAACAAAAGGCAATTTATTTTACTCAGTCAGTACGTGCATTCTTAGTCTCATCAGATTGTAGAGAAAAGGAAGAGACGGGCGTGTTCAATAAAAAGGTGTTATTTATTGATCAGTCTCTTTTCTCATACAAGAGAAATGGATCGATATTATTGCAATACATATAGCTAAGTAAAGTGCATACATTAAAAGCAGAAGTATAAAATAATACTGTAAAAACATTGATATGGTTTCTAAGCCATAAGATGTTTTAAAATGAATAAAATATATTATATACACATATACATTTGACTAAACGTACTCAACTGGTGTTTCTAAATACGCCTACCCCGTGTACCTGACCTAAGCCTAATACGTGGGCGGGAATAGAAAGTTACAGTTTAAGTTAAGTTTGTTTTTGCCAAGTGAATAACTAAAGAATTCTCTGTGAGGGGTTATTCAGTTCTGTACCTGGAATCTAGGTTGAATGAGGGATGGTATCTCTAGTCTCTGGTCTCGATATTCCAGGCTGCCTGCGAGGGCTACCCAGAAACGCCGGTGCTGGATTTCTCGGCAGGAGAAAGCAGCTTCTCTCAGCGCGTCAGGAAGGCGGGGCTGCGCCAGCGGGGTCTGCTCTGCTCTGGGCTTCGGCAAGTATGGCTGCTCCGTCTCGTCACCACCGCGTGTGTTTGCATAGGGCAATATCGGTAATATTTATACCTTTAAGGTGCCGAGATTGACGTAAGGATGGACATAGATACGTCAATAAGGATGTCATACGACTTGCTCGTTAGCACATTCTTTTGCTGAAGTTCTCGGTGAAATCAAAACAATGGCCGCAGGGTTTTGCCCAGGTTGTCATAGGTTTGATTTGTTATAAGAGCTCCGTATGCCTTATCAGGGGCTGGAGGAATATCGCTTGTCTAATTAGATCGCAAGCGTTATGACCTAATCAGATAACACGTTCCTGTGCCGTAGTGTGACTGCGTCAGATAACGGTATCTGCATCATGGGGGTTTTCTGCCTCATGGGCTGACTGTTAGTTAACTTGTTGGTTTGTTTAACCAGAATAGGGTCAGGAATAGGGGGATCGATTCAGAACCTATAGGAATACATCACACAGCTGTTAAGCTCCTTTGAGCACCAGTAATACCTCTTGAAACCATATTACCTCATAATGCACTCCTACTATATTCCTTCAGTTTTGTTTAAGGTATGCTATGCACACGCTTGCACGTGTGTGCAGTGTTTTCATTCATATTTACTTGTAATCTCTCCTCGTCTGCTGTCTGTCTCCACTTTGCTTGGCCTCCGTTTTTTCTGTTCTCCTATTTGAATGTTCTTGCTTGCATCTGTGTGTCTACCTATTGCCTGGCTTATGGCTATATCTGCTCTCAAGCCTCTGTAAACACTCTTGCTTGCTTGTGCATGGTGACAGTCCTACATGTGTCATTCACTGCTCTCTTCATTCAGTCATAATTGTTGTGCCCTGTATGCCGCTCGCACTACACTCCGTGCCCATCATCTTGAGCGATGAAATCTAGAATGGCATTGGGATGCTTGTTCAATGAGCAGTAACATGTTATTGTATAAGATTAAAAATGTGAGAATTAAGGGCTGATTTACAGTTTGGCACGCAAAGGTAATTCCGATGGTATGGCAGCGTACTTTACTCTCACCGTACCAAGGGTCGGCTGTCGACCAAATTTAGAGTTGTCTGCCAGCCCTGAAGAAAACTCTACCTCCATCACGGCAGTTCCTGTCAATGTCTAAAAAGTTAGAAGGATGGTAACCTTCATCAAACTTTTAACATGTTTTTGTTTTTCAAAAACAAAATCCTAAAATGGGATTCTGTTGTACAAACATGAAAACAGAAACTAGTTACCCTGTTCACCCTGGGTGTTTTCTCCTGTGGTGTGGAGGTCATGTAAACGTTTTAACTGTCCCTTGCCTCCACAATTTTCATGGAGATATGGGAGAATATAAATTGACCATTTGAGTGCCCACTCTAAATCAGGCGTGCAGGCAAATGGGCGAACCGCCAATGGTCCTTGCTCTGTCAGAATGTCAGAGGAGTATGTCAGCGATAAAGACCGAATTTTTGTCGCTGACATACTGAAGTTCCGCCCAAGTGTAAATCAGGTGGACGGGACAGTCAGTTTGGCAGAGGGGGTACTCCATCGCCCTTGCTTAATATAGAACTGGCACTTCCTCGCCGATGACCTACTGGGACTTTTGCAAAGACCAAGATAAATATATGTGTGTCCCACAAGGACTGAACAGAGGGCAGGGGAATGCTGGAGATTTATGAATAGTAA
The DNA here is from genome assembly GCF_964261635.1 of Lissotriton helveticus. NCBI lineage: Eukaryota > Metazoa > Chordata > Amphibia > Caudata > Salamandridae > Lissotriton > Lissotriton helveticus. The sequence goes on from NC_136059.1 coordinate 1,653,106,157, forward strand.
ATAAGTAGATTCCCAGTCTCTGTGTGCCAGGTGGGAGTGCCACCATAGAGCCCTTGGTGGACCAGACTGCAAACTGGCCCCATAGCCAAAGTTAATTCGAGAATCTCTGATCTATTAAACCTGGAGACTCCTCTTTTCTGATAGAGACTTTTAACCACAGATTCCTCACATTAGAATATTACCCAGGTCTCAGAATGGATCCAGAAAATCTTGAGCAGTGCCTCTGCACGGCAATAGGTGACATTGATCGGCTCCACATTGGTGTCATCCATATCAAAAGTAACATTGCAGTGCCCATGTAAGCTCCACCCCGGCGAACCGACATCAGTTCCTTTCTTTGTACTCCAACAGTGCGGATCGGGAGAGGTATCGCTGTCATTTTTTGCTACTTTGTTCGATTGTTTGTAACTTCTTTCTTTGAGCTTTGATCCCAGTGGGCTTGTGACACGTCTTCTAACAAATCCACTGGATTTAAACCATGTGGAGAATGTCACCAACAGATGTATGTCCTTGACCCACAATTGGTTGTCTGTGGTGCTTGGGGGGCCACGGCCCCATGGCCTTCTCAGGCTGCAAGTTTGATTCCAAAGACAATTACAAGCAAGCGTTGAAGCTTTTGGGGAAGCAGCAGAAAACTGGTCCTGTTTATGCTGGTCCCGCTCCTGTAGGAGACATATAGGCTTATCCCAGAACCGTTCCCACAGACGATAGTCTGCACAGTTTAAGACGTCTTCCTCCAAGTATGGTATGTTCAAGCAGCACAAGGAGAAGTTGTTGAAGCATTCTTCTGTTTTCCAATCCAAACACCATGCTTCTAGGCCCCGCTCTCACACAGCACCTGCGGAGCCAGCATCCAGGCCTGCTTCGCTCTACCTCAAGTTCTCTGCAGTGGAGCATCGCCCACCCAACTTAGAGTTTTACGATGCAATGCATGCTATCTTTGGACCTCCGACTACCTCTGGCATGCCTTCGGCCCCCTGGATCCGAGAGGCACTGCTGGTGGGTTACCGCCAGTGGGTTTGTCCCTGACACCATCTGGGCCCTATGGAACCGCCCACAGATCCAGTCCCATGCCATCACGACTGCCTCCTTCCACCCCAGCTCCTTCAATTCCGGCACCTTCCTCAAAACCTCAGGCACCGCTCGACAACGAGCTCATTGTTATCTCCAACTCCGAACCGATGCTGCCCCGCCACCATTCAATATTTATGCCAATGCCGTACAGGTCCTGCCAACCCCTGGACTTGCCACCCCTAGATCAGCTATTTCTTCCTGAAGGGGGAGATGAGGAGAAAGGGTTTGGTCCCCTCGAAGAGGACCCTGAGCCAGCAGAAAGCTGTTATGAGGAATTGGATGATACCCGTGGCCACCTCACAGGACGCTGGCATGTTTTACCCTCTGGGTCCTGTGTCGAAGGAAGGCTCATCCTTTGGTACCATGATGCACAGGGCAGCAGAGGTCCTTGACCTTTAGTTGCCTGCTGTCGAGGTCAAGACCAACATCTTGACGGAGGTGCTTCACCCAGGAGCCGGTTCAGCTAAACCATAGGTCCCCTTTTACAAAGCCTTCACCGTCGGTGACCTGTGGCCCTGTGCTAAACCGTGCAATGGGGTTCCTGTGCAGTGCATAATTTCCAGGAAATTCTGCCTTCCTCTGTCGGAACCTCTCCCCAGAGAGCCTGGTTGTGAAGGCCTCAATATCAAAGGTCAGCTCAAATGCATTCCCTTTCACCCCACCAGATAGGGAATCCAAGAAACTGAACACCTTCCAGTTGGTGAACACTGCTTGACTCTTGGGCCAATATTCCCATGCATTGTGAGACTCTTTTGCACAGCTGCTTCTCATGCTTACTGAGGAGGGCCAGAGTGAGTAAACTGGCATTTTGAAGGTTCACCGCCACATTTTGCCCCCGTTCTGACTGCTAGGAACCGGTGTAATGACTCTGAAATTCCTGGAGCCCTATTATCAAGACTCAGCTCATAATGCCTAAAAATGTACGTGTTTAATTTGCATATCCCTAACTTGACTTACTTGTATATAAAACTAGGAGTATCTAGGGCCAGTAACTTAAAGTGTCTCTTGTGGGCTGCAGCACTGGTTGTGCAATTACGAGTGAGACAAGACAAAGTATGACTCTCAGCTTGTCATTGCTGGCTGGCAGAGCAGTTTAGAACTGCTAACCCGACTTTCCCATTTGAAGCAATGGCAAAGCCTAAGCCTTCCGTTTTTATAGTCTGGCTTTAGAGTGCAGCTGTCGCCAGGCAATTATGTGAGCCTAACTAGATAGGGGTTTACGATCCGCCCACATGTGGGCAGTCAGGACTACATGCTTCGATTGGACAGAAGTTGTGTGCTTCCACAAAAAAGTTCTTGCCCTCCAAACAGCTGTGATCATTTGGTTTATTGAGCAGCCTGAGCTTGATCTTTTAGGGGCACACACATGGCATTGTATTGCCATTAATGGGTCTTATATAACTAGATAGTTTACCGTGTTTTCTCTGGTAGCAGCTCAAATGGGAGGATGACAGTCGTTAGCCTAAATGGTTGTTTAAATCTGGTTTGACTGAGCAACGGTCACATGACCTTTTAACCTACACCACTATTACCCTACAGTTCTTTGCTGCTACAATTATTCATATCCAACCCCATGCTATTTACTTGAAATGGTTCACATTGTCAAACAATTTTAGTGTAAAGCCAGACCTATTGGCATTTCCAATGCTTGTTAATATTTGTAAGTCACCCCTAAAATCGGCCTACTGTGCCCCAACGGCAGAGTGCATTATAATTAAAGGTTGGACTGGTATTGTCATGTTTTCAAGGTCCTAACAGTAAAAATAAACTGCGTTTTACTGTTGAAAAGCTATAAGCACCATTGGAGAGCAAAGAGTTACAGGTGAATATCTCAGCCATGCTAACTTCTGAATGGGACCACCAAAGTTAGTACTTCAAGGTATCAAGAGAATCGGCGCATTAAATACAATTTGATGGTTGAATCAAATTTAATGTCACTGGTGGGCAAAGTGCAACTTTAGCAAGTTTCCACTTAGGTGGCCATGGTTATCCAGTGCCTGTTTATGGTTGCATGCAAAGGAATGTCCTCAAGACAGAATTCTGGCCTCCTGGGTAGAAGTGTAAATGACTACCAGAAAAGCCTGCAAAGGGCCTGCTGGAGGAGGAGGTGTTATCTCCTTCTGGCAGGAAAAGCTGCACAGGGTGTGAGTCCAAAAGACGAGCTTCAAAGGGGAAGCTGCCTTTGAAGGCCAAATAGCAAGAACATACAAAGAGGAGCAGCTCCTTTGTTTAGGTAGACAGTAGGGCGTTGGGCAGAGCAAAGGTAAAATACTGGTCAGACCAGGTTCCAGTGAGAGTGTAGCACAGTGGTAGCCACACCCCTAGAATGGGCTAGAGGTAGCCACACCCCTAGAATCGGCTAGAGGTAGCCACACCCCTAGAATGGGCTACCAAGCCCCACAAACTGAGAGATGATATAAGCTGTCTTGGTAGTGGGCAGAAGATCAGCCTGGGATCTGGAGATTTTTTGTGAGCAGTACCCCTGTGCACCCGTAGATGGCGTTGTTTGGCTCCGCATGGCATCATCTGCATTGTCCGACACCAGACTGACGTGTGCGGTGCCTATATTGTCTCCGGCCTCCTAATGGTACCATTTGACTCCAGACTTCAGGTGGTATCCCCTCACCTCTGGGAAGTTGGTTGTGTCAGTCATTAGACTCTGTGGGAGAATTGCTCTAATGGTACCATTAGGAGGCCTGTGACGAACACACCTTGGTGTAAGTGTGACTTCAGCGGGGTTTCTGAGCCCTTCCTCCGTGGGGCCCATATGTCCCTTAATTAGAGTAAGGTTGGGTGGCGACAAGTGGCATATACATTGTATATATGCTACCGGAGGATTCGATGTCCGTCCTGACGAATGCCATGGACTCTGTTGAAAAAACACTACTGGGCACGGGCTCCCAACAGCAAGGCCAAGCCACTGATCTAATGCTAAACTGAACAATTGCCAATACTGTTGTATTCAATTCTTCTTATTTATCACAGCACATTAGAATTAAACCAAACATGGGACTAAGACTTCTTCTTCAGTCTGAATAAATCATTATTTTATTATAGTTACTCAAAAGACATCTGTCAATTAGTTTATATCATTTGTGCAATTTTTTACATCCTACACATAAAGAATGTATACAATAACTAATACATAACACTGTACACATTCCAAAACATTTGCTCCCACTCAGTCACCACATTCCCCATTCAAACATTTCGTTGCACACAGAACAGAAATCTATTTATATAAAATTTTTCATATATACAAAAACCATAGAAAACAAGTTTTTAGTATTTATATTTCTCAGAACCATCAGATGTGATTTTTTTAGAGATCTTATGGTGTACGAACTAGAGGTCTACGCGTTTCGAACTCCAATTGGTAGGGAGTTCTCATCAGGACCTCAATGCTCCTACTAAAGAAGAGCCGAGTAAAACACCTCGACGTGACACGTTTACACCCACATCTTAAGGGCACCTCTAAGTGTTGGATTATATGTAGGGACTTGTTCGCAATATTTTTTCCAAGTGAAAGGCTCGCAGTTTATCCTTCCTTGAGCCGTTAACGGTGCTTCTCTCTATCAGCCGTGAACGCTGCTTGCAGTCAGCTGTGTCAGAATGATTTATTCAGACTGAAGTAGAAGTCTTAGTCCCATGTTTGGTTTAATTCCAATGTGCTGTGATAAATAAGAAGAATTGAATACAACAGTATTGGCAATTGTTCAGTCTAGCACATGGACTCTGTTGAGCCACCAGGCAGAAACATGTTGATGGTTTAGTGGGACTGGGGTACAGGTTCACCTGTTTCTCGCATTTCGTTTTTTAATACCAGGTGGTATCCTATATAGTCTTAAATGTCAGACTGGATTAGCACATTGCTTTTTAAGTGTATGTTTCTCACAGATCCGTTTTTAGTGATATAGTAATGAGTGCCGCCCTGATTTCAGGGAGTAGGCCCACTCTTCATCAAACCTGGTTTTTGAAGAGGGTGGGGAGACCTCTGATAACGCAGGACACCTGGTTGTGTTCAAGGACATCCTTCCACAACAGACCCCGTGCCTGGTGTGACTGGCGCATTCGAGATTGGAATAGTGAATACTTCAGAGGAATTGCATCGCTCAAGCAGTTTCCATTGTTGCAGCTGTGGCATTTTCTAACATGTGCCTGTTTGGCTTACTATATTGAAGTTGGTATCAAAAGTGCTCTGTGGCACCCACTGTCTGCCTGTGATAGAGGTTGGCATTACCTGTGGCACTTCCGAATCTGTGCCTGGGTGGTGCCCGACGCTGAAATGAGGAAGTCTGCAAAGCTGTCCTATCCAGTCCAGGATACCACCAATGTCTTGCCTGCATAAATAGACCTATGCACAAAAAGAAAGTGATGGATGGAATGCTTGCATTAATCTTGCCCATTGGTAATTACTTGAGGCCATGTCCCAGTCCATCTTAATCTTGCATGCAATGCTTTCTGCCTGTGACCTGTGCCTTTTCTATTTCTCTGTCTAAACCCCTCTTCCTCTATGCCTACCTCTACCTATTACTGCCTCCCTCTCCCCGTTTTAGAAATATTTGGTGTCTTGGACAACTGATTTAACATGACCCAAATTTACTGGGGCCCCCAAAATGTTAAGAATGCATAGCATATCCCATCCTTTGATAAACATTTCTTTGTTTAGTAGAGTCCCCCAATAAAGCGGTAGCGTTGAAAGATAAGTTGCATTGATTGGTTATGTCCTAATTCAACACAGCATCACTATTTTGTTTGTCGCTTTTTCCTGATTCCTAGAAGAGCTCTGAGAACTGAACTTAACAATGTGAATAGCGCACAGGCCTTGAGAAGCTAGCTAATGTGTGCAGGGTGCCCTCCGCTACTTCTGAGTCAATGTTCCATTTCGTCTTTGACTGACCCTTGGATTGTGGAAGTGGCCTATGGAGCCTGATCCTGCTGTCACTATGCTGATATCAGATACCGGGCTTGTAGATAGTTTTTACTCATGCTGGTGGTCCCCGGAAGCTTGTTTCCTTCCCAGTATAAGAATTGGCTTTTGTAGTCTGGTCTGCCCTGTTCCCATGATGCACTGGGCCAGGGACAGACTAATTTGCATACAGCCAGGTTCTGAAACTGGGATGGTGCAATGAGCTAAAAAATGGTGTTGGATCTAGCCCTGATCTCTTGACTGGGTGAGAGTATTCTGCTTAATTCGGAGACTCTGTCCATCACCACCCCTTGTTGTAAATAATTTTGTCCACCCTAAGCGTGGAAGGGTATACTCAGATGTGAGTCCCTTGCTCATTGCACCATCAGGATTCAAGCAAGCCGGGCCGAAGACGGCTGAAATGCCAGAAACCGGTCCCCGGAAGCTTGTTTCCTTCCCAGTATAAGAATTGGCTTTTGTAGTCTGGTCTGCCCTGTTCCCATGATGCACTGGGCCAGGGACAGACTAATTTGCATACAGCCAGGTTCTGAAACTGGGATGGTGCAATGAGCTAAAAAATGGTGTTGGATCTAGCCCTGATCTCTTGACTGGGTGAGAGTATTCTGCTTAATTCGGAGACTCTGTCCATCACCACCCCTTGTTGTAAATAATGGTGTGCCACAGCACGACATCCACATTTTCATGCTCCTACTGGTAATTTAACTGTTTCTCCCCTCCCTTTCTCCCCAAATTGTTACTCTTCCCCATGAATGAGTCAATGGTTAGGTTGTAGTGTTGTCCCATGGGTTTAGCTATCTCGGGATGCTTGAAGGGGAGGGTACAATCTTTATTTTCAACATTGCTGGCGTATTATGCCTGGGGACGCTAATCTTGTATTATACTTTTTTCACCTTGACCTCTACCTGTTTCTGTCTCTCTTGTATTTTGCGTCAGATTCATGTTTGCATTGGTATAGTATATCATTGAATTCATTGTTTGTAAACACTTTGGATAAAAATGTTTTAGTGAATTAAATAAGTAAACGAAGGCTCATGTCTTCATTTTTTTAAATTTAAGAGACTTCTAGCCACAGATTCCTTACCGTAGAATTTTCCCCAGGAACCAGACTGGATCCATACATTTTTCGTGAGCAGTACCCCTGAGCGCTGGTGAGGTCGTTCGGCTCGGTGTGGGTTTGCCAGCACCAGAAGTGACATGTGCAGTTTCTATATAGGTGCCAGCCCAGCACTCTGACGTTAGTTCTTTTCTTTCCGTGCCAGTCAGCACAGATACAAAGAGAAAATCCCCTAGTCATTTTTTGACTGTCCTTTTTTTACTTTTTTTTTAAGTTGATTTATCTCCTGTTGTGTCAGGGATGTCTATGAGAAAAGGCTGGGTTCAAGTCCTGCGGCTCCTGTCACTGACAGATGTTCCTGACGGATCTGCAACTTGTCTGTCTCTGGTGCCTTGAGCGCAACCGTAACGCCAAGACGTGCATAGATTGTCACACCATGCACCCCAATGCCTTGAGGGAGTGATTCCTCAAGCTCTTTGTCGCTCGATGTGTGACTCCTTGATGGTCTGGATCCCGGTTGAGAGGAAGGTCCTGGGATGGGTCGCAGAGCCAACGATCTCCATTATAGCTGAAGTCTTCCGGGCATTCGGGTAAGTCCCATAAAAAGAAAAAGAGTAAGAAGTCAAAGAGGTCTTCGACTTCATCCCGCCTGTCGAAGTCATCATATGTGATCAAGCCCTGATCTTTGGACTGGGTAAGAGTGGTCTGCTTAATTCAGACACTCTGTTCATCACCACCCCCTGTTGATCAAGCCCTGATCTTTGGACTGGGTAAGAGTGGTCTGCTTAATTCAGACACTCTGTTCATCACCACCCCCTTTTAGTAGCTTGTCTCCTTTCTGGTGAAGAATTGGCTTGGTAGTTTGGTCTGCCCTGTTCCCATGATGCACTGGGCCAGGGACAGACTAATTTGCATATAGCCAGGTTCTGAGCTGGGATGGGGCAGTGAGATAAATAACGGTGATGGATCAAGCCCTGATCTTTGGACTGGGTAAGAGTGGTCTGCTTAATTCAGACACTCTGTTCATCACCACCCCCTTTTCTGTATCGAAGTCATCATATGAGGCATGGGAGTGTTGACTCTCAAGGCCTGGCTCCACTGTTTAGCCTGCCCAATGCTGTCTCCCCGAGTTTGCTGGAGCGACCCCTGCCCAACTCCAAGAGTTCTATAAGGCCATGCATCTCATATTTGGGTGACCCTTTCCGGCTGGCGCGCCTTTGGGCCCTGTGTGTTTGGGAGGGACCACTACTGGTTTACTGCTGACGGGTTCAGCCTCAGTGTCGTTCACCTTGGATCCACAGATGGATCCGGACTGATGCTGGTCATACCACCTTAACCTTCCTCATCTCAGATCCCCTTTTCGACTCTCCAGACGCAGCCCCCATTCTTATCCCTGACACTAACACGGAGCCGGAGTGACATTGTCGGACGCCGATTGGAGCCATTCCCTCCAGGAAAGAACTTGAGCCCTATTCTTATGGGCTAGGACTTGGTGAAGATTGGGAGGGGCCACTAGACCCTATAGAATACCAGCCTTCTGACCCCAAACATGGACTGGTATGATGAATTAGCGAATGCTGGTGGACTGGACACCTCTTCAGATACTGACTTGGTCTATCCTCCTGTGGTGGCTATGGGGGAAGGTGCCACATTGCTATGGTAGTGAGGAGGGTGACTGAGGTCCTTGACCTTCAGTTGCCCTCTGTGGCTGTCAAGACTAACGTTTTGACGGAGGTGCTTCAACCGGGAAGCACCACTTCAGAACTGCTTCTCCCATTTAATTAACCCCTTACAGAGGTGTTGCTCGGGCCTAGTCCAAGCCCTGCACAGGGGCTTCTGTGGACAGGACAATTGCCCACTGCCAATGCCCCAGCCTGGGAAGCCCCTCTTTTCTCACCCAACTCCCTAACCCGGAGAGCCTGGTAGTCCAAGCCTCCACTTCCCTTGGAAATCCTGGTGCATTCCCGACCACCCTACCAGATAGGGAATCAAAAGGCTGTAAACCTTGGGAAAGAAAATGTTTTCTTCTGCCAGCCTGGCATTGTGCTCTGCAAACAATGTATGCCCTTTGGGCCGTTACTCCCATTCCCTCTGGGATTTGGTTGTGCAGATGCTGCCCATGGTCCCAGAGGAGGCCCAGGCTATAGTCTCCCTCTCTATGGCTGATGGGAGAGTCGCTGCTAAGTTCACAATCAGTTGTGAGCTGGACACGACCGACTCACTAGGCAGAGTGACTTCTTCGTCTGTGGCCTTACAGCTGCACACCTGGCTGTCAACTATTTGCATTTCAGGGGATGTCCAAGCTTTGCTTATGGACATGTCCTTAGATGGCTTCTGTCTCTTCGGGGACAAGCGGACTTAGCTCTGGAGTGCTTCAAGAACAGCAGGACTACAGCTCGGTCCTTGGGCCTATCCATGGCCACGGCAAGCTCATTCCACCTTTTACGCCTTTCATGACCACGGAAGGGGCTACTAGTCGCATCTTTCCCGCAAAGCCATCATGGCCTGCAAGCTTCCCAGTTCTATGTAACCAAAGACGCAATACCTACAGTCTCTGTGGGTCAGGCAGCCATAGGCTGGCCCAGTCAACCACCCCCACCCCTCTGTCCCCTCGCCCGCCACCAAGCCCCTTTAGTTTGTCCTCTGACCATCACAGTCATTCAGTGGACTGCAGAATACACCATCACCTGCACCACCGGAGATCAAGAACAACAGACCGCTGAGTTCCCCAGATTTTCCGAATGGGCTACTCCCTACCCTTCGTGGCTACCCCTCCACCCATACCATCCACTTTTGTCAGGCTTACTGAGGACCATCTAGCTGTGCTCCACCAGGTAGTTGCAGCCCTGTTGGCCAAGGGAGCCATAGAGAGGGTGCCAGGATCAGAAGTAGGTTGTAGTTGCTATTCCCACTACTTTCTGGTGCCCAAAAATGATGAAGGCCTTCGTCCTATTCTAGACTTGCACCCTGTCAATTCCTTCCTGAAAAAGGCAAAATTCTAAATGCTCACACTCGCACCGGTCTTGTCTGCATTGGACCCGGGAGACTGGATGTTAGCATTGGACTTGCATGATGCTTATTTCCACATCCCTGTCCTTCCTGCCCACAGACGTTACCTGCGGTTCCTGGTAGGCCATGTGTGCTTTCAATTTGCAGTGCTACCCTTTGGCCTTACCAGCACGCCTTGGGTGTTCACCAAGGTAATGGCGGTGGTTGCAGCTCATTTGCGGAGGTCAGGGTTGCCAGTCTTCCCCTATATCGACGACTGGCTGTTGAAGGCGTGTTCATCCCAGGCAGTCATCTCCCCCTGCCAGACAGCTGCAAACCTACTGCACTTTCTGGGGCTTGCTATCAACATGCCGAAGACAAATCTGATCCCTTCTCAGATGCTCCCCTTCATCGGATCTGTTCTAGAAACAGTGCAGTTTTGGGTTTATCCTCCTGACCAGGGAGCCTAGGATATTCAGGATGTGATACCAATGTTTTAACCTCTATCATGGGTTTCAGTGAGACAGACCTGAGCCTGCTTGTCCTCATGGTCTCCTGCATCCTGTTGGTGATACGTGCCCATTGGCATATGCGGTCTTTACAGTGAGACCTGAAGCTCCAGTAGGCGCAGTTTCAGGGGAATCTCTCCGACATGTTCCAGATATCAGAGGGCACTGTAAAGAATCTGCTGTAGTGGTTAACGAACCACGATTGGGTCAATGGCAGACCCCTCTTCCTTCCCCAACTAGATCTGACAGTAGTGACAGATGTGCCAGTCCTGGGATAGGGCGGCCATCTGGGAGAGGTCGATATCAGAGGCCTATGGTCTCTGGGGAAATCCAGACTACATATCAACCTGTTGGAGCTCTGACCGATCCGGCTGGCATTAAAAAGTCTTTCTACACTCCATCAAGAGAAAGGTAGTACAGGTGTTCAGTGACAACACCACCACCATGTGGTAATGCAACAAACAGGGTATGGTGGGGTCGTGGACCCTTTGTCAATTGGCCCTGTGCCTCTGGACATGGCTGAAACTGCAGGGCATATCCCTGTTGGTTCAACACTTGGCAGGCTGTCTGAGAACCAGGGCGGACAAATTGAGCCACTGATGCCTAGACGATCATTAATGGCACCGCCATCCAGAGGTAGTGCAAGGCCTCTTTCAGCAGTGGGGAGAGCCTTGGTTATATCTGTTTGATGCCGCCAAGAACAGGCAATGTCAGATGTCTTGCACAATGGAGTTTCCAAGGTGACTGTCACTCTGAAACACTTTTAGTCTTGATTGGTGCCCAGGCCTCCTGTATGCCTTTCCATCCATACCGCTCATGCCTAGAGTTCTCAAGAAGATAAGGAAAGACTTGGCCGAAGTCATCTTTGTAGCACCAGACTAGGCAGAGATCCTGTATTCCAAGCTATTCAGCATGGTTGTTGTTCATCCAATCAGACTGCCTATTTAGGAGGATCTTCTGCCGCAGCAGCTGGGAAGGGTTCTCCACCCAAACCTCTCAACGCTCTGCCTTCATGTGGGCAGATTGAGCGGCAACCGTTGACAGCTTTTGGCCTTCTGCCTGAAATCTGCAATGTTATTTTGGCAGCTCGGCATCCCTCCGACAAGACAGTGCATGCCAGATGTTGTAATAAATTTGTGGCATGATGTGCTTAGAAACAGATTGATCTCTTATCTGCCCCCCTTTCTCAAGGCTTGTTGCTTATCCCTACCCTTTCTCAGCAGGGCTCCTCATTGGGCACCTTAAAGAGTTACTTGTTTGCCATCTCTACTTTCCTGCAGCTTCCAGATCAACCTTCCCTCTCAAATGTCTCCTATTGTAAATAGGTTCCTTAAAGGTCTCCAACACATTTCCACCGACTACATGTGTAATGCCTCAATGGTACCTTAATTTGGTTCTTACTTTTCTGATATGCGCTCCCTTTGAGCCGCTTTATACCTGCCCTCTTAGACTTCTGACCATCAAGACAGCCTTCCTAATGGTAAATAAAAGCTGCCCGGAGGGTCATTGATCTGCCTTCATATGTGTCTTTCTTCCAAGACAAGCTAGTCCATGGTACTCGAGCGTCCTTGCCGAAAGTAGTCACCTCGTTCCACATAGGCCAGTCATCACTTTGCTTACCTTATACCCGCCTCATCCTTCTAAAGAAGAGAGACGCAACCTACTGGACCCAAAAAGAGAAGTCATTCTACCTTGACTGCACAAAACCGTTCCAGGTGGACGGTCAAATCTTTGTGGGGTTTGTCGCGACTAAGAAAGGGAAGGGCATGCAGAAGCGAACCATCTCCCAATGGATTGTGCTCTGCATCAAGATCTGCAACGCATTGGCCAAGAAGTAACCCCAGAGCCAGAGGGTTGGCGTGCCTATTCCCAGAACAAAAGTTGCGACCACTGTGTTAGCACGCACAGTTCCAGTCCTGGACATCTGCCAGGCAGCAATGTGGGCCTTTCTGCACACATTCACCAAACACTAATGCCTGGACAGTCCGGTCCGTCGGGATGGGCATTTTGTCCATTCAGTCTTATAGGACTTTCTGGTTTAAATCATGTTCACAGGGAAGGTATTGCTTGGGTATCTATCCTAAGGTAATGAATCTGTGGCTAGAAGAGTCTCTCAGATGAACAAGTTACTTACTTTCAGTAACGCCTTATCTTGTATAGACTATCTAGCCGCAGATTGCTTACAGACCCATCCATCCTCCCCAGTCTGCGAACACATTTCTAGGGTCAAGGCTGTTTTCCTTTCAGAGCCCTAGTTTTCCACGCCAGTGGTCAGTCTCCTTCGTGGCTCCATGCTCCTGGCTTGAAGGTTGCAAAAAGAAACTGATGCACTGCGTATGTCACTTCCGGCGTGAACGACGCCCCTTACCAGCGCGCAGGGGTACCGCTGAGAAAAGAATTCCGGATCAAGTCTGGCGCCTGGGGAAAATTCTAAGGTAAGGAATCTGAGGCTAGATAGTCCCTACCAAATAAGCTGTTACCGAAAGTAAGTAAGTTGTTCTTCTGGTCTTGGTTGACATTAAAAATGACATTTCTGCTCTCCATTTGAACCTACTTTTTTAAACGCTTGAAACAATCGTGTTACTATCCCTTTCCTCATCCCAGTCCTTTATGAGAAATGAAGCGGTAATTTTAGCATTATTTACTGATAGTTTTCATTACTTGATTCTCCTTTCTTCGTCTTAGTTCTTAAAACCCAGAATTCTGTGGTTTCGATTTTAGAAGATTTGGGGTCATTATACTGGAGTTTATGCTATTTTGAGCTGCTAATTTGATAGCTGCTCCTTCAGATGACCTCAGACGCCAGACCGGGTCTGGATATTTTATAGCATGTTTAGTCATCCGGTACTAAGTGACGCCACTGATGGCTAGACTGGTGTGCCTTGCTCCACAGGAAGTGATGATATGACGTTTGAGGGCCAGTGTTAGTTACGTGTTAGTTTTCCATCCCTTCTCAGCAGCTAAGTACGGTGAAAAACGAGCCACATTAAAATCACATTTAAGATGAATGTATCCTGTATCCATCAGACAGAATGTACCAAAGGTAAGTAATTTGCTTTGTAATGAATACCTGCGCCAAGGATTCTTTAAATTCACCACTTCCATAGCAGCACCCTTGAAGACGAGGGTTGAGTTTTGCACATAAGATGCTGTAGGAGGAAGGAGTACGTCACAGCATGATTAGAGGTAAGTTACTCGTTCTTTTGCAACAGGACATGGTAGGAATGGGATGAGGAAATGAAAATCAGAGTAGGTTTCATAATAATGAAGAATTTTGTTTGTTTGACCCAAAATTTTGAAACTGTGAAACCTCATGTCTAGAAACTCTTTTCAAACCGTAAATTTTAACCGAGGCAGGCGATTTCTTCATGAGCTTGGCTGCAATACTTTGTTAGTGCAGCTTTGAGCTCGGGTACAGTTAAAGGAAACATTAAGAATTAAAAACATCACGTATGAGGAGCAAGTTCTAGGGTTTCTCCTACGAGACAGCTCGTCCCCAAGTTCACCAGACCCTGTCATAGCAGCTCTTAAAGGGGAACTTGCACACAAAACGACCACGATCCTCTCTGGGACCCAATGTTCTGGGATCCCTGGCAAGAGGTCATTTTAAACGTAGTCTGCTGACCACTGTTGCAAAGCTTCATTCTCCAGTGATGTTCACCCAGGTCCAGGCAGCCAGACTAATTATTATTATTATTATTATTAAGCGTTCTTATATAGCGCTCGATTACCCGTAGGCATCTCGGCGCTTGCCTTGGGAACCCGTCCTGGTTTTTCCCTGTGAGATACCCGTACTGGGCATCTCCATGGTGAAAGCGAGGCATCCCGCCGCGGGGGGTCCGTAGTGGAGATTAAGCAAGCTAATGCCCAGAGCTGCAGAGTGTGAACAAGTGACTCGAGTAGGCACCGAAACGAGAATTATCGAGTCCGTGGATATTTGGGCTCAAGACCCTGCCGCGTCGGGAATTGAACCCTGGTCCCGGGTCTGACCTCTGCTTCAGGGTCTGCCGCCTCTAACCAGTGAGCCACACTTCTCCACTAATGTAGACTCAACGTGTCCTCTTAAGTCACGCTTCTCCGCATACCCTCAAGGGGTTAATGTGCGTGCTCAGAGATTGGTTTAAAGGACACAAGGTTCTAATCAGCCCAAGATGACATCTGTTTTCTATATTCCTATGTCTTTTTGTTAAATTCCCACCTACATTGTTAACCCTACCAGGGGCGGCTCTGGGCTCATGGTGGCCCTGGGCAGAGAGCGTAGGTAGGGGGCCCCGGAAGAGGGGGTCCGGGCGGGGTGGAGCGCGCAGGCCAGTAAAGAGGGGGGGGGGGGGGGCTCAGGGTGTTTGAAAGTGGAACAGAGCCGGAGGCCGCCAAATCCCTGCCAGGGGCCGCCACGCAAATATGTATTCATCCTCAGAGGATTATTATATTAAGGATATATATTGGCGTGGTGGACCCTGGGGTTTGGTGACCCTGTGCAGGTGCACAGCTTGCACATGCCTAAGGCCGCCCCTGACCCTACCATGCTTAGACTTTATTTATTGAACTAGTGCTTTTGTACAATCACTCAAAAGACTTTTTGGAGTTTATTTCTAGCAACATTAAGATATCTAGTCATCTTTGACGAATGCATAATAGCATAGGACTATTCCAGTACTAACCAGTCATGGTCAGTGAGGGAGGGAGCAGACCAGACAGAGAAGATCTCAACACAAAAAATGTTGAAGTGGAACCTCCTTGTGTGTTAAAACCAACTTCGAACATATATGCACATTGTGTTTAACCCAAATGCATGGGCTTTTCTGGTTAATCACTTAGGCGTTTTGGGCATTCCCCGGAAGATTGAAGTTGGATTCTCCCTTGTATGTTAAACCAACTTCTAAAATAGGTATTTTTAGCACTGAGCATTTTTGGACCATTGTGCAATCAGGGAACAACTAGAGTGGAACCCTTCCGGCCGTGTTAAAACCAAATGTTAACACACAAACATTAATAGTAAGTATTGCTGGTCCTGTGTGCAATATGGGAAGGGTTCGACGTAGGGCACCAAACTCGAGGATGACAATGGACCAAAAAACTGTCAGGTGAACAATTGGCTTTTAATAGTGACTTTTAAATCCGGGCTTGTGGAGGTGAACCAATCTCTCTGCATGGGGTAGTCAAGCAAGAAAAACCAGTTGGTTGGAGAGGGGTGGGAAGGAATATATATGTTGTGTTGTAATGATTATAGTTAATCAAACATAAATAAATGAGCATAAACCAGTTTGTTATTATTCTAGTGAGGGGGTGGGAAGGAATATATATGTTGTGTTGTAATGATTATAATTAATCGAACATCAATAAATGAGCATAAACCAGTTTTGTTATTAGTCTAGCTGCTGTAAATTGTGATGGATGATGCAGGCAAGCGCCTCAGCATTTGAGTTTGTTCAGAAGCACCATCTTCTGTGTCTCCTCCTAAGGCCAGAGAACCCATTAAGCTGAGCGAGCTGAAGGCTGAGCAGTCGCCGCGGATCTCAGCAGAGGACCTCATTGACTTGTGCGAGCTCACCGGACCCAAGGCTATCCTGAAGAAGAGCAAGTCCAGCAAGCCAAAGCTACTGGTGGTTGACATTCGAAACAGTGAGGAGTATCCTTTTAAACAAGAATTATTTGCCGCTTCTCCATCGTGGATTTAGTTATCCCAAAGCTCTTTAGAAAACCATGCATTGTTATGGGTCTCAAGTTGGAATGCAGTTTGGTTTTAGCTAATCAGAAAAGGAGGAAATTTGAGTCCGCTTTGCCTCAGTTATAGTCCCTACAAACTTTAAAATCATGCCAAGACCCCGACCTGCTGTGTGACGCTGACTCAATTTTCACACTCTCTATTTATCCTCCTCACTGTCTTTTCTTCTGACTCCTTTTTTCAGGTCGAGACTTGGCAGCGCATGCACTCCTTTGCAAGGCATTCTGTATTCGAGTATGTGCTTGAAGTCACACCCACTCTCCACCCATATTTTTAATTGGCTTTTGTCATTGTCCTTCATAAATGCTGGCTTCTGATTCATGGCTTTTTAGCCCCGCCTTAGTACCGCCTTGTCGTCATTTATAACCTTCCATGAAGACTAGCCCATTTACTTCTGTTGTTACATGGGATGTTTATTTAGTCTGTAAGCATTATTTTCTTTAATAAGTTCCTGGTACTGCAGGCACAACATGCTTTCCTGCAACATTCAGCGTGCCATGCACTCTTCCATTTTCAAACCAGCCCAGGACAATCGTGGCCGCTTCTTTGCAATGAAATAGGTCTCGAATTTACGAGAGTTTGAGCTATTGGCATTAGCAATGACAATAGCTTAAACTCTTGCAAATGCGAGGCCTATTGGATTGCAAATATTTTTTTGTAAAAGTGCTCCATACGGCACTTTCACTTTAATGTCGGCCAGCCTCCTTTATTAGGTTTCGCCTGGCGATCCGCTGTGCAGCAGCGTTCGCGCAGACGAAAACTTTTGTTTACCAGTATGGGGCTTTGTCCCGCCTCTCTGTTCCATTGGCTAGCTCCATAAATGGAGGCTAGCCATTGGAACAGAGATATGTCCGTCATTGTCCAAGGCGATTTGTGGGCGTTCCGTAGAATTTTTCTCTTTTTGCCCACGTCATAAGGCGGTGGGCGGGGTTTTTTTTTTTTTCTTCGACATCCTTCGTCACACCAGCCGGACGGCTCTCCCTGTGAGGACGCAGACCCGACCCGCTCCCTACTCCGAGCCGACTCCCGGAGGTAAGTTTTTTAATTTTCCTACATGTTACGTACCGGCCCCACTTGTAAATGCTTGTTAATTATTCAAGGCCAGGGCAGGACTCATTGTGACCGGCTCTTGCAGGGGCCGCATGGTCACATGAACCCGCAGTCCGACAGAGGGCCTTCATGGACAATAGAAGCCCTCCGACCGACCCCGGAGCACGGCAGTGACACGACGTGTGGCTTTAATTAGAGTTTTCACTTGTAATTTTAGCAGCAGTCCCTGTGCTTACTGCCAGGACCCATTGAGCTGGCTGCAGCCTGCTGCCGCCCGGACTCTAAACAAATGCGTACTTAAATATTTATCACCCGTGCTCGATATATAAACACAAAACGAGCATGGCTTTACAGCCGAATTCTTTTACAGCACTTGGAAGTAAAGAGAGCCTGCAAGCATCTACCATTTTTAAAAACACGTCGCACACATGTATGTGTGTGGAAGGAATGTCATGGTATAATTATAAGTCTACATGCACTAATCCATGCACATATATACCTACCAACGTATTACGCAGGCTTATTTTCAACAGTGCTAGTAAATATAATGTGTTAGAGTCACTGCGAACAGTCAACTCACTATTCAGATATATGACGCTTTTTACATTTCCTGTAGTTTTAGGCACCTCACTGAACAGTGAAATCCACGTGCCAAGAGCACACAGAAGATAAATAGTGGATATATAATATTTGATAATGTTCCTAGGCCGTCCCAGGCGCTCCGTCTTGGTGATATAAACCCGCCAGAAACGTAGTGTAGGTTTAACATTTCGGTTTGCATTCTTGACATAAGAAGCCCCTAAGTTCGGGAGACCCCAGCTTGTGCAGGGCGCCTGGCCGGCAGTCCCCATACAGTGTGAAACGGCCGGAGATGGCGGCTGACCCCCTGCCAAAGCTCCACGCACTGTAGGACGACCCCAGGGTTCACTTTCCCTAGCACGGATACTCTCACATCACCACCAATGCCTATTGAACCATATACCTCGCTCTGCTAAGACGAGCGACCCCCGCGCCGGGCAGTCCGTCGGAGAGCCGTGGCTGAGACACATGTATTTATAGATATGAGTTGAAGAGATCCCCTCCAGGATACGCGGGGCATAACTCAGGTGTCAAGTACGCACCACGGCTCACCGTGAGCATCAATCCTTCACACACCGAGCTGTGGCAAGCTTTGCTAGCAAAGGACCTGACAAAGGGAAAGCAGGACGCTCAGCACAGCCACAAGACTCGCACAGCTTTCTCCGGTGCACTTTCACAACCCTCTCCCAGACACAGGCATTTGGCAGCATTAAATAATACAGGGGTCAGATAAGCCCACACATGAATTATGTACAGTCCGTTCGCCCGGCTGCAGTCTATTGGAGGCAGTAAATCCTGCATGTTCTCTCTTGTCCAGTGTGACTTCAGCAGCCGCCCAGGATGCGCCGACGCTGTGTATCGCCACAGATGGGGCAGCAGCCCGGTGACATTTCCCGCTTTAATAATTTAGTATCTTGTCTTGGGCAGAAACCGATCCTGAATCTCATAACCCTTGGAGGACAAGCCCTGCTGGCCACTGCACAGGGCAGGGCCGGCGCGTTCCGCGGGGGAGAACAGCGCCCTGGACCAGGGGGACTCGCAGTGTGTGGGGGGGCTCGCAGTGTGTGGGGGGCTCTGTGTGGGGGGGCTCTCAGTGTGTGGGGGGGCTCATGTGGGTGTGTGGGGTGGCTCTGTGTGGGGGGGGGCTCTGTGTGTATGTGTGTGTGGGGCTGTGTGTGTGTGTGTGTGTGTGTGGGGCTCTGTATGTGTGTGTGGGGGGCTCTGTGTGTGTGGGGGGGCTCTGTGTGTGTGTGGGTGGCTCTGTGTGTGTGGGGGGGCTCTGTGTGGGTGTGTGTGTGTGGGGGGCTCTGTGTGTGTGTGTGGGGGGGCTCTGTGTGGGTGGTTGTGTGGGGAGGGCTCTGTGTGGGGGCTCTCTGTGGGTGTGTGTGTGTGGCATTTGCGAGAGATTAAGCTATTGGCATTGTAAATGACAATGCCATTTATTTATGTTTTCAAAACCAACACATAAATAAAAATGTTGTCATTTACAATGCCAATAGCTCTAACTTTTGCAAAGGCGAAACCGTTGCATTGTAAATGCTTGTTTAGACAAGCCGCGTCTAAAGAAAGATGTGCAGCCGCTATTAAAGTGAAACCGCATGGGTCACTTTTACAAAAAACAGCATTTGTTTGTCAACTTGACAAACAGCTGCTTTTTTGTAAAAGCGCTCCATGCAGCACTTTCACTTTAATGGTAGCCGCGCCCCTTTCTTTAGATACGGCTCGTCTAAAGAAGGGTACGTGGCCGACATTAACGTGAAAGCGCGGCATGGAGCGATTTCCATAAATTGCATGTGCAATACAATAGGTCTCGCTTTTGAGAGCGTTTAAGCTATTGTCATTTGCAATGCTAATAGCTCAATCTCTCGTAAATGTGAGAATTATTGCATTACAAATGCTTGTTAAGGGTACGTCTTCGAATGGTGAAAGGAGTGTGTATATATGTTGGTTACCATTTTCTCTGTACATTCATGCCAATGGCAACCTTAAGCATGGAGCAGAGAAGAGTTTGCCCAGGAATGTAGAAACCACCATCGCATTATGCAGAACATATACTTAAATGTTGTCACCCTCTCGCAAGTGCATTGAAAACGGCTAAAATTGCTTGCAAATGGCATAAAATCACAGGTAACTAATTACCAGCCCTGCAACTATGAGCTCGGTCCGAAGCAGGGACCCTCTGTACAGAACTCCCCGAATTCCGCAGGGGGTCCCATTCAGACCAATTAATATCTTTGAGTTGTGGAAGATTCAGGGCCCCTCCTCCCACCCTACAGTGGTGGGTGCTGTGCCTGTATCACTTTTCGTTAAACCACTGACCCAAAAATGAGTGTGCATAATGTAGGGAAGGACAAGTAATGGGGGTTAACGATATGTAGTAACTGCTGCTTTCTGCTTAATCTCCTTGCTTAACACTTTAATTGGACGTAGAATGTCTCCAGAAGCAAGAGTGCATGCCAGCATCCTGACTGTTTAAACCAATCTCAGCAGTGCATACATGATGCTAAGAAGCCTTATTGCCCATTGCTCAGAGCCTTAACTGCAGAGGGCTTTGACTGCCATTGTTGCCAACCCCCTATTATGACTCTGATGTGCGTACTTATGATTGTCTGTTTAAACACCCGATAGCTCGCAGGCAATAAGGCTGTCAGCACTTGCAACCGTAAACTCACTGAACTTTGCAGGCGGACTTGCCAACTGTGTCCATCTAGTATGAGTCCCTCCATCACACACACACTCAGCTTAGAATGTAGGCAGACCGCAGTTAGTGCCAGAGTTCTGATTGGCTGAGCTAATAACTAAATACATCTCAAACTTGAAGCAAGTGATAGGCGCAGGCTTGCACTTCCTGTAGTAAATGAGTATGTTGTTTTGCAGTAATTGTATGTAAAATGCACCTTCGTCTTGTGTGATACATAGAAATAACATATCTTTAACCAAGACTTCTTTCTCTTTGGAGCCAGTCTGTTATCAGTGGTCGCAATGTCGGTATTTGCGAAAACAATATTTCCAAAAATATAGCTTGAAGAAGTTTTCAGTCTACTACTACATACATCTCAGAGAGCAGAACTTGGTGTTTTCGCTTTGTGTTTTCTCACTTATGTTCCGTTTTCTAGCCGCGAAGAAGTACCTCACACCCCAGTCTAGTTGCTTTTCTCTACTGATGGTTTGCGCTACTAGCTTGTCTAACCCCACTTTATTTGATTTTTTTCTTTAATAATATGCACCTGGTTCTGCCATTTGCTTAGCAGGCTGTAGCTCTGACATGTAGCATAACATATAGAAATAACGCGTTTATAATAAAAATCCATGAACTCTGCAAATAACAGATGTTACTATTTTTCAATGTGAAATATTCTATTTACGTACATCAGAAATATGGAAGGCCAAATTGACTACTGAGATTCAGCATATAGTTCACCGAAATGTCAACTGAGGGCGCTTAACTCAGTGAGCCTTTTTGTTCGATATAAACTAGACATAGCACAGCGAATAAAAATGCATGATAGACAAATCAGAGTCTATAAAAGCGGTCATCAGATACTTTTAAAATATTTTTTGGGAATGTTCATTATTTTGAGCATGAATAGGGGCATTTCACGTCACGTAACTGAATACTTTGCCAACCCCCGCCTACCAGTATGTTCTTGCATCCAGTGCTTAATATGTAAACAAAATAAATAAATAAGTGCCAGGACTCTTCAGGAGGCACAACATGCTGTGATTCTGGGCAGAAAACTTAATCTCCCCATACATTAACGTATCCTTAACTGGTGCTCATGAAAAGCTCCAGTGTTGATGATTAAGCGCTGGTGCTGAGCACCGCAAACCACCTGCTCAAATTAAGCACTGTTTGTGTCACTCTGAGGAGTTGAAGAAGGTGTCTCAGGGCTGAGAGCATGAGAAATAGTTGGGCTCCTTCGAATGCTATCCACAAGCGTCAATTTAAAAATGTACATAACTCTAGAATATCCTACATCAGGAAAGTTACATCAAAGTGAACATCACTCATTTGAACAATGTTTATTAATACAACAGCGATGTATAGATTAATAATGGCTCAAACTCAGTATATTTTTGTAGCGCTCCATGAGTCTCACAAGAATATTACCAACAGTTACAGTAGCCCCAATGTGTAGTGTAGTCATGTAATACATTATTTATTCGTAAATTTATACTTTTGGACTCGTTTGTGCATAGAAAGTTTCGGGGTGATCCGTCGAGTGGGGGCAGAGAAAACAAGCATTTACAATGCAATGGTTTTGCCTTTGACAAAGTTAGAGCGATTGGCATTGTCAATGACAAATTTTTTATTTATGTGTTGGTTTTGAAAACAGATACATTAATGCCATTGTCATTTACAATGCCAATAGCGTAATCTCACGCAAATGGACGATGGTTACAACAATTTTTGAAAAGTGCTCTATAGAATCAGGAGGAGTCGGGGAGGGATAATGAATAGAGATAGAGCCAAGAAGGAAAAACAAATTAGGGTGAGAGAGAGTGGTGCATTGGAGAGAGTTAGCAGTGTGTTGAAGGGAGAGTGAGTGACGGGATGAGAGAATGAGCAGAAGAAAGAGAGGCAGTGAGAGAAGGAGAGTGTGGTGAAAGGGAAGAGTGAGTGACGGGATGAGAGTAAGAGCAGAAGAGAGAGAGGCGGTGAGAGAAGGAGAGTGTGGTGAAAGGGAAGAGTGAGTGACGGGATGAGAGTATGAGCAGAAGAGAGAGAGGCGGTGAGAGAAGGAGAGTGTGGTGAAAGGGAAGAGTGAGTGACGGGATGAGAGTATGAGCAGAAGAGAGAGAGGCGGTGAGAGAAGGAGAGTGTGGTGAAAGGGAAGAGTGAGTGACGGGATGAGAGTATGAGCAGAAGAGAGAGAGGCGGTGAGAGAATGAGAGTGTGGTGAAAGGGAAGAGTGAGTGAAGGGATGAGAGTATGAGCAGAAGAGAGAGAGGCGGTGAGAGAAGGAGAGTGTGGTGAAAGGGAAGAGTGAGTGACGGGATGAGAGTATGAGCAGAAGATAGAGGCAGTGAGAGAAGGAGAGTGTGGTGAAAGGGAAGAGTGAGTGACGGGATGAGAGTATGAGCAGAAGAGAGAGAGGCGGTGAGAGAAGGAGAGTGTGGTGAAAGGGAAGAGTGAGTGACGGGATGAGAGTAAGAGCAGAAGAGAGAGAGGCGGTGAGAGAAGGAGAGTGTGGTGAAAGGGAAGAGTGAGTGACAGGATGAGAGTATGAGCAGAAGATAGAGGCAGTGAGAGAAGGAGAGTGTGGTGAAAGGGAAGAGTGAGTGACGGGATGAGAGTATGAG
The DNA here is from genome assembly GCF_964261635.1 of Lissotriton helveticus. Classification (NCBI taxonomy): domain Eukaryota; kingdom Metazoa; phylum Chordata; class Amphibia; order Caudata; family Salamandridae; genus Lissotriton; species Lissotriton helveticus. The sequence goes on from NC_136059.1 coordinate 1,653,129,370, forward strand.
CAGAAGAGAGAGAGGCGGTGAGAGAAGGAGAGTGTGGTGAAAGGGAAGAGTGAGTGACGGGATGAGAGTATGAGCAGAAGAGAGAGAGGCGGTGAGAGAAGGAGAGTGTGGTGAAAGGGAAGAGTGAGTGATGGGATGAGAGTAAGAGCAGAAGAGAGAGAGGCAGTGAGAAAAGGAGAGTGTGGTGAAAGGGAAGAGTGAGTGACGGGATGAGAGTATGAGCAGAAGATAGAGGCAATGAGAGACGGAGAGTGGTGAAAGGGAAGAGTGAGTGACGGTATGAGAGTATGAGCAGAAGTCCTGCATCCTGGGAGCTGCATGACTGCAGAGCCAGGACCTGCCGGTGGCACCGCTGACCCCTTGCCACTCCTCGGGTTCCCCGCAAAGCTCAGCCTGGGATGCGGCCCCACCGGTCGGCACTGCTGCTGCTGGCAGCGATGTTCCTGCATTGCGAGGCAAAGTTCGGAGAGAGGAGCGAGTCCCGAGGGAGGAGACTGTGTAATACTTGACTTGACTGGGCAATGGAAGGGACAAACTCAAGCTGAACAGTCCAAATAAAAGCAAGAAAATGTGAGGTACAAAGCCACTGGCAAGCAATGGGTGAAATGCATTCTCATGGCTGTTTCCGAAGGTCCAAAAGATGTAGGCTTCGACCAAAAAAAACCACAAAAAAACACAATAGGTACGCCTGTCAAAGACACTCACCTAGCCAACAGAAAGCGTGTGGGGCCACAACACACAGGGCCTCTTGGTAGTTGTGTGACTACTGTTCGAAACAGAATGAGGGCATTCACACCCACCTTTCACTGCTGCTCTCTTCCTTTGAGCCTGTACACAGCTCTGCTGTCTTTTGGGAATGTTTGCGCTATGCAAACACAACACATGTACACACAGTAAAAGTGGCACACAGTAATGTACTCCATTTAGGGTTGAATTTATAAATAAGTGCAGGGGCCTAAAGATTTTTTAAGAGCCCGCCACTGGCACTTACAAATGCCATGTTAGAAAAATACCAAGGCTGTCTAAACTGGATTCCACCTCACACCTTTCTTCCAGCAAGCCACACTGCCTGTCTCTTCATCTCACTTCGCAGTTTCTTTTCCATCCATGCTTTCTCATTTATCACAATTTCCCTATTTTTTCTCTTCCTCCTTTCTTCCTCTCCTTCCGGTCTCTCCTACTCTAGATGAAGTCCGAGGATGAAAAACAAGCCTTGGTCCTTAAAAATGAGGGACAGTGTCCACCACCCGTTTAAAAATAAAAAAAAAACCTGCACAAACTCCTTCTTTTGAAATAGTGGGTTCAACTTGCTGCTGCTTAAGCCCTGCCGATAGCCTCACAGTGCACGAGACAGCGCTCCACATAATTATTACATTCATTGTCCAGGACTTTCTATTGTACTCACCCTGCATCAAAGGTCAGCCAACAAGTGGTAACTGGGTGTCCCAACCTCCAGCCTTACTGTCTACTCTGCCAACACATTTGGCCACTATTTACTTTGGCACAAGTGAATCAGGTGAAAGGCAACCCGATTCTCTTATACACTCATTCCTACTATTGAAATGCAGAAACAAATATACAGGATAGCTCTATAGATACATGATCGATCCTTAGTTCTTTTTTTTGCATATTGAGAGGAACCTTAAAACGAATCTTCTGTGTATAGTATATTTAAGAGCATCTGCCTAACTTTCTTCACGCAACAGCCGGCTTGGCTTGAATACCTTATTTCGAGAACTGAGAAATTGATAATTTGAAGTTAACTCAATTAGATGGGATGTAGTGATATTGTCTTTACGGTTGCTAGGCTTTGTGGCCACCCACAAACTGTGGAAAGGCATGACCAATCGGAACAGAAAACATGACGCATAGTGTATACCCCGGGGGACCGCACAGTGCATTCCGATAGAGAAGCACTCTAGTAGGCCCCTGCTTGTGCCCCAGGGGCACTTAAAGGTCACGCAATGGAAACAAAGTGAAGCGAGGAGAGGTGGCGTAACACATAAAGCTGCCGACCTTGGAGGTGGAGAGCAGAGTTCGATCCTCAGCTTAGGCTGTATTAGTTCTAAATAATTAAAAGAAGATCCCTGGCTGGGCTGTATATTAAATAAACCCATCAGTAAAATTTCTGTCTAGCAGACTTAGACTATAACCGGACCAAAGAGCCTTATCTATCATAGCCACTCTCCCCCTTCTCTGCCCCACAAGTTCTCACGTTATCCCTGTGGCCTAAAGAAGAAGAGAGTGGGGCTTTTAATTAATATGTAATGCTTCAACCTAGCAGTGCCACTCGTGAACACAAAGAGGCACTTTTGAATAAACACCTCGGTAAAATAGTGAGCTACGGAGCTTCTCCCACACGGTGGAGTTAATAGGGGCGTGAAGAGTATGCTGCCACCCGTCCGCCGGAGGGCCCCCCCCCCCCGCTCCTGATGCCACTGCTAGGCAGTACACATTAAAGCTTTTAAAAAAAAGTTGTATATAGCGCTAACGAGACCCGAAGGGGTTAGAGCGCTTTACATGAGCACATGTTGAGTTAGAGACAAACACATTCATGTTGTTAGGCACGGGGAGATTAAGCATCGACGGCGGGTGCCGGCAATGCCGGACCAGATTCGGGGGCGCTCCCGAGGGCTTTTGGCTGACGTAGCGTTGTGGAAAATTAGTGCGTTTTGGTGAACATTATCTGCGCCATCTTGCCTCTTCCCCTGATGCCACACTTTTGTCGTGCGCGCCCGCCATTTTAAGATGCCCCGATCAGAACAAACCCTTTTGCATGCCGCTGGCCCCTGACATAGCCCTTTGCCTTCGCTAAGCCTGCACGCTGACCACCCCCTGCTTGCACCTGCCTTGAGTCATAAACCCCTCTTCGGCGCTGCTCTGCCCCAGGCCCTCATCCTGTTCCCAGCGCGACACCTCCCTGCTTTCCTTTCATGATCTCCGGCCCTTAGATGCAAACCCCCTTTTTCCCCGTGTGCCCGTTTTGTCCTCCCCGTTCCCAAGCCGACACCCAGCTCTGCCGATACCATCCTTGCCCCTCCCCGTACAATAGAAAGCTTCCCCCATCAAAGAATCCCCGGGTTGATCAAAGCCCCCCCACCCCATGAGATCCGAACAAACTCCCCACATTCCGTGAATCGGCGGATTATCCAGCTGCGCGATGCTCATCACCTGTTGTGACTAGGGTGGGGACTTCAACTGTAAATGTGTGTGGGAACGGGCCCAAAGGGGAGTTCCGAGAATGTCCTTTCCGTACATCAAAGCTTTTACATGTATGTGTAATCTACAATAAAGTCATAAATGTGGGTATAAGAGGCCAGGCCTCAGAAATACAGTTAGAGCACCTCAGAACGATACCTTCTGTCCGTTTCGTTGTGTTCTCCTCCGGAGAGAATAAAAAAACCTTGTTTCCTGCTTTCCAGTCTCCAGCGCCTGCCTCTTCATTGATTTAAATAACTAGGGGGTCACAGAAGCAATACCGCCGGGCAAATATCGATTGTCCCCGACCCGATTGAACTTTTTACAATTGGCGTCCCTGGGTGGGCCCATCAGCGACTCGTGGATCCAGTGGGAGAGGTCCCGACGACAGAGTGAACGACTGCAACGATCGGGAGAGCTCTTGCCCAATAGACCCTCGTCTGGCAGCCGATCATCCGAACTTCACTAGTTCCGAACAGACCTCTCTCGAGTGATCTACGGTCCTGACTGGGAACCATCAGGAGTGCCGTGAGAAATACGAGAAAAAGAGGACGATCGGGCGCTGGATTCGGAAGACAAGAAACTGTCCACATGGTCCGGGTAAGGTCGTGTTGCCACGACAAGTTGCGAAAAAAAAATTTGTTTTGATTGCTTGATTGTTCAAAATACTAGTATTGCTCTGTTTATTTTTATTTGGAGATTCACTGTCTGCAAACGGAGAAGCAACAGGCTCTCTCTCCCTTTGCAAGCAGTGGAGGATAGGTAGGGTAGCAGCCGTGCTTGTTCTTTTTCTCCCCCACTCAATAATTGCTTGAAACTGAACTGTTGTTCACAAAACTATTGTTTCCTGGAGATTCCCTGTCTGCAAGCAGGGAAGAGACCACCCTTTTTGCAGATAGTGAAAAGGGTAGGTAACGCAGATCTTTGCGGACCTACTCATTCTCCCCATTGTTATTTATTGGTCGTTTGGTTTTATATTTTTTTTGATCCATGAGGTATTCACTACCTGCAAACAACGTAGAATAGAAATATTCTGTCTAGTCTTTGCACCTAGTGATAAGATAGGCAGTGCTGACTTTTTAGTCCCTCGTTACGAGCCGTCATGTCTGTCTTCTCCCCACTGATAAATAGCCTGTTTAGCCCGGACCGGGTGTTAGAGGTGGACCATATAGCTCCACTAGAAGGCACCCCTAATAAGGACATGTTCATAAACTATGGGTTAGTCACCATAGCTTATAATAAATTATGGCACAGGTATACCGAAGATAGCCAAGACAAACAGTGGCCACTGGCAGGATCCTTTGACCTTGATAAAATAGAGACGTTAGAAATAGCCCTTCGAAATAATAAGACGACGCCAATTATGCTCGACAGTCTCGGTATGTGGCGCAGAGAGGCTACGAAACGACAGAGAAAAGACGAGGATAAACCAAGTAGGGAAATATACCGACAGGACAACCCCAGGACACCGCTACCCACAACTTATCCCCCGACACTATGCAAAGGACGACCAGACTTAGGGTCAGACCAATGCGCTTTTTGTAGGTATGTCGGACACTGGAAAGCCCAATGCCCGACTCTACTGAGCGTGAGTAAAGGCAAAGGGCCGACAAGAACGACAGACCGACAGTACGAGAAAAGGCGCGAGACAGAGAAGAACCCGACTTACATAGACAGACCAGACAGAACCACCACGTTTGATTATGCCCGATGGCACAGATTTCGCCAGGAAAATCTCAGCGGCATGCTCAAGTTCTCCTAGGTCGGGCAATGTCAAGACGGGAACCCAGCCTCGTTTAAAATTCACAGACGGAAAGAGATAATTATGACCAATAACTGTTTTTATATTTGTCTTGGGTCTTTGTATGTCGTACTTGTACTGTCCCCCGTCTGAGTTCGTGTGTATGTAATGTACAAATCTGCGTCATCCCTCTACACGTGTTTCCGTGTTACTCGACCTCTGTTAGCAGAAACTTAGCATAAAAGCAACCTGGAAAGAAAGAAATGGTGAAACAAAATCCGTAGACCATTAATGAACTTGAACTTTTAATTTAACACAACAAACAAGGAATAATAACGATAAACTGTAGAAAATGAAAGTCAAACAGAACATTCGCCCCCCCCCCCATTCTGGAACCTTCCAAAGTAGGGCAGGGTTACGGCTACGCCCAACCAACGGCAACCCATATAAGGCGAGCCCCGCCGCCAACTCTTGGTCAGGAAATCTTAACGTATGGGGGAGCCGGAGGAGAGGCAGGAGCCCGCAGCCTGGGCATTTGCAGGTAGTCCCGCCACATGTCTCCTTGGCCGGCCGCAACGGGCCTGGAAAGACTAAGGTAGTCCCGCCACATGTCAAGAGGAGAACGAGGCACCTCTTCCTTTTCTCTTCCGTCACAGCCGCAGCAGTCCTGGACGGCGGGATGTCCTGCACGTACCTCCACAACAATCTGTCCAAGTTGGGCTGGGAGGGAGAGGCGACGCGGACGAGCCTCTCCCACCTCCACCGGTAGGAGGTTTCCCAGCCCCCGGCCCGACGCCGAACATCCCCAGTCAGGCGATGGTGCCCATACTTCCACAGCACCGAACACACCATGGTGGCACCCCAGTACTTGCGCAGCACCGAACGTACAATGGTGGCACCCCAGTATTTGCGCAGCACCGAACGTACAATGGTGGCACTTGGGGAACACCGGATGTGGAGAGGCCTTCATGCGGGGCGATGAAAAGGAGCGGCATGGAGTGCACCGGGAGAAGGAGACGATGTGAACGAGTCTCCCTCGCCCCCCCAGGTGGGGGCATCACAGCTGCACCTCAGCTGAACGTCCCGCTCTCACAATACAGGGACCTCTTCCTTTCACTCCGAAGGGTCTCTTCCATTCTTGCAAACTCGACGAGAGTGGCCCCTGTAGGGCCTCAAAATGGCGTCTGGATCCGCTGGAAGGCGGGCCCCGACCACTAGAGTAACTTTGGCCAGCCGTATAACTCGAACATTTGCCCCATGGAGCACGAGCCCCCATCTCCGACAGCATCTCCGCAGCCTTGAAGATCATACAAAGGTCCCCGGCGGAACCATCGGCCTTTGCAGGTTTCCGGTAAGGGACGGCTGCCTCGATCGCCAACGAAACAAACATGACATTGCCACACCTTCTGTTAGCGTGAATTCTAGAACTGCCGAAAAGGACTCTGGTCCAAACTGCCAGTAATGGAAACATTTCCCCCTGATGCTGCTTCCGGACTGTGCCGGCCCCGCCCAAAATGGCGCTGGTATCAATCGGAACTTACGAACACCTCGTGGTGTTCCTTCGCACTAATATAAACTTGATGTTCTGAGATTTTATATGATCCTTTGTACACTTGGCTAGAAAAGACGAAGAGAACTCACTCGACGAATAGTGTGAAAAGATCCCCGTTACAAATGCTGATTACGAATGTACAATGTATTATATTTTTATAACTGATGTAAACCCCATTTACGACGCACACGTACGGTATGCATATAGGAAATCTGATTACAACTGTTATGATTATGCTTCTAAATTATGAAAATATATGCCCCCGAACCCCCAGCCAATTAATAGACGTTTTAGTCTCCTTACAAATGAATGAGTAAAACTTTCCGATGTTTTTATTGCTGCAAGCGACACCCCCCACTGTACGCACTTTAGCCATTGCCACGACCGACCAAATACGACCGCACCCTCATAATCCATATGCTGAAATGATTTTGCAAAATAAAGTCTTTGAAACTATGGACGGGTATTGCATGCTTTATTTTAAAACAATATGGGATGGGTGGGAAAGTTCTTTTCTGTGCACCCTACTCTGCTCTCTCTTTAAGGTTAAAAGAAGATGGTTGCCCAGCCCTGGAGGACGGATCGGATCGACAACACGACACCCCGCCTTCAAAGTACGCGACTGACTCATGAACTCTCGCGTAGAGGAAGACCTTGACTTCCAAGGATGGGTAAAACGAATGGTGTAAATGAGGGAATGTAAAAGGAGGGTGAAATGAAATAATGTAAATATTATAAAGTACAACGTTCCAAAGTAGCAGGGACCCAAGAACCGAAGAACTTTAGAACGCCACGGCGTTGAAAGAGGTTTAAGGATCCCGATAGTGAGATATATCCTTTGACTAGATACCTCGCACTAGGCACCTCTGGTTTCCTTTTTATGTTTCCCCGCACACGCCCTACATGAACACACTACCCCCCCTCGACTCCGGAAACCATATCCCCGGGGACCCTGCCCCAAGGAGGAAAGACGAGTAAGAGGTAAGTAAAGGACTTATGAATCCATGTATTTGAATGCGCGCGAATGCTGTCTCCCCCACCCCCCCCTTTTTCCTCCCTCTGCAGGTTACATCAGAGATTACAGCCAAGGTGTGGCGAAGATCTGAGACCTTGCCATGTCTAAATACACGAAACGGACTAGCGCCGCAGGGTGGTGTCTAAGCACGCCTGCAAACTACTCACGTATCGAACAGACCCGGAAAATTAGCACAACTTGATAGAAAGTGATCACCCTTAAACCAGACCGGACGAATGAACCCATGTCACGTATGATGCGAAACTGTGAGGGAATGTGTGTGTGTGTGACTGAGGCGTTGACCCAACTGGTCAAAGGACCGGGAATGCGAGAAAGTGCGACAGAATGGTACCTCCTTTCTTCTTCTTTCCTTTTCTCAAAGCACGTCCCCTCTACCCTGTCTAAATGCTCAAACTGCATGATTACAAGATTCTAACGCAGACTCGTGAATGCCCTTTACTGTGTAATGCACTAAATAGCCTTTCTTGAATACACTGCCACCCTCTCTGTTGCACGTGTACTATTTAGCCTGCCGTTGCACTCTCTCTCTCTCTCTCTCTCTCTCTCTCTCTCTCTCTCTCTCTCTCTCTCTCTCTCTCACTCTCACTCTCACTCTCTCTCTCTCTCTCTCTCTCTCTCTCTCTCTCTATTTTTTTCACTACCACTCTTCCGAGTGGTTAGCCCCGAAATTGGCAGATTGCCACCCCTAGCACACCACCTAATTGGCTTCAAATACCGTCAGTATTTGCACAAACGCTTGTCTTTAATACAATCACCCTGAAGCCGCGTCATTACCTCTCCTTTTCCGATAGAAGTCAATGAACCCAGGTTGGGCCGTAAGGGAAAGGACAGGTAAGACGACAGAGGTTCCCTAATCTGACCCGAAATAAGGGAACTACATGTCAACGGCTCCTATAGTATAAAACAAGGACCTCAGAATACGCGACCCTCCCCTCCCCGAATTGTCGCAATACCCAAAACCGGAAAAGTGACCACCCCCGTTACCTCCCCTGTCTATGTCCCTGGTTGTTTCCCATAAAACCCCTGTCCTTCCTAGTTAAGTAACCGGGCTGTAAAAGGTTACGTAGGACCCAGAATGATGTTTTACAAGGTTAACAGACTAGACCAAGGTAAAGAAATCATCAAAATGAACCCCGCAGTAGTTGAAAAACAGGATGCACCGATAGAAAGGAAATGTTTAGCCATGTTCGTCTCTCAGCAAAATACCTGTGTAGTACCATGTTGACGACTCACTGTACCCTTTTGTAAATGTAAAACTCTAGAGAACGGCATATCTTTGCCAGATTTGTCTCCCGAAGGTGGGTTACCATCAGATGAACTGTCATGCCTGTAATAAATAATTATGAAGGAAAGTCATAGTAAATCCAACAGGTCCGCCACCGGTCATTCATATGTCAGTTGTGAACATTAAATATAACGGACATTTTCATTTTTTGCCTGGAGCTGGGAGAGAAATAGACTTTTTGATTATCTTCATCTGCAAATTTTCTAAAGACTGTCTTTTCAAACTTGTTTAAGGGTACTGCTGTTGGAGGAGAGAAGGACCGGATGTGGGAGCACGAGGCCCGACTGCAGACTAAGGAACACCTGCGACATTAGCCAAGGCGAGACCACGACTGAAAAGAGCTGCAGGACGAGGCACTGTTTTCGACAGCATGAAAAGAAAGGGTCGACCTGATGCCCCTGCTCGACGTCCAGTGCCTGTCGACAAGTCCCCGCTCTCTGAATTCCGTCACACGCCCGCCTATTTGAAGTCTCTCGTTCCCCTAGTTTGTTCCTAATTTGGCCTTGCTCCATCCCCCTTTTTCCTCTGACCTACCCTATGGACTGTTTTGAACGCTCTTCTTCCATCGGAACTTTCTGACAATCACCTCAAAGGACACAGGGCGAAAAGGACCTTTCCGACCAGAAACGCGAGGAAAGGGTCGTGCCCTGCAACGCAGAACTTAGAACAGAGCTGGACTTGTAGCTCCACCGCCGGTGCTCAACAGCGCCAACGAAAGACCACAAAGAACAATGAGAACTCATAAAACTTCGAACATTTGACATCCTCAACCACCGTTTTGCTACGCCTCATTTCTCTCCCAGCCACCATTGTATTGATCCTGCTCCAATCCGAATCCGAAATATGTATTAACCTGCCAGTTCACGTTATGATATGTACTTGCTGCTCGCCGTTTTTGTATTTCATTCCTATGACTTTCCTGCTGAACAAATTTGTCAAAGTTTATCAAATAGGTGCACCTCCTAAAAACTAGAAACCTCAAAATGTATTGTTTACAACTCTTTTTCATCTAGGGTTCCTACCGTTTTCTTTCTCATGCTCACCACAGTAGAACCGAATAGAAAATGAACCAGCAAGATGTCTTGAATATGTTAAAGGGAGGACTGTGGAAAATTAGTGCGTTTTGGTGAACATTATCTGCGCCATCTTGCCTCTTCCCCTGATGCCACACTTTTGTCGTGCGCGCCCGCCATTTTAAGATGCCCCGATCAGAACAAACCCTTTTGCATGCCGCTGGCCCCTGACATAGCCCTTTGCCTTCGCTAAGCCTGCACGCTGACCACCCCCTGCTTGCACCTGCCTTGAGTCATAAACCCCTCTTCGGCGCTGCTCTGCCCCAGGCCCTCATCCTGTTCCCAGCGCGACACCTCCCTGCTTTCCTTTCATGATCTCCGGCCCTTAGATGCAAACCCCCTTTTTCCCCGTGTGCCCGTTTTGTCCTCCCCGTTCCCAAGCCGACACCCAGCTCTGCCGATACCATCCTTGCCCCTCCCCGTACAATAGAAAGCTTCCCCCATCAAAGAATCCCCGGGTTGATCAAAGCCCCCCCACCCCATGAGATCCGATCAAACTCCCCACATTCCGTGAATCGGCGGATTATCCAGCTGCGCGATGCTCATCACCTGTTGTGACTAGGGTGGGGACTTCAACTGTAAATGTGTGTGGGAACGGGCCCAAAGGGGAGTTCCGAGAATGTCCTTTCCGTACATCAAAGCTTTTACATGTATGTGTAATCTACAATAAAGTCATAAATGTGGGTATAAGAGGCCAGGCCTCAGAAATACAGTTAGAGCACCTCAGAACGATACCTTCTGTCCGTTTCGTTGTGTTCTCCTCCGGAGAGAATAAAAAAACCTTGTTTCCTGCTTTCCAGTCTCCAGCGCCTGCCTCTTCATTGATTTAAATAACTAGGGGGTCACAGAAGCAATACCGCCGGGCAAATATCGATTGTCCCCGACCCGATTGAACTTTTTACAGCGTGACGTAGCCAAAAGTGAAAAATTCTCGGGAACGCCCCCGAATCTGGTCCGGGATTGACGGACAGAGCCGTCTCCCAATGGCTAGCCTCCATTTATGGAGCTAGCCAATGGGAGCAGGGGGCGAGTCCCTGTTCCCCACCGTAAGACATAAGGTTTTTCTAGCGCATGCGCACTTCGTGCGCATTTGCTAGGCAAAACCTAAAAAGGGCCTCAAAACGCAAAACCCCCATGCATTTTTCATAGACTTCTTTAAGACGAGCTACCACAAAAACTGCTGAACAGAATGACACCAAATTTGGCAGGAAGCTAGATCCTGGTCAGCAAATTGGTTTTTGGTGTAAATCTGTTTAGTAGTTTTTACGAAACAAATTGTACATCTGGACGGTTGGGTTTGCGAGACGCTCGAAAGACTCTTGTGGGAGCTTCAATTTAAAAATGGAACGTTCGGATTGGCCCAGGGAGCTTTATTTCCCTTGGACCATCTCAGTTCTGCGTGAGTCAGTATCCTGCAAGCGCTCTCATTGGCTGCCAGCAACATCAGATGGGGTCCCTAGAGCCTAACAAGGCCCGGGACGGGAGGCTGCATGGTCCCCCTCCACTTTAATTTTAGTAGTGGCCCTGGAGGTTAGGGTCCCAGGGCCTAACAAGGCTCGGAGAGGGAAGCTGTGTGACCTTCTCCTTGATTTTAGTAATGGCCCTAGGGAATGGGGTCCTCAGGACCTAATAAGGCTCAGGGGGGAGGGGGGCCACTTGTCCCCTTCTTTTTTAATGGAAAAAAACGGCCCTGAGGATGGGGTTCCCAATACCTAATAAGCCACATGGAGGGGGGCCACGCATTGTTCTTGTAGTCTTTTTTCCACTCCATCCTTTTACATTTACAATTCTTGAAATGTATGCTTCTCTTTTTTTAATTCTAACAGAAATATTCTTTTATGCAGAGTCACTCTTTTGCAGTTGTAACTGTGGCACTTGCCTTCTCAAATGTTTTACTTGGTTATACTTAACTTGTATGAACTTCGTGATGGATGCTTCTAACCACAGATTCCTCACCTTTAGACTATCCCCAGGTACCAAACTGAATCTGGAAGATTTAAAACAGCATCGTTCCTGCATGACATAGGTGGCACAGTGCTGTTCCACGTTAAGTTTGTTCCATCCTGGAAGTTAGTGAAGCCATATACAAGCACCTCCCCTGCATGTCAACCTCAGTTTCTATCTGTCATCACCTTTTAACATGGGATCCATAGCACGCTCCCAATTTTTCCTCACCCGTTGATGAAATATTTTTCAAAAGTTTACTTTTTCCAGTTCGCAAAAGAACAATGTCCACCCCAAAAACAACTGGGTCCAACCCTTGCAGGGACTGTTGAAAACACATGTTTGTGACAGATCTCCACAAGGTGTGCCTCTGGTGTTTGTGGCACGAGTCCAAGTCTTGCGAGGAAATGTGCTCTTATGAATCTGAAAGAAATCCGGTAATGTGAAGTGAAGCTGTATGTTGCTGGATACCTAATTAAGTCGCATAAATCTCGCTCCCTTCATAGTGAAGGATGCAGAGCCATTCCTGCTCTTAGGTTTGTTCCCACGACAAGTCCTTGGTGGAGTTCAAGTCTTCCTGTAAGTTGATTTCAAGCAGAAGCACATGAAGGCCGAGCGGGACTCATACCAGTCCCATCAATCTCTGCCAGAGATGTCGCAAGGACAACAGAGTGCATCTCTGTCTCGCTCCCTGTACCCCGCAGAGGAATCGATCCACAGTAGATCTTGATTTACCCAAAGTTTCCTGGACCTTCCGCGACATACCACATCGAGGCCTTTAAAGAGGCCATGTTGTGAATCTTTGGCACTCTTCTGACTCCCTCTGGTGCACCTCTGGGTGCCAAAGTTTTGCAGAGGCCTCTAGTGGGGTTATTGCTGTAATCAGCAGTTTGTGCCTCTTGGTCCTGTCTCAGGTTCCACTTTGGAGTCGATTCCAGTCTTTTGCCAGAATTCATGCTGGTCTCTTTGACATCGACACTGGCCCAACGCCTCTGGTGCTGTAGGGAGGATACTGCTCCAATATTCTTGTCCAACTCTGAGCGAGATTTGTCTCTGCTTTGACCAAGGTTGCATCCTAAATCCATACCGATGCACCAGGTCCCATTTCAATCAGATTCAGACAGAACCCTGTCTTTACCATGGAGCTGCCCTTCAATGCTTCAGCACCTTTTCACTTCCTACTCCGATCAAAGACAACCAACTTTTTAAGAAACAATGTAGATGATGTGGAAGTTGTAGTGGGCCCAGCCCCAAGGTAAGCTGTCAGATTCCACCCAGTTGTCAGAAGAGACTGCAAACGATCTGCAGTGGTAGCTAACCGTATGTGGACCAGCAGCAGACCCTGTGGCTACCACACCCATAGCTGACAGAGGTGACTGACGCATCACTACTGGGGTGGGGAGGCCATCTGGACTCTGATCTCCAAGGGAAGCCTGCCTCCACATCAATTTGGGGGGGGTTGCAGATGATTCACTCAGTTTATAGGTCCTTCCTGCCTACCATCAGGGAGAGGCTAGTGCTGGTACTGCAACAAGAAGTTTGGGATACAGTCCTGTGCCAGTAGGCTGTTCACCTCTGGAATGTGCTCTGAGGTACACTACCTGGTAGGATCTTTAAATGCCATGACAAAAAACTCATCTGATGGCGCCTGGCAGATCACAAATAGCAGTTACAACTAGACATGTCAAAGGGCGTCTTTCAGTGATGAGTACAACCCTGACTTGCTCTGTTGGCCACCACCGACCACACACAATGTCAACGGTTGTGAGCTCTGGAATTGCCAATAAGGCTCTCTCGGAAATGTATTCCACATAGAGGGAAGCTTAGGACTCCTGTTCACCTTCATGCCACTATCTCTCCTGCTGCTACTTCTGAAGAAGATCTGGAATGACTAGGGCCAAATCATCCTAGTGGCCCTGGATTAGAGCAAAAGAGTGTAGTGTCTGGAAATTCTAAGCCTAAGCATCTCTCTTCCATAAGGCTGACACCTCAGCAGAATCGTTTGCAGCAGCCAGGCATGCGCAACCTACACTGACATGCGTGGAGCTTGAGCAGTGATTGTTAAACTCCTTTGGCCACCCTTCCAAAGCTGTTGATGTTATCCTAGCAGCCAGATGCTCTTCCATGAAATTTGTGTATGCCAGGAATTGGGATACGTTTGTGGCTTGGTACGATTTCCTTGAGACTGAACCGTGGCAGGCCAGACTTTCATATGTATTGTCTGTGTTGTCTTTGATCCATCAAAGACTTGCTGTGGGCACTGTAAAAGATCACTTGTCAGCTCTTTTGGTCTTTTCACTCCCTTTGTGATGCTACAGAGGGACGTAAAGCTGGTTCTCACTTTTCTCATGAGCACCCCTTTTGAGCCAATGCACAGTTATCAATTGCCCATCCTAATCTTAAAAACAGTCTTTCTGATTGCAATAACATTCACATGCCGGGTGAGTGAGCTTCAGACACTCTCGGTCCAGCACCTTTATATACCATCATTTTCCTGGAAAAGCTGATGTCAAGGACTCGAGTAGTGTTCCTACCGAAAGAGGTAACACCTTTTTTATGCTGGGAAATCCATTACCCTCCCAACTCATTAGCTCCACCTCATGCCTCGAAAGAGGAAGAGAGGCTTCTTTGCTTGGACCCCAAAAGAGCACTGAACTTTTACGTTGATTGTACCGAGGACCACCGGGTGGACTAAAAGCTCTTTGGGGGTTCCATGGATGGTGCAAAGAAAGCGAGGCAGAAAAGGACCTTGTCATGGTCGTTAGTCCTCTGCGCAAAAGCATTTCTGCAGACTTTGAAGAATAACCCACAGAAACTGTCCTCACGTTCCTTGCTGCAATAAAAGGCTGCTGTAGACATTTCCGCTTATTAATTTGAAATGTATAATGTTACCATGACAACACCTTATATCACTGCTGCAGTTCCCGGTAATTAGCTGATGTGTCTGTAATATTACGAAGGTAACATAATTTTGGGACATTTTTTCTCCTCTCAAGATTATTGGCTTATTTTGTATTAATTTGTCTACAAAATGGAAACGCCCATTCAAGCAAGAGCTGCATTTATTTTAACGTGGTAATTTCATCCTTCGATGCAACTGTGGCATCCGAGGTAAGACTTCCATTTTTTATCGTAAATGTTGTGTAGGTCAGCCGGTCACAGTGGTATGAAACATATATACCCCAGCTGCAGGGATATTAGTCTACTTAAGGTTCACCTGTGCACAGTCATTGATTTTTGCAACAGAGTAAGAGTGCTGCGAGTAGACGAACCCTCATTTTCTAAAATGCTTTGCAGCAGGTGTCTGTGTGTATCTATCGTCATGCACTGCGCATGCAGATGATAGAAATCTGAAGTATTTGTTGCATCTTTGGACAGGACAGCTTATTAATGGTGTTTGATTAGTCACAAGGGGAGAATGCAAGGCATTCGTGCCAGTAAGAGACACAGTAATGCTTATCCGCAATGATGACATGCATAAAATGATACCCTTATCAGAGGTCCTACCAGGGGCATATACTGTTTCTCCTGACTTACCTCAAGTTCTTATCATTTCTTCTTGATTAATGATTCAGTTGACACATAGGGAGAAAGGTTCGACTGCCTTCCATGCTGTCTGGACTAAATTCAGTTTTTTTCCTCAACGTCTTTCACCATATTTTATCAACCCTCCACCCACCACGACCCTCCATCCTTAATCTCACCTTTCGCTCCCACTCAAAAAGTACTTGACAAAGTCGAAGCTCACTCACCATGCAAGAGGAGATCTGCCTAAAACAGAACGCAATTTCGCGTTACTCCTTTGTGTCGTTGATGGATAATGTGAACTCATTTGTTATTTCATTTCTAGCACTTTTACATATATACCTTATATTTATGGTATGCATTTTCTTTAAAGAAAATGCTGGTCTTTTTTTCAATTAAATATAACTTGGCGTATGGTGCCCAGGGCAGGACCTACAAGAATCAATGTTACATTTTGAAACTTAACACTCTCAACTCGATGCCTCACTCGGCTTAATCGGGGTATTTCTTGTCTTTCAACCACCTGACAGGTGAGAAGAGACCAAGCGAGAAAAAGAGAGTTAAAGAAGACCTACATGATCCTATTTCCAAAGATCGTTTTGCAACTTTAGGATTCTTCATAATAGTAACTTTCAGATTAGAAGTTATTCTCATAGAATTCCAGGAAACCTTCTACAATCCTTAATCTTCTTGATGTAAGTGTGTAACAATTAGTCTTGTGTATTTACTGCCTGGAAGAAAACTTCACATTCTTAAGTTTAACACAAATGTGCTTTTGCCCCCACAGAGAAAATAGTTTTCCTCGTGTGGTTTTCCAGGCGTACTCACAGGTATAATATTTACGCAGGTGGATTTTCCACCCGGTTAAAATGTCCACGTACAGGAAAGTAGCACAGAAGTGCATTATTTCGCTACAGGAAAAATATTTTTCCAGTAGTTCTGCACCCTCGTTATATACGAGGGTATTCCAAATAATTTCACTTCTGTCTTTGATAGAAACATTTATTTTCATTCCCGGAGAGGATATGTGAATACCATCAAACCTACACGTTAGTGTGAGTGGAACAACTTTTGCAGACTGCGCCAGCAGGAACACCTAGAATCCCGCCCTAATCTCTTGACTCCAGATCTTAAATAAATCATGCATTTCACCAAATATCACCTTCACCTTGGCAGGTTAGCTTCATAGAGCCTCTACATCTGAACTGAAAAATGCCTGCGAAATAGAAAGATATAGAGTTTGTTTTGTAAATCCTTCATGTTGTTGTCACTTACATTACAGAATGCATAGCCTGTGTAGAACTACAGGATTTTCCTGTTGTGAGCTTTGCTTGGCTGGTGTTTTCTCTTCAATAAATCTTTCTCAATCTATACTATTTGATAATGATTTAACTTGTGATATCTGGAATTCTTGATGCGGTGTAGGTGCCTACATTATTTCTTCAGGGACATTAGCCTTTTTTGGTTACAAGTTCTCAGGTTCTGTTAGACCTGTGTATTGTATTACCTCCCTCTACACATAAACTTTGTGCTGACCGCGCAAGAGTCAGCGTGAAGGTTTGCTGTTACAGGATTATTTTTTTTTACATTGAGCTGTTAATATTTTCCATGACCGGACTTTGGTTCCCTGAGGGCATGAACAGACATCCTGTTGGTGTCGGCTGTGTGCAAGTTCTGTTTTTGAGCATTTCTGCACCTTCGCATGAGGGAATGTAGTGTGCAAACATGCAGTCCTGCGCCACGATTCAGAGTACAGGAGGAAGTGCGCATCATGTGGGAGCTAATTTACGGTGGTAACAGACTTCTAAATGATGCTGTACTGTTCATCATGTATGCGAAGGTGTTGAAAATTAGTACGTTTTGGTGAACATTATCTGCGCCATCTTGCCTCTTCCCCTGATGCCACACTTTTGTCGTGCGCGCCCGCCATTTTTAAGATGCCCCGATCAGAACGAATCCTTTTGCATGCCGCTGGCCCCTGACATAGCCTTTCGCCTTCACTAAGCCTGCACGCTGACCACCCCCTGCTTGCACCTGCCTTGAGTCATAAACCCCTCTTCGGCGCTGCTCTGCCCCAGGCCCTCATCCTGTTCCCAGCGCGACACCTCCCTGCTTCCCTTTCATGATCTCCGGCCCTTAGACGCAAACCCCTTTTTCCCCGTGTGCCCGTTTTGTCTTCCCCGTTCCCAGGCCGACACCCAGCTCTGCCGATACCACTCCTTGCCCCTCCCCGTACAATAGAAAGCTTCCCCCATCAAAGGATCCCCGGGTTGATCAAAGCCCCCACCCCATGAGATCCGATCAAAACCCCCCACATTCCATGAATCGGCGGAATATCCAGCTGCGTGATACTCATCACCTGTTGTGACTAGGGTGGGGACTTCAACTGTAAATGTGTGTGGGAACGGGCCCAAAGGGGATTTCCGGGAATGTCTTTTCCATACATCAAAGCTTTAACATGAATGTGTAATTTACAATAAAGTCATAAACCAGGGTATAAGAGGCCAGGCCTCAGAAATGTATCTAGAGCACCTCAGAACGATACCTTCTGTCCGTTTCGTTGTGTTCTCCTCCGGAGAGAATAAAAACCTTGTTTCCTGCTTTCCAGTCTCCAGCGCCTGCCTCTTCATTTGATTAAATAACTAGAGGGTCACAGAGGCAATACCGCCGGGCAAATACCGATTGTCCCCGACCCGCCACAGGTTTTTACAATTGGCGTCCCAAGCGTGGGGCCCATCAGCGACTCGTGGATCCAGTGGGAGAGGTCCCGACGACAGAGTGAACGACTGCAACGATCGGGAGAGCTCTTGCCCAATAGACCCTCGTCTGGCAGCCGATCATCCGAACTTCACTAGTTCCGAACAGACCTCTCTCGAGTGATCTACGGTCCTGACTGGGGACCATCAGGAGTGCCGTGAGAAATACGAGAAAAAGAGGACGATCGGGCGCTGGATTCGGAAGACAAGAAACTGTCCATATGGTCCGGGTAAGGTCGTGTAACCACGACAAGTTGCGAAATAATTGCTTGTTTGTTTGATTGTTCAAAAATACTAGTATTGCTCTTTTTATTTATTTGGAGATTCACTGTCTACAAACGGAGAAACAACGGGCTCTCTCTTTGCAAGCAGTGGAGGATAGGTAGGGCAACAGCCGTGCTTATTTTTTCTCCCCCACTCAATAATCACTTGAAACTGAACTGTTGTTCGCAAACTATTGTTTCCTGGAGATTCCCTGTCTGCAAACAGGGAAGAGACCACCCTTTTTGCAGATAGTGAAAAGGGTAGGTAACGCAGATCTTTGCGGACCTACTCATTCTCCCCATTGTTATTTATTGGTCTTTTGTTATTTTGATCCATGAGGTATTCACTGCCTGCAAACAACGTAGAATAGAAATATTCTGTACAGTCTTTGCACCTAGTGATAAGATAGGCAGTGCTGACTTTTTAGTCCCTCGTTACGAGCCGTCATGTCTGTCTTCTCCCCACTGATGAATAGCCTGTTTAGCCCGGACCGTGTATTAGAGGTGGACCATATAGCTCCACTAGAAGGCACCCCTAATAAGGACATGTTCATAAACTATGGATTAGTCACCATAGCCTATAATAAATTGTGGCACAGGTATACCGAAAATAGTCAAGACAAACAGTGGCCACTGGCAGGATCCTTTGACCTTGATAAAATAGAAACGTTAGAAATAGCCCTTCGAAATAATAAAACAACGCCGATTATGCTCGACAGTCTCGGTATGTGGCGCAGAGAGGCTATGCAACGACAGAGAAAAGACGAGGACAAACCAAGTAGAGAAATATACCGACAGGACAACCCCAGGACACCGCTACCCACAACTTATCCCCCGACACTATGCAAAAGACGACCAGACTTAGGGCAAAACCAATGCGCTTTTTGTAGGTATGTCGGACACTGGAAAGCCCAATGCCCGACTCTACTGAGCGTGAGTAAAGGCAAAGGGCCGACAAGAACGACAGACCGGCAGTACGAGAAAAAGCGCGAGACAAAGAAGAACCCGACTTACATAGACAGACCAGACAGAACCACCACGTTTGATTATGCCCGATGGCACAGATTTCGCCAGGACAATTTCAGCGGCATGCTCAAGTTTTCCTAGGTCGGGCAACGTCAAGACGGGAACCCAGCCTTGTTTCAAATTCACTGACGGAAAGAGATAATTATGACCAATAACTGTTTTATATTCGTCTTGGGTCTTTGTATGTCGTACTTGTACTGTTCCCCCCCGTCTGAGTTTGTGTGTATGTAATGTACAAATCTGCGTCATCCCTCTACACGTGTTTCCGTGTTACTCAACCTCTGTTAGCAGAAACTTAGCATAAAAACAACCTGAAAAGAAAGAAATGGTAAAACAAAATCCGTAGACCATTAATGAACTTGAACTTTTAATTTAACACAACAAACAAGGAATAATAACGGTAAACTGTAGAATACGAAAGTCAAACAGAACATTCGCCCCCCCCCATTCTGGAACCTTCCAAAGTAGGGCAGGGTTACGGCTACGCCCAACCAACGGCAACCCATATAAGGCGGGCCCGGCCGCCAAC
Organism: Lissotriton helveticus; assembly: GCF_964261635.1. Taxonomy (NCBI): domain Eukaryota; kingdom Metazoa; phylum Chordata; class Amphibia; order Caudata; family Salamandridae; genus Lissotriton; species Lissotriton helveticus. The sequence goes on from NC_136059.1 coordinate 1,653,149,298, forward strand.
TCTTGGTCAGGAAATCTTAACGTATGGGGGAGCCGGAGGAGAGGCAGGAGCCAACAGCCCGGGCAGTTGTAGGTAGTCCCGCCACATGTCTCTTCAGCCAGCCGCAACGGGCCTGGATAGACTTAAGTAGTCCCGCCACATGTCCAGAGGAGAACGAGGCACCTTTTTTTTCCTTTTCTCTTCCGTAACAGCCGCAGCAGCTCTGGACGGCGGGATGTTCTGCACGTACCTCCACAACAATTTGTCCAAGTTGGGCTGGGAGGGAGAGGCGACGCGGACGAGCCTCTCCCACCTCCACCGATAGGAGGTTTCCCAGCCCCCGGCCCGACGCCGAACACCCCCAGTCAGGCGATGGTGCCAATACTTCCACAGCACCGAACACACCATGGTGGCACCCCAGTACTTGCGCAGCACCGAACGTGCAATGGTGGCCATACTCCCACAGCACCGAGCACAGGTCTTGGGGGACACCGGATGTGGAGAAACCTTCATGCGGGGCGATGAAAAGGAGCGGCCTGGAGTGCACCGGGAGAAGGAGACGATGCGAACCAGTCTCCCTCGCCCCCCAGGTGGGGGCATCACAGCTGCACCCCAGCCGAACGTCCCGCTTTCACAAAACAGAGACCTCTTCCTTTCACTCCGAAGGATCTCTCCCACTCTTGCAAACTCGACGAGAGTGGCCCCTGTAGGGCCTCAAAATGGCGTCTGGGTCCGCTGGAAGGCGGGCCCCGGCCACTAGAGTAACTTTGACCAGCAACATAACTCGAACATTTGCCCCCTGGAGCACGAGCCCCCATCTCCGACAGCATCTCCACAGCCTTGAAGATCCTACAAAGGTCCCCGGCGGAACCTTCGGCCTTTGCAGGCTTCCGGTAAGGGACGGCTGCCTTGATCGCCAACGAAACAAACATGACATTGCCACTCCTTCTGTTAGCATGAATTCTAGAACTGCCGAAAAGGACTCTGGTCCAAACTGCCAGTAATGGGAAACATTTCCCCCTGATGCTGCTTCCGGACTGAGCCGGCCCCGCCCAAAATGGCGCTGGTATCAATCGGAACTTACGAACACCTCGTGGTGTTCCTTCGCACTGATATAAACTTGATGTTCTGAGATTTTATATGATCCTTTGTACACTTGGCTAGAAAAGACAAGGAGAACTCACTCGACGAACAGTATGAAAGGATCCCCGTTACAAATGTTGATTACAAATGTACAAATGTATTATATTTTTTTTATAACTGATGTTTACGACGTACGGTATGCATATAGGAAATCTGATTACAACCATTATGATTATGCTTCTAAATTATGAAAATAAATGCCCCCGAACCCCCAGCCAATTAATAGACGTTTTAGTTTCTTACAAATGAATGAGTCAAACTTTCCGATGTTTTTATTGCCGCAAACGACACCCCCCACTGTACGCACTTTAGCCATTGCCACGACCGGCCAAATACGACCGCACCCTCATAATCCACATGCTGAAATGATTTTGCAAAATAAAGTTTTTGAAGCTATGGACGGGTATTGCATGCTTTATTTTAAAAATGTGGGATCGGTGGGAAAGTTCTTTTCTGTGCACCCTACTCTGCTCTCTCTTTAAGGTTAAAAGAAGATGGTTGCCCAGCCCTGGAGGACGGATCGGATCGACAACACGACACTCCGCCTTCAAAGTACGCGACTGACCCATGAACTCTCGCGTAGGGGAAGAGCTTGACTTCCAAGGATGGGTAAAACGAACGGTGTAAATGAAGGAATGTAAAGGGAGGGTGAAATGAAATAATGTAAATGTTATAAAGTACAACGTTCCAAAGTATCAGGGAACGGAGCTGACCCAAGAACCGAAGAACCTTAGAACGCCACAGCGTTGAAAGAGGTTTAAGGATCCCGATAGTGAGATACGTCCTTTTGACTAGATACCTCGCACTAAGCACCTCTGGTTTCCTTTTTACGTTTCCCCGCACACGACCTATATGGACACACTACCCCCCCCCGACTCCAGAAACCATATCCCCGGGGACCCTGCCCCGAGGAGGAAAGACGAGTAAGAGGTAAGTAAAGGACTTATGAATCCATGTATTTGAATGTGCGCGAACGCTGTCTCCCCCACCCCCTTTTTTCCTCCCTCTGCAGGTTACATCAGAAATTACAGCCGAGGTGTGGCGAAGATCCGAAGCCTTGCCATGTCTAATACACGAAGCGGACTAGCGCCGCAAGGTGGTGTCTAAGCACGCCTGCAGACTACTCACGTATCGAACAAACCCGAAAAATTAGCACAACCTGATAAAAAAAGTGATCACCCTTAAACCAGACTGGACGAATGAACCCATGTCACGTATGATGCGAAACTATGAGGGAATGTGTGTGTGTGACTGAGGCGTCGACCCAACTGGTCGAAGGACCGAGAATGCGAGAAGTGCGACAACATGGTACCTCCTTTCTTCTTTCCTTTTTCTCAAAGCACGTCCCCTCTACCCTGTCTAATGCTCAAACTGCATGATTACAAGATCCTAACGCAGACCCGTGAATGCCCTTTACTGCGTAATGCACTAAATAGCCTTTCTTGAATACACTGCCACCCTCTCTGTTGCACGTGTACTATTTAGCCTGCCGTTACGCGCTCTCTCTCTCTCTCTCTCTCTCTCTCTCTCTCTCTCTCTCTCTCTCTCTCTCTCTCTCTCTCTCTCTCTCTCTCTCTCTCTCTCTCTCTCTCTCTCTCTCTCTCTCTCTCTCTCTCTCTCTCTCTCTCTCTCTCTCTCTCTCTCTCTCTCTCCCTCTATTTTTTTACTCCCACTCTTCCGAGTGATTAGCCCCGAAATTGGCAGACTGCCACCCCTAGCACACCTCCTAATTGGCTTCAAATACCGTCAGTATTTGCACAAAAACGTGTCTTTAATACAATCACCCTGAGGCCGCGTCATTACCTCTCCTTTTCCGCTAGAAGTCAATGAACCGAGGTTGGGCCGTAAGGGAAAGGACAGGTAAGACGACAGAGGTTCCCTAATCTGGCCCGAAATAAGGGGACTACATGTCGACGGCTCCTATGGTATAAAACAAGGACCTCAGAATACGCGACCCTCCCCTCCCCGAATTGTCGCAATACCCAAACCAGAAAAATGATCACCCCTGTTACCTCCCCTGTATCAGCCGCCCAAAAACTGGAATTATGAAACTACCCCTCATTTCCGGTTGTGAGAGATGGGTCGATTTATGCCCTTACCACAAGTTTCCTATGTCCCTGGTTGTTCCCCATAAAACCCCTGTCCTTCCTAATTAAGTAATCGGGCTGTAAAAGGTTACGTAGGATCCAGAGTGATGTTTTACAAGGTTAACAGACTAGTCCAAGGTAAAGAAATCATCGAAATGAACCCCGTAGTAGTTAAAAGGCAGGATGCATCGATAGAAAGGAAATGTTTAGCCATGTTCGTCTCTCAGCAAAATACCTGTGTAGTACCATGTTAACGTCTCACGAAGGTGGGTCACCATCAGATGAACTGTCGTGACTATGATAAATAATTTTAAAGGAAAGTCATAGTAAATCCAACAGGCCCGTCACCGGTCATTCATATGCCAGTTGTGAACACTAATAGAACGGGCATTTTTCATTCTTTGCCTGGAGCTGGGAGAGAAATAGACTTTTTGATTATCTTCATCTGCAAATTCTCTAAAGACTGTCTTTTCAAACTTGTTTAAGGGTACTGCTGTTGGAGGAGAGAAGGACCGGATGTGGGAGCACGAGGCCTGACTGCAGGCTAAGGAACACCTGCGACATTAGCCAAGGCGAGACCACGACAGAAAAGAGCTGCAGGACGAGGCACTGTTTTCGACAACATGAGAAGAAAGGGTCGACCTGATGCCCCTGCTCGATGTCCAGTGTCTGTCGACAAGTCCCCGCTCTCTGAATTCGGTCACACGCTCGCCTATTGGAAGTCTCTCGTTCCCCTAGTTTTTTCCTAATTTGGCCTTGCTCCATCCCCCTTTTCCTCTGACCTACCCTATGGACTGTTTTGAACGCTCTTCTTCCATCTGAACTTTCTGACAATCACCTCAAAGGACACAGGGCGAAAGGGACCTTTCCGACCAGGAACGCGAGGAAAGGGTCGTGCCCTGCAACGCAGAACTTAGAACCGAGCTGGACTCGTAGCTCCACCGCCGGTGCTCAACAGCGCCAACGAAAGGCAACAAAGAATGATGAGAACTCGTTAAACTTCGAACATTTGACATCCCCAATCGCCGTTTCTGCTAGACCTCATTTCTCTCCCAGCCGCCATTGTATTGATCATGCTCCAATCCGAAACTGATATACATGTAATAACCTGCCAGTATGAAATATCCTTGCTGCTCTCGCTACAGAATCGTTTTTGTATTACATTCCTATGACTTTCCTGCTAAACAAATTGATCAAAGTTTAATGTTAAAATGTATTGTTTACACTCTTTTCATCTAGGGTTCCTACCGTTTTCTTTCTCATGACCACCACAATAGAACCGAGTAGAAAATGAGCCAGCAAGATGTCTTGAATATGTTAAAGGGAGGACTGTTGAAAATTAGTACGTTTTGGTGAACATTATCTGCGCCATCTTGCCTCTTCCCCTGATGCCACACTTTTGTCGTGCGCGCCCGCCATTTTTAAGATGCCCCGATCAGAACGAACCCTTTTGCATGCCGCTGGCCCCTGACATAGCCTTTCGCCTTCACTAAGCCTGCACGCTGACCACCCCCTGCTTGCACCTGCCTTGAGTCATAAACCCCTCTTCGGCGCTGCTCTGCCCCAGGCCCTCATCCTGTTCCCAGCGCGACACCTCCCTGCTTCCCTTTCATGATCTCCGGCCCTTAGACGCAAACCCCTTTTTCCCCGTGTGCCCGTTTTGTCTTCCCCGTTCCCAGGCCGACACCCAGCTCTGCCGATACCACTCCTTGCCCCTCCCCGTACAATAGAAAGCTTCCCCCATCAAAGGATCCCCGGGTTGATCAAAGCCCCCACCCCATGAGATCCGATCAAAACCCCCCACATTCCGTGAATCGGCGGAATATCCAGCTGCGTGATACTCATCACCTGTTGTGACTAGGGTGGGGACTTCAACTGTAAATGTGTGTGGGAACGGGCCCAAAGGGGATTTCCGGGAATGTCTTTTCCATACATCAAAGCTTTAACATGAATGTGTAATTTACAATAAAGTCATAAACCAGGGTATAAGAGGCCAGGCCTCAGAAATGTATCTAGAGCACCTCAGAACGATACCTTCTGTCCGTTTCGTTGTGTTCTCCTCCGGAGAGAATAAAAACCTTGTTTCCTGCTTTCCAGTCTCCAGCGCCTGCCTCTTCATTTGATTAAATAACTAGAGGGTCACAGAGGCAATACCGCCGGGCAAATACCGATTGTCCCCGACCCGCCACAGGTTTTTACAATGGGAGGAGGAAGGAATGCAGAAGAGAAAAAGACACAGAACTTTGCTTGTTTGGGATTCAAAAAATCTCCTCAATCTGCAAGAACGAAATTATTTCACTTGTAACAAGAGTGAGATGGAATCATAGAGGAAAATGAATCTTAAGTTTGATTTGCCCCCAGGAGTGTCAATGACCCAAGAGAGTGCAGATCTGAGGATGTGTGTCAGCTAGTGAGATCTCAGTGGCAACATGTTTGTGGATCGTCATCCCCTTCCTAATAAAGTTGAAATGATAAGTCTGGTGGTTGGTTTCAAAGTAGTCAATGAATCCGACTTATCTTGTGTACATCATCTTGTGGGGCAACCCCCACACTTACGCCATCTTACCTCCTTTGTTACTCCCCTGGGAGTTTGCTGTTTTTTTTGGATCCCTTTTGACCTAGCCTCTGTGGTGGTATTTTTTCAACGAGTCATGCTAAAAATATTTGACTGTTTAGATCATGTTTTGTATTTTTAAGGCAAAAAAGTAGGATTTGGAAATTATATGGAAGGTCATGACGAAAGTTTGAAAAGGGTGTTAGGAAGATTGAGGGCTAATGGCTTTACAGTGAAGCAAGACATGTCTCAGAGTAGTATTGAAAGTTTGTGAATGATTTTGGTATGACTGTCGATTTTGTCATGTGGTTGTTGAAGAAGGCTGTGGAATTCACAAGGCCGAGCGCAAGGAGACTGAATAACGTCAAGTAGGCATATGTAATGCCAAGTCATTGAGACATTTTGGTGTAAAAGACGAGGAAGATTTTAGCGGATGGTACTTGCAATAAAGATTTAGGAGACCCTCTTGTATGGATAGTAAAGAAAATGTTAGTCCGCTTGCTTGCTTACAGAACTGTAAGATGTGCTGAGAGGAACTACTTGTTATTGTGGAGAGAGTCTTGTGGGCAGTACAGCATTTTAGATTCTAGGTATGGGTAATATCTACTATGATCAGAAACCATTGATCCCCGCATTCACTTGTAAAGGCACAGTATCTTCCTCTCCCCAGATTTCCAGATGGATTTTCTGGTTTGAAGGCTGCAGTTTGCTTACCTGGGTTGAGATAATTGCCTTTCATAATTACCGTAGAGAAACAGAAGGGTGTGAAAGAGCATGAGAAAGTGGTAGTGGTGCTGGTGGTAGATCTGCTGGTAATCAATCAAGAGGAATGGTCAGCAGATTGTAGGAACAGTTTAATTCTCAGGTTTGTGATAGAACATAGTATACAGGGTTGCAGTGGTCCTCAGGGAAACGTCTGAGGAAAGTCAGAGAGAATTTGTGGATGAAAGAAGGCAATAATTTTGGAGACAGAAATGTGATGCTACCAGAAGTAATCGGAGAAAGATTGGTTGAATTATCGCATGAAGGGTCTTTGGCAAAACCTTAACAAAGTGCAGAATCAGAGAACATTACTGGTGGCAGCCAATGAATACAGTGGTCGAATAGAAAGTTAAAGATTGAGCTATGTGTACTGCTTGTGATAGACATAAGTTAGTCAGAAATGCACCTTTGTCTCGAGTTCAAGAGCCACACAGGCCATTGATAAAATTGTGATTGAGTGTTGTCTTGCTTATTGAAGAGTATCAGTTTAAGGGGAAAATGTTCTTGTGTTGTTTGATTTCCATTCAAGTTGTATCACAGTCAGGGTAGTACAAACAATTTCTACCAAAGTATGAGAGAAGGTACACCTGCAATTTTCTTTGAAGGAATTGAATGAGTTTCTGCTTAAGGAGACTGTCCGGCATTTCAAGACAATGCTATATTGCCAGGGTGAAGAAATTAATTGAAAGAATGATTGGGCCAGTCAAAGAGTGCTTACAGTTGGCAAATGCTAATGGGATTCCAGATTTCCAGACTACAAGCCTTCACAGTACATACTGTGGCCCTACTCCACAACTCCCAACAACTTAACAGGTAGCTTTTCCTTCATCTCAGTCAATGGGTGATACCCAGGAATTAAATTGACACTAGCTTCGTTAAGCGGTAGTACAGTAGTGGAAGTGGACTTGATGGAAAGAGTGGAAGGGCATGATTTCCTTTACAAGGAGTTCCGTAATTGGAAGAACTGTGCGAAATATTTTGTCTGCATAGTTGGTTATAAGGTGTGGGTGAAGCATAATATAGAAGGTAAAGAGAAAGTTTTCTTTCTACTTATATTGGACCCTTTGGAGCAATTAAAGTGGGCATGATTCTAGTATTGTTGAGTAATGGACAGGTTTGGAATGGTAGCCAAAACGCAGAGTGGAAGGCAGCGTGAGAATAATGAATGATGTCAGCAGAAAAGGGTGTGCAATAAACAAGCAGAAATATATCATCCACAAAGGCCCTGCACTGCACCCATGTGCACTAAGATTAGGTATGAATTTTGTATAAATACATTGTTAAAATTATGTTATCAGTGCATCTGATAGAGATTTGTAGCCATAGATTTATTGCCTTAGAATTTTCCCCAGGCGTCAGACTGGACCCAGACATTTTTCATGCACAATAACCCTGCGCACCACTAGGTGGTGTCGTTTAGCTCTACGTGGCGACGTGATTGGTGTCTATATGGGTGCCACCTGAGAGCGCTGACGTGAGTTCTTTTCTTTCTCTGCCAGTCAATATGGAGAAGAGCTACCCCAGTCACTTGTCGACAGTCCTTTGGTCAAAGATTTCTGAGACATTGTCTCCTGGTGTGGTAGGAATGTCCATGAGAAAGGCTGGTTTTAAGCCTGTGGCGCCAGTCACCACAAATGTTGTGATGGACCCACACCTCGTCTGCCTCTGGTGCCTCGAACGCCACCATGACGTCAAGACCTGAGTTGATTGTCACGCCATGCTCCCCAAGGACATGAGGGAGTGGTCCATCAAGCTCCTTGCCACTCGGCGTGCGACACCACAATGGTCTCTATCCTGGTCAAGAGGAAGGTCCCAGGACCGGTCACAGAGCCACTCCCAGCACTAGTCGTGGCACTTGAAGTGGTCCGTGGATTCGCAAAAAGAACAACAAGTCGAAGAGGTCTTTGAATTCCCCCCATCTGTCGAAGTCATCAGATGAGACGTGGGAGCGTCAGTATTCGAGGCCTGGCTCTGCGGTTGAACCTGTGCCTGGGCCGTCTACATGCCTATTGGAAGCTGGCTATTTATGTAGTGTACCAAATGTAGAGGTACACATTGCAAATAGTTCAGATAACCCTTATTGGTTTACAGGGGCTTACTTTAATAATCTGAAGTGCTCTTCTAGTGGTAGTGTGGGCGAGCAATTTAGGTGTATCAGAGGAAATTATTGAGCATTTGTTCAGACAGAGTCAATAAATGACACACACACTCAAAAAGAAACCTGAGACCAATTAAGAAAAATAACACCGATTTGTTTTATAATTCTGTATACCAATATCACTGGGATCAGGTAAGTACTTTCGGAGATAGGCTATTTTGTAGAAATAGAAAATGCAGTTGAATAACAGACCTGATAGAGACATCTAGCTGCAGATTCCTTACCTTTGAACTTCCAGGCGTCAGGCTTGATCCGGAAGTTTTTTCTTTAGCAGTACCCCTGCGTGCCGGAAGGTGGCGTCAGTCGACTTCGTGTGACGTTTTTGTCGTCGTCAGGCCGTCCACATCGTCAAAATAACTGCCACTCCGGCGCACTGACGAGAGCTCCCCCCTGTCATTTTATGACAGACTTTTTGTTGACTGCTTTTGGTGTGTAGAATGTATAGTAAGAAGACTTTGGGCCGAAAGGGGTGGGAGCACACTTTGGGGTTCAAACCATGCAGCGCCTGTCACCGTGCCGTGTAGGTCACGTACCAACACTTTGTGTGCCTCTGGTGTCTGGAGCGCGACAACATCACGTAGTCGCACTCCGATTGCCGGGCCATGGCGCCGAATGCTTTGAGGGAGCAGTCCCTAAAGCTGATCGCGGCCCTGTGTCCGGCACCATGGAGGTCACCTCATCGATCTCGATCCAGGTCTCGGTCGAGAGGAAGGTTTGAGCACCGCTCCAGTGAATTGAAGTCCTCTTTGTGAAAGTCTTTGAAGTCAGGTAAGAGGCTCCACAAAAAACACAAGAAGTCGAAGCGTGCTTTGACTACGCCGCACCCGTCTCACAACGAGGTGGAAGACCCTCGGCGTTCGAGGCCCTGCTCTGCAGAGAGGATGCCTAGGTCGGCTCCGCATTTCCCTACCTTCCCAGGTCCGGGAGCGACTCACGCCCACCTTAAGGAGATTTATGATGCCATGTGCCCTATATTTGGTCGACCTGACCCTGCTGGCGCACCTTCAGGCCCCGCAGGCTCAGATGAAAGAGGTGTCCTCGTGGGTTCTGCGCCTTTGGCTCCGGCCTCCAACTAGACCCGTTCCCGGGTACAGACCGGCACCTCCACATCGACCTTCCCCAGAGCTGCGTCCACCGCCGAGGTCCTCGGCATTGCTGGCGCCCACTGTCGGCACTTCCCCAATCCTCATTCCCGATGACACGAGCCAGTCGGGGTCCTCCAACGCCCTGCACCGACGTAGTCGTATGGCTCCATACTGTAAACTTGCCCTATTCTAAAGGGTTAGGAAAGGATGATGAGGATTGGGAGAGAGTGCAGGATCCCTTAGAAATCCCGCAACCACAAGACATGGACTGGTATGAGGATCTGGGTGATGCCAGTGGTCTGGACACCTTCCCAGATTCCGGCATGCTGTCTACACCTAACCTGGCAACGGAGGAGTGGCATCATTTGCTATGGTGGTGCGTAGGACTGCGGAGGTCATGGACGTGCAGCTCCCTATTGTGGCATTCAAGACTAAGGTCTTGACAGATGTCCTGCAGCCTGGTGTCTCTGGCTCGGAACCCGTACTGCCTTTCAATGAGGCCTTAAATGACGTCCTTCCAGCGACCTGGTCCAAACCCAGCACAGGGGCTCCTGTGAATAGGACGAATGCCTCCACCATCGCCCTGCATCGGGACCCAGTTTTTTCAAGGCGTCCGGTTGCATATAGAGCAGTACGCCGCCGGCGAACCACTCCTTCACCGTTAGGCAGAGAGCCTTAGGAGTGCTCTAAATTGAAACTGAACACTAGTTGCTTCACACGACGAGTGAATAAAGTAATACGTCTGACGTTACAGCCGGGACGGAATTAGAACCGGCAGAGAGGCATCTTGAGAGTATAGCCACCTGTCCAAAAGCCCTGTCGAAGTCGTGGTTTACACCCAGACGAAACACGTGTTGGCTGGGCACCAGAAAACGAATAAATTTGTCAAAAGAAGAAAAAACGTTGTTTGGCTCATATATTCTGTGATCGTGTGTCAGTTGAAATACTCGCAGTATTAATACTGTACATTTATAATTACGTGTGTACGGGTTCATTGTATTTACGACCCAGTTTTTCTCACCACCCACCCTACCAAGCTTAGTGGTTCAAGCTTCCACTTCCCTTTGCGCATTCCCTTCCGCAATACTGGACAGAGAATCCAGGAGACTGGAAAGTTTTGGAGAGAAAATATTTTCTTCCGGCAGTCTGGCATTGCGGTTGGTGAACACCGCATACATTTGATATGGGACACGGTTGCACATGTGCTGCCCCAGGTCTCGGGGGCAACCCTCCGAGACCCTCCCTAGCCATTTCAGATGGGAGAGATGCAACAAAGTTCGCCATTCGATGTTGCTTGGACATGACAGACTCGCTGGATAGAGCAATTTCCCTCGACAGTGGGCATACGTCGCCACGCCTGGCTGAGGACATCTGGTTTTTCGGCGGATGTCCAAGCTAACCTTATGGACATGCATTTTGATGGCTCCTGCCTCTTTGAAGACAAAGTAGATGCTGCCCGCGAAGCGTTTCAAGGACTCGCTGTCTACGGCCAAGTCCTTGGTCTCACCACAACGTCACAGCCTCTATCTGCTTTTCGCTCCCTTCATGGCTACGAAAGGGACTACCAAACTCGCCAACCCTATTCCAGCCAGAGGGCCTGCGAATTAAGCAGCCTCTGCGAGGCTGTGGACACTGTTCACCCCGACCCTGTTGGTTGGGAGGCCAGAAGTCGAGCCAAGCCACGATCCCCTCCTCCACCGTAAAACCTTCCTAGTACAATCCCCCAGGGTTATTCACAACCAGTCAGTGAAAGAATACGCCATCATCTCCACTGTGAGAAGTTGGCCTGGTATATGATGTTCACTATGCTAGTGACCACCTTGCACCAGTCCAAACGACCCTTATGGTGATGGTAACACACTCCTCTGAACTCTTTATGAGATCAGAGGCAAAAGCACATAACAAGTTATACTCAGAAATACTTTAAATAGCACAATTTACAGTTAGGCCCTAGGGGTGCGTAAAACCATATACTAAGTAAGGGGTATAAGAACCACGACTTTGGAAAGGGAAAGGCCTAGGGCCTAGAGGATCGCTGGGGCTGCACTATCTGACCCTTAGGTTAGGAGTAGGAGGCCCACAGGCGGCGCGTGCAGAGTCAGTACTCTCACGTGAGAGTCAATACAAAGTCAATAGGAACGTAAAAAGGTAAGTAATGAAGTATCTGAAAGAAACAGGTTAGTATTAGATTCCTTACCTTAGAATATCCCCAGGCGTCAGTCTGGATCCGGAAACTTTTGCGTAGCAGTACCCCTGCGCGTCGGTAGGCGTCGTCTGCAGGCGTCCCCTGCGGCTCCGCGTCGTCGGCGTCGTGCGCCGTGATGACGTCGCTGGAGTATATAGACGCCGCCTCCGCGCGCTGACGTCAGTTCTTCTTTTTTCCGCGCCAGTTAGCGCAGATCCGAAGAGCAGTACTCCGGTCTTTTGACCAAGTTTTTGTTACATCTAACTCTTTCAGGTGCCGGTAGGATGCCCGGTTTTAAAAGTTGCGACGGGTGCGACCGCATGATGTCGGTCACCGACCACCATCGACTCTGCCTCCGGTGTCTGGGCGCGGACCACGACGTGGAGTCCTGCGTCGACTGCCGGGCCTTGACGAGTAAGGCTAGGCGGGAGCGGTCCCGCAAGCTGCTCGAGCTCCGGGTGTCGGCCCCGCGTCGAGAGCGGTCCCGGTCCGGCCGGAGGTCGAGGGAGCGGTCGAGAGAGCGATCGCGGAGCCGCCATGGGCGCTCCGGGAGTCGTCACCATTCCTCCGGTTCCTCAGGTAAGCGACACAAGAAGTCGGGGCGTCGTCACCGTACCCCCGACTCCCCCCGACGCCCGCGTGATGCGGCCGGGGGTTCGGGTGGCCCCGCGTTGGTCGCCGACGCCGTCCGCCCCATACCCGTCGGTCCCTGGGGAAGGCGCGTCGCGCGAGGAGATTGAGGAGTTCCTCATGGCTATGAGGGCGATGTCTCCTCCGGCGGGGCCTACGGCGCCTGCGGGCCCGTCGGTCCCGTCTGGGGGCCCGAGCGGTTCGGGTGCACCTGCCCCGACGCCGCCGGGTGCTCCGGCCCCGACGCCGCCGGCGGCTCCGGCCCCGGCGCCGCTGGGCCCTTCAGGGTCGTCGCCGGCTGGTCAACCGGCCTCTCCGGCGCCGATTACATCGGGGCAGCCTGTGGTACCGCCTCCGCGCGGCGCCGTGACTCCGCCGTCGGTTCCGGCCGGCGTCGGGGCTCCGGCGCCGGCGCCGCGCGGTGCCACCCCCATTCCCTCTCTGACTCCTGACGCGGAGTCGGACCGGCGTCGTCCGACGCCGAGTCCGGCGCCGTTGGGGCCCCTTGGCTCCGAGGAGCCGGTCTATATCGTTGACTCGAACTATGGCGATGAGGACGATTATGGAGAGGGTTGGGAGGGGTCTGAGGACCCTTTGTCACGAGCATGCCAGTACGATGTGGACTGGGTTGGTGATTTAGGTGATGCCAGTGGTCTGGACGAATCGCCTAACCCTGGGTTTGTCTCGCCTCCCACTGTGGCGTCGGAGGCTGGGGCTGCCTATTCGGTGGTACTGATGAGGGCTGCCAAGGCCTTGAGCCTTGAGCTCCCCGTCGCTAAGGTGAAGCCTAACATCCTCACCGAGGTATTCAAACCGCAGTCATGCCCACAGGAGCCTCTGCTGCCGTTTAATGACGCCTTGACGGATGTCCTTTTGGGCACCTGGTCCAGGCCCGCTTCCGGTCCACCTGTTGACCGAAACGTTGCCAGGCGTCACCGTCCGTGTTCGGACGACCCTGCCTTCCTCTCCACCCATCCCTCCCCTGAGAGTCTGGTGATCCAGGCCTCCACTTCCCAGTCCGCATTCCCGACGGCTCCGCCCGATCGGGAATCTAAGCGATATGACCAGTTTGGCAAAAAGGTCTTCTCGTCTCTGAGTGCAGGACTGCGGTCTTGCAATACCGCATGCCTCTTAGGCCGCTACACCCACTCTTTGTGGGATACGGTCGCGGAGTGTCTGCCGCAATGCCCGCAGGAGGTGCGGGACAAGCTCAACCAGGCCTTGGTTGAAGGCCGGGACGCGGCGAGGTATTCCATACGGTGTGGTCTTGACACGACCGACTCGCTGGGAAGGGCGATGTCCACGACGGTGGCGATTCGTCGCCATGCTTGGCTGAGATCCGCCAACTTCTCGCCGGATGTCCAGAATGCCCTGATGGACATGCCATTCGATGGCAGTCGCCTGTTCGGCGACAAAGCGGACAACGCGCTTGAGCGCTTCAAGGACTCCAGGGTCACGGCCAAGTCTTTGGGTCTCTCGACCCAGCGCCAGCAAACGGGTTCGTTTCGCTCCTTTCGTGGCCACGGAAGGGGCGGTCCCACACGTGCTGCCAGCCACGCACCACAGAACGCTCCTCAGCGCGGTGGCGGCCGTGGATTCCGCCGTGGTGGCGGTCGGGGACAGCGGCGAGGTCAGTCCACACCTCCCCCCGCAGCAGCCTCCAAATCCTCCTAGTCCGAGCTTTCAGGCCCATGTGACGCCAGTGGGTGGCAGGGTTCGCCATCACCACTCCCGCTGGCGCACTATCACATCGGACAGGTGGGTGCTGCAGCTCGTCCGAAGGGGCTACTCCCTCCCCTTCGAGACCTCTCCTCCAGCCATGCCACCGCAGAACCACCGTGTGTCGGGGGACCACTTGACACTTCTGCAGGAGGAAGTTACGGCCCTCTTGGCCAAGGGGGCCATCGAGCGCGTTCCTGGGCCAGAAGTAGGGTGTGGTTGCTACTCCCACTACTTTCTGGTGCCCAAGAAGGACAAAGGGGGCCTACGTCCTATCTTGGACCTACGGAACGTCAACGGCTTCCTCCGGAAGGAGAAGTTCAAGATGTTGACTTTGGCTCAGGTCTTGGCTGCTCTAGACCCGCAAGACTGGATGGTAGCGTTGGACTTGCAGGATGCGTATTTTCACATCCCCGTCCTGCCGGCCCACCGGCGTTACCTGCGGTTCACGGTAGGCCACGAGCACTTTCAGTTTATCGTGCTCCCATTCGGCCTTACCAGCGCCCCACGGGTGTTCACGAAGGTGATGGCGGTGGTCGCAGCTCATCTGCGCCGGTTAGGGGTTTCAGTCTTCCCCTACCTCGACGACTGGTTGTTGAAGGTGGGCTCGCCCCAGACAGTCGTCCACCACCTTCAGATGACGGCAGACCTCCTGCACGAGCTGGGGTTTTCCATCAATGTGCCGAAATCACACCTGTGTCCCTCTCAAAAGCTCCTTTTCATCGGAGCGGTTCTCGACTCGGCGCAGTTTCGGGTTTATCCTCCGGAACGGCGGGTTCGGTCAGGTTGACGCTGCGGCTGCTGGGGCTGATGGCTTCCTGCATCCTTCTGGTGCATCACGCCCGGTGGCTGATGCGGGCTCTGCAGTGGGACCTGAAGTTTCAGTGGGCCCAGCATCAAGGCAACCTATCCGACCATGTCCTGATCTCGGAGGGCACTGCGAGACAGTTGCAGTGGTGGCTTACGGACCGCGATTGGGTCAGAGGCAGATCCCTCTCCCTTCCCCAACCGGAGCACGTAGTTGTGACGGACGCGTCCCTCCAGGGCTGGGGAGGCCACTTGGGAGAGGCGGAGATCAGAGGCATCTGGTCTCCGGCGGAGTCCCGGCTCCATATCAACATGTTGGAGCTGCGGGCGATTCGCCTTGCACTGAAGACATTCCTCCCCTTTGTCAACGGGAGTGTAGTGCAGGTGTTCACGGACAACACCACCGCCATGTGGTACTGCAACAAGCAGGGCGGAGTGGGGTCGTGGACCCTTTGCCAGGAGGCTCTGCGTCTCTGGCAATGGCTGGAACGTCAGGGTGTGACTCTGACGGTTCAACACCTGGCAGGTTCTCTGAACGCCAGGGCGGACGAACTCAGCCGTCGGTGCTCGGTGGATCACGAATGGCGTCTGAACTCGGACGTGGCGAGAGGCCTCTTTCTGCAATGGGGAGAGCCTTGGTTAGATCTATTCGCCACAGAAGAGAACGCGCAATGTCATCAGTTCTGCGCGTTGGAGTTTCCAAGACGGCACTCGCTCGGCGACGCCTTTCGGCGCGAGTGGAGTTGCGGTCTGTTGTACGCCTTTCCGCCTATACCACTTCTGCCCAGAGTGCTGAAGAAGATCAGGCGCGACCGGGCCCAAGTTATCCTTGTGGCTCCGGACTGGGCTCGAAGGTACTGGTATCCCGAGCTACTCAGCATGTCAGTCGGTCCCTCGATCCGCCTGCCACTTCAGGAGGACCTTCTGTCGCAGCAGCAGGGGACGGTCCTCCACCCGAACCTGTCCAGTCTCCACCTCCATGCTTGGAGATTGAGCGGCGACAGTTGAGGCCATTTGACTTGCCTCCTGAAGTCTGTGATGTGATTCTGGCAGCCAGGCGTCCCTCCACAAAGTCGGTATACACCTGCCGGTGGAACAGATTTGTGGCATGGTGCACAGCAAAGGCTGTGGATCCCCTTTCTGCCCCTCTTTCCGAGGTTCTCCTCTTCCTTCTTTCCCTTGCCCAGCAGGGCTCTGCTCTGGGCACTATCTAGGGCTATCTTTCTGCCCTTTCCGCCTTCTTAAGGCTACCTGATCAGCCATCTTTATTCAAGTCCCCTATTGTACTGAGATTCTTGAAAGGCATCACGCACATGTATCCACCTGCTCCGTTCGTGATGCCTCAGTGGGACTTGAACCTGGTTCTGACATTCTTGATGTGTGCTCCCTTTGAGCCGCTTCATTCCTGTCCTCTCCGTCTTCTCACTTTAAAGACGGCCTTCCTGGTTGCCATCACCTCTGCCAGGAGAGTGAGTGAGCTCCAGGCTCTTTCTGTTAAACCTCCTTTCTTGTCCGTTCATCCTGACAAGGTGGTTCTTAGGACTAGACCTTCTTTCCTGCCCAAAGTGGTTTCTGCTTTTCACATTGGGCAGTCCATCACCTTACCCTCCTTCTTCCCGCCTCTGCATCCTTCAAAAGATGAAGAGCGGCTCCATCGTTCGGACCCAAAACGTGCGCTTTCATTTTATATGGATCGCACACGCCAGTTCCGGGTGGATGACCAACTGTTTGTTGGCTACGTGGGTGAGAAGAAGGGAAGGGCGGTACAGAAACGAACCATCTCTCGGTGGGTCGTCCTGTGCATCAAAGCATGCTACTCTTTGGCTCGGAAGGAGCCTCCTGTTGGGCTGAGGGCCCATTCCACTCGGGCCACGGCGGCTACTACTGCCCTGGGCCGGGGAGTCCCTTTGCAGGACATTTGCCAGGCGGCTACGTGGGCCTCGCTTCACACCTTTGCGAGGCATTACTGCCTGGACAGTCAAGTCCGGAGGGATGGCTTCTTTGGCCGTTCGGTCCTCCAGGATTTTCTGGTGTAGGATTGTATTGGTTCGCAGACCCACCACCGGGGTTGGTATTGCTGGGGTATCTATTCTAAGGTAAGGAATCTAATACTAACCTGTTTCTTTCAGATGAACAAGTTACTTACCTTCGGTAACGATATATCTGTAAGAAACAGTAGTTAGTATTAGATTCCTTACCGCCCCGCCCATCCTCCCCGTTCTGCGAACTGATACCTAGGGTTAAGGACATCCCTTTCAGGGCCCTAGTTTCACATGGCACCAGTGTTGGTTCTCACATGGCTCTGCGTGTTCTGGCGCAGAAAAGCTGTGTGCAAAGAACTGACGTCAGCGCGCGGAGGCGGCGTCTATATACTCCAGCGACGTCATCACGGCGCACGACGCCGACGACGCGGAGCCGTAGGGGACGCCTGCAGACGACGCCTACCGACGCGCAGGGGTACTGCTACGCAAAAGTTTCCGGATCCAGACTGACGCCTGGGGATATTCTAAGGTAAGGAATCTAATACTAACTACTGTTTCTTACAGATATATCGTTACCGAAGGTAAGTAACTTGTTCTTTAGGACACTTCCGGTCTAACTAGGATTACACAACTAGCAAAACAGGACACTAGGATAGTCAATCCCTACAGGAGCACCGAAGTACTCGCATTACCTCACCCACGGGCTGCGGGTGCATAGGTGTCAGTGTGTTGGGTTTTCTCGTCGTTTCCTACGGAGCCTTGGAAGAAGATGCTGCAGGCGACCAGGAGGAAGATGTCCGGGTGGATCCAAGGGTGGATCGGAGTTGAAGAAGACCTGAAAGCAGAGGGGACAGAGTCTAGGTCACTAGCCGGTGACCGGGTGGAACCAGGAAGGAACCGGATGTCGTCGAGGAGCAATCAGGTGCTGTTGTGAAGCTTGTCGTTGCAGCCACACGGACCAGGAGGCGTCGAGGACGACCAGGTGCTGGAGAGGAACTGTCCCACGAAGGTTCTCGCAGATGGGGGGGTCGGCTTCAAGATCGGAGCCAACAAGCCTAAGCAAAGGCAACCCACGCAGGATACACAAAAGGCTTCTGGTGCAGACCAGGAGGGTCTGAGGTACTTCACCTTTGCAGGGAAGCAAGGGCCAGTCTGGAGCAACCAGACCAGCGATGGATTTTCTCAAGGATCGTCGTCAGAGGGCTACTAGCCAATGGGCCAGCAACCGGACAACGCGTCGAGCAGAACACAAGCAGAAGGGCCCCACGCAGATCTCGTGGAGTGTGGAGGGCTGGTCTTCGGTGCAGGTCGAGCTCGGTGTCTGGGTGTCTCAGTCCCCAGGGCACAGCTTCGAGGATGCCTCAGGAGCTGCGCTGTTAGCAAGTTGAAGACTTTCCAAGTTGCCTGCTTCCACAAATTCCGACGCCTTCCACGGAGCTCAGCTGTGCTGGAGTCGTGCAGTGGGGTCAGAGGAGTCCGGGAGTCGAGGTCTTGTCCGGCTCTGTGCTCGGGTTCCGGCGGGAACGGGGACAAAGCAAGCCGTTGAGTTGCTGGATGGTGCCTGGTTGCCCAGGGTGGTCACTCCTTGGCCACAAGGGAGATTCTTCAGTCTTCAGCTTCAGTTGAATATCGAAGGGTCCAGAGTTTCGTCTTCAGTTCGATTCCAGGATTAATCTAAAGTCTTCTGGGTCAGCTCCTACCTTTATAGGGGCCTGTTTTACTCACTAGGTCCCTCCTATGGGTGGGACCAGGAAGGGGGGTGGTTACACCCACTTTCCTTTGTCCAGCACCGGTTTGAACTGGCCTATGCATGGGACACCTTGTGTGCCCCAGGCAGTGTCTCAATCTATTCAGCCCTCCCTATCCCAATACACAAAGTCCTGTCTGGGGTGGTGCTCGCACCTCTCCAGGCAGGAAACCTATTGTCCAAGCCTCCCTGACTGGAAGGACTCCCAGCAGCAGGAGGTCAGACTTGTCTGTGGCAGCAGCATCCATTTTGTGATGCTGGGGCTCTGGTTAACTTTAACCGGGATAGTCAGCAACAACATGTCTTCTCCCTGTAGAAGGGTGGAATGCTACCCCCAGCATTGGCGAGGGGGTAGTAGTCCAAAGCATATGACACCTTACACGACATGTTTAGATAAAGCCAAACCAAAGTTAGCATTCAACCGCGAGGATTATAATGCACTTGAGTATATGATATGGCCATATCATAGAACAGCTATAAGGACATGTTCAGAAAGCTGCAGACAGGCTCAGCTCATGCTAGAGCACCATCTCACACATAACCAAGCACTCTGCCTCCAGGATTGTTAAGGCCTGCCATAGGAGTGACTTATAGGTTACTATGTGTCTATATATAGGGTAGGTATAGGGGTACTATACCTAAGCAAGGGGTGAGTACACAACCTTGCCCCAGCTGAGTGATCAGCCAGTTGTGTCAATTTAGGTGGCCAGCCAGGGGTGGCATAATACATGCTGCAGCCCCTGGTAGGCCTTTGATGCACCTATGCCCTGGGTACCTATAGTACACAGTACAGGGGCTCACAAGGCGACCCAATTCTCAATTGGAGATGTACCTAAGGTACATGGAGTCCATTTTACAGAGAGAGCAGATAGCCTGGGACCCTGATTGCAGGATCCCAGGCCAACTAAGTCGAAAACCAGCTAAACACAAGGCAAAAAATCTGGGGTAACCATAGTCAGGTATCCACCTTCCTACATCCACCACTGGCGAAACATCAGCTCGGACAGGTGGTTGTTTCAAATAGTACGAAGGGGCTACTCCCTCTCTTTCGAGACTACCCCTTCATCTATGCCTCCAGTGTACGATCAGCTGACGGAGGATTACCTTGCTCTACTCTGCGAGGAAGTCAAGACTCTCTTTGCCAAGGGAGCTATAGAGAGGGTTCCCTAGCTAAAAGTATGCTGTGGTTATTCCTGCTATTTTCTGGCCCCAAAGAACTACAGAGGCCTTCATCCTATCTTCGACCTCAGAGCCCTCACCTACTTCCTCAAAAAGGAGGAGTTCAAGATGCTCACCCTAGCTCAGGTCCTGTCTGCCCTGGACCTGGGAGACTGGATGATAGCGCTGGACTATGCCTATTTTCATATCTCCGTCCTTCCTGCCCATCATCGCTACCTGCAGTTTACAGTGGGCCATGAGCACTTTTGGTTTGCTGTGCTCCCCTTCGGCCTCACCAGTGCCCCTCGAGTTTTCACTAAGGTGATGGCTGTGGTCGAAGCCCATCTGCGCAGATCAGGGATTCCAGTCTTCCCCTATCTCGACGACTGGTTGTTAAAGGCGTGCTCGTCCCAAGCAGTCGTCTCCCGCCTCCAGACTGCGGCCAACTTCCTGCATTCGCTGGGGTTCACTATCAAAGTGCCGAGTCACACCTGACTCCCTCTCAGACGCTTCTATTTATTGGAGCGGTTCTGGACACAGTGTTGCTCCAGGCTTATCCCTGTAAACAGCGAGTCGAGGATATCCAGCCTATGGTACCGATATTGCAGCCTCTATCCTGGGTTTGGGTAAGATTGACTTTGAGTCTGCTGGGCTTCATGGCCTCCTGCATCCTGCTTTTGACACATGCCCGTTGGTATAGGCGGGCTCTACAGTGGGACCTGAAGTTCCAGTGAGCGCTGCATGAAGGAAATCTCTCTGACATGGTCCAGATCTTGGAAGGCAGTGAAAAAGATCTGCAGTGGTGGCTAACAGACCGCGATTGGGTCAGCTGCAGACTTCCCCCTCTTCCCCAACCAAATCTGACGGTAGTGACTGATGCGTCACTCCTGGGATGGGCGGTGATCTGGGAGAGGTGGAGATTAGAGGACTCTGGCCTCTCTTGTAAACCGGCTTCTATATCAACCTGTTGGAGCTCTGTGCGATGCGATTGGCATTGAACGCCTTTCTATCCTTTATCAATGGAAGGCAAGGGGTGGTGTTCACTGACAACAACACTGTCATGTGGTACTGCAACAAACAAGGCACGGTGGGGGTGTGGACCCTCTATCAGAAGGCCCTGCACCTCTGGACATGGATGGAACTACAGGGATTTCCCCTAGTGGTTCAGCACCTGGTGGGCTCTTTGAACTCCAGAGTGGACGGACTAGGCCAACAATGCCTAGTGGATCAAGAATGCCATCTCCAAAGGAGGTGGTGCAAGGTTTCTTTCAGCAGTGGCGAGAGCCTTGGTTAGATCTGTTTGCCACCGCCGTGATTGCGCAATTCTGTGCAATGTCATCTGTTGTGCGTGCTGGAGTTTCCAAGGCAGCTATCGCTCAGAGACGCTTTTTGTTTTGAGTGAAGTTTCAGCCTCCTGTAAGGCTTTCAGCCAATACCACTCCTGCCAAGAGTTCTCAAGATGATCTGCATGCTTTCTCCTAAACCCTTTTTGATGCTACAGTGAGACCGTAATTTGGTCCTTACTTTCCTTATGTGTACTCATTTTGAGTCACTGCTGAGCATTCCTTTATGTCTCCTGACCCTGTCTTTCTCATCGCAATAAATTTAGCTTGTCATCTGAGTGAGCTTTATCACTCCAGCCGCCCTAAACCACAATATTCCCAGGCAAACTGGTGCTGAGGACTAGAGTAGACTTGAAAGTTGTGACTCCCAGTCATGTCAGGCAGCCCATTACTCTTCTGATGTTCTTTGCCCTGCTTCACCCTTCATCAGAGGCGGAGACTTCATCTTATGGACCCCAAAAGAGAGCTCAGTTTTAACAATGATTGTACCAAAGACCATCAGGTGAACAGTCAGCTTTGTGGAGTTTACGGGGACAAGAACAGAATAGTGGTACAAAAACTGACTTTGTCCAGCCAAATAGTCTTTTGTATAAAATCTGCTGTGCAATGGCCATAAAGCAGCCCCCATAAGGGTGCGAATGCCCATTCCATCGGGCCAAAGGCTGCTACCAGTGTGCTATGCCAGTTCTGCAGATATGTTAGGCTTCAACATGGGTATCAGTGCACACATTCTCAACGCACTACTGCCTTGGAAAACAGGTCTATTGGATGGATGGGTTTTTATATAGCGCAATATCACCGCCAGGTCTCAAAGCGCTTTGCATTGGGAACCCGTCCTGGTTTTTCCCTGTGAGATAGCCCCCTACTGGGTATCCCCAAGGTGAAAGCCAGGCATCCCGCCACGGGGGGCCGTAGTGGAGATTAAGCAAGCTATTGCCCAGAGTTGCAGAGTGTGAACCTGTGATTCGAGTAGGCACCGAAGCGAGAATTATCGAGTCCGTGGACATTTTGGGTTCAAGACCCTGCCACGTCGGGAATTGAACCCTGGTCCCAGGTCTGATCTCACCGTCCGGGTCTGCCTCCTCTAACCAGTGAGCCACACTTCTCCACTATTGGGAAGGGTATTTTGGCCGTTCGGTCTTGCAAGATATTTTGGTCTGAGCCATCACACAGACCCACCATGCTTGGAGATACTGCTTTAGTATCTCTTCTAAAAGTGAGGAATCTGCAGACAAAAGTGTCCTTCAGATGAAGAAGTTACTTATGCTCTTTGTGATGGATAATCTGTATAACCGCATATTCATCATCCACCTGCCAGTTCTGTGGAATGGACTATTTTCCATCTAATTAAGTCCCAAATTCTGGACCTGCACACTGGCATGAACAATTCGTTTTTGGACACTGCACGCAAGGGTGCGGAAAATGTCTACAAACAAAATCCACATCAGCACTCTCAGGGGGCACCTAAATGTGGCTCCAGCCGTCATATCCAGGACAGAGTGGAGTCTATACTAGTGGTTAGAGATAAATATATATACAAATTGCAAATTCGCTCAGGATTACATTTTAACAGCGATTAGACTTGGACAATTATATATTACATATTTACAGAGCAGGAAATTCTTGCTATCGTTCAGCCAGGTGTTCAGGTGGTGTTGCACTGAAGGGTGTTAGTCTTGGGTCTGGAGAGATCCCCAAGTTGGAGATGTCCATAGGGGTAGAAGCCTTAAGGTCATGGCAGTCCTTGAGAGAACCTGAATGGGTTAATCACTGAAACTAAATTTTGTTCACACAAAAAAAAAAAATACTCCATGGTTTACCCACGAACTTAGAATTTCGATTCTTGAGTGGCACTGGTGTGAGGATCATAAGAGATGTAAAACAAATATATGCTGTAGAAGAATACTATTGAACATTAATAGAAACAAAACGAGCATTTCTTTCATCACAGCTATCTATGGCTATCTAATTTAGCTAAGGAACTATTTCATAAGGAAAGAAATACTGTCTCCACTCTATGCTCCAGTTTCTTTATCCCCTTCCCAGAATCTCTGCAAATCTAACTGTTTCCATGAGAATATCAAAACCATTAGGAAACTGATTGAATCCAAAGCAATTTCCATACCTGATGCGCTACAAATATTGAGTCTTTTACAACTCGACATGCCACTCTGGATGAGTTGCAACTGATCACAGAAGATTAGACTAATTAGGGAACGAAACATTGACTAATTGTCTAATTGCCACTTTGGACTGCTTTTCCCATGGCGTGTGCACTTTCAGATAAGCAATGAGTAATACAATCATCCAAAAGTATGAATTATGCACATCACAGCCAATTGTTTCTTACTTTAATTTGAGTTATTTTCTTTATCTTACATGACTCTGTTCCCAACTTATGTACTGGGTTGACGTACATTATTCTTTGGAGCATCTTTCATATGTTTTTTTGGTATCTGTAAATATTGATATTCAAAGCACATGTGATAGTCTTGCTTCACATATTACACTCTGGACTTTGTGGTTTTCAGTCTACTGAAATAATTTCTGGGAGAGGATTGAATCAGACTCTCCATAATCTTGTATTATATACATTTTAGAAATAGTCTGTAAACACCATTAATTCTGTGCTGATCTTCGTATCAAAGATCTTCGTTATACATGGTCGGCCCAAAGGTTTTGATGAGTAAGAAATGTTGGTAAATGTGTGTGATATAAGTAACAAATTATAAGTACAAACTTGGTGTCAAACAAAGATGAGCGCTGACTTCTGCATATTTTTATTGTCATTTCCCCAGTAAGGCAAAGCCTTCCTGAACAGCTGCAGGCTCCCATGTTACTGTAGATTCTCTCTCCACTCACCAATAGGAAACAATACATCTTCCTCTCTCTAGAAGTTCTTCCTTTTCTAGACTGTCGGATCCATGTCATTCTAACAAGGGAGGCACACTCTTCATATTCTTGACCTTTTCCCATTGTAGGTGTGCGCTATCGCACAGAGACAACAGCATGAGAGAGGGGGCATTATTTATTTCACCTCCCAAGTGAAATGATCCAGTGCAGTTCAACATTTTTGAGTTAGATTGAAGTCAGCCTAATGTATTCTTTATAACTACTAGGTATAGATTACCTGAATATTTGCTTTTGTTTATAGACAGGTCTTATTAGTGGCTACACAATAGCTCCTATTATTTTTGTCAATAAGAATCTAAAGTCTATCATTCACATAAGCCTGGATTCATTAATGTGGTCCTGGCTGTAAGACAACTATCCACATTCATAGACCTGTCTCAACCGCTTTATTCAGCCAAATTGCCGGCTCTTCGTATAGTCGTTGTCTTCTTATTATGTCAAGCCTGTCACACTGCAGGGCTGTGTGGCTGCAATAAAAACTATTGCGGGCTTACCATGAGCGTACAGGGACTTACACTCTGCCTGCCGTTTACATTGGCTGGCGCTTTTGTCATTCTCATTTGCTTACTTCTTATTCAGTACGTTTCTTGTCTCAGCTTGTCCCTCCCCTAGAACATAGTCTATTTACCATCTCTCTGATTGGCTGGAACTATTGTTTCTTGTTGGCTTAGCACTGTATGAGAGTGAATGTGTTTTCCAGCTCTCTCCCTCTCTCCCTCTTTTGCTTCTGTTCCCCAAATACCTGCTTCCATGCTGCTGTCTCCCTTGTGTGCTTCTTCGGCTAGCCAAACTCCCCCGTGCTTCGTGTTGATTGTGTTATTCTTGCCCTGCCCTCCGTGTTGCTTTTCCCTTGTGCTGCTTTTTTCGTACCCCACTCCATGTTGCTTCCCATCCCCGGTTACTCTACATTGCTCCCCAATCCCCAACAGCTCAGACTTTTTTAAAAATAACTGTTTGTTCTGGCTTGCCAGGCAGCAGATTGCTACTGGTTCCCCAACAGATTTGCAGAAAGTACCAATATGTGAGATATGTCTAGAGAAAAGAGTTTTCAAGATATTTTTCTACTTGGGCACAAGATTCTTTGAAATGCAGACCTAGATGAGTATATCCTGGATTTGGGATATTATGAAGGCTTTAATGAGTTTGTGTGTAATGAAAGTATTAAAGACAGTGTAAAAAGGGAGATGAGAAATCCTATGGGTTAAGGGCTGTTTAATCCCTCAGAAATTAGACATCCATGCATTTCTGTATGGTGTCCTATGGACCATGTGGTGAAGTACAGTAAGTACTGGATCAGAAGACCTTTAGAAAGGGAGGGGACAAACATCTTGCGAGCAAAATGTTCTCACCCAGTAATTGATGATAATGAGACTGACTCCTAACTTGGATCCACATTTGATAACTTATTTGTTCAAGTTGGGCAGAGATCACAGAAAGGTCGTTGAAGTGGTGTGAAGATAAATTGTTTGATGTTTTAGGGCCTCTAGCAACAGTTTTTGATATGATAGAGGAGTCTTAAGTTAAGGGCAGTGATTTGGGTGTAAAGATGTTAAGAGGATGGAGTCAGAGCAATATATTTTATGGGGAATGCCAATGCAGGCCTCACAAAAGAAAGTCAAACTAGAAGGCTAAAGGTCTTCTTTTGTGTGAGGGTTTTGTAAAGTCCCTTGGGAAATATGTGCAAACATTTACAGCCTTGGATATGGCCCACACTTACATGGGGTAGGAATTTGGAAGATATATTTTATATGGCAGGGCTGGAAGGAGAGGGCAACCCAGAGGTGTTTCAGGAGGTTTGGAGATAACTGGGCCTATTGGAAGTGTACCTTTTGCATCACGCTTAGCGCATCAACTGGAATTGGAGAATGGACTCGGGTGCAGTGGCGATGGATATATTCAGTCTAATTTGCAGGATATGAAAGCTTATGCTTTTCCTCATTTCTCGGTGATTCAGAGAGTTTTGTTGCAGGTGGGGAGGCAGGGATGTTAGTTGTCACCATTTTGGGTAAATCTGGCGTGGTGTCCATCGGTAATGGAAATGGTGATGGAGGAGCCATTGCTGATTCGACCTTGCAAAAGGCTTTTAGTAGGTGTAGAAGGAGGGGTACATCCTCGAGTAGAATCAGGAGTGCTCACCCTTTTAGTTTGGAAAGTATCAGGAAGATTCACTGAACTTTCTGGAGAGGTTTCAGAATTACTCAATGAGTTTTGGGCACCTGGAACAAGAAAGAGATATAGGCGTGCATGGAATGTCTGGCTTTGTTGGTGAATGGCAAGAAATGTGGATCCTGTGGAGGCAGATCAAGTTATGATAGCTAATTTTTGGGAGGAATTATTTGGAAAAGGGCATAATTGTAGAACAGTAAATTGTTATAGATTAGCTATAGTGGCTGAACAGTCTCTTTTAGATGGCATGTCTGTGGGAAGAATTCCTTTGATTTGTAAAGGACTGAAAGGAATGAGAATTTAAAGGCGTCCTGGAGCTAAATATGAGATTCTATGGGTTGTTGGCTTGGCTTTTAGTTTGTTTGCAAAGTTGCAAGGAACCTACTTTTGAATTTTAGGGAATTGTTGTGGAAGTGAGCAACTTTATTGTGTTTGGTCTCTTTTTAGAGCGTTTCAGATCTGAGTGTTGGAAATAAGCAATAGGTTTTTTCAGCTCCCTGTGTTTTTTTATTTTATTTGGGAAAAGGACTAAAACTATGTTAATCAGTTTTTTTATCCTAGTTTTGATGAACATCCAAAAGCTTGTGTTTGTGAGGTGTATCAAGGCACGCGAGGCTAGGGTCAGTGAGCGCAGGAGAGCAGGAGTTGACCAGTTGTTGATTTCCTTTGTGAAACCGTATGGTGTGGTTTCTTCTGCAACTATTGGTAGATGGAATATGATGAGACAGCTAGGTGTGAATCTTAATATGTTTACAGCGCTCTCTATAAGGGGAGCTGTGGCAATAAAAACGTTTTTAATGCAAGAGAAAGACTGGAAGACATGAAGGTGGTAGACTAGTCTAATGATGTGGTCTTTTGGAATGTCTATTTTAAGGCAATTGAGCATGTTGCAAGCTTGTCTTTAAAAGGCTTTTAACATGCATAATGTTAGCCTCTTGCCTTGCTATAAGGTTTGCTGATTCTGATGGGTTTCATGGTATAGTGAATCGTGGTTTTATTAAAGACAAGAAGGCTAGCATTATCCCTGCCATCCCGTAGAAGTGAGGTCTGTTTAAGTTAGTGGAGTAATGAAATAGAGATTTTTTAAATGTGCATTACTGTTTCAACTTGCACTTGGACGATCCCTGTGACACATCAGCCACTAGTTTTCGATCCAACCTTCATGCTATTGACCTGCGCCAAAAGGGTTTTCTTGCAACACATACCAAGGGGCACCTTTTGGATCACATCTATAGTAAATTGGACAGTCTAACGGTTGAGACCCCTATCCCATTACCCTGGACAGATCATTTTTTAATTCCTTTTACATGGTCCATTAATCTCCCCTTTATTCCTCAAAGCCTTAATAAGCACTGGGGAAGGAAATGGTCCTCGCTTTCACTCCCTGACTGGGAACGGGCGCTCACCGAACACCCTCCCCAGAGGGCGAGGGATCCTAATACTGCTACACTTAACTTTGATAACTGGATCTCTAGCTCCTTGGATCAAGTTCTCCCCAGGAACCCTTTAAAATCAATAATACGACCCAAAGTTGCCCCATGGTACACGCCTGCCCTTAGAACAATGAAGCAGGCCTGTCGTAAATTGGAGAAAGCCTGGAGGCAGCACCACCTACAACAGAGGAAGGCTGAGTACAGAGCTGCTATAAAGCGCTATAAAAAGGAAATAATATCTGCACAATCTCATTTTTACGATTCGAAAATTAAGTTGGCTGCTAATGCCCCGAAGGAAATTTTTAAAATAGTTAAATCTTTAATTTCTCCCCCCCATGAGCGGCCATCATTAGACGGCGCACAATCTCGCTGTAACGATCTGGCCACTTTTTTCTCCCAGAAAATCCAGACCATTTATTCCTCATTTACCACTGGCAGTGTCGATTCCACTCCTATAGCCTCCAACCATTCTGTTCCCTATGTGCTCGACAAGTTTCCACTCCTCGACCTTACCACATTAGATAGGCTGATTCGTAAAACCACCTCGGGATCGCCCAATGACCAAGCACCCCCTCAGACCCTCATTAAGGCCATTGACGTAATTTGTCCGGTTGTCCTGGATGTCCTTAACGCCTCCATCACTTCTAAATCCGTTCCATCTCTATGGAAATGTGCGATGGTGAAGGCGTTACTGAAAAAGCCTACACTGGACCAGAACAACTTGGCCAATTATCGTCCTATTTCATTGCTGCCGTGGTTGAGTAAACTGCTTGAGAGGCACGTAAACACCATCTTAGTGGACTATCTAGAGTCCAATAGTCTGCTCCGGGCTTCTCAGACGGGGTTCCGCCCTCAGCACGGAACTGAAACTGCTCTTCTGGCAGTGACAGAGGAAGCCAGAGCGGTGCTTGACCGTGGAGGAAAGGCCGCCATCATATTACTTGATCTCAGTGCCGCGTTCGACACGGTCAACCATGCCACAATATTACAACGATTAAGTGGTTTGGGCGTGTCGGGCGCGGCCCTGGAATGGCTAGCCTCCTTCCTCGATGAACGATTCTTTCAGGTCTTTGAGGGCGAGTCAGTTTCCCCCAAGCATCCACTCAGCTGTGGGGTGCCCCAGGGCTCCTCCCTGAGCCCCACTCTTTTTAATGCCTATATGGAACCTCTAGAAGGGATAGTCCAGCCCTTTGGTGTGCGTATTGTCACCTACGCCGACGATACCCAATTGGTGGTCTCCCTTGACCACTCTGAGGGATCGTCTTCCACCTTAGGCCCCTGTCTAGAGGCGGTGGCTAGTTGGATGCAATCTTCCTATCTTAAGCTTAACGGAGAGAAAACTGACATCATGCTGTTGGGCAATCTTTCTCCGTCCTCCTTAGTTTCCATCTGGCCCCCCTGTCTTGGCACGCCTCCTCCTCCCAAATCCCAAATAAAGAGCTTGGGAATTTGGTTGGATAAAGCGCTTGACTTTTCAGTCCAGGCCACTAAAACTGCCTCTACTTGCATCGGGTTGATGAAGATGCTTCGCAAAGTGCTCCCTTTGCTCCCATTCCAGGCTAGGAGGATCTTGGTTCAGGCCCTGATCCTCTCTCGCCTGGATTATGGGAATGCCCTTTATGTAGGAGCCCCGGCAGCAGTGACTCACAGGCTCCAAGTCACACAAAACTGTGCTGCTCGGCTACTGTATAATATTCCCCGGTGGCAGTCAGCCAAGAAAGCCTTGAGAGAACTTCATTGGCTCCCAGTAGCGGCGAGAGTGCAGTTTAAGGCTATGTGCGTTGTGTTCAAGTCTTTTCACCGCACCGGCCCGGCAATTCTACACCCCATAGCTATGCCTTACATCCCGGCCAGAGCTCTGCGCTCTAGTTCGTTACTTTTAGCGACTACTACCAAAGTCTCCAAAGCCCGCTGGGGTGGTCCCTCTTTTTCCCATACTGCGGCTAAACTGTGGAACTCCCTTCGAGAGAGCAATGATCGTATGTCTTTTCGAAAGGCTTTAAAGACTCACTTGTTCGCAAAAGCGTGTTAATCTACCCTTAGCCCGCTACTAGCAATTAGTCAAAGCGCTGCGAGACCTTCGGGTAGTTACGCGCTATACAAGTGCAATTTTTCATTTCATTTCAAGGAAATGAAGGTTTGTGGAATGTTGCTTCGGAAAGGAGTTTTTAAAAATTGTTTGGATTTTTTCCATTGAACCATTAAAGATCAGGAGATAAAGGACTTCAGGACAAGGTGTGCAAGGGTTCCTTCCTGTTGAGTGTGGAATTCAAGAGCCTTATATGGAGTGTTAAAGTTCTCTTAGATTACGAGTTCATGTTCTGTTCTTACTTGAATCTTTTAAGATTGCTGCTCAGAAGTGGTGAATAAAAGGTGTATGCTCTATGAAACCTTTAAGAATCAACATGCTCTTCTTCAAAGTATTTAGCAGAGGCATGTTGTGGTTAATGGCTCGGTGCCAAGTGAAGGATACGCCAAACACAGTGGATGCACTAAAATAATTTGTAATCTTGGAACAGAGAGGAGCAGTATGACTCTTAATGTATTTGTTTTCTAGTGTTTACATTTCACGCCTCATGTAAGTTCACAATGTTCTAGATGTTCCGAAAACTGGCATTGGTTATTATCTGGCTGCGTCTGCGTGACTGTTGACGTCACAGCGTCGCCAGGCGGCACCTAGACTTGAGCGGTCTGCTCTGGGCGCTCTCCTAATCTTGAGCTTTCATCTTCATGTCTCGCGTGGGATTAATTTGAACAGTGCAAAAGCAGTGATATCTACATGTTTTTGTCGCCTTTGTATTTATCACTTTCAGGCCTCAGCTCATGTTCCTGCCCGACTGGCTCGAGTTTCAGACTCGCTCAACTTTCTGTTGTCTACCCATGGCTGGCTCCATTCCTGGGATGAAGGTTAAACTCTAAGCGAAATTCACACACAAAGGTCATTCCTTTTCATTTGACGCTTTTTCCTCACTTGACATTTGGAAGATTGGGAGGAAGAAACACGATCCATTTTACGGGAAAGAATCCCATTGTCGTAGAATGTTACTATTATTTGGTCAGAGTAAAAATAAATCCATTATAGTCTGCGCGAGGTAGCACAAATCACACGGGGAGTGTGTTCGCAGTTGAAAGTCACCATCTCAGCCAAGGAAAAATACATTTATTTTTAGAACTGCCTTTCCTATCCAATCTAAGCTGTTTGAAGAACCAAAAGAAATACGAAATTGCAATGGAAGCAACCATATTAAGAGTGGGATTCTGGGCACAGACAGCCCTGATTTATGGAAGCCTATACTGGACGTAAACCACTGCTGGCAAAGGCATAAGAGAGCATCGACAGGGCATGTTTTTATTCTGTTTCTGAGGCTTAGTGGGTGTAGCAGTTTATGATTGTATTGAGACTGTGAGGAGCAGAACAAAAAACAGCATGGTATGATTTGAAAGGAAACGTGTTGTGAAGTTTGTTATCCCTTTGGCACAGTTCAGGGCTAATATCAACCCTTGAGCGAGAGCGGTGATCAACACCCTTCTTTCGGAGAATGTATACATTAGCTTGCACATCCCCAGGCCTGTTTACCTTCAGAACTTTCTCACCTTCATAACATGTCATTTAAAGTTCCTGTGCCTCACCACACCCATGAAGTCCTTCTACTTGATTCAGCCCCCACTCCTCCACACTGAAAGACGCAAATGTACAAATGCTATGCGTGGCAAACCTTGTGTTTTAATGGAACCGTCTTGTGTCACCTTTGTTTCAATGTTTAGTATATTCCTACAAGCCATAGAATATTGAATATGGAATGCTGTGATGATTTCAGTCAGTTAAAACTTGGGGCTTCTATCATCTCTGTGTAAGTTATTGTATTACACCTATCTGAGGAGCAGTTGACTCTTGTACATTAATATAGACTTAGGAGAATTATTCAAGATTGTGTGCATCAAGTGGGGGGTTTAAACGTTTTGTAATTAACAGTTTTATTCGACATATTTACAATTGCATCACATTTTGTAATCTGCAATTTTATCAACAGTGAGAATAATTCATTTGCTTGGCGTTCCACTGTGAGGAAATGGGGTGTATTATATATTGTGGTAGTGCAACCTCACTGTGTAATACACTTGCCAACCCCTTTACATCCCTGGGGTTTCGTACGACAAACCCTCAGCTCAGTCCCGGGTAGCTGTGGCTCTGAGCAGGCTTACACAGAGCAACAAGTGTTACGCATCTAAACAGCACCAAAGTAATTGAACAATGAATTGACACTACACTCGAGAAATCCCACTCCAATTTACAAAAAATCGTTCGTATTTTTATAAGGATTTAGACACTGGAACGAAAAAGATCTACTGAAGGGTTCTGAAGATATAGGTTTGACAAACAAATAATAATCTGCGCAATGTTACTCAACTGCGACCAAGCCTTGGCAAAGTCAACAAATTGGACACTCGGAGCTTTTTTGAAAGAAAACTTCGGTAAGTGTCAATGCGGTCGGTTAGAAGTATTAGGCCCAGGCAGGGAACTAGTTCCGGGGCTAGGAAGGTCCTCAAGAACAGTTTCCTTCAAAGGAGAAGCAGTCCTTCAACAGTTCCAAGAAACTCATACGCATTGCAATTGGTTCCTACGGGGTGCTCCTGATGCAAGGGATAAAGGATGCTGAAGATGCTTTAAGGATGCTGTGATGCGACGTGGTCAACGGGGCTCTAGCTACAGGGCTTCCTCAGTCCAGAAAGATGGTGAGGGGGGTCCTGGTTGCAGGGTCGACGTCCCACGATATCCTCTTCGGTCTGGCCAAAGTCCAGTCACCACTGGGCTACCAGTCACAGGCTAATTCTTCCTGAGTCTAAATCTGGCCTTCTGAGGGTACTTTGACAGTACTACACCGGGCTCAGTGAACTCGGGTGCAACTCTAAGTATTGGGTGTTGGGCCTCTGTGCTACACGGCGGCGTGGTAGTGGCTTGAAGACTTTGGGCTACCAACTTGCCACAGCAGACTTCTTCAGCGGTTGTGTCTATGTGCTGCAAACAGGAAGCCTTACAGCTGGCATTTGAGATCTTCTGGCTTGACATGGCTCTGGAGATTACTTCTCCTTGAGCAGGACATGGCAGGCACAGTCCCTTTCTTCACTAGTCACTAAGTGGAGCAGGTGCAGTTCTCCTTGATGCAGCCTCTCTTTGCTGCTCCCTCGGTGCATCAGGGCAACCCTTCTTCGGTCCGTCAAGGGTGCCCCTCTTATGTTCAGAAAATGCCCTCAGGGTAGGGTTCGGTTGGTAGCCAATGGGCTACCAGGTTCCCTCCCCCAATGTGACCACTTCCTGTGGAATAGGACATCTGGCTATCCCAGGATGCACCAGTCTGTCCACTTCCAAAATGGCGAGACCTCTCCTGGTGTACAGACCTCCCTAACCCACTCCCCGGGGTGCGGCTACCTCATGGCTACACACCTTTGGAGAAACCAGTTTGCAACTGGTTTCCTCTCTGCTCCCTGTGTCAGCCTGTCCACCTTAACATTGGTGCAGCTCTCTCTTCTGGTGTCCCACATCTGATTTTCAAAGGCAACTTCACCTTTGAAGCAAGGCTTTTTTGGGCTAACACCTAAGTGGCTTCGTGCAGGAGGGAGATGACACCTCCCTGACCTGCAATCCCTCATTTTTCTCCTTACTGAGAGTCGTTGGCATGTCTCTCCAGGAGGGCAGAAAGTTATCTCGTGGAGCGGGCTTCATGTGTGGTCGGGAAGCCACAGGAGTTTTAAAGGCGAAAAAGTGGCAGCTTTGCTAAAGCTACACACTAAAACAATTTACATTACTTTTGACTTGAGATAAGTCAGGCTTAATGTAACGAGTTGTTTGATATCTTGGACTGCCCACTTTGATCGCACCGTTCTGGAGTTAGCACAGTTATGGGGTTTAGCGTGTAACCCTGTACTCACCAATTGGGCAGCCAAGTCTTTCCACAGTAAAAACAGTTGTTTTGCATGTTTTACTGTCAGGACATGTAAAGTACATGTCTTGCCTGTGTCGTATGTTGCACACTGTCTTCAGGGCTTGGCAGGCCTGCCAGAGGGGTGACTTACATACATGTCCAGGGGATGTGGTGGCCTGGCAATGGCTGTCAATGGCAGAGTCTGGCTAGAATTGCATGACTGCTCACCCAGTCTGCAGTGGAGGACTTGTTTTACTTGGGATCCTCCAGGGTGGCACAATCAGTGCTACAAGCCCTGGGGTATCCGTCTAACTTACATGCCCTGGGTACCAGGGTATCATTTACTAGGAACTTACAGGTAAGTTTGCAATTCCAAATTAGGTATAGCCAATTCAACATACACTTTTAGGATCAGGGCACAAGCATTGAGGTCTGGGTAGCAGGCCTTAGTGCACTCTCAAAGTCGAAAAATCAGCAGCATCAGTCGAAAAACTTGGAGTCGACTACACAAAAAGAGGTTTTTGCTTACATGTGTGAATTATAGTACGGTGTCATAGCTGGGATTAGAAAACTAGTCCATAAGGTCAGACAAGTAAGATGGTAGTCGGTGGTGTCAAAGCATCATCTGCATTAACCCGTCTCTATTGCGCATAGATCCTGTAGAGAGGGAGGCGAAGACAGGTGAGGTGTTGTTTTAAAGATTTAAAGAATCCACCGTTTAGACCCATCGTGTCTACTCGTGACAGCATACATGAACCGATAGGTCAATTCATTGATAAATATCTGCAACCCACAGTAAAAAAGATGAATTCTTATGTTAAGGACACAACTGATTTTTGTGCAAACTACAGCAAGTCACTTTAAGGGAACAGGAAACCCTACTGCTATGCACAGCAGATATCAAATCTTTGTACACTTCCATCCCACACTCAATGGGTTTCGAAGCGTTGGAATATGGTCTAACAAGATCAGAATTGGAAACACCCATGCAGATTTTCATTAAGGAATTAATCCATTTCACCTTGTACCAGAGTTATTTCCAATGGCAGGAAGAATAGTATCTTCAGCTCACTGGTACATCCATGGGCAATTGCGCAGCGCCGGTATACGCTAACCTTGTGATGCAACGTTTTGAAGAAGAACACATACTTTCCAACCCACACTGGAAACCTCACATAAAAATATATTTAAGATATATCGATGACATTTTCATGGTATGGTCAGGATCAAGAGAAGAAGCGGAAAGAACTATGTTGAGTTGGAACTCCATAGATGAACGGATACAATTCACCAAAGAGATCTCAGAAACACAGGTGACCTTCCTGGACGTCTTGGTATCCAGAACTAACAAAGGACTAACCACAGATATCTATCGCAAAGAAACGGATAGAAACAACATGTTACACTTTAACAGCTACCAACAAACATCGCTAAAAAAGCATTTACCTATATCACAAATCATGAGAGCCAAAAGAATAACATCAGATCCCATAACATCACAATTACGGTCACAATTACGGATAATGGAAATGGAAGACAGATTTAAACAAAGAGGGTACCCTCAAACAATACTGGAACAAGCCAAAAGAAAATGTGAACAAAAAACACGGGAGGAACTTTTGAAAACTTCGCATAAACCCGAGAATACCAGAATGGTAATAGTTTCAAAATTTTCAGCAGCCAGTGTAAGATTTAAAAAGATTATCAACAATTATTGGCCGATGCTAGCCAATGAACCTAACTTCAAGAATGCTTTTTTGGAACCCCCAATCTTTGCCTACACTTGAGGCAAAAACATAGGAGAACTATTGAAATCACAGCGAAAAAACAATATGAATCCCAAAGGCACGATGCCATGTTTGAACTGCAGCAATTGCAATGGTGTTATACGAGAAGTGAAAATAACCCATCCAATGAAAGGATATCCGATCAAACTGTACACCACCGCTACATG
This sequence comes from Lissotriton helveticus, assembly GCF_964261635.1. Classification (NCBI taxonomy): domain Eukaryota; kingdom Metazoa; phylum Chordata; class Amphibia; order Caudata; family Salamandridae; genus Lissotriton; species Lissotriton helveticus. The sequence continues at coordinate 1,653,185,024 of NC_136059.1, forward strand.
TGATACGGAAAATGTAATTTACATGTTAAAAAAGCCCTTGCAGCAAAGTATATGTCGGCAAGACGGAAAGAAAGTTCAAGACAAGAATCACTGAACATAAGTCAAACATACGAACAAAAAACTTGAACTCATCCGTGGCAACCCATTTTGCCGAAGCCAAACATAACATATCCCAATTGAGATATCTGATATTGGAAACTGTGGAACGCACAGAAGGAAGAGACAATAGAAAACACTTGTTGAGACGAGAAAATGACTGGATTATGAGGTTACAATCCTATAACCCGTATGGACTAAATGAACGTATTGAATACTCATGTTATTTATAATTCCTGTCTACAGTTTTTTGAACAGGTCATCAGGTTTGGAGGTACAGATTAACAGTGGTTTGTACACCATCGATTGTTGTGATATATTGAACACATCACATTGTATTTTTTCCTTTTATTTTCTATTTCTTCCTTCCTAGATTTTGTAGTTTTATTTACCTTTTTATTAACCTATTTATCCGCATTTCATATCTTTTACCTAACCACCCTATCCAACATGGCCGACACCGTTTGACTAGTCTTGTTTCCATTTTTACTATGGAAGGACGCTGTTTTCAAAACACACACACTGCTCGCATTACCTAGCACTCGTACTCCACAATCGGGGAAGACGATCATCTGATCAAGTCACTTGTGGACGACATAGAATGTAAGTTGCTCCAGCGTTCAATTATTCACAGACGTGGGTGTTTTTACCGCGATTGTAAGGTTTTCATACCAAGTGTAATGTTCTCAAACCGGCTAAATATGACTCCTTCGTAATTTTAACACATTGCCCCATTGTCATTTACAGACCTTCAAAAGTAACAACGCCTCAATACGCAATAGTGAGTACATGTTTGCGAAACCGCATGAATACACACAAGCACATATAAACGGTAACGAAACTACAGTCAGAGCACGGTTGAAGTCGGGGAAATATTATATAGCTTGCACACAGAATGATTATCGATTTTGGTTGTATTTTATTTTACAATGTATGTATCTTTTTAATCGCACAGAAATATCTCATTACTGAATGAAATAATGAATAATGCATAATCCATTTCATTTATAGAATTCGCTCCCTGATGAAGAGCCGGTGGGCTCGAAATGCATTGGAGAATTAAGAATGCGTAAACTAATGATGATTCATTCTGAAAACAAACTCCATTGAAATGATTAAAAAATGTCAATAAAATTCAACTGATTGAATTCAACGTGGGAATTCTTAAACTTTTATTCGAATAACATTTATTGATACACATAAAACCTCCACGGAGGCACTCAGGAGCGCACCCAAAGGGGGATGCAACCAAACCCAATTGGCTGCACAGAGAGTTCATGATCATATTGATGTACTTAGGACGGTTACGTCACTCCAGGAGCACCCCACATAAGGAATACTTTTCTATGAATCTACTTTCTAATCTTTAAACTCTAACTAAACCCAACGTTGTGCACGGACCAACACTACTTAATAGTGTTGTTTGCACTACCACCCCCTTTGTCGCCTTTCTAAATAGCCGCACAATCTTGGTAAAGACCGAGGAGTGACTGCATCCCCAAGATGTCACAGAAGTGAAAAACAACTTTTGTTCTTGCACTTCTTCAACTTCTCTTCACTTATTAGTCAACATCAATACATGTTTCAGATATCAACCAGCCCTAACTGATAAATCCAAGCACTGGACTAGGAACATCAAACTAGTCCCACTAAATTAACTGGAAACGAGGTTTAGTGCACAAGTACAAGGCCACCCTCCCAATCACACCGTTGATGACTTCACTGCACACTTTAACACAGCGATGACAGAGGTTCTTAATCAAGTGGCTCCACTCACACTAAAACAATCGAGGGCCATCAAATCAAAATCTTGGTTCAGTGCTTATCTTAACAACGAGAGACGACAACTAAGACTTGCGCACAGGGCTTGGAGACAGAGCCTCTCGACAAGGTACCTAACTCTATTTAGAACTGCACGGCTGTCATACAAGAAGCTCATTTGCAGAGAAAAAGCCACTTTTTTCGCAACCCACTTGACAATGGTAAAATTAGACCCAGGGAACTCTTCAACATTGTTAAGACAAACCTTCCCCACACGAAATAACAGCCACCAATGAACGCTGCACGGAAATTGCCAGCTTCTTCACTGATAAAGTCGCAAAAATCGATAATTTCTATCTAAGTCACATATCCGCCATCCCGCCTATCAAGCCATCATATGCCTTGTAATGACCAAATAAACCCAAATTATTTCAAGGACATCCATGACCTCACCCAACTGAAAAACAATGCCAATTGGTCTGACTTCAAACTCATGACAGAAAAAGAAGTCTTCAATATATTTGCAAACTTAAAGCATACTTCCCACACCATGGATCTTCTTCCGTCCGCAATAGTACAAAACCTCAACCACATCATTGCCCCATTCTGGACAAAAATCATCTACTCATCCCGTGCCTCAGGCTCCATACCTGACTCCCTCTAACTAGGACAAATCACACCCATACTCAGAAAACCAGGGCCCAACCCAAATGATCTCAACAACCTCAGATCTATCTCCAACCTCCCGTTCCTAGACAGAACCATGGAAAAGTGCATTCTTCAACAACGTAAATAACATATAGTCGATTACAACCTCCATGATACCTTCCAGTCAGATTTCAGACAATGCTGTAGCACAGAAACTGCCATGCTAAATATCTCTGATGACTTCCACACAACCTTGGAAGAAGGTGAAGAATGCTTACTCATCATGCTTGACTTATCAGCAGCTTTTAACACTGTCAACCACTCAGCTCTATTTGAGACACTTAAGATCTGCTCTGGTATTAATGTCACTGTACTTAAATGGTTCACATCTTGCCTTCAACACCGTTCACAACACATTAAAATCAAATCCTGCCTCACCAAACCTACATAGGTCACTCTTGGTGTTCCCCAAGGCTCAATACTCTCCCCTTCCCTCTTTAATCGCTTCATAGAACCCTTTACAATCATCCTTTACAATCCTTTACAATCATCCTGAAGCAAGCAGGGGTCAAGTATCACCTATTTACAAGACCACATACATATGCTGATGACGCACAACTCTACTACAAAATCAAATCACCAAGTGTCATCCTACACATTAATGTCACACTAACCAAAATACAAACTTAGTTTAACTCGAACTACTTAAAATTGAATCCAAACAAAACAGAATTAACACTGTTCGCCCCGAAAAGTAACCACCTACCAATCCAAGAGTGGCTCAAGAACCTGAATGCTCTAAACTGCTCCCTCACACTGTGAAACTCAGTAAAGTCCTTAGGCATCACCCAGGACAAAAACGTTTTTTTTTTTAACAGACTTTATTGATCACTACATTATCGCATACAAGGCAATAAAATTATACAGAGGCAGTCTTTTTCCTTTTATAACAGTTACATTGCATATGTCGTATATGTATGCGGCGTAAATTGTTCTATGTAAATTCTAATGCCAAAAATCAAGAGCTCAAAATAATCTTGTTGTCCGTATAAATTGAAAGGGCACAATATAAGAAGTATCAGACACAAAGTCATGTACATTTTTAGTAAACAACTAAAACCTGTGTAACTACAGCTCCCCCCTCCCTAACCCTCCCACACCCCTTTCTGGTCAGTCCCGCTCTCACAGAAAAGGTAATCAACAGGAATCATTATAATCACAATAGACCCCACAGGTTTTAGCCTCCTAGGAACATAAAGTGCTGGTCCAGGTCACAGAGTTCGAGATTCGGGAACAGCTTGGTGTTAGATAGTGTTATGGTGTCGGGACATCCAGTGTGGGTTCTAAATCCATCGATTTCAATTCAAGCAGCATAGCCTCCCACTCCAATGAGATAGGCTGTGTCCTCAACCCTCTCTCTTTTTCCCTACGAAGAGCTAAGCCCTCCGCGCTTCCCCACTGGAGCAAGTCAGCCTGCCAAATGGATATCGTGGGACACCTGGGGGATTTCAACCTCATGGTTAGAGCTCGTACCGCCAATATAAGAGCCAGGTCTAGGAATTTTAGACGTACTTTCTGTACTCCTGAGCGCTTACGAAGACCAATAAGGCAGTGCAAGGCATCAGTTGGGACCGGTAACTGCGTGATTGTGTTCAGTGTGTGACACACCCCCATCCAATAGGTTTGAAGACAGGGACAAGACCATAACATATGCAGAAAGTCTGCCTCATCTCTTTTACAGCGGGGGCAGCAATATGAGGAGTCCGGATACATGCGGTGGAGTCACTTAGGCGTAAGGTATGATCTATGGAGGACCATCGATTGTATGAACTTTAGTTTCACATTGCGCGATACCTTCTTAGGGTGTTCTAACATACATTGCCAGGCCTTATCAGTGAGTTCAACCTCTGCATCCTCAGACCATTTTGCCCTCAAGGAGGCGATTGTGATCGCTGCATGCGCTCGGACACCAGTATACAGCCACCAAACCAAATGCCCCCCATGTCCGATATAGTATAGGAGTTGTACCAGGTTATGTTGAGTGGGTTCAGTCCGTTGCGGGGCCCATGTGTTCTTAATGTAATGTTTTACTCCAGCATGCAGAAAGTACAGACGGGGGGTGCGCCCGTAGCCTGCACAAAGGAGTCCTGGTCAAGTAGGGCCCTATCCCCGAAGAACGCCCGACCTCCTCCACTCCGTTATCAGCCCAGTCCTGTATCCTGGCCCTCGTAAGTCTACCTTGTGGTGTGGGTAGCCCAAGGATGGGGATGTTAGGGGCATAAGGGATCACTGTAGAAGTGTACGACAGTGCTTTCCTTCAGCAGTGTAATGCTGTTTTTAATAGTGGAGGGCTATCTATGGGAATCTTGGCTTTCGGTAATAATAAGGAATGTAGTTCGCCCCAATCCAGCTTTTGAGGTGCGAACCCAATCCCCCGTAGATTCCTCCCCGCCATCCAAAAGGAAAGCCATTGGAGTTGACTGGCATAGTAATAGCTCCGGAAGTCAGGGATACCCAGGCCGCCATTTTGGGTCCCCAATTGCAGCTTCCGCAGACTTATTCGTCTGCGGCCAGTGCCCCAGATGAGATTCACCAGTATAGTATTTAATGTGGCAAAGATGGACTGTGGGAGGACCACAGGCAGGTTCACGAAATAATATAAGAGATGGGGTAACATCACCATTTTCGATATGGCGATTCTCCCCATTACCGACAACGGCAGAGAGGTCCAGAAGGCTACACTGGCCTGAACCGCCGTGATAGCTTGCATTATATTGCCGTCAATCTGATCGACCTGCCTTCTGTAGACATGAATACCTAGGTATTTAAAGGTGTCAGGGGCCACTGGAAAGGTATGGTCGCCAAACTGTAAGGTGCGGTATTTCCCGGAAGAAATAGGCTGTTGACTTCCCAGGGTTTATAGTCAGACCTGACGGGCGTGCAAAAGTAGCAAATATATCAGGTAGCGGGGCATTATTCGCTTTCAGATCTCGCAAGAACAGAAGTATGTCATCAGCGTAGATGGAAAGTAAGTGGTCACTCCCATCAATAGGAATGCCAGGCTGGTTCGCTGAGCTTCGCAGAGCTATGGCTAGGGGTTCTAGTGCCAGCACAAACAGCAAGGGAGACAGTGGGCACCCCTGCTGTGTACCCCTGTAAATAGTGTATTGTTCCGATATGTACTGGCCAGTGCGTGCTCGGGCTGTGGGGAGTGTATATAATAATCGCACCCATTTCAGGTAGGTACCCTGGAAGCCAAACCGCTGTAGCGCCGCGAACATGAATTCCCAGGAGAGAGATTCAAAGGCCTGTCTAAGATCTAATGCTATGCAACCCGCCGACGGGTATGTGGAGGGTGTGGCCGTCATTACATAGTGCAATCGTCGGGTGTTTAAAGAAGTGCTTCGATTCGGCAGGAACCCACATTGGTCCTGGTGTATGAGTGTATTGTGAAAGGGTTGTATGCGATTGGCCAGGGCTTTATTTAAAATTTTATACTCCGTGGCCAGTAGAGAAAGGGGTCTATAATTAGCCAACTCAGTGCTATCCCGTCCTGGTTTGGGTATCAACGTAACCAGCGCTTGCATGGTGGAAGTTGGTAAGTGACTGGTTTCAAAAGCAACCTTGTACATAGATTCCAGTGTTGGGACCACGGTCTCTGAGAAAGTGTGGTAGAACTCGACCGGGAGTCCGTCAAGGCCGGGCGCTTTGTTGCGATTCAGGCCTTTAATTGCAGCTCGTATTTCCTGTTGGGTGATTGGGCCAACTGTGACCCTACGCATCTCATCGGAGATTACCGGGAGGGGGAGATCTTGCAAAAACTCCTCGATAGAGTGGTCGTCAACTGGATCAGGCAGAGCATATAGCTCCTCAAGGTGCTCATGAAAGGCATTGTTTATTTCACTTTGCGTGTGAACCATGGGTCCTTCAGGTGTATGTATACTAGTTATAGTCGGCAGATCCGGCCTATCCCTCACTATACGGGCCAGTAGTACACCAGACCTATCTGCTTCCGTGTGTTTTAGTTGAAGGAATGCGCATAGATCCATAGTACGCAGTGTCTCCAACACATCCGCATGGTCTATGTGTGTGGCTTGTAGCCCCTCCCGTTTGCTTGGATCCGACACAGCCTCCAGTTCAAGTACATCTAGGCGTGTTCTATGTCTTTTAAGCGTTGGTGTATTTCTTGTCTGGCTCCCACCAACTGTCCGATCGATGCCCCTCTAACCACCACCATCAGAGCGTGCCATTCAATTAAATTAGAAGAGACTGTGTTCCAATTTTCGGCTAAGTAGTTAGTGATTGTGTCAGACAGGGTTGTGCGAAAGGGGGCATCCTCTAACAACTGTGGATGGAGCCTCCAGGTGGGTACAGGGGTAGATACCCTACCCCAGCCGAGTGTGAGCTGTAACGGGCTGTGGTGGGAGAAGGTTTTAGCTAAGTATGTGGAGTGTTGAGCCTGGGTAGTGATGGACCTAAAACAGAGGAATCTATCGATCCTGGTATGGAGACTGTGTACTGAGGAGTAATATGAGTATTCCTTGTGGGTAGGGTAGAGACATCGCCATGTATCAGTGAGTGACCATCCCGTAGCCCAGGTTAGAAATTGTTTAGTCAATTTGCGAACGCTCGTGCCCTGGAGGGGCGGGTGTGATCTATCTAGGGTAGTATCTAATATAGCGTTCCAGTCCCCACCCAACACCCAAGGCACCCCGTCCCAGTCCACCAGTGCCGTTCCCAGGTGGTTTAAAAATACGCTCTTGTTCGAAATTAGGCGTGTAAGCGCATCCAAGGACCACCAAGGAGCCATCTAACGTACCTTTCACCAGAATATACCAACCCTGGTCATCCACCCTGCGCTCTAGCTCCAAGAAGGGGACCCCGTGTCACACCCAAATTGTTGCCCCTCTAGCAAAGGCAGAGTAATTAGTAGAGTAAATCTGCCCCCTCCATTTTTTGCGCATTTTTTTTGTCTCAGTCAAGTGGGATTCCTGAAAGGAATGCAATCTGTGCCTTATGTCGAAGGAGATAAGCATGAATTCGATGTTGTTTCTGGATTGCCCCCAACCCCCGTACATTCCAAGTAAGTAGAGTATAAGACCCTACGATGCTAGGTGCACTCGACATATTCTTGTATGTAGTGCGCGGCTCCCTCCCATGTGAGGCAATGTATCACAACTGACCAGAAGTACCCATTCCCTAAAACATCAACAGGGCTTGGCACAGCGTCCAAACTGCGCTGTGCCCAACAGTATCGTACAAGCAATACAGAACAAATAACGGTGCATACGCCAATAGGGGAGTGGCTGCCCCCAGACGTCTTCCGACTTATTTAAGGGCCGCGAACCGACGGCTCAACTGGACCTTTTCCCCGGGGGGGGGAATCGTAGCCAGACACGTCAAAGCCCGTCTGCCAGACTCTATCGGGTGTGGATAGGATAATTACGGAGCCCCACAAGTGTTTAACCTAATACATATTCGACAAAGCTCCACAATCTACATCGTTATACTAAACTTTTAGGCCAATTACGTTAACCATCAATACAAAGCAAATTAATAACAAGCACAGGACTCATATTAATAAGGTAGACAAAAGGATACGTCGAGCTCCAGGGCCTGGAGTCCATCTTGTCCGTATGTCGTCCCTGTATGGCAGCTCTCAGAGTCCAAGTACCTCCTCCTCCCCGATCAGGCATCGATTAAATCGCCAGCTGCTCGTGGCGTGATCGAGGAGAAGAGAGTTATGCTATGTGCAGAGTCTGAATGTAGCGTGCTGTCCTCCGAATCTGTGTGGGGTTTATTGGGGTCTTCGCAGAAAGCACCAGCGACGGCAAGGGCTCCTTGCTGATCATGCCGCTGTTGTTCTCGTTGGGGCCAGCGCCTCCACGCTTCTTGTTAGAGGCCTGAGATCGAGGAGAGATCCATTTCGGGAGGATACCGGATTCCTGTGAAGAATGGTCCGGGAGGCTGAGTTGGCTAGATCCAATAAACATGACTTCCATCCACTCTTCGGCATCCGCTGGGCTTTCAAAGAAGTGAGTCTTTATATCGTGGATAACTTTTAGCCGAGCAGGATATAGCAAAGCGTACTTGAGTAGTGCCTTCTGAAGTTTCCTCTTTACGGCTTGATAAGACGATCTCTGCCTCTGCACTAAAATGGTGTAGTCGGGGTACAGTGATATACGATGATTTTCAAATTGGATGTGCGACACTTCCCCCGCCTTCTGTAGCAGCGTGTCGTGGTCCCTATAGTTCAGGATTTTAACTATCAGCGGGCAGCGTGGTGCGCCGGGCCTGGGCTGACCAGTCGGGATCCTATGGGCTCTCTCAACGCAGAAGTATGGGGAGAGGCCCTCAGGAGCGACATTATCTCTGAACCATTGTTCCATAAATTCTGCTGCTCTATTCCCTTCGCTGCGTTCCGGCAGACCAATAACACGTACGTTATTGCGTCTATTTCTGCCCTCCGCATCCTCCACTCGGTCCATAAGTTGCGTCATCTGTTGTTGTAGCCCCTTGATACTGGATGAGCGGTCCTCGATCCTGGGGGAGAGGTCAGCAATAGATTGGCTGTGTTCCTTAACTGTCGGCTAGTTTGCTTTGGTCTGCCCTGAGTAGCGTCAGCCCAGTGGTAAGAGACCCTATCTGCAGCTCAAGCGCCGACCGAGAGTCCCGGATTTCCTGAAGTATAAGGTCTAATTTATCAGGCGTACCATCTGTACGATCCATGGGAGCCGTTCTTGGCGTGGGGGCGACTAGTGGGGGTGGATCCGTGGGGAAGGGGGTCAGTCCCTCGTCGGTCCTCCAGCGCTTTTGTCCGATTTCTGCGCATGGTGCACGTCGCGCGCCAAGTTCAACCTCAGCTCGTTTCAGTGGAGATCCGGAGGAGCGTCCGTGATGCCCTGGGCTGTGGTACACTCACGATTCCGATTTCCACCTCGCGGAGAACAGGGCTAGCACCACAGTGGAGGTCCAGCAATCTGAGGAGAAGGCAAACCCCAAAGAGATGGAGACCGCTCCAAGACCCCCTTCCGTCCGGTAGCCCGTAAGGTTGTCTCATCCACACACCACTAAACTGTCCGATCGGCCACAACGGCGAGAGAGTCGGTTCTACACTGCACTAATCCAGGCGGGTCCAGATGTTCGAAGAGGGATAATTTGCAGCGTACCACAGTGATTCGAGGCCAGTCCCGGTGCGTGGTTCTATAGATGTTCTGAGGTACAGCCCGTAGGGAGACTCCGCTTAGCTCTCTCCGGCAGAATCAGTCCGTACTGAAAATGCAGGGCCAGTTGGCGGGGGGCACAAACAGGAAATGCAGCATGTACATAGACACTCTATACTGTGGGGTGGGGGGAAGGAAAGAACTACCCCAGTCCGGACCCCCACAGTAAGGCGCCAACTCACCCTCAAAGCCTGTAGCACACGTCCGTATCAATCCAGTCCACTGTAGAGTATGGGTCTCTACGGACGTGTCATCCCCTCCAGCAAACACAGGGCTATGCGCTAATGCCTGTGCAGAAGCGCGCCCCGTCATTATATCCCACAACGTTCCGCCTCGCCGCCACTCCACCGGTGGTATGCGGCACCTTCACCCAGCTGTATACTTCAGAGGCGGTCCGTGTCCAGGCCGCTGCATCCCCAGATCAAGGCCCCCGCGGCGCGGCAGCGCTCTGGCGTTGAGGAGGAGCACCGGTGGGCCTGCAGTGGGCAGAGGCCGAAGGAGTCGGCGGATCCACCAGAGATAGAGGCAAGGGGGGCCGCGATAATATGCAGGTGTAAAGACAAGCCCGCACCGCAGCGCCCGCCGTTGCGCGTATCAGGCGCGGGCGCAATGCAGGCCCCGATGTCCGTCCACACTCAGCAGCAGTCAGGCCTCAAGCAGGACTCCCTCTGCGGTGCAGCTCACAGGGACGGCGGGGGCACTCCCACCCATCTCATGCGCAGTGTCCGCGAGACTCAGCCCTGCACGCCACTCCAGGACAAGGATCCCAACATGGCCGCACCGCACTGTACTCGGGTGTCTCCCTCGCGGTGCAGCTGCTCCCCGGCGGCGACCGATGGGCAGGCGGGGTAGTGTTAATCCGAGCCAGGGAGGACCCGTTGTGCCAGGCTGGGGTCCGGTGTCGGGCCGGGGCAGTCACAACTGCCCGACTAGCTCGCGGGATCGCTCCTCGTCGCAGGGCCCAGACTATGCCGGCGGTCATCGGCAGGGCGGTCACGGGCTGCAGCTCCTGTAATACACCAGCTACAAGAGCGAGTGGGGAAGTTTTCAGGTCCAGGGGGCTCCAGCATTCTGGCACCCATGCTCTGGTCCGGCAGCAAGCAGTGTAACAGCACAGGATCAGCTATTCCCCCCCCCCCCCAGGAGGTCCAGAGCTCTATCGGAGCACGACCGCCATCTTAGGCAGTCAGCCACGCCCCTCACCCGGGACAAAAACTTGACAATGAAGGATCACATCAAAAACTCAGCCGAAGGAGCACTTTACTCACTGAAACACATCAAATTAAACCTTTAATTCCGCCGCCGACTTAAAGAGAGTAGTACAATCTCTAGTCCTATCTAAAATTGACTATGGAAACGCCATCTGCACAGAAGTGCCGAAAATTCACCTAGCCCCCTAAGATCTGTACTGAACACGGCAGCACAACTCATAACTGGTGTTAAATGATTTGAACACATCACTCCAGCCCTCAATCCCTCAACTGACTTCCCATTGAAAGAAGATGTATTCTCAAGTCCTCAAGACCTTGCCCTTCTCTATTGGATCCAGCTCCCCACCCACCTGAGACAATGCCCTGACCACCTTCAATTTAGAAAAGCTCCTCAAAACTGTTTTGTTCTAATTTATTCCCTAAGTAGGCCTACTGTTGCATGTCCACAGGGCAGAGATACCCCTTCGGGGGTGATTCAGGCACTCTACAAAACACATAAATAAATAAATCAAACAATAAAGTCCGCTTGCATTACACGCAAAGCCCTCCACACACAACCCCGAACTATCTAGACAATAAATTTACGACAGCGGGAAGAACCATTACTCTGAAGAGGCCCAACTCACTTCTTGTTCCTCCGAAAATGAAAAGGAAAATTTTACTGGAAATGCAACCATGATATGGAACGCTCTCCCTAGAGGTCTCAGCTGCAACCCCTCCTTCTACTGCTTTAAAAGGGATCTGAAACTCTTGCTCGTCACCAAATACCTTAACACTTACGCCAACCGATCGAGGCTTCAATAGCTCACTCTCTCCAAGACTCAACCGTTTGTGACAGTTGGTCATTTGTCTGTTTGACATGTATAATATGTCAGTAACTCCTTTAATTTAGACTCTCCTAAATTAATCTGCATACTGTAATCACACCTTTCCTTCTCACCTACTCTCCTCATCTCTATTTTAGGCTTACTCTTCAATCTTTGTCAAGCATCATACACAAAGCTATGTTAGTCGACTTCTCATTTTATGTATTCTATGTAAAGCTACGTTATGCTATTTTCTTTTTGTGTAAAGCTCTCTGATACCTTCGGGTCTAGCTAGTACTATATAATACTTATAAACAAATAAATAAATAATGTACTTGCTGTGATGCATTAGCAGCAGAAATTTGGACCTCAAATCCTTGTTTTAATGCTAATAGCGTAACCTATACGCAACATATAAGTCAAGCCAGTAGTGCAGTGATGAACCTGTGTTCAACTGCAGAGTAAAAACCTGAAATTCTGTGCTAGCACTGGTTTGGTGACAAATGCTTTTGTGTGATAGTATGGCCAATCACCAAACTGTCTCTAATTGCAGAAGGTTTGTAGGTACTGCACACACACAAATGATCTGGCCTCCAGGATTTCGGAGAAACTGCAGTACCTTGTGATTTGCCTTATAAATGAATATTCAATCTAGGGTGTACCATGCCATAATAAACGTTTATATACCAGGGCATTATAAGCGAGGGTAAGTGCAATGGATGGAAAGCGTAAAAACCTAGTAGGATGATCTGTTCGTATGACATTGATTGACTTGCTCAACAAATGGCCTATTTCCTCCAAGACTTGATATGTTCCAGAGGTACTACACTTAACAGCTTATCTTCTTCCTGCACCATTCAGACAGAGCTGTCTAACTCATTCCTAACCTTGAGAGTTTAGAAAGCAGATGCCATTGACCAAAAGGTCTTATATTTATGCATGAACTATAAAAATATAAACATATATAGAGGAGCACTAAACAGTACAGCCGTCTTATTCAGAATGTACTAGGACTTTTCTCTTTTCCTTTTTTGAGTGCTAAAGTAGGAGTAAAAGATAATATAACAGAACTAATTGGCTCAGATTCGGTCAATGTGCACTGGAAAGAATGTCTAATCTCTCCGGTATTTTGCAGATGTTGTTGATCTATCTGAAAGAGACACGTTAGTATTAGATTCCTTACCTTAGAATATCCCCAGGCGTCAGACTGGATCCGGAAATTTTTGCGTAGCAGTACCCTTGCGCGTCGGTAGACGTCGTCTGCGGCTCCGCATCCGTCGTCGTGGGTGCCGTGATGACGTCGTCGGAGTACTTAGACGCCGCCTCCGCGTGCTGACGTCAGTTCTTCTTTTTTCCACGCCAGCAAGCTCAGATCTGGAAAAAGCAGTAACCCTAGTCAATTTTTTACTAACTTTTTGATCGATTTTTGATCATTTTTCGAAGTCTTTTGACTCCGATTGGTGCCGTAGGGATGCCCGGCTTTAAGCACAGGGAGGATTGCGACCGCCTGATGTCGGTCACGGATTCTCACCACCTGTGTTTAACTTGTCTAGGCGTCGATCACGACAACAAGGCCTGCTCCGACTGCCGGGCCCTCTCTTCGAAAGCCAGGCGGTAGCGGTCCCGCAGGCGACTCGAACTCCGGCAGTCGGTCCCGCGCCGTGAGAGGTCTCGGTCCCACCGGAGGTCGAGGGTCAGGTCGCGGGCTCGGAGCCACCACAGCTCCGAGAGTAGGCCGCACTCCTCCGGGTCGAAGTCGTCGTCAGGTAAGAAGCACAAGAAGTCCAAAAAGCGTCATCGCTCTGCCCGACTCCCCCCGACGCTCGCGCGATGCGGCCGGGGGTTCGGGTGACACCGCCCACGCGGCTCCGTCGGAGTCGCGGGCGCCGCGTTCAGCTCCACACCCTCCGGTCCCTTGGCTAAACGCGGCGCCGGAGGAGATCGAGCGCTTCCTCATGGCCATGAGGAAACTCTCTCCTCCGACGGGCTCCGCGGCGCCTTCGGGCCCAGGGGACCCGTCTGGGGCCCCTAGCGGGTCGGGTGCTTCGGCGCCGACGCCGCCTTCGGGCCCGGCGCCGGCGCCTTCGGGCCCGGCGCCGCGGGGTCCAGTTGTCCCGGCGCCGCCTGCGCCTTCGGGCCCGGCGCCGCGGGACGCCGCTAGACCTTCTTCGGGATCTGGATCGTCGCCGGTGGACCTTACGACCTCCCCGGCGTCGGACCATCAGGTGTTGCCTCCGGCGCCGTCCTCGGGTGGCGCCGTCCCCGATGCCTCCTTCATTCCTGTTCCGACGTCGGGACGGCCCCGATGGGCGCCGCTCCAGACGTCGTTTGGGGAGTTTCACTTCTATGAGCAGGCCCCATTAGTTGAAAACCCTGAGTTTCAGGAGATGGGTGGTGAAGAGGATTGGGAGGGGTCTGAGGACCCTCTGACCCGAGAGTGTCAGTCTCATGAGGACTGGGCAGGAGACCTTGGGGAGGCCAGTGGCCTGGACACCTCTCCAGACACTGGTTTTGTCTCTCCTCCTACCGTGGCTTCGGAGGAGGGGGCAACCTACAGTGTGGTGTTGATGAGGGCTGCCAAGGCCTTGGGCCTTGAGCTCCCCGTCGCGGCCGTGAGGACTAACCTCCTCACTGAGGTCCTTAAACCGCAGTCAAACTCGGCCGAGCCTCTGCTGCCCTTTAATGAGGCCTTGACCGACGTTCTTCTGGGCACTTGGTCCAAGCCTGCTACGGGTTCGCCCGTAGATAGGAACGCGGCCAGACGCCACCGCCCGCCCCGGGCGACCCATGTTTCCTGTCCACCCACCCTACCCCCGAGAGCCTGGTCATCCAGGCCTCCAATTCCCAGACCGCGTTCCCGTCGGCACCACCGGACAGGGAATCCAAGAGGTACGAGCAGTACGGCAAAAAGATCTTCTCGTCCCTTAGTCTGGGACTGCGATCTTCCAACACCGCATGCCTCTTGGGCCGCTACACCCACTCTCTGTGGGATACGGTCGCGGAAGTGCTGCCAGAGTGCCCGTTGAAGGTACGGGCCAAACTCGGCCAAGCCCTTGTGAAGGGTCGGGATGCAGCCAAATATTCCATACGGTGTGGGCTGGATACCACCGACTCACTGGGCAGAGCGATGTCAGCGACGGTGACTGGTTGAGGTCCGCCAACTTTTCGGCCGATGTCCAGAACACATTGATGGACATGCCGTTCGATGGCCGTCGCCTCTTTGGCAACAAGGCAGACCATGCGCTCGAGCGCTTTAAGGACTCCAGGGCTACGGCCAAGTCCTTGGGCCTCTCGGCCCCGCACCAGCAATCGGCTGCCTTTCATTCCTTTCGTGGCCACGGAAGGGGTGTACCCACACGTGCTGCCAGCCACGCTCCGCAGGGTAATACCCAACGCGGTGGCGGCCGTGGGAACCGCCGTCCTGGCTGTCGGGACAACGGCGAGGTCAGTCCACACCTTCCCCCGCAGCATCCGCCTCAAAACCCTCCTAGTCCGTGCTTTCAGGCCCATGTGACGCCAGTGGGGGGCAGGGTTCGCCATCACCACCTCCACTGGCGTTCCGTCACTTCGGACAGGTGGGTGCTGCAGATCGTCCGAAGGAGCTACTCCCTCCCCTTCGAGGCGACTCCTCCAGCCATGCCACCGCAGAACCACCGTGTATCGGGGGATCATTTGCGACTTCTGCAGGAGGAAGTTACGGCCCTCTTGGCCAAGTGGGCCATCGAACGCATTCCTGGGCCAGAAGTAGGGTGTGGTTGCTACTCCCACTACTTTCTGGTACCCAAGAAAGGCAAAGGGGGCCTACGCCCTATCTTGGACCTAAGGAATGTCAACGGCTTCCTCCGGAAGGAGAAGTTCAAGATGCTGACACTGGCTCAGGTCCTAGCTGCCCTGGACCCAGGAGACTGGATGGTAGCGTTGGACTTGCAGGACGCTTATTTCCACATCCCCGTCCTGCCGGCCCACCGGCGCTACCTGCGGTTCACGGTTGGCCACGAGCACTTTCAGTATACCGTGCTCCCCTTCGGCCTTACCAGCGCCCCACGGGTGTTCACAAAGGTGATGGCGGTGGTCGCAGCTCATCTGCGCAGGTTAGGGGTTTCAGTCTTCCCCTACCTCGACGACTGGTTGTTGAAGGCGGGCTCGCCCCAGACAGTCGTCAGCCACCTCCAGACTACGGCAGATCTCCTGCACCGGCTGGGGTTCTCCATCAATGTGCCGAAGTCACACCTGTGCCCCTCTCAGAAGCTCCTTTTCATCGGAGCGGTTCTCGACTCGGCTCGGTTTCGGGTTTATCCACCCGAGCAGCGGGTCCGGGATATTCAGGCTCTGATTCCCATCTTTCAGCCGTTATCCCGGGTCTCGGTCAGGTTGACGCTGCAGCTTCTGGGGCTGATGGCCTCCTGCATCCTGCTGGTGCATCACGCCAGGTGGCGGATGTGGGCTCTGCAGTGAGACCTGAAGTTTCAGTGGGCCCAGCATCAGGGCAACCTATCCGACCACGTCCTGATCTCGGAGTGCACTGCAAGACAGTTGCAGTGGTGGCTCACGGACCGCGATTGGGTCAGCGGCAGATCCCTCTCCCTTCCCCAACCGGAGCACGTAGTTGTGACGGATGCGTCCCTCCAGGGCTGGGGAGGCCACCTGGGAGAGGCGGAGATCAGAGGCCTCTTGTCTCCGGCGGAGGCCCGGCTCCACATCAACCTGTTGGAGTTACGGGCGATTCGTCTAGCACTGAAAGCATTCCTCCCCTCTGTCCGGGGGAGTGTAGTGCAGGTGTTCACGGACAACACCACCGCCATGTGGTACTGCAACAAACAGGGCGGGGTGGGGTCGTGGACCCTATGCCAGGAGGCTCTGCGCCTCTGGCAATGGCTGGAACGTCAGGGCGTGACCCTGGTGGCTCAACACCTGGCAGGTTCTCTGAACGCCAGGGCGGACGAGCTCAGCCGTCGGTGCATGATGAATCACGAGTGGCGTCTGAACTCTGACGTGGCGCAAGGCCTCTTTCAGCAATGGGGAGAGCCTTGGTTAGATCTATTCGCCACCGAAGAGAACGCGCAATGTCATCAGTTCTGCGCGTTGGAATTTCCCAGGCGGCACTCGCTCGGAGACGCTTTTCGTCGCGAGTGGAGTTGCGGTCGACTGTACGCCTTTCCGCCTATACCACTTCTGCCCAGAGTGCTGAAGAAGATCAAGCGCGACCGGGCCCAAGTCATCCTTGTGGCTCCGGACTGGGCTCGAAGGTACTGGTATCCAGAGCTACTCAGTATGTCAGTCGATCCCCCGGTTTGTCTGCCTCTTCAGGAAGACCTTCTGTCGCGGCAGCAGGGGACGGTCCTCCACCCAAACCTGTCCAGTCTCCACCTCCATGCTTGGAGATTGAGCGGCGACAGTTGAGGCCATTTGACTTGCCTCCTGAAGTCTGTAACGTCATTCTGGCAGCCAGGCATCCCTCCACAAAGTCGGTATACGCCTGCAGGTGGAACAGATTTGTGGCATGGTGCACAGCAAAGGCTGTGGATCCTCTTGCTGCCCCTCTTTCTGAGGTTCTTCTCTTCCTTCTTTCTCTTGCCCAGCAGGGCTCTGCTCTGGGCACTATCAAGGGCTACCTTTCTGCCCTTTCAGCCTTTCTGAGGCTGCCTGATCAGCCTTCTTTGTTCAAGTCCCCTATTGTAAATAGATTTCTAAAAGGCATCACTCACACATTCCCTCCTGTTCCGTTTGTGATGCCTCAGTGGGACTTGAACCTGGTTCTTACGTTTCTGATGTGCGCTCCCTTT
Organism: Lissotriton helveticus; assembly: GCF_964261635.1. NCBI lineage: Eukaryota > Metazoa > Chordata > Amphibia > Caudata > Salamandridae > Lissotriton > Lissotriton helveticus. The sequence goes on from NC_136059.1 coordinate 1,653,202,552, forward strand.
GAGCCAGTTCACAACTGTCCTCTTCACCTTCTTACTTTGAAGACTGCTTTCCTGGTTGCCATCACCTCTGCCAGGAGAGTGAGGAGCTCCAGGCCCTTTCTTGTTCTCCACCTTTCCTTTCGGTCCATCCGGACAAAGTGGTGTTGCGTACTAAGCCTTCTTTCCTGCCCAAGGTTGTCACGGCCTTCCACATCGGGCAGTCTATCACCTTGCCAACCTTCTTTCCGCCACCGCATCCCTCTAAAGAGGAAGAGCGGCTCCACCGTCTGGATCCAAAACGTGCGCTCTCATTCTACTTGGATCGCACATGCCAGTTCCGGGTGGATGACCAACTCTTTGTTGGTTACGTGGGCGCTAAGAAGGGGAAAGCGGTACACAAGAGGACCATATCCCGGTGGATCATCTTGTGCATCCAGGCATGTTACTCCTTGGCTAAGAAGGAGCCCCCTGCTGGATTGCGGGCTCATTCCACCCGAGCCACGGCGACTACCACTGCCTTGGGCAGGGGAGTGCCCTTACAAGACATCTGTCAGGCAGCTACATGGGCATCGCTGCACACGTTTGCAAGACACTACTGCCTGGACAGCCAAGTCCGGAGGGATGGCTTCTTTGGCCGTTCCGTCCTCCAGGACTTTCTGGTGTGATTATTGGTTCGCAGACCCACCACCGGGGTTGGTATTGCTGGGGTATCTATTCTAAGGTAAGGAATCTAATACTAACGTGTCTCTTTCAGATGCACAAGTTACTACTTGTGTAACGATATATCTGTAAGAGACATTAGTTAGTATTAGATTCCTTACCGATCCTCCCTGTTCTGCGAACCAATATCTAGGGTTAGGGTTACCCCCTTTCAGGGCCCTAGTTTCAATGGCACCAGTGTTGGTTATTAACATGGCTCTGCGTTTCTGGCGCGGAAAAGCTGTGTCTAAGAACTGATGTCAGCACGCTGAGGCGGCGTCTAAGTACTCCGACGACGTCATCACGGCGCCGACGACGGACGCGGAGCCGCAGACGACGCCTACCGACGCGCAAGGGTACTGCTACGCAAACATTTCCGGATCCAGTCTGACGCCTGGGGATATTCTAAGGTAAGGAATCTAATACTAACTAATGTCTCTTACAGATATATCGTTACACAAGTAGTAACTTGTGCGTTTGGCACACACGTAGCTGGTGTACTCATAAATGTAAACACAAAGAAAGCATCCATTGGCCGCAAGGGTGGTTTTCAGAAAACTTTAGATGAGTGTTATTTTATAAACCTGAACAACAAGAGAGTATATACAACAACAAAAAATAAGCAAGAAGCTCCTATTAAAGGAAATAGCAGTAAAAAGTAGCCACCAGCGCCTATCAGTGCTACATGCGAATAAATCTGCTGTGTCGAGGAAAGGAAAAATGGAGTGCAACCCAGATGAAAAGAAGAACCCTCAGGCACCCTCCGAAGATGGGTAGCCGTTTATCTTCATTGGGTTCTCAAGTTAGTGCATGTGAAAGACATCATACCAAAGAAAGGTGCAAATTAAAATTAGTATAGATCACTCCCTCAACCAACATTTTTAATAGAGGGGTGATTCGAACTCAATTAAAAACAATGTGCAAAAACGGACATCGAGAGTTAAGCAAATTTGAGCTCCCTGTCCTAAAATACGGTCGACATGTTTCAGCTATCTGGTCAGTTTCGACCCAGCATTCCTCAGGACCAGAAATGTAAACTCACCCGACCGGGCAGTACACGCCCTAAAGTGCCTACTCACGGTGGGTGGATATTCACAAAAGACGTATTGATACCCACTTGAGGATCTATGTCTTGTGTAAACCTCTATTCAGCGAGGTGTATGGAATCTGTAAAGAAACCCATAAAACACATTTAAAGAACAGACACTCCTCTGTCATATACATTTTACCAACACTTATTTAAAATTCATTTAGTACTTTCGGACCCTAAAGCTTGCCCTGTGACACAGTCAGAAAAATAAAGTGATGCGAGGTCCCACCACAAAAGAAACTTCAAACATTACCAAAGCTGTTATGCTTAAACAGTATATGTCTACCTTTGCTGTTAGCCTTACTCACTCTGGTAGAATTTGCGTTAATTTTCTAAGTACTTATTTCAAAGATGAACAGTGTAAGTCCCATGTAAAACCTCTGACGTTTGTTCAACCTATGGTCGGGTTTATGGACTTTAAATTTAAAATTAGAAAACAGCAGAAATCCTTCGAGAAATGTGCGCATTCTAGAAAGTCTATGTACACAAATACATTCAGCCTCTTGCACTAGAAACTGAGGTCTCATATTCATTCTAATCATGTCGTATCAAAGTGGCAACTCACTTGGTTGTAATCCCATATTGATCATACGTATAACAAGGTCTGAAACCTTTCTTCATGGGCTGTATTGTAGAGGGAGAATAAGCGAAAGAACAAAAAGGAAAAGTCCTTTAGAATACAACACTCCCTCGACAAGTTGATTACCAAAAGAAGCATATCTACATTAAATATGTCAGGAAATGTTGTTAGCTTATCTCTCCTGAATAGAAAGACTTACTTCGAATCTCCCCAAATGAAGACTCCATGAGACCGTGGTGATGGATATCTTCACGGCAGCATCTGTTAAAAGTTGAACGAGGTTTCAATTTAAGCCTATTGTGATACACTCGTTCTACTCAGTTCAAAAAGCCCCTCACTATCATTAGGAGCCGTTAAAGATTTTATTAGGTACTGTCTTGAGGGAACCGCTAATGTTTTTAATAAGGAATCCTTCGAAAGCACAATACTCGTCACAGGTACAATTCTAAGATGACTAATATGTGTTGCAAACACTCACTCGGTCGAGCGGTAAAAAAGTCTAATAAGCCTCTTATAGTCGTCAAAATAGGGGTTAAGTGCGTGCAATGGCAAAACCACTTACTAGTGAACTGACGACTCCCCGTATTTCCACCTAGGTACGGCTCAGCCACGGCTCTTAAGACGGCTCGGGCCGCGGTTGAGAGCGGCCTTATCACTTCCTGAATGGGCGTGGTCGGCATGACAGAATACCACGTGATCGGGGCAGCAGCACAACATTATAGATTTAAAGGTGCAGTACCACAGTTCACTCACTGCCCTGCACCGTCGTCTTTAATTACGTGAAAAGGTTTATTAGTTAACAGAGACCCATTAACCAATGGCGTCTCTCTCAAATAAAGTGGGAATGTCCTTATAAAAATAACAGAAAAACGTATTTAGTATCTCGTCAAAGGGATTAAATAACCTCAAAATAAATCAATGTACTAAGTAAAGGTTCTATGCATCCGTGGTACCAGAAAATGGAATAATACCGGGGTCCTCGGGGGTAAAGAGAAAATACCCACAGATCATTACACATGTAATCCCCGGCCGAGTGGGATCCGTCCCCTTGTTTAAAATTATTAGACCCAGATGGCACTCGATGTAAGGAAATACCTGGTGACCTCGTTTTAGCGCTTCATCACTGTCCCCCACGGTACCTCATCATTAAGACCTCGCCGATGGGTTGCCAGGCGGTGTACCCACCTTTGCTCCTTTTCAAACAAGGTACTCTCATTACTATATTCCAGATGTTCTATAATCGACCATTTGACATCATTCGGACCATGTCCTTTCTCCAAGTAATGTGCTGTCAATTTGGTTGTATTTCTCTGGCATCTGATATTGCTGCGGTGTTCCCCTATGCGCAGTTTAATTTTTCGCGTGGTCATGCCCACATAAAGGAGCATACAGGGGCACACTATCAGGTAAACCACATTGCATGTGTTGCAGTTTGTATGACTCCTCAGATGCCAGGTTGTTCCTTCTTCTAGAGCCAACGTTTTGGTTGCTGTTGTCAGGTGGCAAACACTACACCCTCCACATGGGTAATGTCCCACTACCGGAGGTAATCCCCAAGTGGAGAGAACATTCGCATCCCGATTGGTAACCTTTCTCTCAGTGGGGCGAGTCCGTACAAGTGCATCCTTGAGGCTCTTCTCTCGTTTGTAGGAGAAAAGCGGTTTTTGCCATTGAAGGCCATTACTGGTCAGAATTCGCCATTGTTTATTTATTGTCCAACTCACTATGTTTGAGATGTTGGAATACGTGGTGACACATGTCAGTGGGGTTTCAGGTTCTTCCTCTCTTACATTTTCCTCTAATAGGGCTTCACGGTTTTGATTTCGTGCTCGCTTGCAACTTTTCTTCAGATTTGGCGCTGGATATCCTCTATGCGAAAGTTTCTTCGTCAAATCATTGGCCTGGTTCTTAAAATCAGTGATATTACTGCAGTTCCTACGAATGCGTAGGTACTGGCCAAATGGGAGATTTTCCCGCAAGGGACGTGGATGAAAACTGGTGAAATGCAGTAGATTGTTCTTACTGGTCGGTTTATAGTATGTTTTGGTAGTGAGGTAGTCACCAGTCCTGGTGATTGTCACATCCAAAAATTCAATGCTGTCCCTGCTATGATGGTGAGTGAACCTTAAATGGGGATCACAAGTATTTACCCAATCAAAGAAGGCCAGTAAGCTCTCCTCTGACCCTTTCCATATTAGCAGCACATCGTCAATGTACCTCTGCCACAGGATAACATTGAGAGTGTAAGGGTTGGTATTTGCTAAGATGTGGGTTTTTTCAAAGTTATGAACGTAAAGGCCAGCTATGCTTGGGGCAAAAGTACTGCCCATAGATGTACCAGTCTTTTGCAAAAACAACTCATTTTATATTGAAAAAAATTCCGTTTTAATGCTAGAGTGGCACAATCAATGACAAATGTTTTGGAGGTGTTATAATCCCAAGGGGTTTCATCCAAAACATCCGCCAGAACCTTCAAGGTAGCATCTTGAGGAATACAGGTGTAAAGACTCTCTATGTCTAGAGAGACTAAAAAGCAGGGTTCCTCTGGCAGTTTGACAGTTAGGAGCATTGACAGTAAGCTCTTTGTATCCTTGATATAAGTACTTGTGGACTGTATCAAGGGCTTAAAGAAAAAGTCGCAATATTTGGACAAGGGTTCTAACAAGGACCCTATACCCGCCACTATGGGTCGTCCTGGGGGAGGAAGACGGTTCTTATGTGTTTTGGGTAAGCAGTAAAAATATGGGACCTTCCCTTCAGAATTTATCAGGAAATCGGCTTCGTGCTTACTTATACAATTATCACGTTCTGCAGTCATCACTAACTCCACAATCTCATCCTTGAGGGTGGCAGTAGGGTCTTCCGTAAGGACTGTATAGCTCGAAGTATCACTGAGAAGTCGTCTACACTCAGCATCGTAAGCAACAGTATCCTGTATAACAATGCCCCCGCCTTTGTCGGCACTCTTAATCGTTATATCGGGATCATTTCTCAATGATTCGATTGCTTTATATTGTGCTCCAGAAAGATTTTTGAATGTTGTAGGTTCTTCCACTAGTTTAACTTCCCGGAACACTGCCTGTTCAAAGGCAATTAGTTCTGCAGGAACTAAATGTGCAGGGGGGGTAAAGGAAGATCTATTTCTGAAGTTCGTATCGCTGTTGTTGATTTGACTGTCTGTTGACTCACGACTTGCAAAACAAGCTTTCAAACGTAATTTTCTGAAAAACTCAGTAAGTTCACACAAAAGTTTGAAGCGATCGAGTCGTGCTGATGGTATAAAGCCTAATCCTTTCTCCAAAACTGATTGTTCATCCATATTCAGAACCCTACTCGACAAGTTAGTCACTAAGCGTATGTGTTGCTGGGACCCGCTCTCTGTTCCTGTGTCTTGCTGCGTGTGTTGTCTCCCACCACCTCCGGTGTCTGCCAGTGCACTTGATTCCCTCCCCGTCTCTTCCCCCGACCTCTCTGACCAAACCCTAAAAAATGTGGGGGATACATATTAGGTTGATACTGAGGGGGTGGTGGGGGTGGGGCAAAATGCGGATTCCAACTCATTTGTGGTGGAAAAGGTGCTGGGGGATACGGATAAGGCTGAAAATCGCCATGTCCAAATTGTGGATACGGGGACCAGTTGGAATAGTTCTGTGCTCTTCTGCCCCGTCCCCTTCCCCTTTGTTTATTGGGATAGGTACCTGTGCTAGACCCACTGGAATTCGAATCATCGGAAGCGTCAGAGTTATAATTAGTACGGTCTAAAGGTTTATACTCTGCACTTGCATAGGGGTACACTTTTTCAAATGCCCACTTTTTCAAATCTTTCTGGAACTGTTGAATCTTAGACTGAGCTAAGTTATCTTTATATTCAGTCAGTTCCTTATTAAACTCTTCTAGTTTTTTCTTGAAGCCCGTTACTGTGGTCTTAATGTGGGCTTCCGTTGCCTGTATCTCGATGAGAAGGGTCTCCGAAAGCCGTAAGGCAGTTTTTATAATCAAGAGAGCCCAATCATGAGTACAGTGCCAAGCTATTTGGGCCCACTCCTTTCTAAATGTACTGTCCTCTAAGAAGATTCGCGGTGCATTATTCACTAGAAGACCTTTAGGGGCAATTTTATTAGTTAAGTATTCCTTCATCATAGTGCCGTGCAATATGGTTCTAATCCTGTTCTTTTTTTGTTCACCTAATTTTTCCCAATCCGAGGTTTGAGATATTGTACTGGCCACCAAAGGGTCTGCAAACAACGTAAGGTCACTGAGAATGGCATCTGCCTCTTCTCTCGAAAAGGAGAGACCTGAGTCCTCCATTGTGGTCAAATGACTGCTGTAATTTCTCGAAGGGAAATCTGAAGTTCAAAAAGGGAAAACGTTTATATAATTCCCTTTCAAAACAATGTTTGATCTCTCGCAGCTACACGCTGCCAAACATGTATCAACAACTAGAGAGAGAGGGCTAGTACAAATACTCTCCTGCCCCTGGGGTAGAACAAACCTGAACAACAAGAGAGTATATACAACAACAAAAAATAAGCAAGAAGCTCCTATTAAAGGAAATAACAGTAAAAAGTAGCCACCAGCGCCTATCAGTGCTACATGCGAATAAATCTGCTGTGTCGAGGAAAGGAAAAATGGAGTGCAACCCAGATGAAAAGAAGAACCCTCAGGCACCCTCCGAAGATGGGTAGCCGTTTATCTTCATTGGGTTCTCAAGTTAGTGCATGTGAAAGACATCATACCAAAGAAAGGTGCAAATTAAAATGAGTATAGATCACTCCCTCAACCAACATTTTTAATAGAGGGGTGATTCGAACTCAATTAAAAACAATGTGCAAAAACGGACATCGAGAGTTAAGCAAATTTGAGCTCCCTGTCCTAAAATACGGTCGACATGTTTCAGCTATCTGGTCAGTTTCGACCCAGCATTCCTCAGGACCAGAAATGTAAACTCACCCGACCAGGCAGTACACGCCCTAAAGTGCCTACTCACGGTGGGTGGATATTCACAAAAGACGTATTGATACCCACTTGAGGATCTATGTCTTGTGTAAACCTCTATTCAGCGAGGTGTATGGAATCTGTAAAGAAACCCATAAAACACATTTAAAGAACAGACACTCCTCTGTCATATACATTTTACCAACACTTATTTAAAATTCATTTAGTACTTTCGGACCCCAAAGCTTGCTCTGTGACACAGTCAGAAAAATAAAGTAATGCGAGGTCCCACCACAAAAGAAACTTCAAACATTACCAAAGCTGTTATGCTTAAACAGTATATGTCTACCTTTGCTGTTAGCCTTACTCACTCTGGTAGTGTTATTTTATGACTATTCCTGTAGTCAAAAGCAGTTTGACCAAATGTATGTTCATATTAGTGAGGTCAAATATGATCATTCTAAAATGCACATTATTCTATCCTTATTGGACTAAACTTCGATTTGAAACATTTCCGTTATGAACGATTTCTTTGAAGCTGTGAGCTTTTCTGAGCTTCTTCAAAGCCTCCAAGATGAATCTAACTGGAGACTACCTTCCAAGTGGCAGTCCCCCACACTTTTAACTCTGCTTGAAACCAGAGACAATGTGATTTTTTTTGTGTACACTGCTGTTTTCTCATGTATATGTCAGACTTCCATACATACCAGGAGATATCCTTCTGTCTTCTTATATGACATGTACTGCTTGCAGAGTTGAAGAACCTGGATGAGATGCACATGCAACATTTTATGATAGGCACTTTGAAAATTCGTCAGGAGTCATTGTGCCTGGCTGGAAAACTACCAAGGATTTGGCTTTCTAGAGATTAAAAATATTGATGTCTGTGATTGTATAGAAACATGTCCTTATCTCTGAGATTTGAAGGGCAACTTTAGGTCCCACCATGTAAGGACTAATGTCTGAATTCAAGCTCAGGGATTGGTAGTGGTGTGAGCTATCATACATTTTAAATTGTACTTGTCAATGTTAGGTCTAGCCAGTGACTAGTGCAAGGTTTCTATACGTTATTAGTAAAGATAAGCCTTATGGGTGCAAGGGTAACATGGTGCTAAAAGAAAAGCGTTGTTGGGGTGTGGGGGGACGTTTGTGTGATGGGTAGACATGGCAGTTTTCTATGATGATCTCAATTGTGAGCTTTGATCTTTGTTCATGTTTTGCTGCTGGTTATTTGCTTCCACTGATAGCTGCTCTCCAACTGCCTGTCTGTATAACGTTCTACACACATCCTAGTGGCTTTTCCTTAACTGTTGTATTCAGCTTTAATCGGGGCCATATTCCAGGAAGCATCAATATTCCTTATGGTTCTGCTTTCAATGCAGAGGGAGAACTAGTCCAGTGTCCTTCCACAGCCACACTCCAGAGCTTCAGAGGAAGAGTGATTGTAGTGGTAGGCAATGTGGCTCCGAACACAGCAGAGGTAAGTCAAACAATATGATCAACTTCTTTGAGCATGCATGGTGTAAATTTCATGCAATATGATCGACCTCTTTTGTCATGCATCGCGCACATTTATGTTCATTGCTGTTTTCAGCTGTAGAAAGTTATATAATGCATAAAACAAACAAAAATATAGGGACTGTATTTCAGGGCCATTAACAATGGTTCATCATGGCAAATGACCAATTCTTGAGATACCTCCAGGTGAGACAGATTATTTTCGGATACTCTGAGTTAAACTTTCTGAAGTGGAGGTTGAGACCCCGCTGGAATACATGGTACTTCTGATGGATACATCTACCTCTGGATTCCTCACCTTTTGAATATCCCAATGCACCTGCATTCCATGGAAACATTTCATTACAGCTCTCTCACGTCGCAGAGGACCCCACAATGCTAGGGCTCTGCATGTGAATCCACATGACTTCTCTGGAGCCTTAGAAAACCCTCGTCGGCCTGCTGAGGTCAGTTCCCTTTTTCCACGCCTTCAATGCGTAACGTTTTTTCCCTAGGCTCTCCTTAGGTCTAGGAAGTCTTGCAACATTTTGTCCAGGAAATAGCAACGTTGTTGCAGGGGAAGAACGTCACCTCCGGGTAATTTAGAATTCAAGCCCTGCAGAGAAAGTGAAAATCAGATGTTGATTACTGACCCACATGGCTAGTGCCTTTACTGTCTATTTTCAGATCATGACGTCGAGACTAAGCATGGGCGTAAAATCCGTTCCGTTCGCGGAATTTGCAGATTTTCTGCAATTTCGCGGTCCGCGAATCTCGCGAAATTGCAGGAAAATCCGCGAAATCGCGTGCTGGACGAATTTTCAAAAACTGAAGTACATGAAGCACTTACAGGGTTACAGCAGGTGCCCAAGTTGAAGCTAATTTCTTTGTAACCATTTACAAAATGGTTACAAATAAATTAACTTCGACTTGGGCACCTGCTGTAACCCTGTAAGTGCTTCTTGAGCGGTGCCTCCAGAGTTGTTGCCTACTTGCAACTATTATCTGACCCAGCTCTGACCCTCGAAGCAGGGTCAGAGAATAGTTACAAGTATGACACAATGCTCCAGGCTGTCACAAGAATTAAGCCACAACAGGAAGCACTTACAGATAAGGAAGCAGGTGCCGGACTTGAAGCTCAAATTCAGTAACACATTAACCAGCCCCCGGTTGAGGCTGGGCAGGTGTGCTTTCTCCCCATAATCTACAGTGGTGAACCAGAGGGTGCTGTGATGAACCAGAAGGTGCAGTTGTGAACCAGAGGGTGGCAGTGGTGAACCAGAGGGTGGCAGTGATGAACCAGAGGGTGGCAGTGATGAACCAGAGGGTGGCAGTGGTGAAACAGAGGGTGGCAGTGGTGAACCAGGGGGTGCTGTGATGAACCAGAGGGTGGCAGTGATGAACCAGAGGGTGACCGTGGTGAACCAGAGAGTGACAGTGGTGAACCAGAGGGTGGCAGTGGTGAACCAGAGGGTGACAGTGATGAACCAGAGGGTGGCAGTGATGAACCAGAGGGTGGCAGTGGTGAACCAGAGGGTGGCAGTGGTGAACCAAAGGGTGGCAGTGGTGAACCAGACGATGGCAGTGGTGAACCAGAGGGTGGCAGTGATGAACCAGAGGGTGGCAGGGGTGAACCAGAGGGTGGCAGTGGTGAACCAGAGGGTGCTGTGATGAACCAGAAGGTGGCAGTGGTGAACCAGAGGGTGGCAGTGGTGAACCAGAGGGTGGCAGTGGTGAACCAGAGGGTGGCAGTGATGAACCTGAGGGTGGCAGTGGTGAACCAGAGGGTGGCAGTGGTGAACCAGAGGGTGGCAGTGATGAATCAGAGGGTAACAGTGGTGAATCAGAGGGTGACAGTGGTGAACCAGAGGGTGACAGTGGTGAACCAGAGGGTGACAGTGGTGAACCAGAGGGTGACAGTGGTGAACCAGAGGGTGACAGTGGTGCACCAGAGGGTGACAGTGGTGAACCAGAGGGTGGCAGGGGTGAACCAGAGGGTGGCAGGGGTGAACCAGAGGGTGGCAGTGGTGAACCAGAGGGTGGCTGTGATGAACCAGAGGGTGGCAGTGATGAACCAACCAGAGGGTGACAGTGATGATCCAGAGGGTGACAGTGATGATCCAAAGGGTGGCAGTGGTGAACCAGAGGGTGGCAGTGGTGAACCAGAGGGTGGCAGTGATGAACCAGAGGGTGGCACTGGTGAACCAGAGGGTGCTGTGATGAACCAGAGGGTGGCAGTGATGAACCAGAGGGTGACAGTGATGATCCATAGGGTGGCAGTGGCGAACCAGAGGGTGGCAGTGATGAACCAGAGGGTGGCAGTGATGATCCAGAGGGTGGCAGTGGTGAACCAGAGGGTGGCAGTGATGAACCAGAGGGTGGCAGTGATGAACCAGAGGGTGGCTGTGGTGAACCAGAGGGTGGCTGTGGTGAACCAGAGGGTGGCAGTGGTGAACCAGAGGGTGGCAGTGATAAACCAGAGGGTGACAGTGGTGAACCAGAGGGTGGCAGTGGTGAACCAGAGGGTGGCAGTGATGAACCAGAGGGTGGCAGTGATGAACCAGAGGGTGGCAGTGATGAACCAGAGGGTGGCAGTGATGAACCAGAGGGTGGCAGTGGTGAACCAGAGGGTGGCAGTGGTGAACCAGAGGGTGGCAGTGATGAACCAGAGGGTGGCAGTGGTGAACCAGAGGGTGCTGTGATGAACCAGAGGGTGTTGTAATGAACCAGAGGGTGGTAGTGATGAACCAGAAGGTGGCAGTGATGAACCAGAGGGTGACAGTGATGAACCAGAGGGTGGCAGTGGTGAACCAGAGGGTGCTGTGATGAACCAGAGGGTGGCAGTGATGAACCAGATGGTGACAGTGGTGAACAAGAGGGTGACAGTGGTGGCCCAGAGGGTGGCAGTGATGAACCAGGGGGTGGCAGTGGTGAACCAGAGGGTGGCAGTGATGAACCAGAGGGTGGCGCTGCTAAACTGCCCGGGAGCCCTGTGGGTGTGAGCCCCCGCACTACTGAGCTGCCCAGGGGTTTTGAGCCCACGCGCTACTGAACTGCCCCGGGGCCCAGTGGTTGTGAGCCCCCGTGCTGCTGAACTGCCCGGAGCCCCCTCAGTGTGAAAATCATTTGTGCTCAATTGCCTGGAAGCCCTCTGGGTGTGAGCACACATTGTGCAAAGTGCCCCCCTGCCCCCAGTACATATATACCCGTACCGCACAGCACCATTATACTCTTGCACCATGAAGTCTGGTGCCTGGATGCTCCTGATCCGTGTAGGTGGTACCACCGTCTGGTGCAGTCAAAATGTAAAGTCATAAATTGCTACACAGCACCAATAAACACGTGTCCCCCCTGGCACCTGTATGCGCATGTACCAGGCGTGGAGCACCCGCATGCCACTGCACTCTACTGCCCAGCGCCAGCATATGCCTGTACCGGGCAGTTTAGTATGAGATGGGACATTGTCCAGCAGCAGCAGCTGCATGCGCCTTCACCCACTGAGCAGGATCAGAATGGCTTTGTACCAACACGCGCAGCAGAGGTATCTTGGACATCTTGGATTCTGGGGTCCTGTGCCAAACGTATTTTTGCATCCATGAGTTTCCCGAGCGCCATCCCCGTGGGGCTCCTGTGACCAGGAGGCTGCTTTCTCCTCATCCGCTGCTCTGCTCGGTCTCTGTCCCTTTATAAACAAGATGTATGTGAACTCGCATAGAAGCCCCGCCCGTTTGGCCCCGTCCACCACACACTAGCGGTATGAAACGTCTTCCCGCCCGTCCCCACTATAATGGCCAGCTCACTCAAGGTACCTCGGCGCCTTTTGGCGCGCTGGCAAAGATACAGGTACACGTGGTCACATATTTGTGCAAATGGCACATAAAGCCGCAAGTTCGCGGGAAAATTCGCGAACTCGCAGATTTTTTTTGCCATTTCGCACGAATTCGCGGACCGCGAATTCGCAAATTTCGCCCATACTTAGTCGAGACCTGTTCTACATTCCAGAAGATGAATCCTAAGGCTTTTAAGGATAGGGAGGCAAAGCTGTTTAAGGCCAAGGCAAGAAGGGAATCAAGAGGGCGTCAGAAGTCTCATCCTCGATCGGAGTTGCCACCTCCCCATTCTTTGAAGACCTCCAAAAAGAAGCACAAGAAGAAGTGGGGTTCTGATTCTGGACGTCGCTCTTCGAAGGATGTTTCCAGAAGTCGGTGTCCCCAGCACCAAGGGCTCATGAAGAAAGAGGTGAGATCTTTCTGACTCCTCCTCCTGGTGTGGCTCCAGCATCGCCTTGGAGTCCAAGTGCGGTGATTCCACCTAGGAGGCCTGAGCCGTAATCGGTATCAAGTCCAGTTCTTCCTCCACCTCCACCAGCAGGAGTATCTGGTCCTCTCGACTCCAGAGTCCGATCTGTCGAGTTCCCGAAATGCTAAGTATCATTTTTTGATGGTCTGGGACTCCATCCGGTGTACTTGCGGGACCCATTTGCTTATTTTTTGTAGCTTTCCTGGCACACTACCAGCAGGCACTGTTTTATATCACTTATGTTGATTACTCCGTTAACTTGGCCTCTGCTGACACAGAGAAAGGCGAACCCGTGCCCATTAGAAGGGCTGCGGCTGGAATCCCCAGCTACGACCTCTCCGGCGTAGACTGGATCAATGCTGGCGCTGCATCACCTGTTCCAGTTCCTCAGCCATCTGGGCCTGAAACTCCGACGCAATTGCCGACATTGCCGGCGCCGCCTCCAACGGCATCAGTTTTGAAATTGAGGTCTAAAAGAGAAGCCCAGAGGCTTTTGGAGGAGGAACGGTATTTTTTGATAGGAAATCAGGATCTGAAGGAAGGGGAGATAGGAAGGGGAGATAGTGTCCTTGGATCCTGAGGTTGAAGGCTTGGAGGTGGCAAGTGGCCTTGATACTTCTCCAGAGTGTGAGTTGTTGTCCTGAAAGGGTATTGCTCTTCCAAAGGTCACGTCCTATAATTCTGTAATTAGAAAAGCAGCAGTGTTGTTGGAGTTGCATTTGTCTTCTTCTGAATTAAAATCCAATTTGTTGACAGAGGTGCTTCATTCATCCACATCGTCAACTGAGCCTTTGTTACCTTTTAATGAGGCCCTTACTGAGCCTATTCTTGATGTTAGGCAGAAACCTATGGTGAGGCACCCTGCACTCGGTCCAGGCAACCCTTAGGGATAGTAGAGGTGGTCCCTGATAACCAGAGCTCTCAAGGGGTTGCTGTGGAGAGCAGCTAAGGCTTAATCAGGAGGGTGTAAAGCGGCTAAATTACCACACAGCCAGTCAGCAAAGCTTACTCAGAAGAAAGAACCACACCAGTGTTAAAAAAATATTTTGTATTTGTTATACACTAGCACTAAAACTAATTTGGTATATCTCCTACCTGGAGCTATCAATACAGAATAAAATATACTTAAACACAGGTAAGTAAAGCACATAAAACACATGGTCCCCTATGGGGGGGGGGGGGAAACCATATACTAAGAAAATGGAATGCGAGGTAAGTATCCTAACGAGACAACCACCGAGGGATCTGTGGACCAGGGGAAGCAAGAAAGCACCAAAGATGAGTAGCTAGTATTCCTGAGGCACCTGGATGCAGAGGTGATAGCCCAGGTCAACGTCCATAGGATAATATGGGGAAGTCGCGGTTGGACTTTTAAGGATCAGGACCCTTCCCAAAGGACCTAGAGGAAACCTGTTGGAACCAGGGAAGTGTAGGACACCACCACCCGTGGATACCCAGAGAACCAGAATACTTACACCAGGGATCCTGGGTGCGAAGTTGTGTCAGAACCACCCGTTGAAGTCAATGGAGGGTCTTGGTTGTCCAGCTGCTACAAAGTCTCATGGAACAGGTCAGTGGAACCCAGGCATGGATTCTGAATGAGGAGTATCTGCAAACAGAGGGGACAGAGTCCAAACCATCCGGAGGCGTCCAGGAGGAGCAGGAACATGATGCCAGCTCTTGTCAGAGATAGTTTGCTATAGCATGGGGGTCTTGAAGAGGCAGCTGTGGAGCCCTGGCAACGCAGAAACATAGGAGCCATCCACGAGCTGTCCCACGCTGGTCGAATAATGCAGGATGGTCAGTGACCAGCAGGACCACCAACAAGCCTTGGAAAATGCAACAGATGTGTTGCAGGAAACCATGCTTAGTTGCAGACCTGGCAACATCTATGGAACTCACCCCACAAGGGTAAGTCAGGGCCCGCCCTCAGCATGCAGGAGAGCCATCAGGAATTGATAGAGACCCCAGGAGACCCTCTGGCAGCAGGCACGGGGAGTCGCAGGGAGGCCTTGGCAGCGCACTGAAGAGGATGCCCACACCGTTGGAGATTCATGGAGGATGCCATTCTTGAGGCTGTGTGATGCTGAGGCTTCTTGGAGCTTGATGCTCTTCGGTCAAGAAAGTCAACAAGCCTTGTTAGTGGCAAACTGACGCAGTGCACCGGGATGCGGTTCCAGTTGGCTGGAGAGGGATTACAGTCCCCCAAGTTGCAGGGAATACTTCTCAGGTCTCTGGAGAGCCAACAAACTACAACCTGTGTTATAGAGCCGGGAGGTGTCCATGGGACAGCAGGAGCCACAACCCTTGCATTGAGGTGCCTGCAGATGCAAGGGAGTTACTCCTTCACTCCAAGGGAGATTGCTTCTTGCTATCTTGATGCAGATAGTCGTGGGAGACTCAGGAGGATGTACAGCCACAGACGTTGCAAAACTTGGAAGAGCACGGAGACAAAGTTGCATTAGGAACCTTCCTACCAGCAGCAGTCTTTGTTTTGTTCCTGGCTCGGTCCAGCAGCAGAGTTCTGTGCCCAACAGCAGAAGATTCCTTAGCCACATCTTCAGGGGAAGCCAATTGTTCTTTCAGATCAGATACCATGTAAGAAGGACATTGGGAATGACAGAAAGATTCGCTTTATAGCACAATATACTACCCACAGTGATGAGATCTTTAGGTTGTTCAAACGCAATTGGCATTAACTACCAGACATTTTCAGCCTTAAGCGCTCAATTAGCAATAATCCGTCTATCACATATAGGAGAGGTTCCACCCTTAGTAACAGACTCTGCCCCAGCTATGTCACTACTACTGAAAGAAGAGGCATGTGGCTCCCGGAAAAGCCCACTGGGTTCTACATTTGCAGCTCCTGCAACATCTGCAAATTTGGGGTAAACAAGACTAAGGATTTCAGCCACAATGGATCTACCTCGTACATGCATGATCACACAGTTTTTAAACTGCAATACGACTTATGTAATATATGTAATTGGGTGCCCATGCAATTTGATTTATGTTGGCAGTACTAAGAGAAATCTTAAGCTCCGGATTCAGGACCATCGGAGGGGACCTGAAATACCCTCTGGCAGAACATTATGTTAAAACTCACCCTGGAAAAAGCACTTTCTGGTTCCATGGCTTTGATCAGGCTGACTCAGGACAGAGGGGTGGAGGGAGTTTCACCTTAGACAGTGCGAAGCCAAGTGGATATGCAAATTACGCTCTATTACACGTGGTCACAACACTGATAATGAGATGCATTTTTTCCTTAATGATAATCCATGATGTTTATCATCTGCTGCCCCATAACAGTGAATGTTCAATCACCATGTCATTTTTATTCCTTTTAGCTATCCACACCAGTTGGTACTGACAGTCATTTCTATGTCCCTTTATCACACCACTGGTAGCTTTTCTTGAGAACTATCTTTTCTGATATTTTACTGCCTATTTTTACAGAAAGACTGACCATTATGGATGAGTTGTCATCTTTACACAATCCCTTTTAATATTTAGAAATGACACCTCAGATGCTCATTGCATAACCCTAATTGAACTGGTTTTCCCCTACATTTAGGGTTTTGATTATTTTTTATGTCAACTCGTTTGTAAAACCATCTGTTAATGATGACCATGTTAGGGTCTTATGTGTTTCCCCACACTTGCCCTCTAGTCTTTCCTACTGTCCTATTACACCTTCTCCTAAATCCCATCTGTTCTTGTGCTTTCTAAGTATTATATGTTTAATGTGCCTTTATCTTTGGCCCGCTCTGTACACTACATACAGCTGCGGTTGACTCGGCATGTGACCTTTGTATGTCACTACTGATTTGTTTCTTTTTGTAATAATTTTTGGCATGGAGGTTTAGTTGGATGAACCCAGCATTTCTCCTTTTTCTTCTAGTATCCCTGCTAATTTCCTTTTGGACAGGGCACACTTGCCGGTGCGAATTCGCCTTCGTCTGGGTTAGTAACCAAACCTCTTAACAAGTGAATTGCTTGGTTGCATTGTTGACCTTTACTGGGCGCGGCAGACACGCCTACCTATTCAACGTGAAGCCATCCTACAGTGTGGTCTTGGCTCGGCTTCACACTGTGGATTTTTCCAACACCCACTCCATTATGGCAGCCATCCTGGCGATTGCTCCTCGATCAATTCTCTCACTATGATCTTTATCTTATGGTAAACTTTTCATTCACCCTCCGTGACATTTTCATTAAGACTCACTTCCATCCGCGATTTATGGTCTATGCCTTCTTTTTCACCCTCCTACTCACACTTGAATGGTGGGTAGATTAGCCACGCCCCTTCGGGAAGTTAGGCTTCAAAAGGGAACCTGGCGCGAACAGCCTCTTTTAGCGACACCCAGATGAATAGTCGACATTGGAGAGGTAAGGTGGATGAGGGGTGAATGGATTTTGGTGTTTGCCGTCACAACTAGGGGCTTTCTTAGCAGAGTTTGTGTCTCTGTTACGGATACTTAGGGGGGCCAGAGCTGATTGGCTTGAACGTGCGCTTTGGGGGCAGCACCATTCAAGTGTTCTCTCCGCCCTATGGGCGACTTGTGTATCCCTTCCCCTACTTAGGTTGTTTAATTGCTGTGGCACCGGAAATATTTCTTGGGTCCTCCCATGTCCCGTGTTTACGATCTTAACATCGGTGACACTGACTTGTTCATTTGTATTTTATTTGAACTTCACGCTTACACGGTTTAGTGGCTCCAATTGTTACCATTGTGGATATTAATAATTTTTCTGCTAATGCTGTGGGGGCACTTTTCAGCTATGTCATCTATGATGATACCTGTTATCTACAGGGGGGGTGGGATGTTTACAGGCCCGTACTTCTGTGCCTTCCGCTTCACCATGCATACACAGTGGTCTCCTTTCAAACTTGATATTTGGCCGACCCCAATGTGTGTTACCTTTGCGCAGCAACTGCTGCTCAATAGGAGTATTGTGTGTTTTCTTCTTATGCCTCATTAATCTCCTACAAAAATTAATTTTATTGATTAGGATCAACTTAGTCCCTTCTCATTTTTTCCTTTGGAATTTAGAGTTTTGCTTTTAGGCCGGATCGGGCCTTGGGAATTCCCACTTTGCATCCAGTGTTACTACTTGGAGCACCAACCTTGGACATTCTCTATATTACCTTTGTTTACCTCGCTTCATCTAAGGTGAGGCCCCATTACCTTTGACTTTGAACCATAATTTAACCTTTGTTTACAGTCTTAAGACCCAATTTTCTCATTTGTTTATGGAGTATAGATCTTTGGTCATAGGCCGGACCTGGTCCTGTGATTTTAGTGTTCTACGCCCAGTGCATTTACCTGGAGCGCACTTCTGTGTTATATTTCTTCATTACCGCTAAGATACTCGCTTTATTCATGGTGAGATTGTAAATTCACTTTATTGACGGGAAACCTTTCCATTGTTCCCTCCCCCAATTTTTTATTCATAGGCTCAATTATGTTTTTTTTTTAATGAAGACCGCCTTTTTTACCCCCGTTTGTTTTTACTCCTCTCTTCCATTCTCATTTACATTTTTTCCTTGGTATTAAAACACCGATTCAACTGTCAATAATTGAGTACCTAGACAGATCTATTCTTTTTCCCTCCTCTATTGAGAGCCTCTTTTATCTTCCCAATAACCTTCCTGGTTATTCCTTGCATGCGTTCTTATGTTCTTTCCCCCTTCTTCACACAACATTACCCATACACAGCCTGGGTGTCTCCTTTTCCTATTTTTCTATGGAAATAATAGTTTCCTGTGTTAATAGCATGTTTAGGATTGCTTGCCCTGTTTTTATGTCCTTCATGCACTCCATGGAGTGCCATGCAGTGCAGCTTTTTCTCCCACTCATTATTGGATTGTGCTGTAATGTTTAGTATGTTTTGTTTCTTCTTCTGATTTTGATATTAATGTTGGTCTTATTATGTTCTGCCTTTCCAGTCCTGCTTTTTGTTTTCTTCCTTCTCTCTTTTTATATTTAATTTTTATACTCTGTAATCTTTATATTTCCTTTGATTAAGTATTACTCTGTCATTTTTCAGCCCTGATACAGTTCTCCATGTGAGAACTAAACGCGTTGGCGGAGTGTAATACTCCTATATCGTGTTAATCAATTGATTTGAAATAAAGACTTTTTGAAACACTATACCAATTCTCTGGACTTCATTACCTGGCGCATGCCCACCCCTTGCTACATTTAAGATCTGGAACACAGAGGCATTACTTGACGGCTGATGCCGGGCTTGTTGCAAAAGACCTTTACTATATATGAAACTGGCGTGAGGTGCAGAAATAACAGTTCACCGTTCAATTTCTCTTTTTATTTTGAAGCCAATTGTTCTTGAAGAGGAAGTTCGGACGAATAAAAGGACCCACCCACATGGGAGCCCTTAAGGAACCCAGGAAAGGGAATGGTCGTCCAATGCGATGACCCACCTATCAGGGGGGGTCAGGGACACTACTCTGCAGGACTGGCCAGTCCGATGCTTCCAGGAGCCTCTGCTCATCTAAGATTCAAGATGGCAGAATCAAGTGGCCACCTGGAGGAGCTCTGGGCACCTCCCAGGTGAGGAGCCAGACAAGAGGCGGTCACTCCCCTGTCCTTTCAGTAGTTTTGCACCATTATGTAGCTGGACATCTCGACTTGGTCAGTGTCCATTACATACCTTAAAATGGCTTCCCTGCACTTATGAAGCCAGAGAATGGACTACGGGGTTTGTAGAAGTGTCCCTGCTTGTGCAGGGGCGCCCTCACACTTAGAGGCCTACCTTAGGGGTGACTTATAGGTTTAAAGTGCAGTGACCGGGATATAAAGAAAACTTGATAAATAAAGTGAAAGGTTCATGCACCAATTCATGCAGGCTGCAATTGCAGACCTGCAAACAGTTTTCATGGGCTCCCATGGGTGGCATAATACATTCTGCAGCCCATGGGAGACATCTGGTGTACCAATGCCCTAGGTACCTTGGTACCATATACTAGGGTCTTACAGGGATACACCAGCATACCAATTGTAGGGGGACAGAGTACTTAACAATGAATTGAGGAGAGACCATAGACACTGGGGTCCTAGTTAGCAGGATCAATCCCAGTGTACTATAGTCAAAATACACTGACACCAGGCAAACAGTAGGGGTAGTATTGCCAGAAAGATCATACTTTCCTACACCCATGTCGTCAGCGGCAGTGTCTAGATCCATTGCAAGTCAGTAAAAGCCTGCTCCAGGTGACCAGTCGGTATTTTCCAGCATCCTACACTTGAAAACATGGTGGTACAAGTTTTCTGCTCTTTCAAGTTGATACCTGGGTATTTTCCTATGACTCCTGCTAACAGGGAGTCTAAAAGGATGGAGCAATATGCAAAGTAGGTTTTCTCTTCTGGTAGCATGGCTCTGAAGTCTACCAAAATCACATGTGTGTTAGGACGTTACATCAATGCATTGATAGAATGCACCAACCCGATGGTTCCGAAATTACCTGGTGATCTTCAGGTACATTTTTTTTAGTTGAAGGATTAGAGTCAGGGTTCAGCCTGCCAGGTAATTCAATCAGGCCACCTGGACACGGAGTACTCCGTTGCGAAGTCGATTGTGTCTTCTGTTGCTTGCCGGAGAGGGCCTGGTTTCTCGCCAGTTGTTCAAGCAACTTTGTTGGATTTGTGTTTTGATGGTTCATGGTTGTTTGTCGCCAAAGCTGATTCTGCCTGAGAGAGGTTTAAGGACAGTAAAGCGAGGTTGTTGGGCCTGCATACGCAGCCTAAAATTACTGGCAGTTTCGCAGGTTCTGTGGGTTTGGTCAGAACATATTCTTTAATGGATGGAGCCAATTCCTGCAGCAGCAGCAGCCATCCAGTCCCCTGCAAGGAGTTATAGAGGATGGGGCAGAGGCAGATAACGTAGAGCGGCCCATCAGCCTTCATCCTCTTCTTCCTCCTTGGCCAATGTCACAGGAAAGCAGCCGTAGTTGTGCCATCTCGGAGCATGCTTGTCCAGTGGGAGGACAGTTTACCTGTTTTCTGCCTCAATGGACATCAGTAACAAAAGATCTTTGGGTTTTGCATATTGTGGAAAATGGGTACTCCCTACCCTTCCAAGAGTATCCCCCACCGTTTCCTCCCCAACAGGGCTTTTGTACAGAAGAACAATCTCAGCTCCTCCAACAGGAGGTTCAAATTCTGCTTTAGAAGGGCACAGTAGAGTTGTTTTCAGTGCAGGAATGGGGTCAGGGATGTTATTCCTGGAATTTCCTGATTCCCATAAAGGAGGGTCACTTGCGGCTGATCCTCGACCTCAGGATTTTGGATTGGTTCCTCAATCTGATAGAGACATCTAGCCGCAGATTCCTTAACTTAGAATATCCCCAGGCGTGAGACTTGTCTAGAAATTTTTTGCAGCAGCACCTCTGCGCGCCGGGGGACGGCGCCAAACGACCCCGCCCTGACGTCGTCCACGTGTGTGACATTGACGAGGTCATATAAGTCCCTCCCGGCGCGCTGACGTCAGTTCCCTTCTTTTCCACATGCAACGCGAATCCAGCCTGTTTTCAGGCCTCATTTTTGATGCTTCGCGTCAAGAACAGTGTGGAATGCCTAAGGGCTTTAAATCTTGTAATTCCTGTTCGCGGCAAATGTCCGCGACGGACCCGCATCTTATTTGTATGTGGTGTCTGGGCGAGCACCATGACTCCACGTACTGTGAAGCCTGCCAACGTCTGAAACCGAAGTCTCGGCGGAAACGCCGCATGAAGCTTCTCTTGGCACAGCTGTCCCGGTCGGAGCCGTCTCGCCCCCCGGACTGCAGGTCTCACTACTGTTCCGTTCCGCCATCGATCGCCCTCTGGGGTCCTGGGCCGTCGTTTTCCACTTGGTAAGTCCAGGTGCTTGTCGCCTAGGTCTTCGATCTCACTTTCTTCTGTTGTCAGGGGCACTGGTTCCCGGAACTTTCTGGACCTGCGCTCCCGACAGTCCCCCCCCCCTCTATCCGCCCTTTCCGGGTGTGGGGGCTACTCCGGCCCAAATGGAGACCTATGCTACAGCTTTTCAGGCCTCCCTTGGGTCCTCTCCCGTTCCTGGGGTGTCCTCGAGACCTCTGCTGCTTCTGGGGTCTCGGACAGACTCGCCGTCGGGTTCGCCCCCGGCACCAATTGAGCCCTTGCCTCCCAGGAACATCGGAGATGTGGTGTCGTTAGGGCGCGGCCCAGTTGGGTCCCCCACTACGCTCCACATGGAGTCATTAGGGCACAGCCCAGCTGGGTCCCCCTCTTCGACCCACGGCGCCTCTGTTGCGCCGCATAGCCCCGTGGGGCTCCCTGTGGCATCACAGGTGGTTGCCGGTGCTCATAGCCCTGACTTGAGCACACCCCAGCCTTCAGGGCACGTGCGCCTGT
Organism: Lissotriton helveticus; assembly: GCF_964261635.1. Classification (NCBI taxonomy): domain Eukaryota; kingdom Metazoa; phylum Chordata; class Amphibia; order Caudata; family Salamandridae; genus Lissotriton; species Lissotriton helveticus. The sequence continues at coordinate 1,653,225,025 of NC_136059.1, forward strand.
CCGGAGCCGGGGTCGGCGCTCGCCTCCTCAGCTCCGCCTCCGCTCCTTTCTCCGGAATCGGGGCCTGTTCTGGATGAGGAGGAGCCTGCACTGGGGTGGCAACGGAAGATTGCCTTGCAGGCCCCGGCGCCTCTCCTTCTTCAGAGGGGGAGCTTGTCATAGTGACGGCGCCGGCTCGACACCGGATGCTGCCGAGTCGGCATCTGACGACGCACAATCAGCGCGACACGCGTCGTTTCGGCGCCGAGTTCTGGACTCTACTATAGAGGCCTCTGGAGAGAGTTCGGTGCCGCCCTTCTGTCCTGCGTCTCCGGAGCTAATGTTACCTGTGCCCCCCTTGGAATTTATGGAGCCTCCTCAGGAGCTCCCAGATTCGGCAGGCTGTTCGCCTCCCCAGGAGCCCCGTCAGGATCCCCATTCTTCCATAGGGCTTCCTTCCATGGGGTATTGGGCGCACCCTCAGTGTCCTGAGCTATTTTCCCCACAAAAAGGGCTACCGAGGCTGGTGCAGCTTTTTTGAGAGTGGTCTCTTTGGCCACCCGCATTTTAAATATGCAACCCCCCTCTACCCCTTTGTCTGTGGACCCCTTGCTTGAAGTCCTCCACCGTGGGTCTGGTAATAGGGAGCAACTTTTGCCTTTTGAGGCTTCCCTTTTTGATGCCCTCTTGGGTACCTGGGTCCGACCTGCTTCAGGTGACCTGGTGGCTCGTTCAGTTTTGCACCGCCACCGTCCAGCTCCACATGATCAGGTCTGTCTTTTTGTGCACCCTGATGCGCAGGGATTCGTGTTGCAGACTGCCTTTCCTTCTCTGCCCCCTCTAACGCTTCTTTCCTCTCGGGAGTCCAGGTGGCTTGAATCATGGGGTAGGAACATCTTTGCATCCACTAGTGCTGCCCTGCGGTCCTTAAATACAGTGTGTGTTTTGGCTCGGGATACCTCTGCTCTGTGGGACTCTGCAGAGTCCTTGCATACTGCCACTTCTGAAGGTGCTCGCGTTGATCTCCTTCACCTCATCCGGGATGGCCGTAACCTTGCTGAATTCACAATCCGTTCAGCCTTGAAATGAAATGAATGAAATCAAATGAAAAAAAGATTTGTAGAGCGCAACAGTTGCCCTGAGGCGTCCAGGTAGATACTGCGGATTCTTTGGGCCGAGCCATTGCGAGTTCTGTTGTCTTGATGTGTCATGCTTGGTTGTGAGATACTAGAAAAAATGGTTAGAGGTTCTGCCCACCTCACCCTCCCGTACCTGAGCAGGAGACATCCAAGGATGAAAAAGAAAAGAGAGAAATGGTACTGAAGGGATCAATCCACTTTTAATTCTCAAACAAGAAACAATTAATTATCTTGTGATTAACAAATTAAATCAAGGATGAATATATATTAGTTCATATACACATATATGAGCGGACAGCCAGAGAGGCACAACAAATAACAGTTTATATACAGCACATCACATGTACATTATATACAAATATACTCAACATATACAATATCAAAAATACTTCTATGTACCCACAAGACAAAAAATATATATAAAACTATATATATACACACCAATTTACATATGTATCTCCTTTTGAAGTAGAGTAGAGTATACAACAAAAAAGTAGTCCCAAACGAAAAGCACCAGGGGGTTAACACATCTACCCAGCCTATATTTGTGTTGGTGCATCTATGAGAAAATCAAATCTTTCTTGAATTTAACTAGGGGACTCCGTTCAAAGCAAAAGGTGTCGACGCAGTCGCGGTCGAGTTTCAGCCAGATGATATAGGCTTCATCAGGACATGGGTACTCTAGTCTTCAAGGCCCTGGCCCAATCTAGTGTAAGTCTTATTGGCCACCCCACACTACCACCCAGGTGGGTGGGGTAGGTGCCACCGTCTCAGCTCAAATCTCGAGAAAGCTTAATATCTTCACTGTGTCCGCCCAGAAAGATGTATAGAATCAATAGAGTATATTTCTCGGAAGTGGCTCAAGTCACACGATCTTCCTTAAATATCCCGCGGCATCAGCCACGCGAAGAACCGACCTGTCATGCTTGGTTGTGAGATAGCTTCTTACCTGAAAATATCGAGGAGCGACTGGTTGACTTACCCGTTGATGGGGTTTTGCTCTTTGATGCTCATGCCGAGTCGGCGGTTCACCGGCTCCTGGCGGGCTTTGGTCCTCCCACTTAGGTCCTTTTAGGCCTGTCTTCTGTGGTACTTGTTCATTTCGCATCCTTTAGATGCGCTCTGTGTTTCACGTGGGCAGTGAGCCTTACGTCTTCTTTTTTCTGTGGTCAAGGGTGCTTACCCTTTTATTGGCATCCCTTGGATGCGTTTTGCTTTCAGCTGCCTGTTGGCCTACTGTGGCCATGTCCACAGGTTGCTGTGTCCTCTGACTGTGGTATTCAGCCGGTGGCTCCGCTCGGTAATGTCATTACTGCTCGGAACTCAGTTCACAGGTTCAGTTCATTACTGCATTCTTTTGGCCTGGCTTATTGCCCTAAGAGGGGTCCCCCGTTGTTTGGGGTATGCATACTCCATGTGTGGTGCTGGTACGCTATTATATAGCCTTGCTTATCTCACCTGGGCCTGGAGATCATGTGGGCTGCATGTGTCACTTGGTGGTCCATTGTACGGTGTTCTATATTTTTCCTTGGTGCCCTCTGCTTTTGCCATGGTCATCCACCTCCTTTGGAGGTTTCATGGTCTTCTCTTCCAAAACGGTTCCTCCCTGCCCTTACTGTTCTAGGTATGGTCCAGTATATACATGTTCATGCTTCTGGCTCGTTCTGTCTCTACATAATTGTATGATTATACATTTATGTCTACATGCCATTTGCCTTGGTATCCTCTTCCTATGTCGCCACTTCTTGTCGAGGTTGTGAGGCCTGGACCAATATCTCCCATGTGTGTGAGAGTGTTCCTGAGTTGTTGCAAATTGTCCATAGGTTCCTCCTTGCTTCCGCTTACTGGAGTAATTTTCCAATTGACATATGCTCCCTTTTTGGTGTTCGACGCTGTACATGTATTTCTGGAGTGTTGGTCTTGGATTCTGAGACTCATCCCACCATTCGTTAACTTGGTATTTTTGGCCTCTTCCATCGGATATGTCTACTCTTGTTAAAGCTACACTTGCGGGGCAGTTCTTCTGATGGCAGTGGTCATTGATTACTGCCTGCAAGTCTATATTGTGGGTTATTTCTCACTTTGGCTTCATGCTGCCCAGTCGGGCACTCTTCTGTTCCTTTGTAAGCCACTTTAAGGTCTCTATGGCTGTTTGCTGGCTGCATATTTGGGTTGGGGATTGATGCTATTGCCCCTTATTACCTTTTTGGGGTTGGGTGTGCGCTTGGCGTACTTGTCCTGCTGGCTATTCCCAACCCATTGCTCAGGGTCTGGCTCTTGCTTTTGGGCTCTTGCCACCGGCTCCTTCGGCTTCCTTCTTAGGCTAGTCTGTTAGGCGCTGGTTGCATCTCTTCAAGTTCATTTCAAGCTTGGGTCATTGCACTCATCGTGCGCCATTTAGCGGAGAGTAATCCTTCTTCCTCTCTCTTTCCTTGCTCTAGTATAGGGCTCTTCCCGTTCTACCTGTCATTTTTAATACGGGTACGGTGTGGTGCCATTCTGGCATGTTTTTTGGATATCTTCTATCCTGTGACTTCTGCTCTTCGAGCTGCTGGGGTTCCTGTCATGCTGTTCTGCCACAGCTTCCCCCCCTTATCCGTCACCCTGTTGCCGGATCAGATGCTTGGCACTTTCTGTTGTCCTGTCGCAGACCCGCCTCCCTTTGGGGTATGGCTGTGGTATCTATTCTAAGTTAAGGAATCTGCGGTTAGATGTCTCTATCAGATGTACGAGTTACTTACCTTCTGTAACGATGTATCTGGTAGAGACGTTGTCTAGCCGCAGATTCCTTAATGCCCACCCAGCCTCCCCGTTCTGCGAGGACCTTGTCTAGTGTTGTTCTCCGCTGTGCTCTTCAGTTGCCATTGGGTTATATCTCAAATGGGTTCAGATTGTTGCTCTCCCCTGGGTGCTTTCATATACAGTTCACCTCTGCTGAGGGGCTTCTTTTCTGTTATATGGTGCCTTTGATTCATGAGGAGAATAGTTTTCCTCTCCAGTTCCCTTCCCTTCTGTCTGCTCTACTACCTCAGGGTCATGGTCTCCTCGTGGTCATCCTCTTTGAGGGTTGGTTGTGCTCTGTTTCCTACCTCTGTTTGTAGAGGCCAGTCTTCTCATCCTTATCCACAGTGGATTGTTCTTTCTGCGTTCCGTTTTTAGTGGACGGCACAGTTCCACATGGCACTATTAGTCTATTTCTGTCTGTCAAGTTGTTCTTCCCTTACTGCACTCTGGAAGGGGCCTCCGCTTAGCTTGCGGGGCTCTTTCTCACAGATTCCACTTATATATGTAGGCAGTGTCTATTCTGTCTTTAAGATGGTGTCTTCCACCATCCTCCTCCTTTATTCATGGATTTTCCATCCCTTGCACACTGTACCCATACTTTCAAAGTTTTTGGTTGGTGGCTCCGCGTTGTGCCACGGAAAAGTTTCTCCGAAGAAAACTGACGTCAGCGCGCTGGGAGAGACTTATATGACCTCTCTGACATCACGTACGTGGACGACGTCGGGGCCGGGTCGGGTGGCGCCGTCCCCCGGCACGCAGAGGTGCTTCTGCAAAAAAATTACGGATCCAGTCTCACGCCTGGGGATATTCTAAGTTAAGGAATCTGCGGCTAGACTACGTCTCTACCAGATACATTGTTACCGAAGGTAAGTAACTCGTACAACAGGAAGAGTTCAAGAAGCTGACCTTTGCACAATTGCTTCTTGTGCTGGAGAAGGAAGACTGAATGGTTTTGATTGATTTACAGGATGCGTATTTTTACATACTTATTCTGAAATCGTACAGGCAGTTTCTCCGTTTTACTGTGGGGTCTCAGCAATGTCAGTTTGCGGTCCCTCCATTTGGTATTACTTCCATGACTTGAGTCTTCGCAGAGGTGATGGTAGTGTTTGCAGCGCATCTCAGAAGGTGGGGAATACCAGTATTCCCTTAACTGGACGATTGGCTGATCAAAGCCAAGACTCCAGAGTTGGTGTTGCATCATTCGCAGTTGACAGCGCAGTTGCTGTACATCCTGGGTTTCACTATCAACGTACTCAAACCTGACCTAGGGCCCTCTCACTGCACACTGTACATAGCTGCTGTACTGGACTCTACAGCAATCGAGCCTACCCTCCTCCTTAGCGGATTCTGGACATTCAGGCTATGATTCCAATGTTTTCACAATGGAGCTATGGTTCCAGTTCTGAAGGTCTTACGCCTGCTAGGTCTGATGGCCTCCTGTATTTTATTGGTCACCCATACACGCAGGCACCTGAGGACCCTCCAGTGATGCCTCCACAGGCAGTTGTTTCAGCACAACGGCAATCTCAGAGAGTCGGTCAAGATCTCTAGAGACACTGCAGCGGATGTTCAGTGGTGAGGTGTGTCTGGCAATCTGTCTCAAGGGAAGCCGTTTCACCCTCTGCCACCGGTGACCACAGTGATAATGGATGGCTGCACTCTAGGGGGGGGAGCTCATTTGGGGATTTGGAGATCAAAGTTCTTTGATCTCTGGAGGAAAGATTGGTACATATCAATCTTCCGGGTTGCATCTGGCTCTCAAGGTCTTCCTCTCTTCTGTTCGCAGTCAGTCAGTTCAAGTCTTAACAGACAATACTACTGTGACGTGGTACATAAGCTGGGCGGAGTGGGGTTGTATCCTCTCTGCAGAGAGGTTTTAGGATTCTGGTCCTGGGCCACTAGAACTGCATCATGGCAAATCACTTGGCCACAGTTCTAAACGTGCGTGCGGACAGTCTGCAATTTTCTGGCAATCACGAGGGGTGCCTCTAACAGGAAGCGGTGCAACCCATTTTCTGGCTATGGAGGACCACTCAGATAGACCTATTTGTCACTCAAGAGAACGCACACTGCATGTTCTTCTGCAGCCTTTAGTATCTGTTTCAGGATCTCTTGGAGATGCATTTCAATTGGACTGGGGTGACCAGCTGTTTTATGCGTTTCCCCCAGACCCTTGATTTCTCTGGTTCTGAGAAACATTTACCAAAACCAGGCCCAAGTCATATTAATATCCTCAGATTGGCCGCTAAGCAACACCCCACCTCCAGAGCCTGCACCTACATGCCTGGAGATTAAACAGGGCAACCTCAGTTCTTGACTAGTAAGAATCTGTTTTGGAGGGGGCGCTAGAGGGGGCACACACGGAATGGCCGCCTAACTGTGAGGCTCCTGCTCTCTGGAGAATTTATCCTTAATTACTCCTGCCCTACTGGAGGGTGAATTTCCCCAAACGCAGCTGTTTCGGTGCAGTGTGTGATCGCCCACGTCCGGTCCAACTCGTGGACCTCTGGGTGCGACTGGGACCGAGAAAGTGATCCTGCGAAAATCCCCCGGCAGTGCCACTGGAGCTGGTGAGACGTGGAGTTCGGGTGCCGGCCGCTACGCGAGGCCAGTGCTTGCCACGAGGCAGCGGGCCCTGACAACAGGCCCCGGCTACGGAGACCGTTGTACCTTAGGCTCTGTGTGGCGATCGGCCCCTTCCCCTGCCTACTGAGAGTCCACTCGAAGCCCTGACGCCTGGGGACATATACATACAGGTCTCACCTGCCTTGGTGTTGCGGACATACCTCTGCGATCGACGACAGGCGCCCTGTAAGGGAGTCGGCACTGGGCGGGAGGAGTACTGCGGGGCCCAACGGAGGTTGCTGTGTGCTGTGGCTGCCGCCGAGAGCGTCGTCTATCCTGACTCAACCCCTGTTGGTGACACGAAGGCACGGAGCGCTGCTGGGGGCAGGGAGGCTATCGTTGTGGGCTTCTGAGGTGAGCCAGCTCGGGCTGCCTGCTGCTGGAGGTTTTGAGGGTCGGCCCTGCCGAGAGGTGGTTCCCGATCCCGCCGGAACTTGGACACGGCTGGTAATTGAACTCTTTCCTTGCCGATGGGACAAACGCTGCGCTGTTGGGATTGCGGACCCCCTGATCTCATGGTGGGAAATTGAGGTCGGCTTCCCCGGAGCTGGTGGAGACGGGGAAGCTGCGCGATCGGCTGCTACCTACCGCGAGACTCTCTGCGGGGATCTGCTCCATTGCCCCGTGATAGCGTTGCAGTCTGGGACTGTGGTGTGGCTAGCTGTGTTTGGGTGCTGATCAACTAGAGGCGCCTGCCACGGGTACGTTATATGCACACGGTGACTCCAGCATTTTAAAGTGCATAACCACGTCTGACTAACCCATGAAACAAGCTGTGCATAATGTTAATGGATGTGCGATGGAATAGATTGGCCTGGACTTGATATTGGTTGAGGCCAGTGAGAAATCCTTGATACAGGTGACTCCCCTGATACCTACACCCTGGCTGAGCGTGACACTGCGAGGCTTCTAAGTTTGTGAAGGTTCAATAGCACGACGGGACACGAGACACAGAACTGGAGAAGCACCTTGCTTCAGGGCGAGCTAGCAGGTGTTGTGACTCCCTATTTGACCAGAAGGAGCACGCTACTGTACCATTGGACCCCAAGGTGGCGGGCAGTGAGAGGCGCAAAAGCACGATGGTGCGTCCAGAAAATCGCCAAACGAAAATTAATTTTGAAAGCGCGAGGAAGGGATCGAAGACGGTGCCGGCTGAGCCGGGGCCTAGTGGAGTGGACCGTACCGCTGCTGCCTCTCCCCCTAAAGAGCTAGACATGCACCGTCTACTACAGGAGATGCGACAAGGATTCACCACTGTGGTGGAGAAAGTGGACAGGATGTCCTCCAGGATGGACGCCCTTGTGCATAAAGTAAACCAGCATGAGGAGGGAATAACGACGACGGAACAAAGGATTTCGGACAATGACGACATCACCGCCGCACATACATCTCAACTAGCCCGCATGGACAACCTACTGCGGGTTATAGCACCAAGAATGAGGACTTGGAAGCCCGTAGCAGGCGCAACAACATTCGCGTTACGGGCATTCCGGAGTCCACAGACACAGGCAGGATGGAACTATATGTGGAGAAACTCCTCAGAGCTTCGGTGGGAGAAGATGCCTTCTCACCTCAGTTCATTGTCGAAAGGGCGCATAGATCGTTGGCCCCCGTCCCTAAGCCCGGAACACCGCCGAGGCCAATCATCACTCGCCTGCTGAATTATCGCGATCGGGACGTCGCACTGAGAGCAGCCCGCACCAAGCAGAACCTGAACTACAATGGTGTCACTTTTTCTATCTATCCTGATTTCACTCCTCTGGTGCAGGAGGAAAGACGCAAATTCCTGAATGTTAAGAAGAAACTGTGTGAAGCACAGCTAGACTATGCACTGCTCTTCCCAGCGAAGCTGCCGGTAACACACCAAGGAAAGCAACGATTTTTCACGAACCCGCCAAAAAGCAGAAGATTACTTGAAAGCGGTCCGCAAAGCACGGAGGGATGGTCGGGCGGTCAATGCAGACCTCGAGGACGACTCACCGATAGCGGATGATGACAACTAATGCAGAGTGCCTCCAATAGAACAGACAGCTTGGTCTCTGTCCGGATGGGTTGGAACCTTGAGACACTGTGCCCGATGGGTCGGATGCCTTACTGAAGTTGGGGACTAATTGACTCATCCAGTGGTAAAGTATTCCAGGGACCACTATCCCTGTCCTGGCCTCTATCAAGGGTGGTACAGAACAGTAGGCTACCGGAGGGAGAAGTGGCTGTGCGCTCTTGATGTTGTTTCCCCTACGGGTGAACCCCAATCATGGGAACAAGTTGTGGAAGTTGTGGGGAGAGGGGGGGAGGGGAAGGGCGGGAACGGGTGGCTGCTGGCATGATTGGGATACAGTAGTGAGAGGGGGGACGAGTTATTTTGAGGAGGGAATTTTGTTCTACAGGATGGGTAGGCGGTTGTTTGGACTTTGTAGTGTTCGGCATCACCTGAGAAGAGATGATTCTATGGAGACTACTATGGCATGCTACACTTCTATGATATACCCTAGCTTATGGCGGGATCGGGGTCTGCTGCACGATTGAGTTGTATGTCATGGAACATAAGGGGTCTTAACAATGCCAAGAAGTGTCGAAATGTGATTGCATACTTAGATCGCCACCAAGTTCAGGTTGCCATGTTGCAGGAAACACACATATCACCGCAGGCATGTACTAACTTCGCAAGCAAATGGGCAAGCACCCGTGTTTTTTCGTCTTACTCCACTTATGCGAGGGGGGTTGCTATCCTGATTAGGCGTACTGTGCCATTTCAAGTATGTGGTGAATTGACGGATGCAGAGGGACGCTTTGCTCTGATGTGGGGACGCCTAGGCCGTGACACCATCACGTTAGTAAACTGTTATGCACCTAATGTGGATATGCCAATATTTTTTACTACACTTTGGGGCAAAATTCTGGACGTGGGGTCCCGACACGTTATCTGGGGGGGCGACTTTAACTTAGCACTGGTGCCCCACATGGATAGGGCAGACGGAGTGGCGCCTTATAAGCCTAGGTCCAGGGAGGCTCTGGTGGGCGTGATCTCAGAGGGCGGTCTGGTGGATAGCTGGCGCTCCTTACACCCTTTCCGGAAGGAGGGCACTCATTTTAAATCACTGACAGGCACATGGGCGCGACTAGACTAAATTTTTATGTCTAGAGAGATTTGTGCGGGGGTGACCGGGGTGGCGCACCTCTCGAGGACATACTCTGACCATAGCCCGGTCCTGATACACCTACAGGTGCCTGGATGGGACAACCCTAGACCACACTGGACACTGCAGCCAGCGGCGATGTTGGACGCCGTGTTCCGCACTGAACTTGGTGAGGAGATTGCTGCTTTCTTCCCTAGAAACAAGGGGTCTGTGGACTCGGTCAAACACATTTGGGAAGCATTTAAGGTTACGATCAGGGGGTATTGCATATCGAAAAGCTTAGGGGTTTTGCGCGACATTCAACGCACAATTTGCACATTCGATAGCGAACTGAAGCTCGGATGGTGGCGGGGGATAGTACTGAAACCCATGCAGAGTTTAGAGATAAGCAGACACGATACGAGGAGGAAGCGAACAGGGAGGCCAAGTTTAAAGGGAAACACTGGCAGGCGAGAAAATACTGTGAGGGAGACAGACCTGGCAAGGCCCTGGCAGTGTTGACACGCACCCCGCACAATCATAATACAACTCTAGAGGTTGTAGGCGAACAGGGGCAAACAGTCAGAGACTCGGATGGCCTATTAACTGCTTTCTTGTCTCAGTATCATGCGCTGTATACCACGGCCACGACCACTGACGTGTCGTATAATGACTACCTTGGTGATGTAGCTCTCTGTTGGCTCAGTGATGGTGACAGGGCCTTTCTGGCCGCCCCTTTCGAATTGGATGAAATCAGGGATGCTTACATGTCACTCAAAATGGAAAAGCACCCGGCCTTGATGGGATCCCAGCCGAGTTTTATAAAGCATATATAGATATTATGGCCCCTGTCCTCCGCGAAGTCTTCGAGGAGTCTCTAGCTGACGGAGTTCTCCCCTGCTCAATGCGCGAAGTCGGGATTGCCTCACTACTGAAACCTGGCAAGAGCCCCAGCGCCTGCGACTCCTATCGCCCTCTTTCGCTCTTGAATTGTGATGTCAAAATTCTGGCGAAGGTGCTGGCCACCAGACTGTCCCTTCTGATGACCCGGATTGTATTACCTGACCAATCTGGGTTTGTATATCACAGAAAGTTGACCCGCACCAAGGTTTGTACACAAGTATTTGATTTATCAAATTTCTATATTTCACAGTGATAGATATTCAGACAGAAACTTCCCACAAGTAAGAATTTCAAAAGAGTTGATTGAAGATTTTTCAATTTTCTTTATTTAAGTTCTCAGTTAAAATTCACAGAATTGTTTGTTGCCAACGCGTTTCGTCACATCCGTGACTTCTTCAGGGCTCAAAAGTTAATATTCTGACAGAATTTCTAGTCAGCGTCAGCCACCATATAAACTCTATGTATTACTGGTCTGATATATTCACATTGATATGTCCGTCGTGTACCCCTCTAATCATTCAATGCACCACAGGGAAGGTAACTCCTGTTCTTTTATCGAACCTTAAACAATTAGTATCTCGTGTCCAGCGCTCATGTGCATATCGGTAGTTCCCCAAGTGTCCTGGACAATGTATACGTCTTCAATCAACTCTTTTGAAATTCTTACTTGTGGGAAGTTTCTGTCTGAATATCTATCACCGTGAAATATAGAAATTTGATAAATCAAATACTTGTGTACAAACCTTGGTGCGGGTCAACTTTCTGTGATATATGTTTCAGTGGCTTTTAGTCACTTTCAGGGGGTGTATATGGGTCACATCCTCGACCGTGTCGCACAAGGAACCATTTGCTAAATAGGCACTTACCAATAGTGAAAATCTGTGCTGGTCATTATAACTCTGACCCTTGAGCGATTTTGTGAGATCCAGTCTGGGTTTGTCCCAGGTTGATCCACCTCCCATAACCTACGCACGTTAATTTCCCTGCTCCGCACAGTGCACCCTGATCTCCCAGTAGCAGCGTTTTTTCTGGATGCCACTAAGGCCTCAGATTCGGTCGAATGGCCGTACTTGTTCACCGTCCTGGCGCGTACAGGGTTCCCTAAATTATTTATCTCCTGGGTCCAATTGCTGTATACGCAACCAACAGCGAAAGTCCTGATTAATGGCCGCCTTTCTACCTCCATTGCAATCACAAGGGGCACCCGACAGGGATGCCCGCTATCCCCTCTCCTATTTGCGATAGCCATCGAACCACTGGCCTGCAGGCTCCGTCAGTTGCACCGAGAGGGCGCGGTTCGGTGCTTCCAGCGTCAGATCGATGTGTCGTTATATGCCGACGACATGGCGCTATTTGTCAAAGATCCGGCACGCAACTTAAATCCCTTGCTCAGGGAATTTGTTGTCTTCGGTAGACTGTCTGGAGTGCACATAAACTGGGCCAAGTCACAATTTTAACCTCTCACGGAGGCGGTTGCTGATTTCCCACTTGACTTTCCTTTAGAGTGGTATCGTTCGGACTTGCGTTACGTGGGTATCCAAGTCTCACGTGATAAAGACGAAACATTGCGATTAAACTACAGTGTGGCAGTCACGAAACTTACCGCATCGGTTGATCGTTGGAACTCCCTTCCCCTCTCCATGGCGGGGAGGGCATCGCTTATCAAAATGGTGATACTACCGCGCTTTCTGTACCTTTTCCTTAATATCCCTTACTATCCGGGTGCGTTTTTCTTTAAAATATTAAAGTCGGAGCTATGTCGCTTATCCTGGGGGGGTAAGCACCCACGGCTGAGATGGTCAATGCTGATTCAACCATATGATAAGGGGGGTTTCGATATACCTGATTTCGAGGCTTATTAGTTATGTGCTCAAGCGCATTACGCCCATCACTGGATGATTCCCACCCCTTTCATGCCTCAACTGGCGGTCGAAGACTGGATCGCGAACCCCCTTCCCCTCAATGGGCTACTGCATTGCCCAGTGACGTCCATAGAAACACCTCATACCTCCGTTACATGCACTATAGATGCCTGGCGCCGCATGGCTAAGAGGCTGGACTGCAGCTTGCCGTATTCTCCTCGGCTGCCACTGGCATACCACCCTAGACTTGAACTCCTACGGGAACATGGCTCTGTCGGCACATGCGAATCACCTGTTGGGGAGACCTCTTCTCCACTGGCCAGTTCAAATATGCAGATCTGTTTTTTACTTCTCACGACCGTACTCCACTTGATATGTTCTATTACATACGACTGCGCCAGGGGATGAAGGACATCTTGCCTGACTTCCCCAATGAAGCCGAGGACCTATCTCCACTTCACTTCATGTTGTGCTCACAGGACGGCTCACATTTGGTGTCGGGCATGTACCGCCATATCAGGGCGTGCAGTCCATGGCCGGAAAACACGGCCCAAATGCATTGGGCTGCTGACCTGGCGACTGAGATCACTGATGAACAGTGGCTATACTGCTGTAACTTTACGGCTTGGATATCGGCCAGCAGTAGGCTCAAAATGATCCACTACAAGTTCTTACAGCGACTTTACTATACACCGGTCAAAAAATACAAGTTCCGATTGTCCAATGATGATAGCTGTGAACGCTGCCGTGCGGAACATGCTGGTTTCCTGCACCTCGCCTGGGAATGCCCCCTTGTCCATACCTACTGGCAACAGGTCCATGGCGCCCTTGAATCAATCGTTGGAGAATCCATAAATCCTGATCCATTACTAATGCTCATGGGACACACACCACACATCCCTAAGGCTTGCAGGAAATTCTTAGATATTGCTTTGCTTCTTGCAAAACGGCGTGTTGCGTGCAGATGGGGTCGTGGCAGGGCCCCAAAGTTTAAAGAATGGCTTGCAGATATGACTCATTGTCAGGAACAATACGCAATTTTTGCTGAATTACTCCCGATTTCCAGCAGGCCTAATGACATTTGGGGTCCTCTAGTCCGGTATCTGCTAGTTCAGGTAGATGGGGACGAAGGTCCGGATGGAGGTGGGATTCGGACTGGCGCTGATGGCCAAGTGGGATGTGACTAAACTGACATGTGGTGCCATCAACAGGTGGCTTAAGTTTATGAACATTTATTACATATGTGATTGTATGCCCTACCGACTAGCATAACTTATCAATGTTCAATGTCGATATGCATAAAAGACTAGTTACTACCCTTTGCATTCCCTCGTGATGAGCTGAGGCATGGCACTCTCCTACTGTACAATGGCACTGTGACAATGTCCCTGATTGACATACAATCCATTTACCCTGATGACCGTTTACCGCTGTATGATGCTGTTGAATAGCCATGATCTGTCTATGATGTATGATCCAGGTGTTACTACTTTAAACCACAATACCAACCCTTGTATTGTTATGTGTTAAAAAATTAAATAAACAGAGTTTAAACAATAATAAATAATCTGTTTTGGAGGAAAGAAGCGAACCATTGTAATACCGCCCCTTATAAGCCCATTCTTTGTTCCAGTAGTTTTAGTAGGGTGTCGTGTTTGAAAGTGTCAAATGCTGCCTATAAATCAAGCAATATTAGAAGGCATGATTCGTTCTTGTCCAGCATTTTTAGAATGTCGTCTACAATATGAGTAAGGGCTGATTCTGTGCTGTGGTCTTGACGGAAACCTGATTGGAGTTGATCGAGGAGTTGAACATTTTCTATGTGATTGCAGATTTGTTTCTGTACACATTTGTCTAAGAGCTTTGCCAGTGTAGGGATGTTGGAGATGGGCCGGAAGTTATTAGGGTCAGAGCAGTCTGCCAAAGATTTTTTTATAATGGGTGTTACTTGACCGATTTTTAGGGAGTCTGGGATAGAGCCTTGGCCTAGAGAGGCGTTTACAATCTTTGACCATAGTTGAAGGATACAGGTTTTGGTCTCTTTGAATATGCTGGGAGGTAGAGGGTCAGAGAAGTGGTTAGATGGGTTTAAAGATGAGAGAATATTGTAGATTTCCTGTTCGCTGATTGGGGAGAAGGCGTTCCAAGTGGCATTATTTTTGGAGGTGATGCAGGGTGGTTCCATCCCTTCCGTAGATTGGAAGTTGTGAGATAGGTTCACTGGGAGGGCCGGAAGTAGTTCCTTCACTAGTTGAAGTTCCTTCTCTATCTTTGTTGTTTTATCCTTGAAGAAGGTGGCTCGTTCTTCGCAGTTTGGTAGAGTACTGGGTCCGGAGTCTATTGGGTTTGATGTGTTACGCGATTGCTGTTTGACTATTTGGAATAGTTTTTTGGGCCTATTTCTGGCCTGGTCAAGTTAGGTTCTAATAAGTTTTGATTTTGCCTGTCTTATTATACGATTGTATGTGTTCCTTATTGCTCTTAAGCGTTTTAGTGATTCCATTGATGGGGAGTCTTTCCAAGCTCTTTCTGCCGTTCTTCGGTTACGTCTTTCTGTGTTCAAGTTGTCATTGAACCAAGGCTTTGAGATTTTAGTGGAGATGTTTTGCTGTTGTAGGGGAGTGATAGCGTCCATGACTTCTCGTATCGAAGTATTGTAATAGTCAGTGAGGTCGTTGACATCCCCCATGTTGGTCTGTGGGATCAAGGTGTTGTTGCATAGCGTGGTTAGATCATTATGGTTTATTTTACTAAGATTCCTTTTCCACTGTTTGATTTTCTTCGGTTGGCCATTCCTAAGGATTTGCTTTAAGTTGATGAGGAAGGTGATGTGATAATGATCTGACCAATCACAAGGGATAATAGACTCTAAAGAGATGGTGTCCGACTTAGAGATGATAAGGTCCAGAGTCTCTCCCTTATTGTGTGTAGGCCCGTCGCAGATTTGGATCATCTCATGGTTTAATAGGAAGGATTTTAAGCTATTCACTGGGGGGTCATTTAGGTCATTCCAGTGCAGATTAAAATCACCCAGGAAGGTCTGTAGTTCTTGATGATTTGAATTCATTGTTAAGATTTCCATGAATTGTTCGATGAAGTCCCGGTGACAGAAGGCATGTAGATTACAAATAACTTTGTTGTTGCAAGATATATTGACGCAAAGATATTCACACGTTGATGCTTCTATTGTTTCCAGTTGGCGTAATGATAAAGTATTGCTGTGGATACATGCTATTCCACCACCCGTTTTCCCTGTTCTGTCTAGTCATATGATATTGTGACTAGGTGGGACTAGTAGATCTATGATGGGATGGAATGAGCTGTTTAGCCATGTTTCCGTAAGGATAACTATATCGAACTTATGTGTAAGAATGAGGTCGTAGATATCAGCTGCGTGTTTATTTGCTAATCTGCAGTTGAGGAGCATGCACTTTAGATGTTTATTATTGTTTTGATAGGCCATTTGTGATAAAGTGATTCGTTTAAGTTTGTTCTTGTTTATTCATCTTTGATTGTGAATCGGTTCTCTGAGAGGGTTTGCTTGGATGGATTGGATTTGATTATGAACCGCCTTGCTCGAATTTACTAGAGGTAAGTCATCTACTTCCTCTTTGGCTAGAGGTGTCTCTGTGGTTGGCATTTGCAAATCAGCAACTTGGGCCTCCCTCCACACTTTTGTGAAGTACTATTGTTTAAACTCTGAAGTGAGAAGGTACGATCACTTTACCCGCTCACTGTTGCAGGATTTTTGGCTACAAGCAGACAGGCACCCTCCTCCGAGTGCGGGAATGCTTAGGGATTCTATTCAAAAGGTGAGGAATCCACAGGTAGATATATCCATCAAAAGGACAAGTTATTTTCGTTCAGTAATGCTTTCCTGGTGGATATAGTATCTACCTCTGGATTTCTCACTGACCCATTGCTTGTCTGCATGTGCCAAAAACAAAGCTGTTTATATATTGTGTACTTTATATAAATTTTCAAATACATGTGTATGTGTATATATGCATATATATTTGTAGGTGTTGTGTATATATATATTTTTTTGTGTGTGTATATATGTGTGTGTATATATATATATATATATATATATATATATATATATATATGTATAGATCGATATATATTTAGATAGATAGTTAGATGTTTAATTTTATATAAGTACTTTCATTGGAGATCTGCAAGATGTTTTTGCATTAGCACTGGTGGTTTCACCCGTCCTCCCCGAAGGCACGAAATTAATGGGTGGAATCTGATATCAGCACACTAACAAGGGCTTCTCATGGCTCCAAAGACATCAAACGGAGTTGCATGCGTAACAATAGCATTGTGACATCTTTGTCGACGTGGCAGAGCCGTAAAGAGAAGTTTCGGTGGAATGCTAGGAATCCACAGGTAGATACTGTATCCACCAGAAAAGTGTTACTGATGATAAGTAACTTGTTCTTTCAGCCCACTGCACAAGCCTGTAATTTCACTATATATAGAACATTAACTCCTAATTCTCAATGCATACTCGAAGCATTGAAAGCCCGGTGGGAGCAAGAGCTGGGTACAGTAGAAAAAATGACTGGGCAGAGGCATGCAGACACCCTAGAGAGGTAGCAATAAGAGTGGGATTTCGCCTTGTGCAACTTAAAATGCTACACTGCACCTACTGCACAAGAACCAGGTTGTACAAAATGGGCAGAGCCAATAATGTGGGTCTAAGGGGTGTGGAAGAGCGGGACACTGCTGCAAACATAATGGAGTTGTGTCCACCTCCAGTCATTTTTGGAAAGAAGTTGAGAAATGTGTTTACTCAGTGTTAGGGGAGCGGATTACCACTACTCCACTGGTGACACTTGGGATATGGAGAGATGTGATCCTGCCCAGATACAATTTACTTTTCTGTTATCTGGTCCTAATGGTGGTCCGATGTGTCATAGTGTGCTCCTGGAAAGAGACGACACTGCCTAGCCTGATAGCATGCGCCCGCAACATGGGTTGGTGCATGTAGGCTGAGGCCATGGTATATAAGGCCAGAGGTTGCCTTTAAAAATTTGAAAAGATTTGGGCCAAATGGTGAGATTTCTTAGATGATGAGGAATGAGAGATAAAATTGAAGAGGCGGTAGATGCTTCATCTGAGCGGGGAATACATTTATATTTTAAACACCTAGTACAGACTGGTATGAGACCCACGTGTACCCGGGAGGCGAGAGAGAGAGATATATATATATATATATATATATATATATATATATATATATATAGATAGATAGATAGATAGATAGATAGATAGATAGATAGATAGATAGATTGATATAGATATAGATATATATTACCTACTGGCGGTCGCCAATAGGTATATATAGTTAGGATCGATTTCCATAGGGAAATCGCAACATTCTATTTGGAATAACTTTGGCGCCGGTTGAGGAATCAGCCTGACTTTTTCAGCAACTTTGCCTCGCGGCTCTCCGCTCCTTCCCTGAAAGTTTGGGGGGGATTCGTCAAGCAGGGGCCGAGATAAAAGGGGGTCCCAAAACGTGTTTTCCCCATGTTAATTTCCATAGGGCGGTCGGTCGCACTTTTAGCTCGAACGGCTGAATGGAGTTTTCACCAAACTTGGCAAAATTGTAGGGACTGGTAGCCCGATGTGCTTTTGCTATGTCTCAAGATATGTGCTCCAGAGTATTTTGAGTAATTTAGGTTCAAAAAAATGTATATATCTAGAGCCGCGCCCCGGTACGCGTACCGGGGAGCGATCCGGGCGCGCCACGCGACTTGCGCACGGCAAGCTGATTGGTTCTCGGGTGTCTGTAAACATTCGAAACAGTCCGCAGCGGCCGCCATCTTGTGTCTCGGTAGGATTGAGACACAAGAGGTGGCAAAAATCAAAGGGGGAAATGAGCAAAAGGGGGCAGGGTACACCCCCCCTGACCCGCTAGGTTTGATGTGGGGGCCATAAAAGGGTCCCGTAGGACAAAAACATTTTTTTTTTAATTTAGATTTTCGCGGGGGGAGCGCCGGGTACGCGTACCGGGGAGCGTACCATGGAGATAAAAAATGAGAGACTTTTTTTTAAAAAAAATAGCATTTTTTTATAAATTGGAGGTAGTTCTGAAAAGAAGTTTTTTTTGTTTTTGTTTTATTTTTTTTAGACTTTTTAAAACGATTTTATATTTTTTTTGGATTTTTTTCAGGGGAAAAACAAAAACAGGGATTCCAAAACTGCTCAATAGGAGCAAAAAAATGTGAAAATTTAGGGACTGGCAGGGCAGCGGTGTTGCTGTTTCTTTATGGCAATGAGTTCAACACTCTGCTCCCCATAGCAGAGCAGTTCGTCACACTCCGTGCACAGAAATTTGATGCCTGCAAACACCGGCTGTATGTTAGGGACCATTCTTCCACGGGGTGGTCCCGAAGGTGTTGCTCCACCAGTGGAGGTGCTGCCGCCTCTCCCTGGCAAAGTTGTTTGGGTGTCTTCTTTTGACATGCCTGATTAAATTGGCATTTCCGAAGCTATATTTTTTTAGAGGATTGCCTCTGGATAAAGTACTGCCACATATTTTGCAGGTTACTTTTGGAGCATTGACTTTTTTTTGTCCTTCAGGGATGTCATAGAATTTCCAGATGAAATGGTCCTTTTTCTTCTGGTGAGGAGGGTCCTCATCCAAAAATCCGTCGGAATCACTGCTGGATGACTCCCTTGCAGCCATTGCTGTAGATCAGGAAAGTAGGAGATGAAGATAGTACACAGAACAGCTCTTGCTCTCTCCAAGTACAAAGCAATAGTGAGAGAAATGGGTGGGTTTCACACAATTTGGAAAAAAAAAGTTCTGAACCAATGAAAAGTGTTATTTTAAAGTCACATGGCTTGACGCGCTTACGCTACGCGCCCTGGGGCGCGTCCCGGGGTGTGTATCGTAAGCGCATCGGGGCGTTTACGTTGCGTGATCGTATGCGCTTCCGGGTGCGCTTACGCGGTGCGTCATAAGACGCATCTCGCGGCTACGCGATACGTGTCGTATGACGCAAGGCGTGGCGGCTACGCGATACGTCACGATGTTGTTTTCGTTCGCGGCAATAGCGCTATCGGGACGCTCACCGGTACGCACCCCGGGGCGCGCCGCAACATTGCGCTTACCCGTGCGTTCACCGGTCCGCGCCCCGGTGTGAAAAAAAAGAAAAAAAATGACATAATTATACAATATAAAATTCGCTTTAAAATGTATTATTTTTTACAACTATAAAGATTTGCTATTAAAAAACCTATGAAATTCACTGAAAAAACCATAGGTTTCACCCCAGTTATAGTTAGGAATTAGCATTTAAAAAACCTATTAAATTCACTGAAAAAAACATAGGTTTTACACCAGTTATAGTTAGCTGGAAATTTTACTCGCATAAAACCATTGAAATTCCCACGTTATAGTTAGTTGGACTCACTATAACTTGCGCGTGCAATGCACTGCTGATGACGTCACATATTACATCACTCATGACATGGTCAGTGACATCACTCATGACATCACTGATGACACCATCCTTGTGACAGAGTGACATACCTCCTTTCACTGTAATGTAACCCTTGAAACACATATTCAAAAATAGAAACTAAAATTTTCAAAAAAATGGAGATACCCATACCAGTTACAACTACCAATTCAATAATTCCACCATCTATATACACATTCACTCATTCACCAACAGTTCTATATAGTCACTCATACATATACTCACTCATCATATGTAGTGATACACCTATACATCCTGTTACACACCGACAGTCATCCAAAAGATACTCTCACACATACTCACACATGCAAATAAACTATTAAACATCCATTTATTTGCATATACAGCTATACACACACTACCACTTTATTTCTAAGGAAACTTATACTTACTCTCTTAAACAATCACTTATAGAAACACATACTAATTTAAACAGGAACTCTTACAATCCCTCACTCTCACATATACTCACTTATATACATCAATATTCACATATACTAGATTAAAACATATGTAGTTACTGATAAAGACACTAGTGAGACAGCTATTCACTCACTAACACACACATATACACACTCATCCACCCATACAGTCCTGCACATATGCTGTCTTCAAAACACATACAAAGAGAGAGTCAGTCATTCATGCATCTATGTGCTAAGTAATACCCCCACCAAACCATACAAACACTCATACTGATACTAAGAAAAACATCTAATAACCCATATACATACACATGTAGCTACTCACCAACCCATGCAGCTACTTATACACAAATTGAAACACTAATACATATATTTTAATATTTAAACATTACTCTCTAATATATGTATTCACTAAGATACACTTAATAAACCAGTTAACCAATCAAATTTTTTTTTAAACATCCATGTAAACACTTATTTAAACATGTTTTCTTTCATCAACTTTTACATATACATATATAACACATATTTATTTTTTAAAAAGACACACATTCACTGGATGTGGAAGAGTGCTGTAATTCCGTTGTTGTTTTTGATTTTTCCCGGTTACGTTGTTTCTTTGGAGGTGACGCAGCTCAGCAGCGCTGTAATTGTTTGGATGCCACCTCTGCATGTGGCGGTGCATAGTATAGTTACCAAAACTATACTTTTTGTTTGTACCTCTAGACAAAACATCTTTACAAATGAGGCATGTCACATATCGGGCATTGACCTTTTTTTGGTCTTGAGGAGAAGAATAAAATTGCCATATAAAATGGTCTTTGTGGTGTGATTTGCGGGGCTGTTCAGGCAAGAACTGCCTCGGCTGTACGTCCTCTTCCTCTTCCTCTTCCTCTGGGTTTGGAAGGAACTGCGCAGGTGGTCCTTCCTTCCTAGGTGGTTGTGGTGGGGGTGGGGGTCCACCAGCTGCAGCTACTACAGATGGCATTATTTCAACAAGGAGAAACAAGGTCTTCCTCTCACAAAGATGAAAGTCAGAGTGAGGAAAAAAGGAGGGGTTTTCATCATTTGGGGAAAAAAAATAGTTCTAAACCAATGAAAAGTGTTATTTACAGGTCACATGACCTATCACGCTTACGTTACGCGTCCCGCTCCGCGCCAGGAGCGCTTCCGGGGTGCTGCGCTTCGCGCCTCGTTCGCGCTCCGGAGCACTTCCGAGTGCGCAAACGCGGCGCGTCATAAGACGCATTAGGCGGCAACGCGATACGTCGCGCTTACGCGACGCGTCGCGATGTTGTTCTCGAACGCGGCAGTTGTGCAAACGGGAGGTTTCCCGGTGCGCGGACCGGGTAGCGGCATAAAATTGAGCTAACGGGAAGCTACCCGGTGCGCGAACCGGTAGCGAAACTAAAAAAAAAATATATATATATATATATATATATATACATAAAAAAATTATATTAAATACATATAAAATATATTTTTCCTTTAAAAAAAGAATACATTTAACAGCTTTTAATATTTGCTATTAAAAAACCATTGAAATTCACTGAAAAAACCATAGGTTATAGACCATATATAGTTAGGAATTAGCATTTACAAAACCTTGAAAATTCACTGAAAAAACCATAGGTTATAGACCATATATAGTTAGGAATTAGCATTTTTAAAACCTTATTTTACTCACATAAAACCATTGAAATTCGCATATATAGTTAGTTGCACTAACTATATATTTTGCGCACCCGCAATCCACTGCTGATGATGTCACATATTACATCATTCATGACATGGTCAGTGACATCACTGATGACATCACTGATGACATCTCAAATGACATCACTGATGACATCACTGATGACATCTCATTTGATATGACTGATCACATCACTGATGACATCATTCATGTGATAATACGATGAACTTCTTCAGACTCTAATATAACCTTATATACAGTCAGTGTAAAAAGACAATCACAGAGTGTCACTCATCCATGGAGTTACTCACACACCTAGTCAGTCATGCAAAGAATCAATCACACCTCCATTTCCTCAACTATACAGTTATACACACCTTACTTATTCAAACAGATACTAACACATATTTACTCTCTTATACAATCCCTGATACAATTTCAGAATGATCCATACAGCCACTCACACATTCACTGGCTTTTATGCACAGTTATTTATATATGTCAACTCTCACATATACTGTGTTTTACATATGTTTTTACTTTGACATGTAGCACTGAGATATCCATTCACTCACCAATACACTCATGCACACAGTCAACCGCCCATACAGCTGTTCCCACATGCACTTTTGAACCCATACATCTAGTGAATCAACTGCTCACACATCTATGCACAGAGTCATACACCTCCCAACCACCCCCACACACACTCAGTCTCCCATACAAATACTTGAGCAACCAATCAATAACCCATATAGTTACTCATATAGCTACTGATCAACACATGCAGCAGTTTACAGAACAACAGACATAATGATGCACAAATTAAGACAGTTTAGTCACTAACCCATGCACTCAGTGAGACACATTTAATCACTCACTCATACAGTCAGTCATGCACCTACTAAATCCTTCATCCAGACACTTATACATCCACTCATTCTTTAATATGTAAGACATATTTAAAGTTTACAGAAACATACAGACACTGGATGTTGTTATCAGTGATGTCATCAGTGATGTCATCAGTGATGTCACTGACCATGTCATGAATTATGTAATATGTGACATCATCAGCAGTGGATTGCGGGTGCGCGAAATATATAGTTAGTGCAACTAACTATATATGCGAATTTCAATGGTTTTATGTGAGTAAAATAAGGTTTTAAAAATGCTAATTCCTAACTATATATGGTCTATAACCTATGGTTTTTTCAGTGAAATATATATATATATATATATATATATATATATATATATGCTGCTATAGAGGTATAGAACCTATATGTATGTGCAAGATGGAGGTATCTGCCATGGTATGTATGACATTAAGTTGCTGGCAAGTTGTAGAATATATTTCTGATGTTATAATGTAGAAAGAGTTAATACAAATATTTCCCAAAAACAATGTTTAATCATGCGACATCTTATAGGTTTCACAATGCCAGGGCATGCCAGAGAGAGAGAGTAAGTTGTGACTACCCTCGTGGGCAAGACTTCTGAGGCAAAAAAGCATAACTATTGGATGTGCAAGCTATCCTCTTAGTAACTGTTAATCTTAAACCTGTTTTTAGAGATTTTCGTGAAGCCCCGTAGCTGGAAGTGTTACTTCCGGAGTCTTGAATTCCATTTTGGCATTAAATGTAGGGTATAAATTAGGACACAAATTAGTACGTCTTTTAGGTCATCTACACGCAGAACTCATCTGTTTCTTCTTACGGTTCGCTACAGGTGGTCGATGTGTCACAGAGTGCTTTTACGGGAGGTATTAACTGTCTTTACACTGTTTACATGCTGGCAGAACATCGTCCACTAGATATGATGCTTTGTAGTTTGTTAACATTATTTAAAAATAACTCTAAGTTAGAATTGCAACATTTTCTATTTTAAGACATCACCCTGCCACTCATTGTAAGTGCTGCTTTCTAAGTTAGATGGTTATTGTTCATACATTCTACGTCTCCAAACACAGGAAGATTACAGTCATCAAAAAGCACAACGAGGTTTTTTTTTGTAACACCCCGGAGAAGCTCTTCAAAACTGCAAAATCGGAAATTTAGTGGATTACCACACGGGGAAAAAAGGCGGCATTGGTGGAAACAGGAAAACAGAACCTTTGTTTAGTTCATTGACTTGTTTATTTCCAGGAGGTCAGAAGTAAGGGCTAGTAAATTTTAACAAGCATTTGCTTTGCAATAGGCCTCGCATTTGCGTGATTTAGAGTTATTGCGGTTGTAAATAACAACGGCCCAGATGCATCAAAGTAATATCCGGTCGCAAATGGGGCAGATTCTCAGAATCTGCCCCTTTGCGGCCGGTATTTTTGCATTTGGGATGCATCATCCCAAATGCAAAAATCGCAAATTAAGAATTCGCTAAATTGCGATTACTTGCATTTAAGGAATCTCAAATTGAAATTCCTTAAATGCAATGCATCAAAGTTAAAAAATGAGCGATTTCGCTAATAGGAGTAGCAAATTACCATGAAGTTGAACTTCATGGTAATTTGTAAAAACTTTGAAAAATGCACTTTTGTGCATTTTTCAAAGTTTCATGTTGCGCACACACATGCCCTAAGGGCATGTGTGTGCGCAACATGTGCACAGATCAATTTCAGGGGTGCAACAGGGTGTCCTTTGGACACCCCTGCACCCTTGAAATTGCATTCTCATTTTGCGATTCGCTAATTGCGATTCGCAAATTGAGAATGTCTTCCCATTCATTCCTATAGGCCCATAGGAATTAATGGGGAGGTATTCCTTAATTGCGACTCAAAATTTGCGAGTCGCAATTAAGGAATTTTAAGATATCGCTATTTTTTGAGCGAGTTCTTCTTGCATAGCATTTTGCTATTCCTTGTTAGCGATTAATTATTTTTCGCTAATAAGGAGTCGCAAAATGGATGCTTGATGCATCTGGGGGTAGGTCTTTTACCCTTGTGTTTTGTTTTGGTTTGGAGTGGAGGCATATAAAATCAGTGCAAGCAGATGACAGACCATTTATGAATCTCTTCCTCATTGATTGCTTTACGGTCTCCAGTCACATGGAAATTATAAAATCTCACCCGATAGAACCTGCACCAGGGATGGCTATGAGATAAACTCGTGAACCGGCATTGTATTTATGTCCCATGGAGGACGGGGCTATAACTATGTATGGCGAGCACCACACCAAGGTCCCCAGAGACATCTGTTTCCATGTTACACCCCCAGAACCACCGCATGAGGAAATGGTGTGAGAAACAGGGGAAATACAAAGAGATAGCGCTGCATATGTGTTTGAGTTCTGCACTTTGAAGGATGGTTTAAAACAAAGGGATGCCGGACCAGCATGCACATGTGTACACTTTGCTGCAAACCTGTACAGTTGCGGGGACCACAGCTCTATTGCTGTACATTGAATTTACACACAGTAGGCCTCTAATGATGGAATTTGAATGAGGAATTAGTATTGGGACCAGAGAAGCAGCTGCAGCACTGTTAAGAGGACAAGGAATGAGCAATTACCACTGGAACCAGAGAAGCGGCTAGCAGCACTTCCTAGAGGACTAAGAATGAGGAATTACCACTGTGACTAGAGACACAGTTGCAGCACTGCCTGAATGAGAAATTATAGATGGGTCCAGAGTAGCAGCTAGCAGGACTGTTAAGAGGAATTTGAATGAGGAATTACCACTGGGACCAGAGAAGCTGCTAGCAACACTACTTAAATGATTTAGAATGAGAAATTACTGACAGACCAGAGAAGCATCTAGCAGCACTGTCTAGAGGACTTAGAATGAGGAATTACCAACGGGAGCAGAAAAACAGCTAGCAGCACTGCCTAGAGGACTAAGATGATGGTTTGTTGCCGTATTGTGAATTTGTGCACAATCACAATGCCGAATGTTTGGTACTTTCCTGTGAATTTTTACACAATCAGCTCTTAAAGTTCCCTAAAACACTGTAGTGTAGCACTTTACAAAAAAAAGACACTGTGCACAGACAATTATTTAAAAAACACGAGTTGCCTATTAA
The DNA here is from genome assembly GCF_964261635.1 of Lissotriton helveticus. Classification (NCBI taxonomy): domain Eukaryota; kingdom Metazoa; phylum Chordata; class Amphibia; order Caudata; family Salamandridae; genus Lissotriton; species Lissotriton helveticus. Next base: position 1,653,251,075 of record NC_136059.1, read on the forward strand.
ACACATTCAACTGATTTTGTGGAACTGGGGAGACGGAGATCACTTGTACTTTAATAGGTCAACATTGAACTGTATAAAAGCGATTTAAAAATTCAAATCACTCCAGTCATACATGAGTACTTAAAACCCACAGATAGCGAACAGCGCACAAAGTAAGCTGCACTTTTTGAAGAGACATTGGTCGATCTACTGCCTGCTTATGTGTGACTTGACAGCTGACTTTGCATACAATCAGAATAGTTCCTTTTTGGGGGTTTTCATGAGCAGGGACGCTCTTTAGTGTCCAGACATGTTCAGGAGCTCAGCTGCGGGCGCAGATGTGCTAGTGCCTCTTGGATTTATTGTTGGTGCCCTCCTGGGGCTGTCACATGTCCCATTGTGCAGACCCCAAAATGAACATGCCTACGTGTGCTGGTAACGAATAAAGGCCATGACCCATTGTAGGCCACAGTGGCTGCTGGACACAAAAGACGCGTGTTTTGTTTAGGCGCTAGGAGACCATTTTAATTTACAGATTGGCCATAATTAAAAAAAAATACAAGTTTCAGAAAGGGGTGGTGTTGGATAGGAACAGTAAGCAGACTGACTCCTTAAATTGAATCCTTCGACTCAAGCAGGCCGGCTCAGACAGGAAAGTTCCCATAACCATGCCCCAAATGAGCTTATATGTTTCTGATAACAAGTGGACTTTTCAGCACTGACATGGTACAAATGGTGACTGAAAGCACAGTAGTAATAATGAATGTTTATTAAGCGGCTGGCGTGGTGGTCTGCGTGCCGTTTTTCATCCAACCAATTATACACACTTTGGCCACTTTTAGAAAGATAATTCCAGGAATATGGAAAGATAAGAAGTGAAATGCTGATAAATCCTCTGATATTAAACTTGATGGACAGTCGGGCTGCCATTGACAGTGCTGTAGCCTTTGTGTGTAGAGATTGATGCGAAGATATCCTGCCATTTAGACTAGACGGTCCTTAAAGATTCTACACCTCCAATCCCTTTGCATTATTGGCAGTCTCCAGTCTTTCAATCATTACAGCAATTGGAGATTGTGAGCATGCAAGCAAGGAAGATGATTGATTTAGCAATCCCGGCCGATACAACATGGCCTGGCAAACAGCAGGGGCTTGTGTTTACCTCTGACATAGTAGAGAGACGCGAAATTAATTCTTACCAGTAAACGTTTCTCTTAAATATCAGACTTTTATAAAGTGCTCTGCAGCTCTAGTAGCTGTAAAGCAGTATGAATAATTGAACTATTATTTATAGCTTCTAATCGGGCAATCCCTTACCATGAATCCTATGTCAAAGCCCCTAGTATTGTGGGAGTCGGTTGGTGTAATGTTCTGCCATGTTTATAGGTTGTGTCCTATCCTTTATTGCTTAAATTCATTTATTATGCTAAGTAAGTGATATTTGTATGGCACAAATCTAGGCATATGCATCTGATCGCTGAACATGGTCAAGTGCAAAGATGCAGTCAAAAAGGGATTTGAGAGATAGCCGGTTTGCGTAGTGTTGTTGAATCAGGATGTCATTTTCTTATAATTGGTGCATCTTCAATTCGTTCCAGAATTGGAACAGGGCTGGGCCATTCCTGATGTATTCTAGACCCTGGATGCATAGATGAAAAATACCTCATTCCTTGTTTATTTATCTTTTTTACATTTTCTTGTCTCCTGTCTGATGGTGTCCTGGTTGTAGGTGTGCTGAAAGCCACCAGAGATGGTAGGCTTACCCCCACATTGGCTGGCTGAAGGTCATGACAGCTATCTAAATGATGTAGCTGACCTTGAAGATGGTGTGGCCTAGGAAGGAAAGACAGTGGAGATCCATCAGGATATGGGTGATGTGATGGTGTTTCTTCAATCCCTGGGAGAGACCTGCTGTACTGCTGCGGCATACAGGATTCCCTTAAGGGGTAGCCAGCCTGCCGGCGGGGAGGCCATGAAGTAGGTTTTTAATGTTGACGAGCTGCTCAACATTGTACATTCCCATTACAACACCCTTTAATTTCTCCATCGTCCCATTAAGGCCAGCAGATGTATTCAGCACACTGTAAAAGGCATCGTAACAAACCAAGCACATTGGATTTCTTTCTAGGAAGACCTCCTCAGACAGTGGCTCTCTATTGGAACAGCCTCAGCCTTGAATGGGCACACATCTCACTTCTATGCTACCTATCACTTGAGACTCTAAAGCTTCAGATTTGAAGTGGGTGGTTCTTGAGCGTTCATTACCTTAACACACAGAGAAACTCAAGTTTACAGAGAAAGCTAGAAACAGGAGCTTAGAGCATTTCAAATTCTTGTGCTCCAGCTCATACTTTGGTAATTTTTGCTATTCCAAATCCTCATGCAGCACTGTAAAATAATGTACTGTTATTGGTAAACTATATTAAAGTTCTCCAAATTGTCCAGCAGTGTGTGACAGACCTATTCAATTAATCTATGGCTGTTCATTTGGTGATGTCTGTGTTTTTTGGCTATACAGTACTGGTGATGGACAATCCTCATAGTAGATATCTTATGTAAATTTAAGAGGTATACGTTAAAATGTCTTGCTGAATGTTGTATTTTATTATTTTAGTAATATTGTGGGCCATAACTGTTATATATGGAAGTACATAAATACATAATTCCATGGCAAACCATAGGTCAGCCCTTTTTAAGTTACCTTCATATCGAAAGCAGTTTGCTAGTTGAGTGGTTTGCAATTCGTGTGGATGGTAACCTGAGGATTGCGCTTGAGGGTGCAACTGTTTTCTGGGCTCTATTGCTGCAATGCAGGTGGTGCACTTATCTAGGAAATAACATGTTTCCAACTTACTTCAGAAGTGTATATGCTCCTGGGTGCTTCTAGTGCTGTCTGGTAGTGAGATCCAGAGCTTGGAAGCTTGTACTGAGACAGCAGAGCCTCCTAAGGATTTCTTACGGTATGGTGGTAGGAGAAGTGGTACACGCCTGGAGCGCAGTGTTCTGTTTGGTTTGTATTGCTTGAATTTAACTTGTAAGTATGGTGGTCCTTTTGCTTTGGAGGCGCTTTGGACAATGCATATTGCCTTGAACGTTGTCCTCCTAGCTATATGGACCCAATAGAGCAGTTCTCTTGGGTGAAGGCAGAGAAGAAGCCTTGCGCAGCATTTTGGTTGAGTTGTACTTTGTGCATTATAAATGTAGGTGCTCCAGAGTATCGGCTGTTAGCTTAGTTAATCTTGGAATTTACGAGTGTGATGATGGCTGCAGTTTATGTTGGTATACAAGATATGGAAAGATGGAATGCAGTGCTTTCATTGTGTAGAAGACACTCTTTGTGAAGTTGTTAGCATGAGGTATCAAGGATAGCTCTGAATCCACTGTTACTTTTGAGTTTCCAACTTCTCTTAACGTTGTTGGAAGAGCTTCAAGTTTCTTAGGCATATGATGGTGGGCTGGTAGTTTTGCCATTGCCCACAGGTCATAATCTCTGTCTGTGCGGTATTGAGCTTTATATGGCAATTCATCATTCATGTTTAGATTACACGAAGGCAGTCATCAAATTGTGAACTGTAGAAGTCTATGCGACTATCCATTTTTAAAATTATTTTGGTGTTCTCTGCTTAGTTGTAATAGGTGATGATGTAAAAATTAATCATATTTTGTACGACCTTTGGTAGATATTGAATAATAAAGGGAGGGTGTGATGGCTTCCTAATGAACGTCTTAGTGTTGTGTATGAGGAGCTAGCAAAAGGGGTTGACCTCTTTTGATATCCCTTAACATTTGAATGTGTGCAGCTAGCCAGTGGGACCACAGAGTGGAGGGACAGAGATCTCACTGCCCTTTGTGGACTGCCTCATAAGGAGGGGGTAGGTTCCTATGGATGCAGCTTCAGACTAGGCAGAACTCCTCACATAAGCAGGAAAAGAAGAGTCTGTGGTGACTTTTCAGTGTCGCTGTCAAGTTGTGAATAAGTCTAGTGGGGTGCTCTGAGGAGACCCATGGTTAGTTTCAAAAATTCTTGAATTCAGCTTTTTTTCCATTAAAAAAAAGTTAAAACCAAAAAAATCAGCAATTGTAACCACAGCTTTTATTATGTGACATTTTGTGATTGTTATGGGAGGCAAACCATTAATACTTTGCCTTGCGAGTGTAAGAATGGATCTGAAAGAAATAGTTAGTTCTAGATTCCTTACCTTAGAATTACCCCCAGGCATCAGACTGGATCAGGAACGTTTTTCGTCAGCAGTACCCCTGCGAGTCCAAAGGTGGCGTCGGTCGCGGTAGCTACTTAGACGCCGCCCTCGCGCGCTAATGTCAGTTCTTCATTTTCCGCGCCAGCCAGCGCAGATCCGGAGAGAGTGGTACCTCCAGTCACTTTTTCACTGATTTTATCTCGACTTTTGGCATGCCCGGTTTCAAGGCCTCCGGTTCCTGTAGCCGACTGATGTTGGTGACGGATGCGCACCGCATGTGCTTGTTTTGCTTGGAGCGGGACCACGATCCCAAGTCGTGCTCCGACTGCCGGACCATGAATTCAAAGTCTTTGCGGCATCAGTCCTGAAAGCTTCTCGAGGCCCGGCAGTCGGCTCCGTGCCGTTCAAGCTCCCAGTTGTGTGAGAGGTCATGGGACCGGTCACGGAGCCATCACCACCAGTCTTCATCCAAGTCTTCGCACTCCTCGGGTAATTCAAACCACAAGAAGTCGAAGAAGCATCATCACTCTTTGATTTCTCCTCGTCGGTCGGCCTACGCAACGAGGGATGCGGGTGGTGCCCCTCCCGTGGCTCTGCATGCAAAGCCCGAAGGATCGTCTCCGAGTTTCCCTCCCTACCCGGGACCCAGAGCGACCCCTGCCCAGCTTCGCCAATGTTACGAAGCGATGCATGCCATCTATGGGCAGCTCGACCCCGCCGGCGCGCCTTCGGGCCCCTCGGACTCGGTTGGGGGCCCTGGGCCTCTGATGCCAGCAGCTTTGGTCCCGGCATCGCTGGGTCCCCTTGGATCCAGGCCTGGATCCGGATCGGCGCTTGTCGACCTGGTTACACCTCCCCCGTCGCCAATTCCACCAGCACCATGTCCGCAGCCGGCGTCGGCAGTGTCCCCAGCCGACGTCGACCCCGGCCTCCACCTAGATGTAGACATGGAGTCGGACCGGCGTCAACTGATGCCGGATCCGCCTTCGATGGGTAATTTTGTGGCCTTGTTCAACCCTGATCCTTTTAGATCAGATTGGCAGCCAGAAGAAGATGAGAAGGATTGGGAGGGGTCTGGAGACCCTTTAACTGACCAGTTGGGCTACGAATCGGACTCGGGGAAGCCAATGGTCTTGATACCTCAGCAGACCTCGGCATGTTGTCTCCTCCTACCATGGCTACGGAGGAGGGAGTGTCTTACGCTGTGGTGTTGCGTAGGGCGGCCGAGGCTCTCCACCTCCATCTAACTACGGTCGGCAGTCAATACTAACCTCCTTACAGAGGTGCTTCAACCAGCAATGACCTCTTCTGAGCCCGTGCTACCGTTTAATGAAACCCTCACCGACATCCTTTTGGGCACCTGGTCCAGGCCCAATACAGGGCCTCCTGTGGATAGGATGATTGCCTGACGCCCCCAGCCGGCCCCGGGCGACCCCACTTTCCTCTCCAAGTCTCCACCTCCGAAGGCGAAATCCCTAATGCACCACCTGATAAGGAATCCAAAAAGCTGGACCATCTTGGGAAGAAGATGTTTTCTTCCTTCAGCTTGGGACTGCGGTCGGTAAACACCGCATGTCTGTTGTGCCGTTGCACCCACTCCGTGTGGAATACGGTGCCGCAAGTGCTGCCCCAGTGCCCGGAAAAAAGGCCCGTGCCTACTCTCCCGTGCAGTTGCTGAAGGGAGAGACATACCAAAGTTTACCATCCGCTGTGGGATGGATATCGCCGACTCACTAAGCAGGACAATTTCCACGCCAGTAGCCCTTCAACGCTACGCCTGGTTGAGGACGACTGGTTTTTCAGGGGATGTCCAATCCAATCCTATGGACATGCCCTTTGATGGCCATCGCCTATTCGGCGACAAGGCAGAGAATGCGCTGGAGTGCTTTAAGGACTCTCGGGCTACAGCCAGATCCTTGGGCCTCTCCACCACCCACCCTGCGCTGTCTTTTTTTCACCCCTTTCGTGGCTACAGAAGGGGTGCCCCGCCACGTCCCACCCGGAGCCACAGGCCAGCATACGCTGTTCAGCCCCTGTGCGGCCGGGGACGTGGGACGTGTTCCTGGGGGCCAGCAGGCAGGCCAGTCCACGAAAGCCCCCTCTACTGCAGCCTCCAAACCTTCCTAGTCCGACCTTTCAGGGCCACCAGTCGCCAGTGGCCGGCAGGATTCACCTTCCCCACTGGCACACCATCACATCGGACAGGTGGCTTTTGTAAATAGTCCAAAGGGGCTACTCCCTCTCCTTCGAGACTACCCCTCCATACATGCCACCACAGTACCATCGCATCTCGGAGGATCATCTGGCCCTTCTCCAACAGGAAGTTTCGGCACTCTTGGCTAAGGGAGCCATCGAGCGAGTTCCTGTCGCAGAAGTAGGTTGTGGTTGCTATTGCCACTACTTTCAGGGGCTCAAGAAGGACAAAGGCCTGCGTCCTATCTTGGATCTCAGGAATGTCAACCGCTTCCTCCAGAACGAGAAGTTCAAAATGTTGACGCTAGCTCAGGTCCTGTCTGCCCTCGACCCTGGAGACTGGATGGTAGCGTTTGACTTGCAGGACGCTTATTTTCACATCCCTGTCTTGCCGAGCCACCAGCGTTACCTACGGTACACGGTAGGCCACGAGCACTTTCAGTTTACTGTGCTCCCCTTGGGCCTCACCAGCGCCCCTCGGGTGTTCACGAAAATTATGGCGGTGGTCGCAGCTCATCTGCCCAGATCAGGAGTTCCAGTCTCCCCCTATCTCGACTGCTCAGGTTGTCGTCTCCCACCTCCAGACTACGGCCTTAGAAGAGATCCCCCCTGGAAACTCTTGGAAATTTCTGCTATTGGAAAATGATCGTGAAATAATGATGTTTCTTTTGCTGTGCGAAATTATGAAGAACTCCTTATAATTAAGCTCAAGAACATTATCTGTATTTGGAGGGAAAAAAACAAAGCCAACCGTGAACCTGGTGGCTATTTTAGAAACATGCAAAATAGAACCGTTCTATCATGTGAAAGTAGTCGTGTGTTTGAGTTTTGCACAATGTATATTTTATTGTGTTGGTGTAAAGTGAACGAATATTCACATTGATTTTCCCTGAGGAAAATGCTGTAGACATTGTTAAATTCGATGCATGATGTTCCACTTCAAGTTGTTCAGCAAGAATATTCTTTAATTGCTCCCTAAGCTAAATCGCCACTAGTGTATGTACTGTCTTCAGGTCGAGCCTGGGCAACTCATGCACTGCTCTGCGAGCCATGCTGTATTCAGGTATAGACTCGAAGCTCCACCTACTCTCCGCACACACATTTTTCATTGGCTTGTGTCATTGTGCATTGTAAACTGTGGCTTTTCATTTGTCAATAGGCTTAGTAGTCCCTCCTTAGTGCCGCCTTGTCTTATTTTGTAACCTCCCATGAGGACACCCTCTATTACGTGTGTTGTTCCACAGTAGGCTTTAATTACAGCCTATGAGCACTATTTACTCAAAGAGCTTTGTCCGGACAGGCTCTCTCCTAATGTCTTTTTTTAAATCTTTATTGCGCGGGCCCGAGCGCATTTGCAATGCAATAGGTCTCTCATCTGTGAGAGTTTAAGCTACTGGCATTGTAATTGACAATGCCTTTTATTTATCTGTTTTAAAAGCAACACATAAATAAAAGGCACTGTCATTTTCATTGTGAATAGCTCAAACTCTCGTAAATGCGAGACCTATTGCATTGCAAATGCTTGTATTGTGTGGCAGTTGCTGCAGTGAGTGTGCAGTTTCCCTGATGAAGACGGCTTGTCAGGCCGTATGGCGACCTCAGTCTGACTAGGCCGGGAAAGTGATGCGGTGACCCTGCACGGGCAGATGCAGCGGGTTGGGTTTCATATGGTCCTATTACCACATCACGTGTTTTAAATGGAGGGTAACGCTTTCATTTTTTCCACGCGTGGGAAACTGCTGGATCTTTTTTGCTTTCGTTCACCTGTTAAAAATAAAAATGACGGAAATGTCAGCTATCAATAAAACACATTTGCATTATTTTCTCCTTGGTGAATTCTCTTCCTTCGCAGTTCAGCGGGTAAGCTGCCACGCTGCAGTGCCTTTTTTATTAGGTCGAGCCTACATGCAAGCAAGCGAAGCTTGCTTGCTGTCTGCTCGAAAACTATTGTCTGCCGTATTTGGGAATGTGGACAGGAGTCGGACGCGCGCTTTGCTATTCTCAGTTTTGACCGCGGGAGCGCGCTCCTAGCTACTTGCTGTGTGTGCGTTGTCAGTTTCGCTTTCGAGCCAGTGCCCCTGGGGAGCCTCGTGGGCTCTGGAGAGATGCCGGCACTATCGTTGGAGTCCTACACTGGGGACTCCAAATACCATGGCCCCCGCAGCCCTCAACATGCTCCGAGTACCTCCTGTCCCCAAAAACGCAAGCACGGAGCCCCACTCACCGGGACTTCTACTCCGCAGGACTCTTCCGGGGAGACAACGTGCCCAGTCAGGTCCCGCTCCGGGGCTGCTCCCTCCGGCGTCAACGGGCACAGGGACACCGGCACTCCGCTCCTTGGCTTCCCGGGCGGACGCCGGCTGCACGCAGGGCTCTCCTCTCTCTGCACCGGAGCCTTGCGCCAGCCACTGCAGCCTGCCTCCTGGGAAGCTCCGGTCGCGCTCAACTTCCTGCTTCTGGTCAGGCCCCGCCTCTGTCTCGAGGAGGGCTGCCTGACTTGCGGCCTATTCATCATTCCCGGGAAGGTATTGGGAAAGAGTCTAGTACCCAAGCGACTTGTACTTGAGAATCTTTTTATTCTCTCTGTTCTAGTTATGAGCTCTGGCTCACGGGTTATTCTTGTATTATGAAAAGCTCTTTTCTCTCGCCCCTTTAGTGGAGGCGCTTATACTCTAGTCATTACGGGAGGTGACGTCACGTGCTGCGCTCCTTCAGTTCCTGGTACTTTGCTTCTCGAGCACCGAGCCCGGTGTCCGGACCCATCCGAGGCCGAAGAGATGCTGCTGCCGCTTCAGAGCTTGCTCCGGGCCGGGTGCCGGTTGTCCTGTGGTGTGAGGGTAAGAGCGCCTTGTGTGCTATGTAATAAGAGAGCGCGCCGCGGCGCTATAATATGGTGGAATTGGGGAAAGAACCTTGTGTATGCGACGCTTAAACTTTTTTGCCCCAAGTGAACTACTGGCAGTTGAACAGGGAAGTGCCCGTGCAAGAAGCGCGTGGCACTTAAAGGGGCGGGTTGAGGCTGCAGTGCCACACGTAGAGGTGGGCGAGTAAACATATTAACAGCGAAAGTCGAGCCAGCCTCTGGCTCGGCTGTAAGAGCCCAAGCACAAGCCGAGCCTGACATTTGTTTGCTGTGTGAATAGTGCAACAAACGACACGTAAAATATATTATAACAAGACTCTTCAAATAGACAACATTATTTCTGTAATGTGTGGCAGCTTTGACATTAATAAGTCACTTTTCAGGTTTATTGAGGAAATGAAGAAAAGGAGGCGGAGGTGGTGTGGGTTGGTGAAACACTATATTTCATAAAATCACACAGTTTGGAGGAATCCAGGTTTTCTAGTTTCACTTTGTACGAATCATGCACTACATGGGTGTCTCATTTGTCTCCCTTTTACCAGGATGTTAAACATTTGTTTTCAACTTTGTGCACAAGGTTAGAGCGACTCGGCTGGAGTTTCCAAGAGCAAAACTACAAGTCCCAGAATACAGCTCGCTGTTGAGTGCTGACTGAAATATCCACAACTGGCTGACAGTGTAATAAATGGCTGACGGCCATAAAGCAGCTCTGTGGGATAAAGGAGGGGGAGGGATGCCTCCGCTAAGACCCTTAGATGTGACCAGATGCTGGATCTGACATTATTTCTTTTCACTGCTGGATATTTTTTTCTCAAACTTTGAAACAAGTGCTTGTCATGTGAAGAGCCCCGCTGCAGTATGTTTAACCGGCCCCGTATATCTTCTTCCTCGCCTGGGATAAGCTTAGCGCATATAAGTGAGGGAACTTGGTATTGGGGCAAGGGTGTGGTAGAGTGTTACTTGTACGCAGAAAGGTTATGGTATTTAGGGGCCCGTTACAATATTCTTTGTACCCATTTACCGTACATTTGTCCATATACTACAACAAAATCGGCACTGAGTCACCGAGGGAGGGGCCCTATTTGAAATTAATAATATGTGAAGCATGTTAGCTGAACCCACATTTTAAAATTCTTTTGTATTTCCATTTTTTTTTTGTATCAAAGCATTGTATACATGTTGAAAGAAGTACAAAAGTGACACTGGGTGTTAATTAACCCGCTTTGAGGAAAACTTGCTTCTCCCCCTCTGCCTATACATTGCTCTCTAGCTCTTTGCTGCTGCCCTCCACCCTGTCCTCCGTGTTACTTCCTCCGACCTACACCCTCTTTCCGTTGTCCGTACCTTCTCCTCCCCCACTGCCCTGTATATTGCTTTCCATCCAGCTGAACGCTGACCCCACCACCATATCACTTTTACAACACTCTGGCCAACCATGTTGCTCGTTTCTGTATGTTGAGACCGCTACCGTTACCTCCTAGAAAGAACATTTCCAAAGTGACGTGCTCTTAAAAATTGAATTTTGACATATTCACAAGCCCGCGTTGCGTGAAATTATGATTTCTTTCGATTACCTTTCATAAATACTGTGTAAACATTGGGCGGACCAGTGGAATTGATTCCGTGGCGATTCGAGGTTTACTACACAATTTAGCATTTGCCTTACACACCCACATACACACACACACACTGCGCTGCCTCACACACACACACTGCGCTGCCTCACACACACACTGCGCTGCCTCACACACACTGCACTGCCACATAATTACACTGCACTCAATGCAACATACACTACAAATACAGCTCAGTGCCGCATAATTACACACCACATAATTACACTCTACTGAATGCAACACACACTCCACACAATATCACTCAGTGCCACATAATTATATGCTACATAATTACACAGGCACTCAATGCAACATCCAACCCAAACAATACCACTCAGTGCCACAAAATTACATGCCACACAATTACACTCTACTGAATACAACATACACTCCACACAATACCACTCAGTGCCACATAATTACATGCTACATAATTACACTGCGCTCAATGCAACATACACTCCAAATTCCACTCAGTGCAACATATTTACACGCCGCATAATTACACTGCACTCAATCCGACATACACTCCAAATACCACTCAGTGCCACATAATTTTACACCACACAATTACACTCTACTGAATACAACATACACTCCACACAATACCACTCAGTGCCACATAATTACACAGCACATAATTACACTACACTGAATGCAACATACACTCCAAATACCACTCAGTGCCATATAATTACACACACCACATATTTACACTGCACTCCATGCTCCATACACTCCAAATACCACTGAGTGCCACACAATACACACCACATAATTACATTGCACTCAATGCAACATTCACTCCAAATACCACTCAGTGCCACATAATTACTCTACTGAATACAACATATACTCCCCATATTACCACTCAATGCCACATAATTACACGCCATATAATTACTATTCTTAATGCAACGTAAATACACTCCACATAATAATTGTGGAGAAGTGTGGCTCAATGGTTAGAGCGGCAGACCCTGATGCAGAGGTCTAGCCCGGGACCAGGGTTCAATTCCCCGCCTCGGCGGGTCTCGGACTCAAAATTCCACGGACTCGATAATTCTCGCCTCTGTGCCTATTCCAATCATGGAGTCCCACTCTGCAACTCTGGGCAATAGCTTTCTTAATCTCCACAACGGCCCCCACAACGCTAAGGATGCCTGGCCTCCACCTTGGGGGTGCCCAGGAGTGGACGCCTCACAGGGAAAGCCAGGATGGGTTCCACAGTGGTATTCGTACAAGCGCCTTGAGACCCTTGCGGGTGAGTAGTGCGCTATACAAGTATCAATTTACATTTACATTACATAATACCACTCAGTGCCATATATTTACACACCTCATACTTACACTACTCAATGCAACATAAATACACTTCATCTATCGCACTCACTCACTCTATCTATCGCCATCACTCTGTCTATCTATCTTTTGCCCTCCCTCTATCTATCTATCGCCCTCCCTTTATCTATCTATCACCCTCCCTCTATCGCCCTGCCTCTATCTATCTATCGCTTCGCCACAGCATCACTCAGCACCACCACAACATCACTCATGGGAAATACAACATCACTAGGCGCTACCATAGCATCACTGAACGCCACAGCATCACTCAACGCCACCACAACATCACTCGGCACCACCACAGCATCAATCTGTGCAACGATTCAACAACTGGTTCAAATATGTTCTCTCAATGTTTCAAGCTTTATTACAAATGTCACAAAAAGATGTTAATATTTCACTTCTGTTCTTGGATTTTCATCACAATAAAATACAATTAACACAATCTTCCCAAATATTTACAAAAGTTTAAGCTATTGCCATTATAAATGGCAATATCTTTTATTTAAGTATTAAATATTAAAAATGTAAAAGCCATTGTTATTTGTAATATGAATACATCTAAGTCACGTAAATACAACACACATTGCATTACAAATGCTATAGGTGTCACATTTGCGAAAGTTAAAACTATTAGCATTGTAAATGACAAAGCTATCAAGTTCTCTATTTTCAAAACTAACACATAAATAAAAACTGTGTAATTTACAATACCAATAGCTCAAACGTTCCTAATGTGAGACCTATTGCATTGCAAATGCTTGTCTATATATAAAGCTCATTATACATCACAAGGCTGAAGGTGTTTACATGTACATCACCAATTTGAATTCACATGTTATATTAAATCGTGGTGGCAGCAAACAATAGCAGGTGCTTCGGAATCCTTCAAGGCATTTTCTGTTACTCCGCATGCAGTGCCTTTTTCGGTTCGTATCGGTCTCGTTACGTATTTTATTAAATGTACTATTTAGCTAGACGAGATGGGCACAAAGAAAAAATGTAATTATCACGGCTCCGTGTCCTGGTGCAAGGCGGGCCACACTTCATTGCACTGGAAGTAGAACAGCTCCTGGGGCTTCTCGGAACAGGGCCTTGTAATGTAAACATTTGTTACGGGAGTGGAAAGTTGGTGCTGGAGATAACCCTTGTTTATTCTTTTCAAGCAGAGTGTGCTGTATGTCATATTTGATGTTCCGCAGGAGTTTGGAAGCTGTGGCTTGGCAGAAGATGAGGCTGTAAACCCATTAGTCAGGGCCAAGTTTTAGTTCACCCGGCGTCTGTACATTTATATTTGCACCTACACAATTTTGCAAGTGTCACGCTTTAATGTACAGATTATATCTAAGACTTCTTTTCACTTACGGCGTGATTTTGTCCAAGTATCATTCTGGCTGGGAGCCATCTGGAGCCTAATATGTAGAGGACAATAATAATAATAATAATCAAGTTTGTAAAGGGCCTGGTTACACTAGTGAACAGTGTGTCCCCGCGCTGTATAGACTCATAGGAACCGGCTCACACATCTAGCACGTAGAAATAGCCGCACGCAGCACCAAAGCGAACCTAATATATAGGGAAAAGGAGCGTTTTAAGTTTCAGCCTAAATCTCGGCTCTGATGGCTCCATACGGAGTTCCAGAGGCAGCTCATTCCAGTACTTACTGGCCAAGTACCTAAAAGAGCGCCCCCCCATCCTTACTCGATGGATTCGGGGCACCTGAAAGCGCATATAACCAAGTGACCTTAGCTGACGCTTAGGCTGGTACAAGGATAGCACGTTTTGGAGGTAAACAGGGCCCTTCCCCTGTGCAATGTGGTGGGCTAAACAGAGAGTTTTGAACCTGATACGTTCACAGACCGGAAGCCAATGAAGTTTAGCTAGAGCACGGCTCCCGGACGACTTTCTTGAAAGATTCAGTGCCAATCTGGCCGCCGCATTTTGAGCACATTACAGGCGATGGAGCCCCTTTTGACTCAGGCCCACATATAATGAGTTGCCATAGTCAAGATGGGGTGTAACCAGAGTATAGATCAAAATTTTCCTGCTAGTCGATGGAAGAAGATCCAGCGTTTTGCGTAGGCACTTTAAAATGCCATAGCATTTGCCTGCTACCTCTCTAGTATGGCATTCGAAAGAGAGGTTAGCATCAAGTCTAACCCCTAGGTTCTTCACCTGCTCCGCGGGGCGCGGGGAAGGCCCCAATTCCGATGGCCACAATGCCGGGGACCAAATGGAGGGAGCCTTTCCAACCACGAGGAGTTCCGTTTTATTGGCATTGAGGCGCAGGCAGTTACTGTTCATCCATTCAGCCAATTTCCCCAAGCACGCCGAGAAATTAGCTGCCGCCTCTTCGGGGGGTTGAGACAGTGTCACCACCAGTTGGGTATCATCCGCGTAGGACACTATCTCAACCCCGAATGCTTCTACTAACTTGGCCAAGGGCTCCTTGTACAGATTAAACAAGGTTGGGCTCAATATAGAGCCCTGAGGGACCCCTTGCTTTAGTGCCCGTACTTCTGATTTGTAAGGCAGGCAGTGTACATGGAATTTTCTATCAGTTAGAAACACCTGCAGTGGAAGTAATCAAAGGAACAAGACTTATCATTTAACAAGTACTTCAGAGAAACTATGATTTCAAGGAAGGTTTTTGTCTTTGTTCATGTGAGAGCTATACATGCACTATAAGAATGCAAGATTTATATGCTTGTGTAAGTAATTCCACTCATAATGAAATGAACGTGCTAATTGATTTTTTATTTAGTTATTTTATAGCGCTATTCATCCCATTGTAGGGTGTCAGCCCTTTACATCCTACTCAGAGACACATACTCGGAGACACAATAGATCACACACTTGTGGGCTGTTGGGACGGAAAAGTCATCTGCATGGTAATTGCTGTGCACCCTGCTTTGAATGTCCAGTTGTACTGATGTCTGAATCCATAAGGCTGATTTTTGTTGTCATAGGCAAACACGGATGATGCATGTGCACCATGGTATAGGCCTGCCTCAGGGATTGCGGTCTTGTTGGGAGGTGAGAGGAGCCCAAAGCACTACCCTTATAATGCTGGCAAGCTACCACCTTCACCAGGAGTTAAGTAGCAAGAGAGCGGTGGCAGCATACTGTGTAGTGATCAGTAGGAGTGAAACAGGTTATTTTTAACCTATGTCGCTAGAGTGGGGCCTCCAGAGTCTGTCATTTTTAAAGCTTGTCGGCTGTGTGCTTAACTCACCCTTAGCCTACATTGGTTTGATGTGAAGTGCTGTAGAGCACAGGAGTTGGGTCTCTGCGCTAGACGTGTGTGTGTCTGGGGAGGGGATACAATAGTTAGAGCAGTACTGAGCACTATGTGCATGGTGAGTGTATGTAAATGTGTAATTGTGCTTAGGAATGGTACAATACGTGGATGTCATGCTGTACAGTGCATGCATGGTAAATGGTATGTGTGCCTATGAGTGGTACAGTATATCTGATAGAGACTACTAGCCGCAGATTCCTTCACGTAGAATTATCCCCAGGCGTGAGACTGGATCCGGAAACTTCTCTGCCACAGCATCCCTGCACGCCGCGGGCGACATCACGCGACTCCGCCCAGGCGTCGTACGTGACGTCAGCGAGGTCACATAAGACCCGCCCCAGCGTGCCTACGTCAGTTTTTCCTTTTCCGCGTGCAACGTGGACCCGGTCCTTGCTACGGGCCTGTTTAGGGCCCCTTTTCTTCAATTTCTTTTGGTGGAACAGTGTGAGAATGCCTTCGGGCTTCAAAACTTGTCAGGTTTTCTGGGCGTCTCATGTCGGCGACGGACCTGCACCTCATTTGTATGTGGTGTTTGGGGGAGGATCATGGCACCACTGATTGCGCGGCGTGCCAACAGTTGAAGCTGAAGTCACGGTGGAGCGCCGGATGAAACTTCTATCGGCGTGTCTCTCCAGGTCGACGTCCTCCCCTCTGTCTACTTCGGTGGACGGCTTCAGATACGGCCGCGGTTGTCGTCCTCGCCCTTCTCCGATGTCACGTGAGCGTCGCTCCCCAGTGGGTAAGTGTTGCCGTTTGTACCCGAGGGCTGGTTTACGGCCTGCTGGGGGCGTGGACTCTCCGTGGGTGATGCGGCCCGCGTGTTGTCCTATCCACCATTTCCCAGTGTTGGGGCGTCGAGAGTCCAAATGGAGACATACACGGCGGCTTTACAGGCCTCGCTGGCGTCTCCTCCTCCTTCCCCTCCTGGGGCATCAGCGGATCCCTCGTCCTGCGCAGGGCCCTCCGCGGCGCCCCCGGTAGCTCCGGCACCGACTGGTTCGGATCCAGGCTTGGAGGAAGTGGTGCTGTTGGGGTGCGGCTCCTCCGGGGCACCTCCTTCAGGCCACGGCGTCTCTGCCTCGCCGCAAACTCCCGCGGGAGTCCTTGTGGTGTCGCGGGAGGTCGCCAGGGCTCGGGTCGCATTCCCAAGCCCCTCTCGGTCTTTTGACAAGGTAGTCCTGTCTAAGGTCGAGGTGACGCTGCTAGGGCGCCGGCAGCAGCTGGACCCTGCGAGCCACAAGGGTCGGTGGACCCTCCTCGTCCCGCTCCAGGTCGAGGCTGGGTGAGGACCCCTCTTCGGGCTCCTATCGTCCCTCCCCACGGGCGACTGCCTCGTCGGAGGTTGAATCGTCCCTGGCACCGCCACATGGGTTGCCGAGCGATCTCCGCCTCACTCTGGGCCGTGGCTGGTGGAGGGCTTCGTGTCACTCTCCAGGCCCGTCTCGTTCCACCACGCAGGTGGCTGCCTCGGCGGGGGTCGGGTCGGCCTCGTTCCGGCGCCGCCCTGGGGCCGGTTCAGCTCCAGCTTCACTCCGGTCTCTGCTCTGGTCCACGGTGTGTTTGACTTGGAGGAACCTTGTCCGGTGACGCCGGATGGTGCTGACGTCCTGCAGTGGACTCTACGGCTCTGCGCAGGGATAGTACTGCAGATTCGTCTTCGGACGCTCCTTCTTCTCCGGAGGCAGGCTGTATATTGGTGTCGTCCTCTCTGGAGACTGGTCGCCATGTGGTGTCTTTTTCACCGGCGTCGAAGGTGTTTGTCGGAAGAGCGGCAGGTCCCTCATTCTTTGGCTCCTTCTGACTTCCAGGTCTGGCCCTTGCCACGTCCCGATTGGCTTTGGGGATGGCCGCCTTAGTTTGCAGCCGTGACACACAGAGGAGCTGCTTTCTCCGCCGCTGGGCCCTACGGAGGCAGGTGCAGCCTTCGCTCACGCGGTGTCCACGGCTGTGGGCATCCTGCGCATGGGTGACCCGGTGGCTCACTTTCCGGCATACCATCTATTAGAGGTCCTCCACCAGGGCTCTGGTGGGAGAGAAATCTTACTTCCCTTTGAAGGTTCACTCCTTTCTTCCTTGAGGGGGGCTTGGAGGCGTCTTGTCTCAAGGGACCTGGTGCCTCAACATCTTCTGCACCAGCACCTCCCAGCGCTGCGTGACCCGGCGTGTCTTTCCCTTCACACTTCGGCCACCAGCCCCGTTTTGGGAACTGCTTTTCCCTCCTTGCCCCCACTGTTGGCTCTGCCTTCCCAAGAGGCCCGCTGGCTGGACTCTTGGGGGCGCAACATGTTCGCATCGACCAGCACTGCCCTGCGGGCCCTTAACACCTTGTGTGTGCTGGCTAGGGCCTCCTCCTGTTTGTGGGTCTCGGCTGAGTCTCTGGCAGCGTCCCAGGAGACTGGTCAGGTGGACTTACGGCATCATGCTTTGGATGGACGGGAGCTTGCAGCGTTTATTCTCCGCTCCGCTCTGGACATCTCGGAGGTGCTGGGCCGGGCCATGGCTTCCTCAGTCGCTCTCCGTCGCCATGCTTTGCTTCCGGCCGGAGTGTTCCCTGAGAATATTCGGGAGCGACTCATCGACCTTCCGTTTGATGGCAGCCTGTTGTTTCATGCCCCGGCGGACTCCGCCATCCAATGGCTCTTGGCAGGGCTCCGTCCTCCTCCTCCGTCCCCTCCTCAGTGACTCCAGAGTTGGGTTGATTCTGGGCCTTCTTAGGCCAGTTGTTCTGGCTGTGGAGTGTGTGTTCTGGTCATTTGCGCCCTTCCTGGGGACTTTGGCATTGTTGGCTGCTGGACGACCCTTTTGTGCTCTGTGTATGTGCTCTGCCGGAGTTGTTGCGCAGACTTGGCCCTGAGATTAGGCCTTCTGCTTTGCTTGGGCTGCTTGTCAAGCCTCCCGCGGGGGTGTTTTTTCCCCGTGGCTCTTTTGTTTTTCCCTCTGCTGCGGAAGTTCTTCCAAAGAGGGTTCCCATATCTTGGGATTTAACGTACCCTATGTGGGGTAGTGGTAGCTGTCATATAGCTTGCGCTCTGCTAAGGGGGTTCAGGTCACCTTCGGGTGCCTGTTCTCCTTGGCATTTATGTAGGTTGCTTTTGCTTCCTGAGGTTGTGTGCATGGCCACTCGTAGTGGTGTGCCCGGGCATCTCCTCCTCTCCCTGCTCCTGCCCTGAGGTCTGGGATGACCCTTGCCGGGCGCTGCCTACTCGGCTTCCTGGGGCCTCAAGCTGTTCTTCTGGCTTCTGGCGGCTTTTGACTGCCAGCGCTGTTCTGGCTGGCAGGTTGCTCTCCGCCTGGAGTGGTTTTGCCTTCTTTTCCCTCGTTTCCTTAGGTCTTCTAGGCTTCTTCTTCTGCTCTTCCTGTCTTGGCATGGGGCGGCAGCTGGTTTACCTTGTGGGGGAGTGTGGTGCTTCGGCGTCTCCGACCTTGCCCTTGGATCCTCTGCTGTGAGTGTACGGATCTCTTCAGCATCTTCAGCCTCCTTTTTCCTACTACATCCTTTTGGAGTTGGTGGGGTTCTGCTTATGGGGGTTCCCCTTGCTTGGCAGGGACGAGGTTCTACCTGGTCCGCAGATCTGGTCCCCTGTGGGCACTCTGTTCTGTATTGGCTGGTGGGGTCCTGTCGCAGACCCTCCTTCCCAGGGGGTATTACTAGGGTATCTATTCTACGTGAAGGAATCTGCGGCTAGTAGTCTCTAGCAGATGTACGAGTTACTTACCTTCGGTAATGATGTATCTGGTAGAGACGATTCTAGCCGCAGATTCCTTCACAGCCCGCCCTTCCTCCCCTATTCTGCGAGGACCCTTGTGTTGGTCTTCGGTACTCGCCTCCCGGTGGGGGGCTGTGTCTCCTGTGACTGCTTCCTTGTTCTTGACGAGTGGCTCCGACTGGGGGCGGTTCATTCCTCCTTGGTTCTTTGGAGGATGGGGTTCCGGTGCTCCGGTGCCCTGCTGCCTTGGCTACTCCAGGTTTGGGGGGTTTGGTTCTATCCCTGTCCTCCCCTCCCTCCCTTCCATTGCTATCCTCTGCTTAAGGGTCAGCTGGCCATGTCTTGCCCTTGTACCTTGTGGGTGGTTACCCTCTATGTTGGGGTGGCTTGGAGGTTTGTTGTCCCTGTCTGTCTTGGGCCTGGTCCCCTTCCTTGCTCAGGAGGGGTGTGGTGGGTTTCCTACCTGTGCCATGACTTTACGCATGTTCCTTGCCTCTGGGACACAGGGGTAGGAGGCTGTCTATGTGTTGGCAGGGTGGCTGCGCAGGGCTCTGCTTGTTCTTTCTTCTTTCCCTGCCTTTGGGTTCTGCGGTTTTGACACTACTCTGTGTGGTGGTGTTAGTCACTGTTTCTTTCCAATTTTTCTGCTCTTCGCACACTGTCCCCATGCTTCCACAGTTTTTTATCTGGTGGTTCCGCGTGGTGGTGCGGAAAAGTTCTCAGAAGAAAACTGGCGTAGGCGCGCCGGGGCGGGTCTTATGTTACCTCGCTGACGTCACGTACGCGGATGACGCCTGGGCGGAGTCGCGTGATGTCGCCCCGCCCCCGGCGCACAGGGATGCTGTGGCAGAAAAGTTTCCGGATCCAGTCTCACGCCTGGGGATAATTCTATGTGTAGGAATCAGCATGAAGGAATCTGCGGCTAGAATCGTCTCTACCAGATACATTGTTACCGGAGGTAAGTAACTCGTACGTTGAGTGTACAGTTCTGTTTAGTGTGTGCATGCTGTACACATGCATTGGGTGTATGTAAGCCTATGGATGTTACAATGCATGTATGTAGTAAACAGTGCCCTTTTTGACATGGTTGTCCCCACTTTTTGGCTGGTACATGATGTAATTTCGACTGAAAGTGCACTGGTACCAAACATCCCTATTTTCAGTGAAGCCATCAAGTAGCTGGGAAACACGTTTTCACCAGTGTCCAGTACATGGCTTCAGATGGCTTCCCTTGTCACTTACACTGGCAGCAATATAACTACCCAGCACAGGGGCATAATCCAGATGTGCCACAGGGGAGACGCATCGCCGGTGGGTTGTTTGTTTGGTGGAGAGCCAGCGCACGGGTGTTCACAGCGCCTACAGCTCCCAGGTGTCAGCGGGGGCCACGACCGGACTGCCTGCCCCTCCCCCTTCCACCGGGGGCTTCAAAAACTGCTCGTGCCTCCCGCTTTGCGGGAGACGCATCGCCGGTGGGTTGTTTGTTTGGTGGAGAGCCAGCGCACGGGTGTTCACAGCGCCTACAGCTCCCAGGTGTCAGCGGGGGCCACGATCGGACTGCCTGCCCCTCCACCTTCCACCGGTGGGGATTTAATCAGCTAGCTCTTCCCGCCACGCGGGATGCGCTTGGGCAAAGGGCGGGCCGTCTGTGGCCGTCAGGGGCCGGAAGAGGCCGGGCCGGGCCACCCCTTTAACCTCTGCAATGGGTAAGCGCAAACAACCGAGTAACGGGGTGCAGGAGGGCAAAAAGGCAAAAGTGCCCAGACAATCAGAATCGATAATCTCATACTTGACGTCAGCTGTGGGAGTTTAAAGTAAAGAAATTGCAAACCCTGAAAAGGAATTGGGTTTGGACACCGTTGTGACTGTATGTGAAGATACTGACATTAGCCCTGTTCCAGCGTCTATTGTGCCATTAGAACCAGAGGTGATTATAACAAATTTAAAGTGTCTGGCTGAGCCCAGTAGCAGTATAACAGAAACAACAGCGGAGGCCCATGGGGAGGAGGGGGATCCTCCTGAACCCACTGTACAACAGAAGTTGGGGAAACGAAGAAGCATTAAGAAATGCACTAAGCGACCAAAACCCGCAGTTGTCTCAGAAGCAAGTGACAGTAATATTACCCAAAAACTGGGCGAACTGGTGGAAGAGATGTTTAAATTTTGCCTGGAACCAGCTCTTGAGGGTACAGCCAAGGACATTGTAGACACTCTTAATTCGTGTGTGGCAGGCCTCCTAAAAAAATGTAATCATATTGATCAATTTATTAAAGAGTATGGAGGTCAGCAAGTTCTGGATAGACAGGCACGGCAAGTTGGCACTGTTAAATATGGGGATAAGGGGGGGTCATCAGGCCAGTCCCAGCTTATCTTCGATTCAGGACCCTCCTCGCATTACATCTAGAAATAGGGATGGGGGTGTCACTGGTAAAAATTTCCCGACAAACCAATGGGAGCCCTAACACAGTTAGTACCCATGTGGTAGGGTCTAACCACATCACAAGTGAAAAAATAACCACAAGGAATGCGGGTATCCCTAACAGACATGAGAAACCTGGTTGTAGCAACTTGGATCTCCCACCTGACGCAGCCCCTTTAGTAGCAGTATTTATAGGGGTCCCTCCTTTAGGTGACAATGTGGCTGAATCTACCCAAGACCTCCTAAGACAGTCCAAAAATTGGTGTAGGCCATATAGTAGTGGGGGTTTAGATATATCATCCACTATTATTATGGCGAGAAGGGTAGGATGGATAGGTCACCGCCCCAAATGTATTGCAGGAGCTTGTGTGGTCGTTAATTTTAACAGACGCAATGTGGCGGATAGATTGTTCTGGGATGCATCTGAGATAGTTACATCTGGCATCAGACCAGTACCATTGGGTTTTTTCTATCCCCCAGTAATTGGACACCTAAAGGCTCATGTTATCCCTCCATTAGTATTTAACCAGAAGAGGCCCTCACTGGTGCCCAATGCTCTGACTGATAACCCACAATTTAATATAGCAGAGGATCTCCGACGTACTGCAGATAGTGCAAAGTAGTCCCATTTTCTATTCATAATTCTCCAAACTCATGTTTTACTGACATAGCTTTAAGTAACCATTTTGCTCCCTTGTCAAATCTGGAGGATAATGATTGACTACAGGATAATGTCCAGCATCTAGATGACCGACCCTCTTTACCTAACCTAGTAATAGCATGCAAAATCCTAAGCTGGAATATTGCAGGAGTTAGGTCTAAAAGACAGGATAATATTTGGCTGGATTATCTAATTTTGATATTATAGCCCTGCAGGATATGTGGGATACCTCTAAGAATTGCTGTTTAGATGGCTTCACAAGTTTTGTTGTACCCGCCATCTCAGGGGTGGCGGGTAGAGCGAAAGGAGGTATAATCTTCCTCTTCTCGTTGAAACTGAAAGGTCTCTTTACAATGTTGGAGTCTGGTTCCAGCAATATTTTAATTGTTGAATGGGTTTTGCCAAATGTGGGTACCATTCTATTGATAATTTTTTATAATGCAAAGGAGAGCGTGTTTGTTAATCAACACTTGGTCTCTCTGGACTGTTTTTTGTCAGATTATAAATTAAAACATAACACTGCATTCAATATCATCTTTATGGGTGATTTTAACATTCATTTGTGTTGCTGGGATTGTCATATAGAGGATCATCAGGGACCTCCTGGGTCTGTGGTACCTCATTTTGAACATAGTAGGCAGGGAGAGCCCTTGGAGGAACTCCTAGCTGTTATGAATCTTTTTGAACCAGAGGTCAGGAGGGGGAGATGAGGACTGCTACATTTAAAGGGGCAGAGACAGGAACTCTCATTGACTACATTTTCGTGTCCTCTTTCGTTCTAACTAGGGTTATATCATATAACGCTGTAACCTCTGTGTTTAGTGACCATAACCCGGTTATTTTGGAGGTTGATCTAGGAGAAGCCACTGGAACTGGAGACATTGTGACATTGGATGTTAACCACCTGATTGTGAAAGATCAAGGCAGGCGGCTCAACTGGTCTAAGGTGGTCCCCGAAGTTTTCTTTGAGGACTTCTTTAGTAAGGTCGATGTGAATCTGGTCATTTGTTTGGACAGCTCTGCCCCGAGTTTGGAGGTAATTGGTGCATACGTTTCCATTTGTAGTCAGATTGCTAGTGACCTATGAGTTAAAACTGCAAAAAGATCTACTACGTATGTAGAAAGATGGTTTGACCGTAATTGCTCAAAAGCACATGGGGCCCTTCTTAAAGCATTAAAAAAAAGACCTAGAAATAAGGAGTTTGTTGCTATTTTGAGGAGGCAGTATAAAATGGCTATTGATAAGCGCAAAAAAGAGTTAAAAGATGAGGCGTGGAATAATCTTCTTTCAATTGAAGTTCTGCGCGATAGTAGTACTTTTGGGCTACTATTAATCACCCGCTTTTTTCGTGTGAAAAGAACTCCACTCTAGATTGCATTATTCCAGATGACAAGTGGCTAGCACATTTCAGGGACATCTATGAGAACGAGGGCCCTGTTTCTCCGGAAGATGAAAATATTGTTAATCGGCCTACTGTCCCTATTATTTTTGAAGTGGCTGAAGTAGAAAGGGCAATTTTGGAAATGTCAAAAAATAAAGCCCTTGGCCCAGACGGGGTCCCGGCGGACCTCTATGGTAATTTTCCTCAATTTTGGGCAAAGATTCTAACCAATGTCTTTAATGCCTCAGGCCTAAATGGGTTCCCTGCCTCTTGGTCCACATCGGTCATTATCCCGATTTTTAAAAAGGGGCAGAGAGGGGACCCTTCGTGCTATAGGCCAATCTCTCTGATAGACTCAGCGGTTAAGATCTTGGGGAGAGTCATCTTGGATAGATTGAGGGAATAGTTAGATAGCAGGGGGGGTCCTCTCTAATCTCCAATATGGCTTCAGGGAAAAGAGAAGTACACTGAACCAATGTGAATTTACAGCTCTTGATCAGTAAATACACAATAGCCAAGGAGGGGTCCCTCTTTATGGGTTTCATGGACCTTTCCTCGGCTTTTGATCTGGTTAATCGGGCTAAACTTTGGTCAATCCTATTGGATATTGGTATTGACCCGCCCCTGGTCAATTTTTTAGCTGCATTACATAGGGATCTATTAGCGACAGTCAGGGTTACACGGGATGGTAGATGTACGAGTCACTTTAGTTCTAAGAGGGGTGTCAGGCAAGGATGCATTCTGGCCCCCCTCTTGTTTACTTTATATATTAATGCTCTGGAGAGGTCCCTGGAGGGGGCATCCCTGGACGTTCCGCGTATAGGAGAATCGGTGATCCCGGTTCTCCTTTACGCGGACGATGCGGTATTATTGGTGCGTACTGGCCTTGGTTTTCAGAGGTTGCTGGACTCCTTTGGGGACTTCATGGAGTCGTTGGACTTAAAAGTAAACACTAAGAAATCACATGTCATGGTGGTGGGGAAACAACGTAGGAATCCCAAGATAAAAACCTTTTTCTGTAAGGAAGTGGAGCTAACAAGGGTGCCTGTTTTCACTTACCTAGGGGTCCTCTTCGATGAAAGGGGTCCACAACAGATTCTTAAAAGTAATGCTTTAGCCAGGTCGACCTCAGCACTCATGGGGTTTGCCAAGCGGCTGGGGGCGAGACCTATTGAGGCACTTCTGAAAATGTGTAAATCTAAGTGTCTGACTTTAGCTACATATGGCTCCTCTATATGGGGCTACAAAGTGCACGAGAAGATTTAAGTTGGGGAAAAAAAGTTTTTAAGAGCTCTCCTTGCTGTGCCTAATCCATCTAACGCTAGGTGATTTCCCAAAGTGGGGTAAACCTGAGAACACTAAACCATGTCAGTGTGATAATTTCTCTACACAGGATACTATGCATTTTATTATGTTCTGTGAGTTCTACTCTGGCATCCGGAAAAAGTTTTTATTACCAATTTTAAGAGAGGCAGGCTTTTTACAAGTTAGGCCTGCACTCATATACTTACAAAGGCTAATTAGTACTCGTGACATTTTCTGTGTTGCTAGATTTTTGGTGGCTGTAGTTCGGAATAAATTGAAAAGAGAGGCCGTCCTTATTAATCCTGACTGATTCTTAGAAATGTTTTTATGGATTTGGATACTTCTTGTATATTGTTGTGTATATATATGAAATGTTTGTAATCATGTCTTTTATGATTTTAAATAATCGAATAAAGTGTTTTGACTGACTGACTGACAGATGTGCCCTCACACATAGTATTAAGCATCCTACCATAGGGCTGTCAGGCCTGCTGTAGTCTTGACTTACACATTTCATATGCAGTGGTAGGGGACATGGCACACACGGATGTGTGCCATGTCGTGTTTTCACTTTTGTCTGCACCAAGACACGCAGCCTGCAGTGAGGGGTCACTTAGGGTGGCACAATTCATGCTGCAGCCCTTGGGGGCCCACTTTAGTACCTCAGACCCTAAGTGCTAGGGTACCATTTACTATGGACTTACAGAGGGTGCCAAAGGTTTTGCCAATTATATAAACAATTGTACAGTTTTAGGAAAGAGCTCTGGCACTGAGGAAGCAGATCCTGACAACCTAAGAAGAGATAGGACCTCGAATAGCTGTGGAGAAGACAGAAGAGCACTTAACTTGGCTCCACATCTGCCGGTCTGTCTGCAGCCCTCATCAAAAACTACACAAAGTCGACTCTTCCTGCAGCTGTGACTCCAGAAATTGGTAGGATTGCCTGCCTTCGAAAAAGACTCAAGACCTCCCATGAACAGCGGACCTGCTCAGCAGAAACTCCACGGCCCCTGGAACCGCCAAAACACAACACCTGAAGCCACCAATTCACCCGTCACCTCTGGCCCAAGTTGAAGTGGGCCGATGGTGCCAACAAGGTTCCCCAGCTCTCCACAGCCCATTCTGGTTTCACCTCTCCTGGACTCCTCAATGTCACCTGCAGCCTCTGCACTCAGGCCCCTCTACCATGACCGTTCCGGTAAGGAAAACCCCAACGCCAAAGGACACCTCTGCGCCTGTCACCCCTTAACCTTGGAGAAGAGGAGGACCAGAGCCCCCTGACTGTCACAAGGCCTGAGCCCACTTTCTGGTTGAGCCTGTTGGCTTTTCTAGCCAGAGCCTGCAGCCTCTTTTTACAGAGACCAATCCCCATTGAAACACTTTGGGCTCCTGGCGCTGATTTGCACCCTGCAACCGCCTGCCCCTGTGCCGCTGGTGGTGTACTTTTGGTGCTTTGGGACATTGCCCACCACTCACCTCAACTCCTGGAGATTGGCCCTGTAAGTTGATGTACTGTACCTGTTTGCAGAACTTGTTGTTCCTTACATTGGATAACAACATTACAGAACTCAGAAATTGTACTAAGTGGGCTGGACCGTTCCCATGAGGCACAGGGTCAGACTGATTTGCATATGGCCATGTCTGAACTGGGGTGGCAGAGTGGGCCAAAGAACGGTGATGGATTAAACCCAGATCTGTTGACTGGATGTGAGTGTTTGATTGGTTCAGATGCTCCGTCCATCACCACCCCCTTTTGTACCACTTTGTTCGCCATAAGTTGGCAGGGTATGCTCAGACGTGAGTCCCTTGCTCACTTTGCCACTGGATTCAAGCAAGCCAGGCTGAAAACAGCTGAAATGCCAGTAACCGGTCCTCGGAAGCTTGTTTCCGGTCCAGGGAAGGCATGGCTTGGCAGTTCGGGCTGGACTGTTCCCATGAGGCACAGGGTCAGACTGATTTGCATATGGCCATGTCTGAACTGGGGTGGCAGAGTGGGCCAAAGAACGGTGATGGATTAAACCCAGATCTGTTGACTGGGTGTGAGTGTTTGATTGGTTCAGATGCTCAGTCCATCACCACCCCCTTTTGTACCACTTTCTGGTTGAGCCTGTTGACTTTTCTAGCCAGAGCCTGCAGCCTCTTTTTACAGAGACCAATCCCCATTGAAACGCTTTGGGCTCCTGGTGCTGATTTGCACCCTGCAACCGCCCGCCCCTGTGCCGCTGGTGGTGTACTGTTGGTGCTTTGGGACATTGCCCACCACTCACCTTAACTCCTGGAGATTGGCCCTGTAAGTTGATGTACCGTACCTGTTTGCAGAACTTGTTCTTCCTTACATTGGATAACAACATTACAGAACTCAGAAATTGTACTAAGTGTCCACTTTTTAAAGTGAAAAGAACTTATATTTAAAAACACACTTACCTGAATGATTTTTCTCTGATGCGTAAACATAAATAAAGATACTTGCTATTTTTATAAATTGGTGTGATCTCCTTTTTTGAGTTGTGTTGTCATGTATTAATCATTGTGTGTATTTGCAAATGTCTTACACTCCTCTTTGTTAAGCCTCAGGCTGCTCGACCACACTACCCCCTAACAATGCTGTGAATCAATGGATCAGTGACATGGTGGAGGCAGTTGCCCCAGTTAAACGAGTATTGTCACGGAGGGAATCCCCCTCGGCCCCTTGGTTCTCAGAGGAACTGAAGGCAGAAAAATCAGTTTGTAAAAGACTGGAACGGCAGTGGAGGGTAAATTACTGTGAATGGGCAAGTGCCCGCTACCGGGCAGCCATTCGTAAACTCTACAAATCAATAAGAAAGGCTAAAAAACACTTTATTGCTACTTCTATTCAGCAAGCAGATCACTCAAGCAAAGAAGTGTTTAAAATAGTACAGTCCTTTTTTAAACCCAAATGTATCGAGGCAGAGGTTGTCCCTTCGGTAACACTCTGTGATAGCATATCGGAACTTTTCGATAATAAAATTAAGAAAGTTTACGGTTCTTTCTCCCTGCCAAGACCCACGGAAAAAGAGGATGCGGCCGAGGCCAGCTGCCCTCTTGTGTTCCTATGTCAATTCCAGGCGATTTCGTTACCTGACACCTTGCAAGAAATAAAAAGGTGTAAATCCAGTTCTCCCGATGATCCCTGTCCACCTAAGCTCTGGAGTCTGATGGCGGAGTCAGTTGCGCCCGCTCTCCAGCATGTGTGGAACACATCGATTTCCTCGGGAGTGTTCCCGGATTGTTGGAAACATGCCACACTTCTCCCTCTGAAAAAGAAATTGAATGGAGATCCGGAGGATCTTAGCAACTTGAGACCAATTTCACAACTGGCAGCTCCTGGTAAAATGTTGGAGAAATTGATCCAACGGCAACTCAATAGGTTTACGGAGGACAATAAAATCCTGCACGAAACCCAATCGGGCTTCAGGGCAGGTTTCAGTACTGAGACCGCCCTGATTGAGGTGGCCGAGTCAGTTAGGTGGTCGTTGGATTCAGGGGCATCTGCTATGCTGGTGCTCCTGGATCTATCGGCCGCCTTTGACACGGTTGACCACGGAAGGCTTCTGCAACGATTGGCGGAGGTAGGAATACAGGGCCAGGCGCTCGGCTGGCTCCATTCCTATTTGACTAATAGGTCCCAGAAGGTAGCATTGGGGACCTTTGTGTCCAATTCTAGGCGGCTGGACTGCGGGGTACCACAAGGCTCGGCACTCAGCCCGTTGCTTTTTAACATTTACTTAGCCCCACTTTTTACTTTAATATCTAACTGGGGTGTCACGGCAATTTCGTATGCCGATGACACCCAACTAGTTTTTCCTTACTCAGAGGTGTCAGAGGCAGCATTTGTTAATTTCAAGGGGTGTCTACGTGACGTGGCTAGTTGGATGAACACTAATAAACTAAAGCTGAACGCCGAAAAAACTGAGGTGCTCTTCTTTGGGAAAGGTCCCCACCCCTCTGCGGAGCTCTGGTGGCCTACAGAGATGGGCACGGCGCCTATCTCTAGCATTAAGGCTAAAAACTTGGGAGTTCAGTGGGGTGATAGTTTATCTTTTATACCCCACATCCAACAGGTGGTCGGAGGATGTTTAAGTAAGTTGAGGAACTTACGGAAATTTCTCCGTCTTCTGCCAGAGGGATGCCGTAAAATGGTAATCCATGCTATGGTCACCTCAAGGCTGGATTATGCTAACGGCTTATGCTTGGGCCTTCCGAAATATCTGATTCAACGGCTACAAACCGTTCAGAATGCGGCTGCGAGACTGGTAAAGCATATTCCATTCAAGCAGCATGTCTCTCTGCATTTGTACAGATTACACTGGCTACCGGTAGCTAGTAGAATCAAATTTAAGGCCCTAACCTTGGCTTTTAGAGCCTTACATGGAACCTGTCCCTATTACCTGAAGGTTCGACTCCCTAGATATGTACAGACGAGACATCTTCGCTCCAACTCCTTGCTCCAACTCTGTGTTCCTCGAGTTAGGCGTGCTCGGTTGGGGGGCAGGACCTTCTCAGCCAGCACGGCAAAACTCTGGAACACCTTACCGCTGGCTATACAGTGGGCACCATCTGAAGCCATTTTCAGGAAGCTACTGAAAACGTGGCTTTTTAAGTAATGAGCTTTCTTTCTCCTTCTGTCTCATCATGCGGTTTCTTTTTGCTAGCTCTGCACACTTAGCGCCGGGACACCTCTTTTTGAGGTAACTGTACGCGCTTTACAAAAGTCTGTATTATTATTATTAACAGAGCTCTTTCGGATTACATAGCAAGCCCGTCCACTAGTAAGGGAACTCCTGGACTCTTTACACGATACATCAGATTATTGATATATCGCATAAAGAGCAAGCTTCCCACAGTGGGTTGCCCTAGGTTCCATGTTGCGAGACCCAGGCCTGCACAGTGAAGCATGGAGAGAAGGTTGAGTAATCCCCCCAGACAGATTTGTATATTGCTACATTCCTGTAAACTGGGTGGGACACGCTGGGGAGGGTAGAGCTAAGCATCCTTTATACTCTTCAAAGCGTGCTCTTTGATTCATTGAGAGGTCACAAGGAAGGGGGCTTGGGCACATCTCAGGAAGGCTATGGGACTCATAAGATAATGATAAAGAGTAGGGCGGGGAGGCTTGGGGTACATATCACCGTCCAGGTGTGAACTCTAGTCACTCACATGGTGGGTGTTGTGGGATTAGCCGCTTCAGAGTTTCTCCTGCTGTGACAGATTGCTTTTCAAGAGGAAGAGGGAGAAGAGGAGTGCACGCTTCAAAAGAAGCAGAACCCCCAACATAACACTTCAAAGACACATTTGGTGTCTGGAAATAGAACATAAGAAGGGGAGTTTGAGATCCCAAAATATTTTCAGCTACCAAGCAGCCAGACGGGATGTGTGACAAGGGAAATCTCTGCAAGACTTCTGCATGTGAGTAGGACTGAGGGCCAAGTCTTGCTAGTCTCCATGCCAGATATGTGGATATCACCCAGGGAAGCAATATCACCTGCCCTGAAGCCTAGAGCATCAGCGCCTGCCTGCTTGCCAAGACTAGTGTTCCCTGTGAGGAAGAGGAGAGCGTGGGAAGGGACGAGGTCCAGTGGGGAGCCCTGTCGAGTGGCCTCCCTTTGTGAGGTGTGAGGAAATGGCTGCTGCACTGATCGCCTTGTTGCCTGTGTGCAGAACAGAGTCTGCGACCCCCTATTCCAGCAGAGGACCTCCATGAATTGAGTTGTATGCCACAATGCGCTGATTGTGTCGAAGCCCAGACACTGTGCCGAATTAGGTGACCCGTATGTCAGGAGGGACCACTGGGACAAAGGATGCTATGCAGAAAGGGTCAAAGCCTTTTGCTATGACAGGCGGTGAGCCCGTTTGCAAGAAGAGCCATGCAAGAATTCACTGTATCAATAAGGCCGAAGCCAGTGCATCACAGGACACTGTGACCCCATATGTCAGAGGGAGTCACCGGGAGCACCAAGAACTGCAACATATTCTGCTATTACCCACTCCAACCCCGTAGAAGTGAAAACGCTGTGGGAACACCAGAGTACCAACACCCCGGCGAGGGACCAAAGACAGGATCTTCGCATTCCTCCACCGGGAGACGAACTGGACACTTATCCAGCGTGAGAAGCCACAGAGAGCCCTCCTGTGGCCTGAGGAGTGCGACTGCGAGTGAGAGACTCTGCGCCCACTCTGTGCAGCTGCCTGGGCTGCATTCTGCTGACTCACCTGGACTTGGCTGCAACCTCTGCGAGCACCCGGGGATGCCAGAACAGGTAAAACTGATTTCGGGTCTACTGGCCCCAGGGGAACTTGCTACTAAGTTAATGTAGTATCCCTGGAAAAGTATTGATTTTAAGTTTGAGTCAAAGTTAACTCTTGAGACTTGGATTACTAGTGGGGATTAACATGGATGTTACCAATAGTGAATGGGTAATAACCGCTATCACTAGAGCGAGGAGGGAGTGGGACTGGGAACCGCCAAAGGAGCACTAGATCCCGACCTCTATGGGGATGGTGTAATTATTCATGGATTTCATATTATTTTGTGTGTGTATACCAGTAGAAATAAAGCACTTCTCTTGTTTCATAAAAGTAAGTATTTGGCTGGACAATGATTTTTTGTTGCTGCTTCATGCATGTTGCGTTGTGAACCAGTGTTCAGTAATCTGTGTCCACCTCCCCCCGAGGATGCCCTGGACTGCTTGGACCATGCATTCCCTGATAGTCAAGTGCAGAAGGGGTACTTGGTGCAGTTGCTCATAGTCTATAGTATGTTAGGCCCGGGACATCAAGAGTAAAAAGGCTCAACCCCCACGGTTAGGCCCAGTAACCCCCGCACTCCTCGGGCCCCTTTGAACGGGGTTCAGACATAGACATTATATGTTAAGAGTGAACAATCGGGAGAAACATTCAGGATATAAAACATAACACAGTGATTGGTATTGTCTGTACTAACAAGACTTTATTCATTCCCAGAAGAGCCCTTCTTTGCAATCTTAGAATAACAACAGATTGAGAAAAAAAAATACCAAGGATCTAAATCCATGACTTACAGTTTGTATGCAGCTCCTTGATGCTAGTAAATAGATCACTGTGAACTGTGCTAAATTAGAAGGATTGCAACGTATGTACTGAAACGTATTAACTGGAATTAGCTAAATGAACTCAGTGTCAAAAGTAGTAGCCCACTTAGTAATCAACATAAAATATAAAGCTGTGATTTGCATGTTACACAGTGTGCACATTACCCTTCTGTGCTACTTTTAAGTCTGAACTGTGATTGGAGAAAACAAGGAACTCTCCCAGAAACACACTAACCACAGAGTTATTTTACCACTGTTATAATATCTTCAGAATTTCTGGGCACACAAAGATCTCTGTGGCAGGTGTCTTAACCCTTTAAGATGTTTTGAAATGCAGCCTCTTTGTGACCAGTTAAGTAAGCTAGAACAGATGTGCTGTCACATTTGTCTGTGTTGCCAATTTCTTTGCAGATATTTAAAAAAATACATGTATAAGTTGACTATTAGACTGCTTTTCGATCTCCCCCCTTGTGACACCACCCCTTTCCTCTGACACACCTTGACTCCCAAATTATGGGTTCCCGGAGTCATTTTTTTTCAACTGCAGCACTGTTTAGCTCAGATTCATAACTATCTAAGAAGCCAAGTGACAACAAAAACTACAGATCGAGTAGATTAGTGTTATTGTCCAGTAACGCCACTGAGGGGTTCTGGTGACAGATTAAAACATAAGACCAGAGTACATGTGGTTTGTAAATATCACCAGAGCCCCGAGATGGTTATAATGAATCATCATACCCAATGTACCCTTTACCTTAATAAATAGGCCCTATTGATTTTATTTCTGTGTACATGAAAAACTCACTATTTTGTATCTGTAACATGTGGCATGCATCTTACCTCTCTTTATGGAAGTGGCCCTGCATGAATAAGCGGACCTGCTAACTTTGAAAAAATGTTAACATTTTAGAGGGAGTGAGACCATGAAGTGCTGGGGCCTGGCTTGGGGGCGGTTCTTTGAACCCATTACCTTCTGGCCAACGATGGAGGGGGCGAGGCTTAGAGCCTGGCAATGTCCCCAGCTGGTTTCCTCACAAAAACAAATGGCCAAGGCTTCTACGATTTATGCTGATATGCTGGGGAGGTTGTAAAACTACTGGTGGTCGTTGGCTGATGAGAGCCTCGAAAAATAAGCTGCAAATCCACTCTATGCAGGGGTTTCCAACTCTTTGTGAACCTCTACGATATAGGCTCTTCACCAGGAGACCATGAAAAGAGAGTTGATATTGCGTGACACACAAGTGATACCCTGGGATTTGACACGTCTGGATAAGAGAGACTATAGGCCCAGTGATGTAGGAATCACATGATTTAAAAATGGTGAAGAGGCTGCATGTGCAGAAAAGGCCTATTGTTTTGTGGGTTGGGATGTAAAAATGGAACACTCTCCCAGTAGAGCTGGTGGAAGATGAAATTCCATTTCTCCTCATGTATATTCTATCACAACTGTATATATTTGTAATCAAGTTGTAAACATGGTTCTATGAGCCTCATTATGATGGCGGTCGGACTTTCATCCGACTGCTCCCTTTCGGAAATGGGACCGCCTGACTGACTGGCTGTCGGCAGTCCCACCATAGGGATTATGATGCGACTGCCTTCAAGGCGATCGCAATCTGTATATTTTGTATTGCGGCGTGTGCTGCCGGTCACAGTACAAAATAAGCACTTTGCAGATATCTCTGTACTATGAGGCAGGCACCATGCAGTGCCTGCCACATAGGTGCCCTCTGCGCCCATATAGGAAGGGCCAGAGGAAAAGGGGTGCCCTCTAGGGGCCCCCAAGTCACTTTCCGCCAGCCTTTTCATGGTGGGTTAACCACCTTTTAACGGCCAGTGGAAACTGCCATTGTAATCCCTATGGCAGTGCCTGAGTAGGTACCACCATCATTGTAAGAAATACAGACCGTCATAATTGTGTCGGACTGTCTTTCCGCCCACCGACCATCTGCCCGCCATCCTAATGTGGCAGGCGGCATCCCAATGTGGCGGGCGTCTTGCATGGTCAGATGGCAGTGGGACTGCCACTGACGACCTGACAGTGGCGTTCCCACTGCCATTGTAATGACGCCCTATATTCTGATTTCATTTTATTTATGTTTTTGTCCTAAGGAATTCATGGCCGAAATATGCTTAAATAAACTAGTGTAAACTGTTTTCGTTTCCTGAACAAGAGACTGCTTTCCTCATAGCCTGACCCCATAAAGTTATGTTCTGCCTATCAGAGGAGCAGGTACAACAGATAGTGCTGCACTGCATACCTGAATGAAACCTGAGCAAGTCACCATTATATCAAAAAGACAACGGGTCATCTGAAGCTTCATTGTGTAGGTGCTAAGGCTGAATATTTCTTTGAAAATGGAAGATCTTGGGTAAACTGGTGGGCCGTCTTGTGGACTGATACCCTCTGAAACTTCGGTCAACAAGTGCATGGCTTCTTGCGGGGGCCAAGAATCATATCTCTGAGAACATCTTATGACAATATGACATGTCAATATTTTCTGAAAAGTGTTTTTCCAAACTTTTAAGTTGGTGGGGAAGCATCACAGAACATGACCACAAAAGCATATATGTTCCTCGAAATTTCAAGCAAGCCATCAGTGATCAACTGTGTTGAAGCTGCCAGTAAACTGAGAAGCAGGGGTGACTCCTCCACTAGAGCGGAGGAGCATTGCCCCACTGCTTTCTCGAAGTGTGAGAAGCAGAAACATAAAATGGTAATCACTACCATTTTATGTTTCTGCTTCTCGCACTGCGAGAAAGCAGAAGGGTTTGGTTGCAGGGGGGCATGTGGGCGGGGCTGCTCTGCGAGCAGGCCTGGCAGGGGAGGAGTGCTGTGCCCACTCCTGGGTGCGCATGACTGGTTTGGTCAGCCCTCTGGCTGGGCGGCGTCTCGACCAATGACATCGCTGCTTGCAGCATTGTGATTAACTTTGGGGTGGGAGCTTGGCTGCCTGCTTCCTGTTCCTGCTGGAGGCAGGTGAGCAGGAGCAGAGACTATGCGGGACCCGGGCGGCGGTAAGGTAA
This sequence comes from Lissotriton helveticus, assembly GCF_964261635.1. Classification (NCBI taxonomy): domain Eukaryota; kingdom Metazoa; phylum Chordata; class Amphibia; order Caudata; family Salamandridae; genus Lissotriton; species Lissotriton helveticus. The sequence continues at coordinate 1,653,286,159 of NC_136059.1, forward strand.
CTTTACTTTTTTTGTTAATATTAAATTAAACCCTGTGCTACCCCACGCCCCGTGCACGCACACCCCCATGCGTTATGCCGGGCGTGACTGCTGAGAAGTATTAGAAGATAAAGAACTCCCTCACACAGAATGCATTACCTCCTCGTCCTGTCTTCCTCGCCACAGTAATCACATATGAGCCTCCGGCTCCACACAGAACTCCAAGTAAAATAAAAGAGCAGCGCTCTAGTCTCCCCTCCCTTCTCCAATATGGCCCCAGAGGCTTCATCCAATCCTATAAAAGGATACATATCAACCAGCTCGACCTGTTCTTTTTTTCTGCACTTCTCCGAGTGCTGTGTTACCTGTTGGTCAGGTGAGTGGGGCTGGGATCCTGCTTGAGCTGTCCCCTTCTGCCCTTTTGGTATTGAGTTTGGGGGTAGTAGTGTTGTGCTAGTGTTGTTTTTCTATGCACTTTGTGGATTGTGTTTTTCATTTTGTCTCGTAATTTGAATTTTTCTTGCCCCCTTCTTTTGCCATTATTGCCTCTCGTCCTGCTTTAGCGGACTTCTGGGCTTGTTCTTTCGGCTTGTTTTGCGGGACGCATGGGTTCCTGGAAGCCGTTTTTTATTTTGTTTCCGACCGCGCGTCCTGCTGAGCGGGCGTTGCGCGGTCGGGTGCCTTTGCTCTGGGGGCCAGAGGCTCCCGGTCGCATTTCCCTCCCTGCTGCCGAGGCCGGGTGTGCTTGCTGTGGGGGCCGGAGGCTCCCGGTCGCATTTCCCTACCTGCTGCCGGGGCCGGGTGAGCTTGCTGTGGGGGCCGGAGGCTCCCGGCCGCATTCCTTGCCTGCTACTGTTCTGGGCATATTCTTTAGCTGCGATCAGCTTTCGGATTTCTCCGACCACGCAAGGCGGTATATGGCTGTCTTTTTGCGCATGCGTGCGGCTCTTCTTCAATGCATTTATGTTATTGGAGTCATGCGTGGGTTGATTTATGTGGTTGCCTAGCAACCTCGGGCCTTTTTCGGCCAGGCATGTTGTCCTGTTCATTGCTTGTGTTGAGTCCACTCGTGTGTGGATGTGATGGGGCGTGGTTCTCTAGACTTTCCTGCTCCTGGGTCCTTGCAAGGGACTTCTGGGTCAGAGGTGGCAATTCATTCTTTTGAATTGTTGCAGCTTTGATTACTTCTGCTATGGCTACAGCATTGCAGGGTCAGGTGCCTGTTCCTCCTGGTGATGAGGCGAAGGTGGATGGCGCTACTGCTGCTGATTCTGTCGCTGTTGTGGACGTTGATGTCCGAGGTCGCTTTGTGCTGGGTGCTGCCTAATGGTGGTGCTGGGTTACATTCGTGTGAACTTGGTGTTTCCTGCATCTTTGGTGGATCTAGTGGACGATCTGTTTTCGCGGTATCAGCGCCCTCAGACTGATTCATTGCCTATACATTCTTCTGTTTTAATATGGATACATGTATAGAAGTATGTGGACAGGGGTTCGTTTTCACGTTTTTGTGTACACGATACCCGCTGCGGGATTTTGCTGTGTGTAATGGTTGGTGCTGTGAAGCGCACTTTTGCAGCTGCATTGTTTTTCTATCAGGGGTGTTGCCTATTCACCAAGGGTAGTTATTCTTCTACTCTGGCGATGTTGGAGCAGCGGGTGCGCCCGCTTTCTGATGTTTTCCTTTGTTCTTCGCTCCTGGATAGATGGTGCTGCGCTGTATATTCTCCGGATGATGATCCTTTTTTCGGGTGTTTAGTTGTTTGATCCTCCTTTGGATGTCATGGTGGAGTTGACTGCGGAGGACCGTATGATCCTTGCTCCTGGGCATACTGATCGCTTCCATGCCTTTGGTTCCCTGAATGCTTTTGGTCATTCTTGGATGGTCGGCCCTTTCATGGAAGGGGGCGTGGCCGGGGTACTCCTTCCTTTGACGAGTCCCGGTTCTCTGGTGCTTCTGCCTCCTCCGCTCCCACTTCCTAATCATGTAGGGCTCGCTCCTGGTGTCGGCCCGGTTGGGGGTCGTCTCCCTTGATTCATAGACTATCGACGCGAGACTGTGTCGGTCATGCGGGTTCTTCGAGTGGTTTCGGAGGGTGTTCGTCTTGATTTTTCCCAGACTCCCCCTGACTGTTTCAGTGCCACGCCTTGTCCCAGAGACCCTGTACGGAGATTGGCGCTTTTGGGACGGCATCGATTCCCTGGTGGTCATAAGGGCGGTGATTCCTGTTCCCCGCGATCAATTGGGGTTGGGTGTGTATTCCATCCTGTTCCTGATGTCCAGGCGCACTGGGGTTCTTCGGCCAGTGATGGACCTTAGGTGGTTGTATGATTGCATCCCTCACATGAAGTTCAAAATGGTTTCGCTTCGGTTGATCCTTACTCTGATGTCTCAGGGTGTCTTCCTTGCTTCAATCGGCTTGTGAGATGCTTATCTGCATATCCCTGTTCATCCAGCCTCTCGGAGTTTCTCCTGTTTTGCGTGCTGGGTCGTCATTTCCTTTTCCAGGTACTGCCCCTTGGGCTCTGCTCTGCTCCCCGGATCTTTACTGAGATTCTGGCTCCTCTTATTGGACATTTGCGGATGGGGGGCGTTATTGTGTTTCCTTATCTGGACGACATTTTTATTTCTGCTTCTTCTCTTCCTAAGGCGGAGTTGCATGTCCAGAAGGTGTGCCATGTCCTGGCGCATCATGGGTTCCTCGTGAATGTGCCGAAGTCCTCCCTGGTTCCTGCACGAAAATTGATTTTCATTGGGGCTCTGTTCAAGACTCAGTTGGGGATGGTGTTCCTGCCCCCTCCCCGTGTTCTGTCCATGATGTCTGCTGTTCGTTCCCTGTTGGTGGGGTTTTCTCATCCTGTGAGCCTGTGGTTACGGGTTCAGGGTCTGATGTCGGCTTCGTTGTTGACGGTGCCGTGGGCTCGCCTCCATATGTACCCGGTGGTGTCCCACATTTTGTCGCATTGGGTCCCCTGTTCCCTCGATATGGGTGTTCTGGTTCCTATGTCGGAGGAGGTTCTGGTGGTCCTGAGTTGGTGGTTTGACGTGGGTCATCTGTCCAAGGGCCGCCCCTTTCTGATTGTTCCCACCCGCGTGGTCACTGCCAATGCTAGCCTGCTGGGGTGGGGTGCTACTCTGGGGGCTTCGACGACTCAAGGGATTTGGCCTCAGTCGGTGTTGTCTTGTTCCTCCAACTACGAGTAACTGATGGCCGTCCTTCTGGGTCTGTTGGACTTGTCGGATCTTGTTCAGGGTCACCACGTGCAGATCCGGACAGTCAATCTGGTTGTGATGTCTTATGTGAACCATCAAGGGGGGTGCAGGGTTCGCTCCCTCAGTTGCCTGACCCGTCGGCTTGGTTCTTGGGCGGAGGTGCATCTGGAGTCCCTGTCTGCCATCTTCCTGCCTGGTGCGGAGAACACTGTGGCGGATTGTCTGAGCCGGGTGTTTTTCCTTACATGGGGTCCTTGTCTCTCACGTGGTGGATGTTCAGGAGGTTGCGCATGCTGTTTGGCTGTCCGATTGTGGACCTGTTTGCCTCCCCGGATAATGCCCAGTTCCGTTGCTTTTGCACGATTTTGCCTTGCCGGGATGCCTGGAGGGTGGACGCTCTTTCGTTCCTTTGGCCGAAGGGTCTGCTGTATGCGTTTCCCCCTGTTCCCCTGCTTTCTGCTGTGTTACATAAGATCAAGCGGGAGGGGTCATTGGTGCTTCTGGTTGCTCCTTGTTGGAAGCATCGCCCTTGGTTTCCCCTTCTGGTGGACTTGGCTGTGTCTCCGGGGTGGGCCTTGCCGTTCGTGCCGTATCCTCTGATGGGTCCTCTTCTTCCTCTGCCTGTGTTCCGTTCCCTGGGTCTGCGGGCCTGGCTCTTGTGAGGGAGGCTCTGATGCGTGTGGGTTGTTCGGTGGCTGAGGTTGGGGTCATTCTGCAGTCACGGAGGCCTTCTACGCTTAAATCTTACGCCAAGCATTGGGATCTTTTTGCTTCTTGGTGTGTTGGTCGTGGGCTGTCCCTGGGTTTTTTGGATCCGGCCCGCATTCTGGACTTTCTGTGCGATGGGTTTGTGTTGGGATTGGCAATTTCGACCCTTCGGGCTCATTGGGCCGCCATTCGGGCATTTCATGTCCTGCCTTTGGTTTCCATTTCTCCGTTGGTTGCTCGACTTTTTAAGTCTCTTTCTTTCCAGCGCCCCCGTCCTTTCATGTGTCCTCCTCCTTGGGACCTTCCTTTGGTTTTGCGTTCCTTGCAGTTGGCTCCTTTCGAACCTTTAGAGTCTGTGGACTTGAAGTTTTTGACTCTCAAGGTGGTGTTTCTTGTGGCGATTGCCTCTGCCAGACGTATGGGTGAGTTGGGTGCTTTCCTTCGCTCTGCCCCATTTTTGTTGGTTTTGGCGGCCCGTGTGGTCTTACGCCCTCATCCTACCTTTGTTCCTAAGGTGGATTCTTTTTTTCACCGTTCTGCTGAGGTGGTTCTTCCGGTTCTTTGTCCTGATCCTTCCTCGGCTGAGGAGTCCCTTTTGCACCTCTTGGATGTTCGTCGTGCCTTGCTGATTTATTTCTATCGCACGTCTTCCTTTTGTACGGTTGACGACTTGTTTGTCAAATTTTGGTTTGTCGCGTCAGGGTCTGTAACCCTCCCTGTCCCCGATCAGTCGGTGGATTAAGGAGGCCATTCTGTTGGCAGATGCTTCGGTCTCTATGGTTCCGGCTCTTCCTGTTCGGGGTCGTTCCACCAGATCTGTTGCTGTATCCTGGGCTTCTTTCGAAGGGGTGTCTCTGGCGGATGTTTGCAGGGCTGCTACGTGGTCTTCTCTACATCCCTTCATGTCCCATTGCCGCCTCCACCTTGGGGGTGGGGGTTCTGTTTCGTTTGCCTCTTCTGTTTTATCTGCTGGGGTACCTTGCGAGGTTGTTGGTTTTTTTTGGGTTGTTGTGCCTCTGTATATTGAAATATGTTTTCGCTGCACTGTTAGTGTGGTCTGTTTTCCTTACATGAAGCTGATTGCTTTGGTATCGGCTCATATGTGATTACTGTGGCGGGGAAGACAGGACGAGGAGGTAATGCCCCGGTTACTTACCGGTAATCTTCATTACTCCGAGTCCATGTCTTCCTCGCCACAGTATAGTTTCCCTTCCCTCCCGGCCCTGGTGGTGGCTTCATGTCTGCGGCTTGGTTTTTCAGGTCGAGCTGGTTGATATGTATCCTTTTATAGGATTGGATGAAGCCTCTGGGGCCATATTGGAGAAGGGAGGGGAGACTAGAGCGCTGCTCTTTTATTTTACTTGGAGTTCTGTGTGGAGCCGGAGGCTCATATGTGATTACTGTGGCGAGGAAGGCATGGACTCGGAGTAATGAAGATTACCGGTAAGTAACCGGGGCATTTCACAGCATCCGGGACCTGCCATGTTGTTGTTTTGATTTGGAACACAGCACAAAAGTGGATTGTTAGTTCTTAATCAGATGTTCTCTATCAGTGAAAATGTTCACTTGGTTGACAACAGGTTTCTCGATTGCTTCTCCAACAAGAGTAAATTGAATACTGGTTTGCAGCTGAAATGAAGGTTAGGATGGAGATTTAGGTTTTGAAGAGCAAGGGTTATTTGGCCTATTTTTAGAAATTCTGGAATGTTACTTGAACTAGAGATGCATTAATCATCAAGTTAAAAGTGATCTTCATGATGTGTGCTAAATTGGCCGGTTGGCAGTAATTTGTTGGCTGATAATGACGGGATCATAGCGGGAAATTAATTGCTCGTTTGTGTTTTGGCAGACAGAGGCTCGGGCTTGATTTCTGCCTCTAACAGAATTGATCTGGTCATTGAAGTGTGTAATGAATTCCTTGCATTCGGGAAGAGATAGAGTGATTTCAGAGGCAGGGGACAGAGTTTGAACACATGTGGCAGAAGAGAAATCTAGCTGTGGTGGTTGAGGTGCTGGTTTGTTCTTGTCTGAATTTTGATTTTGCTGTAGCAATTACCTCTTTACATTATCTACTCAAGCTTTTTAGCCCAATGCACATTATGGGTCAGTTTAATTTGTAAAAAAAAAAACACAAGATGATGGACGGAACATTCACCCCCAGTCACAGATCTGGGTTTAATCCATCGTTATTTTGCTCACCAAGCCACCCCAGTTCAGACATGGCCATATGCAAATCAGTCTTGACCCTGTTCCTCATGGGAACAGTCCAGACCGAACTGCCAAGCCATGTCTTTCCTGGACCGGAATCAAGCATCCTAGGACCAGTTTCTGGCTATCAGCCGTCTTCAGCCAGGATAGCTGGACTCCAGTGACTTAGTGAGCACGGGACCCACGTCTGGGCATACCCCTCCCACATAGGGTGAACAGCAAAACACACAAGATGATGGACGGAATGTTGCACAATGGCAAAACATTCACCCCCAGTCACAGATCTGGGCTTAATCCATCGTTATTTTGCTCACCAAGCCACCCCAGTTCAGACATGGCCATATGCAAATCAGTCTTGACCCTGTGCCTCATGGGAACAGTCCAGACCGAACTGCCAAGCCATGTCTTTCCTGGACAGGGAAGACCTGGCTTGGCAGTTCGGGCTGGACTGTTCCCATGAGGCACAGGGTCAGACTGATTTGCATATGGCCATGTCTGAACTGGGGTGGCGGAGTGAGCTAAAGAACGGTGATGGAGTGTGAGTGTTTGTATTGTCAACGCTCCGTCCATCATCACCTTTGGTTTTTCTTTGTTCGCCCTAAGTTGGCAGGGTATGCTCAGACGTGAGTCCCTTGCTCACTTTGCCACTGGAGTCAAGCAAGCCCGGCTGAAGACGGCTGTAATGCCAGAAACCGGTCCTGGGAAGCTTGATTCCAGTCCAGGGAAGATATGGCTTGGCAGTTCGGGCTGGACTGTTCCCATGAGGCACAGGATCAGACTGATTTGTATATGGCCATGTCTGAACTGGGGTGGCAGAGTGAGCTAAAGAACGGTGATGGATTAAACCCAGATCAGTTGACTGGGGGTGAGTGTTTGTATTGTCAACGCTCCGTCCATCATCACCTTTGGTTTTTCTAAGTTTAATTTGTGTCATTCATTTTCATGAATCAATATTATACAAGGAATCACTGCTGGCTAGTATTTTTGTTTTTTTTATTTACGTTTTTTAACTGTAGTTGTGCTACAGATTCAACTACCGAGTGAATGATGTCTTTGTAGTCTTAAATAGAAGTTGTTATGCTACTGCGACTTCCAAAATGATATCATGGAGTAACATTTACACAACTCATATATTTCTTATTAGATGTTGATGAAGCATAGCTAGGGCAAACGTTCATGAGACTTGGGTGTTCAGTTTTCAGAAAACGTCATAATAATTTCATCTTGTGTGGGACTAGACTGCAAATTCACCTGGATGCATGGAGTGCATAGCGGGATATTGAGCATTACTTACTTCTGTCAAAGGCAGCACGTGAACTAACCTTGCTTGAAATGTAGCTCTAATATCACTGGTGGTCACTGCAGGTCACAGAGAAAAAGAGGTAATTTGGTGGAAATGAGAAATACACCTCAGCAAAGTGTTTGTGCTCTTTGCCTCGGATTTTCCATTCTAACGTGCATAAAGGCACTTCTTCTGTGTTGTACCAAAGGCATAGAGCTCTTTTCCACATATATAGCTTGTCTTCTGACTGTCCAGTTTGTAGCTTTGTAGAAAAGGCTTTTTTAGGTTTTGCTGTCTGTATACCTATTCCTACCAACTGTTTAAATACACCTTGAGTGGGCCATGGCTCTAACCAGAGTACTAGTGATCTCTTGCTCATGATATTGGTTGTGTGTGGTGTACCACTTCGCCTTCAGTCAATCAATGATTTGTACAGGGCTGCTTGTCAACCATGAGGGTATCCAGGTGTGTGGGGGTGGTAGCTGCTGCTGGGAGTTGTCAGTCTAACGTACAGGTTTTAGGCATCTGTGAACTTCTGCAGGGTGGATGCAGTCCAGAGATGGAGTGGGAGGCCATTCCAGGTCTTTGTAGCCAGGTAGGAGAAGGTGCGGCTGCCGCTTCTGCTACTGTGGCAGCAGGGCAAAGGAGAGGGAGGCGGAGCGTAGTTGTCTGCCAGGTTGGTGGAAGTTCAGTCTAGGGTTGAGGTAGACCTACCTAGAGGTGCTGATTATCGTCATTGTTAACTCCTTACATGCTGCCGTTGGCCGACGGCAGCACTACCTCCCTAGTGCTGCCGTCGCCCAATGGCTGACGCAGCCCTGCCCACTCTTCAGAACGCCCACACCACGGCAGAAAAACCACTGCGGTTAAGGCGTTAATACTCTGTGCCTATTTTAATTTTAACTGTAACATATTCACATGCTTTTTTGAGTGGGAGAGAGATGTTACTATAGCTATAAAACAATTATTTGCTACTCTCTGTCGAAACACATTGTGTGTAACGTAATCTGACACCACTTTCTCGAATCTGTTAACTGTAACATTACTTCTTGTGTGTCTCTAACCAACACTAAAGGATTATAAAACCCATTGAAAACACGTTAGTAGTCGCAGAGCTCCAGGTTAAGTTGTTGTGAGTAAATTTGACGTGATTTATAATTTGACAAAATATTTGGCGTACATTTAATGAAAACCTTCATATTTGAAAAGCAGGAGGCCATCTGTTAGCGCGGTTTTTCATTCTGACTTGACAACGGCATTGTCTGCAAGACATTCAGTTCTGTAAATCATTTGCCTCCTTTGGAGTGCCTGCAGTGGAACGCAAGAGGTAACGTTTCACATCCCTGAATCATGAAACATTCATAGTTGAATTACGCACAAAAGTATCTTATTTGTGTTTTTTCAACGCAGCAGGCTTTACAAAATATTTTAGCCAGGTCTCAGAATGTAAGTTTGACTTTCTGGCTTTGCCAGTGCTTATGTTTGTATGTGTTTTTCTTGTTTTGTTTCTGCAGCTGACACGATTGAATCTCCGACTGCCTATTGACGTATGCTTAACACAGGTCCCCTGGCCCCCACGGTGCGGGCGGTAGGGGGTTTGAAGGGGGTGTGCTCAGCACAATACTCTGACCGGAGAGCTCATGATGAGTTCGGGGGGGGGGGGCTCTAGGAGCCTTGCGGGTGCCCCCCTCAAGTTTTGTTACACCAGTGCATATTATTATCCCAGTGGAAAACATTGTAGAATGCCAGCCTTTGTAAAAGAAAGTGTTCTAGAAATCTGCAAGAGGTGAGAGAGAGAGAGAGCGAGAGAGGCCCATGAACCGCTGAGGCTCATTGGAGGAACCAAGCAAGCGCTGCTATCTAGGCCTGACATCCCCAACCCTTACAATTGTATTCCTCTGTTCAGTCCTTTGAGCATACATTATGACGCAGTGGCGCGCCAAAATAGAGATGACCTTTCACTTCAGTTACCCTTAAAATGTTATTTTGACATTTCTGTTGATCCGTGCTGCAGCCTCAGAATTCATTTGCATGTCTCCTAACAACTAATGAATAAAGTCTGCTTTGAATATTGCTTGATAGTATCGCTGTCCTCCAGACAGTACTGAAATATGCCAGCGCTGACGGAGAAAAATAAAAATGCCAAGTCGAAAACAGCCCATTTTCACAAACAGGCTTGTTTACGTCGTTCCTACGTTTGGTTCCAGTGGTTTTGTGAGCAGAACAAAGCTTTCTAATCTGGGAGTTGTACAAACCTCGCAGCCTGGGCGGTGGATGGCTCTCGACTAGGCATTGTCTCATCTGCGCCCAGCCCTCTCTCTGCCAAGTCCTAATCCTTTAATTGGCAAACGATGGCGTCTCTTTCACTGGGATAGTATTTCTTTCTTTGTGATGTCATGGATGTCAATTACATGTGAGATACGGTGGATCTCCAATTAGGTAGGATGGCTGGCAGGCTCTGGGTGTTTTAACCATTGCTGTAATGCCTGTAAGGATCGTCACACATCATGCGTGTCATCGACTCAAAATAGAAGGGTCAGGGCGGATATCATACCGCCCTGAAGTCTGAGCAGAACAGCTTCACTTCTGTGCACTCGTTCCTCGAGTTCATTGGCACATTTCAGTGAGGCGTGCACAGTACACCAGAGCATCTTGCATAAATACATCCCCACCACCAGCCTCTGTGCTTTGTTTACAATAACCCAAAGCGTTAACATAACAATCCTTTATAAAGGTGTAAGGTTTTCTAAAGGAAACTCTTGAGTAGATTAGGAGAAGAGCCTGAGTATTATCGCCAAGCTGAAGATAAAATGAGGAACACTTAAAGAGAGTTTCAGTCACAATGTATGTTTTGTCTGGTCCTTAACTCTCTGAACAGCCTGCTCAAGAACATGGCTGGCCCTAAGGTAACATCGCCTGTGCTTTGTTATTTGTGGGTGTGATCAATTAGACAGAACAATTAAGAACTAAGCAAGCAACTACAAGTAGTTAAACTGTTTAAGAATGATTTTAAGACTTTGGCCTTCACGTGTACAGAAGCGACCTTTGACATGGACACACTGAAACGCACACAGAGCATTGATTTAAGGCCTCCGCATCAAATAACTTGGCCGTCAGGGGTCATATAAATTCCTAGTGAAAGATGAAGATTTAGCACCAATACCCAAATCTTTGAGAGCGGAAATTGACAAAGAACACTACAGAATGGTAAAACTGATCCTGAATATTTCTGTGGCAGCATGTAAGAAAGCACATTCTGTTTTTTTTGTCCTCTTCTGTCCTTGAACATCTTATATTGGCTACCAATTGTAAAAATACACCAAATTATGATATGCTACCTTACTTGTCATTGGTTACACATGGATCTGTATATTTGAGAAGTGAGTGTCTGTAGTATAAGTAATGTGGGGAGAGTTTAGGGAAGTCTGCAAGCATGATCTGGGCATGCTGTAGCAAATGTGATGCTCTTGGTGGCTCTTCTCTTGATTTAGAAGTATGTAAGAAGGATGATAAGTCGTGATTCATATAGTTTTATCTCACCTGAAATTGTTGAGATCGCTCCTGGAGGATGTATTATCATATTTTGCATTGTAGTTCACTAATTCCATGGTTGATAGGTGTTTCTTAGAGTATGATTGGATAAATATCAGATAGGGTGTTATATTTCGAAGAGCCAAGTTTTTATGACCTGAAAAGTGAGGTGATCATTTAGTTTACTTATATGTGTGGGGAGGTAGTTACGCAGTTCGCTGGTTTGATTTGAGTCCGAGCGGCCTCCAAAGAGCATCCAGGCACCTTGGATGATTATGTAGAATTGGAGGCTTCATCTAGGGCAGTAGGTCTCAAATGTTTGTCATAGGATCTTTTGGCCCAAACCAATGCAGTGCTTGTTGTGGGATGCACAGTGATTTCAAGGTATCCTCCAGGTCATTAGTCAGAAGTGCAGGAGTGATGTGGACCTAGGGTTTAAAGTGTAGAAGTAGCCTGGCTGCTGAGTTTTGTTCGTATTCTAACTTATTTAGAAGGGATTTCTGATATCTTAGTTATAGTCCATTTGTGTTTTGCATGCAAGAGAGGGCATGTGTGGCTGTGACTGTGGTTTGAAAGCTGTGGTAGGCTTCATATTTGTTCAGGATTTCTCTACATTTATTTGTGGGTCTAAAGAAAGAACTTCATAATGGATGGTTCCATGGATTTAGTTGTGTTTGTTATGAACAGTGAAGAACCAGGCCTTTTTGGGCCTAGCGGCGCAGGGCACGCCTAAATCTCCGAGTTCACCTGCTTTGACGTACCGAGACACAGGACACTCGGTTAAGCGTAGACAACAGGATTTATTAGCTGCAGCTATGCACAGTGATCCTAGAAGTACACCAATGGTATGTTCTCAGGAGACTGCCCCTTTATTCCGGGGCTCACAGTCTTTTATATTCTTTTACACCTGTATAAGAACACTCCCAATGCGCAAAATTTCAACCAATGAAAAGATATGTTTTTTGGGAAAAACAAGACGTCACATGATTACATTATCCACCCCCTAGGTCATGTTTTGACTAACCCCACAGGTGATTCAATAATGGCGTCCCTGAGTTAATCAACAGTGGTAGACATGTTTGTGTATTGTGAAAAGGCCAATTTTCAAGGCAGGATAAGGCGGGAAGAAGGACAATGAAAACCAGCAGATGGTTTGAGACGAGGATTAGTGAGTCGAGACAAGAATACTGAAGGCCAACAGGCAGTTTGGATAAGGATTAGTGAGTCGGACTGATTCCTGGAATCGACTTCACCTCAAGGATAGAGGGGTTATTTGATACGTGGCAGTACGAAGGGCAAGAGTTTTCTGTTTGCCGTGCTGCCTGAGTGAGGGCAACACAAAATGGCGGTGAAACACAAAATGGAGTTGAAATCGAATTTCCTCAGACCCTCCTTTTGCCATTACGCAGGCAATACATAAACTCACGTTATTCTGAGTCTACTTCGATAGCCATAATATCTTTAAGCTGTTGTTGCAACATCATTTGTATGTTTTCTGTTTGCTGCGAAATGGGTCTTGGCACACACATGGTAGCACAAAGGCCACAGATGGTGGGACCACATTGTATGCAGAGGCAACATGAAAAGACAATGGCTAAAATCATTCCAATAAAAGTTAATATTTTCCATCCCCATGTGGACAGTAATCCCCAAAACCATCCCATCAGAGACGAACTTCCTTCGTCCTGGTGGATGGACTCAGCAATGTGGTGTAATTTAGAAATGGCCTGGTATACTGTAGGTGCGTTATCAGGTATGTAAACGCAACAACTGGATCCGATCAATTTACAGACTCCACCACGGTCTGCAAGAATGATGTCTAACACCATTCTGTTTTGCAATGTCATAAGGCGATCCGCCTGAAGCTCGGCGGTTATGTTACTTAGTGCTCCTACAGTTTCATTTATGGTTGCTTTAACCACTCGAATGAGATGTCTGATATTTCTACTATTGGCCATAGGGCCCCAAAATGGGAGGAATCCTTTGAGGAAGTCGCCTCCCTCTTGTCCTGCTGTGTCTTTTTGATCAAAGACATCTCTCTTGTACTTATTTCTATGATGTCCTGAAGGAGCGGTATATGTTGGAGGGAGGAGAAAAGCCATATAACAAGTTCCTGAGAAATCGGCTGGTAGCCATGTATAAGCTCTATCATGGCAAACAAAGTATGTTCCTTGAGACGCTACCAGTAGCGGAGAAGTTTGGGATGCATAGGTATATGTAATGTTACAAGTGCTCTTTCCCAATTGGGCCTTAGGACTCTAACCATTTCCCTGGAGACATAGGTGACCTTGGTGGGGTACAGTATATATAGGTGGGGATCTTTTCTTTTTAGCTCTGTCTGTAAGACTAGTGACGTAATGTGTCACATTCCAATCAACGTATGCTTGTCGTTCATCAGTAGGGAATTCATTACATTTGTTGTAGTGTTTTGACATAGCCACTATTCCTTTTATTAACGCGTCATGACTAACGTCAACTCCATCCCTATATGGACTAACAGTATGTCGATGCTGGTTCTCATAGGCATTGGCAAACATAAAGGTGAAAGCCCAAGCAGATCCTTTTAGGGAGAAGGGTAGAACTAAATATGGCATTCCTTTATCTGTTTTGTGGGGTAGAAGTCCACAAACCCAACAGTCGGTGGTATTGATTACCAATTGATGCTGGTGTAACAATTGAATGAATGAATTGTTGAGATATTCCATTCTCCTGATTTGCTCATGCTCCGGTAGGGGGAAGCAGTAGTGCGAAAAGGTATGGGTTGGGAGGTAGATATATGTTTGTGCTGTATAATGTGAACAATCCAACCCACAAATGCTAATATAATACACAAAAAGATTAAAATACACAATGTTATACCACATCTGGTATATAATAGTTTACAATACTTTATATTCTTTTCATTATTTTTTTCTAATATAGCAGAATCCATCTTCTAGATGTTGCTCGTTGCAGTCTTCCTTCTTCACTTAGCCGTGGTTATCAGCCGTCCTATGACACTGCAAGTCCCGCAGACCTATTGTCACTACCTGGATCACTAACTAAGGCTCTTACCATGACCCGGCAACCTAATTAGATGGTCAATATCACAACAAAATACACAAAATAGATTTCTTAATTTTTCTTAGTTACTCTGGATCTCACATTGTATCTGGTTTTGTTCGGCACAGTCTGGTTCTGAAAAAGTGTCTCTGGATTAGTTGTGTTCAACCTCAGTTGTGATGGGACAGCTTCCTGCAAGACGTCATCATCTTCTTTTTCAGATTGAGTCCAATACAGGTGTGCATCGCTAAAAGGTACAAATCGTGGAATCCTTTTGCTTTCAAAAACACCAATACCTTCGCGGACCCACTGGTCATAAGGTAAAGGCAAGGGTCCCTTCTTGCAATGCACACCGTGGATCCAGTTCTTTTTGCGGACCACTTTTACAGCTGTACGTGTTGTCAGTAGGACCTGACAAGGCCTTCTCCAGCGAGGTTCCAAATTCTTTGATCGCTGAAAATTTTTCACACACACCCAGTCCCCTGGGTGTATGTCATGTCCAGGATCAGTTGAAGCCTGTGGCAATGCGTCTTGTACCTGTTGGTGAAGGACACGCAATTTAGTGGTGAGGTCATGTAAATAATAAATTAACAATGGGTACTCTGTCTGAATATTTCTTTGGCCTTGGGATTCCCCAAACATTTGCTGGGCGTCCAAACACAACCTCGTAGGGACTGAGTCCCATACGGGAATGAACAGTTGTTTGAGTGGACAATAGTGCTAAGGGTAAAGCATCGGGCCAGGCAAGACCCGTGCTGGCCTGTATTTTTGCTAGTTTGAGTTTAAGAGTACCATTATAGCATTCCACTAAGCCTGCTGACTGAGGGTGATGCGCTGCATGAAATTTCTGTCTTATTCCAAGACCTGCACATACTTTATGCATTATCTGACCGACAAATTCACTTCCGTAATCGCTCCAGAGGATTCAGGGCAAGCCGAACCTCGGGAAAAACTCCTTCAAAAGGACTTTGGCTGTAGATAGAGCAGTATTGTCCTTTAGGGGGTAGGCCTCTATCCATCTAGAAAAGGCACATACCACCACAAGGACATACCTGAGGTTATTACACCACTCCATGTGAATATAATCTATTTGCAACACCTCAAAAGGATATGTTGGGGGAGCAAAATGATCTGCTGGGGTTGGTGTTCCTTTTCCTGGGTTATGCATCAAACAAACAATGCAGTGTTTAACTAGATTGTCTGCACATTTTGGAATACCCTCATTCTGCCATACAGGAGCTAGAAGTTTACATATTCCTTTAGCACTAATGTGAGCTGGACCATGTGCCATGGTAACAACCGGAAGCACATAGGCATCTGGTAGCAACCAGCGCTGATGTTCAGACAATTCTGTCCAACACCCTGTTACGTTTAATCTTCCTGTAGTCTCTCTCCACTCACTCAATTCTTTCTCTGTACCTTCTTCCTGAATCATTTTCACACTTTCTATTGTGTCTTCACACATCCCTCCTTGTCTGATCCATCTAGCAGGGCCTGCAACATACATGCGGCTTGTAAAATCTCTAGCTGTTTCTTTCGCTGTCTGATCTGCAAACGCATTTCCTTGACCTACATCATCAGTCATCTTCTTATGCGCACTACACTTGATGATTGCTATCTGAGTAGGCAAGGTAAGTGATTCGAGAAGGTGATTCACCAACTCGCCATGTTGTATCTTAGCACCATGGGAGGTGAGAAATCCTCTCTCCCTCCATAAGCGGCCAAAACTATGGGCCACTCCAAACGCATATTGACTATCGGTGAACACATTCACTCTTTTTCCTTTAGCCAATACACAAGCTCTAGCAAGAGCTATCAATTCAGCTGCCTGAGCTGAATTTTGTCTAATACGTGCAGTTTCTACAACTGTATGCAAAGTCGTAACTGCATAGGCTGAGGTCGTCTCATCATTAGGGAGTTTAAAACAAGAGCCATCAACCCATAAGATTCCATCTGGATTCAAAAGCTGAGTATCTTTTAGATCAACTCTACCTTTTGTCTCTTCTTCTGTCCGGAAGAAACAATCATGTTGTTCTTGAGTATTTGTTTCTTTTGGAATCGGTATCAATGTGGCTGGGTTTAGGGTATTGCATCGTTTAATATGCACATGACTAGCCAAAAGTGTCAGTTCGTACCCTGACAAACGAGCACTAGTGAGTTGCTGAGTCTTTGTCCTATTCAGAAGAATATCTACTGCATGCGGCACCATAACAATAAGGGCATTATCTAACACCAATCCAGCAGATTGTCGAATGGATACTGCCGTTGCTGCTGTGGCTCTCAAACAACTAGGTAACGCTTTGGCCACTGGGTCTAATGTAGCTGAAAAATAGGCACATGGGCGTTGTTTGTCCCCAAATTGTTGTGTTAAAACTGACAATGCACAACCTTCTCTCTCGTGGTCGTAAAGTGTAAAAGGCTTACTGTAATCAGGACTACCTAACACAGGAGCAGGGCAATGCGTAAGTCATTAAAACTTTTCTGACATTCTGCAGTCCAAGGGAGAGGTTGGGGTGTATCTTTAAGAATGAGTGCCAATAGAGGTTTGGCTAACAAAGAAAAGTTCGGAATCCATTGTCTACAATAAGAGGTAATGCCTAGGAAGGCACGTACCTCCTTTTGTGTGCTGGAGACAGACATTTGAGCAATTGCTTGGATACGCTCTGGAGTTAATTGTCTTCCCTCCTTTGACAAGAGGTAACTTTTTGCCGGCAATATTGCATCTTAGAGGGTGAAACCTTGTGGTCAAGATCAGCCAAGTGTCGTAGCAATTTAATAGTAGCCTGTTTACAAATATCCTCAGAATCAGAAGAGATCAACAAATCATCGACATACTGAATAAGAGTGGCTCCTGAAGGTAAAGTGAGAGTATCGAGCTGTGTTTTTAAACCTTGACTATAAATTGAGGGACTCTCGCAATAGCCTTGAGGAGCGCGTGTAAATCGGAAGCTTCGGCCTCCTAAAGAGAAGCCGAAAATATCTCTGCTTTCTTTGGCAATGGGGATACTGAAGAATGCATTCTTCAAATCGATGACAGAAAACCAAGTAGCAGAATCAGGTACTGTTGTCAATAGGGCAGTGATATCTGGGACAACGGGAAATTGGGGTACAACAATTTTGTTGACCTCCCGGAGATCGATCACAAAGCGATAAACGGGAGGTTGGGAAGAATCAGTACGTTTAAGAATAGGTATAACAGGACTATTGCAAGTATTCCCTCTAGTCTCTTCAATCACACCTTTCTGAACCAGATCATAAATAATAGCCAAAAGAGCTTTTTCACTATCACTGGATACTTTGTACTGGGGGATGCGTGGTTACTTAATATTGCGTTTGAGGGTGACAACGTAAGGCGGGATTTGCAAAATGCCAACATCATTAGGACCTGTAGCCCAAAGAGTAGTAGGAAGAGAATGTAACTCAGGCGGAAGTTTGTCTTTAGACAGATACACTGGAGAAATCAATTCCCTACCCAAAGTGAGGTGTACACCAGAAGGAGAACAATGTAGGGTTGCATACAATCTTTTTAATAAATCCAGACCCAACAAATTTTTACCACAACCAGTTGTTAAAATAAGTGGAGCCTCTAGATCATAAGGACCTATAGAGATGGGCAAAGGTTGAGAAATTGGGTTTTTAACTGGGGGCGCCAGAAAATCCTACGGAAATATTCGTTAAGCCAGACAAAGGTGCCCCAGGGAGTTTAGAGTGGATGATAGAACTCTTTGTTGCACCAGTGTCCAATAGAAATGGCTCTGAAACACCTAGTGCAATGACTTTAAAATAAGGCCCATTTTGGTCCACTGGAACTGATATGACTCCCTCGCTTTGTCTATGGCTGTCCTAGCTAATATGAAAACCTTGACTCTCATTTTCGGTATAATAATCATCATTATAATAATGGGCAGACTGAGCATTCTGCTGATCAAAATAATTCATGGAGTTTTGAGGGGGAAAGGAACGCTGGTCACGCTGGTCTTGAGATGATGTACCTCGCCCCCTACCCCTGGGTGCTGACTGGTAGCCACCTCGGCCTCCCGGCCCAGGCATACCACCAGCACGCTGAAACAAAACCGGGCAACTATTCTTGAAGTGACCTTCCTCCTTACAATAAGCGCATTGATTTGGACCCAATGGGGGCCGGGGAACAAAGGGCTCAGGTTTTTGTAACAGCTTTTGGAATTGGGGAAGCGGCTGAAACTGACGCTGAGCAGGACGAGGGGGATAAGCCTGTTGTAAAAGAGCTTTCGTTTTTAATTCCTTCGTTTTTTTATCAAGTTTATCCTTTTCCTCTTTATCCCTATTTTCATAATACTGAGCAGTAGCCAATATCTGAGCAGGAGAAGAAACAGCCCATGAACTTTCGGAATTTTTCAATTTATTGCAAAGATCAGGGAGCAAATTAAACACAAATTTATCTACAAACAATCGTTGGCCACCTTCCGTGCTCATATCCTGACCACTGTGATCAAGAAACGTTTCCTCATCGAGTAAAGAAGTCGGAAACACTTTCATTTTTCTTTTGCTTACAGGCAGCTATTTTATCCCAATTAACTCGCAGAGGGGGGCATCATAGTTTTCATCAAAGCAATGATCCTAGTGGGAAGGTCTGCGATTAAAGCATCAGGTTTAGCACCACCCACTTGGAGTCCATCTGCAGAAAGGATAGCAGCCCAATCACCCCCCAATTCTTGAGCATGGTCTTCTTTCCGAATCCTAGCCCATAATGGTTGTGGGACCACATTTCCCATCAACATGTCTATATCGGCTAAATTCATAATGCATGCATCAACAGTTTGGGACAACTCTTTGTAATAACCAGCAGGATTTTTACGTGGGTCTGGTAAGGATTGTATCAGTGCCAGAACTTCAGACCTCTTCCAAGGTACATGTACCCATACACGTTGAAAGTGAGCAGGTATAGCAGGATTAGCGCCCTGGACTGGAACTGCATCTCTCCAAACTGGGGGAACCTCTCTCATAGGATAGTGTTTTAGTTTTCTTCGAACAGAAGAATCATGTTCAGGCAGAGACCGACAAGTGAACATTGTTCTAAAGGTGACAAGCGTCTGTACAGCATCCTCAATGTCAGCACCCACAATTGTCCCTTTGCCAAATTCCACCTGAACGTCTAGCAGACCCTGAGGGGCTGGTCCTGATCCCGTATCCTCCCACTCCTGAATAAGAATAACACACATGGCATTAAAAACATATCTTTGTGTTGGGGCATCCCATTGCTGAAAAGTATCCATGATGTCTTGTACATCATACTGAGAACCATTTGTAATCCACCTGCGGACAAGGAGGTCTAGTTTATCTTGTTCTTCGGGACCTGGAAGCTGACTACGGGTTTGCCTACGAGGAAGAACAGGAGTCTTGTTGAATGACCCAAAGAAAGGGTACAAAAAGCTAGAAACTGTGTCAACCATCCGCTTACGAACTGAGGGGGAATTCGACATCAGGACAGGGGACAAGGTATTAGGCGGGCAGAAGAGGGGGTAGAAGAGGTGGTGACAGGAATAAAGGGAGTCTGAGGCAAAGAAGGTGGCGGGATTTGCATTACAGGAAGGGGCAAGGGCAGAGGTGCAGGGACCGACTGGAGAAGAACAAGTGGCTGAGCGGGTGGCAATAGTAGGGGTGCATTAGCACCCGGTTCATAGGGCGGGGGTAATCTCAAAAGGTGAGAAATTAAAGGATTCTTTTCGGGGTCAACATCTTTGTCTGCAGAGGAAGTTGGCAACACCGGATAACACTTATCTATTGCCATACTATGTTGTCTATCTAAAACCTCAATCGCACGATCAGTTTAATTGTCTTTAAATTGCTGAGCAGCCTGTATAACAGACATTTCCTTTTCTTTTCTATCTCTTTTCGCTTGTTTCATTTCTTTCTGTTTCGATTCCTTTCGCCAAATGCGAAATTAGTCAAACATTGCCGGCCGGGCTTTTCTCTTAAATAGTCTTTCCTCTAAATTATCCAACACACATGGCTCACAACTACCATCCTTCGGCCATTGTAAAATACCGTCATTCTTAGTGTATTTTTCCCAAAGGTCAACAAAGATGATAGGACCAGTTCCATGTTTGGAATAAACTTCATATTTTGGAGTCCCTACTGAAGGCACTGAACAAGTGTCTTCTAGTCGGGAATCTCTTGAACAACAACAACAACACCATCTCTTGAACTTACTGAAACCAGGCATCGTTATTTCACTGGCTTCTTACTAACATCAAGGGGTTAATCGACTAACACAGTACAAACGTACTCACCCCTCGGCTTCGGTTATTGCAACAATCGAATCAAAGCAAATTAAAAAACAAAGATGTGGGAGCTACCCACAATTACTTAACTAAGTATTCTCTCACACCATCAGAGGCCCGTCTATCGTGTCGAGATGCCAGTCATCACTAACGCGAACCAAAGCAGGGCGGCGGACAGGGCAGCAGTCATCAGCAGCCGTCGGAAAGGAGAAGCCATGTTGCAAAGACCTTCGGTCCACTTCTGACATGCAGGGGTCACTTATGTGGTGCGCTTCCTCCGGAATTTCCTCACGTAGCTCCTCACGACCCTCGGGCTTGACCACGACCTTTGACACCCCCCCACATTGGGCGCCATTTGAAGAACCAGGCCTTTTTGGGTCTAGCGGCGCAGGGCACGCCTAAATCTCTGAGTTCACCTGCTTTGTCGTACAGAGACACGGGACACTCTGTTAAGCGTAGACAACAGGATTTATTAGCTGCAGCTATGCACAGTGATCCTAGAAGTACACCAATGGTATGTTCTCAGGAGACTGCCCCTTTACTCCGGGGCTCACAGTCTTTTATATTATTTTACACCTGTATAAGAACACTCCCAATGCGCAAAATTTCAACCAATGAAAAGATATGTTTTTTGGGAAAAACAAGACGTCACATGATTACATTATCCACCCCCTAGGTCATGTTTTGACTAACCCCACAGGTGATTCAATAATGGCGTCCCTGAGTTAATCAACAGTGGTAGCCATGTTTGTGTATTGTGAAAAGGTCAATTTTCAAGGCAGGATAAGGCGGGAAGAAGGACAATGAAAACCAACAGATGGTTTGAGACGAGGATAAGTGAGTCGAGACAAGAATACTGAAGGCCAACAGGCAGTTTGGATAAGGATTAGTGAGTCGGACTGATTCCTGGAATCGACCTCACCTCAAGGATAAAGGGGTTATTTGATACGTGGCAGTACGAAGGGCAAGAGTTTTCTGTTCGCCGCGCTGCCTGAGTGAGGGCAAAACAAAATGGCGGTGAAACACAAAATGGAGTCGGAATCGAATTTCCTCAACAGTGCTCCTCCTAGGTCTGCAGACAAGGCCAGCATCTCTTGTGTTGGTGGCTAGCTTTCACAACTAAGGACATCTGAATCTTATTGTGTCATTCAGGTTCTTGAACTTGAGGATTGCCTGGGTGACATAAATTGTAACGAGAGAGTCCGATAAATTGAATCATTCCAGGTAAAGGTATGCGTGAAGGTTTAAAAAAAGAGGGAATGTTGTTGGTTGAGCCCTGGGGATGGCAGTATTCAGGTTTGGAAGCAAGCAGTAGTAGGGAGCGAGTGTGGTTCAAGTTAAATAGGAAAGTGGAAATCCAATTCAAGGTGTTTTCTCAGATTCTCGGACACTGCAGTCTAGTCAGTAGTGTTGGATGGTGGAAGGTATCAAAAGGGGCATAGGAGCAATGCAACTGCCCTATTTACATCAGCCTTTTTTAGTTCACCCCCCTTAGACACTAATATAGTTTCTGTCCCCCTGGAACGATGGAAACCAACCTATGCATCTCAAAGGCTGTTGTATTTTTTTCCAGTATATTCCTACATTTGAAGGTGTGTCAACTTTTTAGTTCTCTGGGCCAAATAGCGTCTGTTTGCTTTTGGACTATAATTTGTACGGTTATTGTCATACAAATCAGGTTTCTTTAGAAACAGTTTGATAAATGATCTCCTTTCTTGAGACTATTAGGATGGACCTCATAGCTCTTCTCTCCAGCATGGTCCCATCATGTAAGATTTGGATATGCCTTACTCGCAGGTGACTCACAAGCATAGCTCCACTCCAATAAACACTAACCTACGGCATGTGCATCCAACCAAAGAGAGCTTATTGGTACAAGCAGCCTCTGCCAATCTGTGCCCTAATGTCTTTCTCTCTGTTCCTGGTGACAGAGATCCTTGATAACGAAAGCCTGGGTATGACTGATGTGGGAATACACACTGGTATTTTCACACTTGGATGTACCCAGTCCTAATTAAGTGGGGATTTGGACAATACAAGATTTCACCTAAAAATGGTGAATAACCAGTGGGGCTCTGGGTTTACGCACTGATTCCATTAGGTTTTTTCATACTTTTCAGCCTGTGTCTTCCGTGCACATACTGCCTGCTTTCTGCAGCTGAACTAGCCAGGAAAATTCCATGCAATCCATTACACATCTCTCATAATTCTGATTGGGCAAATAACTTCTTTAGCTGCCAAAACGAAACTTAAAGTTAACATGTCAGGGGGCCTTAAAAGTAGGGGAACCTTTACCTCTGGCTGTCTACCACTATGTGCATCTGGCGTTCCGTGCACCTCCTAATGCAAAAAATAGCTTATTTATACATTGCCCATTTGGTGGATCATCTGAGAGAACTAGTGTAAGTAGAGTGCTTGGCTAGACTGTCATCCACTAAATCTGTCTATTCACGGTGGTACATCATCGTCTCAAGATTTCGCCATGATCTTAGAGGCTGTTCTTTCCCTGCTCTGTAACAGCTATTTGGCAGCAATAAACCAGTCCCCTCCAGCCATGCCACCACAGTACCACCGCGTGTCGGGGATCACTTGAGACTTCTACAAGAGGAGGTTATGGCCCTCTTGGCCAAGGGGGCCATCGAGCGCGTTCCTGGGCCAGAAGTAGGGTGTGGTTGTTACTCCCACTACTTTCTGGTACCCAAGAAGGGCAAAGGGGGCCTACGCCCTATCTTGGACCTACGGAACGTCAACGGCTTCCTCCGGAAGGAGAAGTTCAAGATGCTGTCATTGGCTCAGGTCTTAGCTGCCCTAGACCATGGAGACTGGATGGTAGCATTGGACTTGCAGGACGCTTATTTTCACATCCCGGTCCTGCCGGCCCACCGGCGTTACCTGCGGTTCACGGTAGCCACGAGCACTTTCAGAACACAGGTGTTCACGAAAGTGATGGCGGTGGTCGCAGCTCATCTGCGCAGGTTAGGGGTTTCAGTCTTCCCCTACCTCGACGACTGGTTGTTGAAGGCGGGCTCGCCCCCGACAGTCGTCAGCCACCTCCAGACTACGGCCGACCTCCTGCACCTGCTGGGGTTCTCCATCAATGTGCCGAAGTCACACCTGTGTCCCTCTCAGAAGCTCCTCTTCATCGGAGCGGTTCTAGACTCGGCGCAGTTTCGGGTTCATCCTCCCGAACAGCGGGTTCGGGATATTCAGGCTCTTGATTCCGATCTTTCAGCCTTTGTCCCGAGTCTCGGTCAGGTTGACGCTGTGGCTTCTGGGGCTGATGGCCTCCTGCATCCTTCTGGTGTATCACGCCCGGTGGCGGATGCGGGTTCTGCAGTGGGACCTGAAGTTTCAGTGGGCCCAGCATCAGGGCAACTTGTCCGACCATGTCTTGATCTCGGAGGGCACTGCAAGACAGTTGCAGTGGTGGCTTACTGACCGCGATTGGTCAGCGGCAGATCCCTCTCCCTACCCCACCCGGAGTATGTAGTTGTGACGGAAGCGTCCCTCCAGGGCTGGGGGGGGCACATGGGAGAGGCGGAGATCAGAGGCCTCTGGTCTCTGGCGGAGTCCCGGCTCCACATCAACCTTCTGAAGCTGCGGGTGATCCGGCTTGCACTGAAGGCATTCCTCCCCTCTGTCCGGGGGAGTGTAGTGCAGGTGTTCACGGACAACACCACCGCCATGTAGTACTGCAACAGTCAGGGCGGGGTGGGGTCGTGGACCCTATGCCAGGAGGCTCTGCGCCTCTGGCAGTGGCTGGAACATCAGGGCGTGACCCTGGTGGTTCAACACCTGGCAGGTTCCCTGAACGCCAGGGCGGACGAACTCAGCCGTCGGTGCCTGATGGATCATGAATGGCGTCTGAACTCGGACGTGGTGCAAGGCCTCTTTCAGCAGTGACGAGAACCTTGGTTAGATCTATTTGCCACCGAAGAGAACGCGCAATGTCATCAGTTCTGCTCGTTGGAATTTCCAAGGAGGCACTCGCTCGGAGACGCTTTTCGTCGCGAGTGGAGTTGCGGTCTATTGTACGCCTATACCACTTCTGCCCAGAGTGCTGAAGAAGATCAGGCGCGACCGGGCCCAGGTTATCCTTGTGGCTCCGGACTGGGCACGAAGGTACTGGTATCCAGAGCTACTCAGTATGTCAGTCAATCCCCTGATTCATCAGCCTCTTCAGGAGGAACTTCTGTCGCAGCAGCAGGGGACGGTCCTCCACCCGAACCTGTCCAGTCTCCACCTCCATGCTTGGAGATTGAGCGGCGACAGTTGAGGTCATTTGACTTGCCTCCTGAAGTTTGTAATGTGATTCTGGCAGCCAGGCGTCCCTCCACAAAGTCGGTATACGCCTGCAGGTGGAACAGATTTGTGGCATGGTGCACAGCAAAGGCTGTGGATCCACTCTCTGCCCCCCTTTCTGAGGTTCTCCTCTTCCTTCTTTCTCTTGCATAGCAGGGCTCTGCTCTGGGCACTATCAAGGGCTACCTTTCTGCCCTTTCCGCCTTCTTAAGGCTACCTGATCAGCCTTCTTTGTTCAAGTCCCCGATTGTTAACAGATTCTTAAAGGGCATCACACATATGTTCCCTCCTGTTCCTTTCGTGATGCCCCAGTGGGACTTGAACCTGGTTCTAACCTACCTGATGTACGCTCCTTTCGAGCCGCTTCATAACTGTCCTCTCTGTCTTCTTACACTTAAGACTGCTTTCCTGGTTGCCATCACCTCTGCCAGGAGAGTGAGTGAGCTCCAGGCTCTTTCCTCTAAACCTCCTTTCCTTTCTGTCCATCCGGACAAGGTTGTGTTGCGGACAAGACCCTCTTTCCTGCCCAAGGTAGTCACAGCCTTCCACACCGGGCAGTCCATCACCTTGCCCACCTTCTTTCCGCCTCTGCATCCCTCGAAAGAGGAAGAGATGCTCCACCGTCTGGACCCAAAACGTGCGCTCTCATACTATCTGAATCGCACACGCCAGTTCTGGGTGGATGACCAACTCTTTGTTGGTTACGTGGGCACTAAGAAGGGACGGGCGGTGCACAAGCGGACCATCTCTCGGTGGATCGTGTTGTGCATCCAGGCGTGCTACTCCTTGGCTAAAAAGGAACCTCCTGTTGGGCTGAGGGCCCATTTCACTCAGGCCACGGCGACTACTACTGCCCTGGGCCGGGGAGTCCCCTTGCAGGACATTTGTCAGGCAGCTACGTGGGCCTCACTGCACACGTTCGCAAGACACTACTGCCTGGACAGCCAAGTCCGGAGGGATGGCTTCTTTGGCCGTTCCGTCCTTCAGGGCTTTCTGGTGTGATTATTGGTTCGCAGACCTACCACCGGGGTTGGTATTGCTGGGGTGTCTATTCTAAGGTAAGGAATCTATCACTAACGTGTCTCTTTCAGATGCACAAGTTACTACTTGTGTAATGATATATCTGTAAGAGACATTAGCTAGTGATAGATTCCTTACCGACCCACCCATCCTCCCCGTTCTGCAAACCGATATCTAGGGTTAAAGTCATCCCCTTTCAGGGCCCAAGTTTCATGGCACCAGTGTTGGTTTTTATCATGGCTCTGCATTTCTGGCACGGAAAAGCTGTGTATAAAAACTGACATCAGCACGTGTAGGCGGCGTCTAAGTACTGCGGCGTCTAAGTACTCCGTCGACGTCACCACAGCGCCGACGACGAACGCAGGGCCGTGGACGACGCCTACCGACGCGCAAGGGTACTGCTACGCAAAAAAATTCCGGATCCAGTCTGACGCCTGGGGATATTCTAAGGTAAGGAATCTGTCACTAACTAATGTCTCTTACAGATATATCGTTGCACAAGTAGTAACTTGTGCGTTTCGATGCATGTCACTATCAGGTGAGTGAGGCGTCTAATCAAAAATCTTTGGATACCCAGGAGTCAAAATGAAAAGGTCATACATATGTAGAAAGATGATTCCAGTTTCTTTTTGTGTAGGTATGTGAATTTCGGGAGAGTGCAACTGGACTTAGGATCTCTCGCTCTCCTTCCATGTGGGAACTGGTGTGAAACAACTCTTTACAAGCCTTTCTGCCTAGAAAGGTGTTGTGCCTGTTAGCACCTCGTACTCTTTCGTTCTACTCTTCCTCATTAGAAGCTCCACATCATAACTGGAAAAAAAGCTTCTAAAAAAGATCGGAACTATGCTCTCTAATTTTCGAGTATCAACTTGGACATGTGTCCATCCTACTACTGATGCATCACCAACCATCTCAACTTCGTTCCTGGTTTTTCTACGTATTGCCTGGCTGTAGAAAAGAGTAGTAGCGCCTGCTCTTTTGTTTTTTTTAGGATTTGACTCATTTATGCAATTTTCTCTTCCTAGAAGGGGCATTGATCATTCTTTTTTTCTCATTTCTAATTAGTTATTAAAATAATTGCCTCACTCTTTTCCATGCACTGCTGAAGATCAATTTCAAGCAAGGTGGAATGTATGACAGTGTTTTTCTCGGGTGCTGATCAACACAAGTCTTCAGTGTCTTCTTTGGGGCGTTTGCTTCAACTGAGATTCTGTCTTTTTGTATGGCTATCAATTCAAGGTTGCTAAGACTGAGACCCCTCCTCATGTGAAAGAATGATCTTGGGTCGCAGGAGAACATTGCGTGTTACATTTAGGTAAGAGATTAAGGAATGGATACTAGACCCATTTGGTAATGTCTCTATAAACCGGTCTGAGGGTCTCCTCCATGTTATAGGGCCTCCAGCTGCCCGTTTAGGAGGGAAACTGTCCAAATACCCTGATGATTAACTCTTGGCTAGAATGGCACCTAGTTGTAGGAGTTACAATCCCATTGTAGCAGGTGACCTTTGAAAACCTGATCCTGTTTTTCTGATTGATACTTATTTACCTGATTTCTCAATATATTATTATGTTCCAGGTGCCACTTCTTAAGATCTGGGTGTTTAAACTCTGCCTCTGAAGTTGTCAGAGGTTGTCTTATCTGATCCACAAAATATCTGCATGTGGTATCTGGGATCCAACCATGTCCCATTTACCTCTGATTGTTTGTCATCCGTGTATCTGAAAGCTGTCACAGAGCGGAAATCAAAATTATTCCTGGCAACGGATCATGAAGAACTCAGAAAATGTTCCCTCTCCCCTCACGACTACTGAGGCAAGTGCAGCATCTTGACAGACATGCCTGCAGCTGTCTTCAGCAGATGCAGAACTTTTACTGCCATTCATGAAGTGCTCTTGGAGCTCGTTTGGCTTCTTGGGAGAAACAATTCTCTGGCCCGGCATTTCATAGGTAGAATGTATTGCCCCATCAACCCAGGCCATCACATTTCAAATCCTTGTCACCACATCCTTCTTCGGTGAGTTTGGTAGTTCAAGCTTGGACAGCAAAACTGAATTCAAATGCTTTCCACACTGCTTCTCCACACTGTAAAACATTTGACTCCATGGGCTGAAATGTTTTGCATCAGAGAGCTTAACTTTGTGCGTGGCCAATGCCATGTACTTTCTTGGCTGGTTTATCCACTCTACGCCTTGTTGGAATTGGATAAGATGACAAAAATCAGTCTTCCTGAGCACACAAACAAGCTCTTATTGGAGTTGGAGAGCAATGATTCGGACACCTCCAAACAGATCCTGAAATTGAGCGGGGAGTATGTCAACAGGATGGCTTCAATCAAGGCCGTAGCAGTCACTCAATGTTGATACACCTGGATACACTCCACAGACTTGTTTGGGGATTCCAGGCAGCATTGACATACATACCCTTCAATGGTGAGAGGATCTTTGGGGAGAAAGCAAACTTCTGCGTGGAATGTCTGAAAAACAATAGTTGAGTCACAGTGCATTTGTTGGAATTTGCCTCCCAAGCAAAGCACTTCCACCAGCAGCAAGGTTGCTTGTGGGACTTCTCCAGGGAGCACCCTTGGCGACAATGTCAACCTTCCCAGTCAGCCTAGGCACTAAAGCAGCTTTACTGCTCCTTTATGGTAAGGAGCGGATCGAAGGGACATTCACATCAGCAGCAACATCAATGTCCCCATCTTCTTCTAGATCTGCTACCTCAAAACCTATTTGACTCTTCAGTACTGTGCTTCTGATTTCTAGTACAGTGGGATGATCTCCCACTCACCGTCAATTGAGAGATGATCCCATTGGATCGCTGGATATTTCCGCTTATCTAAAATCATAACACACTCCTTTTCCTCTTTTCCCTCTTAACCGTCCTCCTTCTGTATGGAAGTGTTCTCTAAAACACACTTTTATGGTGAAAGTGGAGGTTCTTGCCTGATGAACGAAATTGTCACATAACTGGTTCCTAGGAAGGAGAGGGACACATGATTGTATTCCCTTTACTTCTTGGTTCCCAAGACGATGGAAGGATCAAACCCATTCCAGACCTCTGACTTACAAATTTCTTTATTCAACAGGAAAAGTCTAAACTACTGTTCCTGTGCCAGTTTGTGCTGGTCCTCAGTGCGGTATTGATTAGTGACCCTGTATCTCCAGGACGATTATTTCCCTCTGCCTGTCCTCCTTGCTCACAGGTGTTACCTCTGACTCGCCTTGGCACTCCACAAGTGTCCTCTAAAGTGTTGGCCATAGTCAGTCTGGAGGCTAGGTGTCAATTTATCTTCATACTTCGACTACAAATTGGTGAAGGCAGGGTCTCCTTCATCAGTTGCATCTTCAGCAAATGATGACCCTTCTGCATGATTTGGCCTTTTCCCTCAATGTCCAGAAGTCTCACCTCATCCCCTCACATAGGCTTACCATCATAAGTGTGGTTTTGGACATGCTTTTCCTCCTCAGAGGATTGTGTAAATTTGAAAATGATTCTGATGTTTCTGATCTGATTATAGTTCTACAAGTCCTCCACCTGTTGGGCCTGATGATTTTGTGCATCCTGTTGGTGCTGCATGGTAGACTGTGAATGAAGATCCTTCAGTGGTGCCTGAAAACGATTTCTTTGACTGGGGTGCAGGTCTTTGAGGCAATATATCCAAATATGCACTTGTGGATACACCCCTCAAACCTGTTTGTGGATTGTACATACAGGTTGCAATGTGCCAGCTGTCGTAGTCACAGATACTTCCTTGTCGCACTCAGGCACCCCCTGAGCAATATGACAGCTCCTGATATTTAGTCCATATTGGAGTGGTGCCTACAAATAAACCTAATGGAGCTG
Organism: Lissotriton helveticus; assembly: GCF_964261635.1. Taxonomy (NCBI): domain Eukaryota; kingdom Metazoa; phylum Chordata; class Amphibia; order Caudata; family Salamandridae; genus Lissotriton; species Lissotriton helveticus. Next base: position 1,653,315,548 of record NC_136059.1, read on the forward strand.
TTGGCGAAACACCTTTCTCTCTTCCATCTTAAGCAGTACGATTCATATCCAGTGTGACAACACTACCCCTGCCATTATTTTAACAGGCAGGGTATTATATCGGTGTGGACCCTGCGTTAGCACTCGATTTGGCTGTGGCTGTAGGATGCGCAACAGAAGCTTTCTTGGTGTCAGCACACCTTACAGGCTCCCTTCACATGAGAGAAGATGCTATGACTTGCCTTTTCTTAAAGGGCCACAAATGGGCCTTTATGCCAAAGCAACAAACATCTTTTCTCCAGATTGGGGTCTTTAATCGTGAATCTTTTTTCCACAGCAGAGCACACAACCTTTCCTTAGTTCTGTGCCATAAATGCCCCTCCGAGGGATTCCTTGAGTATGTCTTCAGTAAAGTTTCAGTTGTTTAAGGGGCTTAGTTTATGCATTTTCACTAATTACTTTTCTGTCAGAGGTCCCACAGAAGATGCGGGAAGATCAAGTATACCTGCTGCAGCTGCACACGAGGAAATTGAGTGTGCCAGTAAGAGTATTTTTGCTTACCATCTGAAATTGCAGACGACATCTTGGCTGCCAAGATACCCGCCACAAATTCCATTTATGTGGGTTGCTGGAAAAAGTTGGTTCAGCAGTGTGAGTCAGAAAATCTGAACCCTTTTCAGTCTTGCTTTTCAGTTGTTTTTCTACATTCCACATTTTTGCTTCTCCAACAAAACCTAACAGTGGCTACTCTTAAAGGTTATTTGGCTGACCTGCCCACCTTCCGGTGTCTTCTTGGCTATATTTCTCTGTAATAGGTGTTACTAGCTTTGCTTTTTCAAAAAGGTTTACTTTTCCTACCACGCAGTTCATTGTTCTTAAGTAGGATTTGAATCTTCTATTGACTTTTCTAATGGCATCCTTATTCAAACCTATGTATAGTTGCCCGATTTCATTTCTCTCTCAGAAGACTTTATTCTTGATGGGAATGACTTCAGCCACTAGGGTTGGGTAACTTCAGGGGTTTCTGATTGACCACCATCACAATATTCTACCCAGATAACTAATTCTTTGTACCTGCCCATCTTTTCTACCAAAGTAATATCGTTATTTCAAATGGGTCAGTCTGCCACTCTTCCAGGTATCCTATTATATTGACTGCACTTGAAAAGACTTAATGGCTGATCAGCTCTAGGTAAACTCTTCCGGAGCCAAGAAGGACTACGTTATCTTTTGCCTCAAGATTTGCTATGCTTTGACTAGCCAAAACCTACACAAGGATATGCATGCCTTCTCCTCTAGGCCCTTGGCTGTTTCCACAACTGTCACCAGTAGGGTCAAAATACCTGACATATGCGGGTAGATACGCGGTCATCCTTGCATATGTTTGCTAAACATTAGAACCCAAGATACTTTTCCAGGACTGTGCTGCACGATTTCCTTTGTTAACTGGTATTACTCAACCCCGCCTCTTTAATGTTCTGCTTTGTAACTCATTAATAAGGTGAGGAATCTGCAGGAAGACGTATCCATCAAAGAAAGAGTTACTTCGCTTCCGTAATATTTCTGGTGGATAGATAATCTTCCCTACGATTCCTCACCACCCTTCCTCACCCTTACACATCCCTTTCACTGAGTTAGTCAGGGTCAGGCAGGCCTATAGGGCATTCAGGCAGTACCTGAAAGTCTGGTCTGACAGATCAGTGAGTGGGATTTTTTTTTTTTTTAGCATTTTGTGGGCCTGTTTTATGGTCGGGTGGCCTGGTTTTTACCCGAGGCCACCCTCGGGTAAAACTACCACAAACATTGCATGCAGCAAATACAAATGTGTGCAGTCTCCTACACCTTGCAAAAGGCCAGTACAGCGTGTCTTTACAAGTACAAAACTGGCCTATTTGCAAATGTGGCTCACTTTTTTAGCTATGTGATTCGCTAATAGGGGCCACTTTTACTTTGGTGCCCGGGCCTATTTTATGTACCAGTTCAACCCTGAAGATCACAAACATATCATAGCCTCTGATTCTAGCACTCCTTCCCATCCCACCTTCACTTCCCCTCCTGAAATAGTATCAAGGCCAGAATGGCCGTACCAAGCATCAGATGTTTCCCCGGGAGGCTGGAAGGGTAGGGGACCGGTTTTGTTACTGGGGACCATTTTTTGTAGCAAGTCAGCAGTTTTGAAAGTTTCCACTCCCACTACAAAGTTCCTTGTATATTCAGTAGTATTCCAGCAACAATGAAAATGTCAAGATAACTCTGGTGTTTAATGTACCTGCTGGAGAGAAATCGTGTTTTGTCTAGTGGCAGTTTAGACTCATCTAAGGTAGTGAAAATGGTTAATATACATGTTGCAATGGACGTTGTACCATGCAGATCACTGAACAGTATTTTATGTGCATAGGTTAGTGGGTTACTTCTTTTTCCACAGGCAACCTTTTGTTACTGTGCAGTTCATAAGCTACAAATATAATAAGCACAGTGAGCTGTGAAATGTCATCAAAGAGCTACACGCAAACTACACAGTACAGGTTGGAAAGTTATATAATTTTTTCGAGTCTTTCATTATCTTTAAATATCATTGTTGCTAAAAAGGTTTTGTTTGGGTAGGAATAAATTCTTATTAGTAAAGCCAACCCTTATCACTGACTTGCGTTCTGAATCCTGGGTTTGTGCTTCTCCTCACCAAGCACTCTGAAGAAATGCCCACCAGTATAGATGGCCTCTGAATCCTTCACCTTGCATTTCGCTTCGCCTTTGTAACATTTTTTGTACACTGATTTACACCTGTATTATTCATTGTCCCTGAATTTGTTGTGTGATGTAAAGTGCTCCAACACCCTACACTGGTATGAGACGTGCTATTAACCAAATTAAATACATAAGCGAGGGGGCTATGGAGAGATGAGGGGCAGTTTTGGAGGGTGATAGAGAGGGAATCATTGAAGAGCCCTAACAGAGATTGTTGAATCCTGGTGTACTGTAAGGTCATCATTTACTATGCTTTAAAAGCTAATGCAATTAAATGTATGGTGAAAAATGTGTTGTAGAATGCAGCATTTTTGCCCAAATTCTCTAGGTGGGAGGACCCCCCCTCCCAAACCCTCCTTGTGTGGTCACGCTCGCTCTACATTGTACGGAGCTGGTCTAACAAAAATTACCTGGGCTGCTTTGGGTTCCCAGTCCGGCCCAGAATAGTATCATCTCTACTTAATCTAACTTTCTTGTCCTACCCTTCCTTCCTCCCCCCCTTCTCTATCTCAACCTCTTCTACTTTGTCCCAATCCCACAGTCTTTATTATTCTCCTTCTCTTTTAACTCTATCTCCCTTTTTCTCCATCCCCTCCTTAGCTCTACCTACCTCACCATTTTCACCCACTCCTCACTACGTCTTCTGTCAAGTTACGAATCTTTGGTTTTAAGTTGCTGTTTCCTAGTAATTGTTACAATGCACCCTTGGGTAGAGTAGCACTATAGAAAACATTTTAAATAAATGAACTGTCGCCGTTGTTGATACTTTCTCTGTTCCTCGCCACACACACCTTGATGGGGCATGGAAAAAGCACAGGGAACTGATGCCAGCTCGCCTGTTGGCACTGTACGTACTTTGACATTATGCCATCTGCTAGGAGAAATTGCAGCTGAATTCGCCTCACACCCCCTGGTGATGCAGGATAGTTACTCCCGGGGAAAACGTTAGGCTGGGGTGAGAACTTGCCTTCTCAGCATTTGTCATTGTTCATCAAATGCAAGTGTGTACCTCGGGTCTGGCATAGAACATTAAGTTGAGGCAGTTCGGTCTCAAAACAAAACTCTGTCCTACAGTCTTGTATTTAGTATGAATATTTAAGCTTTTTGAAATTATGCCAGTTCTGTTAAAGAGTGGATGCTGTCCGCGCCATAGTTTTGTTTTGCAGTTTTATAAAGCGCGAGCTCTCCCTGAAGGTATCATGGCGCTTTACATGAGCTCCAGTTGCTTCACAGACAGACGCATGCATTTTGTTACGCAAAGTGATTTGCCCAGAATTACAGGAAGTGTGAGCCACCCGCCAGACTCGAACCTGGTTCCACACCTTCAAGGTCGGCCGCTCTGGTCGTTAAGCCACATCCTCTTCTGTGAGAAGCGATTTGCCCGGAATCCCGCAATTTGATGAGATGGTGAAGTCGGAATCACGATGTTGTCTAAGATCGTGCTGTCGGCCTGCTTCTAAAGCAGGCAAGAGAGAGAGGTGAAACACCTGCAAGCTCTACCTATGCCCGGATTTGACACAGTTTGAGTTGTTTTGCAAACGAGCTAAGCTTGGCCGCGCCATGATCCGGGAGATCAACGCCATTTGAGAGCGGGTCAGGCTCGCGCCACGTCCATTTGTGCGCCGATGGAATGTAGATTATTATCACCCTCGGGACGCTCTTAAATTCACTTTTTCTTCCCAACTCCTGGATGGCATTACCGCCTTCTTGAGTTACCTGATAATTGAAGAGCGAGGCAAGCCTGCGATTAGGAGGGCTTCGTATTTTTGACATTGTTCGACTTTTATAGTGAGAGGGATCTTATGGTGGGAAATACAGAGAAGAAAAAAATATTTTGTGACTTAAATACTGAAACCCATTTGGCGCCGCAGCTGGAAAAGTACTTTAACCAAACCGAAATCAACATGATTATTCAATACTTCTTTCTCTGTATAGAAACTTATGAAAGTCTCTTGGATACTTTTTCAAGTGCAAAATAAGAGGAAAAGGAGTAGCCTCTATATAAAATGACTTGTGTTTTGTTAATCGATCCAGAGAACATCTTAGTGCCCTGCGGTGGCCATGATAGATCATGCAACTAGAAAAAAACGAATAAATTGCTGCATATGTGTTTAACGCATAGATTTAAAAATACTAAAGCACCGAACAAAGAGGTAAATCAGGAATCTGTGTCACTGCAGGATCTCAATCGAACATATGTTTATGTTACTCGTATGTTTAAAGTCCACCTACAGTATGTTTGCTACTCCTCGGTGCCTTACTGTCTCCTCTAATCTTGCAGTAGCTGAGACTTTAACTGTCTGCCTGCTTTTCATCTGTTCCCTTTACACTGCTCAGAGCATCCATGCATTACTGGCTTAGAAAGATGCACCTTTGCATCATGAAGAACAAAAATCTTGAACCTAATCAGCTATACACAAGACAAGGGCCACCTAACGACCTGTCACTACACAACCACCCACCAACTTTATGTTCTGTGTACGTTTTATGTATCATCTATACACGCAACCATCAGCGATAACTTAAATGTTCAATGTTATATGTGCGAAAGAAGCAGGGACAGTCACGTGAAGACCGTAAAACCAACCAACGAACTTGACTCGAACAATATTTCCACCAAAAGCCGGATTGTCCAATGTGAATGCCCGAAAACATGTTTTTTTGTTGTATGTCACTTTGTTCTCTGTTTCATGTAAATACCAATAAAAATCTATGTAAAAAAAAAAAAGAAAGATGCACCTTTGCAATGCTATGGTGTCAAAAGAGATATTTCTAAGGGCTCTAGGTTGAAATGGACCTAACGTTTCTAATTTGTCCAAAAGTGAGGCTTTATCTCTGGGTGCAAATATAGTCTCTCGTGCAAGCTTACGCGATTGATTAGTGGCGGAGAGCGGAAACTGGTTGTATTGTTAGTACAAGAATAGACACGAGGAAGGATATTATAGCATGCTTAACATTTTGCTCCTTTGTGAAGAGTGCTTCCATTGCTGTGCCTCATACCGTAGTGCACATTGGTATAAACACGGCTTACTGCACCTACTTTATGCAATTGGATGCTTTATTATGTCAACAGAGGAGCCTCCTCTCTGCAACTGATCCATTGAGGCATGTACTAAAGAGCTCATCTGACAATACCTGCAGACCACATTCAGCATCCTTCACTGCTTCAGGTTCTCTGCGATTGTAGAAAGGCTTCCCCGTCTGCTCATGGTCCAGTTCATTAGAGCAGTTTTAGCTATAACAGTATGAAAGGCTTTCTCATCACAGGAAAGAGGGAACAATCTTTGCAATATGGTAGCTATCATTCAGTAATTTCGTTTCTGCGATTATTAGACCGCAAGGTGCTCTTTGTCTTTCTGGTTCCTCAAGCAAAATTATGCTTGCGACTGCTACAGTGGAGCTTAAGGACACAGTTTCATAGACATATTTTAGTTCCACTGAATATATATCATACATTACACAGCAATTTACGTGAGTGAAGCCCGCAGATGATTTTTAGGATTGAGTGACCTCTGTCTGGGTTGGCTTCAAGTGAGTATCACTGTGAATGCTTCCATCCTGAGCTTTGTGACTAGCCTACACAAACATTTTATTAGTAGCTTTTAGAGCAGAGACGTTTTAATACAAGAGCAATTGCCTTTGGCCCCCACCTACCAAGGGCCCTCCATGGAAAGGGATCTTTCACCCTATATCACTTCTGCCTATCTCTTTTTCACAACCTCGGTCCCTTTCCCCGCAATCCTCTAACATTGTCTCTCTCCACCCAGTGTCATATTAAGGCTTTAGGGGCCCGATCCTAGACATTTTGGCAGTTTTTTGTGTGACATTGTTTTGGAAACGTTAACATATAATTCAGTATTATTTGATGTCATGTGGACCTGAATTATCGGAAGCATTCAACAGTTGCAGCCATCTTGCAATGAGAACACCTTTTCCCCTGGTAAAATTCAAAATTTCAACAGACAACACTACAGCTACTCACTATGTTAACACATCCGGAGCCATAGCACCTTGTACTCTGTTTCGCATGGCCATGGAACTGTGATTCTCTACATACATATAAAATATAAATCTATATCTATAGATCCCAGTCGGGGTCGCCACTGGGTAGTTATAGTTAGGTCAGCGTTCCATAGCAAATGCATTTTGTGTGTTGCTAATAAATTTGCCTCTGTTTCACAAATCTCCACAAAACTTTCCAAAAAATGCTCCTTTTTTCCTCATTTGTGCTTGGAAAGTTTCGGGATGATATGTCAAGCGGGGTGCCTAGAAAGAATGGGGTTCCCAAAATGTAAAATCCCCATGCATTTTCCATAGACTTCCTTAAGAAGCCTTACCACAAAAACTGCCTACAGGAAATACACAACATTCGTCAGGAAACTAGATCTTGGTTCGCAGATTTTGCTCTTTCCGATGTGGTTGTAATCTGTTCAGTAGTTTTTGAGAAAGGAAGGTTAAAAAATATTTGTATATCTGGACAGTTGGATTCGAGGTAATCCCTCCCGCAAGAGTCTCGCATACCCAATTTTTAAAAATAGAGTGTTCAGATTTGCCCAAGGAGCTATTTTTCCCTTGGTCCATCATGCTCCTGCAGGAATCAGACTCCCACATGACTGAGAACGCTGATTATCTGCCAGCAACATGAGAAAAATGTTGCTGGCAGCCAATTTACAGGACTGGGGGACTTAGGGCCACATGCACCAATCATTTTACCGGTCGCAAACGGGCCGATTTGAAGAATCGCCCCGTTTGCGACCAGTAAAATGCCTTTTCATATGCATCAAAGGCATTGCATTTGCAAAATATGTAATCTTGTTGAATTACTATCACCTAAATTGCGAATGCATATAGGGAATCGCAAATTGCGATTCTCTATTTAGGATGCAACAAGCCTTTCCTAAATGCGACTTCGCATTTAGGAAACGCTAATTACCATCAACTGCAAGTTGATGGTAATTTGCAAAATCTTTGAAAAATGCACAAAAGTGCATTTTTCAAAATGCCATGTGGCGCACACATAGGCCCTTAGGGCATACATGTGTGCCACATATGCACAGAAGCCAATTTTGGGGGTGCATCAGGGTGGCCTTTTGACCCCCTAGCACCCAAGAAATTGTATGTGCAATTTGCGATTACCTGTTTGGTAATCACAAATTGCAAATGGTTTCCCATTCATTCCTATGGGCCTGTAGGCCCAAAGGAATGAATGGAAAGGCATTCCATAATAGCGAATCATAATTTGCGATTTGCTTATAGGGAATGTGTGGGAAATGCTATTTATTTAGCGAATCCTACATGCATAAGGAATTGCGAGTCCTTAATAGCGATTCCTTAAAAATCGCTATTAAGGAATCACAATTCCTTACTTTGATGCATGTGCTCCTTTGTCCCCTGTCCTGAATTAAAAAAAAATAGATAAGGGGGCAGGGGAAGGATACCTTGCCCCCTAACCACATGGACGGGACCCTGAAGGACTCACCCAGGGCCAAAAGAAAAACAGCAATTTTTGCCATAATCCCATGAGACTACAGTGGCAAAAAAAACCAGAGGCTGTGTTGTTTAATTGAGGGGACGGGGTGCGCGCTTCCCCTCCCAAGCCATTTTTTCCCTTTGGACCCCATCCCTCGAGACCTGATGTATTAATGTCTCATCACTCATGATATGGCTGCACTGATGCCTGCTCCTCCATCGACTCTTCTTCCGCCACTGACTCATGGTCCTACTTCGGTGCTATCGGCTCCACTAGTAGTGCTGGTCTCTACACCTACTTCTAGGCCCCTCTACATAATTCTTCACAGATCGAGGCGAGAGGCCTCATGTCTCTATTAGGAACAACAATAAAGATCTTATGAAGAGGCTACGTATGATACTTTTGGCTGTGATTCTGATACTCTGGACAAAAAGTTTGGGGGGAGTGGATGAAGAGGCCTATCAAGACTTTGGTGATGCCAGTGGGATAGACACCTCCCCAGAACTGGAAATATTCTGTCGTACAGGACCTCCTCCCCAGAAGTAGCCTCCTACTATGCAGTGCTCTAAAATGCAGCAGAAGTATCAGAACTACCCCTTCCATCAGTAGAGTCCAAACAAAGTATTATGACAGAAGTTCTTAATTCTACTGCCCAAACATCAAAGGCCTGTCTGACTTTTAATGATGCTTTGTTAGACCCAGATTTGCTGGCTTGGGAGAGATCTACTTCATCTGCTGTGAACAGGACCATAGCAAGAAGATACCAGCCTGCACCCGGAGATCCTACTTTCCTAATTTTTCACTCTTTACCAGAGTCTGGTAGTTCAAACCTTCTCTTCCACAAAGTTTTCCCCAGGAGCCTTTACTCCAACCCCAGCTGATAGAACATTTAAGAAACTAGAGTTTATGGGCTAGAAGGCATTTTCAGCAGTCACTTTAGTGCTAAAATCCCTCAATGCCACCTCCCCTTTAGGTCGCTACTCTCATGCTCTCTGGGATGTGGTATACCTAGTGACAAACAACTTGCTGGAACATCTGCAGGGGCTTTTCTCAGAGCTGATACAAGAGGGTAAGGATCAGATTATAGAGTCTGGCCCGGATTTGGGCGACTCTGTTGCTAGAGCCATGAGATCTTCAGAGGCTCTCAGGTGTTATACCTGGCTCAGAACATCGGACTTCTTCTCTGATTTTCAAACCACCCTCATGGACTTCCCCTTGGATTGAGCCAAGTTGTTTGGTGAGAAGGCCAACTCTGTTTTGGAGTGCTTTGGAGTGCAATTGGAGCTACTGTGCACTCCTATTTCTGCCCTACACCTCAGTGAACTAGGTGACTACAGGCAGTTCTGCAAATTTTCTGGCATTTACACAGGCTTTTGTCAACGCTAACTGCAATAAAACCAGGAGCAACAACATCAGACGCTCGTCTCCGGCAGTATAGGTGGCATGGAAAAGGTGGAGGTAGTCTCACACATCAACCAGTCTCCTTCTCTTTATCTCCCTCCCCGTCATCTCTGGGAAGCAGCTCTAATTTGCTTTGTCCACCCATTTAAGACCAATGGGAGGCCGGGTGCCCTCCTTTCTACACTCCTGGAAGGGCAAAACTTCAGACCTTTGGGCGCTCCAAATTATAGAAAGATTGTATTCTCCACCTTTCCAATAGACTACTCTCTGCATCCCCCCTCCGATTTAAGCCAAGTCCCCAGAGATAGTGCTGCGCTACCTGCTGTTGATGACATCCACTGCTGTTCGACCTGGGTGTTTCAATCAGTGTTCCCAAATCTCACCTGGAGCCCTCTCAGTGCGTCTTGTTCATTAGGGCAGGACTGGCATTACATCTCTGCAAGTATTTTCACCTGGTCAACGGATTAAAAAAAAGCAATTTTTTATGGCTTTGTTTCAGGAAACAGCTCACATTTCAGGCCAGTTGCTAGGTCATCTGGCTTCTTGGCCTCCCGGTCACAAATACATGCTTGCACATGAAAGCTCTCCAGTGGTGCCTCTGCAGCCAGGGGTTTCAGCACAGGGGAAATTCAACATATACGTGGAGTGGAGGGGGACCTGATCTCAGGGATGTCTTTCCAGCCCCCACCAGCGGTGGCCACGTTGGTGACAGATGCCTCCACCCTGGGCTGTGGTGCTCATCCGGAGGAACTTGAGATAAGAGGCCTCTGGTAAATCAGATTCTGCACATCAGTCTGCTAGAGGAAAGGGCGATTTACTTAGGGCTCAAGGCATTCCTCCCTTCCCTTCACATTCGATTGGTCTAGATCTTGACTGACAATACAACCTCAATATGGTATGTCAATATACAGGGAGAAGTAGGGTTGCAACTTCTCTGTAATGAAGCTCCATGACTCTGGTCTTGAGCTCACCAGAACGATGTTTGGCTGGTAGAAAATCATGTGGCAGGCTGACTGAACACCAGAGCAGACAGCCTCCGTCAGTGTCCCGTTGCTGACCACGAGTGGCATCTCCATCTGGAGATGGTTCAGAACATCTTCACTCAGTGGGGCTCCCCCTACGTTGATTTGTTTGCCACTCAGCAAGACGCATTGCTCGAAGTTCTGTGCCCTTCAGTATCCGTTGTACGCAGCTATGGACATGCAGGAATCCTCGAGTTCTACGGAAATACACCTAGGCTAGACCCACATCATCTTCATTGCCCTAGATTGGCAGGGAAGGATGTGGTTTGCAGACCTTCTGCACCTCTCCCTGAACAGAGAATGGGCCTCCTCTTCCACCAGAGGGGCAGGTTCTACATTCCAACCTCCAGAGTTTGCACCTTCATGCCTGCAGTGGACCCCTAAAGGCCCATTTGTCACACACCCTAAGCTATGCGCTCTTTCTCGCACAGCAGGGCTATCACTTCCTCTAGATGTAGAAAGCTCTGAACGTTCACCAGCCTTTTCACATAGCTTAAAATGTGTTATGATTTAATGCGCAAACAATGTCCTGACGGTATAAGGGTCGTTTGTACCAGAGCCAAGACTTCCACCACAGCCTGGGTAAGAGGAGTCCCTATGGATGGCATCTTCAAGGTGTCCTTTCATACTTTTGCTAAGTAACTACTGCTTAAATTCAGAGCTGCGTCTGGATAGCCATTTTGACTGTTTTGTCTTCCAGTACTCCCATGTCTAACCATTACTTCAAGTTGTTTCTCCGCGTGGGGTACTACTTGATAGTGTTCTCAAATGGGTGAGGAATTTTCAGGTAGAAGTTTGCTTCTCTTCGGTAACGCTCCTTCTGGTGGATGCTCTGTCTTGAAGAATGAATATGTTACAATTAGTAAGGCCCTTCAGAAGGTTGGTCATTTGATATGTTTGAGTTATTACACTGCACCTCATATGATGTCATTTTCTTCCTTTCATCTCATTGGCATGGGAAAATTGATGGGTGGGTAGCGTGGGTAGGTGCTTTATGGGTCCATTGCCGTCATGATGGTGCCACTTCCGGCACTGACACAGTCAGCGCCACCTGTTGGTGTGCAAGACCTATAAAACGTTTCCAGAATCAGTCATGCACCAGTGATATCCAGAAAGAGCGTTGCCAGCAGGTAAGTGCATTTTCTTTGCTTTCAGGACATTCATTAACTAATAATTCATGTCCTGATAATCTGCTAGTGAGTTATTTTGTTATTTGTTATTTGTTATTATGGGTTTATATAGCGCCGGGTCACCTACAGGTCTCAGGGCGCTTTGACCACAGAACATAACATCCGAGAAAAAGAAAGGGTGGAGTGCCTAAGCTGGACTGAGTGCTGTTCTGAACAAGCTGGTCTTCAAGGCTTTCCTGAAGCAGAGTAGATTCTCCTCCTTTCGGAGTGTTTCAGGCAGGGCATTCCAAAGGTTCGGTAATAAAACCGAAAAAGATCTCCCTCCCATTGTGGCCAGCTTAAAACGAGGACATACAAGGAGTTTGGCATCAGAGGACCTGAGATTTCTTTCCGGTCTATATATCTCGATCCGTTCCTTGATATAGGTCGGGGCCTTCCCGTAAATGGCTTTGTGGGCTATGCACAGGCCTTTGAAAACAGACCTCTGTCCAGTTGGTAGCCAATGTAGACTTTTTAATAGTGGAGAGGCATGCGTTCTCCGCGGGAGATTGAAGATAAGTCTCGCGGCGTCGTTTAACACTACCTGAAGTCTGTTTGTTAATATTTTTGGCAGGCCTAGGTAGAGCGCATTGCCATAGTCGAGTCTTGACACTATGGTTGCCGAGACCACTGTGCGTAGCATCGACTGGGAGAGAAGAGGGACTAGTTTACGCAACTGTCTTAGAAGACCTGTACAAGTGCCAACCACGGTGGAAACCTGGTTGGTCATTGAGAGGCCGCTGTCCAATTTAATACCCAGACTTTTGACCGTGGCTGCTGGCTGTGGGGTTGGGCCCAGCTCCTGGGGCCAGTACATATCGCTCCAGGAGGAGCACTTAGATGGTATTATCAGCACCTCTGTCTTTTCCGGGTTGATTTTGAGCTGGTTGATGGACATCCAGTGGACCGTGTATCTGAGTATATCTTGCGCGTGCAACTGGGCATGTGCTGTATCATCTATGCCCAGCAGCAGCTGTGTGTCATCAGCATAATTGAATACCTGGCAGCCCATTCCCGCTAGTGTGTTAATCAGGGGCTGTAGATATATGTTAAACAGGAGTGGGGATAGTGCTGAGCCCTGGGGGACGCCACAAGTCAGGCTTCCCACTCCTGATACACTATCTCCCATCTGGATTCTCTGCGTTCTCCCAGATAGAAATGATTCCAGCCACCGAAGGGCTAGACCCTGGATCCCGAACCCAGCCAGCCTGTTCAGCAGGATGGGATGGCTGACAGTATCGAACGCCGCCGATAGGTCTAACAAAATCAGGGCGCTCGGTCTATCTGAAAGAAACAGGTTAGTATTAGATTCCTTACCTTAGAATATCCCCAGGCGTCAGTCTGGATCCGGAAACTTTTGCGTAGCAGTACCCCTGCGCGTCGGTAGGCGTCGTCTGCAGGCGTCCCCTGCGGCTCCGCGTCGTCGGCGTCGTGCGCCGTGATGACGTCGCTGGAGTATATAGACGCCGCCTCCGCGCGCTGATGTCAGTTCTTCTTTTTTCCGCGCCAGTTAGCGCAGATCCGAAGAGCAGTACTCCGGTCTTTTGACCAAGTTTTTTGTGAATAAATCTTCTACGGTGCCGGTAGGATGCCCGGTTTCAAGAGTTGCGACAATTGCGACCGCATGATGTCGGTCACCGACCACCATCGACTCTGCCTCCGGTGTCTGGGCGCGGACCACGACGTGGAGTCCTGCGTCGACTGTCGGGCCTTGACTGGTAAAGCTAGGCGGGAGCGGTCCCGCAAGCTTCTCGAGCTCCGAGTGTCGGCCCCGCGTCGAGAGCGGTCCCGGTCCGGTCGGAGGTCGAGGGAGCGGTCGAGGGAACGATCGCGGAGCCGCCATGAGCGCTCCGGGAGTCGCCACCATTCCTCCGGGTCGTCAGGTAAGCGTAAGAAGTCGGGGCGTCGTCATCGCACCCCCGACTCCCCCCGACGCCCGCGTGATGCGGCCGGGGGTTCGGGTGGCCCCACCCCCACGGCCCCGCGTGGGTCGCCGACGCCGTCTGCCCCATACCCGTCGGTCCCTGGGGAAGGCGCGTCGCGCGAGGAGATTGAGGCATTCCTCATGGCTATGAGGGCGAGGTCTCCTCCGGCGGGGCCTACGGCGCCTGCGGGCCCGTCGGTCCCGTCTGGGGGCCCGAGCGGTTCGGGTGCTCCTGCCTCGACGCCGCCGGTGGCTCCGGCCCCGGCGCCACTGGGCCCCTCAGGTTCGTCGCCGGCTGGTCTACCGGCCTCTCCGGCGTCGGTTCCTTTGGGCCAGCCCGTGGTACCGCCTCCGCGCGGCGCAGTGACTCCGCCGTCGGTTCCGGCCGGCGTCGGGTCCCCGGCGCCGGCGCCGCGAGGCGCCACCCCCATCCCCCCTCTGACTCCTGACGCGGAGTCGGACCGGCGTCGTCCGACGCCGGATCCGGCGCCGATGGGGCCCATTGGCCCCGAAGTCTATATCGTCGACCCCGAATACGGCGATGAGGACGAGTATGGAGAGGGTTGGGAGGGGTCTGAGGACCCTTTATCCCGTGCCTGCCAGTATGATGTGGACTGAGTAGGTGACCTGGGTGATGCCAGTGGTCTGGACGAGTCGCCCAACCCTGGGTTTGTCTCCCCGACCCCTGTGGCGTCTGAGGCGGGAGCTGCCTATTCGGTGGTCCTGCTGAGGGCTGCCAAGACCTTGGGCCTTGAGCTCCCCGTCGCTAAGGTCAAGCCAAACATTCTGACGGAAGTGTTTAAACCGCAGTCATGCCCTCAGGAGCCTCTGCTGCCGTTTAATGAGGCTCTGACGGATGTCCTTTTGGGCACCTGGTCTAGGCCCGCTTCCGGTGCACCGGTTGACCGGAACGTTGCCAGGCGTCACCGTCCGTGCTCGGACGACCCTGCCTTCCTCTCCACCCATCCCTCCCCGGAGAGTCTGGTGATCCAGGCCTCCACTTCGCAGTCCGCATTTCCATCGGCCCCGCCCGATCGGGAATCAAAGCGGTATGACCAATTTGGGAAAAAGGTCTTTTCCTCTTTGAGCGCTGGACTGCGGTCTTGTAATACCGCATGCCTCTTGGGCCGCTACACCCACTCCCTGTGGGATACGGTCGCGGAGTGTTTGCCGCAGTGCCCGCAGGATGGGCGGGACAAGCTCAACCAGGCTTTGGTTGAGGGCCGGGATGCGGCGAGGTACTCGATCCGGTGTGGTCTTGACACGACCGACTCGCTGGGACGGGCTATGTCCACGACTGTGGCGATTCGGCGCCATGCTTGGCTGAGATCTGCCAACTTCTCACCGGACGTACAGAATGCCCTCATGGACATGCCATTTGATGGCAGTCGCCTGTTTGGTGACAAGGCGGACCACGCGCTGGAGCGCTTCAAGGACTCCAGGGTCACGGCCAAGTCCTTGGGTCTTTCGACCCAGCGCCAGCAGACGGGTTCGTTTCGCCCCTTTCGTGGCCAAGGAAGGGGCGGTCCCACACGTGCTGCCAGCCACGCGCCGCAGAACGCTCCCCAGCGCGGTGGCGGCCGTGGTTTCCGCCGTGGTGGCGGTAGAGGGCAGCGGCGAGGTCAGTCCACACCTCCCCCCGCTGCTGCATCCAAGCCTTCCTAGTCCGAGCTTTCGGGCTCACGTGACGCCAGTGGGTGGCAGGGTTCACCATCACCACTCCCGCTGGCGCGCGATTACATCGGACAGGTGGGTGCTGCAGCTCATCCGAAGGGGCTACTCCCTCCCCTTCGAGTCCACTCCTCCAGCCATGCCACCGCAGAACCACCGTGTGTCGGGGGACCACTTGGCACTTCTGCAGGAGGAAGTTACGGCCCTCTTGGCCAAGGGGGCCATCGAGCGCGTTCCTGGGCCAGAAGTAGGGTGTGGTTGCTACTCCCACTACTTTCTGGTGCCCTAGAAGGACAAAGGAGGCCTGCGTCCTATCTTGGACCTACGGAACGTCAACGGCTTCCTCCGGAAGGAGAAGTTCAAGATGTTGACTTTGGCTCAGGTCTTGGCTGCTCTAGACCCACAAGACTGGATGGTAGCGTTGGACTTGCAGGATGCGTATTTTCACATCCCCGTCCTGCCGGCCCACCGGCGTTACCTGCGGTTCACGGTAGGCCAGGAGCACTTTCAGTTTATCGTGCTCCCATTCGGCCTTACCAGCGCCCCACGGGTGTTCACGAAAGTGATGGCGGTGGTCGCAGCTCATCTGCGCCGGTTAGGGGTTTCAGTCTTCCCCTACCTCGACGACTGGTTGTTGAAGGCGGGCTCGCCCCAAACAGTCGTCCGCCACCTTCAGATGACGGCAGACCTCCTGCACGAGCTGGGGTTTTCCATCAATGTGCCGAAATCACACCTGTGTCCCTCTCAAAAGCTCCTTTTCATCGGAGCGGTTCTCGACTCAGCGCAGTTTCGGGTTTATCCTCCGGAACGGCGGGTCCGGGATATTCAGGCTCTGCTTCCCATCTTTCAGCCGTTATCCCGGGTTTCGGTCAGGTTGACGCTGCGGCTTCTGGGGCTGATGTCCTCCTGCATCCTACTGGTGCATCACGCCAGGTGGCGGATGCGGGCTCTGCAGTGGGACCTGAAGTTTCAGTGGGCCCAGCATCAGGGCAACCTATCCGACCATGTCCTGATCTCGGAGGGCACTGCGAGACAGTTGCAGTGGTGGCTTACGGACCGCGATTGGGTC
Organism: Lissotriton helveticus; assembly: GCF_964261635.1. Classification (NCBI taxonomy): domain Eukaryota; kingdom Metazoa; phylum Chordata; class Amphibia; order Caudata; family Salamandridae; genus Lissotriton; species Lissotriton helveticus. Next base: position 1,653,331,998 of record NC_136059.1, read on the forward strand.
AGAGGCAGATCCCTCTCCCTTCCCCAACCGGAGCACGTGGTTGTGACGGACGCGTCCCTCCAGGGCTGGGGTGGCCACTTGGGAGAGGCGGAGATCAGAGGCATCTGGTCTCCGGCGGAATCCCGGCTCCATATCAACCTGTTGGAGCTGCGGGCGATTCGCCTAGCACTGAAGGCATTCCTCCCCTTTGTCAACGGGAGTGTAGTGCAGGTGTTCACGGACAACACCACCGCCATGTGGTACTGCAACAAACAGGGCGGTGTGGGGTCGTGGACCCTTTGCCAGGAGGCTCTGCGTCTCTGGCAATGGCTGGAACGTCAGGGCGTGACTCTGACGGTTCAACACCTGGCAGGTTCTCGGAACGCCAGGGCGGACGAACTCAGCCGTCGGTGCTCGGTGGATCACGAATGGGGTCTGAACTCGGACGTGGCGAGAGGCCTCTTTCAGCAATGGGGAGAGCCTTGGTTAGATCTATTCGCCACAGAAGGGAACGCGCAATGTCATCAGTTCTGCGCGTTGGAGTTTCCAAGACGGCACTCGCTCGGCGACGCCTTTCGGCGCGAGTGGAGTTGCGGTCTGTTGTACGCCTTTCCGCCTATACCACTTCTGCCCAGAGTGCTGAAGAAGATCAGGCGCGACCGGGCCCAAGTTATCCTTGTGGCTCCGGACTGGGCTCGAAGATACTGGTATCCCGAGCTACTCAGCATGACAGTCGGTCCCTCGATCCGCCTGCCCCTTCAGGAGGACCTTCTGTCGCAGCAGCAGGGGACGGTCCTCCACCCGAACCTGTCCAATCTCCACCTCCATGCTTGGAGATTGAGCGGCGACAGTTGAGGCCATTTGACTTGCCTCCTGAAGTCTGTGATGTAATTCTGGCAGCCAGGCGTCCCTCCACAAAGTCGGTATACGCCTGCCGGTGGAACAGATTTGTGGCATGGTGCACAGCAAAGGCTGTGGATCCCCTTTCTGCCCCTCTGTCTGAGGTTCTCCTCTTCCTTCTTTCCCTTGCCCAGCAGGGCTCTGCTCTGGGCACTATCAAGGGCTATCTTTCTGCCCTTTCCGCCTTCTTGAGGCTACCTGATCAGCCATCTTTATTCAAGTCCCCTATTGTGTTAAGATTCTTGAAGGGCATCACGCACATGTATCCTCCAACTCCGTTCGTGATGCCTCAGTGGGACTTGAACCTGGTTCTGACTTTCCTGATGTGCGCTCCCTTTGAGCCCCTTCACTCCTGTCCTCTCCGTCTTCTCACTTTAAAGACGGCCTTCCTGGTGGCCATCACCTCTGCCAGGAGAGTGAGTGAGCTCCAGGCTCTTTCTGTTAAACCTCCTTTCTTGTCTGTTCATCCTGACAAGGTGGTTCTTCGGACTAGACCTTCTTTCCTGCCCAAGGTAGTCTCTGCTTTTCACATTGGGCAGTCCATCACCTTGCCCTCCTTCTTCCCGCCTCCGCATCCTTCGAAGGATGAAGAGCAGCTCCATCGTCTGGACCCAAAACGTGCGCTTTCATTTTACATGGATCGCACACGCCAGTTCCGGGTGGATGACCAACTGTTTGTTGGCTACGTGGGTGAGAAGAAGGGAAGGGCGGTACAGAAGCGGACCATCTCTCGGTGGGTCGTCCTGTGCATCAAAGCATGCTACTCTTTGGCTCGGAAGGAGCCTCCTGTTGGGCTGAGGGCCCATTCCACTCGGGCTACGGCGGCTTCTACTGCCCTGGGCCGGGGAGTCCCCTTGCAGGACATTTGCCAGGCGGCTACGTGGGCCTCGCTGCACACCTTTGCGAGGCACTACTGCCTGGACAGTCAAGTCCGGAGGGACGGCTTCTTTGGCCGTTCGGTCCTCCAGGACTTTCTGGTGTAGGTTGTATTGGTTCGCAGACCCACCTCCGGGGTTGGTATTGCTGGGGTATCTATTCTAAGGTAAGGAATCTAATACTAACCTGTTTCTTTCAGATGAACAAGTTACTTACCTTCGGTAACGATATATCTGTAAGAAACAGTAGTTAGTATTAGATTCCTTACCGCCCCACCCGTCCTCCCCGTTCTGCGAACTGATACCTAGGGTTAAGGACATCCCTTTCAGGGCCCTAGTTTCAAATGGCACCAGTGTTAGTTCTCACATGGCTCTGCGTGTTCTGGCGCGGAAAAGCTGTGTGCAAAGAACTGACGTCAGCGCGCGGAGGCGGCGTCTATATACTCCAGCGACGTCATCACGGCGCACGACGCCGACGACGCGGAGCCGCAGGGGACGCCTGCAGACGACGCCTACCGACGCGCAGGGGTACTGCTACGCAAAAGTTTCCGGATCCAGACTGACGCCTGGGGATATTCTAAGGTAAGGAATCTAATACTAACTACTGTTTCTTACAGATATATCGTTACCGAAGGTAAGTAACTTGTTCTTTACTGTCAGCCATCCTTCTGAGCTCATCCAGCACCGAGAGCATGACCAACTCGGTGCTGTGGTGTGCACGAAAGCCTGCCTGCCTCTCATGGAGTAGATGGTTAGACTCCAGATAGCTTGACAGAGATTTTAGTACATGCTGTTCGAGTACTTTAGACAGGAAGGGCAGCTGGGATATGGGTCGATAATTTTTTAAGGCATTGGGATCTACCCCCACTTTTTTTAACAGCGGTCTTACACGAGCTTCCTTGAAGCCAGTTGGGAGCCTGCCAGTACTCAGGGATTTATTAAGTGTGGCTAGAATATGGTTCTCTAGAATTGGGCCTGCCAAGCAAAAGATGCTTGGGGGGCATGGATCCGCTGGAGAGACAGATTTTGTCTTTCTCATCAGTGACTCAAGGGTTAGTGGATCCATGGGGGGAAATGATAATAAGCAGCTAACAGTTGGCTTTAGATCGATATGCTGCTCACTTAAACTGCACCCCGTGCTTTTTATTTCGCGCCTGATAATATCAACCTTATCCAGAAAATATTTCTGGAAGGTGGCACAGTCTATGCTGCTTTCTGCATCTTGGGCTCTTTTTGTTAGTTCTTTCAGGATTTTGAACGTTTCCTTTTGAACATTATTCGCCTTATTTATACGGACCTCGTAGAATGCGGCTTTAGTTGTCTGGATAGATTTTTTGTAACTACGGAACGCCGTTTTGTGTTGTTCGCAAGTGGCTATATCCTTATTCCTCCTCCAGTTTCTCTCTATGTTACGCAGGGCCTTCCTTTGGTCCCTGAAGGCAGGTGTGAACCAAGGGACTCCCTTTTTCCCACTATTTTTTGTCTGAAGTTTCTCAGGGGCTATTTGATCAATGGCCTTTACCAGATAGTCCATCATGTCTTTACAATCCTGATCTACATCTTGATTAAGCATTATTGGCTGGGCAATTCCTCTAAGTGATGTAGTCAGTGTATCTTGGTCTATGTTTTTCCACTGACGGGTCAGTCTGGTCTTTAGGTACTGGACGTGAGGGTATGGTGTCCAAAGGGATGTCACAGTAGATCAGATGGTGGTCTGACCACATACAAGGAAGGATTCCGACTAGTACCACCCTGAGATGTGTGGTCCATATCAAATCCAGGGTGTGCCCTTTTATATGGGTGGGGGCATTCACAAGCTGCCTGAATCCTAGAGAAGACATGGTTGTCTCTAGGGTGTTGGCTGCTGGCTGTTTCCTATCTTTGTCCCAGTGAAAATTGAAATCTCCTGTGACTATGACGTTTCTATATCTGGAGCACATGTCGGATGCGTAGGTCATAAAGGAGTCATTAAAGCCTGGGGTTGCGTTGGGGGGGCGATAAACTGTGAGAACTATAACACACATGTTATCGAACATAATTTTTATCGCCAGCAGGTCGGCTAAGTCCGCTGACTCCTCCAGTATTTTAGTCACTGCTAGATGTTTCTTAAAAATTATTGCCACCCCTCCCCCTCGGGTGTTCCCTGTACGATTCTGCCAGTGGATGTCATAATTTTCAGGGACAGCGGCTATGATGTCGGGTAGGGAGTTATCCCCCATCCAGGTCTCGGATAAGGTCAGGATGTCAATGTTTTCGCCCTGCAGTAGAGTGCAAATCTCGAGGCTATGACAGCATAGCGACCTAGTGTTAAGGCTGACGAGTTTTAAAATATGCGGGGGGGCTCGGGACATACCTATCAGCGGTGCCTGAATAGATAGTTCCTCGATACGAGTGAGTGTAGCCAGGTCTAAGGATGTCATGGCCCCATTAAGATGACGGATTTCCTCACCAGAGTATATGAGGCGTTTAGTGGGGGGACCTGCCCCTGCGCCCCTCCGTGCGCGGACGGGCGCAGACGGGCAGGACTCTGGCACGACTCCGCGCACGGAGGGGCGCGTCCGCTGACCGCGTCCGCTGCGCGGAGACATAGCCGACCGTTTTTATACTGGCAACTACAGCCCAACCAAAGATGGCCGCCACGTAATCCGGGAACCGGGGCTTCACCAGCCCTGCCGAGCACCTTGGGATCGTGGGAAGAGGAAAATACAGTCCTCAGGCTATGGTGCCAATTCCCCAGGTAATTTACTATCTTTCAAGAAAATTAAATCTTTCAGGAAAGCGCGTGGTCAAAAAGTGCAATAGTGCAAGCTGCGAGGGGAAATTTTAAAAAAGGGTCGGACACAAGGGAAATACAATTTTTAAAAGCGCACAGGTAAAATAAGCGTTCCGCCCGACTCAATCTCGGGGGTGTAATGAAATGCTGATCTCTCGAGTTATGGCTCCCGCCTCCCCTTTTATACTGGCAACTACAGCCCAACCAAAGATGGCCGCCACGTAATCCGGGAACCGGGGCTTCACCAGCCCTGCCGAGCACCTTGGGATCGTGGGAAGAGGAAAATACAGTCCTCAGGCTATGGTGCCAATTCCCCAGGTAATTTACTATCTTTCAAGAAAATTAAATCTTTCAGGAAAGCGCGTGGTCAAAAAGTGCAATAGTGCAAGCAGCGAGGGGAAATTTTAAAAAAGGGTCGGCCACAAGGGAAATACAATTTTTAAAAGCGCACAGGTAAAATAAGCGTTCCGCCCGACTCAATCTCGGGGGTGTAATGAAATGCTGATCTCCCGAGTTATGGCTCCCGCCTCCCCTTTTATACTGGCAACTACAGCCCAACCAAAGATGGCCGCCACGTAATCCGGGACCCGGGGCTTCACCAGCCCTGCCGAGCACCTTGGGATCGTGGGAAGAGGAAAATACAGTCCTCAGGCTATGGTGCCAATTCCCCAGGTAATTTACTATCTTTCAAGAAAATTAAATCTTTCAGGAAAGCGCGTGGTCAAAAAGTGCAATAGTGCAAGCAGCGAGGGGAAATTTAAAAAAAGGGTCGGACACAAGGGAAATACAATTTTTAAAAGCGCACAGGTAAAATAAGCGTTCCGCCCGACTCAATCTCGGGGGTGTAATGAAATGCTGATCTCTCGAGTTATGGCTCCCGCCTCCCCTTTTATACTGGCAACTACAGCCCAACCAAAGATGGCCGCCACGTAATCCGGGACCCGGGGCTTCACCAGCCCTGCCGAGCACCTTGGGATCGTGGGAAGAGGAAAATACAGTCCTCAGGCTATGGTGCCAATTCCCCAGGTAATTTACTATCTTTCAAGAAAATTAAATCTTTCAGGAAAGCGCGTGGTCAAAAAGTGCAATAGTGCAAGCAGCGAGGGGAAATTTAAAAAAAGGGTCGGACACAAGGGAAATACAATTTTTAAAAGCGCACAGTCGAACATTCACTGCAAATTTATGGGAAAGATTAAAAAATAACTGATAATATGCATAGAATATGACTGATACAAGCTTCCGTGACAGGAAAACAGCTAACTACAAGTTGTAAGTGGGCTGTCATTTCTGCAAAATAAAGGTTAAACAATGTTAGAGGCAAATTTCACCCCAAAGAAGCCGGTTGAGGGTTCTCACTTTCTTAGACATTGAATCTTTCAGACTGGTCTGCACCCTGACCCATGCGTTGTCATGCGGAGCTTTCCCCAAACTCACCAGAGGTTCGTCTATTCCCTGGTTCTCCTGCTCATGCCTCATTAAAGATCTATTGACCTTATCTGGGGCTCTCCAATAGTCTACGACTATTACTAGTCTACCTGAGGGCTACCATCTAGCTTTAGGCCAGGCTGGGACTCTACTATATTCTACGACTTTTACTAGTCTGCCTGACTGCTACCGTCTAGCTTAAGGCCATGCGTTATCCAGGGGGCACGCACTACTTCTGAAGCCAGCAGACCGTATTGGCTGTACATCACGAAGCGATGAGAGGATTTAAAAATAGTCAATTAAGGTCAAACTTAGCTTCCTCTGCTGTTACTACGTAAAAGGAGTATTGTGTTGTTTATTCGTTACTTTTCTTTGATATGTAGCTATTTTAAAGTCCCAGATGCTTTTTTAATCTCCTTCTGCAATTGAGGAGAGACTCAAAGTCTTGTGAGGGCGGTTTGGGGACCCGGATCGACCCATCCCTTGCTTCAGTGGGACTCCCACGCTGTGGGGCGAGGGCTTTTATTGGGCGGCGCTGCATGGTTGCTGTGATTCCTTCTAATGAAAGAAAAGCCGAATCAAACTTCTTGTTGGTTCATAGCCTGACTGCCTCCTCGCTTTGTTCACTTCTCCTTTTCAAGAATATTTCTTTCGTTTTGTAATGTTGGTAGCTCCCACACTGGACACTGAGACTCTGTAGGTGTATAAATCATTTAATTTCATCCATCACAAGTAATCAGAGCATAAGGGCGCCGAGCGTCTACACAGCAATCGCTCAGGTCGCCAACTGCCGTTTTTCCCTTTCGCGCCTTCACCCAACTGTCTCTGCGCATGCGCGAGTCTCGCGCTCCTGTCTATAGCGTAACGCGTCACCGCGTTTACGCTAATAGACTAGAGCGCATACTACATATCTCCCCTTTTTAACAATAACAAATTAACTTTATTCCAACTCTGCGATATGTCCATGGTTCCCAATGTTCTCTGGCGGGCGCCCATGTCTAACACATCTATGGTTAATGTCCACCCATTACACTCCCGAGTCACTCAGGGACAGTTCTTCTCTTATTTCATAGAACCTCCGTACTCCATCGGTGAGCCTCCTTTTGTCAGGCCAGCCCGACGTCAAATAATTCCTTATCTCAACCTTTTCCACGTCCTGATCATAGGCAGCCGCCCATTCCTGGATGCTGATTGACCTCTCATAGTCCTCCATGCTTGCCACCACCTCCTCCTTATCCAGGGCATCCTCCGGCGCCACTTCCATCGCCGCAGCTCTGCTGAGATAATCCGCGACCCTGTTCTGCGTTCCTGGCAGGTATTCGACATCATAGGTGTAATCGAGCAGCTTCAGAGTCATTTTTGCTATTCTCGGGGTCGCCGTTTCATGACCCGAGGAAGTCAGGACTTTGATCAAGGGTTTATGATCAGTTTGAAGCTTGAATCTTGTGCCCCATACGAACTGCCGGAACCTGCCCAAAGCCCAGGTGACTGCCAGCATCTCTTTCTCAATGACGCTGTACCTTTGCTCCGTCGGAGACAACGCACGTGAAGCAAAGCTGATCGTTTCAGTAGCTCCATCATCCCTCACTTGTGCCAGAACAGCCCCTAAGCCCTTATCACTGGCATCTGTTGTCACCACAGTCTTGCCCGAGGGTACAAACCCTTGCAATGGAACAGCTTGGCTGACGCAGTCTTTGATCGTGTCAAATTCCAATTGCGCTTCTGAATCCCACTCAAACTTGGTCTTGTCTCTGATGAGTTGCCTCATTCTGTATGTCCTGGTGGCAAAGTGTCTCACAAACTTACTATAATACTCGGCCATTCCAAGGAACGACCGCACTTCCTCCTTGGAGCTGGGAGCCTTTGCATCCTTTATGGCTTTCACGTTTCGTTCCTTGGGTGAAATTCCCTTCGTGCTGATCTCATGACCCAAGTATGTCACCGAGTGGGTCCCTATCTTGCATTTGCTCCATTCCGCCGTTAGCCCCTTGTTTTGCAGCACTTCCAGAACTCTTTGCAGTTTCCTGTCGTGATCTCCTTTGGAAGAGCCCATCACCAGGATGTCATCCTGAAAGTACTGTACCCCCGGAATGTCCTTGAACAGCCGATGCATCAGCTTCTGAAAGACAGCCGCTGCGGATGCCAGGCCGAAGGGCATTCTCCGGAACTGGTAGCACCCAAAAGGTGTAATGAAGGCGGTGTACTTCCTGCTCGATGGATGCAGCTCAATCTGATAGTATGCAGACGTGAGATCTATGGTGGAGAAGTGAGTCACACCTTTTGTCTTGGCGAGCATCTCCTCGATTCTTGGTAGGGGAAACTTCTCCACGATGAGATTTTTGTTGAGCTCGCGGAGGTCAACGCAGAGACGAACCTGTCCATTTGGCTTCTTGACCACTACCAAGGGGGATAGCCACTCCGCACTGTCCACCGGCTCTATGACGCCTTGCTCCTCCAGCCTCAGGAGTTCCTGTTGTACCGCTCCACTGGTAGACATGGGTATGTTGCTGACTTTATGCACCACTGGTACTGCGCCCTCCTTGAGGACCATTCTGTGGACGAACTTGTCCAGTTTCCCAACTGAGCCATCAAAAACTTTGGGGTATGCTGACTTCCAATCTTCATCTCTCGTGAGGGGCCACTCGTCTGTCAAAAGAATCTGCTCCTTGCCTCCCGGGTTGAGTATGATTCCCAGATCTCCTGCGTCTCTCCACCCCAGCACTGAAGGACCTCTCTCTGCTATATACAGGGTGCACGTGGCTGACCTCCCTCTGAATTCGAATATGAAGTCTCGGCACCCCACTAGAGGAATGGCGTTCTCAGTGTACGAGATGGGTCTGATGTCCGGCGGCCATAGGTCTGGCCCCACCACGGGCACAAAGTCTTCTTCCCATATGGATCTTTGCACGATGGTCCAAGGAGATCCTGAATCGACGGCCACATGTACCTTCACTCCCCCTATCAGCATGTCCGTGCGAGGCTTATCTCTTCGCTTTCCCGTCACCTCTAACACTTGGTCCTCGATGCATAACACCAAATCGTCGTCTTCCAGGTCGTCCTCCCCGCTGACGTCCGCTGTGGCCGCATCGACGCACTTGACCGTGGATTTCTTCCTCTTCTTGCGGCATACTTTTTCAAAATGGCCGACCAGGCCACAAAACGAGCATCTGGCGCGGAACGCGGGACAGCGTTTATCCTGCGCCCAATGAGCCGTGCTGCCACATCTATAACACGCAAACTTGTTGTCTGGACCAGGGCGGACTGTCTGCTTCCCTGTCCATCTCGAATCCTTCCTCTGATCTCCAAACGCCCCTCTGGGTTTGCTGGGCTGGGGTGCCTCGTCTATCTTGTTGACCAACTGTCTCGGTGCACTCTCACGTTTGGCTGCTTCTGCACCGCGTTTTGACATCTCCGCCTTTTTGACCATAGCAACAACTTCTTTAAGCGATGTCTCACTCTGCGCCCACAGTTTGTCCTGGACAGACCTGCACGTGGTGTGCATGACAATTTGGTCTTTGATATACTCCTCCTGAAGACCCCCGTACTGGCACGTGATGGCCAGGCGTCGGAGCGCCGCCACATAATCATCAATCGATTCACCAACCTCCTGCTTCCTCTGTTGGAAATTGTACCTGTCTATGGAGACACAAACTGCTGGGCGGTAATGGCTGTCCAAATCATCCAGTGCATTCTTAAAGACATCTGTTTCAGTCGCTCCCCTCTCCTTGGGCACCAGGTTCTTGAACACTCTCACTCCCTCCGGGCCCAGATTGTGGAGTAACAGTCTCTTCTTCCTTTCCGGGGTGAATGCCCCTTCGTTTTCGTCTTCAAGTGCTTCGATATAGTTTTGAAAGTATTCCTTCCAATCTTCCCACTTTAGCTGTGGTTCTCCCAGTCTAGGCAGGAATGGGACGGGGGCCATCAGAGCCGACGCTTGATTCGCCATCCTGACTTCGCCTCTGGGGTCTACCACCTGGGCACCGTGTTGAATAGGTACACCGGATGCTCCTGCACTCCCTGCCGTGTTACCTTGCCCTCTGGGACTACCTGGGGTGCTGTCCCTTATAGTCTGCGTGGGGTTATCGGTCTGTGCCCCTTCCTCTGTCTCGGGGATGATGCCTTTGGTTGCCAGGGTGCTGGCTGTGCTCTCCTTCCCTAGCCCGGCACTGACCTGGTTATTGGAGCTGTATTGTAGTATTTTCGTACTGTTCCACTACTGCCACGCCCTTTGCTCGACCTTGTTGCTGTTTTTTTTTTCTGCAGGTTGGTGTGGGGCTGTTGTGGAGTCCCTACTCCTGACCACTGTCTTCCTGGTGTTCGTGGTCCCAGCCTCGTTGCCAATGTAATGTTGGTAGCTCCCACACTGGACACTGAGACTCTGTAGGTGTATAAATCATTTAATTTCATCCATCACAAGTAATCAGAGCATAAGGGCGCCGAGCGTCTACACAGCAATCGCTCCGGTCGCCAACTGCCGTTTTTCCCTTTCGCGCCTTCACCCAACTGTCTCTGCGCATGCGCGAGTCTCGCGCTGCTGTCTATAGCGTAACGCGTCACCGCGTTTACGCTAATAGACTAGAGCGCATACTACACGTTTCAAGGCAGGATGGCTGAGTATTGGCTGCGAAGGGGCAGCCGGAGCCATGTCTGAGAGAGGCGTATGCTGGCATGGTTTGTGACTTGTGCAGTCATGGGAACTGCAGGCCGATTTTAATTTATCAGGCTCTGTACTGACAATTATAGCTGCAGTGTACTGGAACGGCCCCTCGTTTGGAGACTCCAGCATTATCAGTAAGTAACGTTTCGACTGGGAACATTCTTTCCCTAAAAATGTGCATTTCGTCGAATTCATTTCTGTGGAAAGTTGAGGCTTTGACCTCATCTTGTTCTTCTGAGATCACTGTAATCACATTAACGGGAAATAGCGAGCTTCATCTACTTGGACAAACACTTGTACAAACTTGAAATTGCTTTGTAGGCCATCGACCCTGGACAGGTCAGATCAACTGTCAAAGCAATGAACTTACTGTCTCTCGCACCCTGCAGCTGGGATGTGTCCGGCCGAAGAGGTCCCTCGGCTAGAAAAAGTTACAGAAGGAGGGCATGCTAAGCTTTAGAGAAACATTACACAAGTTACAGAAACTCAGGCCTCTCCCAGTACTTTGATTTACACGTTCAGTGTTTATTTTTACTTAGCTGTCCATTAAAAAAAAAGCAAGATTTTGAGGCATGGTGTGCTTGTTTCCCTGTTAGCCCCGATAATATGTCAATAATGCACGCCATGCTGTTGTAAAACAGATTCCCACACGATAGTTTCACAACACTGCTCTTTTAGTTATTAGCGTGATTGTTGTTTCTGTGCAGCATCTTTTATCTGGTACCCACAGTAATTAGTGGTTGAACTCTGTGGGGAGAAAAGAGTTGTAGCTAGAGGGCTGGGAAGTGAGCTAGCAACCACTGACTGACAAGCATGCCAGCATATTGGGAGGCGTAGTCTTCTAATGTGCTCATGTTAGATTCCCTGCTGACACAACCCACCTCTGTCCAGTAGGTAAGGTGTATGTATATACCACTACTGGGGCGATATGCCTCAGTGAAGAAAAGATGCATAACGTACTTTCTGTATGCTGGGGCTGGCCCTTTTTAGGTCTTGATCTTTAAACAGTTTTAGATTTCTGTACGTGTGGACTTTAGATCTGCCCCTTCCTCACGATTGGAAGGCTTTCTTGTCTTTACCACTTCCCCGCTCAGTGGCTTTTCTTCATATTTAGGGTTTTTTACAAACCTGGACCATTTCTGCTTTAGCATGCTTCTGATTTGTCGACTTGCATCTTTTCACTGCTGACTTACATGGGCTGGTTTTTAGGTCTGCGTTAGCCAAGACCTTTTGGTTTTTAATGAAAATTATATATACTGTGTATACCTGCCGGGCTTCCACTCAGCCCTTTTCATCTGCTGTACTCTCATTCACATTTTGTTTGTGCTCGCTACAGCATACATTATGGGGCATAGGGTCAACCCACTTTACCCATTGGATTAACTGACTTTGAGTAACAGCATTGCGTTGTTATTGCACAATGTGCACATCTGCATAATAACAAGCCTCCTTCAGTGCCAACGACTACTGGTGTAATGTGTGCTTCTATAATAATATATAAGTGTGTGTGTATACATATATATGTATGTATGTGTGTATGTGTGTGTATATATATGTATGTGTATGTGGGAATATTCACTGAAATAAAGAAAGTTTAAAGTAACGTTATAGTTAGGTGAAAATTTCAGTGACGGTGTAATGTTTCAACCTAAAACAAAAAACGGATATTTACCAGTTACAGTTCTCTCAAGTAACTATGACGTGCACCCTCACCATGCACAGTGTTGTCATCAGTGATGTTGATTCAGTTGTCATTCGCAATGCTCTCAATGATATCACTGAACACGCCGTGAGTGTTGTAATATGTGAAGTCATAAGCAGTGCATGGCGAGGGCATGAGTTATAGTTAATTTAGGGCAAAAGTTATTGTTACTTGAGGTAACTATAACTGGTGAATTTCAGTGATGTTTTGAGTTGAAAATGTTACATAGTAACAGAAAGTTTCACCTAACTATAACATTACTTTGAACTTTTTATTTTTTCAGTAAATTTCTAGTTTTTTTTTAATGTAAGTAATATTTTATTACCAGACATAAAGCTAACCCCACGCTGGACACAGCCTGTGCACCCAGACAGACATACTGAGATTGTCAAAGCAAAGGTTCATGGCAGGAATGTGACACAGGTTGCAGGCTTATGGGCCTTACACAAATGTTGCATCGTTCAAAAAATGGGGCACACAACAATGCAGGATGCAGACTCTCAGACCTTACTTCAGCGCCACTTAAACTTAGGCATGTGGCTATACAAGGTACAGGCACATGGGTCTCACTCCGACACCAGCATCAATTGAAGTAAGGATGTGGCAATAAAAGGTGCTCGAATAAGGCTCTTACATGACATCACTGCCGATTAATTCAGCTTTTTTCCCCCAGAGTTTTATATAGCGCAAATTTAACCCGAAGGTAACAAAGCACTTTACATGAGCACCAGTTGCGTTACAGTTGGACACATTCGTTTTTTTGTTAGCCACGGTGAGATTAAGTGATTTGCCCAGAATCACAGTATGATGAGCGTCCTTGCCGAGACTCTAAGCCGGTTCCCCTGCGTTGAGGTCGACTGATCTAGCCGTAAGGCCACATCCTCTTTTCAGCAGTTACAGCAGATTGAAGCTCACTGATATTCAGGCCTCTCAGAGGGTGAGAGTGCAGTTTATGCTGGAGAACAGTTAGAGGCTCCCAGACTTAGCAGGCTTGGGCTCTCTAAAGTTGTCTCATCAATATTCTTTAATGCTTCACTTAGGATATGGGCTCCACAATGCAGTCCACCTCCTCGTCTTTTCAGCAGCAGACGTCTTTTCCCCTGTCCTGGCTAAATAGTCCTTTCCCTTGAAAGGGAAACAGCCATACATTTGCTACCCCCACAGTGGGCGTGTGCTGATGACGGCCGGGAGCTGTCATGACCTCGCCCGCCATAGGAATGTTCAGCACTGCGGCGGAATTCGCGCCGCAGCAATGAGGTTAATGGTTTCAAGATAAACAAATATACGAACTAGAGTCCAACAGTTGCAAAGTGAAACTAAAAGCCTTAGCCGCCCAACCCTTTCCCCCGTTCACTACACCAAGCCCTCCCCATTTGAATCCGCACGGCTTGGTACCATGTGGAAGCCTATGGGTGTCTGGATTTACCAGGATTGGCTTTTTAATTATTAAACAATCGAGGTGTTCCTTGCCTTGCAGGCTTGCTGAGCTTGATCTCTGGTTACTTAACATATTCAGTCGTGAGCTCCCCTATTTTCTTGGATTTCTTTCCTTATTTCATAGTACATGTTAGTTTTTCATGGGCTAGAATTTGCCACAATTTATAGATCCTTTGGGTAAGGCTCGGGGTTCCATTTTCTTCCAGTGTGTGGGTATGAGTGTCTTGACTGCCCTGCCATGTTTCCTAGGAGACTCTGTGCGCAGCATATGCTTGGTCTGCTCTCTCATTGCTGAGACCCAGAAGATTCAAACCCGGTTCCTCAGGCATTTGATACCTCAGCAAGTCATTAGTATGGATCTCTTGCTAGAATGCAGTTATTGTTTCACCACCATATGTATATCATTGTTCCTGTTCTCAGCTCCACCCATCAAACAAGTGCCATATGCCTCTGGCTAAATTCGCAGTAGCCTTTCCAGGGTCATGTACCATTGGTATAGGGTCATAATAGGCTGTTTCTCTTGAGTGCAAGTCTTTGACAAATTTGGAGACATCCCTCCAGGTTACCTCCCTTTCTTTGTCAATGGTTCTCCTGTGCAAGGCTGTGCTCCATCTGTTTTGATATCTCTATTGAGATCTCAAATGATTTTCTCACAGTACTTTATACAGGCCTGAACTCATACCTTTAATTACCAATTATGTTCTAACCAACTTTTATTCATAATTGATATTTTGTTTAGAGGGTGTAGGGCCCGATGTCTAAGTTGCAGGTACTGCAGCCAGTCTAATTCAGAATGTCTGAATCCTGCCTTGTATTGTTCATAAGTTTTGATTTGCCCCTGGCTAAAACGACCTGACAGACCCGACAGTCCCCTATTCTCCATCTTTTAAATCCCTTCCCCTTTAACCCTGGTGTCAATTCTGTATTTTCAAATAAGGGTCTATTTGGTGAGGGAAAGGATGTGTAAATCGCCCTCTGCTAGTGAGCCTATTCCATCTGCTTAGGACCGGTTTCACTGGTAGGGCAAAATATACATTTTGGAGCATTTGATGTCATGCCAACCATGCTCGATCCCAGAGTGATTTGTGTACTACAAGCTTGTCCATATGTATCTAGATTTTGTTTGCTTCCCTCACTGTCCCTGCAACTAAGAAAAATAGGTGTGCTGTATTATAGTATCTGGTGTCAGAAGAGGCTAAGCCACCTCTGGTCTTAGGGTCCATCAGAATGTGCCTGCTAACTCTAGCTCTTCCCTCTCCCACCAAAAATGTAACTATGTTTTATTGTTTTCATCTTGTCTAATGGGACTCGGACAGGTAGGGCCTCACAAATGTGTAACATTCTGAGTAAAACATACATTTTAACTGCATTTATTCTGCCATTCCATGTCATAAATAGGAGTCTCCACCTCCTCAAGAATGTTGCTTTTTAAGGATTGCCATTTAGTTGCATGCCATCCTTCATAGTTGCCAGTGAGATGGCAACCCAATAATTTGCCAGGGAACCTCTTAAATTGCCAATCAGTGCTTCTCTGTTATGCCATGTCTCCTGGATTGAGACACCCAGTGTATCTCATTTTTGTTTATTGATTTTGTAACCAGAGACTCTTTCTGGTCTCTCCAACTCAATCAAGAGATTGTGTAAAAAGCTTGATGGGCCTGTCAGAGTCAATATAATATTGTCTGCATACAGACTTATTTTGTGTTTGTCACCACTGATAGGAGACCTTTGATTCCTGCTTGTCTTCGGAATATGTCTGCAAAGGGTTCAACCACAGGCACAAAAAGCAAGGGTGCTTGGAAACACTCCTGTCTAGTCCTTCTTTGTAGATGCATTTTCTCTGATTTTGTAGCATTAACACCAATCCGGGCCGTTGGTTGCTCCGTAGACTGCCTAAATGCATACTGGCTGCCGTGAATTAACCTAGGCCTGGGCACTTCAATACTTCTTCCAGGAAAGCCCAAGTAGTGGCCTGATTGAATACCTTATCTTCATCCATACTTACTAATGCTATGGGATCTTTTCCTGAAGGCCTTTTCTATGAGATATGCAATTTGACATTTATGGTCTAACCTTTGCTTTCCCCTGATGAATTCCATTTGGTCCGAATCTATTAAGTGTGATCCATTTTTCCAATCTATATGTGACTATTTTCATATAAATCTTGCTTAACATCGGAATTTAAAAGGTCTATTAACATGGATGAGGCACAATCTACAGGACTTTTATCTGGCTTGAGAAGAAGCATAATATCTGCCTCCCTCATTGCCAGGTTAATCCCTCCCAAATTTTGGAAGCATTTGAATAAGTGTACCACTGAATTCCTATCTGTGAATCAAGAGTTTATAAACGATGTACTGGAATGCTGTCCGGGCCTGGAGTCTTGTTTGGTGCACCCTTTTTATGGTTTGCCTAAGCTCAGATATGTCTTTCAGGGCATCTAATTTCCCTAATCACTCTTCGAGTGGCCAGGTCACAAGAACTTTAATCTAGTGCGAAATCTAGCTGGATCAAAAGATGATTTAGGGAGATATCGCCTCACCCACAACTTATGATGGCATGCTTCATTACAGACGATCTTCCACACCACGCCACGGTAGGTTAAATACCACCATGGCGGACTCCACCATTGCTTAGAGTTCTTAGATAAATGGGTATTGAATAATCGCAGGGATCCAATTTAGCATAAAAATATCTTGAGATATACCTAGTGGTTCTACCTTAATTATGAGTATCTTAGATATGATTAAAAAAAAGTTACGGGTATTGGATGAGATAAGGTGGCTTCATCCACCAGTATAGCTACACCAATATGTTTCGGACGTTCAAAAAGCTCATGCGGGTCTCCGGCCTTCATCAGGGCCACTAAAATCCCTGCCTAACTACGCATGCATTCCATGCAGTCATATGAGGCCTAATGCTGTCACCTTTCACGATCTATTCCATGAGAGATAGACCCTAAGCTCAGGGTGATCCAAACTAATCCTGGCCATAACAGGATGGCACTCCCATGTAGTCACATGTTTCTCAAGGAGATGCTCTGGTTTCTGACAGTTACTGGAACAGTTCTGTGAGGCAGATGTAGATACCATCCCCTTCTTTGTCTTCTGTAAGGCTACAGATAAGAGTGTTAGTCCATCTGGGTCTGTTTTAGCGAGGTGCACATTTTCCTTTACGATTTCAATTTGTGATTCTAATGCAGAGATCGAGATATGTATATCTTAGCCTGACATTTCCCTGTAGTCCAGAAGTCACTCCAGGGTCCTCCAGAGTCACTTTTTATGTATATTTTTATTTTAGGAGGCCTTCCTACCGGTATCTTTCCTGTCCTTCTCCAAGACCCGCTAGGCAGTCCCTTGAGTCACCTTTGGAGAGTGATGCATTCATATTGCCTGGGATGCTAGCTCCTTTGTGTGGCTTGATCAGGCCTGCTTTATTATATAGTTATTTATCTATGGAGCCTTTCCATCTAAATTTGCCAGATGTGGGCATCCAAGCTTGCAGGTGGGTAGACACACTCTGCCTGTGAAGGTATTGGTTTCAGATTGCAGTGACTTGGACAACCATCAAGGGTAGAATGGAAAGTGAGCTCTGGGTGTTTTCTATTTTCTTGAGCCTCTTGCAGGTGAACCTTCACGATTTGTATTGCAGAGGAGGTCAGATTTGAGTATGCTGCGTATGCATCTGTGGGTGAAGCGGGACACTTCTCTAATTTGCCTTTACCAAGGCTACGTCGTCACATGCCATGTATTTGCTGCTGTTGTTTAGGTGCAGATGCCTTGCACAAGGGGACTGAATAGCAGTTGTGGTTTGCTATCCTGGATCCATAACCAGGTTTAATTGATTAGGCTTGGAGGCAGGGCTCCCATGAGCCTATAATGATAATTCAAAGGCTAGCTTATGGCTAAAGAAGGCTACTCTTGTGGCGATGAGCAGTTGTTCAAGTGACAAGAGCTGCCTTTTAAAGTCCCGGGATGGAGTCTTTCTTAGTGAGTGTCAGTTGTTTTTGAGACACTCACTCGGTCCCTGGTATGCAGTGTCCTAGCACCAGAGTCCACATGTTGCTGAACCTTAGACATTCTCAACCCATGGTACACTATATATTTAATGGGCCTCTCAGCACAGCTGCTTTATGATCAGGAACGTGTGGCCTCAGAGCACCTGTAACCATCACTGGCCAGGAGAGACCACAGATGGGGCTGCACCCTCCTGATGTGCGCCATTGTTGTTTATGGAAGCCACTATGAGGCCCTGTGACTGCTTCACCAGCTCTCGACACTCCAGATGTTCTTTCTGGGTCACGTGGGTGCCCACTTTTACAGGTGGGTGATAAGGAAAGCTCTCAGTGCCTGTTTAGGTTGTTGTCAGATTTTATTGGGTCCACTTATCACCCAGACCCGTCCTTTACACTTTAAATGTTATCTTTGAGGGGGATAAAAAAAATAGAAGCCTGACAACGGCCCCATCAACTTTTGCTGTTTATTTACCGTTTTGCCTTGCATGGGCCCCTCTGGCACCACTGATGGACATTCCCTCTACGTTGGGCATGCCATGGCCAATGGACGGCATTGGATTCCCCTCCGGCAGGGCAAAGAGGAGAAGAGTGGCGTGGTAAAGCTGTGTGCATGGTGTCATCTGGCTGAAATTTGTCATTTGTTTCTCCTTATTAGGTCTCGCCTACGCAGTGTGCATATATTGCATAGGAGACCGTTAGCCATCGTGCAGATCTTTTTAGAAGCACACACTCGTGCTTGTGGCGGCATACGCCTTGCGGGAGTGTGCAGCGGCGCGTCACAAGCACGAGTATGTGCATCTAAAAAGAGCAGGCTGCGCGAGCACCCAGGCACGCCTCTCTCTGTTGAATTCGTGCTGTTTCTTTCTTACTCATTTTTCTGGTCCCTAATTAGACCCACTATGTACCCTATGTGACGGATGCTTGTGAACGTGAGTCTCGCTGTGCCTCATTCATTATATGTGACGCTTTGAGATGCCATCCTTTTTTACACTTTCAAGCGTCATAACATGTTTTGCTTTCTACAGCCATGTCTCTCTTCCCTCTTCCCATCTTTATATGGTCACCCCCTTTCTTCACACAATCGCACTTTATACTGCCCTGCCTCTCCCCTACTCTTCCTCTTTCGTCATCTTTCTCGCCTGCACTCCTTTGCTCCCCTCATGCTTTCCTTCCCTCGCGTTTTCCCTCCTCTTCACCCGTCCTTTCCATTTCCCCACTGTAGGAAACCGGCTATTTCGGGTAGGCTAAGGCTGACGCCAAAGCCAGGCCGAAACCACCATTCCAGTCAGGGCAAGGAAGTCACACGCCAAGATAACCCCTGCTCACCCTCTAGGTAGCTTGGCACGAGCAGTCTAGGCTAAACTCGGAGGCGATGTGTAAAGCATTTGCGCCAGCGCACAACAGCAACACCATACTAGGTACACCACAAAAGAGACTCCACACAAGGTTATATTAAAATAACTTTTGTATTGTCAAAACATATCAGATAGAAATCACACATGTACATTGTGCCAACTGGCACGGCAATATTCACAAGGGATTATTTACAAGACAAGGCCACATGGGCCACTGTCTGAATCAACACTTTGCAGATATAGAAATACTTGTCAGAAATTAGAATAAAAGTATATAAACTTCACTGTAACACAAAGTAACAGTTATAGATCACATCCAGTAACTACTGGGAACAGGTAAGTACCACCTACGCAACCCTAAACCCCTTAGGAGACTGTCGCGCAGGGGACCAGGACCTCACTAGGACCACCTGTACTAAAAGAACAACCCCCTAAGTATCACACAGCATTTAGGGGTCTAAGAAAGAACACATTACCCATGATGCATAAATATACATTCAGAGGAGTAGTAAAGAGAAACACATAATGTATAAACCTACACATTCAGCGGTGTTAAGAATAAAGCACATGATGCAATAAAATTACATTCAGAGGTACCAGAATAATACAGTAGCACAATAGTCACATGATGTCTAAAAACATTCAGAGGTGCAGGAATAAGACATGATGCAAGAAATCACATTCAGAGGTGCAAGAACCATACAATTGCGCAAAACCTACATAAGCCACCACCTGTGGCAGTCCCTAGGCCAACTGGCCTTGTTGGGGCTAGAACGCCCTGAGTCTCAATGTCAGGACCTAAACGATGCAGGGGCCCACTACTTGCTGGGCCCCTGGGAACACTCACAAGGGCCTAAACGCTGCAGCTGGCACTAAGTGCTGCGCAGCTGGGAAGGCCTGGCACCACGGTGCCCTCGCTGTCCCACACAGGGACTCTCTCCTGAAATTGCGCCTAAACGGTTCAGCTGCCCACTAACTGCTGGGCCGCTGGAGACAAACTGCGACAGGGCTCTCGCTGGCCCTTAGGAGACAAAACTGCGCCAAACTGTAGGAGCCACACAGGCTCTGGGCGACACTACACAGACGTTGGAGCCACACAGGCTCTTGACACAGCTGTGGGGCGTTGGAGCCATCTGGCTCGGTAAATACACATGCCCCGAACGTTGGAGCTCTCAGGCTCTGGCCACCAAACAAAATGCGGCTTGGGCTCTCACTGGCCCTCTGAGCCACACAGGCTCTCTAAACAATTCTGCCCCCAAGTTGGAGCCATCAGGGCTCGAAAACACGAGTATGCCGCCTGGAGCCTTGCAGGCTCGTAAATATCGATGCGGCATTGGAGCCTCTCGGGGCTCTACGAACGTTGGGGCGACCCACTGCCTACCGGGGCCGCCCTTGAAGCCCTCGTGGCTTCGCACTGGCCATGGGCGCGAGCTCACGCCCCTGGGGGGGGCGGACACCGACCATGTGTCCCGGCGCCCCTCCCTTCTCCTCTACCCCACTCTACCCGGCCCTCCGCCCAGACTCACCGGGACTCCGACGCGGGGCGGTCTCTTCTTCTGGGCAGCGCGGGGCTCCTCTTCCACCGCGGAGCCCCGCCTGCACTCTCAGCTGCTCTCTCTCCGCTCGTTGCAGGGCTCCCCCGACACCCGGGAGCCCTGTTCACCGGCCATCTTCTTCCTCGCCGCCACTCCGGTCTCTCCCCCAGGCGTCCACGAGCGCTGGGCCAATCCCAGCGCGGCCTTCGGGACGCGCCTCCTCTGACGCGTAGCTTCCTCGGCCAATCGGAGCGCGGCTCTCGTGGACAGGCCTCCTGCCACGGCCAATCAGAGCGCGGCTCCTGCCGAGGGACGGCCAATCAGGTCGCAGCCCCTTCGTGGCTTCGTCCACGGCCGTGCACAGGCGAACGGCGGCTCCTGGGCACCTTTAGGCCCCCGGGCAGCGGCAATCACGGCGTGGGCAGCCGAGGTTAAATAAAATAAAAAATAAGCGAGGTGGTCACTCGCTAGGGCAAATAAAGCGCTCCCAGCGCTAAGGGCCAGAATAAGCGCTCCCAAGCGCTAAAGGGACAGGTCCAGCCAAGTCCTTCAGGGGGATACAGCAAAGTCCCTCCAGGGTAAAGCAAAGTCCCCCATCCTTCCAGGACAGGCAGAGGGGTCCCCCAGAAGTCCAGGCATCCAGGGGCTGGGCAGCGCCCGCCCCTGGTAGATTCCAGTCCGAAGTAAGAACAAGACAAGAACAAATTGGAAGGGAACACAGCCCCTTCTTATACCCAGAAAAGGCTTTGAAGTCTTTTGAAGTCTTTGTGTAAGCGAGCCCTAAGCCCTGGGTGTATCTGGTTTCCCTCCCCTGTCAGCCTCAGGTCAGAGGTGACAGGGGGCCATCCGGAGGGAGAGGCAGCAGGGTGGGCTGACAGGCACCGCCTGGTACCACCAGAGCTCTTCCCTCCCATCCGTGACAGCAGATGGGGGCCTTTCATCTATGGCTGACTCAGACCCCCTCCTCCAGGGCCCTGCAGACCCCGTCCTACTCAAAACAGACAGTCCATCCACCAGCAGGCCCAGGCACATCAGCCAATCACGTGCCAGCAGACTCACTACACAATTATGCCAACTTCTAAAAGTGGCGCTTCTAGACTAGACACAGCCAGCCATATACCATTCTGCAGCATTCGTTCTCACGAGTTCACACATATCAAACTCGACCCTGCACTCCCCATGCATCAGGAATCTACCATGGGCATACATATTCCCCATTCATTCCTATGGGAGGGCAGGTCACTCACCATCCATACACAGAGAGCACACTCACTTTACACTGTACCACAGTGAAAAAGTGCGCAGAGGCCTAAAATCACCAATCCAGGTTCCAAAAACAGGCTAGGAAAAAGCAAAAAGTCACGGGGTGAACCTGCCCAAAGGACCGGGTCCAACACCCACTCTCTCCATCACTCCTTGTCCTCGATTCTCCACCCACTCCCACCCTCCCTCTTATTTTGTCCTTCGTCAACCAGTCTTTTCTCACTCCACGATCTCACCTTCTACATTGTCCTCCTCTTCTCCAGCCATTCACCACTTCATGCTTTATCTCTGCACCCTTTCTTCCTTCCATTTCCCCTTCCTCCCTTCCTGACTCTACCCACCTCTTTTTACCGTCTCCATGACCTCTTTTATTTTATTCTTATTCCCTCCTCTCACTTTCTTCCTTCCTCTGTCTCCTCTCTTTCGCTTCTTCATCCCTCCTGTCAGTCGGGTTGTCCATCCAGATCCTGTTCTAGGGAGGACCTTGCAATACCAAAGGCTGCTGTCATGTTCTTTCTACTGCTTCAGCGTTCTCGATATTTTACTCATCATTTCCTTGGCTCTCATTTGGCACTGGTGACCGAGCAGTCAAGGTTTACTCAAGGGGTGGTGTGAAGACCGGTTTCAGATGGAATATCACTAGCAAGTTTACACAGCTAATGAAGTTCAACGTTCAAACGGGGTATTATAGAAAATCACAGTCAGAAACTAAAGCAAATCCTCGAAGTTCCTAACCCTGACTGTCTATAAATATGAAGGTCGGTTTTTAATGCAGCATCAACCTATGCAGTGGCCTAAGTCATATGGCACTGCAAAAAACGCAAAATAAATAAACATCAAAATACAATCTTCAGCTTACTCTTTGCCAGACCTATTCTAATCAATTAACACGTGTCTACCTCTCTCTCTCTACCTCTCTCGCTCTCTACCTCTCTTTCTCTACCTCTACCGTTCTACCTCTCTCTCGCTACCTCTCTCTCTCTACTTCTCTACCTCTCTCTATCTCTCTCTACCTCTCTCTCTACTTCTCTCTGTCTCTCTACCTCTCTCTCGCTACCTCTCTCTCTCTACCTCACTCTATCTCTCTCTACCTCTCTCTACCTCTACCTTTCTACCTCTCTCTCTACCCCTCTACCTCTCTACTTCTACCTCTCTCTCGCTCTCTCTCTCTCTCTCTCTACCTCTACCTCTACCTCTCTCTCTACCTCTCTCTCTCTCTACCTACCTCTACCTCTCTCTCTACACCTCTCTCTCTCTACCTCTCTCTCTCTACCTCTCTCTCTCTACCTCTCTCTCTCTACCTCTCTCTCTCTACCTCTCTCTCTCGCTACCTCTCTCTCTCTACCTCTCTCTCTACCTCTCTCTCTCTCTACCTCTCTCTCCACCTCTCTACCTCTGTCTCTACCGCTCTACCTCTGGCTCTCTACCTCACTCTACCTCTCTCTCTCTCTACCTCTACCTCTCTCTACCTCTCTCTCTCTCTACCTCTCTCTCCACCTCTCTACCTCTGTCTCTACCGCTCTACCTCTCGCTCTCTACCTCACTCTACCTCTCTCTCTCTCTACCTCTACCTCTCTCTCTCTCTACCTCTACCTCACTCTACCTCTACCTCTACCTCTCTCTACCTTTCTACCTCTCTACCTCTACCTCTCTCTCTCTCTCTCTACCTCTCTCTCTACCTCTCTCGCTCCACCTCTCTCGCTCCACCTCTCTCTCTACCTCTCTCTCTACCTCTACCTCTCTCTCTGTCTCTCTCTCTCTCTGTCTCTCTCTACACCTCTCTCTCTACCTCTCTCTCTACCTCTCTCTACCTCTAAACCGCTCTCTCTACCTCTACCTCTCTCTACCTCTCTCTACCTCTCTACCTCTACCTCTCTAACTCTCTCTACCTCTACAACTCTACCTCTCTACCTCTATAACTCTACCTCTCTCTACCTCTCTCTCTACAACTCTACCTCTCTATCGCTCTCTAGCTCGCTCTATCTCTCTCTACCTCTCCACCTACCCCTCTCTACCTCTCTCTCTCTCTCTACCTCTCTCTCTCTCTACCTCTACCTCTCCACCTCTACCATACCTCTCCACCTCTACCTCTCCACCTCTACCACCCCCTCTCTATACCTCTGTACCTCTCTCTAAACCTTCACCTCTCTACCTCTCTACACCTCTCTACCTCTCAACCATTTGAATTCTGGGAAACCCAACCAATCAGTATTTCAAATCTGCTTGTGAAACGTGGATAGGATGAGCCGTGCAGCTCAGAAAGGGATGTTCTTTTTGCATAATTTTTATTTAATAGAATTGGGAAGCAGGAGAACAGTCTCACAGTTGAGATAGGGATTCACATACACTGGCGACTACTTTTGAATTGGCTTTAAAACCATTCAAAGTTGGCTACAGCGTCTACAGGGGATGCGGTGGACTAAGTGGCAGCCGGAGCCTAATAGCACTGCTTGTCCTTTAAAAAAAAAAAAAGCATTGGCATAACCAATAGGTCTCCCATTTGGGGCCTTATAAGTGTTTAGTTGTCAAGGACAATATACTTGGTGCAACAACATCAAGTGTTGCATGGTTAAACACTTATAAGTTCCCAAAGGCGAGACCTATTGGCTATGCCAGTGCTTGTTATACTCAGGGTTTCAAGACCTAGGCCAGGTTAAGGCTCCTGGCTCCTTGACACCAGTTGCGCTAGCTGGGCCATAGATAAAGATGCCTTCTAGGTGTTAGATGCTGCTGTTCAGACCCTTATTAAGTGCCGATAGGGCCGGGTGCCACACCGGTGTGGGGATGGGATCTTAAACGGAGCAGTTTTCAATCCTAATGAATTAACTCAACATTTCATCCCTCTGAGTAACTTTGTATTAGACTGAGGTAATAATGATTATTACATGTCTTAAGGGTAGTCTGTAACGTATAAACACAGTTCATTTTCATCCTTGAATCCATGTGCTTCCCAAAATACACCTTCCAATGGATGCCTATGATTAATAAACATCGTGGTTGTGCTTATTACTAGACCTAGATGGAGTACGCGGAACTCCGCGTAGTGACCAAAAAACTCCATTGCGCTACGCGGAGTTCCGCAAGTGGCGGAGTGCATTAGATGTGCCGTTTACACAGATTTTTAATGCCAGGTGTTTGTCTCGTGTTGGATAATCAGCGCGAACATCACCATGCGCAACAAAGATGGCGCTGTTTCTTTCTGCTGCTCGAGTAGATGTTCTACTCGAGTGGCAGCTTCTTCAACGCAAACAGAAGATTTCTTAACGTGAGCCAAAGCGGCCATCCGCGACTGCCCGGGTTGAGAAATCTCGCCAGTAGGTGATCTAGAGTAAGATTTTCTTCGCTCATGCTCACCAACTTAACGTTGGTGAGCGACGAAACATCTCTGCTACGTGAAGAGGAGTTTTTCAGAACTCCAGCGTTCTACGCTGACCGCAGAGTGGGAAAAACTGAGTGAGTAGAGTGGAATTCCATGCCCAGGTCTATTTATTACATACATGAGCATAGGTGTTTACTAGTGCTGCGTGTCTGGGATGTAAATGTACCTGATTTATGGTGACGGCGCTCCCCGTACCATTACCAAAGAATTGTTTTAAGTTACGGGATTCAAACATAGTATTTCAACTTTATTGGGTATTCTCACTTGCTCTCTTCTCCCTTGTTCTTTTAAGTTGTTGTTTGTTGTTTTTTCTATGGTCAGTTTCATCATTGAGTTATGTGGCCCAACAGATAGACTGTAGGTTAAAAAGCATTTGTGAATGGCTTCCAAACTAAAGGTGGCAGAATTGTTCCACCAAAGCGTATCCATTTTGCCTTGTACATGGAGTAGCTATGACGGGCATGGTAAATATGTGCTTTTGCAAAGCATCTTAGTCATTAGAAATAATATTTGCCCTGATGGAGAGAAGTAGGGTTTCCAAAAGCTTCAAACTCTAAGGGCGATATGTTCTATAGCAATTTCCCATAGACACAGAATGGGTAAAACCCTTGGATACATCTTGCCCTAAGTGTATTTTGATGGGACAGGCAGTAGCTCTGTTAATCTACCTTTCATAAACCCACCTAATGAAAATGAATTCTTGAGAGCTTTTGAATTTACACATTTGAGTTTATTTAAACAAGTTACGCAAGTTATCTCTCGGCAAGCTCAAGCCATGAAAAATAGTAACTCGCGTAGGATGAGTCGTATCATCGGGTGAAAGAGGAGGTGATTATATGACAGAATTTATACAAAGCTAAAATATGGGTAAAATAGATCTGTTCCGAGTAGCTGTGCTGTCGCGAGTACCTTTTACTATAGTCTACTGCTGTTGCTGACGTGAAGCGCGTGGTCGTGGAAGGCAAGCTGCAGCATGGCTCCCGCCTCTGCGCCAGGGTCGCTTTAAATCCTCTTGACATGGTGGCGTAAAAGAAGCTCGTAGTAAATGCCAGCCATTGTACCTGGAGGAATGCGCTTTACCTCATCAGCCCTCCCAGGCGATGACAATCGGTGTTTTTCTTTGTTGTACAAGCCCGCCCCTTAGTGAAAGGCGGCACTGCCTGTATGCGTCTGGGTGTGTGAGCTGAAAACGTGCTGGTGATTCATTCCATGGTATGTACCTGCTAATTGCCGTGTGCCAGGCCGGCGTGTCATCGCCAGGCTCTGGGTGTGAGGGCGCCGGGCTCGGAAGAGGCATTTACTGATGGGGGAGTCAGTGTAAATTACTCTCATCACTTAGCCACAGGCCAGAAGTTCAACCACGCCGTCCTTCCATCCCCCCTCCCCGCTCTCGGGTTACAAGTGAGCAGCTCCATCTTGTTATCTCCACGTGTAGCTTTCAAATTATTCATCGGAACAATTTCAATCTGAGGTTAAATGCCTTTTAAGAAGCAAAGTGTTTCCTGTGTTTTTTTTTTTACTGAGATATCCACATTGATACTTTATAAGGGATACCCGTGCCCATGGTCGAATAGGTGCCTTTTCTTTAGTTTCTTGCTCTTTTCTACTCCCCTGGCTCAGGTATGCATCTCCACTTGAAGTTTAAACCATGTACAAGGTACCAAAAGCACTTTGCTGCAGTTTACCCATATGCCTTCTGCATGACTAAAATTGAGAAGAACCAGCTGGCATATGCCCACACTCTGTATTCCAAGACGTGAGGCACCATAGGCAGTGGCTTTCCGGATGAAATCAGCAGTCACTTGCCAAATGTAATGATTCCTAATAACCCCACAAGGGCAAAAGTACTGTGTTGCCTAGTTATCGTTTACATGGTACTAGATGATTTGTTCCGTCAGTGCTAGATGATTTGCTGTGGTGCGCATAAAGGCCGGGCGAGGGCCTGGGTGGAGCCACCCAAGATGCAGATCTTTTGTACTATGTTGCACCATTTATATAGCACTTACTAGCCCGAATTGGGGCGTTTATGCACTTGCATGCATGTGTAGCACGCTACACTGCATAGGGTGTGTGGTTAAAAAGATTGTCTTTGTGTTGATCCTAAGTGGGAAGGGTTTTCGTGTCATGCGTGATGACCACTGAGTTCCAGTTATCGTATTATAGTATACAGTGCATAGCTGTGTGGTGGATGATGAATTGTGAGAGACAGATTTATAGTTTTCAAGATCCTAGTAGCTTTAACATCTCTGCAGGTACCTTTATGGTATTTCTTATGATATAGTTTGCTCAGTTTCTTACTGTGCTGGGTTTTCCAGTCTGAGATTTTGTGTAAAGTTGTGGTCCTTATCTGGTATGGTTAGAGTAAGAAAGAAGTGGAGAGATCATTTGGGGTGGGCATTTTTATTATCATCCCATATCTGAGTGTTTTAGTGAGATGTAAAGAAGTGGTCAGATTGTTTAGTATTTGAGACCTGAAGTGGTGGACTATACAAACGTCCTCCATATTGTCCAGTAATGTGTGACAGACCTCTTCTGTTATTCCATGCCTGTTCATTTGGTGATGGCTGTTTTTTTGGTTGTACAGTGCTGATGATGAACAGCCCTCATAGCAGATATGTCTTATGTGAATTTATGATGTCAAAGTTACATATTGCTACAGACCTCTGAGTATTATTGTCTTAGTATTATTTGAGCCATCACTGTTACACATGCAAGTACATAACTATATAATGCAACTGCGAACCGTAGGTCAGCCCTTCTTAGTTTACCTGCCTACTGAAAACAGTTTACTGGTTGAGTTGGAAGTAGCACATTTTCAAACTGGAACTTTGAAGGTTGAAGCGTAGAAGGCTTTCATTAGAATAGCAGTGAATGTAGGTCAGTCCTATCAGATTGGCAATGCCCCGACTTGGTAGCTCGAGTTGACAAGGGTGGTGGTGTGATGTTGACAATCCATTAACTTGAATCAGGCCTTCCTTCACTTTGTGTTCAGACTGTGTTAAATAGTCAGATTGAATTTGACTTCTGGTCTGTTGATTGACCTTTAAGTCAACTGTTGCACCATCAAGTCGATCTAGTCCCTGCTGCAGGCAGGGGTGGTATTCTGATATTGCCTAGATTTTGTTCATCACACTAACACATTTCTGAGCGCCATCTATGCGGCACCAGCTGACTCCAGTTCACCTTTCAGTTTAACAATTTGTTTTAGTCTTTAAAGGCAAGGTCATTTTTGGCCAAAGCTAGGCAGTGCCTCTTTACCCCTGCCCCTTCTTTACAGTCCAACTCGTGCCTAACAACAAATTAATGTGTCCTTGTGTAACGAAACTGGTGCTATGTAAAGCGCTCTTGTTATGTTATGTTATTTTATCATGGGTTTTATTGAGCGCTCAGCTACTCTAGCTCTGATACCTGATATCTTCGGGTCTAGTTCGCGCTATATAAAACTTAAAAAAAAACAACAACAAAAAAAAACAAATGAAAACACTTCAAAAAATCCGGCCAGACCCACAGACGTCAACAAAGGGTCATTCCTCCCAAGATGGAGAGCATTACTCTAGTGGGTGACAGCTTTCTTCACTGGTCCTCATACCACAAGGACTCCTCAGTGTTTGGGGGCAAACAGTCAATATTTTTTTTTGTGGAAATATTTTTATTGGTTTTCAATTTGATCGTAGTCACATACATATTCCAGTCAAGAGTTTGGCGAATTATACAGCAAATTAACAACCTTAGGGAAAAAACATAAATTACGATCATGGTAAAGTCGTGTGGCGCTCTCCAGTGTGTTGCAATTCAATTTTTACTGATGGGGAGATGCATATGTCACCTTGGTATGCGTTCCACTTGCCCCACTTTCTGTCCCATTTCTTGGACACCCTCTTGCTTTAAACATTTCTTTTTCTGCTATCATGCAGTTATCATATTCTCTAATCCATAGTCTGAGTGAAGGTCTGTCCGCTACCCCTCACCTCCTGGCAATCTCATGTTTAACTAGAGTGGATCCCAGTGTTGCCATTTGTTGTTCTATCTCAGTTAGGTCAGTCTGTTCCCACATGTTGGGGAGCCCCAATCTTGGCGTAAGAGTGAGTTCCTTCCCTAGGGCTTCACAAATGTGACCCGTGGCCCCCTCCCATAACGGTCGTCCCCTCGGGCAGTCCCAAATCGTATGATAGAGGTTACATCTTGTTGGCAGCCCGAAGGCAGAGCCTACTCGTCCTGGATCCTAGTCTCGCTAGGGTTAGTCCGGTCAGATAAGATCTATGTAGGATTTTAAGTTGAATAAGCCGGTAACGAAGGGTAATGGCGGCCTGCCGGGGGGACATTAGTGCCGCTTGCCAGTCTTCATCTTCAATGGGCCCAAGGTCCACCTGCCACTTCTCCCGAAGTTTACAGAATGCATCGGGTAGATTGTTACATAGCTTTTTTTATGTTAATGATATGGCTTTGGTGAGCAACGGCCCGTCTAGTAGTCTGTCCTCCATTGGGGACGAAAAGCAGTCAATATTTAATTACATGAATGAATGTATGTATGTCTTGTTCTCCACCATTCTCTAGTAGTGCAGTAGACACTATTGACTGCTTCACTGTCTCAGGGATTGTAAGCAGGGGAGACTCTAAATACATAGTTATACACAATTGCTGGCATTATTTATTTATGTAATGCAAGTAGGTTAAAGCTTGCTATCGGTCAAGTAAAGCAGGCAATAGCAGGGGCTCTTTGCTTTCCATCAACTACCAGGTGTTTTAAAGATAACAAATCATGTCATTGTCACTTTATCCTGCAACTGTCCCATCAACAACAACACCAGTAGATGAAGAAGAGGGCAGCACCTTGAACCCACTGTGCCTGTGGCACCTAAGGCGCTATGATTTTATGTCATTGCTCTTTTTACAGCACTGACTAGCATTATTATGGCATCGTAGTACATTCTCAGTCTTGGTAATCTTTTGTGATCCAAGGATTACTATCAACCAATTGTGTCACTCTGTCCGTTTTATTTTGTTCTGTGGAGGTTTACCAATGCCTAATTTAAAAGTTGTTTGTGGGGTGTGAGGAGTGGTGTATTATATGGTATGGTTTTGCTGTCTTGTCCCGAAATGCACATGTAAAACTGTCTTGAGTCCAGTCATTCCCATTTGTAAAGCCTTTAGCTCAACCCTGGGTTGCAGTGGCTTCAAACAGCAAGATCTAAACAAAGGAGCCAATATAAGCATTTATAAGCACCAAACAACCAAATAAGAAAATGACAAAAGACAAAAGAAATCTGACATCAATATATTAAAATTAATTATATTGTTATGAATTTTTAGACACCAGGGTGAATAAAATCCACTCAAGGGTACTGGAGATATCAATTTATAAAGAAAACGTAAATCTCATCTTTTTAATCTAAAGTGCAAACGGTCACTGGTTACCGTAAAGTTTGAAAAGTTTGTAAGAGTTGTATTCGGCTACTCTGGCCCTGGTTGGGCAACCAATTCTGACAGCTGGAAGGTCAGGGGCCAATAACGAGTATTTGGGCAGTTACCCGGTCACCAAAGAAGTCTCAAATCCAGTTCCACACTTTACATCAAGACCACCAAAGACTTCAGAGGAGTGGTCCTGATGCTGGGGATGCAGGATACTGAGGATGGTAAAAGATGCTCTGGGTGCTGTGTGGTCAACCAGGGTGTCCTTGCGGTTATTCCTCGGTCCACAGCTAAGGTCGGGTGACTTTGGCCACAGAGGTTGCTGTCTCTCTAAGTCCTCTTAGAGCCAGTAGAAGGCCAGCTGCGGCTGGGCTACCTATCCTCATACACAGCAGGTCCTGCGGTATCCTTTGGTGAACACTTGTGTCTGGGGTAGTGAGACAAAATATCGAAATTAAAATATCGATATACAATAATATCGATGTTTTAATTTCGATAATAAAGAATATCGATGTCCAAAATATCGACAGACAGAATATCGTTTTTTTAAGGTATGTATCTTACTAATATCGATTTTTACTAATATCGAAATTTTGTTTAGTGTTATGTATTTTATTATGTTGTTTATATGTTTGTTAAACATGTTTTGTAATGTATGTTTGAAAATTTGTAAATTTGTTTACATTTTGCGTTTTAGTATCAGAGCGGGTTGTGGGTTTATAGGGGAATAGGGTGGGAAGTAATTTAATAATAATTAATTAATTAATATATGTTTGTAAATATTTTTTATTAATAATTAATTGGTAATTAATTAATATTAGTTAATTAATTAATAAAATTTTGTACATATTTTTAATTAATAATTAATTGGTAATTAATATTAATTAGTTAACTAGTTAATATAATTTTGTGCATATTTTTAATTATTAATTAATTGGTAAATAATTAATATTAATTAGTTAATTAATTAATATAATTTTGTACATAATTTTTAATTAATAATTAATTGGTAATTAATTAATATTAATTAGTTAAGTACATTAATTAGAGTAATTTTTTAATATATATAATTTTTTGTTATTGTTAATTAATTATTTGGGTAAAATTAATATTAATTAGTAAATTAAATTAATTATAGCTAATGTGCTAATATATTTACTTTATTGTTATTGTTAATTAATAATTAATTGGTAATTAAATAATGTTAAATAATTTTGGGTAAAGGAGTATTTTTAGGGTTCAGGGTCAGTTTTCAGTTCTTGGGTAAAGGGGTATTTTTGGGGTTCAGGGTCAGTTTTCAGTTTTTGGGTAAAGGGGTATTTTTAGGGTTCAGGGTCAGTTTTCAGTTTTTGGGTAAAGGGGTATTTTTAGGGTTCAGGGTCAGTTTTCAGTTTTTGGGTAAAGGGGTATTTTTAGGGTTCAGGGTCAGTTTTCAGTTTTTGGGTAAAGGGGTATTTTTAGTGTTCAGGGTCAGTTTTCAGTTTTTGGGTAAAGGGGTATTTTTAGGGTTCAGGGTCAGTTTTCAGTTTTTGGATAAAGGGGTATTTTTAGGGTTCTGGCTCAGTTTTCAGTTTTTGGGTAAAGGGGTATTTTTAGGGTTCAGGCTCAGTTTTCAGTTTTTGGGTAAAGGGGTATTTTTAGGGTTCAGGGTCAGTTTTGGGTTTTTGGTATTTTTAGGGTTCAGGGTCAGTTTTCAGTTTTTGGGAAAAGGGGTATTTTTAGGGTTCAGGGTCAGTTTTGGGTTTTTGGGTAAATGGGTTTTTTTTAGGGTTCAGGGTCAGTTTTCAGTTTTTGGGTAAAGGGACATTTTTAGGGTTCAGGGTCAGTTTTGGGTTAAGGGGTATTTTTAGGGTTCAGGGTGAGTTTTGGGTTTTTGGGTAAAGGGGTATTTTTAGGGTTCAGGGTCAGTTTTGGGTTAAGGGGTATTTTTAGGGTTCAGGGTGAGTTTTGGGTTTTTGGGTAAAGGGGTATTTTTAGGGTTCAGGGTCAGTTTTGGGTTTTTGGGTAAAAGGGTATTTTTAGGGTTCAGGGTCAGTTTTGGGTTTTTGGGTAAAGGGGTATTTTTAGGGTTCAGGGTCAGTTTTGGGTTCTTGGGGTACAGGGGTATTTTTAGGGTTCAGGGTCAGTTTTGGGTTTTTGGGGTACAGCGGTACAGGGTAAAAATCAAATAAAATTAAATTTAAATTAAATCAATTAAATAAAATTTTAAATTTTTTTTACATTAAAGTATATTAAATTAAATTATATTATTTTCAATTTTTTTAAATTAAAGTAAGTAATATATACTTACCAATACATACGTTGTAATGGTATGCGTTGTAAAGGTACCTGCGTTGTAAAAACATGCGTTGTAAATACATGCGTTTTAATAGTTTTTGTGTTAATTTATATGTAGAGTTTTTAATTTATTTTAAATGTATATGTATTAGTTTTAATTTTTTTATTATGTTTTAATGTTTTTATTTAATATTTGTAAAATTATATGTATTTTAAAAATATTTTTACATCATTATTAATACATTTAAAAAAACGATATTTTTAATTTCGATATTTTTGTACTACGATATTAATTTTTCGATATTTTTGTACTTACCTTTATGAAGATATGACTCCGATATTTTTGTGTCGATATTTTTGTATGTAGATATTCTGTCTGTCGATATTATGTCATAGATTCGTGTCTGGCTTTGGCAATCAATTTGGCCTCAGATTACACTCCCAGGTCCAGAAGACTTGCTTGCAGCTTTTGGACATCAAGGATCAGGCTTTTGGGGTGCCCATCGGCAGTCAGCAGTGATTCAAAGAATGTGGCTACTGACTTACTGTTTTGGGCTACTTCAGCTTTGATGGCCCATGTGCTGGTTCCAGGGGTTCAGCTGACTGAGCCTTGGAGCCACTTATTTGGTCTGGGGCTCAGGAGTGACTTTTCCATGACGCAGGAGCAACAGGCACTGTCCCGTCTTTGCTAGCCCAAGGTGCAACGGTGAAGTCCAGCAGTCAATGTAGTCTCCCTTGCCAGCTCCAGGGGTCAGCATAGCAGCCCTTTTTCAGTCATCCCATCAGTTCTGTCGTGACCTGAGGTTCATGGTGTCATGGATGCCATATGTAGGCCCAGAAAGTGCCCTGGGGGATGATTGGTCATTAGACAATGGGTAAGACCCGCCTGCAGAGGATACAAACCACCCTCTATGTGCCAGGGCCGAAACATCAACAATTTCCCATAGTGGGCCTGTACCCTACTTCACCCCATCCCTGCCCCTTTACAGATGAATATACTCTGTACAAAATCAAGAACCAGAAAAGTACTTTCTAATCCACGAGAGACAGGCCCGATTGTAAATCTGGTGCTACTGTAAACCACAACCAGTTTACTAAGGACATTATTATGTGTAATTGATTGTTTTAACTACTCTCTGATTTCCCTCCCTATACATCTGTTCTATCTTCACAAGCACAATCCTTTTTCCACACTCCGCTTGGAGCAACCCTCTTTTCTGTTTGAAAACGTTCTCTACAGTGATCTGTGATGATAACTGTGAGATTAAACAGTCACTATTGAAGCTATCTATGGTGCTTGTGTGTCATTTTGAGGATATACTTAATTGAATTGAGAAACTATTAGGGTACCCGTATGATGTAACTTGAGTTCCATTTGTACCATGTTCATCGATTTTGACTTAATGAATGCCATCCTAAGGAAATTAGTCTAGGACCATTGTTTTCTATGCCGAGCATTTCCCAGGTCCATGGACTAGTATGGGTCACACCATTATTTTGTAAGGGGAGTAAACTTACAGCATTTGTCCATCAGCAGCCTCTGGAGCATACCGGGGGTGTCAATACCTTAATAACTTCCTAGACCTTCCAGTGCTTAACCTAGCCCTACCTGCCTTCCTTCCCTCTGCTCTCATAGCACAAGCCATCACAGACTACACCATAGCAAAGTACAGCATCAACAAACAGGTGTTGAGTTCTTTTGAAATTTGCAGATTACAGCTGACCTTGGACATGCTAATGAGTCAGGGTGTCTATTTGATAGCGAACCCTCGGCAGCCTCAAACATTAATCGGATGGATGACCTGCATCAGTCGAGACCAGGCGAGAAGGTGTTGCAGTCGGAAGTGTACACCCTCGCAGTGCATGCATGGAGGCTTCCTATGTGGATGATCTCTCTGATGAACTGACTAAGTCTGTCATTGTGGATAGCTGTCTGGCAACCAACTTGTTTTGTCTACCGTTGCAAAATTGTTCCTTTCGGTGCATAAAATGTGATGTTGATCAGTTGTCTTGCAAACTTTATTTGTTCTGTGTTTCTCCCTTTCTTTAAAGACAGAAGGCCTTTAGTTGGACACAGGGAAGGATTACAAAATTGTTATCTCAGGTTTCCAGCGATTTGCAGAGCAGTGTTCATTCTTTAGGGTCCTGTTGATATGTTTATTCCTGAAAGGCCAACAAACTGCCTTCAATGCCTAATTTTAAATTCCCCCTGATTTAGTCCCAATAGCTAAATGCGGGCTCCTTTTGAGCCTATTAATTCTTGCTCAGATTCTTAAGTGTCTTATGGTAGCTATTTAGCTTGCAAGTTTGATGAACTGAAACCTTCCATCTTTCTTTCCACTCCCTCGTACTTGAAAACTAGAGGGCTGTTTGTATAATTTTGATGCCAGGAGAGCTTTGAGTTTCTTTGTGAAAGGCACCAAGGATTATGGTAAAAATGACCAGCTGTGTGTTGGTTATTCAAGTGCATGAAAAACCCGACGGTTTTGAAGTCAACTAGTTGTATAGGGATTGTACTCTGCATAAAGTTTTGCTATATGATGGATAACAAGTGTTTCTTGAAATAAGATAGATTTCTGGAAGTATCTGGAGACTGTCCTCTCAGTTTAGGGTGATCCCTGAGGGTTGGGTATTACAAACATTTGTCGAGTGCTACTTTGACTTCCATTTATTTGTTTTCTAAGCATTATGCACAAAATTCTTGTCGTGTAGTTCCTATATTCCCAATAGGCTCTGCGCATTGGAATAACATAAACGATAGTTTAGACGTAGGACTGAGGTCGACTAGGTCTCTATTGAATATGTTAGACTTAATTATGGAATGCCGGCTAGCTCAGAGGTCACTAGAAACTTTCGCAAGTGAACAGGAAGGAGTTAACTTTCCTGAATAGATAAGAAGGGATTAGTTTTTGACAACCTCATAAACATGACAACTTTGCTCCCCCAAGAATAAAGAGTATATCTCCAGAGTCGCGGAAACAATAGACCGCTATTTCACTCAGTCAATCGTACATGCTTAGTTTCACCAGGAATGCAGGGAAATAGAGAGATGGGCGTTTTCAATAAAAGTGGTTATTTATTGAGCAGTCTTCTTACGCATGCAAGAGAAGTGAATTGCCTCAATTGCAATACTTGTCATAAAGTAAAGTGCGTACAGTAAAAGGAGTATTATAAAATAATACTGTAAAAGCATTTATATGGTTTCTAAGCCATAAGATACTTAAAACGGATAAAATACATACAATGATAAAAGTTGACTAAACGTACTCAACTGGTGTTTCTAGAATACGCCTACCCCGGTGTACCTAACCTAAGCCTAGTACGTGGGAAGGAGTAAATGAGTTGTACTTTTAGTTAAGATAGTTTTTGCCAAGAATCTGAATCAAGAATTCTCTAAGGGTCTAATCAGCTCCGTACCTTGGTTATAGAATGAAGGAGGTCTTGTATCTCTCTCTCAGGACTCGATCTCCCAGCAACCCGCGAGGGTGACAGGGAAACACTGGAGCTGGATTTCTCGGCAGGAGAAAAGACAGCATCTCTCTGTGCGTCAATGGGAGGGTCGGCTTCCTTCGGCACTCGTTTCAGCAGGGCGTCGGGTAAGTAGATAGCCGATCTGTTGCAGATGCTGGTATATTTATACCTGGAAGGTGCCGAGTTTGACGTAAGGTTGGACATAAGACGTCACTAAGAACTCACAGTTCTTTCAGGACTCCAGGAGTTCTTGGATAAATCAAAACAGAAGCAGGGGGAATTCCCAGGCTGCTGGAGGCTTGGTTTGTTTTAAGAACGCATTGTACTTTCTAGGAGTCTATGGGAGTAGCCTTGCCGTATTTGGACTGCATTGGCTATGACTAAATATGGATATGATTCTTATGCCTTTATAAGGATATGATTTGTTATAGAAAAACAACTTTCAGAGGAGGGTCAAGGGGAGTGTGTTTATAGACCATCCAAGTTAGAACCCCTGCTGAGACTATGAAGAACAATAAAAAACTTGAAGGTCTGGAGTTAAGCTAAGTCCTCTAGGTCCTCACTGAAAAAACTGCAAACTGTCCATGCCGTGAACCAGCCCCCAAGTGGTCGAGAGACACTAAGGATTTGATGAAAGTCCTATCAGCCCACCCTCATGGCGGAGCCTCGTCATTTAGGACGTCTAGAACCAGGCCAGTGTATCCGTGCCCAGATGTATCGGCTAGATATCACACGGCTAAGGTTCAGAAAATGGAAGTGTCCTCGCCACTGGCGGTGCTGATACAGTGCAGTGCAGTGAAAATTAAGTGGGTGATATTAAAATGACGGTCAAGGCAAAAGAAAAATCATTTTATTGGTATTCACCTGGACGTCACATTAAAAAGGGTGGAAAACAGTGTGACAAAATCACTGTCTACTTTGCTAGATGGTCAATAAGGCCAACATGTTTCTGCCATTAGGTGAAAGTACACCGGCATTCTTCAGGGCCACGATTATATAAGTGCTACTGCAAAGATACACTCTGATGTGTGGTGCATAAAAAGTGAACTATAAGACTAAAACAAGTCTATCAACAGTGAATATGGTCAATTGGACCATCCTACCGTATCCTCTTGAGCTGTATGATAGTAGAGGATGCAATCCCCAACTATGTGTGGGAATATAGCCTCACCTCGCCCGGCAACAGCTCGGAGAATGAGGCCCCGCTCTCTCCGTCGGTACCTCTCGGCGTAGTCCTGAGCTGAAGTAGCACTTATATAATCGTGGCCCTGAAGAATGCCGGTGTACTTTCACCTAATGGCAGAAACATGTTGGCCTTATTGACCATCTAGCAAAGTAGACAGTGATTTTGTCACACTGTTTTCCACCCTTTTTAATGTGACGTCCAGGTGAATACCAATAAAATGATTTTTCTTTTGTCTTGACCGTCATTTTAATATCACCCACTTAATTTTCACTGCACTGCACTGCACTGTATCAGCACCGCCAGTGGCGAGGACTCTTCCATTTCCTGAACCTTAGCCGTGTGATATCTAGCCGATACATCTGGGCACGGATACACTGGCCTGGTTCTAGACGTCCTAAATGACGAGGCTCCGCCATGAGGGTGGGCTGATAGGACTTTCATCAAATCCTTAGTGTCTCTCGACCACTTGGGGGCTGGTTCACGGCATGGACAGTTTGCAGTTTTTTCAGTGAGGACCTAGAGGACTTAGCTTAACTCCAGACCTTCAAGTTTTTTTTATTGTTCTTTATGATTTGTTATAACCACATGAGGGCATAAATCGGGAATATTTAAATAGGGTCCTAGATATGTTGACAACACCCACTCCACGTATAATGTCCATCATTACTAAATACTAAGCAATATTAAACATATAACGATGTATGTGTTTTCCAGCCCACCCCAAAATACATAAAAATGCATTTGAAATGGTATATACACGAAAAATGAGTATTATACTGTACGTTTTCAAGCAGTGGTATCATTCAGATAATGCATATATAGTACGTTGAAATATTGGCTGAATGAATTGCGAAATTTACATTTATGAAATGGCTCTTAATACAGAAGAGAAGGTCGAGACCATTCCATCACATATTTATACAAGACTGTACATGTGCTAGAGGCTAAGTCAAAATATTGTCTCTAGAGATTCTAAAAATAGAAATTCTGTTCTCTAAGAATAGTTCTACTTTAAGCAGAGTATCATGTGCCAAAAAAGTAAATATTTTGGGAACGGAAAAAAAATAATTTCGCTTTCAGGGAAGAAAAATAGTTCCAATGTTTTCAGAAGTTCTGTTTATCAAAACTGAAGGCCGAATACAGAATTCAGGGAACGCTGTGTGCTTAAGTTTTCTTTTAAAAGTTATTCTCTTTGTTATGGGAGAACATTAATTCAGATAGGCTGTCAAAGAATTTGTCTACAACAGTAGGTGAAAGTTGGACCAAGTCCGAAAAAGTAGAAATAGTGCAAATGTGAGATTCATTGCCATCATCGATGTCTAGATCAGCAATGGTCACAGAAGGTTGTGCCTGTGTGCCGCTTTCATCTCTTACCTCACCGCCACCTAATCGTAATTGTGAGGTCTCAACGAATGCCGTCATCAGAATAGGTAGCCGCTGGGGACAACACGTTGCATGAGCCTTTACCGAACCAAGCAAAGTATCGACATCCATAGGTACTGCTGATGGGAGTGTGAGACAGATGTCAAACACGCATTCTTCTCCGCAAAGGAGGCATCGTAGAACAGGTAAGATGCAATCTTGCCAGATTGGTCTGAATGAAAGAAACCAGGTAGTATTCAGATCTCTTAGCCGAGCCAAGCCAAGGACTTTAGTTATCCGCTCTCGGTATCTCATTGCTAGGATCGTGTCTTCCACTGTTGCCTGAGTTTTGTCTGTGACTTGACTTGCCATATCGAAGCAGAAGGAACAAAAATAA
Organism: Lissotriton helveticus; assembly: GCF_964261635.1. Lineage (NCBI taxonomy): Eukaryota > Metazoa > Chordata > Amphibia > Caudata > Salamandridae > Lissotriton > Lissotriton helveticus. The sequence goes on from NC_136059.1 coordinate 1,653,371,395, forward strand.
AATTCCTGCTACGAGTCCCAAGATGAGAGGCAGGCCACCGAACACAGAGTGCATGAAATTCGGGAAGATGCTCAGCACTGCTTCAAAGGGTGCCAATAGTTCCGAAAAAATTGTCTTAAATACATGTGCGATGCCACGTGTATCTGACATGTTTAAGATTTAACCAGACATTTCTACGAAATGCACGGGGCAATTTGTCGATAATAGTGTATGTATCTCTGCCGCTGTCCTTGCAACTTGCAGATCATACGTTTCTCTAGACGAGGTTAAAGGCACAGTTGTCTGTAAAAGAATAGACTTCATTCTGCTTAAAGTATCAATTCGAATAGAAGAGATATTCAGAGAAGGCCATATTGCTGCCTCCTTGTCTGGTTTGCTGTTTGGATACAATACTTGCATACAGCAAATGACCCTGGAAGTAACGCTCACGAGATAGGCCATTCCTGCACCATGCCACACCAGCTGTGGTCACTTATTATAACGTAGCTCCCGTTGGAAAGCTGTCTGAAAAAAGGCTCTATCTGTGTAGCAGGGGTGCCGTGCAGGTGACATGAAAAGTTATTTGATGAACCTTCGCAGGCTCCATGCAAGTTAATATCTTGACACAGAAGTGTACCGCTTAGTGAATTTTTACAGTTGTTACCACTAAGAAATACCTATTTTTTCCCTTCACTATAACATCTATGTTTATAAGGTAAATTCCAGGTTGACTTGATGTATCCTTTACCCAACCTTTCATACAGGTCTGCTGGTATATGCTTTTGTCAATATTGAAACTGAAAAGTCGTTATCGGAATTGTAACTGTACCATGTATTATCCATTCAATGACAGGTCGTTCTGACATTGTCAATGATAATTTTTCTAGTTTATCAATGCTCAGCACCGTATAGTCTGCTCCTTTTTGTGCCAAAGAGATTTGTTTATCTGTAAGGTTAAAGATAGAAAATAATGACGTTGTGTTGATTAGACGCCATGGCACGTAGCCTGAACGCAGATTTTGTAACGTCCAGCCTAACTGTACAATAGAACGTAATTGGGACTGGCCATGTTGTAACATTAGCATATCCTGTTCTATTATATCAATAGCAGATGATACAATGCTGTCCAGTGAATACATTCTGGAGGACAGTCCTTAACCCGTTGCCCACTACAGACAGTGTTTTTTCCAAATTAATACGATCAATTTCTTGTACTTTTTCAACAGTTTCAATTTGCGTTACTTTCCAAGCTTCGTTGTAAGCAGCGTATATACCGGCGTATATGAAACGTTTTTGACGCTGTTTGCGATGTCCTATTATGAAGTCTCGCAAGTCAGCACCTTCTTTAAGTAAAGTCAAGTGTTGCTTAATTTCAGGTAGTGTGGATTTCTGTAGCCACTCAAGGCATAGTTTTCCTACACTGTATGTTGTTATCCCTGGATGTTGTCTTTGGGAATATCTTGGGTCTGGCCTGTTCTGTTTGAACCCCTGTGTTTTGTTCAGGAATCTATCTTGACAGTTATTAGTGTCTGTGGGCCAGATCAACCATTTTTTCCAATCAGGATGTGTTCTGTTTTGGTTTAAAATATGGGATACGTCTACCTCCACATCTGTAGTGCTATTACTGTCAGGTATGGGTTTTGGAATAGACGGTTTGTTTAAGTCTTTTATCTTGGCTAGGCCAAGACAGGTTGTTTGTTGAATGGTGTCATTCAGGAATATTATTTGTTCTGGGATCATGCAGGCTCTGAATAATGATTCTAAACCTTGTACCTGCCAGTCTTTTGAACCCCAGACAGTTTTTGTCTCAATGTTGTTTTTCCAGAATTCAAAACCAAATGTAGACATTTTTTCATAACATTTTTCTTAATAAATCAGTTTAGTATTTGTCAACATGTTTTTCATTCCTGTCTTATTCATAATTTTAAAATAAAACGTTTCTGGATCTGAGTTATTAAACCCTGAGAAGTATAGAAATTTTTCATAAAATGTTTTCGAACTGAATTTTGGCAGTGTTGGACAACGTTCCCATTGATTATAAGTAAAAACATTTCTAGGATTAGCAGATTTATGCAAATAGTGATGCCCATAATGATTAAAGCAATACATTTCTTCATAATTTGACGAACCTTGTAAATAATCATGTTCTGTGAATTTTGCTGACATTTCTAAATCTGACATCATATTATTAATATTTTCAAAGTCCCAATCATCAGAGAAAGTACGAGGTGATACAAAGTCACTTAAGGAAACCTTGAACTGATGTGGATATTTCAAGAGTTCAACCGGGCCATATATTTCGTAATCAGTTGTGTCCCAAGCTACACCACCAGGTATAGGATTGGCTGTGATTTTCACTGATGACAGTTCTCTTTTTTTGATGTGAGAAGATATGTGAGGTTTTAGAACCAAGTTGATGTTCTGACTTGCTGTGTCCATTGTACTGTATTTTCCATCAATAAATCTTCCGAAGCTTAAAACTAAAATGAGTCACAGAAGGAGGAAAAGTACACCTAACACAATCCATAATTCAATCCATGGTGAATTCAGATATGTTTCTTCAAGTTGATGAAAGAGTTCTTTAATTTTGTCTTTGAAAGTTTTGCTGGCTTGTCCTCATGTTCACTTGGATCATCAGAAAAGTCATCGAAATTGATGAAGTAGCCAGATGTAGTTCTGTCAATAGTTGGAATAGCTTCCGGATTTTCATTAATCTTTGGATTTGTATGGTCAGAGGCTACATCATTGTAGACAGGTGTTTCTTGACGAACTGTTGCAATTTGGGTTTCAAGAGGCACAAGTTCCATGGCTTTGTTGCATAGTCCTTTTTTTAGGTCTCGGCCTATTCCATTCCGCAAGGAATGAATAGGACAAGTCTATTGTGGTGAAACTAAGAGTTAAACTAAAACGGTTTTCCACGAGTGCACGAGTTCTCGTGACCTCGCTTTTATCCGAGCCGCCTGCCTCCGAGAGCTTCAAATTAAAGCCATCTGTTGCTTCCCCAGCGCACTCGGCCTCACTTCTCCTCCCCCTAATTAACACACACTTCTTTCACGGCCGCGAGGCCATGCTTCAAAGGGATCCGCTCCCCCGCCCCTAAAAGCTTCTGTCGGCGATGTTCTTTCATTCACAACTTGTTATATATCGCCAGAAGAAGTGACATCGCTGCTTGGGCGCCTTAATTAAAGTATTTTTGCAATTGAGCTTTTGTCTGTCAAGTCAAGTGTGGGCAGGCCTTGGGTAATTTTGACGATAGTGGCGAGGCACTGAATATTGTGAACATGGCCCATTTGGTACTAATTAGGAATGCGGTCTGGCTTATGCATGCCCTCCTGGCGTGGCCCTGTGTGTGGGTGTGTTGAATACAGAGTTGTTGCTATCATTGGAATTTCTACTGCCGGACCCATTTTTTCTTGCCGACTACCATCTTATCAGATCCGACAAACTAGAGGAAAATGTGCCTTTTTCTGCCACATAAAGTAGCCAACTTTGTTGCATAATTTGGTCCTCGTTGCCGCATACTTACAGTGGCCCTGTCTGTAGTATGCTGCTATCCCGCTTTATTTTAATTATTGAGGTTCGATTCCGTACGGATATGTGTTCCTCGTGCTAAGAGTTCATTCAGCCATGGACGTTTGGACCAGCTCCAGCCTAGAGCTGAGCCCAAACCTGTCCGGAACTGACAAATGCTGGCTGCGGCCGCCTGGGCAGCCTGGACGAGCGTCTATGGCTTGTGTTGCTGCTGTTTACCTTCCCAGATATAGATAGGAAGTTAATTATTCAACCGAGGCGTGAGGCATTCTAGAGCTTGGCGTGATCTGCAAGCTGCCCCCAACAGCATCCCCCTGGAACCCCTGCTTTCAAAACGGACACGCTATGCTTGCACCTAAAATAAAACAAATGCTTTTTTTTAATCTCCTATTTATTTTGTATCCCTTGGCTCCTTTAACTCAACATAATAATTGTTTCTAGTTGTGTTCAGAGGAGGCGCGCGCTGTGCTCCTGCGGAGGTCGGGCACTGGCTGTGGGGCATCCATTCTGGTTTTAAAACGCCCCCTTCACTCGTCCTCTCTTTTCCTTTCACTCCCTCCCCTCTAAAGAACCGACACAGTGCACAGTTTACTTTATCTGGCAATCATTTGTGTTGCTTATGTTTTGTCTCTGGATCCCCGCCACTGGTTTTATTTATTTTTTGTCCCACTCTGGAACAGACCGTGCACGACTCCCGCCCTGTCCTCCCATCGCCCGCCGAACTGCACCCCAACCCAAACGGCCTCTGAAGGATGAGAGGCCCCTGCAGCGACCACCCTCTTAATGCAATGTCTCTCCTGCAAGCACCCCCCCTCCTCCCGCGCACCGCCCCCCCCCCCATTCCTCCACCTCCATTGAAACCCTGCATCCCAGGACGCCACCCCCCACCAGCGCCCCTAATGTACCCATCCCCTTTCTACCTCCTCCCGAGCCATACGACCCCCACCTCCCTCACCCATCCAAACTGCGAGCCAAACTCTGCCCCAATGAAACCTCAGGCCCTCTCCCCAATTAGCCTCCCCAGCACCTCGACCACTGCAAACAGCCTCCATCCTTACTGACTGGCGACCAAACCGTACCCCACCCACCCTGCGTGCCGCAGCAAGGTCCGTCAGGTGGCCCTCGGCCCCAGCCGGAACCGCAACCTATCTGCCCCATGGAACAGCACACCCTCCACTCCTGGTCCCCCTGGCCACGCTCCCTCCATGCCTTCATTTATTTTATTCTATTTATTGCCGAGGGTAATTGTCTGTGCGGCACCCCTACATTCGTTGCCCTCGGCCATCCCGCATCCTCCACTGCAATCCCCCCTTCCCAACAGCGCCCGACCCCACGCCATGTGTGAGTGTGAGGGGGGGGCCCAGCGCCCGCAGAACTAAACTCCAACCGGCCCCAGAAGGAGGAAAGGCCCCTGCATGACGACCACCCAATTCATGCAAATCTCCCTTCCTGCAAGCCACCCCCCCTTGCTCCTGCACACCGCCGTCTCTAACCACTCTTCTGCCCTCATTCTACCGCTCTACCACCCTCACTCTACCACCCACACGCCCTCACTCTACCACCCTCACTCTACCGCCCTCACTCTACCGCCCTCACTCTACCACTCTACCGCCCTCATGCCCTCAATCTACCACCCTCACTCTACCACTCTACCGCCCTCACGCCCTCACTCTTCTGCCCTCACTCTACTTCTCTACTGCCCTCACGCCCTCACTCTACTGCCCTCACTCTACCGCCCTCGCTCTACCGCCCTCACTCTACCGCCCTCGCTCTACTGCCCTCGCTCTACCGCCCTCGCTCTACCGCCCTCGCTCTACCGCCCTCACTCTACCACTCTACCGCCCTCACTCTACCGCCTCACGCCCTCACTGTACTGCCCTCACTCTACCTCTCTACCACCCTCACTCTACAGCCCTCACTCTACCTCTCTACCACCCTCACTCTACCGCCCTCACTCTACCACTCTACCGCCCTCACTCTACCACCCTCACGCCACCACCCTCACGCCCTCACTCTACCGCCCTCACGCCCTCAATCTACCGCCCTCACTCTACCTCCCTCACGCCCTCACTCTACCGCCCTCTCCACCACCCTCACGCCCTCACTCTACCGCCCTCTCCACCACCCTCACGCCCTCACTCTACCGCCCTCACTCTACCACCCTCACTCTACCGCCCTCACGCCACCACCCTCACACCCTCACTCTACCGCCCTCACGCCCTCAATCTACCGCCCTCACTCTACCTCCCTCACGCCCTCACTCTACCGCCCTCTCCACCACCCTCACGCCCTCACTCTACCGCCCTCAATCTACCACTCTACTGCCCTCACGCCCCGACTCTCTACGCCCTCACTCTACTGCCCTCACGCCTTCACTCTACCGCCCTCACTCTACCACACTCACTCTACTGCCCTCACTCTACCACTCTACCGCCCACACTCTACCACTCTACCGCCCTCATGCCCTCACTCTACCGCCCACACTTTACCACTCTACCGCCCTCACTCTACCCCTCTACCACCCTCACTCTACCACTCTAATGCCCTCGCTCTACCGCCCTCGCTCTACCGCCCTCACTTTACCGCCCTGACTCTACCACTCTACCGCCCTCACTCTACCACGCTACTGCCCTCACTCTACCACCCTCACTCTACCACTCTACCGCCCTCACGCTACCGCCCTCACTCTACCGCCCTCACTCTACCGCTCTACCGCCCTCGCTCTACCGCCCTCGCTCTACCACTCTACCGCCTCACGCCCTCACTGTACTGCCCTCACTCTACCACTCTACCACCCTCACTCTACCGCCCTCACTCTACCACTCTACCGCCCTCACTCTATCACCACGAAAAGGTGGCGCCTGAAAACGGGCCGCACAATAATCATTGTAAAAGCACCCGCATTTTGCGGGATTTAGCCAGACTTCGGGGTCAATTGGAAACTGACCGCGGCGTCCCGCCCGCCATCTTGGGTGGGGGTTACTTGGATCGGCCCGTTTTCAGGCGCCACCTTTTCGCGGGTCTAGAGGATTATCCTCACAGGACTCCCGCGCGGCCTAATACAGCAGTATATTAGAGGATGGGTGTGCAAGCGCGGCAGCGTAGGTGCGCAGCGGGCGCGGCGGTGGCGCGCCGGAGGTAAGCCCGTTTGCGCCCGTTCGCGTCCCGGCGCGGTCTATCGCGCTAGCCAGGCTGCTCGCCTTGTGTATTCCAGAGATGAGCTTTGCTCGTTGAGCGGCACGTCTAACTCGGCCAAACATTCGGATACAACCTTATCTCCTGCGAGGGCCCTTTCTTGTGGCTTATTGAATGTTCGCTCTCTGCAAACATCATGCTGAGATTGCCCTTCTCATAGAGACATCAAAGTTGGATGTACTCTTTTTGACTGAAACCTCGACTAGAGCGGACAGCGGGGTAGAGCTTGGTTGGGCATGTCCCCCGGGCTATTTGATTAAACATAATCCGCCTGCGACTGGGAGAGGTGGCGGAGTTGGATTTATTTTTAGGGAAACCCTCGCATTTTCGCAGTTGGAAATCAAAGGGGTTAGTGGTTTTGAACTCCTAGGGTTTTCCTTAAAAGTCCAGAGTGGTGTGTTGGCTGCTGGGCTACTTTGTTATAGACCGCCCAGTAGTGCCATGCCCCCCCTCAGGAATTGATAGACCTTATATACGATTTGTCTAATTCACATGCTAGGTTCTTCGTGTTGGGTGATTTTAATCTCTGGCCAAATGGTCCACATGACCTTGCTTATCATGAACTCTGCCAGGCGTGCAGTAATGTACAGCTTACGCAACTGGTGCTCTCTCCTACCCATGAAAAAGGTCATACCCTGGATCTGGTCTTTGCTGATGACTCGCTGGTCTCGATTAAGGAGATAGCGGGCCAATGCTGGACGGACCATGTGTTGATTTACTTTTTTATCTTTTTGCCAGTGGGCTCACTGAATAATAGCGGCACTGGCGAACCTAAGTTCAGTCGGCAATGGTCACGGATCCTGAAGTGTTCTAGTTTGCCTGCGCTTCTTCCTGGGGCCTTTATCTTGAGGGAAAGTGCGGAGGATAGTTATTCCACTCTTTGTCAGCAGATTCTGGAGTCTTTAGACAAGGTTGCCCCTTTACGTAAGGTTAAAGCTAAACCATCGCGGGCTACTCCTTGGTTCTCCAGTGATCTCTTACAGCAAAAGCTTTGCTGTAAACAGGCAAAGAGAGCCTGGAGAAGGCACTACTTGGAACCTGATAAACTGCTTTACAAGCAGTCTCTGCAGGAATATAAAAGGCAGATCAGGAATGCCAAGGCAAAGTATCTGGAGGACACTCTGGCTAAGGCAGCGAAAAAGTCCCAAGCCCTGTTTAGAATAGTCACCAGCCTGTCCAACCCTACTTGCGCCTCGAATACTATCCCGGCATCTCAGGAGCTATGTAATTCCTTGGCCTCTGTTTTTGAAGAAAAAATCAGGAATATTCTGACGGGACTTTCGACCCCCAGTTCGATTTCTTACTCACCTCATTCTTCATCGGACCTGGTTCAGATTTTGACCCCTGATGCTGTCAGGGAGAAGACAAAGCAGCCTCAGCTGTCTTGTCTTCCTCTACCTTCCTTGGAGGATTTTTGCCTGCTAGCCAACAGTGTTTCTTCCGGTTCACCTCTTGACCCTTTACCACACAAGTTCTGGAAGGTGTTCCAGGCGGAGCTGTTCCCCCCGCTTCATTCCATCTGCTGCCAGTCTCTTGCCACAGCCACGGTTCCTGACAGTTGGAAGCTTGCAGTGGTTTCACCTCTGCTAAAAAAAAGCTACCTTGGACCCCTTGTGCCCGGCGAACTATCGGCCCATTTCGCTTCTACCGTTCTCTGTAAAAATCCTAGAGAAATTGGTCACAAGACTCCTGTCTAGCTTCCTTGAAACCAACGCCTGTCTGGACGTGGCCCAATTTGGGTTTAGGCCGGCCCATGGCACTGAGTCCGCATTGGTCGCCATTTTGGACACCCTTCGTTCGCGTGTCGACATGGGTAGAGCATTGTCACCCCGAGTGGGATGGGTATGCTCAGACGTGAGCCCCATGCTCTCCACACCACTGGAGTCAAGCTATCCAGGCTGATGAAGGCTGATAGCCAGAAACCGGTCCTTGGATGCTTGATTCCGGTCCAGGAAAGACATGGCTTGGCAGTTCCGGCTGGACTGTTCCCATGAAGCACAGGGTCAAGGCTGATTTGCATATGCCATGTCTGACCTGGGGTGGTGTGGAGTGCAAAAAAACGATAGATTTAGGCCCAGATCTCTGTACTGGGGTGAATGTATGACAGTGTTCTGTATTCTGTCCATTAATTGTTGTTTTTGCATTTGTCACCCCGAGTGGGATGGGTATGCTCAGACGTGAGTCCCATGCTCTCCACACCACTGGAGTCAAGCTATCCAGGCTGATGAAGGCTGATAGCCAGAAACCGGTCCTTGGATGCTTGATTCCGGTCCAGGAAAGACATGGCTTGGCAGTTCGGGCTGGACTGTTCCCATGAGGCACAGGGTCAAGGCTGATTTGCATATGGCCATGTCTGACCTGGGGTGGTGTGGAGTGCAAAAAAACCGATGGATTTAGGCCCAGATCTCTGTACTGGGGTGAATGTATGACATTGTTCTGCATTCTGTCCATCAATTGTTGTTTTTGCATGGGTAGAGCGGCATTTTTGGTGCTGCTCGACATGTCGGCTGCGTTCGACACGGTTGACCATGCGGTACTGATACATAGGCTGCGGGAAGCGGGGGTGTCTGGCCAAGCCTTGGACTGGTTAATTTCCTTTCTTGATAACCGACAACAAGCCGTGGCTTTACCACCCTTTCGGTCAGCTGTCAGAAAGGTGAACCAGGGTGTGCCCCAGGGCTCGGCAATAAGTCCAATCCTATTCAACCTATATCTTCGTCCTTTGATTTGTTTAATTAAGTCATTTGGCATATTAGTCATCAATTATGCCGATGACACACAACTTATTTTTTCTTTCGAAGGCGAGAATGCGGTTTCTGAGGATACTTTCCACCGGTGTATGACCTCTACTGCGGACTGGTTGCGACAGAACTCGCTCCAGTTCAATGGTGCCCCAAAACGGAGGTTCTTCACTGTTCTTTGGATCGGCTGCCTCGTCCTCTACCAGAAGAGTTCTGGCCCACTTCTATTCCTGGTATTGTGACGGCCGCCGACTCTGCACGCAATCTTGGGGTCCTATTTGGCCCTAGTCTTCAGTTAGATGCATTTGTCAACAAAACCACTGCGACATGCATGCTACTGCTCCGGACTTTACGAAAAATTCTTCCGTTTCTCCCCCCGGCAGCTAGGATTGAAGCAGTGCGTAGTATCATCCTCAGTAGGTTAGACTACTGTAATGCACTGCTTCTAGTGTCTCCTAACATATTGATCCTGAAGCTGCAGCGGGTTCAGAACATGGCGGCTAAGCTGGCCCTCTCCCGCCCTGCCTCTTCATCTCTTGCACTTTTCGATCTTAATTGGTTGCCGGTGCAGCAACGGATCTGTTTTAAAGCGTCCTGCCTTGTTTTTAGAGCTTTGCACGGTCAAGGGTCTGTGATGTTGCAGGATCTATTTTCTTGGTACTCCACTGCCAGAGTTCTTAGGTCTTCGTCGGCCTTCCTGGCGACTGTTCCAAGGTTTAAAAGGGTGAGGATGGGTTGCCGCTCGTTCAGCTTTGCGGCTGCCAAACTTTGGAATTCCTTACCGCTACCGTTAAGGAGTAGGCAAAATTTGTTGTCCTTTAAAAAGGACCTTAAAAGTCATCTTTTCCCAAGGGGGGCGTAGGGTGGATACATACTGGTAGTGTTGTTTTGGGTCATAGCGCCAGGATACCCTTTGGGTGACAGTTGGCCTTAATAAGTATGCCAATCTATACTACCCTCACTCTACCACCCTCACGCCACCACTCTCACACCCTCACTCTACCGCCCTCACGCCCTCAATCTACCGCCCTCACGCCCTCACTCTACCGCCCTCTCCACCACCCTCACACCCTCACTCTACCGCCCTCAATCTACCACTCTACTGCCCTCACGCCCCGACTCTCTACGCCCTCACTCTACTGTAAAACCTAAAGGTCGGGGACAATCGATATTTGCCCGGCGGTATCGCCTCTTTAACCCACGAAACATTAATCAATGAAGAGGCAGGCGCTGGAGACTGGAAGGCAGGAAACAAGGTTTTATTTTCTCCGGAGGAGAAACACATCAGTTGGACAGCAGGTATTGTTCTGAGGTGCTCTACCCGCATCTCTGAGGCCTGGCCTCTTATACACAAGTTTGTCACTTTATTGCATGTAACACATTCTCGTCAATACTTTGATGTACGGAAAGACATTCCCGGGATCTCCCCCTCGGGCCCGTTCCCACACACATTTACAGTAGAAGTCCCCACCCCGGTCACAACAGGTGATGGTTATCGCGCAGCTGGATATTCCGCCGATTCATGGAATGTGGGAGGTTCGATTGGATCTCGAGGGGTGGGGGCTTTGATCAACTCGGGGGTCCTTTGATGAGGGAAGCTTCCTACTGTACGGAGAGGGGCGAGGAATAGTATCGGCAGAGCTAGGTGTTGGCCTGGGAGCAAGGAAGACAAACGGGCACAGGAAAAGGGTTTTTTTTGTATCAAAGGGCCGGGGACTATAAAAAGAATGAAGGGAGGGGTCGCGCTGGGAACAGGATGGGGCTTTGAGGCAGAGCTGCGCTGAAGAGGGGTTTATGACTCAAAAGCATGTGCGAGCGAGGGGGGGGGTTGGTCAGCGTGCAGGCTTGGTGAGGGCGAAGGGCTATGTCGGGGGCCAGTGGCATGCAAAAGGGATGGTCCTGATCGAGGCACCTAAAATGGCGGGCGCGCACGACAAAAGTGTGGCATCAGGGGAAAAGGCAAGATGGCGCAGATAATGTTCACCAAACCGTACTAATTTTCCACAGTCCTCCCTTTAACATATTCAAGACATCTTGCTGATCTATTTCCTATTCAAGTCTATTATGGTGGGCATAAGAAAAAGCAGTAGTAACCCAGGTGAAGGAGTCGTAAACATTACATTTAAGATCTCTAGTTTTAGGAGGCGGGTCTATTGATAAACTTTGATAAACTTGTTAGCAGGAAAGTCATAGTAATGTAATACAAAAAAATGATTCTGTAGCGGGCAGTGAGTACATTGCATACAGGTTATTATATACGGGCTCTATATATGTTTGGTTGGAGCATAATCAATACAATGGTGGCTGGGAGAGAAACGAGACGTAGCAAAAACGATGATTGAGGGTGTCAATGTTCGAAGTTAATGAGTTCTCAGTACTGTTTGTCGTCCTTTGTTGGCGCTGTGGAGCACCGGCGGTGGAGCTAAGGGTCCAGCTCTATTCTAGGTCCCGTGTTGCAGGGCACGACCTTTTCCTCGCGTTTCTGGTCAAAAAGGTCCTTTTCGCCCTGGGTCCTTTGGAGTCGATAGTCAAAAAGTTCAGATGGAAGAAGAGTGTAAAAATAGTCCATAGGGTAGGTCGGAGAAAAAGGGGGATGGAGCAAAGGCCAGACCGAGAACAGACTAGGGGAACGGAAAATTTCAGGTTGGCGGGCTCATGACCGAGTTTAGGGAGCGGGGACCTTTCGGCACACATTTGAACATTAGGCAGGGGCATCAGGTTAGCCCTTTCCTCTCACTTTGTCGGAAATAGTGCCTCGTCCTGCAGCTCCTTTCTGTCGCGGTCTCGCCTCGGCCAACGTCGCAGGTGTTCCAAGATCTGTAGTCAGGCCACGTGCTCCCACATCCGGTCCTTCTTTCCTCCGACAGTCGTACCCTTAAATGAGTTCGAAAAGACAGTCTTTAGAGAATTGGCAGAGGAAGGTAATCACATAAGTCTATTTCTCTCCCAGCTCCAGGTAAATGAGAATAGAAACGTCCGTTATATTAGGGTTCACAACTGACATATAAATGATCGATGGTGGGCCTGCTGGATTTACTACGACTTTCCTTCACAACTATTTATTATAGTCACAGCAGTTCATCTGATGGAGACCCACCTTCGTAATACAAGCCTGACAAAGCTATACCATTCTCTAGGGGTTTATATTTACAAAGGGTGTTGCGAGCTATCAACATGGTACTAATAGGTATCTCGCTGAGGGACGAACATAGGCTAAACATCTTTCATCTTATCAATGCATCCTGCCTTTTAACTAAACATTTTCGCTTTTCAACAAGGTTCATTGTAATGGTTTTCTTCGCTTAGGTCTAGTCTTTAACTTTGTAAAACATCATTCTGGTTCCTATGCAGCCTCTCACGGCCTGATTACTAAATTAGAAAAGACAGGGGTCTCATGGGAAGAACAACTAGGGGCATAGAAAACTGCAGTGAGGGACTATCATCTTGCTTTGTGTTATGAGGGCATTATTTAGCAGAAGGCCACAGTTCGGTTGGTAAGCGTTCAGTGATATTTTTCGAATTCCCAACTCTGTAGTTCGCTCATCAACAAATTATTCCTAGGAACAATGGCTGGCCTGCGTTAGTCGTAAATTGACCCATCTCTTACAACCGGGGGTGAGGGACAGTAAAAATCTCATCTAGGGCAGCTGATACAAAACTGGGTGCGTCCTGGGAAGATGGGAAGGTTTCGATTACCTTTACGGTTTGGGGATTGCGACAATTCAGAACGGGGAAGGTCGCGTTATCTGGGGCACTCTATTCCATCAGGGGAGCCGCTGACATGTAGTTCCCTTATTACGGGTCAGATTAGGGAACCTCAGTCGTCTTACCTGTCCTTTCCCTTATGGTCAATTCTTGGTTTCGTCAATTTAGCAGAAAGGAGAGGTAGTGACACGGTCTCATGGTGATTTTATTACAGACAAGTTTTGTGCAAATACTGGCGGTATTTGGAGCCAATTGGGTGGTGCGCTAGGGGTGGCAGTACGCCAATTTCGGAGCTAATCGCTCGGAAGAGTGGGAGTGTGAAGGAGAGAGAGAGAGAGAGAGAGAGAGAGAGAGAGAGAGAGAGAGAGAGAGAGAGAGAGAGAGAGAGAGCGCAACAGCAGGCTAAATAGTACACGTGCGACATGGAGAGTGGCAGTGTATTTAAGAAAGGCTATTTAATGCATTACACAGCAAAGGGCATTTACGGGTCTGCGTTATAATCTTGAAAGCATGCAGTTTGAGGCGGACGAGCATTAGACAGGGTAGAGGGGACATGCTTTGAGAAAGAGGAAAAAAGGGTACCACTGTGTCGCATTTTCTTGCATTCTTGGTCCTTCGACCAGTTGAGTCAACGCTTCAGTCACACACACACATTCTCTCATAGTTTCGAACATACGTGACATGGGTTCATTCGTGCAGCATGGGTTAAGGGTGATCATTTTTCATCAGATCATACTAAATTTATGGGCTCGTTAGCTACGTGAGTAGTTTGTGGGCGTGCTTAGGCGCCACCTTGCAGCGTTGGTCCGCTTCGTGTATCGGACGGGGCGAGGCTTCAGATCCTCGCCATACCTCGGTTGCGGCCCCTGATGTAACCTGTAGAGGGAGGGAAAAGAGGGGAAGGGAGGGGGACAACATTCGCGCATATCAAATACATGTATTCGAGAGTCCTTTACTTACCTCATACTCGTCTTTCCTCCTCGGGGTAGAATCCCTGGGGTATGGTTTCTGGAGTCGGGGGGGGGGGGCCAGTGTGTCCTTATAGGTCGTGTGCAGGGAAACGTAAAAAGGAAACCAGAGGTACCTAGTGCGAGGTATCTAGTTCGTAGATGTATCTCACTATCGGGGTCCCTAGATCTCCTTCAACGCTGTGACGTTCTAAGGTTCTTCAGTTTTATTTTACCCTTCTTTTACATTCCATCATTTATACCGTTTCGTTTTACCCATCCTCAGAAGTCGAGGTCTTTCTCCACGCGAGAGTTCATGAGTCAGTCGCGTACCTTGAAGGCAGAGTATCGTGTCGTAGATCCGATCCTTCCTCCGGGGCTGGGCAACCATCTTCTAATAACCTTAAAGAGAGAGCAGAGTAGGGTGCACAGAAAAGAACTCTCCCGCCGATCCCACATTTTTAAATAAAGCATGCAGTACCCGTTCATAATTTCGAAAACCTTTATTTTGCAAAATCATTTCAGTACGTGGATTTATGAGGGTGCGATCGTATTTGGCCGGACACGGCAATGGCTAAAGTGCGTACAGTGGGGGTGTTGTTTTGCAGCAATAAAAACATTCTATCAAGTGGTTGGGGGATCGGGGGCATTTTATTTCATAATAGTCAGACTAGTGGCAATCAGATTTCCTATATGCATACCGTGTGCGTGCGTCATAAGCGAGGTTATACATCAGCTATAAAAATATAATACATCGTACATTTGTAATCAACATTTTTAACGGGGTCCTTTTACATGTTCGTCGAGTGAACTCTCCTCCTTTCTCGTCAAGTGTACAAAGGATCATATACATGTCTCAGAACATCAAGTTTTTTATTTAGCAAAAAGAAACACCACGAGGTGTTCGTAAGTTCCTATTGATACCGGCGCCATTTTGGGCGGGGCCGGGTCAGTCCGGAAGTAGCATCAGGAAAAAGTTTCCTACAACCGGCGGTTGGACCAGAGTCCTTTTCGGCAGTTCTAGAATTCATGCTAACAGAAGGAGTGGCAATGTCATGTTTATTTCGCTGGTGATCAAGGCAGTTGTCCCTTACCGGAAGCCTGCAGGGGCCGAGGGCTCCGCCGGGGACCTTCGTAGACTCTTCAAGGCTGTGGAGATGCTGTCGGAGGTGGGAGCTCGTGCTCCGGTGGGCAAGCGACCGAGTTACATTGCCGTTCAAAGTTACTCTAGCGGCCGAGGCCCGCCTTCTAGCGGACCCAGACGCCATTTTGAGGCCCTGCAGTAGTCCCCTCTCGTCGAGTCTGCAAGAGTGGAAGAGACCTTCCTGAGGACAAAATAGGGAACGGAACTCTGTGTCGTGGAAGCGGGACGTTCGGCTGGGGTGCAGCTGTGATGCCCCCACTTGGGGGGCGAGGGAGACTCGTTCGCGCCGTCTCCTTCTCCCGGTGCACTCCAGGCCGTTCTCTTTCATGGGCATGCACGATGGTCTCTCCACACCCTGTGCTCCACAAGGCCCATGCCCAGTGCTACGGAGGTATGGCCACCTGCGGCGCACATTCGGTGCTGCGCAAGTATCGGTGCAGTCATTGCATATTCGGTGCTCCGAAAATATGGGCACCGTTGCATGTTCGGTGCTGCGCAAGTACTGGGGCGCCACCATGGTATGTTCGGTGCTACGCAGGTATTGGCACCGCCGCCTGGCTGGGGGAGTTCGGCGTTGGGCCGGGGGCTGGGAGACCTCCTATCTATGGAGGTGGGAGAGGCTCGTCCGCGTCGCCTCTCCCTCCCAGCCCAACTTGGACTAAATTCCATGGAGGTACGAACAGGACATCCCGCCGTCCAGAGCTGCTGCGGCTGTCACGGAGGGGAAAAGAAAGAGGTGTCTCGTTCTTCTCTGGACCGGGCTTCCTTAGGTTATCGGCTGCAGCCGGATCCAGCTGGCCCCGGTCCCTGGCCATGGGTGGTCGGACCGGGGGGGACATGTGGCGGGACTGCCTGCAACTATCCAGGGCCGCTGTGGCTGGGCCAGGGAGGCATGTGGCGGGACTGCCTGCAGCTACCCAGGGCCGCTGCGGCCGGACTCCGTTGGCCCCTGCCTCTCCTCCGGCTCCCCCAAAAGGTTAAGATTTCCTGACCGAGTGTTGGCAGCGGGGCCCGCCTTATATGGGTTGCCGCCGGTTGGGCGTAGCCGTAACCCTGCCCTACTTTGGAAGGTTCCAGAATGTGGGGGGGGGGGGGCGAATGTTCTGTTGACTTTCATTTTCTACAGTTTACCGTTCTTGTTTCTAGCGTTATTGTTTCTTGCTTGTTATGTTAAAATAAAAGTTTGTGTTCATCAGTGGCTTACTGATTTCGTTTCCCATTTCTTTCTTTCCAGGTTGTTTCAGGCTAAAATTTCTGTTAACAGAGTTTATGTAACACGGAAGCACGTGCAGAGGGATGACGCAGATTCATACATTACGTACACACAAACTCAGACGGGGAGACAGTAAAAGTATGACACACAAGATCCAAAGACAAACATAAAAACAGTTATTGGCCATATTTATCTTTTTCCGTCTGTTAATTTAGAGCTAGGCTGGGTTCCCGTCTTTACATTGTCCGACCTAGGAAAACTCGAACATGTCGCTGAAATTGTTCTAGCGAAATCTGTGCCATCGGGCATAATCAAACGTGGTGGTTCTATCTGGTCTGTCCATGTGAG
The DNA here is from genome assembly GCF_964261635.1 of Lissotriton helveticus. NCBI lineage: Eukaryota > Metazoa > Chordata > Amphibia > Caudata > Salamandridae > Lissotriton > Lissotriton helveticus. The sequence goes on from NC_136059.1 coordinate 1,653,388,198, forward strand.
TCTGATTCTTCTTTGTCTCGCGCCTTTTCCCTTTCTGTCGGCCTGTTATTCCTGTCGGCCCTCTATTCCCACTCTTGCTCAGCAGAGTCGGGCATTGTGCTTTCCAGTGTCCGACACATCTACAAAAAAGCGCATTGGTCTTGCCCTAAGTCTGGCCGTCCTGCGCGTAGTGTCGGGGGATAACTTTCGGGTCGTGGTGTCCAGGGGTTGTCCTGTCGATATATTTCTCTACCTGCTCTGTCCTCGTCTTTTTTCTGTCGTTGCATTGCCTCTTTGCGCCACATACCGAGACTGTCAAGCATAATAGGCGTTGTCTTATTATTGCGAAGAGCTATTTCTAACGTTTCTATTTTATCAAGCTCAAAGGATCCTACCAGTGGCCACTGTTTGTCTTGACTTTCTTTGGTATACCTGTGCCACAATTTATTATAGGCTATGGTAACTAATCCATAGTTTATGAACATGTCCTTATTAGGGGTGCCTTCCAGCGGAGCTAGATGATCCACCTCTAATAAACGGTCCGGGCTGAACCAATTATCAACCAGTGGGGAGAAGACAGACATGACAGCTCACAACGAGGGACAAAAAGTCAGCACTGCCTATCTTATCACTGTGCGCAAAGACTAGACAGAATATTTCTATTCTACGTTGTTTGCAGGCAGTGAATACCTCATGAACCAATAATAAAGAATAACCAATAACAAGGAACAGCCAATAATAAATAAAAATAAAATAAAATCAGTGGGGAGAGTAAGTAGGGCGCAAAAGTCTGCGTCCTCTACCCTTTCACTATCCGTAAAGAGGAATCTGTTATTTCCTGTTTGCAGACAGAGAATCTCCAGAAGACAATCCGTGAACAGTAGTTCGGGGTCAAAGAACCCAGTTAATCAGTGTGGGAGAGGGAATCTCCTGAAAACCGTTAATAAATAATAGGATTCAGTGGGGGAGAAAAATAGGCACGACGGCTGCGTTACCTATCCTTCACTGTTTGCAAAAGGGAAAGAGCCTACTGTTTCTCCGCGTGCAGGCAGTGAATCTCCAAATAAGTTAACAAAAGAGTAATACTAGTATTTTCTTGAACAATCAGTCAATTATTTTGCAGTTTGTCGTGTTTACACGACCTTACCCGGACCGCATGGACAGTTTCTCGTCTTCCGAATCCAGCGCCCGATCGTCCTCTTTTTCTCGTATTCCTCACAGCACTCCTAATGGTTCCCAGTCAGGACCGTAGATCACTCGAGAGAGGTCTGTTCGGAACTAGTGAAGTTCGGATGATCGGCTGCCAGACGAGGGTCTATTGGGCAAGAGCTCTCCCGATCGTTGCAGTCGTTCACTCTGTCGTCAGGACCTCTCTCACTGGATCCACGAGTCGCTGATGGGCCCCACGCTTGGGACGCCAATTGTAAAACCTAAAGGTCGGGGACAATCGATATTTGCCCGGCGGTATCGCCTCTTTAACCCACGAAACATTAATCAATGAAGAGGCAGGCGCTGGAGACTGGAAGGCAGGAAACAAGGTTTTATTTTCTCCGGAGGAGAAACACATCAGTTGGACAGCAGGTATCGTTCTGAGGTGCTCTACCCGCATCTCTGAGGCCTGGCCTCTTATACACAAGTTTGTCACTTTATTGCATGTAACACATTCTCGTCAATACTTTGATGTACGGAAAGACATTCCCGGGATCTCCCCCTCGGGCCCGTTCCCACACACATTTACAGTAGAAGTCCCCACCCCGGTCACAACAGGTGATGGTTATCGCGCAGCTGGATATTCCGCCGATTCATGGAATGTGGGAGGTTCGATTGGATCTCGAGGGATGGGGGCTTTGATCAACTCGGGGGTCCTTTGATGAGGGAAGCTTCCTACTGTACGGAGAGGGGCGAGGAATAGTATCGGCAGAGCTAGGTGTTGGCCTGGGAGCAAGGAAGACAAACGGGCACAGGAAAAGGGGTTTTTTTGTATCAAAGGGCCGGGGACTATAAAAAGAATGAAGGGAGGGGTCGCGCTGGGAACAGGATGGGGCTTTGAGGCAGAGCTGCGCTGAAGAGGGGTTTATGACTCAAAAGCATGTGCGAGCGAGGGGGGGGGTTGGTCAGCGTGCAGGCTTGGTGAGGGCGAAGGGCTATGTCGGGGGCCAGTGGCATGCAAAAGGGATGGTCCTGATCGAGGCACCTAAAATGGCGGGCGCGCACGACAAAAGTGTGGCATCAGGGGAAAAGGCAAGATGGCGCAGATAATGTTCACCAAACCGTACTAATTTTCCACACTACTGCCCTCACGCCTTCACTCTAACGCCTTCACTCTACCACATTCACCCTACCGCCCTCACTCTACCACTCTACCGCCCTCACTCTACCACTCTGCCGCCCTCATGCCCTCACTCTACCGCCCACACTTTACCACTATACCGCCCTCACTCTACCAGCCACAGTATACCACCCTCACTCTACCACTCTACCGCCCTCGCTCTACCGCCCTCGCTCTACCGCCCTCGCTCTACCGCCCTCGCTCTACCGCCCTCACTCTACCGCCCTCACTCTACCGCCCTCACTCTACCGCCCTCGCTCTACCGCCCTCGCTCTACCGCCCTCGCTCTACCGCCCTCGCTCTACCGCCCTCGCTCTACCGCCCTCACTCCACTGCTCAACGGCCCTCACTCTACCACTCTACCGCCCTCACTCACTCTATCGCCCTCACTCACTCTATCTGTCTATCGCCCTCCCTCCTCATTCTCTAACTCCCTGTTCTCTTCTCCTGTGATGATCTTTCTGCTATCTTTCATCCGCCTCCTTCTTTAACTCCCTGTTCTTTTCTTCTGTGCTGATCTGCTGTTCTTTCACCCCGTCTCCTTCTCTAACTCCCTTTTCTCTTCTCCTGTGCTGATCTGCTGTTCTCTTTCACCCCGCCTCCTTCTCTAATTCCCTGTTCTCTTCTCCTGTGCTAATATGCTCCCACTTCCTTCCTTAACTCCTGTTCTCTTCTCCTGTGCTGATCTGCTGCTCTCTTCCACACCACCTCCTTATTTAACTCCATGTTCTCTTCACCTGTGCTGATCTGCTGCTCTCTTCCACCCCGCCTTCTTCTTTAACTCTGTTCTTTTCTCCTGTGCTGATCTGCTGTTCTCTTCCACCCACCTCCTTCTTCAACTCCCTGTTCTCTTCTCCTGTGCTGATCTGCTGCTCTCTTCAACCCCACCTCCTACTTTAACTCCCTGTTCTCTTTTTTTCTCCCTCTGCTGATCTGCTGCTCTCTTCCACCCCGCCTCCTTCTTTAACTCCCTGTTCTCTTCTGCTGATCTGCTGCTCTCTTCCACCTCGCCTCCTCCTTCAACTCCCTGTTCTCTTCTCCTGTGCTGATCTGCTACTCTCTTCCAACCGCCTCCTTCTTTATCTCCCTGTTCTGTTCTCCCGTGCTGATCTGCTGCTCTCTTCCACCCGCCCCCTTCTCTAACTCCCTGTTGTCTTCTCCTGTGCTGATCTGCTCTTAGCTTCCACCGCCTCATTCTCTAACTCCTTGTTGCCTTCTCCTGTGATGATCTTTTTGCTCTCTTCAATCCGCCTCCTTCTCTAACTCCCTTTTCTCTTCTCCGGTGCTGATCTGCTGTTCTCTTTCACCCCGCCTCCTTCTCTAACTCCCTGTTCTCTTCTCCTGTACTGATCTGCTGTTCTTTTCCACCGCCTCCTTCTGTGACTCCCGGTTCTCTTCTCCTGTGCCGATCTGCTGTTCTCTTCCACCCCGCCTCCTTCTTTAACTCCCTGTTCTCTTCTCATGTGCTGATCTCCTGCTCTCATCCACCCACCTCCTTCTTTAACTACCTGTTCTCTTCTCTCGTGCTGATCTGCTGTTCTCTTCCACCCCACCTCCTTCTCTACCTCCCTGTTCTCTTCTCCCGTGCTGTTCTGCTGCTCTCTTCCACCCCACCTCCTTCTCTAACTCCCTGTTCTCTTCTGCTGTGCTGATTTGTTCCTCTCTTCCACCCACCTCCTTCTCTAACTCCCTATTCTCTTCTCTTCTCTCGTGCTGATCTGCTGCTCTCTTCCACCCTGCCTCCTTCTCTAACTCCCTGTTCGCTTCTCCTGTGCCGATCTGCTGTTCTCTTCCACCCGCCTCCTTCTTTAACTCTGTTATCTTCTCTTGTGCTGATCTGCTGCTCTTTTCCACCCTGCCTCCTTTTTAAACTCCCTGTTCTCTTCTGCTGATCTGCTGCTCTCTTCCAACCCGCTTCATTCTTTAACTTCCTGTTCTCTTCTCCTGTGCTGATCTGCTGCTCTCTTCCACCTGCCTCTTTCTCTAACTCCCTGTTCTCTTCTCCTGTGCTGATCTGCTGCTCTCTTCCACCCGTCTCCTTCTTTAACTCCATGTTCTCTTCTGCTGTGCTGTTATGCTGCTCTCTTCCACCCACCTCCTTCTTTAACTCCCTGTTCTCTTCTCCTGTGCTAATCTGCTGCTATCTTCCACCCACCTCCCTCTTTAACTCCCTGTTCTCTTCTCTTCTCCTGTGCCGATCTGCTGTTCTCTTCCACTCGCCTCCTTCTTTAACTCCCTGTTCTTTTCTCCCGTGCTGATCGCTGCTCTCTTCCACCCCGCCCCGCCCCCTTCTCCAACTCCCTGTTCTCTTCTCCCATGCTGATCTGCTGCTCTCTTCCACTCCGCCCGCCCCCTTCTCCAACTCCCTGTTCTCTTCTCCCATGCTGATCTGCTGCTCTCTTCCACCCACCTCCTTCTTTAACTTCCTGTTCTCTTCTGCTGTGCTGATCTGCTGCTCTCATCCACATTATTTAAAAAAAATAAAAGCCATTGTTATTTGTAATATCAATACATCTAAGTCACGTAAATACAAAACATGTTGCATTACAAATGCTACAGGTGTCACATTTGCAAAAGTTAAAAGTATTAGCATTGTAAATGACAAAGCCATTAATTTTGCTATTTTCAAAACCAACACATAAATAAAAGATTTGTCATCTACAAGACCAATAGCTCAAACTTTCCTAATGCGAGACCTATTGCATTGCAAATGCTTGTTATCTACTGCAGGTTTATCAAATGTGATTAGTCTCTCAGTTTGAACCTCTTGAATTGTAGCTAGGTTTGGTCTTCTGCTACTTCTTGGGACTCCACTGGGCCTACTACTTATTATTAGCCACATGATTGTCATTTTACCAGGTCGATTGACACAACTCTGTTCTCCTTTTTACCAGCAAGGGGCGGTAGTACTACTGATCTTGTTCCGCTGATAGCTAAGACAGGTACTGCTTTTCTGTAAGAAGGCCCAAATTCCTTCTTCACCGCGATCTTTTCTCTGACCAGAACCCCAATCTTTGGAATTCAGACAGGTGTTGCTGGGACAGGTGGTTGTTCTTCAGTGGCCGTTGGCTTTTGCTTTGTGTTACTTAGACTTCTTCTTGCTTCATTTAAATCCTGTAAAACAGCCAAACGATCTTTGATATCAAAGGTTTTTTGTTTCACCACTGAAGTCTGACAATCGAGGTCTTCGATTATTATTCTTGTACCAAACAAAAGTTCATACGGAGTGATTCCAACCAGAGAATTTCTTGGCAGATTATTAAGACTACGTTGGACACTTATTAGATGTTTGACCCACCCATCACCCGAACCTAATACCCTCGCTGTTATAGATTGCTTTATCTCCCGGTTTTTTCTCTCCACTACCGCATTTCCCTCGGGATGGAATGGACTAGAGTACCGCAATGCAATGCCCATGCTGGCCATGGCCTCCTTGTAAGCTCGAGAGCTAAACGCAAGACCCTGGTCAGAATGTAGCATGCCAATTGCGTATGTGCCGATTAAGACTCGCAAATCTTTTATAACAGTTCTGGCGTCAGCCGAGCGCTGGGGCCACATCCAAATGAATCTCGTGCAGGAATCCACTGCGACCATGATATATTTATAGTTGCCATCTCTTTGTAAGGGACCACAGTGGTCCAGGTAAACAGATGCTAATGGTTTATCTGAAATTAGAAGGGGCGTCTGTGCTGTTCGTTTCACTGTTGATACTTTCATTCTTTGGCATATTTCACGTTCTAGAACATAGCTTCTAGTCTGTTTTCTCATGCGTGACCACCAATATCTCTGTTTTAATAATGATACTGTGGCGGAAACACCAGCCCTTCATGTGCCGCTAAAATTAGTCCTAACCTCTGTTCCCTGTTTGGAATTGCTCTGTCCCCCACTCCAGGGATTCGAGCAAAAGGAACATTATGTGCATCAGTTTTGTATGAGTACTTTACTGGAAAGGCTTTCGGGAGTGTCTTACCACTGTCTTTTACTGAAGCACTGACAGCTTGCATTATCTCGCTGTCTATTTTTGTTTTTGACCGGGTAATGGCAGCTACGGAAGCCGTTTGCACAGCTGCCTTCGCGGACTAATCGGCCAATGAATTCCCTGCAACGTAAACGCCATCACGTTGATGACTCAGTGTATGTATCACGTGAGTCTTTTGCAGTTCTTTCTGTAAAAGAACTACTTGTTCCCAAAGCATTTTATGCTTGATTGTGCCACCTTTTGCATCTTTGAAACCGTTTTGAACCCAGTTCTGCAAGTATTCATTCTAAGACTGGACGCAATAATATGAATCCCACACTATTAGTGTGGGTAATTCGCGATCGGTATTTTCAAGCGCCATCTTAAATGCTCGTAGTTCAGCTCGCTGAGCTGTACAGTCTCCGAGTGATTGAGTTTTAGTCACCAGTGGTCTGAATTTTCCTTCATGCCAATGACCTTTAACAATCGCACACGCAGCACTATATGCTTGTTTACCCCCAACTGCGGGTTGTGCTGAACCGTCTGTATATATTATACAGCCGTAATGTTCGAGAGGCAGGATTTCGGTCGGCAGAGGACATTCATATTCGTATTGGAGAAATTCTTGTGATTTTAAGTTAGGATCGAATTCGTATACTACGTCTGATGCAGCAAGAGAATTAACCCATTGTATCCATCTCGGATGTAGTGCTTTAGCATTGGGAATGCTTGCTCTTGTTACTGCTTCTAAGGCAGGTATCGCTGTAACTATTATTATTCTTTTACCTTGTGCTAGGGCTCTTTCTTTTGCTACAGCAGTTTGAACCGCAGTCAGAATTTTTTCAGTAGAACTGAATTTTATTTCAGCTTGTGTGTACAAGTGTGATTTATAAGCTATTGGTACCGTTTCTCCCTCATTAGAGGTCCGGTATGTGAATCCGCATCTTCCTGAGATCACTCGGATTACTAGGTTGCGTTCGTTTGCGCTTGTTTGCAGTTTTGTTTTAGTTAACATGTCTGTTTGTAATGATCGTAAACATTCTGTGTGTTTTTGAGTCCAATTAATTGGTTTGAAATCAGGTTTTATTAATTCGTAGAGAGGTTTAACCCTCTCTGCATAATTTAGAATGTAATTTCTTCCGAAATTCAGGAAACCTAGAATTGATTGTAAGTTCTTCAGCGTTTTGGAGCTTGGAGTACTGTACACTTCTCTAAGAAGTTGTCTGCCTGGCTTTTGCCTTCACTTGATAACTCATATCCTAAAAATAGGACAGTGAGGTGGGCAATTCGTGACTTTTTAAAGTTGAATTTGTACCCTTCAGATGCGAACCCAAGTATGATGGTGTTCACTCTTTTCAAGTGTGTCTCCAGATCATCATCTGTAAGATAGATGTCATCGACATAAGATAATGCCTCATCATCATACATTTGTAGTAACTCTGTTACCCTGGCTGAAAATAATCCTGGGCTATTCTTGAATCCCTGTGGGAGACGACAAAATTGCTTTTGAGCCCCCATACTGGAGAAAGCGGTCAAATACCTGCTTTCTGGTGCAATGTTTTGACAGAAGAAACCATTTGAAATATCTAATGTCATTTTATATTTTTTGCGCACAATGTTATTCATTAGTGCTGCACTGTGTGAGTTTTGTACTGCAAATGTTTTGCAACAAGAGTTTAGGTGTCTGTAATCCAAAACTAGACGATATGAATTGTCTGGTTTGGAGACAGGAAACAAAGGATTGTTCATTTGTGAGGTGCATGTTTCAATCACCCCCTGATATTCAAGTTGATCTAAGATCTCCCTGACATGTTTTTTAGCTTCTTGCTTAACAGGATACTATCTCTGTGCAGTAGGTTGATTTTTTAACTGAATTTTATGGTGGGGAGAATCCTCATCCCATCCTACATGATTTTTGTATAATGCAGGGGCTTGGACCACTACCCATTTTCTAGCATATGTGTATTTTTTATGAATTGGAATGTGATTTGAGAAGGCAGGCATAATCATTTCTTCGCCATGACAAACTCTGGTGGCCAGTCTTTTTTCTGCTAGAAGGATATCATAGCCTTTAGATAGGTTATCCAAAAAGAGACCTCTTATTTTCCTAGTTTTGTCCCCCTCTATACGTAATGTTATTTCATATAATTTATGGAGTACGCTAACTCTGGTGTCTGCAGTTTCCACTTGAATGTATTAATTCGTGTCCACTGTCTCCAGAAAATTCATCACGATCTTGCGAGCTATGGTCCCTTCTGCTGCGCTGTCTAGCATTGTCTGAGCCCCTTCTCCATTTTTGAGTTGTGTCCTCAGAATCTTCTGCATGTTTTATTGTAATACAAGCTACCTTCTTTTTGGGAAATTGTATTTTTTTACTTTGATGAGCGGGTTCCTTGTCTTTGGACTTGACGCGCTCTTCTTTATGTCCTGACCGTCCTCTTCTTTCCGATTTCTGTGAGGAATTCTGAAAAGATCGAGAAGGACGTGTATCAATATCTTGATATCTGTCAGGTTTTCTCAAATTGTCCCTATTTCTAAGGTTGTATCTTTGTTCAGAGGGTTCCCTTTGTGGAGACTTGCCCCCTCGTTCTGGCTATCTATCTCTCCGTTGAGGAGACCTTCCTCTGGACTGAAACTGTTTTTCTCTGGGAGTGGCTTGTTTATTACCCTCCCACCTCTTTTTTGGAGTATTGAGATTATTCTTGATAAAGGTTTTTTCAGGATTTTCAGTTAGTTGTGGTTTTAGTGGTTTCCCACCCAAACTATCTCTACCTAGTTCTTCATAGGATTTTTCAATTATTCTGGCAAGTTCAAAAGGTTGTTCTGCTATATCTGTTTCTTTTAATTTTTGGCGGATCGCCACAGATGCTGCTTCTCCTTTTATGTTGGCTAGTAGTACTTGCTTAAAGTCTTTCAGTAATTTCATACCTAGAGTTAAAGCAGGTTCTGGACCGTATTCATTTTGAATCTGTCTTAGTAAGTCTGGTATAACCGCCATAGATGGAACACCATGTGTTTTTGTGTATATTGAAGCAAAGACTGTTCCCCAAGTGTCACAGTCCTCCACATGTGGTGCGATCCCCATTGGTAGGCAGATTGTCAGAATTCTGTGTTTTTCACGAGGGGTAGTATCAGGGAATCCTGCCTCTATCTGAGTAATTTTCCGAGCTAACCAAAATGGAATTTGTTCCCGTTTTGCGGGTAATTTGCCAATGACTGATTGTATAGTCTGTGGTGTAATTTTATTTGTGTTCCCCTGGTGAGGGGAGTGCTGTGGAATTTTTATTGCTGGTTGGACTGTTAAAGTCCGCATGACATATTGTATCAATTGTCTGTGTATGTTTATTAGTTGTTTTAGCTGAACTAAAAGTTCTCCGCTTGACATTTTTTCAATGTCGGGACGTGGTGTGTAGCTGGCTAGAACTGGCCATGTGGCTCCTGGTCTATCTAGTGGACCGAGCCTGGTGAAGTGATTTTGATGTTTTAGGGCGCCATTAAACCAGAGCTGATGCTCTTGGTAGTTCAGTGGAATTTCAATGTCCTCGAAAGGGACGTATTCCTCTGTAGATTCCTCTAATTTGTAGTAGTGGAATTCGCGTGTCACGGCATTTGCTGCCGGAAAATGTATCCATGAATAGAATACCTCTGTCTGCCGATATTCATGGACCTCAACAACAAATATGACTGTACCACCTCTTGGTGATACTCCATTTTCTATAAGTTTCATAGTTATAGTTTATCTTACATTTACCGGATGAGTATTGCATCCGGGTCATTTTGTTGGAGACTTGTGTCTTCCGCTAAAAGTTGAGCTGCCAAAGCATCTCTTTCTTCTTCACTTTCCGGCATTTTGCTGACAGAAAGTTTGCAGAGCAAGTTTCAAGGAAACAAAGATTAGGTGCACAATATTTTGGAACACTGTATCCTTCAACGTTGACTAAACCAAAAACTAATACATAGGAATCTCTTCCTACTGAGGTCTGGCGGATATTAACCTTTTAACCCACTCCAGACGTCTATTGGAGTTTTTACGGGAAAGGGGTCTGTGTGAAAAGCACAACTGAGTTACTTTAGTATCTATCGTTAAATTATCGCCTTACCAAACGTTGGGCGCCATGTAGTGTAGTTCCTATATTCCCAATAGGCTCTGCGCATTGGAATAACATAAACGATAGTTTAGACGTAGGACTGAGGTCGACTAGGTCTCTATTGAATATGTTAGACTTAATTATGGAATGCCAGCTAGCTCAGAGGTCACTAGAAACTTTCTCGAGTGAACAGGAAGGAGTTAACTTTCCTGAATAGACAAGAAGGGATTAGTTTCTGACAACCGCATAAACATGACAACTTTGCTCCCCCAAGAATAAAGAGTATATCTCCAGAGTCGCGGAAACAATAGACCGCTATTTCACTCAGTCAATCGTGCATGCTTAGTTTCACCAGGAATGCAGAGAAATAGAGAGACGGGCGTTTTCAATAAAAGTGGTTATTTATTGAGCAGTCTTCTTTCTCATGCAAGAGAAGTGAATTGCCACAATTGCAATACTTGTCATGAAGTAAAGTGCGTACAGTAAAAGGAGTATTATAAAAAAAATACTGTAAAAGCATTTATATGGTTTCTAAGCCATAAGATACTTAAAACGGATAAAATACATACAGAGATAAAAGTTGACTAAACGTACTCAACTGGTGTTTCTAGAATACGCCTACCCCGGTGTACCTAACCTAAGCCTAGTACGTTGGAAGGAGTAAATGAGTTGTACTTTTAGTTAAGATAGTTTTTGACTGGGGGCGTGGCTAAGCGGCCAAGCACGGCGGTTGCATAGCTGTAAGGCTCCGTGAGTGAGGCAGAGTCCCCACGAATATCCGCACATTCATCAGGTTTTAATTGACCTCAGGACGGAGGAACCTGGGTCCAGGACCGAGCGGGAAACACCTACAGGAAAGCCTATCGTAATCGGGTGCCGGGAGGCGGACTTATGACCTCCGTTGATAGTGGGCCTGCATCGGACCTGTGACGCCGAGCTCCGGCACAAATGACAGCCGGGCGGAAGTGAAGGCAAGGCGCCTGAGAGCGACCGGAAGGACGCGCTACCTGGAGCCTCTCGGCCCCCTCCCCCCCCCCCCCCGTGGCACATCGGCGAAATCGGCGACCGGAGCTCCCCCCTGACCCCCCCCCCCCACCCCGGGTACCTCCTGATCTCAGTCGGTGACTGGGAAGAGTGTCCGGACGGGCAACAGATGCGTGGAAGCAGCATCGCCGCGAAGAGCTAAGTCTTTCCAGCAGCGCATCATAACGGCGGGGTGAAGAGAGCGGGGTGCCCGATTGGTGAGGGACCCTGTGAGGTGCTTCACTGTCTGACCCCCCCGGGAAACAGGAGGAGGAGGAGCACAGCCGATCCACGGATCCCGCCGCCGCATCGAGCTCTTTGCGCTAAATTGAAAGCGCGGCACAGCAGCACTACGCAGCGGACTTTGCCCCAGCATACGAGTGGAGGCAGATAAGTGCACAGAGAGACGGCAACAGTGTGGGCTCGGGGCAGAGTGCTGCATATGCACATTCCGGGCGGGAGCGCCCTGAACTGACATAAAGGCCCATAGTCGCTTTAAAGATCAGGGAGAGATATTGATGTAACACCACGAGGGCTGAGGGGCCGCTACAATCGCTACCTCATAAGGGACGCTGGGCAACTTTACTACAGTGGAGGGCTACGGCCGGAGGCGCTAAAAAAAAAAAACAACACAAAAGGGAAAAAAAATAAAATAAATAAAAGTCAGGGAGGGATGGGCACGGATGCTCTGGACATTGGGACTGACTGACCGTGCACTGAGGGGAAGAACCAGGTTGGAAACGCCACAGTGATATCCCTACTCTGCAAAGTGTAGTGACCCCCTCCCCTGGGAACATCTACCACGGACACGGTGAACGACAGGTGCACCTGAAAGCACTATGGCAGGCAGAGACCCGAGAAACACTGCGTCGCAGTCTAAGTTGGACAAATTCGCATTTGACAGACAGGCCCAATCCCAATTAGAACAGCGCACCTCCACGGGGAAAACACCAGAGAGCGACGGAACAAAGAAAGCAACACTTGAAGACGTGATGAAGGCGCTGGCGCAAGTACAAGCAACGGTGGGGTCCACGGCCACTGAAGTCTCTCTGCTGAGGGCGGACTTCCAAAAGATGGGCGAAAGAGTGAAGCAGGTCGAGGTGGTCGCCAAATCACTAGTGGAAGACGTATCGGACCTACAAATAGCAATGGAACGTGTGGCGGCGGAGAATAAGATACTGAAAGAGAAGCTGGACGATCAGGAGGGGCGCTCCAGACGCAACAACGTAAGAATTATTGGGGTTCCGGAATCGGAAGGCACCGGGGCCATGGACCTATACGTAGAAGACCTAATCAAGACACAACTTAAACCGAAAGGACTATCGCAATTTTTCTCCGTGGAAAGGGCGCATAGAGTTCCCGGGGGACAGCCCATGCCTGGAGACCCTCCTAGACCAATACTGGCGAGACTCTTTAACTTTCGCGACCGGGATGCGATCCTACATGCAGCAAGGGTGGCCACGCCGATACGGGTTCAAAACTCCACACTAGCCTTTTTCCCAGACTATACTGCGGCGGTGTCGCGCAGGAGGAGGATCTTCCTTGAAATTAAGAAGGAACTAAGAGCCAAAGAACTACCGTACTCCATGCTACTCCCAGCACGGCTACGAGTGGTCGCGGATAGTAAGGTTTGGTTTTTTGATACACCGGAGTCAGCACGTGAATCACTGGATGGATGGCGACAAGTTGGACTGCCCCCCCGTTCACACAGAACAAACCAGAACTAGCGTGGAGACAGCCAACCAAGGTCACACGCATCGGGAAGAGAGGGATCGACGCACTCACACACGCCGTACAACACTAACACGCTGGAAGAGGTAGAAGAATAGTCGCCCGACGCCGCGATGAATAAACACTGAAAAGACTTCCTGGGTGGGACCCGTCTTGGACACTGACCCGGGTGAGACCGGAGAGGGCAGGGGAACTGTCTACTCCGGGGGACACTTCGCCCCAGCAAGCAAGTAACTGTTCATGGGTTGTGTAAAGCACTCTGCTGAGTTGGGGTGGCGGGCAGTTTTAGGCCCGTTTGGCAGGGAGGCAGGGAGGAGGGAGGCGCGGGGGGTTGTTTAAACGTTAAATGCAAACCACTTCTCGAGACAAGACATCCACTTTATCATGTCCAGACTGGGAAGGGAGAAGGAAGGTTAGTTGAGTTTTTTAGAAATCTACAAGAAGGGTCAAGTTGTGCTGTCAGGTATTGGCGCTGCTTCCGTGGCAGAAAGAGACGGAAAGCCGGGGCCGCAAGGCATGATAGATACAAGAGCAGCTACATGACATACTATGGCAGATTCTTCGCCACGTAGTTGGGTGGAGGCGGCGCCTAGATCTCAGGGAGCTCCCATTCGCCTACTGTCATGGAATGTAAGAGGGCTGGGAGATAAGATCAAACGCGGGCTGGTACTCACCGATCTGAAAAGACAGGGACCGGCCATAGCTCTCCTTCAAGAAACGCATTTACAGGGTGGAACCTCCAAGGCACTTAACAGGAGAGGTTATACAATGATAGCGCATTCAGAGTTCACGTCAGGCTCTCGAGGAACTGGCATTTTACTTAAGAAGTCCTCGCAGTTTATACCACTGAGTATGAAGATTGATGGGCAGGGATGCTTTGCGGCCCTACAGGGACAATGGAAGGGGAGACTTATTAATGTTGTCTCAGTATATATCCCCCCAGCGCTTCATTCGGTCATGCTTCCGGCACTGGGTGAGTTTCTCCTGGCCCTTCCGGAGGGAGATGTTATAATTGGAGGGGATTTTAATGCTACAGTGGACACACTAACTGACAGGTTTCCAGCCACTGGCCCATCCGAGGGTCCTTCACGCTTCCAGCGCTTTATGACCGCTATGGGTCTAGTTGATATATGGCGACATGCCCACCCCCAAATGAGACAATATACCTTCCACTCTACAGTACACAATAGCCTGTCGAGGATAGATTACTATCTGGCACTGGGAGACTGTATACAACACCTAGACACCATAGACATTCAATCCAGAGGCATATCAGACCATTCCACAATCATATTGACACTCTCCACCCAGGAGAAAACACGCAAACGAATTTATCCCATACAGGCTGCGTACCTTAAGGTGCCCAAGGTCAGGAAGGCGCTCAAGAAAGTTACGGTGCATTACTTTGAGGAGAATGTCAAGTCAGTACAGTCCGCAGCAACCCTGTGGGAAGCGTACAAGGCGGTGTTAAGGGGGCAAGCAATAACTACACTTGCAGGCTATAGGAGGGAAAAAACACTTGAATTGGCCGAAATGGAGCTAGCACTGCGAGGAGCGACAACATCACACGAAACACACCCCACACCGGACACATCCCAGGCACTGCGCCTCCAACAACACTTATATACGGAACATTTGCGGCATCAGGTGAGGGGACAAATAACTGAAACGAAGAATAGGATTTATGATCTGGGAGACAAAGCGGGGAAGATGTTGGCATGGTTGGACAAGAAAGGGGGGAGCTCCAGAGGTATCCAACAAATAAAACACAAGAGAGGCACAATACACACGAGCCCAGAGCAAATTGTAGAAGCGCTCGCTGATCACTTTGAGGGTGTTTACACATCTGACAGAGAAGTGACTGTAGAAATGGCCAGGGCGGCGCTAGACCCTATCCAAACGCCGAAGCTGCAGCCGGGGGCGCTAGCGGAACTGGAAGCTGACATCACCGCGGAGGAAATCCAAATGGCAATACGAGCGATAAAACCCGGTAAGGCGTCCGGCCCAAACGGCATCCCGATAGAGTGGTACCAGGCCTCATCAGAGAGGCTCAGTGAACACCTACTCGCCATGTATACAGATTGCTTGACGAAGGGCGAACTCCCACCAGATCAAAGAGTAGCGACCATCGTCGCGATACCTAAACCTGGGAAACCACCGGACAATTGTAATTCCTACCGCCCCATATCCCTTCTCAACGCAAAAGTTAAAATTCTAGCAAAACTCTTGGCTACCCGATTAATGACACACCTACCAGACCTCATACATCCCGACCAATCTGGGTTTATGCCACACAGAAACACGGCACTTAATTTGCGACGGGTACACGGAGTATTGGCAAGAGCGGATTCGATCCCCGAACCGGCAGTAATACTGGCGCTCGATGCAAAGATGGCATTCGATCTCGTAGAATGGAATTACCTGTTTGAGGTCCTGACACACTTGGGGTTTGGACCCAAATTTACAGCATGGGTCAGACTGCAATACGCGAGACCGGTGGCACAAGTGGTGGCGAATGGCCACATTTCGCAACCATTCCCCTTGGGCAGAGGCACCCGACAGGGTTGCCCCCTGTCGCCACTACTTTTCGCAATCGCCTTAGAACCGCTAGCACACCTGATACGGTCAACCCTACTGCTTAGAGGGATCTCCTGGACTGAGGGATGGGAGGATCGCGTTTCACTGTACGCGTATGACATGTTGGTGTACTTAACAGATCCAGAACATAGCATTCCAGCGCTCCTCACCCTGTGTGATGAGCACGGGAAAGTCTCTGGATACACGCTGAACTGGAACAAGTCGGAGTTGTATGTTCTGAAGGGCCCACTACCGACCCTGGGAGTGGATTGCCCCCTGAGGGAGGCCGGGTCGTCCTTTAAATACCTGGGCATTCATGTCACCAGGGATCCAATAGAATTTGCGCAGAAAAATCTGACGCCACCCATAGACCGACTTAAGCAGGACGTGGTATTCTGGGCCGGGCTGCCCCTGACAATGCTGGGTAAAGCAGCACTCTACAAAATGATGTCACTGCCCCGTTTCTTATACATCCTGGAGAATGCGCCATACCCGGTAGCACCAGGGTACTTCAGGAAGGTGTCGGCGTTGGTGGCCGGTCTTTTGTGGAATAACCGCCCGGCACGCATTGCGCAGGCTAAATTACACAGAGGGTGGTATGACGGAGGGATTGCGTTGCCGGATCTGAAATTGTATTACTGGGCAGCGCAATTGAAAAACATAAATCAGTGGATACATGCCCCCCAAAATGACCCAGCGTACTGATCGGACAGGACACAGTTAGGAACAAATACCTTACTGGCCCCTCTATATGACCAGCGAATGGTACGCAAACTGGTGGGACCCACAAGACTTACTGCAACGATATGGCACGTAGCTCTGGCATCGCTAGGTTGGAAAGGGAAAATAACCAAGCTCACTTCTCTGTGGGATTTCCGGACACTCGGAAACCTACGAAATAGCAAAGGCTTCGCTCAGTGGGACGAGCTAGGCCTATCTACTGTGGGAGACTTGTGGGAACGGGGCACGGTGATTCCCTTTGAAAGGCTCAGAGAACAGTATGAGCTGGGACCACGAGAGTCGTTCCGGTATGCTCAGATTCGGCACGCACTGCTTACAGCCATCCCCCCAGAGACGGAGGTACCGGAAGCCTCCCCACTTGAAGACCGCCTCCTTACGGACTATATGCCGGAGCGAGCAACCTCGCTCACGTACCGTAAGTTAATCAATAACTTACCGGATCCCATGGTCAAGCTTAAAGATAAGTGGGAGGGGGACGTAGCAGATATGGACGAAAACGAGTGGAATGAGGCAGTGGCGTCGCCCAAAGAAGTAGGCATCTCAGCTAAATTCCGGCTCATACAACTCAAAATTCTGCATAGAGTATACTATAGGAGAACAACATTACACCTTATACACCACGCGCAACACCCATACTGTCTCCGGGGGTGTGGGGAAGAGGGGACGTTTTTCCACACGCTATGGGATTGCCCACGCATTCAAGAGTTCTGGAGACGGATAATGCGCACAATTTCACAGACTATGGGGACCTCCCTGGTCCCTGAGCCACGTAAATGCATACTCAATGTGTGGGGGCCCAACGATCTGTCTAGACGAGGCCAACAGTGGGTCACTGTAGGCATGGTCATCGCCAAGAGAGACATAGCACAGAAGTGGGGGGGCGGTGGAGGTGCAGACAAGAACACAATGGTGTGAAAATATGGACAGGGTAATGATCACGGAAAGGGCGGTATACGCTAGCAGGGCTTACCCGAGGAAATGGAACAAGATCTGGACCCCATGGAACACATACCGGGGTGACATTTGTGAAACCTTACCGGAAGACGAACCACTGACATCTGATGAGGAGGGGGAGGACGGTTAGCGAAACTTGGGAATGAGAGGAGAGGAGTTGGGGGTAGGAACTAGAAGAGACCTTAGAAGTCGGAGGGGTGAGACAGAGGGGTAAATAAGGCAGGGACATAGAAGACAGTTCAGTTTGCACATTTCCCCGGTACTAAAAGCAGCGATCGACCCGGCAAACACATATACGGACAAACCTTTCAGTAACCAGTCGCACCGCAATTAATGAGAATTCACTTAACTACTTGATGACCTAAATGTGATTTCTTTGTTGATTCTTACGTTGTTTATTGTTTAAAAAACAAAAAAACAAACCTACTTAAAGTAGTGAACTACTTGAAATTGATGTACCTTTAATGTATTGTGAAGTTGTCGAACCCCGATATTGGAGGCCGCTGTACGGACTTATTCAGTGGTTATTCTATTATCACAACTGTGTAGCGGCCGGCCCCCCGGGTTGTAGGCCAGAAGCTGTGTAGAATGAAAGGTGCAATAAAGGTTTAAAAAAAACAACAACAAAAAAGATAGTTTTTGACAAGAATCTGAATCAAGAATTCTCTACGGGTCTAATTAGCTCCGTACCTTGGTTATAGAATGAAGGAGGTCTTGTATCTCTCTCTCAGGACTCGATCTCTCAGCAACCCGCGGGGGTGACAAGGAAACACTAGAGCTGGATTTCTCGGCAGGAGAAAAGACAGCGTCTCTCTTAGTGCGTCAATGGGAGGGTCGGCTTCCTTCGGCACTCGTTTCAACAGGGCGTCGGGTAAGTATATAGCCGATCTGCTCCAAACCACCATGTGTTTTGCTAAGGCAGATGCTGGTATATTTATACCTGTAAGGTGCCGAGTTTGACGTAAGGTTGAACATAAGACGTCACTAAGAACTCGCAGTTCTTTCAGGACTCCAGGAGTTCTTGGACAAATCAAAACAGAAGCAGGGGGAATTCCTGGGCTGCTGGAGGCTTGGTTTGTTTTAAGAGCGCTTTGTACTTTCTAGGAGTCTATGGGAGTAGCCTTGCCGTATTTGGACTGCATTGCCTATGACTAAATATGGATATGATTCTTATGCCTTTATAAGGATATGATTTGTTATAACCACATAAGGGCATAAATATGGAATATTTAAATAGGGTCCTAGATACGTTCACAACATTCTGATGCGCAAAATGCTATTGGTTTCAGTTGGGCATTGCTGCAGAAGCTTTTGTTCTAGCCATGCTTTCTGCTTCTTCAGTTTCATTCCAGTCACCCCCACTCCAAAAGGATTTACTGCTGATTGAGTCATCCCAAAGACTGAAAATCATGCAGAAAGAAGTATTTATTACAGTATGTAGGTTATTACCTTTGATAAGTTTTCTGATGGGTATTGTGTTGTCCTACAGATTGATCATCACACTCATTCTTCCTCTCTCAAAGTGTTGTCCTTAGTAAGGGTTTTTCTAAATGTACATGCTCTGCCTTGCTCCCTGTTTTGCTGCAAGAGTCTATGGAGTGCGAAAATTAAGTGCAACTGGCACAAGGACTGCCCTGCAGCACCTTTATTGAGCTCTGTTGTCACTTTCTATGACATCAGGGTTTCTGAGCAGCCAGAGTCAATCTGGTGTTGACACCAGGTGATATTTCAGGTTGGGGGAACCTGTGGAAAGAAAGAGTATTTATCAGAACAACTGTGGCCACAGGTAAGTAACTCTTTCTTCTACAGCCATAGGTTCATCGGCAGGGCTGACAACAGAACAATAACTATTTGGCTGAAATCACATGAATGGAAAAAAGATATACTGTTTTCCATAAGTATTTTTTCAACTGTTTAGTTAGTCAGTAAAATAGATTTTTTCCCTAAATAATTACATTTAAATATATTTAGTTAGTGTTCGTTTCTGCCTTACCACAAATACTGGTACAAGTTTACAATATAATATAAAATATGTAACAAATGTAACTAAAACAGAAGACTGTGTTGTTTCTACCATCTCCATAGAGCGTTGCTACCAATGTAGTGTTCTTTCCTTATCCAGACTTTAGCAAACCTGTTTAACCAGCATGGTTGGAAGAATGTGGGTGTATATTGTCACCTTTCTGGGAAGCATTTGATATTTTTCATGGTGAGCAAAACAAGAGTTGCTTTAGAGGGTTTGGAGCAATGTCTGCAGAGTGCACGGCTAAGAAGCAATTTTGCATTTCTGCAAGTGGCTGGGTTGACGTGCCTTACTGGGTTTTTGTTTCGGAACTAAAGGAAGTGATGGTGAGGCAAATAATTCTAGGGTAAATAACACAAGTATCCCTGAATATTGCTTCTTGGTTATTCAGTCAATACAATATTGTAGGAAGCCAGATTCACTCTTTCTGACATCCTGTCTTGAAAGGTTGGTGGCAGTCTTCAGGGTACATAAGATGTATTGTTTTTCTACCATTGAAGCGGATTCCACCTATCTTATTGCACGTTTGGATAATTAAAGGCAGGTGGTGCCTATGCGGAAGTGGCACACTAGCACTTCAGGCATGAGTCTTCTAGTGACTTTATTCCACATTTTGTCCCAGTATGTTGACATTGAAGAGCATTTACATATGATTTGTGCAGTTTTAACATTGTGGTCTAGGACACCTTCAGCAATTGGCTGTGTCTGCACATAAGTTGAAGCACATATT
This sequence comes from Lissotriton helveticus, assembly GCF_964261635.1. Lineage (NCBI taxonomy): Eukaryota > Metazoa > Chordata > Amphibia > Caudata > Salamandridae > Lissotriton > Lissotriton helveticus. Next base: position 1,653,408,331 of record NC_136059.1, read on the forward strand.
TAAATTGAATTCATTTTAATATGGACTCTCTCATTGTGTGGAATCGAACTTCTTTCCCATTGTCCACTTCTGAACGCATGGTTTAGCAGTATAAAGAACTTTGTTGATCGATTCTAACATGTATGTTCTTTAGTGGCTGGGTTCATGGAAAGGATATATTTTTTTTAGGTAGGACATAAGGGAGAACATCTACACTTTTCCTAATTTATTCATTGGTACTTGTCTCTCCTTCTGCTAAATATTTAATGTATTCCCTGGTTCAGTTTGTCTCCAGCCTGGTTTATTCCCTTTTCCTGACATATCTTCCAGTTAAATGCTTCCTCTTTCTGGTAATGGTTTCCACAAGGCCAGTATGTTGTAAACATGGCTGGTATTCTTATGTCAAGGCTAGTAAAAAAAAAAGGAAAATTAGCTGTATTTTCCCTCTCTGAAATATAAATTTAGAACAGCTAACAGGACAAGAAATGATTCAAAAGTATTTCAGAGCTATCTAAACGATTGCCAAATAATTATTTAAGGAAACAGAGGCAGGATAGCATGTACAAAAAAAAAAAGGATGCATGCCATTTTTTTCTCATAATCCTATTTAGATTCAGGATCTTCGAAAACAAGTAGTTGGTACTTTTGTCTGTAGAAAGTTGCAAGTGCCAGCTAGGGATCGGCTCCTAGTGCTTGCATCCATTCACATTATTCCATAAGGGGAGGGTTGTGGGGAGCTTTTCAAAATACTGGGCTGTGTCCGTAAACTGCCCTCGTGACATCTGTCTTCCGACCAAGGAGATGATTTCACTTCACTTTCAGGCGTTTTCTTTTAACTGTCGCGCGGCCTGCTGGCTTCCAGCCGCGCGTGTGTACTTTGTCACGGGCGGCAAAGTGCACAGGGCACGGAAGGAATGCTTTCTTGACCCCGGTCAAGATTGTGCCTTCCATTTGTAATTAGAGTGCCTACACTCCCCCTCACTTACACTTCACTTGCAGGCGAGTATTGATCGCCGAAGAGCTACAAATGTGCCTGCCTTTTTTTTCTGTTTTTAAAGCGAACATTTATTGACATTCACATTGCGTATTTGCGGATTGTGCTTTAAAGCTGTGTTGGGATGCATCGTAATTTCAGTGCAAATATTTCCCTACAATTATTAAAAAAGAAAAGAAAGCATAGAAGTAAACAGTCCCAACATGAATAGTCCCCGGCCCCCGGATTATATATATGTTTCAGGGCTTTAAGTGGGCCGGGTCTCACCGGTGCTGAGCACCGGCAGGTTTTTTGAAGGGGGCCTCGAAACGGGTCTCTGTCGGGCGCTGTTTTGTGCCCTGGACTGCAGTGACAGCAGGCACATCGATGTGCGGTGCACACACTGCTCACTTCTCACTAGTGGAGAAGTTACGGCATGACGTCATGCCAGGTGAGCGTTGTAGGGGAAGGGAAATCCTGTAGTCATTTTCTCTCTGGATTTCCCTTCTCTTTTTATAAACTTAGGAGCAGCAACATTGTCGTGATGTCACCAGGGCTTTAAGCAGAAGCTTTTTCAATATTATATACAAGCCATAGTTGATGCTTATTTATCCTATGCAACTGACAACCATTGACAAAGCCAATAGACCTGACTTGTTGGAGGTATGATGTTACTTGTATCATATATCTGGATGCAATGACAGAAGCAGCAACATACAAGTCGAGCGGCACACTATGCTAAGCACAGATTTGTAGTTTACATGTTTTAAGCCACGCCCTTAATTACATTGGCCACGCCCCTTTGAGAGACCCCTCAGTTTTATCATCCCATTAAAGCCCTGATATGTTTATTGAGCAGTACCCCTATGTGCTGGCATCATCAGCGTCGTCCATGCCGGAAGTGACACTGACTTCTGTTCTTTTCTTTTTCTGTCTGTCGGTGCAGATTAGGGAAGAGCTACCCCGTCTTTTTTTATTGACCCTTTTTTCCACTTCTTGTAGGTTTTTTCGGGCTACTTTGTCTCCTGGTGTGTTCATAGCTGCCATGGTTTCAGATTACTTATGTGTGACATTTTCAGAATTTCAGTGTAATAATGAGTGACATTCAACAACTGTGAGTGACATTTTCTCTCAAGCAAAATCAGGCAATGAAGACGAGGAAAACATATATAAATATCAGAAATTACACCCATTTGAGCAATGAAAAAAAACTCTGAATTAGATCTTAAAACTGCTGCAAAACTAACCCAGTGCCCTTAAGTGTGCTGCCTGAAAGCAGTGCCTCACTGCAGCCAGACCCAAGGTTCACGTTTTTTTTAAATGTATGGTGGAGGTGTGAGAAGGTTACATACATGGGATGCTACCTGGAGGCTGTGTGCCGCTAAAGCCAAGCCTCAGATTCAGGGGTTTTGAGGGAATCAGAGGGGTGAGAAAGCTTCATACACCCAAAGTAGCACTAAGCATGGTGGAGAAGTATACAGTGTTACCTATGCTCTAATGTTATCCTCCAAAGCATTAGAATGCAATGTCAGAAAGAGATGCTTATCTAGTTATCAAATTGTTCAGTGTGAATTTGGAAAGGATGGGACAAATCTCAGCTTCTCTTGATCCTAGGCAAACTGTTTGTTTCACAAACCCTTCTTTATGTTCATTATCACATATGAGAGTACCTTCAAATATGTGTGTCGTACAAAAAACATGTTTGTATAAATTGTGATGGTTCCAACTAATCGTGCAATAAAGTACCTTCATATATTTGAGTTAAACTGTCCTCTGCATACGTATAACATGTTGCATATACTGTACAACTGAATCAGAGGAAGGACAAGCATTCTGAGGTTACTAAATATTTTCAGAATAAAACCATGGCTAACATGTTGCGAGTAAATGACCTCTGCACAAAATACATGATATCAATTGGTTTGTGAAGTGCAAATTGGAATACTGTTCATTTCTTTTTGTTGCAGTTTTATATAGCGTACATTGGAGCACTTTACATGAGCATCAGTTATATTAGAGAAGGTCAGATTTGGTTTTAGGAACAGGAAGATGAAGTCATTTGTCCATATTCACATAATATTGAGCCAATGCTCACACGTGACCCTGGTTCCCAAGTTCCAAAGTCTGCAGCTCTGGCGGTAACACCATATTCTCTCCCATGTCTGGTGTTTGTTTAATGGCCTGTAATATTACTCCAGCTATAATGGGAGTCTAGTTTGCATATCGGGTACACAAGTGAACTGACTTGCCTCTAAGCAAAACAGCTGGTAGAAAACACTTCACGTCGATTAAAACAGTGCTCCCGTGAAGGGAATGCTTCTTTCCTGGTGTTCCTTCTTTTAATGACTGCTCCCCTTTGTGTCTTCTTTTGCCATAAGCTCACTGTGTGCTCCCCACTGTATCCACTTGGGCACCACCCCTACTGCCTTCCTTACTGCTGTTGGGAGGGGAGAGCCATGTGATAGCTCTCCTTCTGGTGCGCCATAAAATCATCCTGCTGCATGCAGCCTGCTCAACCACCTCCATGCAGTACACTGTGAGGGGTCGGTGGCTCCCCGTTGTCTCCTGCACTGCGGGAGAAGGAGTTTAGCAAGGTACAGGCAACTTCATTTATTAAGAATACTACTTGACACAAGGTTTGTTGTTTTATCTGGACATCAACAGTGCAACCGGAGTACCAGACCAAATCAAATAGGCCTGCAGACAGCCTAGCCAAATCACTAGGCACACTGGCCTGCACAGCTACCTCTCAGGACTCAACTCCACCGGACAGGCGGCAGGCCAGCTACGAAAAAAGGAAGCTGCCGTCCGTCATAGCATACGCTCTAATGATTTTTTCAAGGTATGGGAGATGTCGACTCTTCATTTAAGCTTGCTGCTGCAAGCTTTGTATAGCGCTTTCATGTAATATCGGGGAAATCACTATTTATTTCACAAGACCCATGAAGGCCTGCAGGCTGCTAAAACAAAATAAATCAGCCCACACTGAACTTCACAGCTACCGGCCCCTCTGAACGATAAGGCACTGGTGGTGGGATGAAGTACTTACAGATGTCCTTCTTGGGGCCTGGTCCAAGCCCTTCATAGAGACCCTGTGAATAGGACAATTGCCCACCACCATCACCCCTCTCCAGGTGATCCCAATTTCCTCATCCAGCATCCCACCCTGGAGAGCCTGGTAGTTCAAGCTTCTACATCCCAAGTTAACCCTGGTGCACCAGACAGGAGGTCCAAGAGGCTGGACATCTTTGGTAAGAGGGTTTTCTCTTCCACCAGCCTAACATTGTAGTCAATGAACACTGCATGCCTTTTGGGCCAATACATCCACATGATCTGGGATTCTGTTGCACAAATTCTGTCAGTGGTCTCGGAGGAGGCTTGAGCCTTACTGTCACAGACGATTACAGATGGCAGAGATGCAGCACAGTTCACTACCAGATGTGGACTGGACATGACTGACTCGCTGAGTAGAGCGATTTCTTCGGTGGCATTGAGATGCCATGCCGGGCTGAGAACCATTGGCTTTTCGGGGGATGTCCAGGCTTCTCTCATGGACATGCCCTTTGATGGCACGTATCTCTTTGGAGGTAAGACCAGCTCAGCGTTGGAGCGCTTCAAGGACAGTAGGGCTACTGCCAGGTCCTTAGGCCTTTCCATGGTCCCTCGACAATCCCAGTCTGCCTTTCATCCCTTTCATGGTCACAGAAGGGGCTTCCAAATGCGTCTTTACCAGCCCAGCCACCACAGCAACAGGATTCCTGACCTTCTTGTGCCCAAGGATGCGGTCCCTACAGACCACATGGGGCTTCCAGCCAGAGGTCGAGCCAGTCCCCTGCCCATCCGGCAGCCACAGTCTCCAAACCCCTTTAGCTTGCCCTTTCAACACCATAAGCATCCAGTAGGAGGCAGGATACACCATCACTAGCACCGCTGGCGGTCAGTAACATCCGACCGATGGGTTTTGCAAATTGTCCAAAAGGGCTACTCCCTCCCTTTTCTGGACACCCCCACCCACCCATGCCACCCACTTACAAAAAGCTGATGGAGGACCATCTCTCTGTGCTTCGTTAGGAAGTGTCAGGTGTCTTGGCCAAGGGAGCCATAGAAAGGGTGCCAGGATTAGAAGTTGGGCGTGGTTGCTATTCCCTCTACTACTAGGTCCCCATCCTATCCCGACCTGTGTCTTTGCAACTTCTTCCTGCCAAAGGAAAAGTTCAAGATGTTCGCTCTCAGCCCGGTTGTGAATGCCCTGGACCCGGGAGGCTGGATGGTTGTATTGGACCAATACTTCCATATTCCTGTCCTGCCTGCCCACCCACAGACACTGCCTGCGGTTCACGGTTGGTAAGAGCATTTTCAGTTCGCTGTGCTTCCATCTGGTCTTACCAGTGCCTCTCAGGTATTCACCAAGGTGATGGCAGTGGTCGCAGCACATCTGCGGAGGTCAGGGGTTCCAATTTTCCCCAATCTCAACATTTGGCTGTTGAAGACAAGCTCGCCCCAGGCAGTCCTCTTCCACCTCTAGACTACGGCGAGCCTCCTGTACTCATTGGGGTTCACTATCAACGTTCCGAAGTTACACCTGTCTCCCTCTCAGACACTCCCTTTCATCATGGCTGTTCTGGACACAGTGCTGTTGCGAGCTTAACCTCCAGAACAACAAGTCCAGAATATTCAGGCTATGATATCAAAGTTTCAACCTATATCCTGGGTTTTGAGGAGGCTGACTCCGAGGCTGCTGCGCCTCATGGCTTCCTGCATCCTGCTAGTGACTAATTCCTGTTGTCATATGTGGGCTCTGCAGTGGGACCTGAAGATCCAGTGGGCGCAGCATCAGGCAAATCTCTGCAATGGTCCAGATTTTCGAGGGAACTACAAAAGAACTATAGAGGTGACATATGAACCGCAATTAGGTCAAGAGTAGGCCGCTCTCCCTTCCCCAACCAGAGGTGCCTTTAGTGACAGATCTATCACTCCGGGGCTGGGGTGGCCACATGGGAGATGTGGAGATAGGAAGCATCTGGTCTTCGGCTAAATCCTGGCTTCAAATCAATCTACTGGAGCTTGGGGCGTTCGGACTGGCGTTGAAGTCCTTCCTACTTCACTGAAGGGAACACTAGCGCTGTGTTCATGGACAACAGCACAGCCATGTGGTACTGCAACAAACAGGACTGGGTGGGTCGTGGACCCTTTGTCAAGCAGCGCTGCAGCTCTGGACATGACTGGAATACCAGGGCATATCCCTAGTGGTTCAATACCTGGAAGGCTCTCTGAATGCCAGTGTGGACAAACTCAGCCATGCCTAGTGGATCACAAATGGCACCTCCATCCGGAGGTGGCGCAAGGCCTCTTTCAAGAGTGGGGAAAGCCTTTGTAAGATCTGTTTGCCACTGCCGAGAATGTGCAATGTCAGCAATTTTGCACACTGGAGTTTCCAAGGCAGCTCTCTCTCGGAGACGCTTTTCGTCTCAAGTGGAGCTCTGCCTCCAGTATGCCTTGCCACCAGTACCATTCCTGCTTAGAGTTCTCAAGAAGATCAGGAACGGCCGGGCCAAAGTCATGCTTGTGGCTATAGATTGGACGCAGATAGTTTGGTACCCAGTGCTCCTGAGCAAGAGCATCAGTCCTCAGATCAGGCTGCTTCTTCAGTTGGATCTCTTGTCGCAGCTACAGGGCAGGGTGCTGCACCCAAACCTGCGAACGCTCCACCTTCATGTCTCGAGATTGAGTGACACAATTGACAGCTTTTGACCTTCCACCCGAAATCTGCAATTTTATTTTGGCAGCCAGGCGTCCATCCACCAATATGGTATAAGCCTGCCGTTGTGACAAGTTTGTGGCATGGTGTACAGAGAACAACCTTGATCTCTTATCTGCACCTCTTTCAAAAGTTCTTTTGTTTACTATTTCCTTGGCCCAGCAGTGCTCTGCTTCGGGTACCATCAAAGAATAACTCTCTGTCATCTCTGCCTTTTTGCAATTGCCAGACCAGCCATCCCTGTTTACGTCCCCTTCTGCAAATAGGTTTTTCGAAAGGGCTTTAATGCGTGTTTCCACCAATGCCCTTTGTTATATCTCAGTGGGACCTAAACATGGTTCTGGAGTTCCTAATGTGCGCTCCCTTTGAGCCAAAACACCCTTGCCCACTCAGACTCCTCACCATCAAGGCAGAATTCCTTGTGACAATAATATCCGCCAGGAGGGTCAGTGAGTTACAGGCATTATCTGCTAACCCTCCATATATCTTGCTCTATCTAGATAAGCTGGTCCTTTGAACTCGAGCATCCTTCTTATCAAAGGGGTAATTCCATTTCACGTAGGCCAGTTCATCACTCTGCCTACCTTTTTCGCCCCACCACATCCTACTTAAGAAGAGGTGATACTCCAACGCCTGGACCCAAAAAGAGCATCGTCATTCTACCTTGATCGTACCAAAGAGCTTCGATCGAGCAATCAGCTTTTCATAGGATATGTGGGTGACAAGAAAGGTAAGACAGTTCAAAAAGATATAATCTCGCGATCGATAGTACTTAGCATTCAAATTTGCTACGCATTGGCCAACAAGCGCCCCCCGGAGGGCTTGCGTGCTCATTCTACCAGAGCCAAAGCTCCAGTCACTGTATCCGCTCGCGGAGTCTCTTCCCTGGACATCTGTCAGGCAACAACGAAGGTGTCTCTGCATTTGTTAACAAAACACTACAGCCTAGACAGTCGGGTCGTTGTGACGGGCACTTCACCTGTTCAGTCCCGCAGGATTTTATAGTATATTCTGTTTCACAGCCCTACCTCCATGGAGGTTTTTCTTGGGTATCTATTTGAAGTTTAGGAATCTGCGGCTAGAAGTCTCTATCAGATGAACAAATTACTTCAGTACCGCCTTATCTGGTAGAGGCTTTACCTAGCCACAGATTCCTTATCGACCCTCTTATCCTCCTGCAAAAGGATTTCAATGATAGGGTCACCTCTCTTTAAGGGCCCTAGCTTCATACACCAGTGGCTCTGCACTTCTTAAGAGGAAAGTCGCAAAAAGAAACTGATGTCAATGTGCTGGGGTGGCACCTATATGGGCACCACACATGTCACTTCCAACAACGTCACATGGATCCAAACGACGCCACCTACCGGCGCGGGGGTATGGTTCAGCAAAAGTTCCAGATCCAATCTGATGCCTGGGGAAAATGCTAAGTGATGAATCCATGGCTAGATAGTCTCTAACAGATAAGGTGTTACTAAAGGTAAGTAACATGTTCATTAGTTAACTATGCACTTCATCTAAAGAGGCCTTTCATCTTGGCCTGATTACTGTGCTGGGATGGTCCCTTGATAAAAACTCCACACAAGGCTCCCATATCCCCTCAAAGCTCTTATGTCCCCCTTACATTTCTCACAAGGCACTCCACAGCAACTATGTCCCATAGCGGCTATGCAAATTAAAGATCCAGGGTGGATCTTTCTTTTTCCATCGTAGCGCTAATGCTAGCTTGGCTGCTTCCAGGCAATTCTACAGTATTGTCCTGTCTGTTTTTGTAATGTATCTAAGGCTTGGTTGTTGTTATCCCAACATGAACAAGTCCGGTGTGTGTGTGTGTGTGTGTGTGTGTGTGTGAGTGTAAGGGAACGGGCACCCCAAAGTCTCCTTAAGTGCCTCTGCTATCTCCTTTCAGAATTTGATGAGGCCCATCTGAGACATCAGGCTGGTGAGAAGTTGCTCAAACTGTGTTTTTTTATGGTTGGTGGCAAATCTAAATTCCGTGTGCATTAGCCAGTGTCTCAGTTGGGCATAGTACATCCTTTCAGTTTCTTCCAGCCAGAAGTAGTGTTTACATTTAATAAATTATTTCATTTTACTATTGTGGAACATGTCTGATATAAGTCAACATCTCCTCTCTCAACATTTATTAAAAGGTCCCTGTTGTGGTGCTGGGGGAAAAAGCCGGTTTAAAGGAAATTAAGGTATATGGTGACAGTAAGGAGGTAAGAGCTCCACCCTTAGCAATGGGTGTCACAGGTGTTTAATTTTGTTCTAGGAGGAGTGCTCAAATACCCATTTCGCGGTATATGTACTTTTGCTACTAACCCTCATCCCACAGTGCCCTCATCAAAATTGCCATCTCCGTATGTGTCTATTGAGCATAATTTCCTCTTTTGACTATTCTATTATTATTCTTAATTGCATGAATAAGTAATATAGTCTTCTAAGGTCTTGTATTGCTAGCCCTCCATCCGATGCTTACTTTTGTTCAGTAGTTTAATTGATACTCTAGGACATGTGTACTTCCTTATAAATCTATTTGTTGCTTCTTGTAAGGTTGCAAAGAATCATTCTATCTGGATTAGTAGCACCTGGAAAAAAACAGAGTAAACTTCAGGAGTACATTTATCTTCATTACATTTATTCACCCAATCCCACATAGGAATGGGGGACCCATCAATTCAGGTCTCAGCATATCTCCGATACGACAGAGGGCTAGTTTGTTTTCTATAATTCCTGAAGGTGTGATTTGATTCCAACCCCCTAGATATCTAACATACATTGCAGACCACCTAAATGGGAATATGTTTCACAACGTGTATACCCCCTCCAGGGGTAATATCAGATTTAGAATCTATGATTTTGCCTTATTTATTTCACACCCTGACAGTTATTCAAATTATGCTACACGTAGGTCATGGGGTTGGTCTCCCAAAGAAAGGATCATGTAATTGGCGAACAGAGCTAATTTATTTGTTTCTACTCCTGTGTATGATCTGATTACCTGACATGGGAGGCAAGTGGTTCAATGCTTAGCCCAAATGAAAAGGGGTACAGAGGGTTATCTTGTTGAGTTCCCTTCTCTAATTGAGGAAGCTTGGAAACTTGGATATTGAGTGTTATATTAACTCTGGGAGTCGCGTAATTGATCATAATGGTGGGAATAAACCTACGTTCCAAGCCTAACTCCAACACCAGTCGGATGAAGCACCAGTCCACCCGGTCAAAGGCTATTTCCTCCTCCAGAGAGACTAGAATAGATGTTACTTTTTTCGTTACGTTTTTGACCAAATGGACTACCCTCCTTAGAGTGTTGTTTGCTTGTCTTTATAATAAAGCCTTACTGGTCTGGGTGAATCACAGGAAGGAGGAGGTTGTTCATCCTGTAAGCTAATATTTCCATTTATAATTTAGCATCAAGGTTCAATAGGGCAATTGGCCTGCAAGATGTACACCTCCGTGGATCCTTGCCAGATTTTAAAATCACAGTTATGACTGCTTCCATCATAGAGGGCGTCTCTGTACCTACCAGTGCAAATGTATTAAACAAAGTTGTCAGTCGGACCCTAGCGTGCAAGAGAATGCTTTATAGAAAGCTGTGTATGGGCTACAGCAAACCTAGTTTCCTCTGTTATGGGTGCAACCAGTTGGTCAGAGTAATCTAGTGGAGTTTTTGTAAGATTCAGGGTCTTTATTTAGTCCCTCTGGGAGGGGGAGTGACATATATCTGCTTTGTACAAGTGAGTGTGGAATTTAATGAATTTCTTCAGTTTATCAGGTTTTATTTGTATAAGCATGCCATCCTCCTAGATCAGGCCTTTGATCTATGATCTTTCTATTACCTCCCTAAATAAATGAGCCAGATGGGAGGCTATTTTGTCATTTGTTTCATATGATTATGACTTAAGCTGGATGTAAGGAAACAGGTTTTTTGCAGGTTTACCCCCACTTTTTGCCACTATTTTGACTACTATGTCTCTGTCTCTGAAATGCCATGAGCCCTCGTAACCAGGACTCGGCGCATGTGTTCTGGCCCTTAAAATGGTGCATATTTAATTGGCTTGTTCCCAATTAGCATAGCCTAACTTACTTGTCAATGCCTAGTATATGGCACCAAGGGTACCCAGTTGTTACATCTTTGTACTATTGTTTTATATTTCCCCTTTAATTTGTTGCTGATCACAAACCTTTGATTAATATTTTATCTCCTGGTGGAGGATTAAATGCTACAGCTAGGATTGCGAGGTTAATGTCAAGATTGCAAGAATACACTTTTAGTATAGAATATGTTCCAAGAAAGACTAATGTCACGGCCGACTGTTTATCATGTCCTATGAAGTTGAAGAGGTTCCTTGTGCTAAAGAAATTAAATCCAGTATCTCAGAAATGTTATCAGAGAAATTTGGTTCTATCTCTGAAGACTTGTTGAAAAAGAGTATGGATGATAAGTTGTTACAACAAATTATCAAATTTTTATCAACTGGTTGGCCGCAAAAAAGGGAAATTCCTGACAAATTATTCCCATATTGGAAAGTTTCTGAAGAAATTGTTGTGGAAGGTAATTTTGTGTATAAACAAGGAAAGTGTATTCCTCCTGATTCATTACGCGAGACTATCTTGTCATTGAGTCATGAAACTCATGTAGGAATGTCATCCGTGAAAAGGCTCATCAGATCTACGTTTTGGTGGCCTGGATTGGATAGGTATGTAGACAGGATAGTAAGGGAGTGTCCTGAATGTGTAAGTATTGAGAAGTCTCTCAGGTGTAATCCAGCTCCCCTTATTCCAGTTAAATGGCCTAGTTTTCCCTGGCAAAAAGTTGGTTTAGACATTGCCGTCCTTTCAATTTTTTGCCACAAGATTGCAGGTTTGCTATTGTCATGGTGGATTACCACACAAAATGGCTTGAAGTTAAGTTGGTTCCACGTGTTGATGCTAGGAGTGTCATTCTATTTTTGAAGGATATTTTTGCTAGGGAAGGGACTCCAGAAGTTATTATTTCTGACAATGGAGTACAGCTGTAATCTGGTGAGATGAAGGAATTCTTAAAATTTCACAGCATTAATCACATTACCACTCCCCTTTATGAGCCTCAAGGGAATGGTCAAGTGGAGAGATTTAATAGGGTTCTTAAGCAAGATATCATTTGGGCCCGGGGTTTTGGAGCGGATTGGAAAGAGAAATTGTGGTTGTATCGTATAACCCCTCATTTAACCACGGAAGTCTCACCTTTTCGATTGCTAAAGGGACGGGATCCTGTTTCTAAGTTATGCCTGTGGTGGTTCAAGAAAAGTGTTAAAGTTTAAACTCCTGATTTGAATAAAGTCATGGCCCATAGAATTGAGGAAAAACAACAAAAAAGTAAGAGTCTCTATGATATCCGCATGAAGGCCAAATCACCAGAGTTTAAGGTTGGTGAATTTGTTAGGATACGGAAACCTGGTATTCTTCTTAAGAATGACACAAGATTCGGCAGACCAATAAGAATTGTCAAAGTCAATCGCAATAGTGTGGTTACACAAGATGGACAAGTTTGGAATGTTAAACGTGTTTCCAAGTGTAGAAAATTGTTTGCTTAAAATTTCTAAGGGGGAAAATGTGTTACATCTTTTTACTATTGTTTTATATTTCCCCTTTAATTTATGTTGCCCTTTTTAATTTGTAGTGTGTACTTTTAATCTGTAGCACATGCATTGCAGTTACAATGACATCACCAGACCTGTAAGGTTGTGTGTTCCCCCTGGACTGCAGCACTTGTTGTGCCACCCTCGGTAGGGCACGGTAAAACATGGCTTCAGTCTGCGACTGCAGACTGGAAGGGCAGTTGTAAACTGCTAACTCAACTTTGCCCTTTAAGGTAATGGTAAAGCCTAAACCTCCCTTTTTTAATATATGGAAGCCAACAATAAGTTAGGTGTAACAAGCCCTAAGGCAGGGTTCTCCATGTTAAAAAGTTGAATATGTACTTTTACATGTTCCAGCAGTAAAAACCCGAACTAGTCATTTTTACTGTGGAAAGGCTAGCTGCCCTATTGGCCGGTACGGAGTTACAGTCCAACACCTTTGCCCTGCTAACTTCTGAATGGGACTACTAAAGTTGGTGCTGTAAGGAATCAAAAGAATCAGTGCATTACATCGGATTTGATGGTTAAATCGATTTTAATGTCACTTGTAGGCAAAGTTCAACTTTAGAAGTTGCCACTTTCATTGCCCAAGGTTTTCAGTGCCTGTTTACTGGTGTACAGTGGGTGTGTCCCGCATAGAGCTTTCACCCCTTCTTTGGAGCCATACGAGTGACTCCCAGGGAAGATAACAACAGAGGCCTGCCAATGGAGGAGATTTTACTTCCCCAGGAAGAAAACAACACAGGTGTTAGCCCAAAAAAACGGCTTTATAGGTGAAGCCGCCTTTTAAAGGGCAAATGGGGAACACCTGGGAAAGGGGCTGCTCTATTGTTTAGGTAAATACAAACAACAGGAGTAAACCCATAGACTGAGTTGAGATCTGGGTAAGGAGGTATAGAAAAACAACAATATCTCAACCGGTATTATTGAGAGAGCTAGTTATCAAGTATGTACAAGACATTACATGAAAAGAAAGTAGGGAGACTCATAATTTGATTCAAATATGCTCAAGGCATCATGTATTTGAATACAAGAAATTAGTGGAACAATGGAAAACAATGGTTGTTGAAAACAATTGGAAACAGTTGTATCAGCACTGTAAGCAATTATTGCATAGGCAACCCGAAGACTTTGTGCACGCAAGTGCTTGTGACACTCAAAGGTGAACGGCGCATGTGACAAGTGGAAAAACAGCGAGGGCACAATGTGAAAAAAGTGGCAAATATATACAGACTAGCAGCCCGTCCCGACGTTGTCCGGGTATGAAATAGAATGTGTGTAATGTCTGTATTCAGATACGGTCATTCGCGTGTTCCCCGCTTGAGGCACAGCTGCAGCCCTGGTTGATGTTAGCAGGCGCGTGTCCCCCTGCTTGAGGCCCAGCTGCAGCCCTGGTTCATGTTAGCAGGTGCATGTAATTAGGGTAGTGATCCGCCGCCTGAGCCCGGCTACAGCCCTGGCTGATGTTAGCAGGCGCGTGTAATTTGGTTTAATGTGATAGTTCAGTAACAGCGCGCATGAGAGGCTGCAGTAATTGTCCCCGCAGACACGCTGAGTCGCGTGTGCCCCCGCTTGAGGACCAGCGGCGAACGTCAAACAATTAGAATTGTGTGAGTCTTGAATGATTGTTTCCCGCTGTTCTTATTTTTTTATGACCCACACCGATGCTCTTCGGCCCAGAGTGCTTTTTAGACGCACCCAGGCCAAGCCACATTCTGCGTTCCGCCCTTTCAGACGCACCCAGGCCAAGGCACACACTGCATTCGGCACCCACAGTATGTGTGAGACAACGGGCAGTCCCCCAAGGGAGTCTTGCGAATGGTTACTTACCACGCTTCGAGATGAACGCCTTTGTGACACCCCCAGCACACGGCCACAGCAGACGATCTGATTAATGTACGACCCAGATGGCATGAAGTGCGGAACGTAGCACACGCCCCCAGCGTTCCCCTTGATGCGGCGCATTTACGTAATTGGCGCTTCACATGGCATGAAGGGCGGACACACGCCCACAGCGTTTGTCATGGCCCCAGCGTGTAACGCCCCCAGTGTGCCCCTTGATGCGGCGCAATTACGACTCACATGGCATGAAGGGCGGAACGTACCACACGCCCCCAGCGTTTGTCACGCCCCCAGCAGAATGCAGACGCGCCCACAAGGGACTAATTTGCTGGCACGGTTCTTTTACCTTTTAAATGTATATGGTGGCTGTCTGCATAGCCTATGTCCTTCTGCTGCAACTGCCCTTTCCAACGCTGTATTGGGTGTTGTGATTGGTGCTGTGGTTACTGAGATTACCCGCCTCAAAGGTTTGGGCTCTCACTTTATAATATTAGTATGGATACGGATATGGATATATATATATATATATACATTCCTCCTCAAGCAGTCAAAGCGGCAGCCAACAGCGACGCTGCAGGAAACGCAGCGCCAAAAAGAGGTGGCAAACGAGGCAAAACTCGCAAGAATTGGAACAATTAACGAGTGAGCATGACAATACTGTAATCAACTTGACTGATTTGACTTTATCCAAGGCAGAGGAACAACTTCTCTCGCTAGGATTGTCGTATTGTCCTCCTAACGACTTTTCATATGTCCAAGCACGGATTGATGTTTTTAAATTTATCAGAAAGATTAAATTGCAAAAATATTTTTTATTACATCCTGATAATGCATCAATACATGCTGTGTCTGATGAGATAACATCTAATGTCAAATCTTTGCAGGTTAAAGATCTACAGGGCTTACAGTCATTATTGTCTCTAGACCACGAAAGCAACACGCAAACTGATTTGTCAGTAAGTCAGGTCATGAATGTTAATTGTTCTCCACCTACTACCTTCCGTGGAAAATCAACTTTTTTACCTTTGATGCCTAAGGACGCTGTTGACGTCTTTAGTGACAGGATTATAACAGAATTCAAGTCTTTGAACAAAAAGGTGCTGAAAAAGAAAAGACAGGTCGATTTTAATAACATGCAATATATGAGACTTGTTAAGAAGATCCAGGGCAATGACCAGGTCATCGTCAAAAACTCTGATAAGGGAGGGAATACAGTGTTATGGGCGAAGTCTGACTACACTATTGAAGCAAACAGGCAACTTGGTGATGTATCATGTTATACAAAGTGTACTAAATTCACGATGTTAAAAAGCCATGAAAACACGAGAAAAAACATCAATCGTTGGTTTCGAAATGGTTTACTCACCAAAGAGGAAACTAAATTTCTCAATGTTGCACACCCCATCACTCCTTTGTTTTATCTTTTGCCCAAAATCCATAAATGCACCATTCCTGTCCCAGGCCGTCCCATCATCTCAGCTCTAGGCAGCATGAATGAGAACATCTCGAAATATGTTGATTTTTTTCTGCAACCCCATATGTTTTCCCTTCCCTCATTTTTGAAAGACACCACAGATTTTTTGGTCAAAGTTAGTCACGTCACGTGGTGTCCTGATTATTGTTTTCTGGTGATGGATATAGAGGCACTTTATACCAGCATTAACCATGAGCAGGGACTCCATGCAGTTGAATATTTCTTGAACAGCAGAGAGGCAGACTTTAGAAATCACAACCTAATGCTCATGGACATGATAAAGTTGTGCCTTGTCAATAACTATTTCCAATTTGGGAAGGAGTTCTTTCACCAGGAGCGAGGGGTGGCCATGGGTTCATGCTTCTCCCCCAGCTATTCCTGCCTCCATGTTGGCTGGTGGGAGAGGCATGTTCTCGAGGTCACTCACATACATTGGCTTCCTCATCTTGTGCATTATTGGCGCTTTATCGATGATATTTTTATCATCTGGCGAGGCACCCAAGATCAGGCAGCGGCATTTGTGAGAGATGTCAACGTCAATGACAGGAATCTGAGGTTTACGGCTAGTATCACTTCTGATGCGGCTGAATTCCTGGATGTCCAGCTTTACATTGATCAGAACACCATCCAGACTAAGCTCCATAGAAAAAGCACTGCGGGCAATTCCATCTTGCATGCCCGCAGTGCTCACCCGACCCACACTATCAATAGTATACCCTTGGGTGAATTCATCAGAATAAAAAGAATCTGCAGTAGCCCTGACAGCTTGGAACAATGTTTAAGGGAATCTAGGACTAGATTTCTGAGGCGAGGGTATAGTGGAGCCATTCTTGATCAGGCCTTGGCAAAGGTTGGTGTTCGGTCTCGAGAGGATCTCCTCACTCCCAGGAACAAGGAGAAGAGGGACACTACTGAACAGGGCTCTGTTCGGTTTATCACCACTTTTTGTTCTCAGATCTCTAAGATTAGTCAAATCATTCAATCTGAGTGGCCAATTGTATTAACCGACGTCATCTTAGCACCATTTTTGCCCAAATCACCGGCCATCACTTTTAGGAGGGCTCCGTCTATGAAAGACGCATTAGACAGAACACAGCCAGAACTGCCACCTAAAACCAATTGGTTAAACAAATTAGGTTTTTTTAGATGTACGTCGTGTCGTGCCTGTACATTTGCTGAGAATGGAACCCACTACACGTCGGCTTTCAATGATAAGTTGATCCCCATAAAAGAACATCTGACATGTCGCAGCGAATATGTAGTGTATCAACTTACCTGCACATGTTCTTTATCCTATATAGGGAGCACTAAACTCCCTGCATATCAGCGTATCCTGCAACATATCCGAGCCATTGTCAACTCGGATATGACTTATCCGGTGGCTCGCCACTTCAAAGCTGTACATGATAAAAAATTAAAAGATCTAAAGTACACTTTGTTGTGCTCGGTGGCCAACCCAGGCAGAGGGGGGGATCGTGAAAAACTGCTGCGTCAAAAAGAGGCGTTCTTTATTTTATTACTTGACACCCGGGCTCCCAATGGGCTTAATGCCTTTGATGAATTACACCACTTTCTATGAGGTGGAGTGACGTATTATCCATTTGACCTGAATCTAAATATTTCTGAAAATGACTAAAGAAAATGAATCTGTTTGTTGTATTTTTTGCACAGTATTATGGGTGAGTTTTCACAATGGTTCTTCCGCTGACATTATTAAAGTTTTTTATTGTATCATGCAATGAATTTTAGGTATTGGCACTTTAGCATGAAGGCACTTTTTGTATTCACTCTTCTGAGGGGGCATGCATGAAAAGAAAAATTATGTATTGATTTGAGCAAGAATATTATTAATACCTTTGGACGTAGATTAAATAGACCATCATGATTGCACTGGCAATGAACTGTTTTCACATTTTGATCTGTTTATCATTTTTTGATATTCTATCATTTTTGATGCTGATCTTGTGATATATATGTTTCGTTTGGCATTTCTATCGTCTAGGTCCTCTGGTTAAAGCATTGAGATCTAATTTGGTTTTGAGGCCTGATTATTATTGCTATATTGATAAACACCAACTCGATTTATGATTTTGAATGCACTATGCAGTGATGTTGTGCCCCCCAGCTATTATTGATGTAAATAGACAATTTTGATTGAATTAATGTTTTGAATGTTGATTTAACGTTCATTTGCTTTCATGCCACCCTTGCGTCCTGTTTCTTTAGGCGCTCGGGCTTTTACTGTTAATTTAATGCTTGTCCTACTCCTGACGCGTCATGTGATCAAGCTCCGCTTGCGGAGCGAAACGCGTCAGGGAGGGCACTGGCTCTTACATTTTTCTGCAAATAAATGGATTGTTGAAAACACCTTTGTCTGCTGTGGCTTTGGTTCGCGTTTAAACACTGCTGTGTGTTGAAGAGGTCCACGCCTGCTGTTTCCGCCACGTTTGGCGGTCAGGATTCAGTTTTGCATATATATATATATATATATATATATATATATATATATATATATATATATATTATATATATATATATATATAATATATATATATATATATTTTTATTATTATTTCCCAGGACACCGAGGAAGCCTTAACAGTGAAACGTGTCTGTCAAGGGGGCAGGGGGGTCTGCCAATAAATTATCTTTTAAAATCCAGCTCAGAGTGCCGTCGTCTTTCGTTTGAAGAAACGAGTGTGTGTTACCATATATATATATATATATATATATATATATATATATATATATATATATATATATATATATATATATATATATATATATATATATATATATACACACACACAGACACCCCTCGGTTCCTTTTCTCCAGAATTTGCAGCGCTCTCTCGCCGGTTCGTAAATCCCCACGGCAGAACCACGCCGCATTTAAATCCACTACCAATTCCCCCAGCTGGGAGAAAAACGGGACAAACTTGCGTTTGTCTTCACTTCTGTGCTTTTTTATTTAATCCTCACAGCATGGAGTTTCTCAAGCAGGCAGGCACAAATCTAGGTGTTTCAGGATAGCATTTCCCTTGTTCACGATCAATTTGGCTCCAGGCTCTCAGTCTCAATATAGTGAGTCACATTATTACATCATTTCCTGTTTGATGTTATTTTGGCCCTCGGCCTTCTGGATGATGTCGTTTTTTGCAATTTTTTGTATACATATTTTTTATCCGTCTGCATAGCCTATGTCCTTCTGCTGCAACTGCCCTTTCCAACGCTGTATTGGGTGTTGTGATTGGTGCTGTGGTTACTGAGATTACCCGCCTCAAAGGTTTGGGCTCTCTCTTTATATTATTAGTATGGAAGGACTTATGGTTCGCAGTGGATTATTTACATAGATTTATCATATATTCAGACATTTTTAGTGAACCATAGTAAAAAAAAGGCGCCGGAAGTAGAGCTGGTATGTCGACGGCATATCGATCCTAGTGATTTCGGATCATCATCAGGACCAGGTTACCAGTTGAAGGTGCTATACAGAGGAGGGAAAATGGGACCTGGGAAAGCGAGGGCACGAGGAGAAAGCAGGAGTGAAGGGAATGGGGGCGGTCAAGCATACCTGAAGACTGTCGGAGGGCGAAGGAGGGGGAAAAGGTGGGGCATCAAGGCTGGGCCACCGGGAAGGATGTCGTTCAATGAGAAGAGGCCCTGTGGAAATAGGGGGGAGAAAATGAATGAAATGGAGGGTGTGGGACAGGGAGGAGGTACAGCTACCATGGTATGTACCCAGATGCGCACCCACCCAGGGTGAAGTGCGACAGAATGGAAAAGGCATGAATGGGGTCTAAAGCGGCTAGGTAGGCGGGATCCTGCCAGCAAATGGCCCTGGATTGGGCTGATCCAACCAATGGACGAATTAAGCATCCGGTACCGCAGGAATACGGAATGGGCAATGCCTAGAAATAGAGGACCACATTAGTCTTGGTGGGCCGTGGATTGGGGGCCCAAGGGTATAGAGACAGTGCGGAAAATTAAGGCCCAAACTTACCGAAGTAGGCGTCGGAGGGCGTAGGCCTGGGGATCAGTGTAAGTGTCAACAGTACTGATCCACTGGAAGCTGTCCGGAGGTGTGGGTGGAGACGAGCGGTCGGAAACGTCCACCCTGAGGGATTGGAAATAGCCGGGAGTGAGAAAAGCGGACCCTGAAGGGGGACCTGGAGTGAGAGGAGAGGAAGGCATGCGATGACTGGGAAAAACTTACTGGAATATGTAAGAAATAGCCAGGGCCTTGGGAGAGGCTGGAGAGTCAGTCTGTTTGGCCTGGGTTGGGTCCCCGATCCACAAGAAGCTGTCACAGTGGTGATCGGCTGTGCTTGAATCTGGAAGGCAGTGTCCAAGCCGGATGATATGAAAGACTGGCGCGCGTGACGAATGGCGCGTCAACGTCATGCCGCTACGAGGGGCAGAGCTTAAGGGTGGCTGATCAGAAAACAAAGAGTCAGGCTGGGAAGCATCAGAACAGACGGTGCAGAGCGGGGCGAAAGGAGGAAGGGAAGGGGAGATGGAGGAAGGGGGAAAGGAGGGAAAGGTGCATGGTCAAGGAGGAAAACATTAAGGTTGGACAAATAGATACGGACTAGGAGCAATAAAAACACATAACCACAACAGTTCTATGTATATCAAAATGCAGTAATCGGGGAGAGACGTGCCAGTGACTCCCAGGGAAGATAACAACAGAGGCCTGCCACTGGAGGAGGTTTTAACCTCCCCTAGAAGAAAACCACACAGGTGTTAGCCCAAAAAGCAGGCTTTATAAATGAAGCCAGCTTTTGAATGGCAAATGGGGGGACACTGGGGAGAGGGGCTGCTCTATTGTTTAGGTAGACAGGCTGGCACAAGGCGAAGGGAAGGGAAAGTCAGTTGTCAAACCGTTTTTCCAGTGACATGTAGCCCTTTTGGTAGCCATACTTCTGGATTGGGCTAGGGAACTCTGGATGCAGAGAGAGGAGTTCTGCTGTCTTGGGAGAGGGCACAATGGTGCATCCTGAGAGGCCCACAATTCCAGGAAGTGGTCATCAGGAGTAAGGGAACCTGGTAGCCCATTGGTTACCAACTGCATCTTGCCCTAAGGGCATTTCCTGAGCATAAGTAGGGCACCAAGAGCTCAGATCTCAACTGGACGGGAAGAAGGACTGCCTTGCTGCACTACGAAACTTGCAAAGAAAGGCTGCACCGGCTTGGACTAGAGCTGCTGAATCTTGTGGATAGCAAAGGAGAGCGACTGTACCTGCGGTGTCCTGCTCGAGGAGAAGTAGTCTCCAGAGCCCAGCCAAAGCCAAAAGTCTCCAAGGGTCAGGGGGCTGGTCTCCTATTCACAGCACAGGGATGCAACAGCTAACAAGCCTGTTGGGGCAAGTTGTTAGCCCAAAATCTTAAACCTGATGCCGTAAGCGTCAGGGACAAAGGCCCAACACACAAAGTTGCAACCAAGTTCGCTGAGCCCAGGAGTGCCATCAGAGCACATCTAGGACATCCAGAGGACGGGCCATCAACTCAGGAAGGAATGCCCTGTGACTGTGATATTGGGCGACCGGTAGTCCAGTGGTGACAGGACTTCTGCTAGCACCATGAGGCTTTGAGTGATGTCAACCCTGTGACCAGGATCACCTCACCCCTTTTATGGACCAAGGAATATTCGCAGCAAGACCTCTGTTGACCACAATGCATCCACAGCATCCTTTGAGCATCTTCAGCATCCTTCATTCCTTGCATCAGAACTATTTCCATAGGAAAGCCCTGCAAAGGATAAAAGTGCCAGGAAGTGACTGAAGACTGCTTCAGCTGCAGCTACTACTGGTCCCCCTCACTAGCTTCTCCTGGAATTGGTCACCCAAAGTGACTCTAAGAGACCGCATTATAGCTAGTCCAAACATTTTGCTGAAAAAGTTTTTAAGTGTCAAAATAGTTGAATTTGCCAGTGTTTATTCGCAGTTGAGTTAAATGCTTTGATTTACTATACCTTGTAAATTCTATCTCTCTGGAACCCTCTAATGGATCTTTTTTGTTGTGGTGTCTAAAAATAGTCTATGTTTATAGTTTGGTGTCAGATTTCTTTGGTGCCTTGTCAATCTCTTCTTTAGTTGCTGGTACTGTTCAAATGCTTTATACTTGTTGCTTCGTGTAAGCCTTGCTGCTGAGAGCCACAGCTACCTAGGTTTAAGCTGAAGGTTTTACAAACGAAACGTAACAGTCCCAAAGGGATTGGTAAGTATTACACTGTGAGGTCGAACAACAACACCATATAATATATCCCATTTACTCACACTGGATAAGCCTTTCTTGTTGAGTTACCAGTGATGATGCATTTCCCCAAAGGGCTTCAAAATGTGCCCCCCCCCCCTTCACCAGTTGCCATGCCCCTGTGGAAATTGAATTTGGTTTTGACCTTTCTTATGAATTCACCTTTGAACCCACGCATAGCTATCCCCTCAGATTACTCACCCTTCCGATAGTTTTCTTGGTGGCTATAACATCGGCCTGACAGTGAGAGTGAGCTTTAGGCCCACTCCGTTAAACCTCCTTATACTACCTTCTACGTAGACAAGTTGGTTCTCTGCACATGTGCATCTTTCCTGTAGAAGGTGGTGACGCCTTTTCACATTGGTCAAACTATCACCTTACTGACGTTCTTCACTCCAGCCCACCCCTCAAAGGAGAAGGAGTTCTCCATTGCCATTGCTTAGACCCCAAGAGAGTTCTGAGCTTCCATTTTGATCATACCAGTCAACACTGAGTTGATGATCAGCTCTTGATCAGTTTCATTGGAGGGAAGAAAGGAAGAGAGATGCAGAAATTAACCATCGCCTGCTGGATCGTGCTTTACATTAACATCTGCCACATTTTAGCAAATAAGCAGCCTCCAAAGGAATTTCAGGCTCATTCGACCAGAGTTAAGACTAAAACTACTATGTTAGCATGCAGTGTGCCTGTCCTGGATATTAACCAGGTTGCTAAGTGGTTGTCCCTCCATATTTTCACAAAGCACTACTCTATGGACTGCCAGGTCTGGCAATATTGGAATTTTGCCCCTTCTGGCCTGTGGGACTTTTTGGTTTGAGCCAGTTCACAGACCCACCTCCTCGGAGCTCCTGCAATGACAAGAAATCTGCAATTAGATGTGTCTATCAGAAAAACAAGATGTTGGTGACAGACCACCACATGGTCTGTCGGTTGTGTCTTTTGGTGAGGAGTGCAAGACAATGAACCTGAAAACCATCCGAGAATGGGCCATGAAGCTTTTGGCAACTCGTCACGCGACTCTGCATCGCACCAAGTTCCGTTCATGTGAGAGGTCTCAGGACCTCTCCCAGAGTTGCTTGCATCGGTCCTGTTCCACTCTAGAGATTCGTCTGGTAAGTCCCACAAGAAGTAGTCCTAGAAGTCGAAGCACTCCTGAACTTCTACTGCGTCTCTCCCATTCTTCGGATAACACTGAATGGAAAGACACCACAAATCCCAATCCCAGATAGTCCCTGTGTAAAGGGCATCAGAAACTGGGTCCACTCCATGCTGCCCTGTATTTCCTGGAGCTTGGGCGACTCCAGCCCTATTCTAAGAGTTTTATGAAGCCATGAACCTCATTTTTAGACGGTTGAACCCCTCTGGAGGTCCTTCAGGTCCCACAGGTTTGAAAGGGTCCTCAACTGGAGTTCTCCTGGCGAATTTGCCCGTGGCGCCAGTCGACCCCTTAGGATTCATTGGTGGGTCTGGATCGGCGACGGCTTTGCAACGTCCTCTGGGCACCGTTCCAATTGCTCCCTTTCCGGCGCTATCAAACTCATCATGATCCCTGACTACATTACGGAGCCAGACTGGCATTTCATGATGTTGCTTCCGGCTTTACCCAGGCCAAAGCACCAGATTTGGAGACAGAGCAATATTAAAATTTAAGGGCTCCCTGAGGAACACAAATGGAGGGGATCAGATGATCCTTATTCTTACAATGACTTTGTAGCAGAGTCCATGACTGATGACAACTGTTATGGGGACCTGGCTAACTCCAGTGGTCTTGATGTATCATCATACACATGAATCCTCTCACCTCCCGCAGTGCACGTCAACATCTGCATTGATAAAAAATACTGAGAATTCTTAACACAATGTATGACTACTTTGTTTTCGTTTACCTATTTACATCCTTGAACAGTCCCTTTTTATCTTGCGATTGAGCTTACTCTTGCATCTTGTATTCATTCTTATTTCTAATAAGAACCGCTGTTTTCCTGATATTATTGCTTTGACCAACAGAATGTAAGTTCGTTGTAAATAAGTTCACATTGCTAATGTCTGATCGAAGTGGTGCTTTTCACAGAAATGTTGAAACTGTTACAGAGTAATTTGACTTCTTTTTGTCATTTAATGGGGTGGCTACCTTTTTGTTACGGCCTTCTTCTGCCCTTTCCCTGCGTTCATTGGTACAAACTTTTGACAGATGTTTTAAGAGATGGGCAAAATGAGCATGTGCCCAGAGGCCCAGCGGAAAATAAACGTTCTGTGTATCTAGCTCACCTCTGTCTATTTCATTATCTCACCTCTCTCATCTCTGCCTACCTCTGCTTCTGTCTCTGTTTGCCCTTTGGCATCTTAAGGATTTTTAGACGCCCCGGAAAGACATATTTCGGTTTGTGTGAACTCAATTTCGGAGAGTTTGGTTGACATCATGTGGGCTTCTATTAGCAGAAAAAGGATAAAAAAATTCAAAGTTGTTACAAACAGAAGGCCCAAAAATATGTATTTCCCGGGGCTCCAAAAATAAGATGACAGTGACTTATAAGGTTCCAAGACCAGACTCAAATGTAATTGTGTTCGTCAAGTACAGCGAATTCTCGATGAGTAGAACATCACTCGGCGCCAAGTGTAGGAGCAGGAGAGACCTGCGTGCAGTGAAGCTGTTCTCCCCCCATCCAGTTCGCTTCACCACACTCACCAAGCATCTTGTGTCATTTTACCGCTCCACTTGAGACCCTCAATAGTGATGTTTCAGTGACGTGCTGTAAACACGACATGATTAATGATCTTCACGAAAGATACTATCGGGTTTTTCACAATGAAGGGAAAATAAATGGAGATCCTTTCTGGCCTGATTACTTTACGTTGACCTTCGTTACGCCCTTTTCATCATCCTCTTTACACTTCTTTTTCCTGTGTAGATCGAGTGTGCATACAAACCCAAATACGTCAGAACAACCTGCACAAAGAAACACCTGACCCAGAAACTGCTGTAGCACCACTTTGCTGAAAAATGCACACAGATTGCAAGTATCATCTTAAAGAGTTTGGGGGCCCTGGGCAATACATATTTTGGGGTTACTATTCAGAATAACTGTGGATTTTATTACCCTCTTTCTACTAATGCAAGTCCCATGATACCAAACAACAATGACTTATGCATTAAAGGCAGAGATAGAGGAATCGGCACAGGTGAGATATACAAAATATCCCTATGCATTTGCACATGCATTAAAACGTCTCTTCAAATTACATAGTAGACAAGTTTAAAACTTGTACGTTAAATGGACTAGATGGAATCCCCTAAAGACAAATGAGAAAAAAATCTATATTCTGTACGTAGGGGGAAGCCCATGTAGTGGTATAGACAATGTTTACGAATACCTACTGGAATTATGCCCTAGTGGCTACCATGCAGCGCATTGAATAGTCCAGTGCAGGCATCCTCATAAATGGTGTGAATCGCCTCCTGTTTCCACAACTTCATGTAGCAGCAGTAGGCTCAGGCTTCACCGTTCCACGATGAACCACAAGTGATGGCCTACAAGTTCATTTATTGAGAGACCAGCATCACCATTGGATGAATTATGGGGTGGGCTTGGGTGCACACTATAAACATAAGGAATGGCTCATCACCTAGCAAGACACTTGTGTTAGCAAACGCCATCCAACAAAAGCTTTAAAGGAATCTACATAATTAGCCCTGAAGTGTAATCTAAATCACCCGAGGCAGCAATGGCTACTAGCAAAACAGAAAGGGGAAAAAAACACCCTGTAAATTTGGAACTGTGTAAGAGGCAAACCACCTGACCTTCCACTGCAGCAAGCTAATGTGGTTCCCAGTATGCTCAACTTGAGACCTGTCGCTCCTGCACTGACACAATTGACAAGCTCTGTAAGAACAGCCCCTAGAAATGTTTGAGGATCAAAAAGCATTGCAACTCCAAAGATGTAGGCATTTAAAAAAACACCATGAAGAAAAGTGTTCTTTTTGTCAGACACAGACTATCATGGTTGCCAGGCGGCTAGAACCTTGACTGCAGAGATTTCTCTGACATAGCCCTGTCCTGATACCCTAACTACCCAGCTTCCAAACCATCAAATGACATTGGCAACGAAAAGCTACACCATAGACAGAATATAGAATTAGTTCAGAAATCTTGGGGTAGAAAAAATTGTCCTTCCAGGGCCAAGCCGTGAAACAAGGGAAAACCATTGTCCACACTCCAAATAAGATTCTACAAGAACCTGTACTCTGTGTATTGTTTAAGAGCTAGTGGCTGGAAAAGAATCTGGGGAAATCTTACAGCATCTCTGTCATCCAGTGAAATGATAGGGCATGTACCCATCAAGCAGGTTGAGAAAGCATAGCCAAATGTTTCTATTTTCTTAATTACTCATCATCAAGACTGGCTCTTTGGCGAAAGTAGTTTACTATGTGATATTTCACTATGAGTGCCTTTTAAGTTCAAATCCTATAACACAAACTTTGTCTTTCTGAGGATACAGCCTAACTCTGCTATTTTAGTCTGATCAGCAAATAGGCCCTACTCTCAGCTTCCATGTTGTTGTAGCTTAAGATGTTGTTTCATTAGGAAATGTTCTTACTAGGACAGTGGGGGATCAAAACGCACAAGTCGCCGAACAGTCACCAACTTCTTCCATTAAGGAAAAGCCAGATGTATTGGCTCGGGCTGAACTTTACATACTGTCCCACACCGATCCCTATAAATGTACTAAGAAACTGAACTAATCCTCTTTAGTTCTGTCTTTGCTGGAGACAGGCCTCTTCACTTCTCCGCAGCAGATTCAGTTATGTCTTACTTTACTCATACCTACAACTGTACAGTCTTGACAGATCCTTTTTTTATTTCCTCTACCTTGTCTTCCTTTACCAAATACATTTTTAGGAATGGGGGGGCTCAGCTTTGTATCTAAATAAAATAGTTTCTCCTTTGCTTCTCCGTTTTCCTGACAGGCTCAGTTCAGTATCTATTTCCTTCATAGTTATTGTGTTAATCCTGTGTTAGGAGTGAATTACTTTTCTACATTCATACTTGATTGGCTTAGTATTTGCTATGAGTGATTGTGCTGTGCTTTATGTTAGCAGAGTTGTGTGGGAATATTGATGAATTTTCTACCTAACAATGATTTCTAAAGTTTTTTGGGTACCTTGCTCTGTTTCCACTTCCTCCATCATAAGTTTGTTCCTCTAACCTTTTTGTTCCTGAGCTACGCAACTTGTTCATTCTTTTTTTTAATTTTCTTCAACCTTAAAATGTTTCCAACTTATCTTTTTCTGTTTTTCACTTTCCTTTCTTTCTCTACTAATTAACTGTTGCATTCCATTATCTCGATTTAAAAGTTCTGTTTTGGTAGAAGTATTGTACGCTTTTGAAACCACCCTACAGCTTCTGTGAACAAACGGATTCATTGATCACGTTTTTTAGGTCTCGCCTGTCGATGCGCATGCGCATCGAGCAAGCGAGACTATAGGGGCTCATCCAGACTTTATCTAACTTGCAAGGAATCGTGGCGATTCCTTGCAGTGCCCGTGACTTTTAAGCTCAATGCGCATGTGCATTGAGCTTAAAAGCGCGTGCACAGCCGCCCGCATTCCTCCGACACCTTTGAAGTGAAGCTTAGCTTCACTTCAAAGGCCCGGTTCTTCACACCCACATGCCGCTCTGCCCTGCTCCGCCCCCTCCCCTGAGTCATCCTGCCTGCCCAGACTTCTCCTCCCCCTCGCTCCTTCACCCCACTCTCTTTGCTGTCCCTCCCCCCTCCGTTCCAAACATTCCGGAGACTCCCAAAGCTTCTGATCTCTGCACCTATTTGCTCTAATCACGCTAGAGCTTTTGTTCTGACAAACGTCTTTAATACTTTTGTTTTTTTTACTAAACATAACCACGTGGCAACGTTTGTGTCGTGATGAGTTGTTAGCTATGCATTTTCGTGTCACATGCAATTTAAGTTGTCAAGGAAAATCGTATGGCGAGTGTTACAGGTAGACAAACATTTATACCCCCTCCACCATTCCCAGTGAAATCGGGGATGGTGTAATATCACAGTGCCTCGTATTTATCATGCTGTGTGCAAGTGTTCCATGTCGAAGGTATGTGTGCGACAGTTCTGGCTGTCCATTCTGCACCCTCATGGGTTGGATGAGTGAGGTCAAATTCCTCTAAAAAATGCAGGCTTTCGCTTCATAGCTGCTCATGTTATATGCCCTCCAACAGTGCACGGGCTAGAACATGCGCAGCAGCGCTGCTTACTGCCTGCTAACTTGTAAAGCATAAACGTACCTATTTCTTGCAGCAGCCAGAGTATATCGTTGATCTTCGCTATATTGTGCAAGGGGAGGGGCACGGGAGACTGCAGATGGTTTAATACTTCTCCCCTGACTAGGACTAGAAAGATTGTGGAAATGGTTGACTCCAAGTCTTCGACTGTATGTGCTGTGTAAGCTCCTACAGCGTCGTTCATTGTTTCACGTAGCGCTATCACATCACGTCAGAGCGCTAAATTAAAGGCTTTAGAAGGCCGACTCGCAAGCATCCGCTGCTAATATTATTGCTATTACCGATGATGCACGCGTACAGGCCACAAAATTTACTTTCTCACATAGGTGACCCCGCTCCATCATCGAGGCATGCTTCATAAGAAGTATGCCTAATAATGTTTGCATTTTTTTTAATACAGTGCTGCTAGGCCATTGATGCCAGATTATATTTCTATTTGTGTGTGGGGGAACTGAGCAGTAAATGTGGTAACACATTAAATCGTGTCATAGTTTGTATGTGGTCAAGAGCTGAATTAGCTTTTGTTTTTCATAGTCGCGCAGTAGTTTTTTGCTTGTTTTTTTGTTTTGTTGTTTTCTTTTCTTTCCTCTCCAGACATCCGCTGCCTGCTCCTGCTGTTTTCCTGCTACCCCCTCCTCACTCATCCCTCGCACCCCCTCCTCGCTCATCAGGTCTGCAAAGCTACACAGTGTGTTATTCATGTAGCAGTACCCTATGGGGAGTATACCAACGTCCATTTGACCAGCTGCTGAGCTGTAAAGTATCCTGAGCGCCGCATTGAAGACGACGCTCGCGGCCGACCGAGTGTATTTATTTATTTATTTATTTATCTTTGGCTTCTTTTCTTTCCTCCCCAGACTTCCGCTGCCTGCCTCAGTTTCCCTCCCAGCCCCTCCTCGCTCACCCCTCGCACACCCTCCCTGCTCATCAGGTCTGCAAAGCTACGGCCAGCTGCTGGGCAGTAAGGTTTCCTCCCCCCCCAACCATGGGAAGTCCCTCCAGTGAAAGCGCCAAGGCATATAGGGGGTCAGCCCCTGATTTTCAACACTGTTCTCTATCAAAACGCCAATACTTATTGTGGGTTTTATTAACCTGCCAGCAAAATATTTGTTTTGGTAAAAGTTTCCATAACAATTATGCTGAGATTTAGTTTGTTATGCAAACGCCAGATATGAATTTCTGCCCTGTTTTCTGTGCCACAGTTTTTCTATTTTGCCACAATTTTATCTACTTCGGGCCACTGTTGTCGTGTTTCTCTTTTACCTCTTTGTCCTTGTTCACTTTGCCCATATTTCTTTATCTGGCTTGTTTTTAATGTGTTTTACCGACTTGAGCCAGCTGAGCTGGCGAACAGGTTTATTTGTAAATCCTTTGAAGTGGATTTCGTATATTCTGTGAAGTTGTGATATTCTCTAAAAGCAAGCAGTTTGTTATGCAGAGCGATTTTTTACTTGTGTGATTTTGGTATCCATTTTCACGTAGCTGTCAGGGCAACCGATGTGTTGGGTGTGGAGGATCCTGTGACTTCATGTCAGTGGCTACTTTTGTTTTCTGTGTGTCGGACAGACTTCAAAGAAAAAAGTTTTAGTTCCTGGATGAACACTTACCCCTAGAGATTGCAGGTTGCGAATGTTCTATAAGTCCGTTGATATCAATGATACCCTGTCTATTCCCTAACCCATATAATTTATGTAAATTCTATAATGTTCATGGAGACATGGATATTCGTGATTATTGGGTGTACCCCACTGAATTTAACTGCATTGCGATCTGCTTGATAATCACAATAGGAACAGTCACAGATATTTCTGATGTGAAGGAAGGATGTGAAGGTAACACTCAGCACCACTCAGCACCACCACAGCATCACTCAGCACCACCTCAGCACCACCACAGCACCACTCAGCGCAACCCCAGCATCACTCAGCACCACCACAGCAGCCTCACTCACCCTCACCCACCCTCACCCTCACCCACCCTCACCCTCACTCACCCTCAACCCCTCACCCTCACTCACCCTCAACCCCTCACCCTCACTCACCCTCAACCCCTCACCCTCACTCACCCTCAACCCCTCACCCTCACTCACCCTCACCCTCACTCACCCTCACCCTCACTCACCCTCACCCTCACTCACCCTCAACCCCTCACCCACCCTCATTCACCCTCAACCCCTCACCCTCACTCACCCTCACCCACCCTCAACGCCTCACCCTCACTCACCCTCTACCCCTCACCCTCACTCACCCTCACTCACCCTCAACCCCTCACCCTCACTCACCCTCACCCACCCTCAACCCCTCACCCTCACTCACCCTCAACCCCTCACCCTCACTCACCCTCACCCTCACTCACCCTCACCCTCACTCACCCTCAACCCCTCACCCTCACTAACACTGAAACCCTCAATCACCCTCACTCTTACTCTCACTCACACTCTACACCTCAGCCTCACCCTCACTCACTCACCCTCAACACCTCACCCTCACCCCCTCAACCCCTCACCCCCTCACCCTCACTCGCCCTCACCCTCAACCCCTCACCCTCAACCCCTCACCCCCTCACCCTCAACTCCTCACCCTCAACACCTCACCCTCACTCACTCTCAACACCTCAACCTCACTCACTCACCCTCAACACCTCACCCTCACTCACTCACACTCACTCACCCTCAACCCCTCACCCTCAACACCTCACCCTCAACACCTCACCCTCAACACCTCACCCTCAACACCTCACCCTCAACACCTCACCCTCAACCCCTCACCCTCAACCCCTCACCCTCAACCCCTCACCCTCACTCACTCTCACTCACCCTCACTCACCCTCACTCTCACTCACCCTCACTCACCCTCACTCACCCTCACTCACCCTCACTCACCCTCACTCACCCTCACTCACCCTCACTCACCCTCAACCCCTCACTCACCCTCACTCATCATCACTCACCCTCAACCCCTCACCCTCACCCTCACCCACCCTCAACACCTCACCCTAACTCACAATCACCCTCACTCACCCTCACCCTCACTCACTCTCACTCTCACTCACCCTCAACCCCTCACTCACCCTCAACCCCTCACTCACCCTCACCCTCACTCACCCTCAACACCTCACCCTCACACAGTGCAATAGGTCTCAGAGGATTTTTAGTTAAAGCTTTTACAATTGTTTATGGCTTTTTTGATTTGTAATTCTTTAGCATTGGCTACAAGAAATAAAAATGCTAAAGATTTACAACAAAAAACCCATAAACAATTCTAAAAGCACTAACTCTAATGCTGCG
Source organism: Lissotriton helveticus (assembly GCF_964261635.1). Classification (NCBI taxonomy): domain Eukaryota; kingdom Metazoa; phylum Chordata; class Amphibia; order Caudata; family Salamandridae; genus Lissotriton; species Lissotriton helveticus. The sequence goes on from NC_136059.1 coordinate 1,653,439,806, forward strand.
AGACCTATTGCATTTCCAATGCTTGTTTTAATTTGAAGGCTAACATTAAAATGCCATGTAATGGCAAACATGTTTGCTTTGGTGAACTTCTTGACAAGACATTCCCATAGTCTGAGAATTCCCAGGACCAATGCCAAGCAGCAAACAATTCACACCTTTCTGAGGTATGCTGTCTTTACTTTCCTAAAGCTTCTGTCTTGGCAAAGGCAAAGCTTTGCTCTTATTTTTTCTGGGACTGATAAATGCAAGCACGGTACTTACAGCTAGATTCATGAAAGGAAATTGCGCTCGCAAAGGGCCAGATTCTGAGAATCTGGCCCTTTGCGAGCGCAAATTTTGCATTTGGGATTCATCATCCCAAATGCAGAATCGCTAATAAAGAATTCGCAAATTTGCGAGGATTAGCATTTAAGGAATCTCTATTAGAGATTCCTTAAATGCCATTCATGAAACATTGAAAAATTGCGAATTCGCAATTTAGGACCGCTATTTACCACGAAGTCAAACCTCGTGGTAAATAGCGAAAACTTGGAAAAATGCATTTTAATGCATTTTTCTAAGTTGCATGTTACACACACACATGTCCTTTGGACATGTGTGTGCACAACATCAGTGTAAATTCACATTTCAGGGGTGCTACAGGGTGTCCTTTGGACACCCCTGCACCCTTGAAATCGCATCCTTATTTGCGATTAGCAAATTGCTAATCGCAAATAAGGAAGAACTCCCCATTCATTCCTTTGGGCTTTGGTCTCTGGTGTCTCGGCTCCAAGCACTTCTCGATATCTTGTGATCAAAGCGTGTCATTCCAACAAATGCTCACGGAATGCCTCCGTGACTTGCAATATCCTTATAATGTACAACAGACGATACTTTATCCCAATTGTATTACATGGAAGCCTGCAATCCCAGAATAAAACCTATTTCCTTATTATGGCCAACTTGTGACATCTTCAATCGCCTGTATTAAGAAAATGACATAGCTGCTTAACTGTAATAACTCACTACACTTGAGTTGTAACACTATAATACCTGCTGCCAGAGCCAGCGTCGAAGGTTAAAGGCAGGATAGGGGAGCACCCTTGCATCTGCAGTTTAAACAAAGGAAACGTGAACAAGCTTTTCATTCTTATCATCTGATTTTCTAAAAATTAATGATAGATTTATTCCCGCATGCTTGCTTCTTTCCTGTAACGAACTGTTCGGAAAAGTTAAATACTCAGCATTTTACTACTCATTCTAAGAGGGAGCATTTTTTAAGCCGATTTATGTTAAACTTCTAATGTGTTATGTGACAAGTTACTGACTCATTTTTAGTGTGTTTAATGTTGCGTTATAGATTGCACTTTTAGTCTTGATGCCCGCTACAACACTAAATCTTTCATATGAAGGATCAAGACCCAAAGTGTTTAAGCGGTTTATGGGAATGGTGATATTGTGACTATTTATTACAAGGAATAAAATGGCCTCTTACATCACTTAAAAGGATATTGCACATTTATAAAGGACTAGCGGCCGGATTCATCATTGTAAATTCGGCTCGCCAAGGGCCAGATTCTGAGAATCCGGCCCTTTGCGAGCGCTATTTTTGCATTTGGGAATCATCATCCCAAATGCAAAAATCGCAATTACCGAAATCGCTTGATTGCGAAGAATCGCATTTAAGGAATCTCAATTAGAGATTCCTTAAATGCTATTCATGAACCTTTTTAAAATTGCGAATTCGCAATATGGGGCCGCTATTTACCGCAAAGTGTAACTTCGTGGTAAATAGCGAAAACTTAGAAAAATGCACTTTAGTGCATTTTTCTAAGTTGTATGTTACACACACACATGTCCTTTGGACATGTGTGTGCGCAACACCTGTGTACATTTGCATTTCAGGGGTGCTACAGGGTGTCCTTTGGACACCCTGGCACCCTTGAAATCGCTTCCTTATTTGCGATTCGCTAATTGCTAATCGCAAATAAGGAATGACTCCCCATTCATTCCTATGGACCTTTGGCCCATAGGAATGAATGGGGAGTCATTCCTTATTTGCGATTAGCAATTAGCGAATCGCAAATAAGGAAGCTGTAGGAATTGCATTTAATTGTGCGATTTTTACATGAATCCCGTTTTGCGAGTCTTTAATAGCGATTCCTTAATAATCGCTATTAAGGACTCGCAAATTGGGACATTGATGAATCTGGGGTTTAATCCTTTGCTTTTGGTCTATATGCTCATGAAACTTCTTAGTGACTTCCAATATCATTATAATGTTCTTGTTCTATCATTCAAGAATATTACAAAATTGTTCAACAACCAGAGACCGTCATTATGCAAGTAGAGATTTAAAGAACTGTGGCCCCAATCACAATCTGGCAGAAAGATACAATTGTTGGACGTTATTCAGCACACTGGAAAGGGGAGGCCAGGAATATTCGTAGCTGATAGCTAATTAAAAAAGCCATGCTGAATGAAGCTTGCTCTTAGAAACCCTGTAACTGATGGAGCATTTATCTGATCAAGTGCATGCTTTTTTATGTTATATGTTATACTTATTTATATTTCAGCCATCTACCTTTTTTGCTTCCAAAACTTTCAGTCATTGACTTTTTTTGCTCCTGAACCTTTGGCCATTGGCTTCTTTTGCCTCCGAACTTTCAGCTACTTGCTTCAGACATTGTCGATCTGGAGTATTTTATTGATTACATTGAAAGTTGAGTAATTTAATCTCACTGTTTTCTGATGTATGTTTGGGTATGTTTTTCCGCCTCAATTGTAATGCCTGTGAGAATATTTTATATCTGAAATGTGTCACTGAACAGCCCAGTAGCACTTGGGAACTAACACTGACATAATCCTCTCACTAATGAATGCTACATAAAAGCACACATTCTTTTTTCTATAGCATCCATTTGAGATTCTTTTGTCAGTGCTCACTCCCCAGTGCTGTTGGGTAAGTAAGCATTGGCAAAGCCCATAGGTTGAGGCTCGGTATGATTGTGTCGTCCCCAACAGGAGGTATTGCTATGTTCAAATGCCATCATTTTGGTAGAATGGATCCTTCTTGTGGGTTTAGGGCTTGTACTGTTCTGCCAGGATTTACCAACCCTCACAAAACATATGACGGGAAGACCAACAGAAGAAACCAGCTTCACTCTTCCCTATACAGTAACTATATGATGTGAGCACCGTTCCCACTAGGGTGCGCGCGCACACCTCCCCTGACATCAGCGCGCACCGCCTTGTGTGGAGCGCGCGCACAGGACGTCGCAGGAGAGAGTCGCGCCGGCCTCTTTAAAGAAGCAAGCTGCGCGAACATGAGGCACTTTTCCATGGGGTGTGGCGGAGCGGTCGTGAGGAGTGCAGGTAAGTAGGCGGGGGGCTGGTGGGGCTTGTGGCTATGTGGGAGCACGGGGCAGACTGTGGCCTTTTGTTTAAGTATTGCTGTTAATAAGAGCCCCTTCACGGGCTCTGATTAACAACAATACATAAACAAAAGGCCACAGTCTGCCCCGTGCTTTACTAACAAAAGCATAGAGTTTCCAAACACAGCGCGTACTTTAGCTGCTGCTATTGCTGTGAGGCGGTATGTTCCCAAAATGTATTCACAGATTCCTGCATTGAGGTTATACAGGGCACTGCTCTGCTCCATAAACTATCGAGTGTTCGCTCCCTCTGTGGTTGCACAGTTCTTTGCATTTTTTTATTGCATGACCTAAACAAGAAAATATGATTGAAGGGAAGACTTTTTACGTAGGTTTTCCTCAAGTTGTCCTCTCCTTCGCTTGACATGCCTAGCAATATCTCCTGTGGATTTGAACCAAAAAGCCATAAATGGGGATGTGAATGTTATCTGTGGCATGACTTGGGTACTACTTTTTCTGTGTTATTTTCTGTTTTAAAAAGGGTTTAAGAGTAACACTATGAGTAGCTTTGCTAGAAGGTAAGAGGGGTAGCCAGCATTTACAGGATTAGCACTTGGTGGGCCGCTTCAGAAAACGTTTCGGGGACTTTAGTTCTGCTTGGGTGTGCAAAAAGTGCTTGTTAAGAGTGTAGATAGTAGATCCTGAATTAAAGAATCAGGACCGGTGGGCGTTTATGCTAACATATAAGGTTTATGACCCTGCACAATGTGCAGGTAGTCCGGAGTTTGAACTGCCATAAATTTGTGGCTAGGATTGTAAACATGGGTTTTCTGTGTGGTGGTGCGCGATAAGGCTGATGAGCTCCCTCAAAGTGAGAATGTTGTTCATATTCACGAACATTTTTTATTGCTTTCCAAAGTCCATTTGTGAACCTTAAATTAATACCAAAAAACCTGCTGTAAATGTGCAAATTAGATGTGGAAAAATCCCTAACACCTGCGTATTTTCAGTTAAGGTTGCATTTGAAAAAAAAACTATAATCCAGCAGATCTTTTCAGCAGCAGAAAATCTGACCATTTAAGGCTAGGTGGTAGCATGGAAATCTTTGATTTTAGTATATCACAACCAAATGCATGATTTTTTTTTTTTTTTTATGTTCAAAAGATTTTTATTAGGAGCTGCAAAGAGATTCATCAGTACAAGAATAGTCGGATCAGTACGAATAATTACAGAGCGTTGAAACCAAAAATCATAGGAATACAGAAAGTTGGTACCAGTAAAGCAATTGGGTCCAGAAAAACAATAAGACCATTACGTTACATAAGATTCCACATAAAATGTCCACATACATTCCAAGGATACCCGTTGTCTTGTATAACCTGACCTGGAAGGAAATAGGCACCACCCCACAAGAGCAGAAGCTTCATAAGTTGTACAATAGCGTAAATCCAACCTGTAGTACATGAGGGAGATGGAATCATCAAACTGTGGCGAAGATTGTACAAAACATAGACTGGCCAACAAACAGATTGAACTTTATGTGATGAAACGCTCTAGAGCCCAGTAGACAAGATTCAAGGAGGTTTGTATGCATCAAAGTGATCATCTAGCAGATTTTCCTTGTTGGGGGTCTCCACGGGGTGGAGGTCAAGGATATATTGTCAGCACCTCTCAAGTAAGATACCCAGTTCAACCAGTGAGGAAAGGAGGCTTTGTTCGTGCTTTTCCAGTTATTAAGTATGATTTTAACCCCAGCCGTCAGCAGCAGGTCCAGTAGGGCTTTGTCGTCTTCATTGAGAGTGACGGCTTTGGCAAAACCTAGTACAAGCGTCGAGAATTCTCTTGGTAGAGTAATATGGAGGACTTCCTTTAGAAAACCAAAGATTTTGTCCCAATACGAGGTCACACAGGGGCATTTGCAGAGTAGGTGCTCCAGATCGCCTCCCACCCCTGAACAATTCCAACACGTGTCATCGTCCTTGATTTTATGAAGAAACAATCTCCTGGGTGTCCAGAATGCCTTATGTAGAAGCCAGAACTTGGTTTGAGACAGTGTGGGGCATATTTTGTGGCGGGTGGTGGATTCCCAAGTACTGGCCCAGGTTGCGTCCGAGTTAGGTGTGGAGGAGAATGAGTCCCAGTAGCGTTGGATAGGTGCATTTAGGGAGGACGATTGTGGTCGCATTAATTTATACAATCTAGAGACTTGGTGTCCTTGCTTGTTAAGGGAGGGGATTAAGTCTAGGAGGGATGGAGTGGCAGCCTTCAGGTTAGCCTTTGTTAGAGCTACTTTAATGTGTAGGAAGTTATAGAATTCAATATTATTGAGTCGGAACTTATCCTGAATTTCTTTAAAGGTTAGAGGGAGCGCGTTTCCGACGAGTTGGTGGGGGAATATGATACCCTTGTCTATCCAGGAGGGGTAGTTTAGAGGTTTCCCTTTGTATGTAATGGCGGTGTTGTGCCATAGTGACTCCCACTGCGATGGTCGGAATTGCTGAGGTAGATATTTACTGACTTTTAAAAGAGCCATTTTAGTGTTTTTGAAGGTTGGGGCGGGGTTTGGCAGTGATTAGGGCGCAGGGGCTGAGACCCTTCAGTATTGATTTTTCTACAGAGAGCCACACTGGGCTATAGTCAGGCTGGGAGGATATCCAGTGCGACCCCTGTTTTGCTAAAAAGGCTATTTGGTATGTTTTAAAATCTGCCAGATTAACTCCTCCTAATTTCTTATCCAATCGAAGTTTTTTTAAACTAATTCTAGCTTTTTTGCCCTGCTAAAGAAATGGCGAGATGTTTTTATCTAATTTAGAATGGAATTCTTTGGAGAGGACGAGTGGGAGCATCGTGACGAGGTAGTTAACCAGGGGGGATATCATCATTTTTATGGTTTCAATACGGCCCCACCAGGTGATGAAACGGGGTGACCAACCGTCCAACAGATTTTTGATTTTGTTCAGGGTTTTGTTTTTGTTATGTTTAAGGGTACTCAATATCTCATCCGTGAATTCGATTCCCAAATATTTAATTACTCCTGTTTGCCAGAGTAGGCCGGAATCGCCCAGCACTTCTTTCGAAGTGTGGACATTAAGAGGTTTTACTTCGGATTTATCCCTATTTAATTTGTAGCCGGAGAGGGAGGATTATTTGTCTATCGAGGTCATTAGGGCAGCAATGGAGGTAGTAGGGTTTTCGGTCGCGATCAAGATATCGTCTGCATATGCAGCTAACTTGACTCGCGTGTCCCCAAAGAAGATACCCGCAATGTCTCTGTTAATTTTGATATCTGTAATGAGGGGCTCAAGAGCTAGGAGAAAGAGTGCTGGTGAGAGGGGGCAGCCCTGTCTTGTACCTTGGTATAGACGGAACGGTTCCGAGAGGGTGCCGTTTATAGCAATCCTGGCCGAAGGTGCAGAGTAGAGGGCCATCACCATCCTGGTATAGGTATCGCCAAGGTTGAAAGCGTACATACACTGGCGCAGAAAGGACCATGAGACCTTGTCAAATGCCTTTTCCGCGTCCAAGGCTATTGCTACCATTGGCGCGGGAGAGGATTTTGCCTTTTCTAGGATATGGCATAGCAGTCTTGTGTTGTCGTTGGACGTCCTGTTCCTTAGGAAGCCAACCTGCGAGGGGCTAATTACTTTGTGGAGAATGGAGTTTAGTCTGGTCGCCAAGATTTTAGCGTAAATCTTGCAGTCCAGATTTATCAAGGATATGGGACGGTAATTTTTAGTGAGTAGTGGGTCCTTCCCCTCTTTTGGCAATACTATTATCGTGGCTTCACTCATTGAGGGAGAAACACCGCCATTGTTTGCAGTGGAGTTAAAGAGTTTAAGGAGTGGGGGGCTAATTTGGTCCGCAAAGGCCTTATAAAAGGGTGCAGTGAAGCCGTCTGGGCCGGGGGCCCAAATGCATGATTTTTTTAAGCAACTCAACTAGAGAGTCCTTTATGAAAATTGTAGGCTTATGCTTAGAGCATGTAAAGTTACACTTTCGTTTATGAATCGCACTCCGAGTTCTTTCGTTCTAGTGTGCTTTCTCTGCCCTTTACTTTAGGCCTGGGCGATAAATTCTGTTCCGCTTGTGGAATTTGGGTAATTTCGCGTTCCGCGGAGAACGTGAAACTGGCCAAAATTCTGCGTTCTGCGGCTTCGCAAAATTTTTTGCTTGTTTGCGTTCTCAAAATGCGTGTTCGCGAGTTATTGCCCCCCGAGCACGCAAACAGAGATTGCGAACAGGACAAAAGCATCAAGAAGAAGCAATTCCGCATGTTCGCGCAATTTCTGCGTGTTCACAGAGATTTTTTACCGTTTCGCGGAAATTTGCGTAACGAGATTACGCAAATTCCGCCCACCCCTACTTTACATCCCATTAATTTCCTTGTATTACGAAACATTCCTTTTTTATGGTTTAGATCATTCTCATGTAAACACACCTGGCTTTCTTGTTGGTGTTTTTTTTCTTTAGCACACTTGCATATTTCGATACCTCTGTTTTAATAATAGAGAAAGCCAAAGGGTCTTTAAGTATTCTATATACCGTTGCCATACTCCAGGTGGCACAGGAATCAAGTCCTTACAATTCACATCTTTTGGTCTTGGTGGATGGCCACCCTGAGGATCTTGAGGAGGAGTAGGGAAAGGAGGGAGTCAGAGAAGGTGTAATCTAAGATTAAGGGGACGTACAGCATTGAAAGTGTGATGCCATTAAAAGAGCCCACAGAGATTCTTGGAAGAGGGAGGTTTGGTGAGGCATACAACATTAGAAATGCAATACCAATAAACCTAGCCACATCTCTAGTTGGAAAAGATACGTTTGAGTGTGTGTACAACATTGGAATTCCAATGACAGTAAATCCGGCCGAAGTGCTTCCTGGAAGAGGGAAGTACTATAGAAGAAAGGTTTTGAAGTCATCAGAATTCTTGGGCCTTCAGCTCGTTGGAGTGTTCCAGTTCTCAGCTGCTGCTACAGCTTAAGTGTTTCTCAGAACCTCTGTGCATTTCAGCGTTCTCTTTAAAGGAGGAATAATGTACTTAGTTGATCCTTCACATCTTTTAACTGCCATTCAAATATGACACCTTCCCACAGAAACTGAAATGCTATCTTTAAGGGACGATGGATGTTCTATCCTTTGGTAGTGGTGAAAGTGGCAAATGTATGTACTTAGATCCATTTACAGTGTCTTGTAACGGTGAGGGTAAAGTAGTTGAATTTCTTGACCAAATTTCTCTTTTTGTGCCAATTGTACGACAATCTGAGGAATCAATGGTTGAGGCTCTTATTGAACAAGGGAAACATCTTCTGAAGTTTGAAGAGCACTTTGTTCATCAAGCCTTGTAGAACCATGGGAAGAACATGCCATTTGCTCCCCTTGCCCCACTTAATGAGCATAATTATATTTTATATATGTAGTTTGTATCTTAAAATAACACAGCCAGTAGAGCATTTTAATCAATGTTTAGGATTATATGTATTCTAAAGAGTTTTATAACAGAATTCTATTTTTTTGTAAGGGCCGCGCAGTGCAAATAAAGTTTGCTGATATTTGAGCTGACAAGTCACAGATGATACACTGTGTTGCTTTTTCTCCTTTCAGACCTGTATGATTTTTATTCTAAATATAACAGATTTTCTGTATGATTGTAGTCTTGGCTTTACCTCCTGCATCCAGATGTTATAGTTGCTATGCTTCCCTATGAGTTTTTTCTGACAATGTTTAAATCATCGGGACGGACAGTAACAGTGTTTCTGGTGGTAGTGATGTCTGTCTCTTCTTTAGTTTGCAGGTCACCTGGTGCGGGTCGGTTACCCAAGAATCTGTATACTGGATGGAGGTATCAACAAGATCAGGCCAACAGGCCTACTGACCGTCCCATCTCCACAAATCTGAGTTAAACTTGTGAAAGAAAATTGAAGTGCAGTTTCTCCATCGGCCAGTATTCGCCATGAGCCCAACATGTGATTTGCAGTCATCCAAGCCCTGTGTTGCTACTTGCATTTGGAGCCAATACAATCTGCTTTGCCGGATTTCCAGCGAACACGCATACGCCCCAGTTCGCGTTCAGTTCTTCCTATACAGGATTTGAGTAGAATGTGGATTTATCATAGATGCAAGAAAGATCTTTAATGCACTGAAAAAAAATCTTATTCTAAACAATGTACTAAGATCAGAAAAGGAGGAGCCAGTATAATTAGTATTTAGAAGGTGAGCTTAGTTGTGTTATAATTATGTGTAGTTTAATCATGTATTAGTGAATACTATGTGCCTAGTGGTGCTTCAAGTAGTCGAAAAGTGATTTTCTTTTCAGACCCCAAAGAAGACTCACGTTTGTATGAGAAAATGGCATATGTGCTTTGTCATCACTAGGGACAGTTTTCAAAGTGTTGATTGCAGCGTGATATTTGGTAATTGACTTGACTACTTCCCAGTCCAAAACCACTGATCTGCGCATTAGCCTAATCCGTCCATCCGTCCCTGTAGAGGGGGCATGCCCGCATCAATTTCAGCAATTCGGGCGAGACTAATCCGTCAGCCTTCGTTTTGAAAGTGGAGCTTCTTGCGCAATATTGGAAAAGCTGTGACAAGAAATTGGCAAATGCTATGGTCCACTTTTCCTATATTTCAACATATGCGATTTAAGTAAAGAGAGGGATGAACGCTTCAAGTGAAAATCTTTTCGAGCGGTCAGAAAATCGAGAACTGCTCTTGAGGGAACATGCTGTATAAAAAGGCTTTTTATTATCAGATAAGTGACGAAATTACTCATTACTTTAAGGCTCATTATTTACATTTATTAAAAGCATAAAAGCGCCAACGCAAATGCAAACACTGTAAAGTACATTGATGTGTACAAAATAAAGTACTTAAAATAAAGAATGCATTTTTTCTACATGTCACTTTTCATAAAAAGCTGCACCTTTACTCTACCTTGTTGCTATTCCAGTGGCAAGATCGCCTGCAAGGTAAATGAACCAATGAGAAATAAACTCTTTTAAAAGGTCTTCCCCGTCCCTCCTAATCTTTTCGAATCTGCCACACCTGTGGCACCCAAACTGGGCATACAGAAACGTAAAAACCAGCATTTGCAATACAATAGGTCTCGCGTTTATGAGAGTTTGAGCTATTGGCATTGTAAATGATAACGCCTTTTATTTATGTATTGTTTTTAAAACAGATAAATAAAAGGCATTGGAAATTACAATGCCAATAGCTTGAACTCTCGCAAATGCAAGACCTATTGCATTGCAAATGTATTTGGAACACATGCTATTCATTTTATTTAAAAGTGTTAAGAGAGAGCGTATCCTGCCTGCAACAGCAGGCAGGACAAAGCTATTTGAGAAAATAGTGCTCGGAGGCTGTAATTAAAGCCTACTGAGTAACAACACACATAACAGAAGGTGTAGCCATGGGAGGTTACAAAATGAGATACGGCGGTACTAAGGAGGGACTACAACGCCTATTGACCAATGAACAACCACAGTTTACAGTGGACAATGACACAAGGCATTGAAAAATATGGGTGGAGAGTGGGCGGAGCTTCAAGTCCCTACCTGAATAGAGCATATCTCGCAGACATGCTGCCCTGCCAAGGCTCGACCTAAAAAAATTGCTATTCCTTTTTGACAAAGTTGTGGGAACAGTAAAATTGGGGTTTTTTCGTCGGAGATTTGTTTGATCTTTTATTGTGGCAACTGTATTTGTCTCTTTTCTATTGGTGGCAAAAAAATGTTTGCTTCGTAGTGATGAAGAACGCATAATAGTAGAGGCAACAAAGAATAACATTGATAGGTTGACGAATACCGTGGCATGCTGTTAGCAAGAATGGTGCGTAGTTGCTGATGGGATGCAAGAAAAGAGAAAAGCAAGGAGCATACTAGAAATAACACATTTCTTGGTTCAAGTTGAGAAATTATGGTGTTTCAATTACTGGTCTAGGGATATATGCCAAAGCGCGCCCTTCTCCTTAATGTAAGTGTTGGGCGAGGTTATCATTTCTCTATCTGATGAATCTTTTTAGTTATACAAAAGGGGATGATGGACGGATCGTTTGAACAAATCAAACACTCCCCCCCAGTCAACTGATCTGGGTTTAATCCATCACCATTCTTTAGTTCACTCAGCCACCCCAGTTCAGACATGGCTATATGCAGATCAGTCTGACCCTGTGCCTCATGGGAACAGTCCAGCCCGAACTGCCAAGCCATGTCTTCCCTGGACCGGAAACAAGCATCCTGGGACCGGTTTCAGATTCATAATCCTCATCAGCCAGGCTATCTTGAATCCAGTGGCCAAGTGAACAAGGGACTCACGTATGAGCATACCCTGCCACACTTGGGGCGAACAAAGCGATACAAAAGGGGATGATGGACGGAGCGTTTGAACAAATCAAACACTCACCCCCAGTCAACTGATCTGGGTTTAATCCATCACCATTCTTTAGTTCACTCAGCCACCCCAGTTCAGACATGGCTATATGCAGATCAGTCTGACCCTGTGCCTCATGGGAACAGTCCAGCCCGAACTGCCAAGCCATGTCTTCCCTGGACCGGAAACAAGCATCCTGGGACCGGTTTCGGATTCATAATCCTCATCAGCCAGGCTATCTTGAATCCAGTGGCCAAGTGAACAAGGGACTCACGTCTGAGCATACCCTGCCACACTTGGGGCGAACAAAGCGATACAAAAGGGGATGATGGACGGAGCGTTTGAACAAATCAAACACTCACCCCCAGTCAACTGATCTGGGTTTAATCCATCACCATTATTTAGTTCACTCAGCCACCCCAGTTCAGACATGGCAATACAGATCAGTCTGACCCTGTGCCTCATGGGAACAGTCCAGCCCGAACTGCCAAGCCATGTCTTCCCTGGACCGGGAACAAGCATCCTGGGACCGGTTTCGGATTCATAATCCTCATCAGCCAGGCTATCTTGAATCCAGTGGCCAAGTGAACAAGGGACTCACGTCTGAGCATACCCTGCCACACTTGGGGCGAACAAAGCGATACAAAAGGGGATGATAGACGGAGCGTTTGAACAAATCAAACACTCACCCCCAGTCAACTGATCTGGGTTTAATCCATCACCATTCTTTAGTTCACTCAGCCACCCCAGTTCAGACATGGCTATATGCAGATCAGTCTGACCCTGTGCCTCATGGGAACAGTCCAGCCCGAACTGCCAAGCCATGTCTTCCCTGGACCGGAAACAAGCATCCTGGGACCGGTTTCGGATTCATAATCCTCATCAGCCAGGCTATCTTGAATCCAGTGGCCAAGTGAACAAGGGACTCACGTCTGAGCATACCCTGCCACACTTGGGGCGAACAAAGCGATACAAAAGGGGATGATGGACGGAGCGTTTGAACAAATCAAACACTCACCCCCAGTCAACTGATCTGGGTTTAATCCATCACCATTCTTTAGTTCACTCAGCCACCCCAGTTCAGACATGGCTATATGCAGATCAGTCTGACCCTGTGCCTCATGGGAACAGTCCAGCCCGAACTGCCAAGCCATGTCTTCCCTGGACCGGAAACAAGCATCCTGGGACCGGTTTCGGATTCATAATCCTCATCAGCCAGGCTATCTTGAATCCAGTGGCCAAGTGAACAAGGGACTCACGTCTGAGCATACCCTGCCACACTTGGGGCGAACAAAGCGATACAAAAGGGGATGATGGACGGAGCGTTTGAACAAATCAAACACTCCCCCCCAGTCAACTGATCTGGGTTTAATCCATCACCATTCTTTAGTTCACTCAGCCACCCCAGTTCAGACATGGCTATATGCAGATCAGTCTGACCTGTGCCTCATGGGAACAGTCCAGCCCGAACTGCCAAGCCATGTCTTCCCTGGACCGGAAACAAGCATCCTGGGACCGGTTTCGGATTCATAATCCTCATCAGCCAGGCTATCTTGAATCCAGTGGCCAAGTGAACAAGGGACTCACGTATGAGCATACCCTGCCACACTTGGGGCGAACAAAGCGATACAAAAGGGGATGATGGACGGAGCGTTTGAACAAATCAAACACTCACCCCCAGTCAACTGATCTGGGTTTAATCCATCAAAATTCTTTAGTTCACTCAGCCACCCCAGTTCAGACATGGCTATATGCAGATCAGTCTGACTCTGTGCCTCATGGGAACAGTCCAGCCCGAACTGCCAAGCCATGTCTTCCCTGGACCGGAAACAAGCATCCTGGGACCGGTTTCGGATTCATAATCCTCATCAGCCAGGCTATCTTGAATCCAGTGGCCAAGTGAACAAGGGACTCACGTCTGAGCATACCCTGCCACACTTGGGGCGAACAAAGCGATACAAAAGGGGATGATGGATGGAGCGTTTGAACAAATCAAACACTCACCCCAGTCAACTGATCTGGGTTTAATCCATCACCCTTCTTTAGTTCACTCAGCCACCCCAGTTCAGACATGGCTATATGCAGATCAGTCTGACCCTGTGCCTCATGGGAACAGTCCAGCAGATCAGTCTGACCCTGTGCCTCATGGGAACAGTCCAGCCCGAACTGCCAAGCCATGTCTTCCCTGGACCGGAAACTAGCATCCTGGGACCAGTTTCGGATTTATAATCCTCATCAGCCAGGCTATCTTGAATCCAGTGGCCAAGTGAACAAGGGACTCACGTCTGAGCTTACCCTGCCACACTTGGTGCGAACAAAGCGATACAAAAGGGGATGATGGACGGAGCGTTTGAACAAATCAAACACTCACCCCCAGTCAACTGATCTGGGTTTAATCCATCACCATTCTTTAGTTCACTCAGCCACCCCAGTTCAGACATGGCTATATGCAGATCAGTCTGACCCTGTGCCTCATGGGAACAGTCCAGCCCGAACTGGCAAGCCATGACTTCCCTGGACCGGAAACAAGCATCCTGGGACCACTTTTGGCCGCCATAAGTGTGGCAGGGTATGCTCAGATGTGAGTCCCTTGCTCACTTTGCCACTGGATTCAAGCAAGCCGGGCTGAAGACGGCTGTAATGCCAGAAACCGGTCCTCCGAAGCTTGTTTCCGGTCCAGGGAAGGCATGGCTTGGCAGTTCGGGCTGGACTGTTCCCATGAGGCACAGGGTCAGACTGATTTGCATATAGCCATGTCTGAACTGGGGTGGCAGAGTGGGCTAAAGAACAGTGATGGATTAAACCCAGATCTTTTGACTGGGTGTGAGTGTTTGATTGGTTCAGATGCTCCGTATATTACCACCCCCTTTTGTACCACTTTTGGCCGCCATAAGTGTGGCAGGGTATGCTCAGACGTGAATCCCTTGCTCACTTTGCCACTGGATTCAAGCAAGCCGGGCTGAAGACGGCTGTAATGCCAGAAACCGGTCCTCGGAAGCTTGTTTCCGGTCCAGGGAAGGCATGGCTTGGCAGTTCGGGCTGGACTGTTCCCATGAGGCACAGGGTCAGACTGATTTGCATATAGCCATGTCTGAATTGGGGTGGCAGAGTGGGCTAAAGAACAGTGATGGATTAAACCAGGGCCGGACTGGGAACCGAAATCGGCCCTGGCAAAGTGCTCAGCCGGCCCCCCCCTCTCCCCTGGGGGTGCGACCGCACTCTTTGCCAGGGCCGGTTTTTGGCCGATTTTGTTACAGGGCCGTTTTTGCAGCTATGCTGCAAAAAACGGCCCTGTAACAAAAACGGCCCCCACGCATGCGGCCGACCGGGGGATTGCCCGGTGCCCACAACGGCCAGTCCGGGCCTGGATTAAACCCAGATCTTTTGACTGGGTGTGAGTGTTTGATTGGTTCAGATGCTCCGTCCATTACCACCCCCTTTTGTACCACGAATCTTTTTAGTTGACTGACAAGCTAAAGGAGTTACCATCAACAAAATAGTTTAAACTTTTGTGTTACCCATTTCGCCATACAATAAGGACCAGGAATCGGTGACTAAAGTCAAATGGGTTTATTACAAGTCAAAAATCAATTCCAATCAAGCATGATAAAAATACAGAATTCAAAAAGGAAATGTGAGTCGGTGAAGTAATTTCAGTCTCAATAGCATTTAATAAGCAACGAGCGCAACCACAAAAATGCAAATGGTGAAAGAATTTGATGTTCCTTAAAGAAACTCTTAATTCTCGTTCTCCAACATGAATAGTTTCTAAAGTTATCTAACCAGGGCTCTATGTCTAGAACAGAGGTCTTCAAACTGAGGGGCGCCTCCCCCCCTCCCCCCTGGGGTTCCATGGCAGCTTTCCCAGGGGGCACAAATGCCTCATTAAGAACTTGTGAATGAAGATGGCCTGGAAGCACTCTTCATTTATTGTTCATGTTTCCAAGTCGTCTTCATTTACATGACAGTTGAAGTGTTGAAAAAACGTAAGGCAGCTGTGATCCTGAGCCCTGGGGTGGTGGCATCAACGGCTTAGCTAAAAACAACAAAATATTTTTAGAAGCATTTTATTGTATTTACACGCTTATAGTAACAGCATTTAAAGTAATGCACACACCTAAAACTTTAAAATGACGTGTAAAATGAATGCACATTAAACTAATTGATGGGAAATGTACTCCTCCACATTATGAAACCTTGTTAATGTGATCACTGCAGATGTATGTGAGACCAGAGAGACGCAGAACTGAATCCTGGTTTGTGCAGTGCATATTATTGACTTGTGCATTTAAAGTGATATAGGATCCCAGCATGTAACAGAAAGCAATGTGACTATGTTAGACATTGTTCTAAAATTGTATTTAACACTGTATAAGATAGGCTGCCATACAATGATTTTGTGCATGTGACCAGGGACACTGGAAATATGCAGCAGGGGAGCACCAAACTATGCAGCAGAGGTTTACCAAATTATGCAGCAAGAAATGGCAAATGATGCAGTACAATGCAGCACATTTTTTGCTAGTATTACTTAATTATTTTGACATTTTTTCACATGGTAGTACTGTCTGGACAAAGATTTCACCTCATTAGTACCAAATTTAACAGCCGAATTCAGAAATAATCAATAAGTAACATGGCCCCCCAGATAATCATACACTTCTCCCACCATCTTAAACAGGGCTATATTGCACAGTTGTCCACTTTATAGGCATCTAAGAACTTGCCAATACATATATATTTGTTTTAAAAATCCCCTTTTCTTATTTTTACAAATGAGACTTTCAGGATTTATTCATAATTTTTCATGTTTGATTTTAACAATGCCAATATTTAGGCATTTAAGAACCGGTCAAAATATATATTTTCAACAAATATATATTTTCCAAAAAATCACATTCTCTTACTTTTTCAAAATATGGCTTTCATAATGATGAATTTAACAATACCAGTGCTTCCACCCTTTTGAATATTTACTTCTTTTTGGAAAATCTTTGGCTTTTCATAGGTTCAGTCTTTCGTACCAACCATTAGATTGATTCTCGAACCATTTTTTGGAATAATCTCCTTACCAACTATACATCTCACCCCGTTTTGCAGTTTTTAGGTTTTGCCTCGCCGAAAGCTGCGCAGCAGACTTTCGCGCAAGGCGAAAACTTTTGAGAAGAGTATGTGGCTTGGTCACCGCCTCTCACTTCCATTGGCTAGCTCCATAAATGGAGGCTAGCCATTGGAAGTGAGATCTGTCCGTCACGGTCCGAGGCGATTCGTGGGCGTTCCGGCGATCTTTTTCTCATCCTGCCCCTTTTCGCACGTCATGCGGCTGTGGGCGTGTGTATTTTTATTTTTTTTCCTCAGCATGTTTTGGCCATTTTGGACGTGTCTTTGGAAGGGGTGGGCTGCGCACTGAGGCCGCTGGCCGATGTGAAACCCTAGGACATTGTGATGTGCGAGCCCGAATCTCATGGTGAACCGTAAAAGAATATTTTTTCTAAGAAATAGAGTGGGGTTCTGACTGTGTTATGAGTGTGTGTGTTGGGGGGAGGAGGGTTGATTTATATTCGTGGTGGCGCGGGGAGTGGTGGCGCGGGGGAGTCGGAGCCGAGTCCCGCACGGGCGGCTCCCGCTGCCTCCCGCAGACTCGTCCATCAGCTGCGCGAGGAGAGAGGCTGCCAGCCCCGCTCCCTCCCGGTGCCGTCCGCCCTGCCCAGCCGGGCTCCGGTGACCGCAGCACAACTCCAGGCACCCCCCCATGTCTGCCCCGAAGCAGCCCAGGCGAGCCATGGACCTGAAGGAGGGCGACATGGTGGAGAGGGGCAACTCTGCCAGCGGGGTGGTGGTGCAGGTGCGCGAGAAGAGGGGCCCCTGCGGGCGGCCATTCCCTACATGCCGTTCCCCGTGACGGTATTCTGCCTCTTCCTCAACACCTTTGTGCCGGGACTGGGGATGTTTGTGTCTGCATTCACCGTACTCTATGGCGCCCGGACGGATCTCCCGGACAGACACATGTGCTGTGTGTTCTGGTTGAACATCGCCGCCGCCCTCATCCTGTGCCTAACGGCCATCGTCATGGTGGGCTGGATCATGAGTATATTTTGGGGAATGGACATGGTCATCCTTGCCATTTCGCAAGGATGCAAGGAGCAAGGGATCCCCCAGCAATTATAATAATGGGGTCTTCAAGGAGGGAGACACACAGCAGCTCATTGCGCAGTGGCCATATTGGATGAGGGAATTTTTTGTGCATCTCTTTTGTAAAGTGGACAGAATATAGAGGGGGGGAGGAGCAGACGGCGAGCTGTGTCATCCACTATAGAGACGTTCTACATTTCCAGATGAGAGCTAATGTATCAGGATGGAAGGGCCAAAGAAGTCTCGCTCTTCTACAGTGACTGACGATGACACGATGCACGCCTGGCAGTGCCACCTTGTCCTTGATTTATTCGTATCCCCCTGCTTCGTCGCAGCTGAGATTTAAGGCTTGTTTAATTCAGGAGGGGCCTGTCCTTTGCTGGCCCGCGTGTGTTTGAAGCGCACGGCATTAGCATTTAAAGACGGCAGTGCACTCGGCAGCGTTTCCCTCAATTAACCCTGCCCTGAAGGCTGGGGCTAATCGCTTTACAATGACAAATATAAATCAACACGGTCTTTTATCAGAGAAGTGCGTAGGGAGCACGGCTACGTCACAGATCCCATCCCAAAAAAGGCAATCGGAGATTACCATGGTTCCGCCGCAGTGTCCTTCCTCACGAGGTGAATGAGAGTAGGTGTGCGCCTCAGAGCTGTGTGTGTGTGAGTGTGTATGGTCGATGCGTGTACGCGGTATCTCCTACCTATAAGGTGGCGTCTGCGGGTGAGAGAAAATTAAGAGTAATAAAAGTGCTCCTCCGTGGGTATATTTAAGTGCGCGCAAATGCACATCTGTGTGTGAGCGGTAGCTCCTTCCCCGTAAGGTGTGCGTATTTGCACATGTAAGAAAGTTGCCAACAATGGATGCCTTTTCTCATGAGGGTAATGAGTGTAGGCATGCATGAGTAGTTGAGCAGTCTGTAACATTTCTTACATCTACATGAGAATGTGTTTGGGTGTATATGAGAGCAGTTAGAGCCCTTCAGTGTGAGGTGTGTGCGTGCGTGCGTGCGTGCGTGTGTGTGAGCAGTGTGTGTACTTCCTAATGAGAGTTGTGTGTCATTGTGAGAGTGAAATGTGAGCAGCTGGTTTTAGTACTTGAAGTTGTGTGCGTGTTTGAGTGAAAGAGAAACCACCTTGTATTGATTCTAGTGAGATGTGTGTGTGGTGTGTGTGTGCAGTTTGTGTACTTCCTAATGAGAGTTGTGTGTCTTCGTATATGAGAGTGAAATGTGAGCAGTTGTTAGTACTTAAAGTGGTATGCATGCCTGTGTGAAAGAGAGACCAGCCTGTATTCTTTCTAGTAACGTGTGATTTTCGGACTGTGTGGGCGTGTGCATGAGCAGTTTGTTTACTTCCTAATGAGGGCTGTGTGCCTGTGTCTGTATCTGTGTGGGAGTGACATGTGAGCAGTTCTGTTAGTACTTGTGAGGTGTATGTGTTCTTGTACATTTGTGTATGGTCAGTCTTCGCCCTTCACCGTGAGCTTTGCTTGCGTGTTTGTGTGCAAGATTGAGGATTTAAGCATAGCACAACACTGCACTTGCAAGGCGCCCTGTGAGTGAAGGGGTGGGGGCCATGGGGCGGGGGCGTTCTGGGGAGGGAAGCAGACAGATTGTCTCAGTCGCAGATATTTCGCTCAGACCAGAATATTTCTCTCTGCACAAGTGACATGGATTTAATTTCACAGTTGGACAAGCCACGAAGGGGCTGCGTGGGAGGACGATCGAGATGGAGGGGGGGGCAGTGTGCGTGGGTGGATCGGCCTCTCCTCAGGAGGGCAGTGTAGGGGAATCACGCAGTGCGGCGAGACAGCGCCAACTTCCAGAACTCACTTCACCACACTTTCCTCTCAACTTTTTGCTTACGTTGGGGCTCTGTGTGCGTTGGGGCTCTGTGTGCGTTGGGGCTCTGTGTGCGTTGGGGCTCTGTGCGCGTTGGGGCTCTGTGTGTGTTGGGGTTCTGTCTGTGTGGCTAGCTTTTTTTTGTAGGTGGCTCTATGTGTGGGTGGCTCTGTGTGTGTGGGTGGCTCTCTGTGTGTGTGCGTGTGGGTGCAAATGCAATAGGTCTCGCATTTGCGAGAGATTAAGCTATTGGCATTGTAAATGACAATGCCATTTATTTATCTGTTTTCAAAACCAACACACAAATAAAAAATGTGTCATTTACAATGCCAATACCTCTAGCTTTTACAAAGGCGAAACCGTTGCATTGTAAATGCTTGTTGACAAATGTACCTTCCCGAACAGGAAGGTTAAAATAAACCGCTGACATACCAGGAAGTAATGCCATCGAGGGTGGCCATTTTGGAAAATCAGCGCACTAGCTGCCGCTGACACGAGGACGCTGACTCTCAGCGATCCCATAGTAAAAAGAGCCTGCTACCGCGGGTTCCTTTCATCATCAGAGGCACGGGCCGGCACTCATCTTGAAGAGAGGGAGTAGCCTTGAGGCAGTGAGTACAGCATAGCCGATTCTGAAAAAAAAGATAAATATGCAACTCCCATACCTTTGAAAGTAACACTTCTTATCCCGCAATATTGATTGTTTGATGGGGATTCTGTCTTATTTATCTTCCATATACAGAGTGTAATTACAGGCATCCCTTCCCCTGTATGGTCCCATGTTGCAATTAAAAGGCACCAATAATGTATGTGTGTCTTTTAACAATTTCACTTCTCTTATGATTCCTGTTATATGTTCGTATGTATTGTGAGTGCCTGGTATGTTGATTTTAAAGCGACATAATCACTTACGACCGCACTAGAAGTGATCACCTTTAATATGAAAAATACATCACAGTTTTTCCACACAGTTGTAATGTTTTTACCATTGGGGCACGGAGTAAAGTGCTCTTAATTTATTTTAATAATGATTTTTTCCCTTTGTAGTTGATAATATATCTACTGTGATTCTGACACCAGTGGGTGTTGTATATAGTTATTATTTTTATGTTTATTACTAACAATAAGAGTGGTACCAGGGAATCGTTTCATCTTTGAACATGAAAAATAGCCTTGGGGTAGGGCTCGAAACATGTTGACCAGTAGAACCTAGGCACATTGTTACCTTTAAGTTCCCCTGTTTCCCCATATTTTAAATATACCGGACAGGGGTAATAATAAAGATCTTTTCCTACTGTCCAGGTATTTTTTAACTTGTTTTCCCCCACTAAGACCTCCACACTTCATCTACACATAGTACCAACCACATGTGCTCCTACATCTCCGTAAGTCGTAGCACGCCCCATTCTGTAGCGGGACAGGAAGTACCTGACGATGAAGCATGCACCAAGGAGAAACCCTGGTGGTTGAGGGTTACTTAAGGAAAACACAGTGTTTCCCTTAGAAAAAAATCAAAGACATCAAAGTGGAAAGAAAAAGACCTCTCGCATAACAGAGGGACACTCTATGATTATTATAGGTCTGATTTGGAGGCGGTCCTCCTGTTCCTAATTTTTCCCCTACCTCCTCACTTTTCTTCGAAGGATTAGCAAATGCAGCAAAACCATAATTATGCACAAAATGCCACAGCTGTTGAACCACATATTTCCAGTGACTCTGCATAAGATAAAACAAGTGCTTTCAAAGAATACATATTAGTAATAGCTAACCAGACTGTACCTAGTGCAGGCATCTTTTTTTTATAAGTCCATTAATAGGACACATTACAAAACTCAGCATCCTGAAATTACCTCTAAAAAATAATTAAGTTTGGTCATCCTGATGCTTCAAGTGACTCCATAAATTAAATCACTTTAGACCCCCTCCATTACCTGTCACACAGAGGTACCTCCAGATACCCATAAACAATTCTGGGATGGTTGTTTTTAACAAAAAGTCAGGAAACAGTTTTTGTAAAATTAAAAGCATATGGGCACCTTAGTCCTCGTACACCCTCCCAACTGTTATTTTTTTTCATTTGTAAATGAGACTGCTTCTCCCTTCCTTAGAGAGATGCCCTGAAGAAATGGTTGAGAAACATGGGCTTATTTTTTCTTTAAAGGCCATAACTACCATTTATTAGTGCAGCAGGTGCATTCGCACTGGGATAATGGTGTGAGGGGCCACTGTACTGCAATAATGAGTGTGGTACTAGTACAAAGGGATAGGAAGCTGTTTTCCTTGTTAGCATTGGGGCCCAGATTACAAGCAACTGGGGGGGGGGATATGTGGATAGTTTCCTCCTTTTCTAAACAAAGGGGCAGACAGTCTTCTTTGGGTCTCAAGCCTAGAAATAATAGACGGTGGAATGGGCAGAGTAGTAGGCATCATTGGTGCTGCAGGTGTAGTGGCACCAGGACCCAGGAGTTTGAGGACCCAACTAAACCGCTATTACGGCTGAATTACTCCTTCCTTTCTTGCACTAGAGCTCAGTGCACCCTTGCTGGGTCAGTGTTGTTTTGGTCATCGCACCAATGGCCCAAGAGAGGGGCTAACTGGAGAATAGGAGACACCTTAGCATTAGGCTAAAGGGAGATAGCAGATAGAAGGATGTGAGGAGGACTTTAACAAGGGGTAGTTGGTCTCATAAGTAAAACAGGCAAAGTGGCACTGGGGCCCAGGAGTGTGAAGGGCCCACTGCATCACAATTAAGACTGTCTTATACTTTACAGTATGAGATGGGAGAGCATTAGGGATGAGGCGGACCACACCTGGGTTCTCATTTTTACTGAAAGGGAGAGACAATCTGTTTCAAGAATGGAGTTTTGGCTAGATGTGGTGGGGAAGGGATGAAAGAGGCAGAGGGGATAGCCTACTATTCAGGGCAGCAGCTATAATTACTGCAGAAGGCGCAGTTGCATTGGGACCCAGGAGAACAAGGACCTCAATTCACAAAGTAGTGTTTTTTGTCTTGTTCAGTTTTTTATGTGTTTGCTCTTTTATATTTCTTGCTTTTTGTGTGAAGTATGAGCTATTGAAAAAGTGCCCCATATATTATCTCGTAAACCCCACCCCATGCAATCAGCCCTAATCCTCCCAATTACCCAAGACTTTCGATAAAGTTATAGAAGGGAGCTGGACTTCAAAATATTTTTGTTATGGGGGCTCAGAACAAAAATGTTTGAAGACCTCTGCTCTAGTATGAGGATGGTTCCGAATAAAAAGTCTCAGGGAAATTTAGGAATTCAGGAAGGTGTCAGCAAAAACTGCAGTAGAATTCTTCTAAAACAGGGACTTTTTTTGCATAAAGCTACACATACAAGAATAAAGGGAAGTTAAAAAGTCTGTACCCATTAATGTCCAAACGGATCTGCTCTAACTTCTAACAGCGTGAACACTAATTAAAACATACAGGTGCTTCATCATCAGCCATATCCCACACCACCCCTCCAGGGACCAATGGTGTATAACTCCACAGGCGCAATTGCAAAATCACCAGACTTTCTCATTCCACTGAACTTAGATAGCCACGTTAACCTTGAATTTCCCTATATCCCTGATACTTGATTAATAGGAGGCTTCTTCAGCTTGTTCGCTCTTCACATCTCAGCAAAGAGTTTCTCTCTCAGGCCTCTCTATCACTAACTCACAGTACTCTTTTCTCTAGCTATGAAACCTTGAGAACACACCTACAGAGGAGAGAACATGCAAAGCAAGCAAAATGCATTTCAAATTAAAGCATTGTCATGTTAACTTTAGGCAAGCATTTCAGTGTGCACTTCGAATACATGATTATATGTCCACATAGAACTTGAGAATAAATGCAACAAAATAAATGCAAACATGAATAGATGAGTTTGTGGTTACATATGCGATGCACTTTCAAATAAATGCATTATAACTGGAAGCATGAGTGTAAATGTTTGAGAACTACACATCTTCATGATTAAGCTAAACATTAATAACATACGTTTATGGATCCCTAGTTTTCTTCAAAGCACTTCAGTAGTATATCTGAACACCTCATGGTAATAAGGTGCTAAGTGCCCATATATATTGCGTTTCTGTGGCATGTAAGGGTATCGCTTAAGTTGTGCTGCTCCTTAAGTTAAAACAAAAAAGCACCAATAGGTAGGAAGGATATATCCTCTGTTTCCTTGAGGAAACGGTCCCAGGCCCTGGGTCTTTCACAGTCTTGATGCAGTTCCCTGATGCCAGGCTCTTGATTGTCTCCGCCAATTCCAACTTTGAAAAGGGGGAAGCTGAAATTTGACTCCATTGACAGATCTTACGCCAGTTGAAACATACTGGCTAGTTATATGCTGGATGTTTTAGGACAGCTCTGTTACCCACTGGGTCACTCTTACGGATGGACCCAATCCTGCAGACGTGACGACTCTGATGGCTGTGACCTCTATGACTCCCATATCCACGCCTCCATAGGCTCCGACTTCGAGTTCTCCGAAAGAGTCAGTGCACTGCAAAGCGCCGCCCCTTGTCCTTGGTGCCACCATATCAACAAAGCACAGCTAAGTTTGGCAGTGCCTTCGAAGTCGGCTGACATCATCCACGTGGCAGAAGTGAAAGTTATGTCCCTTTTTGGTGATCAGCCTTCGGCACAGTCACTTTCCTCAGAACAGAGATTTGCTTGTATGTGAGAGCTCTTCAGTTCCAA
Source organism: Lissotriton helveticus (assembly GCF_964261635.1). NCBI lineage: Eukaryota > Metazoa > Chordata > Amphibia > Caudata > Salamandridae > Lissotriton > Lissotriton helveticus. The sequence continues at coordinate 1,653,464,217 of NC_136059.1, forward strand.
CCCTAGTGCTCTTGTCGTAGTTGCTAAAGATTATGGAGATGATGATCAGCAAGTCGCTGATAGTCTTCTACTCTCTTACAATGCTGATGCTGGCCTTCAATTGGATTTACAACATTCAAGACGTTTACTTACAACTCCTAAAGAGTTATCTTTTACCCTTCTGGCCCTCCTTCAGAGGACGTTTCTTCAATCACTTTGGTGGGAATTAAAGTATCATAAGCATAGGAACTGGCCTTGCGTCAACTGAAACACTCAGATTTTTTTACAGGAGTCTCTCAGCCCTCTTATAGAGTTTCAGAATCTCTACTGCACTTTTATGAATCACTCTTGGGGCCTCAGTGTCTGCCAAGAAAGAGCTTTTCTTTTTCCCTGCAGTCCGTAAACAACTCACTAGATGACACAGACTTGGTGTGTGTTATCCAAACTTTTTGTCATCACACTGTTAATGGAATATCTAGTGATCCAAGACTCTGTAACATAATTTAACCCAAATGCCAATTACCACAGCCCCTTCATATAGAGAGTCTTAAGAGGCTGGTCACCTTGTCTGTAAGTCCTGTACCTCAGGCAGACTTGCCCTCCACATTGCTAAAGGTAAGTGCCTTTTAAGCGACTATGTCTATGCCTTTTGGGAATTGGCAGAAGTGACAGTCATCTGCCTCCCTACCCATATGAAAAAGCCCTTGTTAGGTCTGGTCAACAATGGATTGCGCGCACTCATGTCATGTCACTGTAATATAGAGAGCGCACTTCCACCAAACGATCTCATGGTGCTAGGTCTCTGTCTCAGCATGGCTCAGAATACTTATTAATAGGTGTTGGACCTGGGGTTACCAGTCTACAAAGGGTAGCTAGGCACAAAGTAGGTAGGCTATTCCCAGGGGCACATGTGTTAAGGTTTGCATCCCACCCGTCAGTAACTCAGCGCTCATCCACTTGAAAAGAAAGACACCACACCAAACTTGGAAAAATACGAGTTGTCTTTTATAAAAATAATCTTAAGCATTTCTTTATCTTTTAGCAAGATCTCCATCCAGTACAGTACATATTTCTGTTGTCAATCAATGGATTAAGCACAATTCCACAAAGCAACAATAATACTTTTCTCCCTTCTTCAATACAAGAACTCTGGGATAATTCCTGCAACTTGAGCAATAAATGTATATTCTACAACTTCAATTAAGGTACACAGAATAAGTTTACTCTACAGTGTGACAAGTTTGTACATTACCCTCGATGTTCCAAGGCTACTACAAGCAAGGGATTATAGGTTCCCAGGGACAGTCCACTAACAGGCCCCTAGTATCATGGCTCAAGCAGCTGGCTATCTGGATAAAGACAGGCAATAAAAGTTACATTTATCATGTACCCGTTTAAGTTGTTCTTAAGTCACAAGGGAATATTTGTCGCTCACAGAATCAGTCTTAGGCTCCAAGTACTTTGTTTAAGTGGAGACACCCTCCTCATCTGCTTCTCTCTTAATATCAATACAGCCCTTTGACCTCGGCTTTCATGTGCAGTGCATTACTTCAGTCAGTTAACCCCTCCTTTTCTCAAGGCGCGTTGTCTTAAGCAGTGACAGTATTGTTCTTCCCTGGGCCACGTGCTTCAGAAACGCTGTCCCTGGCGCCGTTAGCTGGAGGTAGTATCTCCCCACCCAGTTAGTTGTTAGTCACTCGGTTCCAGGTCAATACACCCGGGTGAGGCAGTCTCTCCCACCACAACTTTTAGACCGCAGCAGGGCCCTTTCACCCCTGGAGCCCCGCTCCTCTCTCACGGCCTTACCGGGTCTCCGCTACACTTGTCCCAGCCTGTTCGCTCGACAACTCCTCCTCCGCTCGGGCTCCCACAGCTCTGTGGTATTTCCGGCCCCAGTGCGGCCGGCTTCCAAGCAGCTGACTGGGCCGGGGTTGTGGCGTCTCTCTCGGCGATCCTCACGTCTTCGTGTCACGCCGCGCGCCTTACCCGTCAGAGGGGGAGGAGGCTACACGGGCTGGCCTTGGTCGATTTCCCGCCCCCTTCTTCCGGGTTACTGTTCGTCCGCTCTTTCGCGAGCCTCTGCGAGGTCGGTCCCCGGACCTGCTGCTCGGCTGGCCCACACCAGGCTCTCCCTGCCAAATCTCTTCACCAGGGTGTCGTAACTAGAGGCAGCCCTCCGGCAACAGGCGTTCCCTTCAACGGCCCCTACGAGGTAGGGTTTTACTTCTCTCTACCAACGCCTGTCAAAGGGGACCCTCAGAGGAAGTGGCGATGAGCTAGATCCTGCACTTTCTAGCAGCAGTTCAGGCTGGAACCCCAAGTTGGTGGGGAAAAGACAGACGGCTAGGCTATCTGTTATACTTTGGAGTGCCCTCCTTGTTGTAATTCCAGGTAGATGTTCTGCAACTCCTCAGCTGGTGTACTAACAAGATTAGCAAGCTGGTGGTGAATACGCGCTGACAGGGCTTAGTCAGTAGGCGGGGGTACGTCAACAAAGTAGGGTAGCTGACCTATGGGACAAGCTCACTCCACTCAGTGCGCCTTCCTCCCCATGCTAACGCTTTGCTCCTATCCAGACTCCACCCAAGCTCTCTCTGTATGACAAAATGGCTGCCCCGCAGTTGGCCTTTTATAGCTGACCCCAGAAGGTCCAGAAGGGACCAGAAGGTTCTGGAAGGTCCCTATTCTAACCTATGGGTCCCTTTCCTGAGGTGTCCGTTATGGCAGTAAGTGACCACCATTTTAGGCAGCTAGGCTTTACCTCAGAAAAGGAGGGATTTCTGGGTCTGTGAGGAAACATGAGGTCAAGGAGCACCTAACCCCCAGGTCAACGCCAAAAATTCCTAGTGGACATAAAAATAAAAGGTTATGAGGGGCAAAAAGGGGACAAAATAAATAAATGACAGGAGGGACCACCCAAAGGGCTGACAGGTCTAACATGCGTCCCCCCCCAGCTGAAAGTGGGGAGAACTACCCAACCCCTTGGGAGTCCTCATCACTAAGGCAGGAGGGACCACCCAAAGGGCTGACAGGTCTAACAATAGGCTTGCTTAAAGAGCCAAGTCTTCAACATTTGCCTGAACGTTCCATAGTTTGAGGTGGTCCTAAGTTCCAGACACGGGTCGCAGTGACTGAGAACCCGACACCACCGGTCCTATTCCTCTTAAACTGTGGGATCACTAAATAGTGTAGATGAGCGGATCTAAATCCCTAGTGATGGAATACTTATTGATATGAGATTTGATGAAAGCTGGACTATTCATGTGCAAAGCCTTGAAGATAGTACAACATGCCTTGAACATGGATCTCTGTGCAGCTGGGAGCCAATGAAGATCTTTTGTCATTTGAGAAATGTAACAGTGTTTTGAGAGTTGATAGATCAGCTGAGCAGCCTGGTTTTAATTTGATTGGATCCTGCACGTAAGATATTTAGGAAGACTCAGGTACAGGGCAATGGCATAGTCAATTCTCAACATGTCTAAAGCAATTATAAATTGGACCAAGGCGTCAGTAGTAAGAAATGTCTTTAACTTCTTAATCCTGCGAAGCTGGAGAAAGCAGGACAATATCACTGAACCAATCAGCTGTTTTAGAGACAGCTCCTTGTCAGTAATGAAGCCAAGACATTTAGCCAACTTATCTGAAAGAGACACGTTGGTGATAGATTCCTTACCTTAGAATATCCCCAGGCGTCAGACTGGATCCGAATTTTTTTTGCGTAACAGTACCCTTGCGCGTCGGTAGGCGTCGTCTGCGGCTCCGAATCCGTCGTCGGCGTCGTGGGCGCCGTGATGACGTCGACGGAGTACTTAGATGCCGCCTCCGCATGCTGACGTCAGTTCTTCTTTTTTGCGCGCCAGCAGCGCAGATCCGGAAAAAGTGGTACCTTAGTCTTTTTTGACTAAACTTTTTGATCCCTTATGATCATTTCTTTTCAAGTCTTCGACTCCGAACGGTGCCGATAGGGATGCCAGGTTTTAAACCCTGTGAGGACTGCGACCGACTGATGTCGGTCACCGACCCTCACCGTCGGTGTCTCCACTGTCTCGGCGTCAACCACGACGACAAGACCTGTTCCGACTGCCGGGCCCTGACTTCGAAAGTTAGGCGTGAGCGGTCCCGCAAGCGACTCGAACTCCGGCAGTCGGCCCCGCGCCGAGAGTGGTCTCGGTCCGGACGGAGGTCGAGGGACCGGTCGCGGGAGCAGAGCCATCGTAGCTCCGGGAGTCGACATCACTCCTCAGGGTCGAAGTCGTCAGGTAAGCACAAGAAGTCGAAGAGACGTCATCGCTATTCCGACTCCCCCCCGATGCTCGCACGACGCCGCCAGGGGTTTAGGTGGCACCGCCCACGCGGCTCCGTCGGAGTCGCAGGCATCGCGTCCGGCCCCATACCCTCCGGTCCCTGGGCCGCGCGTGACGCTGGAGGAGATTGAGCGGTACCTCATGGCCATGAGGTCCCTCACTCCTCCGATGGGCTCCGCGGCACCTTAGGGCCCAGCGGACCCGTCTGGGGGGCCTAGCGGGTCAGGGGCTTCGGTCCCGACGCCGTCGGGTGCTTCGGCTCAGACGCCGCCGGTGCCTTCGGGCCCGGCGCCGCAGGCCCCCACTGGATCCGGTTCCAGATCCGGGTCGTCGCCGGTGGACCCAACGACCTCCCCGGCGCCGGCCCCTCAGGTGTCACCCCCGGCGCCGTCCTCGGGCGGCGCCGTCCCCGATGCCTCCCTCGACTTGGTTCCGGGGCCGGAACTGCGCCGCTGGGCGCCGCTTCAGACGCCGTTTGGAGAGTTCACTCTCCATGAACCGGCCCCATCATTTACTAACCCTGAGTAACAGGAGATGGGTGATGAGGAGTATTGGGAGGGGTCTGAGGACCCTCTGACACATGAATGTCAGTCCCAGGAGGACTGGACAGGTGAACTTGGGGATGCCAATGGTCGGGACACATCGCCAGACACTGGCTTTGTCTCACCTCCTACCGTGGCTACGGAGGAGGGGGTAACCTACAGTGTGGTGTTGATGAGGGCAGCCAAGGCCTTGGGCCTTGAGCTCCCCGTCGCGGCCGTGAGGACTAACCTCCTCACTGAGCTCCTTAAGCGGCAGTCATGCTCAGCCGAGCCTCTGCTGCCGTTTAACGAGGCCTTAACCGACGTTCTTTTGGGCACTTGGTCCAAGCCCGCTACAGGTTCGCCTGTAGATAGGAACGTGGCCAGCCGCCACCGCCCGGCCCCGGGCGACCCTTGTTTCATGTCCACCCACCCCACCCCTGAAAGTCTGGTGATTCAGGCCTCAAACTCCCAGACCGCATTCCCGTCGGTTCCGCCTGACAGGGAATCCAAGAGGTATGAGCAATACGGCAAGAAGATATTCTCCTCCCTGAGTCTGGGACTGCGGTCTTCCAACACCGCGTGCCTCTTGGGCCGTTACACCCACTCTCTGTGGGATTCGGTCGCGGACGTGCTGCCAGAATGCCCGTTGGAGGTACGGGCTAAACTCGGCCAAGCCCTTGTGGAAGGCCGAGATGCGGCACGTTATTCGATCCAGTGTGGACTGGATACCACCGACTCTCTGGGCAGAGCGATGGCAACGACGGTGGCGATTCGTCGCCACGCCTGGTTGAGATCCGCCAACTTCTCGGCAGATGTCCAAAGCACACTCATGGACATGCCATTTGATGTCAGTCGCCTTTTTGGCGACAAGGCAGACAAGCGCTTGAGCGCTTTAAGGACTCCAGGGCTACGGCCAAGTCCTTGGGCCACTCAGCCCCGCGCCAGCAATCGTCTGCCTTTCACTCCTTTCGTGGCCACGGAAGGGGTGCACCCACACGTGCTGCCAGCCGCGCTCCGCAGGGTAATACCCAACGCGGTGGCGGACGTGGAAACCGCCGTGGCGGCGGTCGGGGACAGCAGCGAGGTCAGTCCACACCTTCCCCCGCAGCATCCGCCTCAAAACCCTCCTAGTCCGTGCTTTCAAGCCCATGTGACGCCAGTGGGGGGCAGGGTTCGCCATCACCTCCTCCACTGGGGCACTGTCACGTCGGACAGGTGGGTGCTGCAAATCGTCCGAAGGGGCTACTCCCTCCCCTTCGAGGCGACCCCTCCAGCCATGCCATCGCATTACCACCGCGTATCGGGGGATCATTTGCGGCTTCTGCAGGAGGAAGTTACGGCCCTCTTGGCCAAGGGGGCCATCGAGCGCGTTCCTGGGCCAGAAGTAGGGTGTGGTTGCTACTCCCACTACTTTCTGGTACCCAAGAAGGGCAAAGGGGGCCTACGCCCTATCTTGGACCTAAGGAACGTCAACGGCTTCCTCCGGAAGGAAAAGTTCAAAATGCTGACACTGGCTCAGGTCTTAGCTGCCCTGGACCCAGGAGACTGGATGGTAGCGTTGGACTTGCAGGAAGCTTATTTCCACATCCCCGTCCTGCCGGCCCACTGGCGCTAACTGCGGTTCACTGTTGGCCTCGAGCACTTTCAGTTTACCGTGCTCCCCTTCGGCTTTACCAGCGCCCCACGGGTGTTCACGAAAGTGATGGCGGTGGTTGCAGCTCATCTGCGCAGCTTAGGGGTGTCAGTCTTCCCCTACCTCGACGACTGGTTGTTGAAGGCGGGCTCGCCCCAGACAGTCGTCAGCCACCTACAGACGACGGGAGACCTCCTGCACCAGCTGGGGTACTCCATCAATGTGCCGAAGTCACACCTGTGCCCCTCTCAGAAGCTCCTCTTCATCGGAGCGGTTCTCGACTCGGTGCAGTTTCGGGTCTATCCTCCCGAACAGCGGGTTCGGGATATTCAGGCTCTGATTCCACTCTTTCAGCCTTTATCCCCGGTCTCGGTCAGGTTGGCGCTGCGGCTTCTGGGGCTGATGGCCTCCTGCATCCTGCTGGTGCAATACGCCCGGTGGCGGATGCGGGCTCTGCAGTGGGACCTGAAGTTTCAGTGGGCCCAGCATCAGGGCAACCTCTCGGACCATGTCCTGATCTCGGAGGGCACTGCGAGACAGCTGCAGTGGTGGCTCACGGACCACAATTGGGTCAGCGGCAGATCCCTCTCCCTTCCCCAACCGGAACACGTAGTTGTGACGGACGCGTCCCTCCAGGGCTGGGGAGGCCACATCGGAGAGGCAGAGATCAGAGGCCTCTGGTCTCCGGCGGAGTCCCGGCTCCATATCAACCTTTTGGAGCTATGGGCGATTTGTCTAGCACTGAAGGCATTCCTCCCCTCTGTCCGGGGGAGTGTAGTGCCGGTGTTCACGGACAACACCACCGCAATGTGGTACTGCAACAAACAGGGCGGGGTGGGGTCGTGGACCCTTTGCCAGGAGGCTCTGCGCCTCTGGCAATGGCTGGAACATCAGGACGTGACCCTGGTGGTTCAACACCTGGCAGGTTCTCTGAACGCCAGGGCGGACGAACTCAGCCGTGGGTGCATGATGGATCACGAATGGCATCTGAACTCGGACGTGGCGCAAGGCCTCTTTCAGCAGTGGGGAGAGCCTTGGTTAGATCTATTCGCCACCGAAGAGAACGCGCAATGTCATCAGTTCTGCGCGTTGGAATTTCCAAGGCGGCACTCGCTCGGAGACGCTTTTTGTCGCGAGTGGAGTTGCGGTCTACTGTACGCCTTTCTGCCTATATCACTTCTGCCCAGAGTGCTGAAGAAGATCAAGCGCGACCGGGCCCAAGTCATCCTTGTGGCTCCGGACTGGGCACGAAGGTACTGGTATACCGAGCTACTCAGTATGTCAGTCGATCCCCTGGTTCGTCTGCCTCTTCAGGAGGCCCTTCTGTCGCAGCAGCAGGGGACGGTCCTCCACCCGAACGTGTCCAGTCTCCACCTCCATGCTTGGAGATTGAGCGGCGACAGTTGAGGCCATTTGACTTGCCTCCTGAAGTCTGTAATGTCATTCTGGCAGCCAGGCGTCCCTCCACAAAGTCGGAATACGCCTGCAGGTGGAACAGATTTGTGGCATGGTGCACAGCAAAGGCTGTGGATCCACTTTCTGCCCCTCTTTCTGAGGTTCTCCTCTTCCTTCTTTCTCTTGCCCAGCAGGGCACTGCTCTGGGCACTATCAAGGGCTACCTTTCTGCCCTCTCAGCCTTTCTAAGGCTGCCTGATCAGCCTTCTTTGTTCAAGTCCCCTATTGTAAATCGTTTTCTGAAGGGCATCACACACATGTTTCCTCCTGTTCCGTTTGTGATGCCTCAGTGGGACTTGAACATTGTTCTTACATTTCTGATGTGCGCTCCCTTTGAGCCACTTCACAACTGCCCTCTCCGCCTTCTTACTCTGAAGACTGCTTTCCTGGTTGCCATCACCTCTGCCAGGAGAGTGAGTGAGCTCCAGGCTCTTTCATCTAAACCCCCTTTCCTTTCTGTCCATCCGGACAAGGTTGTGTTACGGACTAGGCCATCTTTCCTGCCCAAGGTTGTCACGGCCTTCCACATCGGGCAGTCTATCACCTTGCCCACCTTCTTTCGGCCACCGCATCCCTCTAAAGAGGAAGAGCGGCTCCACCGTCTGGACCCAAAACGTGCGCTCTCATACTATCTGGATCGCACACACCAGTTCCGGGTGGATGACCAACTCTTTGTTGGTTACGTGGGCGCTAAGAAGGGAAAAGCGGTGCACAAGCGGACCATCTCTCGTTGGATCATCTTGTGTATCCAGGCATGTTACTCCTTGGCTAAAAAGGAGCCCCCTGTTGGATTGCGGGCTCATTCCACCCGGGCCACGGCGACTACAACTGCCCTGGGCCAGGGAGTGCCCTTGCAGGACATTTGCCAGGCAGCTACTTGGGCCTCGCTGCACACGTTTGCAAGATACTGCTGCCTGGACAGTCAAGTCCGGAGGGATGGCTTCTTTGGCCGTTCCGTCCTCCAGGACTTTCTGGTGTGATTATTGGTTCGCAGACCCTTGCTCCGGGTTGGTATTGCTGGGTTATCTATTCTTAGGTAAGGAATCTATCACTAACGTGTCTCTTTCAGATGCACAAGTTACTACTTGTGTAACGATATATCTGTAAGAGACATTAGTTAGTGATAGATTCCTTACCCACTCACCCATCCTCCCAGTTCTGCGAACCGATATCTAGGGTTAAGGTCATCCCCTTTCAGGGCCCTAGTTTCAATGGCACCAGTGTTGGTTTTTAACATGGCTCTGCGCTTCTGGCGCGGAAAAGCTGTGTCTAAGAACTGACGTCAGCACGCGGAGGCGGCGTCTAAGTACTCCGACGACGTCATCACGACGACGGACGCGGAGCCGCAGACAACGCCAACCGACGCGCAAGGGTACTGCTACGCAAACAATTTCCGGATCCAGTCTGACGCCTGGGGATATTCTAAGGTAAGAAATCTATCACTAACTAATGTCTCTTACAGATATATCGTTACACAAGTAGTAACTTGTGCCTTAGGAGAAGGGGGGGCCCATCTCATTAGACCTGAAGTAGGGGCTCCAGAGTAAAAAAAATCCTTACGTGCAACAATTCTGCAGGCACTCTAGCTTGAGCCATGGGTGTATGAAGCTGGCTCTGTATATACTACACCAAATTGAGGTATGTTGTGCACAGAGTCCAGTGGATTCCCAGAGGCTTTATAGAGGCTTAAGTAGATAACACTAATGCTCTCTTTTTGTAGTGTGGTTGAGCAGTTAGGCTTATCAGAGGGCAGTGCACACACAGGCAAGAAATTATTACACACACTCAATGACTAAATCTTAGACAAATTGTTTGTAAAAATATTACTTTTTGTATATTTATTTCTTAGAACCAAAGATGCTTTGCTGCAGTAAAATACATTTGGCAATATCGGTGTTTTTCAATATCAAAAGTGGACGCTAAGTGCATTTTTCAATCAGTACAATGTTATCCTATGGGAGGAAACACAATCAGCAATATGCAGGTAAGAACGATTTACCGTATTGAGCTTTTGGTTAAAGAATACCTACCAAGCAAGGTTCAGATAAGTAACAAAACTGCACCAGCAGCGGCACTGGGCCGGCCGAGTGCAGCGGTCAAATGTTATCCAACGGAGAACAGTGGCAATCAAATTGGTACCACTTGCACGTAAGTAGAACGGTTTTGAACCCCAGTCTCCGGGGGTTAAGGTAAGCACAGGGGCCACAATGCAGCAACAAATTTACAACTCCAGCGGCACAGGGGCGGACGGGTGCAGAGTGCCAACACAGCATCGGGCGCCAATGCCAACAATGAGGAATCTCAAACTTGGAAAAAGACTACAGGCTCAGGCCAGGAGTCCGATCGATGGAAACTTACAGCTGCACATGTAAGCTGCGATATGCTGGGGCGTTGGGACACAGTTGGTAGATCTCCCCAAGACCCATGGCTCCGGGTGCAAGAGTGCCCTTTGGCGTCGGAAACCAGCCTACCGTTGTGGCCGCGGTTGGGAACGGTTCGTCGTGCAGAGGTTGCAGGCATCCGGCAGGAGTCAGTCCACGAGGGACTCTTGCTCAGGATCGCTGGGGAACCTTTTCTAGACTAGTGGGCCTCTTGGATTTGGGCCTTGGGCGTTGGGTGCAGAGGTGGTTAACTTTGGGCTTCCACAGGTTGAGCACTTGGTCTTTAAAGTTGATTTTCTTTTGGACAGGTCTGCTGTCCACAGAAGATCAGGAGTCTTTGTAGAATGCTAGCAGTCCTCCCATGGTTCTGGAGGTCTTGGGCTGAGTCGTTCTTCTGTAGCACAGTCTTCGAGGGCTGCAAACAAGCCAGTAGGGCTGGGGCCAAGTCAGCTGGTGTCTTCAGTCTTCGCTGCTGCATGGCTCTTCTTTATTCTCTTCTTCGTAGGTTATCGGAATCTGAGGATGAAGGTTCAGGGTGCCCCTAAATACTAGTCTTAGGGGCGTTACAGAGGTCAGAAGGTAGTAGCCAATTGGCTACTTACCTATAGGGTAACTATACCCTATCTATGTCCTCTCCCTCTGGGAGGGGGAGTACCCCTAACCCTATTGGCTAAAATCCTTCAACACAATATATTGGATTTTCAAAGTAGGGGGTCAGTTCAACTCTGGACACCTTAGTGGTGGTCCTGGCTGAGAGGGTAAACACCTCTCCTGCTTACTAATTTTCCCACCGTCCTTGCTGCCAAACGTGGGGTTTAGTCAGGGGTCGGGAATCTCTGCTAGCTGGTGAGGCCCTAGCATAAAAAAGGACAGGAAGCCTTTGAGGTTACTGCCCTTCAATGCTGTTCCTGTTTGGGGGTAGGTGTGAAGCACTGGGATCCAGAAGGAGGCTTTGTTTCTAACCCACAAGAGCAAAAGGCAACCACCTCAGGGGGTTAGTAACATGTCTAGAGGTAGCAGTCTGGTACAGAACAGTCAAGCACACACTTGTAGGTTGATAGGTGTTTAGGGGGCACCTCTGAGGTGCCCTCTGAGTGCATTTATTAATGAGTCCAACCCTGGCATCAGTGCAGGCTCATTAATCTGACGTTTGGTACGAAACATCTGGGAATTTGGTGACGCCATAATGGAGCTGTGGAACTCGTTGTGACAAGCTCCCAGCCCATGTGCTCTGTATGACTTCACCATGCACTTATAATGTCTAAGAATAGACTTAGACATTATAGGGGCATATCTGCTCATGCTCACAAGAGGTATAGTGCACCCTGCCTTAGGGCTGTACGGGCTACTGTAGGTGTGACTTACCTATGCCTCTTGCAATGTTGGTAGGCCTGGCACACATGTGCCATGTCGACTCTTAACTTTTATCCGTGCCAAAACACGGAGGCTGCAGCGGCAGTGTGCATGTGTTTGCTTAGGGTGGCACAATCAATGCTGCAGCCCCTAGAGACCCTGTCTGGTCACAAGGCCCTTTGTACCACTGATACCTTTTACAGGGGTGCTTATATGTGGGCCAGAGGTGTGCTAGTTGTGGAAACAAATGTATAGTTTTGGGAAAGAACACAGACACTGGGAACCTGGTCAGCAGGAACCCAGTGCCCAGTCAGTTAACGATGCATCAGGGTCTGGCAAAAAGTGGGGGGGTAACCTTGCCAAAAGGAGTACTTTCCTACAATGGGCACACCTGTCATCTTAAAATGCCACACATGGATCTTTTCCACTAGCTTCTTCAGGGATGTCCAATCAATAATTATGAAACTCCCTTCAATGGTGAGTGGCTATTTAGTGAGAAGACCAATTCATCCTTGAAGGGTTTCAAAAACAGCTCTTCACTGGACCAGGCCTCACAGAGAGGCAATTTCACCAGCAGTACAGGAAATTTCTAGGCTTCTCCAGGGCACAACAAGTTAAGCAGCAACCACATTTGCAGACAATACAAATGTGCCAACAAATGTTCCAAACCTTTGAAGGCAGGGGTGGATCTAGGGCTGCCCTTGTCATCTTCAACATCAGCAGCAAATCCATTCCCCATCATCTTCCACTGGCTGTGCTACCTCAAAACCTATGTGTTGCCACCAACATCTGATGTGATTGGAGGGTCTATCCTTTTTCCACCAAGTCGGAGACACTCATGAAGTATTAATGGGTGATCCAACTCATTCAGAAGTGCTATGCCCTGCACTCCCTGTCTTCTCCAAACTTCCTTCCACCCGGACTCTCTCTACAGCCCATACCACGATTCCGGAGGCGGAGGTGTTTGTCTATTGAACAAAAGGGCCATGGAGGTGGTTCCTCTGAAAGAGAGGCCCTGCTCCTGTACTTTGTTCCCCGGTGTTGCTGAGCTCTGAGAACCTCTCCTCTTCTTTTGTGTCTTAACCCTGTTTATTCAGCAGCACAAGCTCAAGACGTTGTTCCTGAACCAGGTCCTGCCTGCTGGCCCCTATTGCAGGAGATCAAGTAGTATCCCTGAATATTCAGGACACCTGCTTTTCATTTACCAAATCACCTCACTCACAAATGTTACAGGAGGTTCAAGGTCCTGGCATTTGGGATGATGACTGCCCCATGTGTTTTCATTAAAGTGATGGCAGTTAGGCAGCTTGACTGTCTAGCGAAGGCAGGGTATGCAGTGCTTGGCAAGGAACATCACTAGGACTCATCTTTCACAACTTGAGCTTTCCAATCAAAACCCAGCATTCTCATCTTAGACCCTTGCAGATGACAACTTCATAGGAGAAGTACTAGACACAAACTGCATGAAGGCTTTTCCTCCTCAGACAATTTCGTGTATTTTCATGATATGATTCTGATGTTTCTGACTTTGTATCTGATCCCCCTTATGCAGTTCCTACCCCTGCTGGGTCTGATGGCTTTGTGCATCCTGTTAGTGCTACACACTATATGGTGGATGAGAGCCTTTCAGTAGTGCCTGATAATACAGTATAACCAATTCCAGGGCAGTCTCCTAGCTTGGGTACTAATCTTTGAGTCAGTCCATCCAGATCCCCACTGGTGGAAGTGCCCCTCAAATCTCTTGGGGAGTCGTCCATCCAGTTATCCGCGGATGCAGGCAACCGTACACATGGATGCCTCCTTGTTGAGCTGGAACATCCCTGTATGTGACATGGCACAGGTCCTTTGTTCTGCCTCAGAGCAATAAGCTTGACAATCAAAGCCACATAATATTTGTTCTCAATTATTGTCCACTGTATTCCCTCACTTGCCATAACGCCAACCTCCGCTGCTCCGCATCTACTTAATTTTGCATGCAATCCCTATTGACATTCATGCCGTTGTTCTTCTTAAATTACCTTGTCTCTCCGTAACCAGGATTGAATTGTATCTAGGTGAATTTAGATGTTGGGGCAACAAATATGGACCATGAAGGTGCCATTCACTTCTACAGCCAATTAATGTATTCGTTTTATGGGTCGGCTACAATCGGAACCATTCTCTGCTAGCAGATCTGTTGGTGCAAAAATCAATCCCCAGCTTCCAGCTTTTGGGGTAGGCCAACAACAAGGATCAAGAGCAGTGTAGTCTTGATACGCCCTTTGGTGCTTGCCCATTGAAGCGGTCCCTTAATATATTTAGGTAAAATTCCCCCAGATACACTGAAACATTCTCTTAAGAATCACGGACAAATGTAGGCATTCAAAATCCTTATGTAAAATTAATAGGCAAATTACAATGAATACACCATCAGTAAAGTTAGCAGCACATCATATAATCACAAGTACAAAGAACTCAGTATAGTTCTACGTAAAATCCAGAATAAATTTGCATCTAAGATCAAAGGAAAGGGCGGTGGAGTCCCTTTTAACAGAAATCCAATTCCTTTTATAGGGTTTTAGACAAAGACTAAAATACATTCAGTAAGAATACATGGTTCTCAGAATGTTGTACCAATAGGGAACAAACTAAAAGATACAATTCACTATTATATACATTTGAGAAGTTTCTCAGGATAGGAACACATTGAGATCCAGTCATTCTCACAGCTTTTAGTTGAACAAGTTAAAATATGCATTGAAGAAGAGCCAGAGTCGATTGGATACATCCTTATGGTGAGAAACATCTCAGGTAACACTCTCTGCCTAGTCATGCGAACGTTAGTAACGCTTTATTAGAAATTAGCAGTAGTTATCATATGGAATAATGTGAGGCAAGATGGAGAACAGGATAAACACGACCTAACGTTAGCATAAGCCAGTTTACAATGTTATTTATTAATAGAAAATCATCTTTCACAGTAATAGCAAAAATTAATGTGCCCAACTTGTAATGTCCTATGGATGGAAGTATATGAAATGCTGATCCTGAAAAAGGTTGTATTACCCTCTCTTGTGGGACTCTATAATTTGTGTATAAGAAGGATCTAGCTGGATCACGTCACAATTGTCTCTGTTTGTACTACAACACCGGAAGGTGAAGGCTTCTTTTACCCCATCACCAATGTTTCCTGCCACTCCAGCAGCTACATGGAATAAATACCAGAAATGTTACCTATAAACCAAGAAACATTTAGTACTTATCAGACTTTTATGTAATAGTCATTGATATTTTAAATCGGTCAGAACAGATGTCTTACACTTTATCAATGAATATTATATTAAAAGCATCTCTATGGCGGCCTGGCGGGGCTACATTAAAGACCTAAGTGATGATGACTGGACTGAGGCCTTGGCGGCCCCTCATGGTCCCATAGTATTGTCACGCTACTGCTTGATTTAATTCAAATATTTGCACAGGGCCTTCTACACTATGCACCACCTATGGCGTATGGGGGTTATATCCTCCCCCAGGTGTCTCTGCTGTGATGTAGAGGATGGGACCTTCATACACACGGTCTGGAGCTGTGCTGCACTACAGCCTTTTTGGCATGGGGTGACCTCTTGCCTGGCCCAGGTGTTGTCTTGGGAGATCCCGCTAGAGCCCAAATTGGTCCTTCTGCATAGCACAGAGGGGACTGGAGGAAACCGGTACAAATAGCATCTTTTGTTTTTGGGGCTAACACTGGCTAAACGCTACATTGTCCAACACTGGAAGGCGGCATCCAAATTTTGCCATGTTATATGTGCCTACGTGTTCCCCATGTTATGCCATATGTGCATGATCGATATGCATGTATTCCCCTCTGATCGATTAAAGACGCAATTACAGTTGTGTCCATCTCTAGTATGCCAGTTTCCAGTCCTCGTGAATACAACGAATATCAGGCCTATGTAAAGCTACGTTGCCACATTTTACAGTGTGCACGTTAATTCATTGAATTATCCCCGTTTCTAGGCCTCAAAAGGGCCCGGACTCAGATTCAGCTCCTGTTTCCTGAACCCTCTCCGAGGAGCGATACAGCCCCCACCTGCATCCCTGACCTTTCACTTACTTCATGCCTCGCAGTGCCCGGCTCGGCCTGGCTCTGCCTGCCAGTCTGCCAAAAGTATGTTATGATTCTAGTTATCACTCCAGCCCTCCTTCTCTGCATTCCTAAGCTACTGCATCACATCAATAGTTTCCGTCATGGTCTAGCCTTTACGTCTCCATGTAAGAGAAATACTGTATTAATGGTCATTTAATATTCCTCAGCACGCACTACATGTAGAATAATGCATGCACCAGTCTTAGAGTCTGTTAGCCTTTACCCTGATAACATTTGGATTCTATCAACATGTTCTCTAAACACTAGATAGGCTTTAGGTACATGTCGCTCTGACCCTCCAGACTTTCGTCTCTTCTTCTAGCGCAGAAGTCATAGCCCCCCAGTTCTTCCTAGTAATACGTCATTGCCAGCTTGCGCGCACCACTAGGTCAGAGGTCCCGGCTCCTTAGGTAGCCCCCTCCATGTTTCCGCCCCATTTATGACATATTCTGTTACATTTACATCACATGTCTATGTACACGCCTCTTGTTACACCTACTTTCTGCCTTATCTTTCGCGAATGGTACGAACTCCGCCCACTGCTACGCCCCCTGCATTAAATGTAATGTATCTTGTTTAACTATAAATATTGTGCACTGTTATTAAAGTTTGCTAGCCATTCCCAGATCCTGCCCCGGCAGCTGCCGGGCCCTGCCATCCTATTCCCGTGCAGGTTGTCCTGTTGCAGTCCTTTATGCTGTATTAAAACCTGCAAACTCCAGCTACCTCGAATCTTGACTCTTATTTATTGAGCTATCTGTTATTATTGTATCCTAAAAATAGATCCGGTATTTAATTATTTATTTACCACATAATGGCGCCCGAATAGGGACTTGCCCTTTCCCCACGCGCCGGAGAAGCCACGCAAGCCCCCTGACCCTCTGCAGCCGTGACGGAACCATCCTGCGCAGTGGCAGATATTTCTGCTTCAAGTATCCCTCAGGTCCACGGAGGAGACGGAGGTTGCGGTCCAGCATCCAGACGAGGCGGTGGAGGAACGCGGCGAGTCCCGACCAGAGCCCAAGCCGAGAGTCCAAGGTCCGAGGTATCCGGAGGCCCACCCGTAACTGAAGTCCGAAGTTCGTAGTCCGTCGTCGTAGCAGTCCAGTCCAGTCCGAGGCCTTCCGTTCTTGCTGCCCGGTGAGTACCGTTGCTGGGGTAGTATCTAGACAGGGTCAATTAAATTGTCTCTGGTCCGTGGGTTTGGGTACGCAAATCCAACACGAAGTGTCCACTTAGGTGGATGCGGGTCCTGACGTGTCTCTTTATGGGACCGGTAAGTTTCGTACTGTTTCAGCAGTGCATCTAGTCTGTTCTAGTAAGTTCTGTTCTCGAGAAATTCATGTGTTTTTATTCTCAAGTATTCCAGGTAATGTTTCTGTCCGAACTGTTATTTTAAATGTCATTTCAGTGTGTTTTCAATGTCGTGGTATGAATGAGTTGTTTCCTCAGTCATTATTGTGTTTCATTGTGTATTGTATTGTGTCCAGATCCCAGTTTGCGTTATGCCTCTGTTCTCGAAGTTACGTCAGTTAAGAACTAGAAAAGGTCTGCTCGAAGAAGCAGTTCCTGTCCCGCCTAGGGACAGTCCAGGTCATTTTATGTATCATAAGCATGGCATAAGTGCCATATTATATCTAGACTTATGGGTCGAGTATACTAAAGATCTAGAAGAGAAATATAGATGGCCTGTATCAGGCACATGGGATGCCGAGTGCATCATGCGAGTAGAAGAAGCATTATGGAAAAAGAAATCCAGGCAGTCACAGAAAGATGCCATCGAGTTATGGCGCAAAGAATCTCATAAAAGAACCGAAAAGGAAATCAGAAAGTCAGAATTAAGTAGAGAATCCTCAGAAAGAGCCCAAGAAAGGGAATTAATCGAAATAGGTGAACGAGTTAAAGCCGAACAGTCAGACAGACAGAGAAATGCCCTTATTAAGGGTATGTATCCTCTTCTTGCCGAGGGCTTGCCAAAAGCAACCCCGGAAGCACCATGTAATTTTCCGCCGCCATTAGTTCCGATTAAGCTACGTCACAAACCGACCGCAGCCGATATTTTTCTCTCGTCCTATTTGGACGACACAGTCCCAGAATATGCAAATCCAGTTCCTCCAGCTCCTGTAAATAATGTAATTCCTGTTCCTCCAGCCACCGGGGCACCTGTTACAGCACCTGTTACGGTACCCCCGGTCCAGCCTACAGTACAAATACCCGCTACATCGGTCACTCTGCCAGCACGAAGAGTATCCGTCGACGATTCCAGTTTAGGGGCCGCGGGGGGAGGTCTTCCTGGTACCCCGCCGCCACACAAACGTGTAACATTAGTCGAGTTACATGAACGTGCGTTACAGCGTACGCCCAAATATCAGTCCGTTGCAGATATCAAGCGAGCTCTTACCGAATGCCGTTATGATCCAGTCCCAGGCGATGATAATATGGTTATATATTCATTGCGTGTAAGACGGGTGACCGAGTATTTGGACACCCTACCGAATATGAAAGAAGATCTAGACAGAATGTATCGCTTCATCCGTACAGGAGACGATCCAGAAAGTATTGGCGAGATCATGTCTTTAAGGAAAGCTGAGACCCAGCTTATGCTATTAAAATTTCTAATCAATTGTTTAATAAGGGAGCAAGATTATCCGACTAAAGATCCGACCGAAATGAAAGTTCTGACAAGGTGGAGTGACAATATAGCCGAGGGTAGACACAAGACACTCAGTAGTATAGAGAGTATGTACAAGAAAATTCGTAAGGAAATAATAAGGTTACACGAGAAACGCAAAGCAGCACAAGTAAGTGAGAAAGAAGACGACTCTTCTACTGAAGAGGTAGACGACGAGAATCCTTCCAGAATAGCGTATGTAGGTAGAACTAGACTTTCCGACCGACATTCACGCCTAGAACACAAGAAAGTTTTTCCTCCTCCAGCACCAGAACAAGGTTCTCTCGAACAAGTATTTCAAGCTACCGATCACATTCTGAAATCACGAATCGGTTATAGTAAACTTAGTACCATGCATGAACAAGAACTAGCCCGATCAGCAGTCCGATGGACTACTGATTCTACCACTTTTCCAGACGAAATAGTGGCACAAATGTTTCTGAAACTGCCCCCAGCCGAACAGCGACTGGTGGGTATGTATATGATCCAGCACCTCATTACACTGTATGAGGGACAACATTCTGATCCAGGTCCGTTACATGATGTTCTGAACGAGTTACTCCAGTATAGATGGAAAGGTTTAGGTACCGATTTAATTAGTATCATTCTAGAACAGCGCCACAAATATAGAACGTTTCTGAACCCACATTTTGTTCACGTCTCACCCCCAGAAAGTAAACCGTTTTACATAGACAGACAGCATCCATTACGAGAAGTACACCCAGTTAGGACACAGGGTGGTGAAATGCAACGAGTATTTGTTTACACCCCGATTACGAAGATGGAACTCTTAGAGATGAAAAAGTTAATTCCCTGTCACGACAAAGATCCAGCAGGGTTCCATCGGGAATTAAAAGACATGCTCCGTATGGGAGAATACACGTATCCAGATATAATTAAAATGCTAAAGGTCCTGTTGCCCGCAGGGGTATATGAAAAACTCAAGGAAAAAGAATGGGAGGTGGGAGAGAAAAAGATAGATTGGGCAGTTCTAGAAGCTGAAGAAAATACACGTGTACCAGGTACCGGTCTAGGAGATAAATGTAAAGAATTACCTGAACTGTTAATACAAGTTTTGCCAAGATTACTAGCCACGAAAAAGGAAGACTGGGATGCAATCTCAGCCTGTAAACAGAAACCAGACGAAGATACTAGTGATTTTTATTCTAGATTCGAGAAATGTTTTAGTATTAACAGTGGTTTGAAGACAAGTAGCGAGTCATACCCTCATCTTTTTGTTACTAAACTAGTCGAGAATTCAAGTCCACAAGTTAAAAATCGAGTTTTGAAAGTCGAAAGTACCTGGCAAGCTAATACCCCGTCACAAATGCTTCAGATGCTCCAGTATCACCAGAATAGAATCAGGGAAGAGCAAGAACACGAAAAGAAACGTATGAAAGACACGAAAATGAAAGTATTAGTTGCACAATCTGTTCCACAAGACAGTCAGAAGAGGGGTCCGAGTCAAGCCAGTCATCCTGCAGCTCCTGTTAAAGGGACCTGCAATTATTGTAAACAGCCAGGTCATTTTATAAACGAGTGTGCAGTTCTGAAACACAACATAGCCACTGGTAAGACTAAAGAAAGACCACGTCCGTCTAGACAAGAACAAGTTTCACAGACTTCTCAGCCACAGAATGCACAACAGACAGTTCCAGCACCGCAGCCTATAGCTGCAACACAGCATGTTACACAGCAGATGTACCAGTATGCTCAGTCAGAGTATCCAGAGTATCAACAGTATTCATGAAACAGCCTAGAGAGGGAGGTAGGCTTGCCTCTCATCGAGATACCTGTAGATCAAGAGGGTCCCTATGTACACAGTCAAGTATTGGGGAAAGACAGAAAGTTTTTGATTGATACAGGGGCAAGTAGGACTACTATCAGTCATGACGAGGTTCCAGGGGCTCCGCTCTCAGGCTCTAGAAATGTTTCCCTTGGATTTTCAGGAAAGCCTATTGTAAACGAGATATCAAAGCCAGTTACTCTAGAAGTTGGTCCATTGTCCCGAACTACTGATTTATTACTTACGAAGTCATGTCCAGAAAATTTGTTACGTATTAAAACATTGAAAGAATTAGGTGCAGTTATTTGCTGCTCCCCAGAAGGAATACGTTTGTTTTTACGTGACTTTAAGGGTCACTATGTATTACGTGATTTTGATCCAAGATTACTGAATGTTCCCCAGCATCTATGGGCACAAGGTCCAACTGATGTTGGTTGTATGCAAATCACACCCCATCGTGTGACTCTCAAACCAGGTGTAGTGCTGCCACGAATCAGACAGTACAGACTGCCACCTGAGGCTGTAGCAGCCTTATCCAAAATTATTGACGAGCTCATTGTTCAAGGAGTGGTTGTAGAAACTGACTCCAATGTATGCAATTCTCCTATTATTCCAGTCATGAAACGTACTGATCCAAATGCACCTCCAGTATATCGATTAGTGATTGACCTTCGAGAACTTAATAAATGTATCATACCCCAGTACCCAGTAGTCCCTGATATTTCATCCCTATTGACAGCTATTGATTCTGAAGCCATATTTTTTACAGTGATAGACCTCAAGAATGCATTTTTCAGTGTTCCCATTCATCCAGACAGCCAGTACCTTTTTGGTTTTTGTTTAAATGGAAGGAGCTATAAATTCACACGAGCTCCTCAAGGTTTCACAGAAAGTCCTAGTATTTATAGTCAAGCACTTAAAAGACAACTAGACAATATTCACATGCCAACCGACACTGCCCTGCTCCAGTATGTCGATGATCTATTGATCACAGCCCGTTCTGAACGTGACTGCGAGCATGCGTCACTTGCAGTCCTGTATTTCCTAGCCGAGATGGGGCACAAGGTGTCCCCTTCGAAGCTTCAATTCTGTGTCCAGCAAGTGATCTACTTAGGCCACTTACTGTCCAAGTGGGGTAGGCAGTTGACACCAGACCGTATCCAGTTAATAGCGAGTCTTCCACAGCCCAAGACACAGAAGGAGGTACGAGCTTTTATTGGCCTCACTTCTTACTGCAGACAATGGATTCCTCAGTATGCATTTCTAGCCAAGCCACTGATACAGTTAACGACACAGGAGGCAGCCGTATCGACTGTTCTCCCTTGGACATCTGAACATACACTTAGTTTTAATGAATTAAAGAAAGCCTTATGCCAAGCACCTGTTCTAGCAACACCGAACTACAGTAAGCCTTTTACACTTTTTGTCACAGAACGTGATGGTACTGCATTATCTGTTCTCACACAAGATCAAGCAGGACAATACAAGCCCTGTGCTTATTTTTCGAGCACACTAGATCCAGTAGCCCAGGCTCTGCCTGCGTGCCTCAAGTCAGTTGCAGCCACAGCTCTGGCTATCAGACAAAGTGATTCCATAGTATTAGGACACTCCCTGACAGTACAAGTTCCACACTCCGTGGAAGTTCTTTTAAACCGAACACAGACTCAGCATTTGACAATTGCACGTTTAACAGGTTATGAATTGACACTGTTCCAGCCACACACAGAAATCAGACGCTGCAACATTCTAAATCCTGCTACACTGTTACCGTCAGTTACTTCAAATCCTGCCACACATGACTGTGTGGAAGTTGTTAACATTATGACTAAGCCAAGACAAGACCTGACAGACATTGCATTACCTGATCCCGACCTGACACTTTATGTGGATGGTTCATGTATGAGAACAAGTACAGGAGAACTAGTAGCCGCGTATGCAGTGACTACTGAAACTAAAGTTATAGAGACACACCGTATTGACACCTTGTCTGCTCAAGCAGCAGAGCTAGTTGCTCTGACCCAAGCCTGCATACGTGCCAAGAACCTGAAAGTAAACATATATACAGATTCCCGTTACGCATTCGGAGTTGTACACGACTTCGGAGTACTCTGGCAGGAGAGAGGTTTCATGACTTCTCATGGAACCAAGATTCAGCATGGTCTCCTCATTCAAGCTCTGTTAGATGCAATACATTTACCGACAGCTATCGCTATCATGAAGTGCAAGGCACACACGAAAGTTACTGACATTATTTCCCAAGGTAATGATCTAGCAGATCGAACAGCCAAGCTTACAGCTCAGACACCAGACATTCCAGTTAACAAGACACAGACATTCATTCCAGAACAGACTACATGTATGACAGTTAAGGACCCTACACAAGATGTCATAGACATACAGTTACATGCCACTCCCGAAGAAATCAAGAAATGGTCCGAACAAGGAGGGGTCCAGACAGATCAGGGATGGGTGACGAAGGGAAAAGCCACATGGTTTCTCCCCGACTCCATGGTTCAAGTCATTATCAATACCGCACATAGTCCAGCACACCTAGGAGAAAAAGCTATGTTAGACAGTATCCAGAACATTTGGTTCAACAAGCACTTACGAGCTGCAGCCAAGCAGAAAGTCCGTACCTGTATGATATGTTGCCAGTTCAATCCAGGTAAAAGTGTCCCGGTGGAACAAGGTGGATTCCAACCCCCTGACCACCCTTTTGAAGTCCTCCAGATGGATTATATTCAGATGGAGCGATGTCGAGGTTTCAAGTATGTTCTCGTAGTTGTATGCGCTTTGTCCAGGTGGACAGAAGCATATCCAGTCCCAGATTATACAGCAGCGACCACTGCCAAGCAGTTGGTTCGTGAATTCTTTCCCCGTTATGGACTCCCTAGGGTCGTGTATTCTGATAACGGCCAGCCATTCTCCTCTGAACTCATGAAGCATGTTTCCCTTCTGTTAGGGTACCAGTGGAAGTTCCATTGTGTGCGCCATCCTGAAGCAGCCGGTCTCGTAGAGAGACATAATCAGACTCTGAAAATCCGTATTGCTAGGACATGTAAAGAGAAAGGTGTAGACTGGCTAGTTGCCCTGCCAGTTGCTTTATTCTTCATGCGAATGGTTGCACATTCCAGATCAGGTCTGTCCCCTTATGAGGTCGTATTCGGCCGCCCCCCAAATATGTGGGGTACACCTAGACCCCGCAGTATTACAGATGTTTCCAGTAATATGCTGACAGATTACCTAGCTTCCTTGATGTCTGCCCTCCACTCTTGTCGTTCACAGGTTGCCGCCGCATTTCCAGACAATACTGAGGTGAAACCGCATGAAATCGTTCCAGGAAACCTCATATTGGTCCGAAACTTTGATCGTTCAAGTCCGCTGGAGCCCCGCTGGAAACAACCTCAACTTGTTCTTCTGACCACCCGCACGGCGGTGAAGCTGGAAGGCCGCAAGGGCTGGGTGCACCTGTCACACGTCAAGAAATTCCATGGATGTCGCATAAAAACATTGGACTGTTCCATTTTTAAGGACTGCCAGAATTCTAAAGACTGCCCTATTTTCAAGGACTGTCCCGCTACTGACTTTGAAATCAAGCCCTCCCTGTTAGAGGAAACTCCGCAGCAGGAGTATAAAAAGAAGCTCAGGTCTAGTAAAATAAGTCAGCCAGTTTAATTGTCTAAGTCCCTCTCGGGTGAAACGGTTAGACAGGTTCCTGACATGTATAAGATAGACCCCCATAGTGAGAGAGTTAGTCAAAACTCTATCAGATGTATCGTTTTTCTAAGTTTCTTATTATTTTTGAGTTTGATGGTTACCTGCATAAGTTATGCATTACATTTATGTTTTCCAAGTTCACATGTAAATATGTTTTCTAATGCTACAGTAGAGCACACATTTAGTGATCTGCCTCCTCACGAGCTATCCTATCGTCTTGCTATGCGCAACAATACATTCATCAGAATGTTACATTATTCACACCAGACCAGCAATGCCACTAATTGTTGGGTGTGTGGTCGACTCCCCCCTTTCCAGACACCGAAGGGAGTTCTGCCACTCTTTCCTTATCCGTTTTCACATAATGGTTCATGTGGAGCATGGTCCACGTTAACGTCATCCTCAACAGATATGTCCCTTCTGAATAGTACATGTTTTCCAGACAAGCAAGGTCTCTCCCATAGAACAGGGTTAGATCTAGAAAATGAAGTTTATAATTTAGGTAATTATTCTTCGAATTTTATGGTCCTGAATGTTCAGTCTGATACTACTCCAGACTTACCTGCTATTTCAGTACTACCAGTCAAAGGCGAATTATGTGTCAGAAAGAATGGTTCCGCACATGTAGGACATAGTGATTGTACTACTATTGTCGAGTATAGTGACAGTGGGAAAACTATTTTCAAAACCTCACGTCATTCTTATTTTGTTTGTGGTCAGACCGCATATGTTCGTCTGCCCCTCGATTGGGATGGAACATGTTACATTGCCTTCCTACTGCCACCAGTTTTTCTAGCCCCATCTGATTATCATAGAAACACACATCTAGTACACGTCAGACATAGAAGGGAGATCGAGTCCCCAATTGTTGATCAAACTGAAACTACTCTAGAACAGTATCAAGATTTCAATAAAGGATTCTTCTTCTTTATAGGACCTGTCCAGAATAGTAAGTTAATACGTAGGTTAACCAGAACCCTCGAAGCAGTAGTGAATGAGACTACTTCTGCTCTAGGTAACTTAACCGAAGAGCAATCTGCTATGAGATTTGTCGTGCTCCAAAATCGTCTCGTTCTTGACGTCATACTGGCCGATAGAGGAGGAGCATGTAGAGTCATCGGATCTAGTTGCTGCATTTTCATTCCTAATAACGCGCCGTCTGTTTATTCAGCTATAACCAGACTTCATAAAATTGCCCATCAGTTACACCAGAATCCAGGCACCTGGACATGGTCCGGTTGGCTCTGGAGTATAATTTCTGCCTGGGGATGGAAAGTATTGTCATTCCTAGGTATTGCAGTAATGATCATATTCAGTTGCTGCCTCTGTATACAATGTGGCCCTGCGATTTGCGGCATTTGTGCTACCTCTTGTATTCCTAGTCCTAAGTCCCGTTCCAAGACAATTCGAGACGAGCAAATGATGCTATATGAAATGATAGATGGTATCATGAATATTGATGTTTCCTGATGGAAAAGTAGGGCACAAGGAGGGAATGTGGAAAAGTAAATTTTGCCATGTTATATGTGCCTACGTGTTCCCCATGTTATGCCATATGTGCATGATCGATATGCATGTATTCCCCTCTGATCGATTAAAGACGCAATTACAGTTGTGTCCATCTCTAGTATGCCAGTTTCCAGTCCTCGTGAATACAACGAATATCAGGCCTATGTAAAGCTACGTTGCCACATTTTACAGTGTGCACGTTAATTCATTGAATTATCCCCGTTTCTAGGCCTCAAAAGGGCCCGGACTCAGATTCAGCTCCTGTTTCCTGAACCCTCTCCGAGGAGCGATACAGCCCCCACCTGCATCCCTGACCCTTCACTTACTTCATGCCTCGCAGTGCCCGGCTCGGCCTGGCTCTGCCTGCCAGTCTGCCAAAAGTATGTTATGATTCTAGTTATCAGTCCAGCCCTCCTTCTCTGCATTCCTAAGCTACTGCATCACATCAATAGTTTCCGTCATGGTCTAGCCTTTACGTCTCCATGTAAGAGAAATACTGTATTAATGGTCATTTAATATTCCTCAGCACGCACTACATGTAGAATAATGCATGCACCAGTCTTAGAGTCTGTTAGCCTTTACCCTGATAACATTTGGATTCTATCAACATGTTCTCTAAACACTAGATACTAGATAGGCTTTAGGTACATGTCGCTCTGACCCTCCAGACTTTCGTCTCTTCTTCTAGCGCAGAAGTCATAGCCCCCCAGTTCTTCCTAGTAATACGTCATTGCCAGCTTGCGCGCACCACTAGGTCAGAGGTCCCGGCTCCTTAGGTAGCCCCCTCCATGTTTCCGCCCCATTTATGACATATTCTGTTACATTTACATCACATGTCTATGTACACGCCTCTTGTTACACCTACTTTCTGCCTTATCTTTCGCAAATGGTACGAACTCCGCCCACTGCTACGCCCCCTGCATTAAATGTAATGTATCTTGTTTAACTATAAATATTGTGCACTGTTATTAAAGTTTGCTAGCCATTCCCAGATCCTGCCCCGGCAGCTGCCGGGCCCTGCCATCCTATTCCCGTGCAGGTTGTCCTGTTGCTGTCCTTTATGCTGTATTAAAACCTGCAAACTCCAGCTACCTCGAATCTTGACTCTTATTTATTGAGCTATCTGTTATTATTGTATCCTAAAAATAGATCCGGTATTTAATTATTTATTTACCACAGTCGGAAAGCAGCCATGGACAGGTGAATGGGGATGGAGATTGCAGTCTTCCAGGCAAGAAGAGGCTGCCCCCAGAAACATTGCAAAATTTGGAGGCGGTAGGCAAATTATCACGGTATCATGCTACTACACGTACGGTCTGCCGAAGTCACTATTGATATAAAAGTACAGTCGTATGGTACTGAGAGACCCAGGGAATTCATGTATGTAAGCTATATAAAGCTGTGGGTATCAATGATGGGCGGGGTTCCGGGGGATGGTGTATTCTCTGTGCATGATTTATGGTGTAATGTTACATCAAAACCATTGAGACCTGTTGTAACAATGTCTGAAACGTTATGCCATTGTCTTCCAGGCCTTGATGTACTTAAAAACTTCGAACAAAAAAAACTTCAGTAAAATTTGTTATTGTTATTTGAAAAAAAAGCATCTCTATGAACATGCTAACATGTTTGCAAAATAAAAAGAGGAAGCAAAATAAAGCAAGCATAGATACGCCATCTTCTATACGGTAATAAAGTGGAGTTTTACTTAAATTTTGCTCAGAAATAAGCACAGCAATTGTCAAATTATTTTTTAAAGGGAACCCATTGTCATCAAGTTGATCAAGAAAGGGAAACATAGGAATCCAGTCAAAAATAGGATAACTCGCATACACTGCATGTTTTGACCGATCTGAATACACTCAGCCACAGGCTAAGATGGCATCAAACTTATCACAACCGTGTGGCTGTCGGTGGCATTTAGCAGGTTAAAGTTGTTGTGTGTAGGTACTTGTGTATGGTTTTTGTTTTTGCAGGTTACATTTTCAAACTTTTTTTTGTAGTACTCCCGATGTTTAATTTATTTTTACTGGGAATACTCCGCCTGTCATGACAAAACTACTGACAGCCAAATTATAACAATTGTTTATGGATGCTTGTGTTGCATGCACGTGCGCACACGCCCCACACACACAGTTCATATTGGTGAGAAGCGATCGCTTTAATTTGATTCTCGTGAACATTTCACCAAGAAAAATAGCAGGATGGCTCAGAAAAAAATCCTTCCCCTCCGATGGAGCAGTCATTGAAACGAATGTTTCATGCCCGGGTCTCCTGATGCAGCTCTGTGAGGCCGTGTTCGCCTTGACGAGAATTCAGAGTGAAGTTGTTCCCTGGAGACAGGATCTGACTAACAGAGGCTTCGACGGTTCATGCGAGGATGTGCCAAGACTTGTTTGATTTCACTTTCCCGGAAAAAAAAGTTGTTTTCTACTGGAAGGGTCATAAAGTACGATAGTACAGGGGATGTCACAAAAGTGTTTAATTTTTGGCTCTGTGCCGGTGTGTGCACCAGCACGTGTTTTTGAGGACTGGGGTTTATTTTTTAGGTCTCGTGACCTACAATGCGCGCAAGCGCATTGAAGGATCGAGAATTCAAGTGCTCGAAATCCTCGTCAAACTAAGGGCTTCTTGCACTGCGGTTTTCTTACAGTTCACGTGAATGACGTGAACAAACAAGCACGCGAATTCACGGCCGCACAGCACATCAAAGGGCTTCGCCCAGCGTGCGCTCTGCGGCTTCTCCTCCCCTAAGGCTTCTCCTCCCCTAATTAATCATGGTTGGCTGGCCGGCCGGCAGGCCGGCCCCCACACACCATCCCCCTCCGCTCTCTCCCCCACGGATTGCTATTTCTTTTTGCCCTTGTTGCATTTATCTACACACTTAATTTGTTAACAACTGCCTGAAAGGAAGCTCCAGCCCCTGCCACTTAGAGAGCCAAAACGATATGTGGGTGACATCGTCGTAATTATGGACATCAATTCCGTTTTGACAGAAGATGTCGATTTGACGGTAATAAACATGAACCATGGTCAGACCTTGCTCCGGCAAACTCCTGCTGGTATCACTTAGGAAAGAGGCACAACACTACTTAGCCACTTTCAACACACTGCTTCTTCCTCAAATCTGGAACACTGGTTGCCGTGGTTAGGAAAGCAGTTTGCAAATTACATAAGATGCATATGTATGAAAACGTTTGGAAGAAACCATACAACTTTATAGTCAATCTCGAACACAAGTGCTAGACACATGCGAAAATAGGCTTTACTACTGCCTAAGTATGACAATAACAGCAATTGATGGGTCTGACATAGACAGGGTTACTGTTTTCAAATGAAAATATGGAACTGTTAAATAACTTGCTAAATAGGCTAAGTTAACTCACAGATTGTGAGTGCAGAGTGCAGATTGTGAGTGCAGAGTGCAGATTGTGAGTGCAGAGTGCAGATTGTGAGTGCAGATTCAGAGTGCAGATTCAGGGTGCAGATTCAGGGTGCAGAGTGCAGATTCAGAGTGCAGATTCAGAGTGCAGATTCAGGGTGCAGAGTGCAGATTCAGAGTGCAGAGTGCAGATTCAGAGTGCAGATTGTGAGTGCAGAGTGCAGATTGTGAGTGTAGAGTGCAGATTGCAGATTGTGAGTGCAGAGTGCAGATTCAGAGTGCAGAGTGCAGATTCAGAGTGCAGATTCAGAGTGCAGATTCAGGGTGCAGAGTGCAGATTCAGAGTGCAGATTCAGGGTGCAGAGTGCAGATTCAGAGTGCAGATTCAGAGTGCAGATTCAGAGTGCAGATTGTGAGTGCAGATTGTGAGTGCAGATTGTGAGTGCAGAGTGCAGATTGTGAGTGCAGAGTGCAGATTGTGAGTGCAGAGTGCAGATTGTGAGTGCAGAGTGCAGATTCAGAGTGCAGAGTGCAGATTCAGAGTGCAGAGTGCAGATTCAGAGTGCAGATTCAGGGTGCAGAGTGCAGATTCAGAGTGCAGATTCAGAGTGCAGATTCAGAGTACAAATTCAGAGTGCAGATTCAGAGTGCAGATTCAGGGTGCAGAGTGCAGATTCAGAGTGCAGATTCAGAGTGCAGATTCACAGTGCAGATTCAGAGTGCAGATTGTGAGTGCAGATTGTGAGTGCAGAGTGCAGATTGTGAGTGCAGAGTGCAGACTGTGAGTGCAGAGTGCAGATTCAGAGTGCAGATTCAGAGTGCAGAGTGCAGATTCAGAGTGCAGATTCAGAGTGCAGATTCAGAGTGCAGATTCAGAGTGCAGAGTGCAGATTCAGGGTGCAGAGTGCAGATTCAGGGTGCAGAGTGCAGATTCAGAGTGCAGAGTGCAGATTCAGAGTGCAGATTCAGGGTGCAGATTCAGAGTGCAGAGTGCAGATTCAGGGTGCAGAGTGCAGATTCAGGGTGCAGAGTGCAGATTCAGAGTGCAGATTCTGGGTGCAGAGTGCAGATTCAGAGGGCAGAGTGCAGATTCAGAGTGCAGAGTGCAGATTCAGGGTGCAGAGTGCAGATTCAGAGTGCAGAGTGCAGATTCAGAGTGCAGATTGTGGGTGCAGATTGTGAGTGCAGAGTGCAGATTCAGAGTGCAGATTGTGGGTGCAGATTGTGAGTGCAGAGTGCAGATTCAGAGTGCAGATTGTGAGTGCAGATTCAGAGTGCAGATTCAGAGTGCAGATTCAGAGTGCAGATTCAGGGTGCAGAGTGCAGATTCAGAGTGCAGATTCAGGGTGCAGAGTGCAGATTTAGAGTGCAGATTCAGAGTGCAGATTGTGGGTGCAGACTCAGAGTGCAGACTCAGAGTGCAGACTGAGTGCAGACTCAGAGTGCAGATTCAGAGTGCAGATTCAGAGTGCAGATTCAGAGTGCAGATTGTGGGTGCAGATTGTGGGTGCAGAGTGCAGATTGTCAGTGCAGAGTGCAGATTGTCAGTGCAGATTCAGAGTGCAGATTGTCAGTGCAGATTCAGAGTGCAGATTGTCAGTGCAGATTCAGAGTGCAGATTCAGAGTGCAGAGTGCAGATTCAGAATGCAGAGTGCAGATTCAGAGTGCAGAGTGCAGATTCAGAGTGCAGAGTGCAGATTCAGAGTGCAGATTCAGAGTGCAGATTCAGAGTGCAGAGTGCAGATTCAAAGTGCAGATTCAGAGTGCAGATTCAGAGTGCAGAGTGCAGATTCAGAGTGCAGATTGTGGGTGCAGATTGTGAGTGCAGATTCAGAGTGCAGATTGTGGGTGCAGATTGTGAGTGCAGATTGTGAGTGCAGAGTGCAGATTGTCAGTGCAGAGTGCAGATTGTCAGTGCAGATTCAGAGTGCAGATTGTCAGTGCAGATTCAGAGTGCAGATTCAGAGTGCAGATTGTGGGTGCAGATTGTGGGTGCAGAGTGCAGATTGTCAGTGCAGAGTGCAGATTGTCAGTGCAGATTCAGAGTGCATATTGTGGGTGCAGAGTGCATATTGTGGGTGCAGAGTGCATATTGTGGGTGCAGAGTGCAGATTGTGAGTGCAGAGTGCAGATTGTGAGTGCAGAGTGCAGATTGTGAGTGCAGAGTGCAGCTTCAGAGTGCAGAGTGCAGATTCAAAGTGCAGATTCAGAGTGCAGATTCAGAGTGCAGAGTGCAGATTCAGAGTGCAGATTCAGAGTGCAGATTCAGAGTGCAGAGTGCAGATTCAGAGTGCAGAGTGCAGATTCAGAGTGCAGATTCAGAGTGCAGAGTGCAGATTCAAAGTGCAGATTCAGAGTG
This sequence comes from Lissotriton helveticus, assembly GCF_964261635.1. NCBI lineage: Eukaryota > Metazoa > Chordata > Amphibia > Caudata > Salamandridae > Lissotriton > Lissotriton helveticus. The sequence goes on from NC_136059.1 coordinate 1,653,495,397, forward strand.
CAGATTCAGAGTGCAGAGTGCAGATTCAGAGTGCAGATTCAGAGTGCAGATTCAGAGTGCAGATTCAGAGTGCAGAGTGCAGATTCAGAGTGCAGATTTCAGATTCAGAGTGCAGATTTCAGATTCAGAGTGCAGATTTCAGATTCAGAGTGCAGATTTCAGATTCAGAGTGCAGTTGCAGAGTGCAGTTGCAGAGAGAACTCAGCAGCACCACCACAGCATCACTCAGCACCACCACAGCATCACTCAGCACCACCACAGCATCACTCAGCACCACCACAGCATCACTCAGCACCACCACAGCATCACTCAGCACCACCACAGCATCACTCAGCACCACCACAGCATCACTCAGGACCACCACAGCATCACTCAGCGCCACCACAACATCACTCAGCGCCACCACAACATCACTCAGCGCAATCCCAGCATCACTCAGCGCCACCACAACATCACTCAGCGCCACCACAACATCACTCAGCGCCACCACAACATCACTCAGCGCCACCACAACATCACTCAGCGCCACCACAACATCACTCAGCACCACCACAGCATCACTCAGCGCCACCACAACATCACTCAGCGCCACCACAACATCACTCAGCGCCACCACAACATCACTCAGCGCCACCACAACATCACTCAGCGCCACCACAACATCACTCAGCGCAATCCCAGCATCACTCAGCACCACCACAGCATCACTCAGCGCCACCACAACATCACTCCGTGCCATCACAACATCACTCCGCGACATCACAGCATCAATCTGTGCAACCATTCAACAACAACTGGTTCAATTATGTTCTCTCAATGTTTCAAGCTTTATTACAAATGTCACAAAAAGATGTTATTTCACTTCTGTTCTTGGATTTTCATCACAATAAAATACACTGAACATAATCTTCACAAACGTTATTTACAAAAGTTTAAGCTATTGCCAATATAAATTACAATCACTTTTATTTAAGTATTAATTATTTAAAAAAAATAAAAGCCGTTGCTATTTGTAATATCAATACATCTAAGTCACGTAAATACAAAACATGTTGCATTACAAATGCTATAGTGTCACATGTGCGAAAGTTATAACTATTGGCATTGAAAATGACAAAGCTATTAATTTAGCTATTTTCAAAATCAACACATAAATAAAAAAAATTTCATTTACAAGACCAATAGCTCAAACTTTCATAATGCGAGACCTATTGCATTGCAAATGCTTGTTTTTCATTAGAGTTTGTCCCAGTGCAAGAGAACGATAGACAGGAGGAAGGAGGAAGCAAAGCATAAGACAACATTGACAAAGGGGGGGGGGAAAGGGCTTTAAAATACTGCATGTGTGCAAGACGATGAGACAGGGAGGTGGAGTATGGTGAAAGGAAGAGGCATGTATGTGTTGGTATTTGTAGAACACAAACCTAGGTTGCGAGCATCTGTGTGCTCAGCAGGGTGCATAGTCACTGGTCAGATACAATCATTAGTGGAAGGTCAGGTTAGACTGCCAGCTATGGGGTAGTGCTCTATCAGGAGGTTTTAAGGTGAAATCAAATCTAGGCAGTCCTAAGAAAAATCTTGGTTCTTCCACTTTTTTCAAACGAAACACTGATCACAGTAGGTGCATTAAATTCAGTACTGGAGTATAATATGGTGCACTATTTTAAATAGGGTCCTAGCAACGTCTGTTGTAAATATAGAATTGACACCTGTAATATGTGTTTAATTTTCACATGCAAAACTAAGGCCTGCAGGTTTAAATATTGTAGATATAAATAGAAACAAATGGGAAAAGATAGAAACTAGAATAATGACGCAGAGAACCTAAACCTGAACTTGGAAAATCAAATACAGTGAATTAGGGTTGAATAAAACCCACTGAAATAATTGTGCTTTGGGTGACAAATACCTTGGTGCCAAGAGGGCAAGAGCTTAACAAATGTTCATTTTACTAGCAGGGGACAACTGGAGAGACCAGATGCCCAATATAAACAATTATCATAAACTAAAATGAACACAGAAGTCATTAATGGGATAGTGCTTTTGAGTAGAACAGCCGGTTAAAGTATGCTATACCAACAGTTGATATGTAATACCAAAATTTGATTGAATGAGTAGGATCCCTCTCAAACAAAACATGGCCTTGCTTTTTCCATAAAATATCTAATCAAGGTTTTTGTTTACTTCCGCAATACCTTGTTGAATTTTTGAATATTCAACCCAGTTTCCCAATAGAAAACTCAATTTCTCCAAGGAAGGGTTAGGAAGCAGGTCATGGAATAAAATCTACCAGGCATACCTCAAGAATCATTTGATGTAGTTTAGATATGTCAGTTGACTCCTCATTTCTGGTATTATGTTTTTATTTACCACATCAGAGCAATCTGGGAACTCGTTGACACACTAAGAAACAATGACTTCTAAAATGAAAGGCCAGTCCCATTGTGTCCTTATGACTTGGATTTGTATTGTCCTATCTTCCTCCTGCCCCTTTACCCTATCCCCTTACCTTCCTTGCGCCATTCACCATGTCCCCTATGTTCTTTAAATGCTTTTCTTGATACTTATGTAACTTTTATCTGATGTAAATTGCAACACTATTGTCCCTCATGTAAAGAGCTCTGATTCCATCTGGTCTAGCCAGTGCTATATAACAACTCATTAATTAGTTGTGTTCCCATTTAGTACTCTTTCTCTCTTTGTCTTCCTCTCTAGCTCCAATCCACTCTCGCCTGAATCTCTCACCTTGCCTGCTAGTCTGCCTACCCCTTGTCCTTTGTGCCCTTTGACTAAGCACACGTTCTCCCCTTGTTGGGGAAAGATACAATATTTATACTCTGGAGTCTCAGCGTACCTGCTGAGTGAGTCCACTACGCCAAGGGAGCCACTCACAGCTGAGGTATGGTATGGCACCCCTTACCAAAGCACTCCCTCTCCCCTTTTTGGGGAAGGATTTAGTGTGTAGGCCTTGGAGTCTCAGAGACCCCTCTGAGAGAGTCCACTGCGTAAAGGGAACCTCCCGCAACAGAGATAGGGAAGTGATACCACTTCCCCTGGGATCACAGCTTACTGGACTTTGAACGTTGCTTTGACTCGTCTAACGGTTTGTGTCGCTGTCACCCTTCCCCTCCTCTTTCCTTACAGTGTCCCTCACCCTCCCCTCCTCTTTCCCACCTTCATTACCTGTCCACTTCCCCAGCTCCTTCCCCCCTCCCCTGAATCTTTCCCCTTGCCTGCTCTTCCCCTTACATATTTGTGCTTATTGTTTATCCTGACCTTACAAGTAACTATGTTTCCATGCTCTAATAACTGTGTAACCTTTGTAACGATGTAACCTGTAACTATGATCTGATGCTCATGGAAAGCGCTCCGATACCTCCGGGTCTAGCCAGCGCTATATAAAACCTTTAAAATAAATAAATAAAGATGGTGAAAGAACGCTGTAAGGTAGTGAGAGATATGGTGTAAGTGGAAACGAGGTGAGTGGTAAGTTCAGTTGTGAGGTGGGGGTTTAGATTGTGTACAGTGGAATGGTGAGCGGACTGTTGTGGCATTTACAGGGCATATAACCCTCTCCAGTCTCTCCAAAGCAAGATGCATAATATAATCAGGGAGAGAGACACTGTGCCTAATATCATACAGAAAAACAGTATATTTTACCTGAGAGTAGAGAGGGGGGCTGCATCCTCTGCCTGCTTCCCCACAAGAACGTACCCCTCCCCCCCAACTCTACTGAGGTGCTTTAATATCTGGGTAGCCTGAGTGATAGATTTGCTCTGTGAGCCCTGAGCGTGTATCACAATGTAATTTGAAAAATGACAATTGGTATAGTTGCTTGCGACCACTGGGAATAGGTCTTCAGTGGGGAAGCAGATTAAAGACACATATATAGATGCCAAGTGGACCAAGACCTGTGTGACACATTTTGCTGTCCGGTCTTACAAGTTCTCACTAATAGTAAGAGAAAGACTACTAAACAAGTATACAAGCTGGTGTTTGTTGTAAGCTAGGAATGGTTCAAAATGTCACATATGCCTCTTGAACAGTATACTCTAGCTGCAGGTAACTATATAGGGGCAGATTTACAAGCCCCTTGCGCCACTTTTACGTCACTTTTAACATGGGAAAAGTGACGCAAAAGTGGCGCAAAGGGCTTGTAAATCTGCCTCATAGGGTCTAAACCTACTTGTTTAAAATAACTAGCTACTCCACAGTGCAGCTGCATTTAAGTCTAGCTTGTATGTGTGTTGCCCTACCTAAGATCTTACTTGTGATGTGGTCGGTAGGATGCATCCCCAAGGAGTACTCTCTGCGTTGGATGTAGCTTATCAATGAGACAGCAAAATGACATCTATACAATGTCTGCTTCCATTCTGAGTAAAATGGCCCTGCAACCTCCACTCATCCTATCCTAAAAGTGACCTAAAGTAGTCTAAAAGGACAGAGGTAGCCCCTGAACAGCCATCTTGGCAGCTTAGGGCAAGGTCTTGGGCGATAATGGCAAGTCCAGGCCACATGAGCCCAAGCCAGTGATATTGTTAAGACCTCCATTGACCTCACAACACCCTGAAAGGGGATACTTCTCAATACCCCATCCTATCAGAATTCTGGTCACTTAGAGAATGAGTAGATCCATGGTTCTCCATTTCTTGGACCACCTATTTAGCTGTCAGCACACAGAATAAATATATGTGTTTGGAAGAGGCTGCATGAAGGGCCTGAATGTGAAAAGGGGTAAGAGGCAGTCCTTCCCTTCTGTGAGCTTCTTCTGGCATGGCCACTCTCCCGGCACGGTTGCTTTGTCCTATGAGATACAAAAATTTGGTAGAACATCACTATATCCACAAGGATCACCTCTCATTGTACGTCTCTTTCCAGTTGAATTTAGCCATGCATGTAGAGAGCTTATGGGTCCAAAAACACTTAAGTTGTATGCAAATGCTCAATCGCTCTGGGGGTGTCAACGGCATGGCATGAAACCATTGTGGTAGTCGTACCTGACATATGAAGTGACTCCATTGACATTACCTCTTATGCGTTCGCACCATACCACTCTTGGATTTCAAGACACTAGGCAAAATATTGGCTAATAGAGTATAGAGTACATTTGTTTACCTATTACTGGGATGGTGCAGTGAGCTAAAAAACGGTGATGGATCAAGCCCTGATCTTTTGACTGGGTAGGAGTGTTCTGCTTAATTCAGATACTCTGTCCATCACCACCCCCTTTATGAATCGTTTTGGCCACTATAGGAGTGGAAGGGTATGCTCAGACATGAGTCCCTTGCTCACTGCACCATCAGGAATCAAGCAAGCCGGGCCGAAGACGGCTGTAATGCCAGAAACCGGTCCCCGGAAGCTTGTTTCCTTTCCAGTAAAGAATTGGCTTGGTAGTTTGGTCTGCCCTGTTCCCATGATGCACTGGGCCAGGGTCAGACTAATTTGCATGTAGCCAGGTTCTGAGCTGGGATGGTGCAGTGAGCTAAAAAATGGTGATGGATCAAGCCCTGATCTTTTGACTGGGTAGGAGTGTTCTGCTTAATTCAGATACTCTGTCCATCACCACCCCCTTTATGAATCGTTTTGGCCATTATAGGAGTGGAAGGGTATGCTCAGACATGAGTCCCTTGCTCACTGCACCATCAGGATTCAAGCAAGCCGGGCCGAAGACGGCTGTAATGCCAGAAACCGGTCCCCGGAAGCTTGTTTCCTTTCCAGTAAAGAATTGGCTTGGTAGTTTGGTCTGCCCTGTTCCCATGATGCACTGGGCCAGGGTCAGACTAATTTGCATGTAGCCAGGTTCTGAGCTGGGATGGTGCAGTGAGCTAAAAAACGGTGATGGATCAAGCCCTGATCTTTTGACTGGGTAGGAGTGTTCTGCTTAATTCAGATACTCTGTCCATCACCACCCCCTTTATGAATCGTTTTGGCCACTATAGGAGTGGAAGGGTATGCTCAGACATGAGTCCCTTGCTCACTGCACCATCAGGATTCAAGCAAGCCGGGCCGAAGACGGCTGTAATGCCAGAAACCGGTCCCCGGAAGCTTGTTTCCTTTCCAGTAAAGAATTGGCTTGGTAGTTTGGTCTGCCCTGTTCCCATGATGCACTGGGCCAGGGTCAGACTAATTTGCATGTAGCCAGGTTCTGAGCTGGGATGGCGCAGTGAGCTAAAAAACGGTGATGGATCAAGCCCTGATCTTTTGACTGGGTAGGAGTGTTCTGCTTAATTCAGATACTCTGTCCATCACCACCCCCTTTATGAATCATTTGTTTACCTATTACAGAATGACTAGATTGTTATGGTATTATTCCTGGAAGCAACACTGTGGCCAATCTCAGTTGACTTTTGTATTTATCTCAGAGATAGCTCACTGGATCTGATTTCTGGCCCTCTGTCCCGCTCTAGATACAGAGATGGCCTTTAATATATTGGGCTAGAAATGTTGTTATAGTGGCCTGCACAAAACTTCGATTTGATCCTGGACACTTACCTGGCTGAAGCTGTGTACATGATTCTTCATTCCAGTCACAGCCGGCTGCAGTGAGGGTCTGCTTTCAGCTTTGCTTTTTGCTAGAGCAGATTGTGGTTCCCAGTACAGCCCTGAATTGTATTGTATTGTATTGTAATTGCATTTATATAGCTCTTACTACCCCTGATGAGGCGTTGAAGCGCTTTTTCTGTGAGTAGCACGCTACTCTGGAACCCATAAAGGTTTAGTGTTGAATTAGTATAGTGAAATATGAAAGTAATTTGAGTAGTGGATAGGTTAGGCAGTTATTTGGATTCAGAAGGATAGCGTTGTAATTGGCACCGTGGCAGGGGAAATGGAAGAGCTGTTCCACAATTCCCTTCTTAAATATATTCACAATTTATCTAGTTACCCCATTTTGTTGACACCAGCATCACTCGGTTTACTTCCTGGCGCCTCATTGGTCAGCTGTTCCAGATGTTAGGTGATGTAGGCCAGTAAATACATGATTTGAACCTACCAATATATCCAGACATACTGGGGAGGGGCAACCACCTTAATTACCGACATGAATGGAAGATTCAAAGTATGCACACCTCGTATCTGCATACGAGGCAGCCTGGTAGGAGCAGAAGCAGAGCTTCTGAGACACAGCAGTGCTGTCAGCCAAGAACAGATAATCTGTGCCATCGAAATAGAGAGCAGACTCCGAATTAAAAGGCCCATTATTTATTTATTTATTTAATGCGCTTTTATATAGCGCGAACATTACGCGAAGGTGTCGGAGCGCTTTACAAAAGAACCAGTTGCGATACATAAGGATTTAGGATTACATGAGTTACATACAAGATACAAACAGAAAAAAATGGCAAATGTACAAGTTGTAAAGTCACACAAGGAAGAGATACAAACAGAGAAAATTGCAAATGTACAAGTTTTAAAGTCACTCAAGGAAGCGATACAAACTCTAAGAATCACATAGGAATAGTAGTGAGTAAAAGGTCTACTACATATACTAGTGGTTAGAGTTATCTCTATATACATATATATACAAATAGATTTTCTCAGGATTTTTGGTGAGGGAAGCAGCATGCTGGATACAGGTTGTGCGGGGCCGAACCAAATATGGTAATGTTTATGAATTAGTAGTCACAGATGAACACTCACGGCTTGACATAGGCCTTGCTTGGGTGCAATCACGATATTTATGAGTTGTAAAAGCTGAGGCCCACCATGAGGGACCATGGCTAGCTTGCAAATCCTTTAAATGCAATTGCAGCCACGCATCTCCAGAGGTTACCAGCGCGTGTATAATGTGTGAATATATATGCCTTCTCCTAACCGACTGAGTGGTCCCCTCCACCATGTAGCGTATTGGCGTGCAGAGCTTCATTGCACTGCTCTTCATACAGCAGTATCGAACCCTTGCTCCTTCTGACTCTTCTGGAGGATCAGCACAGCCTGCATTTGCCATGAGTTTGAATTCTGTAATCACGTGATCTGACTGAAATGAGTTTTTATTAAAGGCTGGGGTTGTCGGTGGGACATGCATGCCTCTTGTTCCTTGCAGCTCGAGTGCCCGTGCTATGCACGCACGTCTGATAGTTGTATTTAATAACTATGCCCTGCAATAAAAATGTGAAAGTAAAGGATAATTTTCCGACACTTCCAAGAACAAACAAGAAAAGCCTGTGTCGTTTTAGCGCCTACAGGTAAATAATGCAGCACACACATTATCCCTAATAACAAACAGTAGCTTTGCAATGGTTGATTACACCACTTTGTTTGACTGGCGCCATAATTCACTGCCAGGGGCGTGATGATGAAACCCCTAGACCTGCCTGAGAACAGGCAGAGTCCCCATGACTCATAGCCTAAACCCTTCTTGATTTCTGTCTTGGTGCCAGGTGAACCCACGTGGAGGGCACCACCGGCAAAAAAAAGCAACAATGGCATCCCTTCCCTGCTTGCACGAATACTCCTTGAAGTCCTGAAGGCGTAAGCGCCATCCTGGTGTATACCTCAAACTGTACAGATGACTGATCACTGCAAGAGAAAGATTTCAAGCTTAAAACTGAGAGCCAGGCAGTGGTGGCTCCTCCGCTATGACGGAAGAGCGTTGCCCCACTGCTTTTGGGCAGTGCAAAGTGAAGGAAATATAAAATGATAACTTAGCGGTATTATCATGTTATGCTTCGTGTCCTGCTCTGCTCTCGGAGCAGGGCAGGGGAGGAGTGTTTTTCCCACTCTAAGTACAGAATGACTGTTTTGTCAGCGCTCTCGGGCCACCCAAACCAGTCATGCACACTTTTCCCATTCTCCATGCAGGCTGCATTACAGCTTGCATGGAGGACAAGCCCAACCTCCCATCCCCTGATTGAGCATCCAAGCAGGACGTTCACAATCAATCACAACGCTGCATTGCAGCGTTGTGATTGGTCAGGGGAGCCTGGCTGTTCTTCCTGTTCCTCGAGACCCACGGCCACGAGAAGAGCAGGAGCAGAGATGCAGGACCCGGCGGCAAGGTAAGTGTATATATATATATTTTTTATTGCACAACCCGTGCCCCCCCCCCCATGCGCCCACCTCACCACCTGGGAGTCATGCCGGCCGCCACTGCAGTCACGGGCTGTGAGAGTCACGATAGGCACCTGAAACTAACCTCCCCAGGCTCTCCCGGCCCAAGCCTCAGGAATAACTAGAAATGCAAATCACCGACCTTCAGGGTGGGGCCTTGTCAGACCATTTGTGGACCCCAGCAACTCCCCACTCATCTCATCGGCCCTGCAGAAATTACAGTAAAATGCAACCTAGCAGGCTTCATGGTTTTTAGAGACCAAATGATCAAAAGTAGAGGCTAGATGGCCCATAGCAGTCTGCTTGCAGTCCACTGACTGATTGCGCTCAAACGTGGTGGGCGTAGACATTTCGGATTTAAGTTTGCATGAGGGATTTTTGTAACTCATTTTTATTTAATTTCTTGCGAACATGTTGCGTCATAGCCACTTCACAACGCTAGACCAGCCAGTTGAGCTGCTGTGGGGGATTGCAGAGGTGGCCTTCCCCTCCAACGGTATCCTACTAAAGGTGATTTTCATTGTTCAATTAATGCGTGAAATGTTGTGATTCTGGGCTGTCCTTTCATGTGTTTTTCACTGAATAAAAACATGCTAATGCTGTGTGTCGATCTAAGTCTGACTGCTCTCAGCCTCACGTACAACCCCTTTCATCCACCATGTTTGCCTAAACATATCCAAAGCACTCTTGTAGCCGGTCTCTGTTTTTTTTTTTTTTTTTTTAAACCTTTATTTGAGCAAGCAGAAACGTACAAGGATGAACCTACAACCACACGGGCCAGCCGCTAAAAAGGAGTAGACACATATCACATAAGCCCGCAGAGGTAACCGTCAATCAACAATGCAATACTCCACATTAAATACAGGACCAAAACAGGTTTTATATATATGAAAAAACAAACATACAAAAAGGCGAGAGTGTATCACTGAAGGTCAGCCCAAGGGACGCAAGGGGGGGACAGCAGCGGAGGTGCAGTAACAATATCCTAAGCACTAAGGAGTATGGAGCGGGGGGGGGGGGGGGGGAGGGGGGTAGATATCAGGAAGAAGAAGGGGGGGAAGAGCCGGTGACACCAGCTCGGTCCCTATATGAAGATTCCGGGAACGCTAGCCTAGGGAGATAGGGTAATCTCGATAGTGTCCACAAGGGGAGGAGTACAAATGTCGCCACGGTATTCGTTCCATTGACCCCACACCTTCATCCATGCCCTGGGTCTACCCCTGGCCACATAAACAGTTTTCTCACGGAACATGGACCAGTCCATATTATCCTCCCATTGCGCGAGGGCAGGGGGCCTGGAGGCCCCCCAGAGTTGCGCAATATCTCGCTTCGCAATCATATAGCCCAGGGTGGCCCATCTAGTCTGTGCCACCGAATAGTCCGTGGGCTCCCAAACATTCAAAAGACAGCGACGAGGTTCCGGTCGCAAGGATATCCCCGTCACCACAGTCATCAGATCAAGCACGGCCACCCAATAAGCAGCCACCGTCGGGCACTCCCAAAGAATATGCAGGAAAGTAGCACGCAAACCACATCCACGCTTACACAGTCCATCAGAGGAAAAGCCCATCACCATCAGTCGCGGTCCCGTCACGTACACCCGATGAAGGATCTTCAATTGGACCAGACGGAGTCGAGCCGGTATAGCCACCTCCTTCGGAGAGGAGAGGGCCGATTGCCAATCCTCATCATCAAGTTCCAACCCATCTCCCATCCACTGTTCCCGAAGTCGGGCCAATAAATCAGTCCGATTGTTGATCAACTTTTTATAGATCAGGGAGATAGTGCTATCAGGAAGATGTCCGTCAAGGATACGGTCTTCAAGTGGGGAAGAGTCAGGCGGAATCTCACCAGGAGCAAACACCGAAACCAAAGCGTGCCTGATCTGTAAATAACGAAAGAATTCCCGACTACTCAGGCCATAGTCAGCCTGGAGGGCCTGAAACGGGCGCACAGAACCCTTAGAATATACATCCCCCACTTTAGAGATCCCAATCAAGTCCCAACGGTCAAAACCCTTGGAAGACCAAAGACCGCCCAGACGTTCCGAAGCATAAAGAGGCGTCGCCAACGTCAAGCGATCCTCCCAGCCCAGGCTCACATTCGCAGCACGCCACACTGTCAAAGCAGTCAAAGTAGGTCCCACAAGATGGCGCCCAGCGGAGCGAGAATAGAGTACTCTATTAAAGTCACCTCCCGGAAGCTGAAGTTTATCCATCTCAAACGCCGGATTACGACCCGGAGAGAACATAGCGTGATTAATAGCGGACAGATGGGAAGCCCAGTAGTATCTCTTAATATCGGGGAGCGCCATGCCCCCATCGTACCACGGGATAGAAAGTTTCGCGAGAGCAATGCGCGGTCGCCCATCCCAAATAAGTTGCCTCTGAAGGCTCTCAATCTCCCGAAAATAGGTCTTGGGGATAGGATCATAATAATTCTGGAGAGCGTAGAGAAACCGCGGTAGTGACATCATCTTAAACAGGGCCGCCCGACCCAGTGGAGACAGGGGAAGTTTGCGCCAGCGGGCAACGTCCAAACGGAGCCTAAGCAACGGGGGAAGGAGATTACGATCAAAACGAAGGGACGGATCCAAGGTAACGAAAACCCCCAAGTATTTGAAACCATCCCGGACCACCTGAAGAGGAAGTCTACTCGGCAACGGAGGCAAGACACCAGATAAAACGTATACACAGGATTTAGACCAGTTGATGACGAGGCCTGAGTTAGCACCAAAGGACGCAAGAACGTCAAATAAAACAGATAAAGACTTGCGAGGGGAAGTAAGATACAAGAGGATGTCGTCCGCATAAAGCGAGACGCGGTCTTCGAAGTCCGGGGCCCATCGAATACCTTTAAGGGACGGTTCCCAACGGAGCCAGGCCGCCAACGGTTCAAGAGCGAGCGCGAACAACAGAGGGGACAAGGGGCAACCCTGACGGGTACCCCTGCCCAGGGAGAAGGGGGTCGACACTCTACCGTTCACTACAACTTGCGCCAGAGGTTCCGCGTACAACAGTCTAACCCAGCTAATAAACTCGCACTCGAATCCAAATTTCTCAAGTGTCGCCCATAAATAGGGCCACTCCACAGTATCAAAGGCCATGGAGGCATCCAGGGACGCCAAAATGGCCGGTTCAGTCAAAAGCCCCGCCCTCGCCAGCGCGCCGTGGAGGCGACGTAAATTCAGAGCAGTGTTGCGATGCGGGATAAAGCCAGACTGATCCGGATGGACCAACTCCCCAAGAACCGAAAGGAGACGGGTCGCCAAAAGTTTAGCCAACACCTTAGGTTCAACATTTAATAGGGATATGGGCCTATACGAGGAACAGAGGTCACGCGGTTTACCCTCTTTGGGAATGACGACGATTGTCGCCAGACGCTGATCATAGGGAAGCATGTTCCGCTCACGAGATTCTAGAAACATGGCGCGGAGATACGGCGCCACCTTATCGGGGCATAATTTGTACAACTCAATAGGCAAACCGTTCGGGCCCAGTGCTTTGCCCGAACGGAGCGATCGAACTGCATTGGCTATCTCATCATTCGTAAAAGGGGAGTCCAAAGCAATACGGTCCAAGTCGGTGACACAGGGCAAAGTGATATCACGCAGAAGAAGGCGGGAGTCGGCAACATCCCTCACAGACACGGGAGCATATACCACACGGAAATATTCTGCAAAACGATCAACAATGGCGGTCGGATCAATCACATTCTCACCACTCGCAGACTGAATCACGGGCACCACACGATTAACTCTTTCTTTCTTGTCCAACCACGCTAGGAGTTTGCCCGCCTTGTCACCCACATCGTACAATCTGCCCTGCTGCTCACGAAACATCACCTTTGCAGCGTCAGTGACCAGAGATTTATATGCAAACTGTTTTAGACCCAGGGCATGGAGTTTGTCAGGCGTGACACCAGATTCCAACTCGTCCTCCAACGCAGAGATCTCCCCCTCAAGGTCCACCACCTCCTTCCTCCCTGCCCTCTTAGCTTCAACAATCAAGGAAAGGGCCTGTCCACGAATCACAGTTTTAAAAGCTTCCCACAGGGACACAGCCGAAGAGACCGACCCCTCATTTTCCAGGAAATATGCATCCATGGACTTGAGCAAGAGGGTACGAGTCCCAGGGGAGGAAAGATACCAAGGGTTAATGGGAGCCACTCGGCCCGCCGCCTCCACCCCAACCTCGAAACGGAGCCAGAGCGGCGAGTGATCAGAAATACCCCTAGGCAAGTGTAAAATCTCACGAACCGCCGATGACTGGGCTGCGGGCATCAGGAAATAATCCAGCCGGGACAGACTGCCATGGGCCCCAGAATGAAAGGTGTATTGGAGCTGAGTAGGATGCAACAGTCGCCAGCAGTCCACAAGGCCAAAGGTATCTAAAAACCCACCCAACCACTGCTGAGCCTGCGGGGTATCTCTAGGGGGACAGCGATCGTGAAGGCCGGAAAGCACCGAATTAAAATCACCGGCAAGAAAGAGAGTGCTATCAGGGAGATCCAACAGAACACGGCCCAAGTCAGTAAAAGTAGAGGCCTGCAAACCCGGGGGAACATAAACATTGAAGAGAGATAGGGTGCGGCCTTCATATCTACCCACCAGGACAGTATATCTCCCACGGTCATCATGAATCACCTCATCGATAGCCAGGGGGAGGGAGGTTCGAACAAGAATACCCACACCCCTAGATCCGGAGGTAAACCCTGAGTGCGCCACAAGGCGGTAGCCCCATCTATTCATCGCATAACAAACATTACCAATCAAATGGGTTTCTTGCATGAAAACAATGTCCGGTGACAAACGTCGTATACATTTTAAGACCACACTGCGCTTAATACGATCTCCCAGGCCATTAACGTTCCAGGAAAGAAATTTCAACCCTCTACCCCCCATCCCAACCACCCGAGCCAAAACCCCTCGTCCATGAGCTAGACATCAGGAACAGCAGCAAACACAGGAGCAACTCGCCTTGAAAACAACACACAGAAAAGAAAAAACTTCCCAACCCCCCTCCCCCAAACTGAAGAGAAACACCCCCCACCCTGCACCCCTGCAAAAAGCTAAAGAGCCACCCCAACCTGCAGTGTGCCTGTCGCCCAAGAACCCCTATTCTACACAAAGACCCCGGAGGAGGAAAGGTCTCCGTTCCATCCACCCCCCGACCTCAGCAAGAACAAAAATAACAAACGAAAAGACAGAATGATCACAATGTAGAGGGACGCCGGCCAACACTCCTGAGAATGTATTCAAAATAAGACATAAGAGCCGAACAGTTAGATCTCCACACCACCTTCGGCACCGCCAGGGTGAGCGGCGGAGTCTGTCTCAGGAGGACAGTCAGGCAATGAGTCCAGCCAGTCATTAACAGCATCTGGCCGATCAAAGAAAAGGGTACGTTCATTGTATTCAACCCGGAGTCTAGTGGGAAAGAGCATGGCGTAACGTAGGCCCCGATCCCGGAGACGTTTCTTGGCACCACGAAACTCCATACGTTGTCTCTGAACCTGTTGGGAAAAGTCCGGGTAAAAGTTCACCGTAGCATTCTCAAAGGCCACCGGGCCCTTCGCCCGCGAGGCCTGCAGGATAGCGTCTCGGTCTCTATAATGAAAAAGCTTCGCTACAATGGGTCTCGGCGGGGCTCCCGGCTTGACTTTGCCCCCTGGAACACGATGTGCACGTTCCACCGTGAAAAATTTTGTAAGACCAGAAGGGGCCAAATGGTTCAAGACCAGATCCTCAACCAGGAGATCCACCGAGTGGGGTTCAGGGTTTTCCGGTACACCAACCAGGCGAACATTGCAGCGACGCGCCCTATTTTCAAAGTCCTCCAGGCGACGGGTCATGAAGTCGTTCCCCCGACGGAGATTTCCAATCTCTGTTTGGAGCTCCGAGACGTCATTCGTAAGGCTAGAGGATTTAATATCCAGAGATTGTACCCTCTCATTCGTCTTGCCGAGGTCAGCACGAATCAGATTCACCTCGATAGCCACGGTGTCAAGTTTGTGGGCCAAGGCCTCGTACTGTAGGCCGATGGATTCCCTCACACCCGAGATGGCGCCCATGATATCCTGTAAGGAGGGCTCCGCCGACTCTTCCAAAATTCGTTCAGACGCAATACTAGAACCAGGCAGGGCAGCTCCGGGGGACCCCTTAGAATGGGTATAACGGTCCATGACATTTGATTGAACTGGAGCTCCGCGCAGAGGTGTTTTCGTCTTGCGCGTCTCTCTGTCCCCTCTGCCCGCCATTTTGAAGATGCGTCACAGGACAAGCCACCAGGTCCGACGGGCCCGACACCCAAAGTACAGGATCAAAAGTACAGAAAAAGGGGGCACAACTCGGGTAGAGGTCGCCAAACCAGCAAATAAGTCACATGAAAGCCCAACAGCCGATCTGCCTCCAAGTCTCAGTCGCAACACGACATCCACAGCCGTGGCCCAAGTCGGAACGGAATCGAAACCGAAACTTAGGAAGGGGGGACCCACAAGGCCAGATCTCCTGCCGTTGTTGTTCAATTGCAGGACGGCTACAGTACCGCACCCCGTCCCGGGCGCACCTCAAGGGCGGAGCCCAAAAGTTCAGAGCACCATATCTCAGGAATACGAGATCCAAATCGATTTCCGAAAAGTGCTAGGGTAATCAGCCAAACGTCCCCTACACGAAGTCTTGCAAGAAATCAGGATTCAGCCAGGATAAAATGTCGGGAGCGGCGAGGGTCCGGAGAGCGCTGTGCTCAAGCGGCCATCTCGGATGCCCGCCAAGCTCCTCCCCACTAGCCGGTCTCTGTTACAGTAACGCAGTACCTAAATGCAGCTACCCTTGATGGTTTCCCCATTCTATATCATTCCAAAAAATACGCTACATATTCCCTCTTGAAAAAAACGTAACATGAAATATTGAATACACAAACGGGACCGTGATGCTTTATGATACAGATACGAAATCATGTATTAACCGAAGGGTAAGTGTTATGTAGGTATAAGATAAATCTCATCAAGTCATTAATGCATAAATTACACTTAGTTTGCCTTTATTACTGGAAAAATGTTGTGAGTGCAGTGTAAAAGCAAACACTGCCCTTTAATTTAACCAACAACCCGAATTCGTCCTTCACAATCCCAAATCAAAGCTAAGAGGTTACAAGAATATTCGGCTTTGTTTATATGTGTTTTGCAGTTGTAGCACGCTCATGGAGAGTTCGCTTGAGAGCGGTAAAGTGGAAAATGAGAGGGAATGGGTGGATTTGATACTGAAAGATGATAGAAGGGCGGGTAGGCGGGAAGCCAAGATGTAGAGCTAAATAAGGTTAGAATCATTTTGAAGTGGAATGGGTGGATTTTCAGTTTCAAAAGCGGATTTGAAATCGTCATGACTGCTTCCTGTGAACCCAATCCGCTTACAGATCGCAGTAGGGTCGCCCCGCAAGGGAGACCACATGTCTTACATTCTACCTATATTTCTCCAGTCAGGTGGAGAGTTCTGTAGCGGGCAGTAGAGCTGTAAGCTGGATACGTGTCCCTCCACAGACCAAAGATCCAATAGCCAGTGGCATCCGTTCAAGAGATTCTCTTCCACAAAACTGAAGCATAACCTTGAGGTCTGAGATTCAATCTGCATGTACAAGTCATTTACGATTTCCTCCAGCGGGTGATGAAAGAATTTCCCTCTTCGGACAATAGCAGGAAATCTTTCTCTTTTTTGCCTTTCCGGCTTGATCTGAGGAACACTGGGATCTTAAGAGTCAGACTAGAATCAATTGAACTAACCCATCCCAATCCTATAATTGTCTCACTCCAGTTCCTCAACACTGTCATATTTCTTACACCGTTAGGTGTGCCTTATGCAGAGGCAGCTGTCACAGAACTCTATCTACCTCTATCTCTGACACAGAAAGCCCGTCTTGTCAGGAAATGTCTCTTCTGACCCTGGGAACTCCTCCACGGGCAACGAGTCTACCACTACAAACTCTATAACACTCTTCTGTTAAACAACATGCAAGAGCCTCGTGGCCACGTGATGAGAGAAGGTTCCGGAAGCATCCAGAACTGGATAGTGTCAAGCAATTATCAGTGCTGAACAAGGTCTAGATCATGTTTTTCAAAAGAATCCATCTACTATCCAGGAGGCATTTTAAGCTTGGGAGTAGCAGATGGTCATTGCATTGCTATTTGCTTATCTTTATTAGTGCCTCTCCCAACACATATGTGTAAGCAGCAAATTATTTATTTTGAACGAATAAAGTATTACATTTTACATATTTTATCTTTATAACCAATTCAGATACTTCAAATGCATTTTTTGATTTGGCCATTGTGATCAAAATTACACAAACCATTGAAAAATCACTGTATATACTGCCAAGCATTAGAAAATAATGTAATGACAAAATGCATATGTTAGGAGGGTTGCAATGACGGGAGACCTGTTAGCTGTCACTGTTGCACATAAAAGGTAGTGTTTCTCTTTTCTGGTTGTGAGGAAAATCAGTTGACACCAGAGCCGCATACTTTAACACTTAGGGCCAGAGTGTGAGAACGGCGATCCATCAGTCCATCGTACCCGTGGCAGTCCGACGACCACCACACTGCAGGACTTCCCGCAGTATTCAGACTGTGGTGGGCAGACCGCCACAAGACCGTCGGTCTTTCACCAGCAGGAATAGGCTCGCAGTGCCACTGAGCATGTTCCGAGTTGCCATTTTACCGCCCTTTTCATGGTGGTAAACCATCCATAAAAAGTGTGGCTGAATGACAATATAGGGGGCATCCCACTTGCCGGATTTGGGCCTGGGGGTGCATGAGGGGGGCACATGTAGTGCCCCCATGGATTTGCACCTACATTTCCTGCACGGTGTGGCGTAAATGCTACACCATGCAGGAAGGTGCATTTGGCGCTCTGAATGCGGCGCTCTGCATGATAGGCTCTTCTATGAACGTAGAAGACTGCCGCTGCAGGACCACCCGCAAGACCAGTATTTAACTCCTAATCGGGCAGTCGGTCACACCACAGCTTTGGTGGTCCTACAGCTCACTGTGTGATTTACTGTCCGCTGTAGGACTGCCAAACTCGTAATAAGGCCCCTGGTTAACTTGACAGGAGTGGCCCTCCAATCGTACAACTAACAATGTCAGGCTGGATTCATAGTAACAGGAATGCACTGGTAGAAGGGTAACACTCTAAAACATAGCACAGTCGTTAGGGCATGATAAACAGGAAGTGGACCACAGAAAATATACTGTATCCTAAGGTTCATAAAAGTAAAATTATGGGAAACATCAGCGGCATGACTATCCTCACAATTTCAAGGCAAGTTTAGGATTCTGAAGGACGGATTAACATTCATATAAAGCAGAAAGAGAACATGAGAAAAAAAGGCATCATTTTCATAAATCACCTGTCACAAAAAAAACTACAAATGGGCAACATTTCAATCATACCACTTGCTTCACTATTCATATCCACCATACCATCTTACCGCTCAACTCCAACGTACCACCTACTCAGCAGCTATCAGTGCTGTATCTTTGTATTCAATCCTGGGCTTTTTACAAATTATTTTCAGATATTAGTCCAACTAGTCAAATTTAACTGCTAAATTGTGCTAGTTTAGGAAATAAAAATTAAAGACTTGCTACACAGCTCTCACTGACACCTCAGTGAGCTCCTGCCAGCAACCAATAGAGTGCCTGTCAGAAGGCAACAAAGCCACTGCAGGCACTCACACAAGCCCCTGCAAGCATACAGCTTTGCTCCTACTAAAATCCATCCAACCTCCTAAAGCATCTCACTGCCCAGATTTTGGTACCCCAGGAAGCCCCTTTAGCGACCAAATTAAGTTTCTGCAGGTCTCCATTGGATAACCAGTTGGGAGCTCACTGGCATCCTGCGGATCCATCATTAATTAAAAGGAGTATACAATTTTATAGTCACTTTGGTTAAATTAACCATATTTCATTTGATATTCTATCCCCATTCATTCATTGTTAATGTTCAAACAAATTCTTCTGGAGTCTTGTAAATCGTATTTAATCCACTTTATTGAAGTTTATTCTTGATCACAATTGGATTTCAAGTCAGCCAACGCGTTTCGTCCTTACAGACTTCATCAGGGTTAGGTGTAGTTGTGTAGTTGCACTAAATGAACAAAGGCCATTTTGCTTGTGATGCCTAACTGAGACTCAGACGAAGGGGACTGATCAAGGGGTACTACACTGCCAGACATTTTATTTAGAATTTTTACTGGATTTCCACTTCATTTAGTGTATTTAGTAAAAATGGTATGCTCCTTTTCATTTATTTTGGTTGGCATTTGATTGTTCAGTGACTTCAGGGCAGTGGGGTCACAAAAGGTTGAGCATAGGTGGAACATACTGCAATATAATTGTACACTACTGCAATATTTTTTTTTTTTTTTTTTTTTTTTTTAAGTTTTATATAGCGCTGGCTAGACCCGGAGGTATCAGAGCGCTTTACATGAGCATCAGATCATAGTTACAGGTTACATCGTTACAAAGGTTACACAGTTCTTAGAGCATGGCAACATAGTTACTTGTAAGGTCGAGATGAACAATAAGCACACATACGTGAGGGGAAAAGAAGGCAAGGTGAGAGATTCAGGGGGGTTGGAGTAGGGGAAGTAGACAGATAATGAAGGTGGGAAAGAGGAGGGGAGGGGAGGGTGAGAGACAGCATGGGGAGAAGAGGGGAAGGGTGACGGGGACACAAACCGGTAGACGAGTCAAGGCAACGTCCAAAGTCCAGTAAGCTGTGATCCCAGGGGAAGTTTATTGCGAGAGGCTCCCTTTACGCAGTGGACTCTCTCAGAGAGGTCTCTGAGACTCCAAGGCCTACATACTGGATCCTTCCCCAAAAAGGGGAGAGGGAGTGCTTTGGCAAGGGGTGCTATACCATACCTCAAGTGTGAGTGGCTCCCTTGGCGCAGTGGACTCACTCAGTGGGTTCGCTGAGACTCCAGAGTATAGATATTGGATCTTTCCCCAACAAGGGGAGAAGGAGTGCTTAGTCAGAGGGCACAAAGGACAGGGGGTAGGCAGAGTAGCAGGC
This sequence comes from Lissotriton helveticus, assembly GCF_964261635.1. Classification (NCBI taxonomy): domain Eukaryota; kingdom Metazoa; phylum Chordata; class Amphibia; order Caudata; family Salamandridae; genus Lissotriton; species Lissotriton helveticus. The sequence continues at coordinate 1,653,515,519 of NC_136059.1, forward strand.
AAGGGGAGAGATTCAGGGGAGAGAGGATAGGAGCTTGGGAAGAGACAATAAGGAGAGACGAAAAGAAGTCTGCCTAAAGACCGACTGGGTAGGTGACGACCAATAGCCCTATAGCTAAACCAAGTAGCTCCATCGGGCATCAGACAAAATAGTTCAGTCTGAAAACATTGAGAGGATGATGCGGTAGGAGACGATAGGAGAGACGACAGGAAGTGCAACAATGTGGTTCAACAATATACTAGAAGAAGATCAACAAATAAACATTACATCAAACAATCAGCAATACAATTAGGGGAGGAGAGAAAGTAGTGGGGAGTAGGGGAGGAGAGAGAGTGAGGATAAGGGAAGAGACAACCATAGAGACGAAAGTAAGTCTGTCTAAGGTTCACAGAAAAACAGGGTAGGGACAAAGGGCAAGGGCATGTGAGGGCTCATAGCACATATTCCAACACACTGTGCTTTAATATAGCCTTACAGCCCGCTACCAAGGGCTATACCGGTATATATGGCCCACTAGGCATCCTGTGGAAACTTGCTGAACTCTTGCAGGCACCCAATAAAGATGTTCGAGGCACTCAACAGCTCCTGCAGGCCCCTCGTGGTGCTTCTGATAGTATCTCATTGATGTCTTACTGGACTCCATCATGCTCCTATTCAGTCCTTGAAATGGAAATATAGAAGTGCAAGCTCTCGCTATTCCTAGTGAAAGGTGCTTGTACTTTCCCATTAAAAGTATAGAGAAGTAGTGGTGACTTCCCTTTCAAATTGAAGAAGTGCAGGCTCTCAGTTTAATACCAGTTCAGTTAAAGCACAGCTCCTTCAGAGTAAGTCCCCTTCCAGTGCTGAATTCAACTCATGCTGCCACCTTGTTGAACTTCTTCCTGCAGCATGGACCTGCGCTCGCTGCCACACACCCAGCAGTTTCCTTCTCCATTCTCTTCGGTCTCTTTTCATTCACCCTTCTTCAGGCCATCCCCTCAGTCTGCCCTTCAGTTTCTCTTCTTTAGTCATTTTCCCCTCCCCTCTTTTATTTCCTCAACTTCATTATTCTCTGCCACCCTGATTGGGTCTAATGTATTCAGCCAGGGTTTCTACTTTAACTATTCTTGTTCATCCACTTGTCTTTTTCTACCTCCATCCAACTCTGTTTTTTCCAATGAATGTTGTTTTTATCATTTTCTTTAACACAGCTCTTTTATACATCCACTCCTGGGCTCAAAATGTTATCAGTGCAGGGCCCAATGTTTTCCAGAGTAGCCTTTGTGAATGCCTAGTTTGTCCAAACACCAAATCTGCTTCATTTAGTTTCATGACTTTTCCTTATACCACCCTCCACTTCCTGACTCTTTACCTCACTCTTGCACTGTCTTTTTCACCCTTGCTTTCTTACTTTGTCACTGTTTTCTCATCACCTGTCTATTTTATTGTTTCCTTTTTGCTTTTTACTTTCTTGTCTTAGTCAAAATATGATGAAAAAGAATCCCCAGTGGTAAACAAGCATTGGAAATGCAATAGGTCTCGCAGCATTAGAGTTAGTGCATTTAGAATTGTTTATGGGTTTTTTGTTGTAAATCTTTTGCATTTTTATTTTTTTTTGCCAATGCTAAAGAATTACAAATCAAAAAAGCAATAAACAATTGTAAAAGCTGTAACTAAAAATCCTACGAGACCTATTGCACTGTGTGAGGGTGAGGTGTTGAGGGTGAGTGAGGGTGGGGATGAGTGAGGAGTTGAGTGTGAGTGAGGTGTTGAGGGTGAGTGAGGTGTTGAGGGTGAGTGAGAGTGAGAGTGAGTGAGGGTGAGGGTGAGGGAGGGTTATTGCGAGTTAGGATGAGGGGTTGAGGGTGGGTGATGGTGAGGGTGAGGTGTTGAGGGTGAGTGAGGATGAGTGAAGGTGAATGAGGAGTTGAGGGTGAGTGAGGGTGAGTGAGGGTGAGTGAGGGTGAGTGAGGGTGACTGAGTGTGAGTGAGTGTGAGTGAGGGTGAGTGAGGGTGAGTGAGAGTGAGTGAGGGTGAGGTGTTGAGGGTGAGTTGTTGAGGTTGAGGTTTTGAAGGTGAGGTGTTGAGGGTGAGGTGTTGAGGGTGAGGTGTTGAGGGTGAGGTGTTGAGGGTGATTGAGTGTGAGTTAGTGAGGGTGAGGTGTTGAGTGTTAGTGATGGTGAGGTGTTGAGGGTGAGTGAGGGTGAGGGTGAGTGAGGGGGAGGGGGAGGCGTTGAGGATGAGTGACGTGTTTAGGGTGAAGTGTTGAGGGTGTGGGTGAGGAATTGAGGGTGAGGGAGGGTGAGTGTGGGTGAATTGTTGAGGGTGAGTGATTGAGGGTGAGGTGTTGAGGCTGATGTTTTGTGGGTGAGTGAGGGTGAGATGTTGATGGTGAGTGAAGGTGAGGTGTTGGGTGAGGCGTTGAGGGTCATTGAAGTTGAGGGTGGTTGAGTGAGGATGAGTGAGAATGAGGGTGAGTGAGGAGTTGAGGGTGAGTGAGGGTGAGGTGTTGAGGGTGAGTGAGGGTGAGTGAGTGTGTGATGTTGAGGGTGATTGAGGATGAGTGAGGGTGAGTGAGGATTTGAGGGTGAGGCGTTGAGGGTGAGGTGTTGCTGGTGAGTGAGGGTGAGAGTGATTGAGTGTGAGTGAGTGTCAGTGGGTGAGTGGCGTTGCGTGGGTGAGTGGCGTTGCGTGGCTGAGTGGCGTTGCGTGGGTGAGTGGCGTTGCGTGGCTGAGTGGCGTTGCGTGGCTGAGTGGCGTTGCGTGGCTGAGTGGCGTTGCGTGGCTGAGTGGCGTTGCGTGGCTGAGTGGCGTTGCGTGGGTGAGTGGCGTTGCGTGTGAGTGGCGTTGCGTGTGTGAGTGGCGTTGTGTGGGTGAGTGGCGTTGCGTGGCTGAGTGGCGTTGCGTGGCTGAGTGGCGTTGCGTGGCTGAGTGGCGTTGCGTGGGTGAGTGGCGTTGCGTGGGTGAGTGGCGTTGTGTGGGTGAGTGGCGTTGCGTGGGTGAGTGGCGTTGCGTGGGTGAGTGGCGTTGCGTGCCAGAGTGGCGTTGCGTGCCAGAGTGGCATTGCGTGGGTGAGTGGCGTTGCGTGGGTGAGTGGCGTTGCGTGGGTGAGTGGCGTTGCGTGTGTGAGTGGCGTTGCGTGTGAGTGGCGTTGCGTGTGTGAGTGGCGTTGCGTGGCTGAGTGGCGTTGCGTGGCTGAGTGGCGTTGCGTGGCAGAGTGGCAGTGCGTGGCTGAGTGGCGTTGCATGTGTGCGTGGCGTTGCGTGTGTGAGTGGCGTGTGTGAGTGGCGTTGCGTGGCTGAGTGGCGTTGCGTGGGTGAGTGGCGTTGCGTGAGTGAGTGGCGTTGCGTGGGTGAGTGGCGTTGCGTGGGTGAGTGGCGTTGCGTGGGTGAGTGGCGTTGCGTGGCTGAGTGGCGTTGCGTGGCTGAGTGGCGTTGCGTGGCTGAGTGGCGTTGCGTGGGTGAGTGGCGTTGCGTGGGTGAGTGGCGTTGCGTGGGTGAGTGGCGTTGCGTGGGTGAGTGGCGTTGCGTGGGTGAGTGGCGTTGCGTGGGTGAGTGGCGTTGCGTGGGTGAGTGGCGTTGCGTGGCTGAGTGGCGTTGCGTGGGTGAGTGGCGTTGCGTGGGTGAGTGGCGTTGCATGGGTGAGTGGCGTTGCGTGGCTGAGTGGCGTTGCGTGGCTGAGTGGCGTTGCGTGGCTGAGTGGCGTTGCGTGGCTGAGTGGCGTTGCGTGGCAGAGTGGCAGTGAGTGGCTGAGTGGCGTTGCATGTGTGCGTGGCGTTGCGTGTGTGAGTGGCGTGCATGAGTGGCGTTGCGTGGGTGAGTGGCGTTGCGTGGGTGAGTGGCGTTGCGTGGCTGAGTGGCGTTGCGTGGGTGAGTGGCGTTGCGTGGCTGAGTGGCGTTGCGTGGCTGAGTGGCGTTGCGTGCGTGAGTGGCGTTGCGTGCCTGAGTGGCGTTGCGTGGTTGTTTTAGCGTTACTGAGCGTGTGTGAAAGAGTGTGATAGTTTTGTTGTGTGAGGGTGATGTTAAGAGTGTGTGTATATGTTAATAATAATTAAGTAATGTGTTGTTTGTAACTAAAGGTGTCCCCTTTGTATTACTTCAGTCTTATGTGTATATTAGTATGTAATTTTAAATGTGTATGTATTGTACTAACTATGTGTATGTTTTGTAACATGTTTGTGTAGTCTCGTTTTTATTTTTTTTTTAAAATGGCCGACGTATAGCGTCACGTCGACGTCTGCTATGTTTAGCGGTCTAGTTTATTTTTGAGTTGTGTGTGTTTTTTGTTTACGTATTTTTCTAGCCAATCGGAGCGCGACGTTTTTGACGTAGCGTTCCGATTTGCATACGTCAACCGTTGAATTCCCCATTGATCGAGAATGTTGGTGTGCGGAAGGCGTGTTCTTGTCCCGGTGGTGTTGCTGCGTCGTTTGACAGGTAAGAATGTATTCCTAAGTTTATTTTAATGTAATGTAATGTAGTATATATACTATGTAAAATTTAAATACTTGCTAAATTTATTTAATTCACTCGTAATATTTGTAAATGTTTGTAATGTAACATAAAGTAGTGTTTTTTATTGGCGATGTGTAATGCATATGTTTTGTTAAACTGTAATGTAATGTATTAATGTCCTTTTTTTGGTAATTTGACATACAAAAGGGGTTTGTTTCATTTCGAAGTGGTAAATGTGTTGTAATATATTGATGTAAGTTGTTTTTTTATTATTTTTTTGTGTGATGCTGAAGTAGTCGGATAATTTGTTATTGACGTACTTGAAGTATGAAATGAAACTTTGTGTCTTTGCTGACTGTAGTATTTTTAGCAATGTATGAACGACATGTACAGTGAACTAATGTATTTTTCGTTAGATTTTTGTGACTGACTCTTTCTATGTTCGTAATATGTTTTATTGTATTTGAACTAATTCCGTCTGGATAAATGCTATTGTGTTAAGCGTTTCTTTTTTTTGTGTAAATCTCGACTATTGTATTCAATGCGTCCCATTTTCCGGATGAATCGTTCTTGTTTATTTCCCTCTGAAAAATTTGATTGTTTCTGAATTTTTGTTTATTTCGTCATATTTGCTTTATATTAGACGGAATTCCGTGAGAAGAAGTGCTATTGTTGTATGCGTCCGGTTTTTTGTGTAACTGTTGACTACTGTCTTTAAACCGTCCCATTCTCCGGATGAATAGTGCTTGTTTATTGCCCGGCGAAAAAGTTGCCTGTTTCACTTGTGTCTTTGTATCTCCTCGTCCTCGCTTCCTGCCACATATTTGTATTTGTTTCCTTTGTGTAATATTGTTGTAATATCGTACGAATTAAATTTACTTTTTGGCCCGAAGACTGATTAACATCCTTGCATCCTTTTAGGTCAATGATGTTAAGTTTTTTTTGTGTCTAACGTATCTGATGCTATACTCCGTCGACCCCCTTGTTTTCCGTCCTGAAATTTCTTTATGTGTAAGAAAATGGCCTAACATTCCTCAAATTGCAGAGTGGGTGAATGCTGCAGAGTGGGTGAATGCTGCAGAGTGGGTGAATGCTGCAGAGTGGGTGAATGCTGCAGAGTGGGTGAATGCTGCAGAGTGGGTGAATGCTGCAGAGTGGGTGAATGCTGCAGAGTGGGTGAATGCTGCAGAGTGGGTGAATGCTGCAGAGTGGGTGAATGCTGCAGAGTGGGTGTATGCTGCAGAGTGGGTGAATGCTGCAGAGTGGGTGAATGCTGCAGAGTGGGTGAATGCTGCAGAGTGGGTGAATGCTGCAGAGTGGGTGAATGCTGCAGAGTGGGTGAATGCTGCAGAGTGGGTGAATGCTGCAGAGTGGGTGAATGCTGCAGAGTGGGTGAATGCTGCAGAGTGGGTGAATGCTGCAGAGTGGGTGAATGCTGCAGAGTGGGTGAATGCTGCAGAGTGGGTGAATGCTGCAGAGTGGGTGAATGCTGCAGATTGGGTGAATGCTGCAGATTGGGTGAATGCTGCAGATTGGGTGAATGCTGCAGATTGGGTGAATGCTGCAGATTGGGTGAATGCTGCAGATTGGGTGAATGCTGCAGATTGGGTGAATGCTGTCTATTGGGTGAATGCTGTCTATTGGGTGAATGCTGTAGATTGGGTGAATGCTGTAGATTGGGTGAATGCTGTAGATTGGGTGAATGCTGTAGATTGGGTGAATGATGGAGATTGGGTGAATGATGGTGAGTGGGTGAATGATGCAGAGTTTCTGAAAGATGGATAGTGTGTGAATGATGGATAGAGTGTGAATGATGGAGAGGCAGAGTGCTGTTGCGTTTTTGAGTGTTAGTGTGTGTAACTGAGGGTGAGTCGTTGAGGGTGAGTGAGGGTGATGTTGAGTGAAGGTGAGGGTGAGGTGTTGAATGGTATTGAGGGTGAGGGTGAGGTGTTAAGGGTGAGTGAGTGTGACTTGTTGAGGAAGAGTGAGGGTGAGTGAGGTGTTAAGAGTGAGGTGTTAAGGATGAGATGTTGAGGGTGAGTGATGGTGATGTTGAGTGTAGATGAGGGTGATGTGTTGAGTGTGAGTGAGGGTGAGTGATGGTGAGGGTGAGTGAGGGTGTGGAATTGTGGGTGAGGTGATAAGGGTGAAGTTAGTGAGGGTGAGGTGTTGAGGGTGAGGGTCTGAGGGTATGCTGTGCTGTACCTGCTCCGTGTGTGAGGGAAGCTTGCACTGTTGCCGCCTGTGCTGTACCTGATGTATGTGTGATGAAAGCTTGCACTGCTGCTGTCGGTGCTGTACCTGTTCCATGTGTAAGGGAAGCTTGCACTGCTGTTGGCTGTGCTGTACCTGCTCCGTGTTTGAGTGAAGCTTGCATTGCCGTTGCCTGTGCAGTACCTGCTCCGTGTGTGATGGAAGCTTGCACTGCAGCTGCCTGTGCTGTACCTGATGTATGTGTGAGGGAAGCTTGCACTGCTGCTGTCGGTGCTGTACCTGTTCCATGTGTAAGGGAAGCTTGCACTGCTGTTGCCTGTGCTGTACCTGCTCCGTGTTTGAGTGAAGCTTGCATTGCCGTTGCCTGTGCTATACCTGCTCCGTGTGTGATGGAAGCTTGCACTGCAGCTGCCTGTGCTGTACCTGATGTATGTGTGAGGGAAGCTTGCACTGCTGCTGTCGGTGCTGTACCTGTTCCATGTGTAAGGGAAGCTTGCACTGCTGTTGCCTGTGCTGTACCTGCTCCGTGTTTGAGTGAAGCTTGCATTGCCGTTGCCTGTGCTATACCTGCTCCGTGTGTGATGGAAGCTTGCACTGCTGCTGTCGGTGCTGTACCTGTTGCATGTGTAAGGGAAGCTTGCACTGCTGCCGCCTGTGCTGTACCTGATCTATGTGTGAGGGAAGCTTGCACTGCTGCTGCCTGTGCTGTACCTGCTCTGTGTGTGAGGGAAGCTTGTACTGCTGCCGCCTGTGCTGTACCTGATCTATGTGTGAGGGAAGCTTGCACTGCTGCTGTCGGTGCTGTACCTGTTCCATGTGTAAGGGAAGTTTGCACTGCTGTTGCCTGTGCTGTACCTGCTCCTTGTTTTCGAGTGAAGCTTGCACTGCTGCCGCCTGTGCTGTACCTGATCGATGTGTGAGGGAAGCTTGCACTGCTGCTGTCGGTGCTGTACCTGTTCCATGTGTAAGGGAAGCTTGCACTGCTGTTGGCTGTGCTGTACCTGCTCCGTGTTTGAGTGAAGCTTGCATTGCCGTTGCCTGTGCTATACCTGCTCCGTGTGTGATGGAAGCTTGCACTGCTGCTGTCAGTGCTGTACCTGTTGCATGTGTAAGAGAAGCTTGCACTGCTGCCGCCTGTGCTGTACCTGATCTATGTGTGAGGGAAGCTTGCACTGCTGCTGCCTGTGCTGTACCTGCTCTGTGTGTGAGGGAAGCTTGCACTGCTGCCGGCTGTGCTGTACCTGATGTATGTGTGAGGGAAGATTGCACTGCAGCTCTCGGTGCTGTACCTGTTCCATGTGTAAGGGAATGCTGTTGCCTGTGCTGTACCTGCTCCGTGTTTGAGTGAAGCTTGCATTGCCGTTGCCTGTGCTGGAGCAGCTCCGTGTGTGATGGAAGATTGTGAGATCTGGCATAACGGAAGGATTGGTAGTGCGTGCACAGTTTTTTTTTTTGTTTGTTTATTGTTGTAGTGAAAAGTTTTATGTATGCACTGTGTATGTTCTCTTTGTGTGTTTTCTTTTTTATATTTTCTTTATTTCAGGGAATGAGCTGCTACGATGGACAGGTAATGACAAATTAATTTGCATAATATTAAAGCGTGTCTTTGTGACTTTTATACTTTTGTTTATTGATTTGCTTATTGTAAAGCTAATGTAATTATTTTATTAGGTCTCTCTGCTCGCATGTACTTTCTGCCTGGCTTCTTGCATTTGATTTTTATTTTATCAATGGCTGCTATTTCGGTGTATTTGTTGCCATGGATTGTGTTCCGTTTTGCCGTACGTGTTTTTTGGTCGCACTTGGCTTGTGTATACGTTTCTAAAATTATGTAGTGTATGTAATTAAAAGTTTTTGTTTTTCTGTTCTAGTAAAGGGTATTACGCAATGTATTCCCTTTACGTTTGTTACGTAAGGGATGTTAGCGTTCTATTTTTTAATTGATGGTGATGTAATTATGAGCGTTACGTAATTTTTAGCCAATCGCAGCTCTACGTTGTGTGACGTAGCGTTGCATTTGACATGCGTCAACGGGGCTTTTTCCAAATTGATGTGAATGTTCGTGCGGTAAAGGTGTGTTATTCCTCCGTGTTTGTTGCTGCGTCGTCTGACTGGTAAGATGTACATTTATTAAAAGTGAGTACATGAATTTGAATGTATTAATACGTGTGTGTATATACGTATTATTAATAATGTTTTATTAGGATGTATGAGTGTTTTATTTGTATTGCGCCATGTGTATTATCGAGTTTTGAGTTACAATATTCCTTAGTACTGTTCTAAAAGATATATGTTTGAAAAATATAGTTTTTTCGAAATGTTACATAAAGCAATGTTTATGTTTGTATGTGTTATGTCTTTGAAATTGCGTCCCTTGTTATTTCTCGCTCACTATTCTTGTGTTTTGAATTTTTCTTGATCTTTATGCGAATGTTGGCTCGTGTTTAAGTAGATTCTTTGGGATGCATTGAGTAATCTTTGCTAGTGTCTTCCTGGTATGTAGTTTCAGTAGTTCCGTTTCGCCTGAGGTGGCACTGTGATGTTTATTTTCCCTCTGACTTAGCTTTTGCTTGTGTCATTTGTACCGGTATGTGACTTGTTTCGCCGCTATTCATTTTTTTTGTTAGTTGCTTGTTGTAGTTAAAAGTATAATGTATGCACTGTGTATGTTCTCTTTGTTGTGTTTTTTTTTTATATTTTCTACATTTCAGGGAATGAGCTGCTACGATCGACAGGTAATGACAATTTTATTTGCATATTATGAAAAAGTGCCTTTGTGAGTTCTTATACTTTTGTTTATGCCTTTCCTTTTATTGATGTTAATGTAATTATTGTATTTGGTTTTGCTTTGCTCGTACGTATTTTCTGTCTGGCTCCTCTCATTAGAGTGTGTTTAGTATTTTATCAATGGCTGCTATTTAGTTTTATTCTTTGGCATGGATTGAGTTTCGTTTTGGCGTACGTGTTTTTCGGTCGCACTTTCCTTGTGTGTAGTAATTTTCTCTTGCACGGCATCCCTTATGTCCATTTCTGCAGCAATAGCACATTATTAACATTCTGCAACCCCACACTACAATTGAGCGACATGAGATCATCACTCATTGCCAGTAGAGCCGTATTTAGAACTCCCCCAGTCTCATTTAGACATAGAACTGCAGTACTGTACAGCACCAAAGCATGCTTGTATAGCTGTAATTCTGTGTGCAACGTACAAAAAGTTGTTCTAAAGCGTGCACTTCAGGCTGGTGGTGTGTGTGACTGTTGAAAGCGTGGATTGATGGCTGTTTGTGTGGGTGTATGCATGGTGAAAGGATGCACTGATGACTGTTGTGTGTGTACGCCTTGTGAATGTGTCCATTGCTAGCTATTAGTGTGTGTGCCTGTTAAAAGCGCACATGTTTGGATTGTATGTCGTTTGTCTGCTGAGTAATGCTGTAGTGGTAATGATTGGTGCTGTGGTGGTAAGTGTTTGTGTGTGGTTGTAGTGTGATAGTGTGTTGATGGTGAGTGAGGGTGAGGTGTTGAGGGTGAGTGGATGATGGTGTGAGGGTGACGGTGTGAGGGTGAGAGTGAGTGATTGTTGGCGAGCGTGAGGCTATGAGGCTTATTGAGAATGTGAGTGGGTGTGCGAGGATGTGTGAGAGTGTGTGAGTGTGGATGTGTGTGAGGATGGGGGTGTGTGAGCGTGTGGGCATGTGAGTGTGTGGTGCTTAGTAATGCTGTAGTTGGGATGTGTTGTTCTGTGCTAGTGATGAGTGGTGTTGTGATGGTGTTTAATAATTACCACCACAGCATAACTCAGCACCACAACAGTTGCAGTTCTCCCAACAATGGCATCACTGATGTCCACGAATGCAACATGCAGCAATACCACTTTATCTTTCTGCAGCCCCACAGTACCATTGAGCAACAACACTGCTTCACTCTGCACTTCCACATCCGTATTTTGCAAACACACAGTCTCATTTTGACATAATACTGCAGTACTGATGACTGTTGTGTGTGTATGCCTGGTGAAAGTGGCCATTGATAGCTGTTGTTGTGTGTGTGTGACTGTTAAAAGCGTACATGTTGTTATTGTATGACCTTTGATTGCTGCAGTGGTGATGAGTGGTGCTGTGGTGGTAATTGTTTTTTTGTGTGGTTGTAGTGTGATAGTGTGTTGAGGGTGAGTGAGGGTGAGGTGTTGAGGGTGAGTGAGGGTGAGGTGTTGAGGGTGAGTGAGGGTGAGGCGTTGAGTGTGAGTGAGATTGAGGGTGAGTCAGTGTGAGGCGTTGAGGGTGGGTGAGGCTATGAGGGTGAGTGAGGCGTTGAGGGTGAGTGAGGGTGAGGTGTTGAGGGTGATTGAGGATGAGTGAGAGTGAGGGTAAGTAAGGGGTTGAGGGGGAGATGTTGATCGTGATTGAAGTGTTGTTGTGGTGGTAAGTGTTTGTGTGTTGTTGTAGTGTGATAGTGTGTTGAGGGTGAGTGAGTATGAGGGTGAGAGGGTGAGAGTGAGTGAGAATGAGGGTGAGTGGTGTTGCGCGTGTGAGTGGCGTTGCGCGTGGCTGAGTGGCGTTGCGCGTGGCTGAGTGGCGTTGCGTGGCTGAGTGGCGTTGCGTGGGTGAGTGGCGTTGCGTGCCTGAGTGGCGTTGCGTGGGTGAGTGGCGTTGCGTGCCTGAGTGGCGTTGCGTGCCTGAGTGGCGTTGCGTGCCAGAGTGGCGTTGCGTGCCAGAGTGGCGTTGCATGGGTGAGTGGCGTTGCGTGGGTGAGTGGCGTTGCGTGGGTGAGTGGCGTTGCGTGGGTGAGTGGCGTTGCGTGGGTGAGTGGCGTTGCGTGGCTGAGTGACGTTGCGTGGCTGAGTGGCGTTGCGTGGCTGAGTGGCATTGCGTGGCTGAGTGGCGATGCGTGGGTGAGTGGCGTTACGAATGAATCTAAGCTGCGAGATGTGGCATAACAGAAGGATTGGTACTGCGTGCACCGCTGCTTGGGGTATCTGCGAGATTTGTGTAAGTAAATGGAGAGGGGGGTGAGAGTTGGAAGAGAGAGTGAAACAGGCAGAAACGTGGAGAGTTAAAAGAAAGAGGGAATGAATCTAAGCTGCGAGATGTGGCATAACAGAAGGATTTGTAGTGCGTGCACCGCTGCTTGGGGTACGACAAACAGGAGATGGTGACTAAAGTTTCAAACATGAGGTTGGAAGGCAGTGAAGTGAAATGTGAGGAGGCACCTCTTCAAATTGTAAAACAGACGGAGGGCATTGCTGTGGGGAGGGGGTGTAGGAGAAATGCACATTGCGGGCTGCTGCGCCAACATGCTTGCTGTTCTGATGTCCCTGTGTTAAGACTGGCTTTAATACACTTTCAAGCACGGTATGAATTGGTTCCATAGGCAGTGCATGACGGTGTGCTATGACGTATTGTTGGAGCGGTGTTATTCTAACGAGGTCTTCGAGATATCTGTGTAACGCATTCAGCCGGTCCTTCCATTATTTGCTAGCGTTTTATTACTAAAAGAAACAAAACTACGAGTCCCAGAATGCAATGTTGTAGCTAAAAGCCCGGGACTGCTCGTGAAGTGTTATGGCTGAGTGGCGTTGCGTGGCTGAGTGGCGAAGCGTGGCTGAGTGGCGTTGCGTGGGTGAGTGGCGTTGCGTGGGTGAGTGGCGTTGCGTGGGTGAGTGGCGTTGCGTGGGTGAGTGGCGTTGCGTGGGTGAGTGGCGTTGCGTGGGTGAGTGGCGTTGCGTGGCTGAGTGGCGTTGCGTGGCTGAGTGGCGTTGCGTGGCTGAGTGGCGTTGCGTGGCTGAGTGGCGTTGCGTGGCTGAGTGGCGTTGCGTGGGTGAGTGGCGTTGCGTGGGTGAGTGGCGTTGCGTGCCAGAGTGGCGTTGCGTGCCAGAGTGGCGTTGCGTGCCAGAGTGGCGTTGCGTGGGTGAGTGGCGTTGCGTGGGTGAGTGGCGTTGCGTGGGTGAGTGGCGTTGCGTGGGTGAGTGGCGTTGCGTGGGTGAGTGGCGTTGCGTGGGTGAGTGGCGTTGCGTGGGTGAGTGGCGTTGCGTGGCTGAGTGGCGTTGCGTGGCTGAGTGGCGTTGCGTGGCTGAGTGGCGTTGCGTGGCTGAGTGGCGTTGCGTGGCTGAGTGGCGTTGCGTGGCAGAGTGGCAGTGAGTGGCTGAGTGGCGTTGCATGTGTGCGTGGCGTTGCGTGTGTGAGTGGCGTGCATGAGTGGCGTTGCGTGGGTGAGTGGCGTTGCGTGGCTGAGTGGCGTTGCGTGGCTGAGTGGCGTTGCGTGGCTGAGTGGCGTTGCGTGGCTGAGTGGCGTTGCGTGCGTGAGTGGCGTTGCGTGCCTGAGTGGCGTTGCGTGGCTGAGTGAAACAGGCAGAAACGTAAATGGAGAGGGGGGTGAGAGTTAAAAGAGAGAGTGAAACAGGCAGAAACGTGGAGAGTTAAAAAAAAAAGCAAATGAATCTAAGCTGCGAGATGTGGCATAACAGAAGGATTGGTACTGCGTGCACCGCTGCTTGGGGTATCTGCGAGATTTGTGTAAGTAAATGGAGAGGGGGGTGAGAGTTGGAAGAGAGAGTGAAACAGGCAGAAACGTGGGGAGTTAAAAGAAAGAGGGAATGAATCTAAGCTGCGAGATGTGGCATAACAGAAGGATTGGTACTGCGTGCACCGCTGCTTGGGGTATCTGCGAGATTTGTGTAAGTAAATGGAGAGGGGGGTGAGAGTTAAAAGAGAGAGTGAAACAGGCAGAAACGTGGAGAGTTAAAAGAAAGAGCGAAAGAATCTAAGCTGCGAGATGTGGCATAACAGAAGGATTGGTACTGCGTGCACCGCTGCTTGGGGTATCTGCGAGATTTGTGTAAGTAAATGGAGAGGGGGGTGAGAGTTGGAAGAGAGAGTGAAACAGGCAGAAACGTGAATCTAAGCTGCGAGACGGAGAGGGAGGGAGAGAGGAGGAAAAAGAGAGGGGGAGTGAGACAGAGGGAGGAACACAGTTAGAGTGAGACAGAGGAAGACAGGAGAGAGGGAGGGGGAGCTATAGATGTAGGGAGAGCGCGAGAGAAAGAGAGCGATAAAATTATGTGTATGCCGGGAGGGCTCAGTGCACGAAGCCTTCGGCTGCAGGGTCCTGTGATTAACTTCATGGTCAGTTTTATGTTGTTGCTCTCCCTCCAAGCGCAATGCCGCTGCCAGCAATACCAGCATCAAAGAAAACAAGACGGAGGGAAGAGAGGGGAGAGGGGAGAGGGGAGGGGGGAGGAGAAATGCGACACGGCGGGAAGGGGCAGGCAGGATGACTCAGGGGAGGGGGCGGAGCGGGGCAGAGCGGCATGTGGGTGTGAACAAGCCGGGCCTTTGAAGTGAAGCTAAGTTTCACTTCAAAGGTGTCGGAGGAATGCGGGCGGCTGTGCACGCGCTTTTAAGCTCAATGCACATGCGCATTGAGCTTAAAAGTCACGGGCACTGCAAGGAATCGCCACGATTCCTTGAAAGTTAGATAAAGTCTGGATGAGCCCCTATAGTCTCGCTTGCTCGATGCGCATGCGCATCGACAGGCGAGACCTAAAAAGGAGTGGCAGTGCTCACCACTTGCAGCGACCAGCCCCACAACGATGCCTGCCCCGTTTATTAGGTCGAGCCTGGGCAGCGCATGCGCTGCTCTGCGGCATGCTGTATTGGAATATGCACTTGAAACCCCACCCACTCTCCGCCCATATTTGTCATTGGCTCATGTCATTGCCATTCGTAAATGCTGGCTTCTGATTCATACATAGGTTTGTTAGTCCCTTCTTAGTACCGCCTTGTCTTCAATCGTAACCTCCCATGAGGACTGGCACTTTTACTTCGGTTGTTACATGGTCTACTTTATAAGTTGGTGTGCACTATTTTATTTAATGCTCTTCTATTCCACCCACGATATCACAGCACCCGCCCACTAGCTTTTGCTAGTAATGCATTTTTATTCAAATTACAGCGCGGTCTGCTTTATAGCGGCCGTGTTTATTTAATTATTTAATATATGGCGTGGACCGCTTTCACTTAGCAGCCGCGCCTATTTAATTATTTAATTACCACCGCAGGCCGCTTTCAGTTTAGTTGCCGCGCAACAGAACATTTTGAGTTTTCTTATTTTTTTTAAAACTTTGAGTGAAAGCGCCATATACGTGTTTTCACTTTAATTTTGTCCGTGCACCTTTGTTTAGATGCTGCTCACGGTAACCTGAATATGCGAGCAGCGTATAAAAAAGGGGCGTGGTCACCATTATAGTGGTCTCGCATTTTTAGGGGTCAGGGTAGTTTTAGGGCTATGGGGAGTTGGGGAGTTTTTAGGGCTCGGGGGGTTGGTGTAGTGGTTATGGTTTGGGGGGGGGGCATTCCTCTTTGTCCTCGTCTCTGCTCCCTCCTGCTCTTTTCAGTGAGGGCAATCTATAGGAAATTGAGGAGGATGTAGAGACATGTCTCCTTTTTGCTGGGTTTTCCCTATTATAACAGTCCACATCCAAAAGTCAAGCTCTGCTGCTGTTGCGAAGACCAAACCGCTCATGTTTACACAAATTCCGTCCTCTCACTCAATATTCTCCGATATCAATATTGGGATAAAAGTAGTCCCCAGCTAACCACCAAAACAAGCCCCACTGCTGTGCGGCGGAAACTGAAAGGTTACTCATGATTGGGGAACTCTTTTACGCAAAAACAAGCCTCATCCCCTCACACCAGGAAGTGAAGAGACGAATTCTCCAGTATTGTATCTTTTATAGATTCACATGCTTGAATCAACAAAAGATACCAATACTGGAGAACCAGAGTGTACAGGTAAGTAACTTATTTTTGACTTCCAAAAGGGACACAGTAAGCAATTTAACCTAGCGCTGTAAAAGTTTACCTTATCACTCAATGATGCCAAAGCCTGCTGCTCCCTTGCTGGATTTGTGGATGTTGTCTGAGCCCAAGCCCAACAGGAAGAAAACCATGAACCAATGAGGGAAGTCTGTCCACCATCAACCTCAACTCTCCCTTGTCCCAACTAGACAGGAATCAAACCGGAGTAGTCTGGGAATAAACAATCAATTTGCATTTGTATAGTGTATCACTGTCACCCCTAGGGGTATCTGGGCACTGCAACCCCTGGGAATGCCTGCATATTATAGTGCCCCACTAAGGGTGAGCGGGGATTGCATTCCTCTTTGTTTCCTGTCTCAAGAGGTGGGATTCATCTAAAAATAATGACTTGGATGAGGGACACAGAGGTAATTGACCACCTGCATTTCCTAAATAGCCCACAGTAATAAGGATCTGTGGTGCAGCTCCCATGTCCTGGGAAGGTTTTCATTGGAGCCGCGCTGTGCACAGCATTCACACCTGAACTAGAAACCCCTTCTGTGTAATTGTTTCGGGTCTACCTTGTGATTGTGCTGCTTCAGCTTCAACCGGCTGGACCCTGTCAATAAAATCCATATTTGTAAAGCGCGAACATATCACCCCTTAAGGTTTCAAGGCTCTGGGGGCCATCGGTGAGATTAAGAGGCTCATTAGTATGCCGCAATGCCACAAATGCAAGTTGTGTGTTTCACTGCACAACGTATCTGAAAGAGACACGTTAGTGATAGATTCCTTACCTTAGAATATCCCCAGGCGTCAGACTGGATCCGCAAATTTTTTGCGTAGCAGTACCCTTGCGCGTTGGTAGGCGTCGTCTGCGGCTCCACTTCCGTCGTCGGCGTCGTGGGCGCCGTGATGACGTCGTCGGAGTACTTAGACGCCGCCTCCGCGTGCTGACGTCAGTTCTTCTTTTTTCCGCGCCAGCAGCGCAGATCCGGAAAAAGTGGTACCTTAGTCACTTTTTGACTAAACTTTTTTGATCTTTTGAACATCCTTTTTCGAAGTCTTCGACTCCGAACGGTACCGGTAGGGATGCCAGGTTTCAAGCCCTGTGAGGATTGCGACCGACTGATGTCGGTCACCGACCCTCACCGTCGGTGTCTCCACTGCCTCGGCGTCGATCACGACGACAAGACCTGCTCCGACTGTCGGGCCCTAACTTCGAAGGCTAGGCGGGAGCGGTCCCGTAAGCGGCTCGAACTCCGGCAGTCGGCCCCGCGCCAAGAACGGTCCCGGTCCGGACGGAGGTCGACGGACCGGTCGCGGGAGAGGAGCCATCGGAGCTCCGGGAGTCGACATCACTCCTCCGGGTCGAAGTCGTCAGGTAAGCACAAGAAGTCGAAGAGACGTCATCGCTCTTCCGACTCCCCCCGACGCTCGCGCGACGCGGCCGGGGGTTCTGGTGACACTGCCCACGTGGCTCTGTCGGAGTCGCAGGCACCGCGTCCGCCCTCATACCCTCCAGTCCCTGGGCCTAACGCGACGCCGGAGGAGATCGAGCGGTTCCTCATGGCCCGAGCGGTTCCTCATGGCCATGAGGTCCCTCTCTCCTCCGACGGGCTCCGCGGCGCCTTCGGGCCCAGTGGACCCGTCTGGGGGGCCTAGCGGGTCGGGGGCTTCAGTCCCGACACCGTCGGGTGCTTCCGCTCCGACGCCACCGGTGCCTTCAGGCCCGGCGCCGCAGGGCCGCACTGGATCCGGTTCCGGATCCGGGTCGCCGCCGGTGGACTTAACGACCTCCCCGGCGCCGACCCCCCAGGTGTCGCCCCCGACGCCCAACTCGGGCGGCGACGTCCCCAATGCCTCCCTCAACCCGGTTCCAGCGCCGGTGCAGCGCCGCTGGGCGCCGCATCAGATGCCGTTTGGAGAATTCATTTTCCATGAACCGGCCCCATCTTTTTCTGACCCTGAGTATCAGGTGATGGGTGATGAGGAGTATTGCGAGGGGTCTGAGGACCCTCTGACATGTGAATGTCAGTCCCAAGAGGACTGGACAGGTGAACTTGGGGATGCCAGTGGTCTGGACACTTCGCCCGACACTGGTTTTGTCTCACCTCCTACCGTGGCTACGGAGGAGGGGGCAACCTATAGTGTGGTGTTGATGAGGGCGGCCAAGACCTTGGGCCTTGAGCTCCCTGTCGCGGCCGTGAGGACTAACCTCCTCACTGAGGTCCTTAAGCCGCAGTCATGCTCAGCCGAGCCTCTGCTGCCGTTTGTCGAGGCCTTGTCCGACGTTCTTTTGGGCACTTGGTCCAAGCCCGCTATGGGTTCGCCCGTAGATAGGAATGTGGCCAGACGCCACCGCCCGGCTCCGGGCAACCCATGTTTCCTGTCCACCGACCCCACCCCCGAGAGCCTGGTCATCCAGGCCTCCAATTCCCAGACCGCATTCCCGTCTGCTCCGCCGGACGGGGAATCCAAGAGGTACGAGCAGTACGGTAAAAAGATCTTCTCCTCCCTTAGTCTGGGACTGCGGTCTTCCAACACCGCCTGCCTCTTGGGCCGCTACACCCACTCTCTGTGGGATACGGTTGCGGAAGTGCTGCCAGAGTGTCCGTTGCAGGTACGGGCCAAACTCGGCCGAGCCCTTGTGGAGGGCCGGGATGCAGCCAAATATTCTATCCGGTGTGGGCTGGTACCACCGACCACTAGGTAGAGCGATGGCAACGACAGTGGCGGTCAGACGTCACGCCTGGTTGAGGTCCGCCAACTTTTCGGCCGATGTCCAAAACACACTGATGGACATGCCGTTTGATGGCCGTCGCCTTTTTGGCGACAACGATTCAGAAAAGGGGGTGGTGATGGACAGAGCATCTGAATTAAGCAGAACACTCATACCCAGTCAAAAGATCAGGGCTTGATCCATCACCGTTTTTTAGCTCACTGCACCATCCCAGTTCAGAACCTGGCTACATGCAAATTAGTCTGTCCCTGGCCCAGTGCATCATGGGAACAGGGCAGACCAAACTACCAAGCCAATTCTTTACTGGAAAGGAAACAAGCTTCCGGGGACCGGTTTCTGGCATTACAGCCGTCTTCGGCCCGGCTTGCTTGAATCCTGATGGTGCAGTGAGCAAGGGACTCACATCTGAGCATACCCTTCCCCGGAAGCTTGTTTCCTTCCCAGTGTAATAATTGGCTTTTGTAGTTTGGTTTGCCCTGTCCCCATCCTGCACTGGGACAGGAACAGACTAATTTGCATACAGCCAGGTTCTGAAACTGGGATGGTGCAATGAGCTAAAAAACGGTGTTGGATCTAGCCCTGATCTTTTTGACTGGGTGAGAGTATTCTGCTTAATTCAGAGACTCTGTCCCTCACCACCCCTTGTTGTAAATATTTTTGTCCACCCTAAGCGTGGAAGGGTATACTCAGACATGAGTCCCTTGCTCATTGCACCATCAGGATTCAAGCAAGCCGGGCCGAAGACGGCTGTAATGCCAGAAACCGGTCCCCGGAAGCTTGTTTCCTTCCCAGTGTAAGAATTGGCTTTTGTAGTTTGGTTTGCCCTGTTCCCATCATGCACTGGGACAGGAACAGACTAATTTGCATACAGCCAGGTTCTGAAACTGGGATGGTGCAATGAGCTAAAAAACGGTGTTGGATCTAGCCCTGATCTTTTTGACTGGGTGAGAGTATTCTGCTTAATTCAGAGACTCTGTCCCTCACCACCCCTTGTTGTAAATATTTTTGTCCACCCTAAGCGTGGAAGGGTATACTCAGACATGAGTCCCTTGCTCATTGCACCATCAGGATTCAAGCAAGCCGGGCCGAAGACGGCTGTAATGCCAGAAACCGGTCCCCGGAAGCTTGTTTCCTTCCCAGTGTAAGAATTGGCTTTTGTAGTTTGGTTTGCCCTGTTCCCATCATGCACTGGGACAGGAACAGACTAATTTGCATACAGCCAGGTTCTGAAACTGGGATGGTGCAATGAGCTAAAAAACGGTGTTGGATCTAGCCCTGATCTTTTTGACTGGGTGAGAGTATTCTGCTTAATTCAGAGACTCTGTCCCTCACCACCCCTTGTTGTAAATATTTTTGTCCACCCTAAGCGTGGAAGGGTATACTCAGACATGAGTCCCTTGCTCATTGCACCATCAGGATTCAAGCAAGCCGGGCCGAAGACGGCTGTAATGCCAGAAACCGGTCCCCGGAAGCTTGTTTCCTTCCCAGTGTAAGAATTGGCTTTTGTAGTTTGGTTTGCCCTGTTCCCATCATGCACTGGGACAGGAACAGACTAATTTGCATACAGCCAGGTTCTGAAACTGGGATGGTGCAATGAGCTAAAAAACGGTGTTGGATCTAGCCCTGATCTTTTTGACTGGGTGAGAGTATTCTGCTTAATTCAGAGACTCTGTCCCTCACCACCCCTTGTTGTAAATATTTTTGTCCACCCTAAGCGTGGAAGGGTATACTCAGACATGAGTCCCTTGCTCATTGCACCATCAGGATTCAAGCAAGCCGGGCCGAAGACGGCTGTAATGCCAGAAACCGGTCCCCGGAAGCTTGTTTCCTTCCCAGTGTAAGAATTGGCTTTTGTAGTTTGGTTTGCCCTGTTCCCATCATGCACTGGGACAGGAACAGACTAATTTGCATACAGCCAGGTTCTGAAACTGGGATGGTGCAATGAGCTAAAAAACGGTGTTGGATCTAGCCCTGATCTTTTTGACTGGGTGAGAGTATTCTGCTTAATTCAGAGACTCTGTCCCTCACCACCCCTTGTTGTAAATATTTTTGGCGACAAGGCAGACCATGCGCTTGAGCGCTATAAGGACTCCAGGGCTACGGCCAAGTCCTTGGGCCTCTCGGACCCGCGCCAGCAATCGGCTGCCTTTCACTCCTTTCGTGGCCACGGAAGGGGTGTACCCACACGTGCTGCCAGCCACGCTCCGCAGGGTAATACCCAACGCGGTGGCGGCCGTGGAAACCGCCGTGGCGGCGGTCGGGGTCAACGGCGAGGTCAGTCCACACCTTCCCCCGCAGCATCCGCCTCAAAACCCTCCTAGTCTGTGCTTTCAGGTCCATGTGACGCCAGTGGAGGGCAGGGTTCGCCATCACCACCTCCACTGGCGCACTGTCACGTCGGACAGGTGGGGTCTGCAGATCGTCCGAAGGGGCTACTCCCTCCCCTTCGAGGCGACTCCTCCAGCCATGCCACCACAGACCCACCGTGTATCGGGGGATTATTTGCGACTTCTGCAGGAGGAAGTCACGGCCCTCTTGGCCAAGGGCGCCATCGAGCGCGTTCCTGGGCCAGAAGTAGGGTGTGGTTGCTACTCCCACTACTTTCTGGTACCCAAGAAGGGCAAAGGGGGCCTACGCCCTATCTTGGACCTACGGAACGTCAATGGCTTCCTCCAGAAAGAGAAGTTCAAAATGCTGACTCTGGCTCAGGTCAGGCATGCAATAGAGCGTGTGTAACGTTGAAAATGAGGTCTGGTGAGGCCAACCGTCTGCTAGTAAAGCGAGGCTTAGTATTCGCTTTTGTACAGACATTCATGTGATGACCCAAATTAAAAATGACTGTGATCAATAGATTTTACTAATTTCCAACATGCGAGTCAGGCCTTTTTTATATATATTTTTTCTCAGTATAATATGGATTCCCTAAAGGATTATTAACAATTTAGTACTTGTCATAATAATAGCAACTGAGTAAATACGTGTCAAATAACAACAAAGAGATACCTGGAACGCAACGCACGTATTTTCCAAATCGAGGCTAGACTAGGCAAGATGGCCGCGATCGAAAGCGAGGCTTAGAACTCGTGCGAGATACGGCCCTAATTCAAGTCCCAAATCCCATGTAGTTACTACCGCATAATGTTTCGAGTATAATAAACGAGAGAATAAGGCTCACCTGACACAAATTTACAAGAGCCAATGACAGAGCGATGTGGCAGGTTCAAATAGAGGCACAAGAACAACGAACGGTCTTTCCGCCTTGACGCGATATGACCGGTACACGGAGGACTGCTGAGGACTTTATGGGGTGCGGTAGACGAGAGCTTTGCTGTTTATTTTATTTATTTTTATTTAGAAGTTTTCTATAGCGCTAACAAGACCCGAAGGTAGCAGAGCGCTTTACAGTAACAGGTGTGACAGGGTGAACAACAAGACATGTAACAAGTAGAGGCAGTCCAATATTGGGGGAGGGAAAGTGCGTAACAGTGGGACTTTTGGTATAAGGATACATAGCAACACATAGTTCAGTGGGAGATCCTGGTTATCTGGGACCTAGGGAGCGGATGAGGAACAAGGATTTGAGTTGGTTCTTGAATTCCGCATAGGACGGTAGAGTTCTGATATGTGGAGGGATAGAGTTCCATATTTTGGGGGCATTTCCAGTGAAGGAGCAGTCCGCAGTTTTCTTCTTTCTGGTTTTTGGAAGGATGAGCAGCAGGGAGTTGGAGCTTCTCAAATATCTGCTTTGGCCTGCTTTTTTGAGCTTGGTTGCCAGGTACTCCGGTTTACCGGTGTGGAGGGCTTTGTGGGTTAGGCAGGCCGTTCTGAAGGAGCTACGCATTTCCACCGGAAGCCATTCAAGTTCTTTGAGTGCTGGGGAGATGTGGTCGAATTTTTTGCATCCTGTGATCATTCTTGCTGCCGCATGTAGTGTCGTTTTTAGTGGCGCCAAGTGTGATTTGGGGATACCTGTAAGGATTGAATTCCCATAGTCCAGTCTAGATAGGACTAGAGATTGTGTAGCTAGTTTAAGATCCTTGTTGGGAATGAAAGGTTTGATTTTGTTCAGCAGTCTGAGGTTGAAGAAGGCACTTTTTGCCGAGTTCTTGATGTGGTTTGTCAAGGTGAGTTTGGGGTCTAGGGTGAAACCCAGAGATTTGACGGAGTCCGTTGGCGTGAGAGAACCTTTAAGAGCATCGATCGACTTCAGCCACTCTGTGACTTGAGGGTTGTCTTCTTTGTTTGATATGAGAAGGGTTTCGGTCTTGTCGGGATTGAGTTTCAGGTGGTTTTTTGTCAGCCAATCTTGAACATCTTTTAAGA
The DNA here is from genome assembly GCF_964261635.1 of Lissotriton helveticus. NCBI lineage: Eukaryota > Metazoa > Chordata > Amphibia > Caudata > Salamandridae > Lissotriton > Lissotriton helveticus. Next base: position 1,653,538,027 of record NC_136059.1, read on the forward strand.
CAGCATTTAGTCTATGGATGTCGTTGGGTGAAGAGGTTTCCAGGTAGATCTGCGTGTCATCCGCGTAGAGGTGGAAGAGGATGTTGGCATTCCTGAGTAGTTTGGCGAGCGGTTCCATATAGATGTTGAAGAGCTGAGGAGAAAGTACTGATCCTTGAGGGACACCCTTGTTGACTTGCTGTGTTTCGGAGGTGAAGTTCTTCAGTTTTATTATTTGCGAGCGGTTGTGGAGAAAGGAAGAAAACCAGTCCAGAACTACCTCGCCGAGGCCGGCTCTTACTTGCAGAGTTTTGATGAGGAGCTTATGGTCTACCGTGTCGAACGCTGCGGATAGATCGAGGAGTATGAGAAGGCAGCACTTGTCAGCGTCAAGAGAACCGTGAATGTCGTCTATGATGTTCAGCATTGCGGTTTCTGTGCTACGACCTTGTCTGAAGCCAGATTGGAGGGGGTCCAGGAGATTGATGTTATCCAGGTGATGAGTTAGTTGCAGGAGCACGCAGCGTTCCATTGTTTTGGCGAGTAGAGGGAGGTTGGATATCGGTCTGAAATTGTTCAAGTCTGTAGAGTCAAGGCCGGGTTTTTTCAGCAAAGGAGTGACTTGTCCCATTTTTAGACAGTCGGGGACCACTCCGCTTTGTAGGGAGCTGTTTATGATTTTGCCCCATATTGGTGCTAAGGTGAGCTTCATTTTTTTGACAAGTGAGGGGGGAATGGGGTCTGAGATGTGAGCTGATGGTTTGGAGGTCGAGATTAGCGAGATTATCTCCGTTTCCTGCACGTGGCGAAAGCTTAGCCAAGGTAGGGGAGGGGGGCCGGAAGGGAGGGCCTGAGGGATGGTCGTGTTGCTGATGTCTAGAGATAGTTCGATTTTTAGGACCTTGTCGTTGAAGAAGCTTGCGAAGTTGTCGCATAGTTCTTTGGACGCCTGCAGGGGAGAGGGCAGAGGCTTGGATGTTTGGTGTCTGATTATGCTGTAGAGTTCCTTAGGTCTGTTTTTGGAGTTGGCAAGTGCCTCTCGGAAGAAGTTGGATTTCTTGTTTTTGATATGGTTGTTATACTTCTTTCGGGCTGTTTTTAATTGTAGGCGAAGGAAGGTTGTTGGGTTGTTTCTCCACTTTCTTTCTTTGGCTCTCAATGATCTTCTTTCTGCGTTGAGGTCCGAATTGAACCAGGTTCTGGACGGGGTGGTACGGCTTCTTTTGAGCTTTGGAGGAGCTAGATTATCGAGAATGGAGACTAGCTCAGAGTTGTACTGGTCAATGAGATCGTTGGTCGAAAGGTGTGGAGAGTTGTCTGGGAGAAGTGAGCTTAGCTGCCCTTCTAGAATGTCTAGGGGGACTTGAGAGAGGTTTCTTGACCATTTGGGTGGGTCTTGGGGAGGTTTGAACGGGATGATGGGGTGATTAATGTGAAATAGGATCATATGATGATCTGACCAGTCAACGGGGAGTATGTGGTTGATCGTGATTGAATTCTTTTGTGCAATGATGGCGTCCAGTGTGGCTCCTTTGTAGTGTGTCTCCTCGGTGCAATGTTGAGTGAGGTTGTTATCTGCGAGGAGGTTGGATAGCGATCTAATTAGAGGGTTGCGGGTTTCATTCCATCGGAGATTTAGGTCACCGAGAATTAGGTTTTTGGAATCACCGAGAGCGTCTTGAGCGATCAGGTTGGATAGTTGGTCTCCAAACTCATTGTTTCTGCCCGGGGGGTGATAGAGTAGATGGCAAAATAGAGAATCATTGTCTTTGGTTTTGATGGAAACGGATAGACATTCAAATGAGTTGTATTCAAAGGGGGAGGTTTCTGTGATGATCCAGCTGTCCTTGTGGATGATAGCAACTCCACCTCCTCGTTGTTCTATCCTGTCTTTGGAGATGAGGGAGAATCCCGGAGGAACCAGCATGTCTAGGCAGGGGGGAGATGACTTATTTAGCCAGGTCTCAGTGAGGAACGCAACATCTATGTCGTGTGTGAGGATGGCTTCAGCTATGTCCGTTGCATGTAATGAGGCCGATCTGCAGTTGATAAGGAGGCAGTTGGTGATTCTCTCCTGCATGCTGGTTGGTTTGTCTTTAGCTTCTCTGGGTATGGCGGTGAGGACAGGTAATCTTTGTCGTTTGAGGGTGAGTTGATCTTTCCGATAACCAGTGATTACTTGGATTTTAGATTTAGGTGAGACTGAGATGGGAGAGTCGTAGGACCTGGCTAGTAATGTGTATAGGTAAGAACATCCCCCCTATAAGACTAAAGCCCATTACTTAGTAAACTTAAGTAATCTATACAAATATTCAGACTGATCCAATGTACAGTCTGTTTCACAACATTAGGATCAAGCCAGCATTCAGGACCTGCCCCTGAGAAACAAGGCTCTTAGAACTACAGATACAGGGTAAGAGTTGCGGGCTGGTTTTATAATCTATGGACAGTTTAGTAACCAATAGGTCATAAATTAACTAATAGATCGTTTTCTTGGTTGTAGATAATTGAGAATACCTACGAATCTTTGACGGTTCTTCACAAACCAAATAAGAAGACACAGTAGTGGACCACATATAATCAAAGAACATACAAATTAAAGGTAAAAAAAACAACTAGTGCCCGAAAATGCAAGATGATAAATTGCAGTGTATAGGTGACAATGTAGGGTAAGCCTGTCCGTTTTTTCTACAGGAAGTACAGTGGGGTACAAAGGTATCAGAAAAGGTGGCTTCTAGGAAGAAAAGAACGAGGAAAAGAGGGTAAATATAATAAAGTGGTAGCAAAACATAAAATAACTTTTACCCTAAACTAAAACCACATAGTACAATGAAAAACATGTATTCATATTTCAGAAATGAACAGACTAAGATGAAGGTTTGAACGCTTTACGCTAGAAAACCTACGAAAGTAAAAACCTGTGCTATGTGAACAGGTAAATAAGAACAGTATTTAACACAAATAAACAATGTGAAACGGTTGTATTAACCACATAATGGGCCTGGATCTATAGAGATAACTAATTGGAAAATGAAATCCACAAAATTAAATTATCAGTGGAAGAAGGGACAATAGATGCCGTTAAAGGAAGGATGTTGTGACCAACTTGTGATAACATTGGGTTAGAATAGACAGACGAAAAACATGTGGTTGATAGAACGAAAAACAGATGATTATCAAACTTAAATGTATTGTGGCAATATGAATTATAAGATGACTATGTAAGGATCTTGTAGTATTGTAATTATTATGTGAATTATGTCAGGCATATCAGGATTGCTTGCAATGTAATTACTAGATGTAAGATGCTTGTAGAACAGTAAGATGAAATATATTGAAGACACTGATGGAAATATGTTTATCTGCAGGAGGTTTATGTCAGTGGCAACCAACCAGTGCCCAACACCAGGAGAGACTCATTATTTAGTCTTGACAAAGATGGTAAAGCATAAAAAAAACCATCAAAACGCGTCGACGCCTTTTCTGCACGATCAAGGGACCAAAAACCTAGCCTGTAGACAAAGAATCAAGCAAGTCCAGGACTTGGTTCTGTTTATGTTAGGTCTCAAAACGTGCAAAATTTAATGACAAGTTCTATGTCTTTGTATGTCTCTCCCTTTTTCTTTTTATCCTCCAGCTTCAGTCTAATAATGTCAAATAAAAATTGATTGTGTTTTTTAATTCCATGTGTATTAGAATTGTATTCTTATGAAATTGTTTATGAGATTTTAATGCAGGCGCGCAACGAGCTGTTTTTAACAAAAATTGTATTTGTAAAGAATATTTTATAAAAATAAACAATGGACTATATTACTGTTGTGTGAGTGTATTAGATAGCAAAGGGATCTAGTGGTCTCAATTGGGGTGGCCTAGATAACCAATTTGGTTGTTCAACGTAAATTAGCTGGGTAAGGGAAAATCTTTCTTTACTACGTATCTATTCTAAGGTGAGGAATCTATCACTAACGTGTCTCTTTCAGATGCTCAAGTTACTACTTGTGTAATGATATATCTGTAAGAGACATTAGTTAGTGATAGATTCCTTACCGACCCACCCATCCTCCCCGTTCTGCGAACCGATATCTAGGGTTAGGGTTATCCCCTTTCAGGGCCCTAGTTTCAATGGCACCAGTGTTGTTTTTTTACATGGCTCAGCGCTTCTGGCGCGGAAAAGCTGTGTCTAAGAACTGACGTCAGCACGCGGAGGCGGCGTCATCACGGTGCCCACGACGCGGACGACTGACGCGGAGCCGCAGACGACGCCTACCGACGCGCAAGGGTACTGCTACGCAAAAAAAATTCGGATCCAGTCTGACGCCTGGGGATATTCTAAGGTAAGGAATCTATCACTAACTAATGTCTCTTACAGATATATCGTTACACAAGTAGTAACTTGTGCGACAGGCGCCGCACGGTGCCTGCCACGTTGTACATTGAAATGCAGGGGGGAACCATAGTTACACCCCATGTGCACCCCCCACCCCCAGAATCCCTGGGGGCCCGCTACGGGCCCCCAATGTTGAAGTCTGCATGCCTTTCCGTGGCAGCAACGGCATGTCCCCGCATGTATTCTAATATGGATGGCGGTGTCTACCAGACATGTATAAACAAGGGAGAGAGTGAGGGATTTTTTCACATACGTGAAAGGAATATACTCCTAGTCCCCTGGACTAAAGCATAAATGTAACAAGAAGGGAGTATCACCATAGGAATCTAAGAAAGATTCTGAATGGGATAAGTGTAGAACAAAAGGAGTATTAACCTTTTGTTAAAAAACCCTCACTCGCCAACCTGGTTGGTGACATGCTTCATCATTGGGGTCCACCCTGATGACCGAGTGCCACCAGGGTGTGCTGCGACACCTGAACTACAGTGGAGCTGTTTTTTTTGAGTGATTGGTGCAAAAAAAGGGAGGTGATGTTAAAAATTGTCCTGGTATAACTTTGTTGAAAAAACTATATTCACAAGCAACTGGACAATATTAAAAAAGTGTGAAGATACCAGTGGGTGATTATGACCGTAAGTATCTATGTGAATGGTCTACATGTTTCAACCTTTAAGAGGTAAATGTCCCCCGGGGACATTTGAGAGGCGCATAGGTAATCCGCCTTGTCTGACTCAGCGAAACTAATACGTTTCACAGCTGAGGTAGCCTTCCCTCTGCCCCCCCGAAGTCCCAGAGACGCACAATAGGAGTCTCCTTTTTTTCTCCTCGCCTATTTTAGGTTTGAGTGTTTGCCTTTTGCCGAGTTTTGCAATTTGACGCAAGGAATCTAGGATTGGATGCACGTTAGTGTGTGTAGGCCGTCCATTTTCCTTGTCCTGATGAAAACCTGGGATTTACCTCGTAAAGGTTGAAACATGTAGACCATTCACATAGATACTTACGGTCATAATCACCCACTGGTATCTTCACACTTTTTTTAATATTGTCCAGTTGCTTGTGAATAAAGTTTTTTCAACAAAGTTATACCAGGACAATTTTTAACATCACCTCCCTTTTTTTGCACCAATCACTCAAAAAAACAGCTCCACTGTAGTTCAGGTGTCGCAGCACACCCTGGTGGCACTCGGTCATCAGGGTGGACCCCAATGATGAAGCATGTCACCAACCAGGTTGGTGAGTGAGGGTTTTTTTAACAAAAGGTTAATACTCCTTTTGTTCTAGACTTATCCCATTCAGAATCTTTCTTAGATTCCTATGGTGATACTCCCTTCTTGTTACATTTTTGGTGTCTACCAGACACCGCCACCATATTGACAGCTTTTCCGCCCGGTCGACTCATTGACCGAGCGGAAAACCGGCGGACAGTCTTTCCGTCCACCAGTGCCCCCCCCCCGCCATAGTAATGTGGCGGAGGGAATTTGCATGCGGGCAGGGTAATATGCCGGGCGGATCGCCACCGCCATGCAGGTGGTGGCGATCTGCCTTACATACTAATGGGCCCCTAAGTGAGCTATTGACCCTGATGCTGAGCTGAGTTGCCCCCCCCCCCCCCCCCCCCCCGGGATCTAGCCGTGACCCCACGCCCAGGAGGCAGCCGCTGTGCCACACCTCTCCCTCCCCTGTAAGCAGGCAGGCTGTTGTAAACGTAAAGGAGATGAAGGTGTGAGTCAACCCTGCCAGAATTCATTACTATAACCTCCAACTTCTACGCAGACATCTACAGTAAACAGATTAATTTACTGTTCTAATTTACCAGCCGTAACAATTCTTATCTAACCCGTTTCTTAAGTAATACCTACCCAAGAAATCGGAGAAAGGAGGGGCGAGTCAGCCTTTCACGGTGCTACTCTACAAATGCGCGTGGATCGCGGAAGGCCCCTGCTTCTAGGATCCCGTCGGGCCGAAGCCCAATTTCATGGCCGGCTGCACCTTCCATTACTGCCCGAGAACCTGAGCTCGCGTCCCCGCGCCGCGCTGACGGACAGGCCGCCAGTGCCAGTCAAGAGGCAGCCGAGAATTACAGGCTTTGCCTTGAGCCTGAACAGTTTGCCGTCTGTGCGGGGGTAATGTTCCTGCAACCAATTTGTCGCCGCGCCAAGCGGTAATTAAATCGAGCGCGCTTTCTCCCCCCGCGCCCGGCGGGATTCATCAGAGCTGGAACACGCGGCATCTCTTCGCTGCATAGGATGGTTGGGGATGTGGCGCTACAGGTATTGATAAAAGCGCTGGTGGGATTTAAATAGATCCTGCGCGCGGCTTCACTAATTAGGTCTGCTCTAGAGACAGCCAGCCTCATGTTTTCAAAATTATGCGTAATCAAAATGCACACAGTGCAGATGCAGCCCGGATCCGGCAGCTATTGTTGAGCTGGATCAAGACTGGAAATATGCTGAGTCTGTCCTGGTGTAATTTGTTGACACCCAGACACGTTCAGCAGCGCCTGTAGCCGTCTGGTTGAGGGGCCTCTGTTATTTTGACTTCCAGCTGCGCCCAAAGCAGAGGCTTGATTTAAAGGACCTCGGCCCCTCTTTAGTTCAAGTGTCCTCCCGACTGGGTGCTACCTGGAACCTAGCGCCTAGATGTAGCGAAGGGCGAGTCAGCAAATTAACAGGGAGAGAGGAGCTGAACCAAGCGACCCAGGCCTTAAATATATGGCATGTAAATCATGCAACAAAGAGCATGCTAGAAAATAATGTGTCTTTATTAATCAAACATTTTATTTCTTTTAATTATCTTAAATTTCGCCGTAGTATATCAAATAATATAACTTGTGTTTAGAAATATGTAGTCATTTTTATTAAGTGATGTTTTTAAAGATGAACTGCGAAACATGCCTACCCCCTGCCCTCACCTTTATGACGATATTATTAGTATTAATTATCATGTATGTGGCATAGATTCTTATTATTGATTGAGTAACACTACAGTCTATTACATCAAACATAAGTGAGGTTTTTGTACACCTTACATTCTGAATACACGTTTGAAAGTCCACTGATATGTACTAATGATCAAAAGAGAGGCTCAGTGAAATAAAGTATGTTCCTAGGATCACACCATTTGTTCAGGGAAGGAAGCCAGGACTGAACCCAGATTTTTCAGTTTCATACTGTGCATTTCAGTAACTAAATGGGGATTTTCTTTTTTTAATATAGTGCAAACTCGAACCAAAGGTACTGGAACGCTTTACATGAGCACCAGTTACATTACATAAGGTCACGTTCGTTTTTTGGGTGTCTTTTTAGGCACAGGGAGATTGAGTGATTTTCCCAGAATCACAGGACGTTGAGCCGACACAGAGACTACCTGGTTTTCCCAGGTCCAAGGTCAGCAGCTCTGGTCGTGAGACCACATCCTCTCCCCTATTTCTATTCTGATGTTAAACGTTATCACTTTGGCTTTAATTCTTGGAGGATGAAATTAGAGCCTGGGTGACGGACAGAATCCACATTTTAATTTTGGCAGTTTGACATGGTGCAAATCTTGCCCAATGACGTAAGAATGCTCTACAACAGACTACATTACACGTTTTTCTCTGCAGGATGCTGAGCCAACAGGGTGGGAGTGGATTATAGGGCAATCAGGCAGTGTCCAAACGGTTGGTCTGACAGATCAGTGTATGCACCTTATTTTTCGGCTGCTTGTGGGCTGTCGTATTGTCTGGTGGCCGGTTTATACTGTTGATTTCCTTGATATTGAAACAAAGATTGGTTGCAGCAAGCTCAAATCCATGCAGTCTCCCATACTTAGCAAAACACTTATACAGCTTGTTTTTACATGTTCAAAACAGTTTGGAAACATGGGCCCCTTTTTCAGTTATCTAATTCACTAATGGGTCCACCTTTAATTTTGTCCCGGAGCAACTTTTTTATTCAAGTCCGATTCAGTGAGCCATGGCTGGTTATTTGAACCTAGTTCTCCTCATTATCTGGCTGACAGCTGTAGCCTGTAGTCCACATTGCCTGCAGTGAAAGCTGTTTGTTTTGGGCTCGAAGTTCCAAGATAACCTCAAGCTCAGCCAGAGCGAGTCCTCTGGCTCCAGCCTGGTTTGTACTTTCAGTGGCTCGCCCATCTCTTCCTAGATACTTATGCAATGGAGGCAAACAACGGCACACAGCTTGTTATCACCCAGAAGTACTTAAGAGAAACTGTGCTTTGGAGGAAGGTTTTTGCCTTTGTATGTAAAAGATGTAATGCATTTAAGGACCTGAGTTGTATCTGTCTATACGACTGCTCACACAAATAACAATTTAAATAGAATTTACTAATTCACTATAAAAAAAGATTATTTGGTAGCACTGCGCATTCCAATGCAGGGAGCCAGAGTGCTTTACATCACACACATTATCGAGAGACACTACATCATACAATTGTGTAAATTAATGTGCAGTAAATGGTGCATAAGACAATGAGGTTTACAAGGTGTGAGGGTCACATACTGAACATACTGGTAGACATTATGGGGCATATGTATCAAACCCTTTTCCCTTTCGCAAATTGGCCGATTCTCAGAATCGGCCCTATTACGAATGGGAAAAGGCCTTTTGGGATGTATCTTCCCAAAAGGGCATCGCAAATTAGAGAATATAAAAATGTGCGATTCTCTATTTTGCGATCGCATTTAAGGAATCGCAAATTGCGATTCCTTAAATGCAATGTAGGAAGCACAGAAAAAGTGCGCTTTGGCCTTAAGGAATTGCAAATTACCACTAACTTCAAGTTGGTGGTAATTTGCGATTGCTTTGAAAAATTCACTTTTTTGCATTTTTTAAACTGCCACGTGGCACACATACATGCCCTTAGGGCATGTATGTGCGCCACATGTGCACACATACATATTTCAGGGGTGCAACAGGGTGTCCTTTTGATTCTCTAATTGCGAATCGCAAATTGAGAATGTCTTCCCATTCATTCCTATGGGCCTCCTAGCCCATAGGAATGAATGGGAAGGAATTCCTTATTTGTGAATCTCAATTTGCGAAGCGCAAATAGGGAATATATAGGATTCGCAAAATTTTTAGCAAATCTTACATACATTGCATTTTGCGATTCTCAAATTGCGATTTGCTAAAAATCGCAATTTAAGTAAGTAATTTGAGAATTGCAAAAATAGTTTTTGATACATATGCCCCTTTATATTGAAGTCATGTATGGAGGAACACAACACCAACATCTAAAACATAACGCAGTGGTTTTGATTGTCTGGTCTAATAACTCCACCACCCAAAGGAACACTTTTTAGCAACCTTAGAATAATGACAGATTGAGGAAAAAATTATGAATGTTATAAACCTGTCCCTCACAGATTGCATTCTGCTTCTTGATACCAATTCACAACGCATTGTGTTATATTAGAAGGATTGCAACTTGTGACCTTACAAAAGGATCTCTGTGTCAAATGGGCATAGCACCTTGCATCAACAGGGATGGCCAGGCCCCCTGCACACGCCCGCGACTCTCTGGGCATGGGAGGGTTGATGGAAGTGGGATTTGGCCTGGGGTGGCTGCCAGTAATCTATGGCGGCAGCGTTGTTATGGAGTGGCACGCAGTTTGTACGTCATTTCTGCTCCCCTCATTGCGATAGTCAGACCTGTTTAGGGCAAGACTGCCCTGGCCCCCAATTTTTATTACAGTGGTATCGCAACAGCGGGAGCCGATCAGGCTGCACATCTTGGAATTCCAGTGCCTTCCTGTAGGATAGTAGGATCTGCTTTCACGTTTACCCCCACTTTTTGCTGGTGTCATTCTGTATTCTGACTAGGATCCTGTTAATCAGGACTCCTGTCACTGTGCTCTCTCCCTAAATTGGACTATGGTAAGTACTTTGGTACGTTCCTAATTGGCTACTGGTGTACACTTCTAAGTCCCCTGTATATGGTACTAAGGTACCCAAGGCGTAGGTACACCAGGGGTCTCCCATGGGCTGCAGCATGTATTATGCTGCCCATAAGAGCCCACTCAAACTGTGATTACAGGCCCGCAATTGCAGCCTGTGTGAGCTGTGATAGCACTACTCATAATAGATATGTTACCTTATATCTGATGTCACTGCACTTAAAACCTATGTCACCCCCAAGGTAGGATTTTTAATCCTGAAGGCAGATGCGTGGTTATAAGTGTGAGGGTGCCCTGCGTGAGCAGGACACCCCCTACAAACCTAGGAGTTGATTCTCCTGGCTTTGTAAGTGCGATCAGCCATTTTATACATATAGCGGACATCAAGTCAATTACTAGATGTCTAACTATATTGGCTGCACCGAAACTGGTCATGTTTGGTATCAAACATGTTGGAACCCTACCCTAACACCAATTCCAGTGTTGGATGTAGGATCCTGTGTACTGGGGGGGTTCCACTAGGGAGCCCTCTGTATTCCCGGTACCAGCCATTCAGGGTCTAACAGCAAGCTAGTGCTGCTGCCGACCACAGGCACGATTCTGCCCTCATGCTGCTGAGTCAGGCTCCAGCATGGGAAGGTAGAACAATAGGTTTCCTGCACAGGGAGGTGTGACCACCTTCCAGACTGGACTTAGTGTATTGGTCTGGGGTGGGGGCGCTTACCAGAGCCACCAGACTGCTTTGGAAGGCACATGTGGTGCCCTCCTTGCATACTCCAGTTGGAAACAGTTCAGGGAGCCATTGGCTCCTGCTCTGGCATGAAACTGGACAAAGGACATGGGAGTATCCTCCCCTCTGTCCAGCCCCTCCTCTAGGAGGGATCTCTGAATTGTAACAACCCTTTCCTTCGGGTACTTAAGGGCTTGCCTGTGGGTGGCTCTTCAGATTCGTCATGGGACAAGATTCAACTCCGAAACAACTCCATCTTCAACCGTCTGGGCATGTTGGACTTCGTTGGACTTCGCTTTGGGAACCAAGACTGCATCTGGAAGACTCCTGCTGCTCCTGGTCTCGTCGTCTGCCAGTCTTCTGCATTGTCTATGCCTGAGCTCCATCCAGGTTCTTCTCCAGACCTGTGGGCATCAAAGACTCCAAAAGGAATCTCCCTTGGAGTGAAGGAGTCACTCACCTGCATCTGCAGGCATTGCAATTAAGCCGATCAGTCTGCTGCTCCTGACGCCCTCCGGACTTTGCAAGGCCCAGCAACACAGGTGGTGGCTCTGCAACTCCAGCAAGGCCTGAACTATCTTCTCACCAAGTTTGAGGCCAGTATCCCTCGTCAGAACTGCTGAAACAGAACTCCTGTGCACCGCTATGACCTGCCGTTACCAAGGCTTGATGGCTCTCTTCTCCAGGGATCTTTGGGGTCCAAGAAGCTCCAGCCTCCATCATCTCTTGCTACCAAAACCTTTGTCCTCACCACATCCTCTGCACCGTGGCCCTTCATCATTGGTGAGCTGCTAGAGGTGCTCTTGCGACTCCTCTCCCTTCAGCCTATTGGTCCTCTTGAGGGTCTTCTTTGGCTCCAGTGGGCTCCCCTGCTTGCTCAGGACTGCTCTGAATCTCCTATGCTTGGCGAGTCCCTTGGACCTTGCTGGTTCTGACACTGCATCTTTTTTGTTTTCCTCATCTGTTGCTGCTGCCAAGGCATGTTGGCCCTCCTGCCAGACACCGACCCCCTGGCTCTCGACCTCTGATGTGGGGCAGCTTGTGAATAACTCCTGGTCTTCCACAGAGACACCTGGTCATTACAGCTGCAGTGACACGGTCACCGTCAACCCTCCTGCATCTTCTGTCATCAGTGGTCATTGGCCTTCCGTGCCTCTTGGTCACTCCCGGGTGGTATAGACTCTGTACCCTCTGCTTGCAGCTACTCCTCTTCCAGGATCCACCCTTGGATTCCACCAGACTCTTTTATCTTCTTCGCCAGCGGTATCTTCACTGAAGTCCTCCACTGTGGTCTACAGCGGTTTCTGATGTCACTTGGCACCTATGCACCTGGCTTCCCTGGTGTATGTATCCTGGTTCCCGGAGTACCCGCGGGTGGGGTGACTCTCCAACCTTCTATCTTCCACGGGCTTTCTTGAGGATCGTCTGGGAAGGGTTTTTCTTCTTGAAAGCTGCAACGCAACTTCCTCATTAACTTGCATTGAGTATCAGCTGTGGTTCCACTCTGCACATGGCCTCCACGGGGTTCCTGGGTACTTACCTTGTGTAGTTACTTGGTTCCCCTCTTCTAAGTCTTCTAGGTACTGTTAAGGGATATTTCTCTGCAATCTCTGCTTTTCTTCAGTTGCCTGACCAACCTTCCCTTTTCCAGTCTCCTATTGTACATAGGTTCTTGAAAGGTTTGAAACATATATAACATATATTTCCTCTCAGTCCTTTCGTTATGCCCCAATGGGACCTCAATCTTGTCCTCACTTTCCCTATGTGAGCTCCTTTTGAGCCTCTTCTCCAATGTCCAATCAAGTTCCTTACAATCAAGATGGCCTTTCTCATGGCTGTAACATCTGCCTGAAGGGTCACTGAGTTTCAGGCCTTGGCATCCAAGTCTCCTTATTTTTACATCTCCCCAGACAAACTGGTGCTTTGGAAGAGAGCTTAATTTCTTCTGAAAGTTGTCACGCCATTTCACATAGGCCAAACCATCACCCTGCCTACTTTTTACACTCTGACTTATCCCTCCAGGGAAAGAGCAGTGACTGCACAGTCTAGACCCAAAAAAGAGTGTTATCAATCTATCTTGACTGCACACAAGAGTTCCTGGAGGATGACCAATTCTCCTAGGGGTATGTCGGACCAAAGAAGGGTAAGGCTGTGCAGAAGAGGACCATCTCCCATTGGATAGTGCTTTGTATTAAAATCTGCTACGCACTGGCCAAGAAGCAAAACCCTGAGGGCTTGCATGCTCATTCCACCAAAGAAAACGCTGTGACCACTACATTAGCATGCAGAGTCTCGGTCCTGGACATCTCCCTGGTAGCATCATAATCTTCTCTGCACACGTTTACAAAACACTGCTACATGAACAGTCAGGTCGGTTGGGATGGGCACTTTACCTGTTCGGTCCTGCAGGAATTTTTGGTGTGAAACGGTTTCGCGGACCCACCTCCGGGGAGGTATTGCTTGGGTATCTATTCTAAGGTGAGGAATCTGCGGGTAGAAGTCTCTATCAGATGAACAAGTTACTAACCTTTGGTAATGCCTTTTTTGGTGCTCTGTCAAGCCGCAGATTCCTTACTGACTCGCCCATCCTCTCTCCTCTGTAAAAGGATTTCTAGGGACATGGCTTTTCCCTTTCAGTCCCCTAATTTTCTACACCAGTAGTCAGTGTACTTTGTGGCTCTGTGCTTCTGGTATGGAATGTCATAAAAAGTAACTGACGTTAGCGCGTGGCTGGCACCTATACAGGCACCAAAAACGTAATTTCTGGTGCCAACAATGCCACATGGAGGCAAACGACTCCACCTATTGGCATGCAGGGGTACTGCTCAGGAAAGATTTATGGCTCCAGTCTGACGCCTGGGGATAATTCTAAGGTAAGGTATCTGCAACTAGATAGTCTCTACTAGATAAGACATTACCAATGGTAACTTGTTCTTCAGGCTATTCTACCCAGTAACTCAGCAAGGGTGCCATGGGGCCAGTGCAAGCAAGGAAACTGCCTACTCTGCCCTCAAATTAAGTAGTAAAGGAAAACTGTAATTGTGAGTTGTAAGCCTCTTACATCCCTTGACCATGCTGCCACTGCACCTGCTGCACTATGATGGCTACTCGCCTTCCTAAAGGATAACATTTAAGACTTACAGATGGGCATCTGAATGTGAAAGTCATGTAATTAATTTATGCATGGCCATTCCAGTCAATTAAGGTCCTTTGGTGCACTGTGAAACCTTGTTTCAAATTGGGCCTATCCATATTTGCCCACTCACTGCGAGCTAATCTGGGCTCCATTAAAGGACCTTTATCTGCAATACCTTTGAAGAAGGAATGAGATGGTAGTAGCTGTGATTGATGATACACACAGGAAAGAAGGCTAGGAGGAGCTACAGGGAGTGTAATGTAGGAGAGTGGTGAGAAAAAGGCAGACTTTAGCTTCTTATCTACTATCAAAGAACAGGCGACAGTGAACAGAGCCTGAGGTCTCATGGTCAGGTACTGTGCTCATCCAATATAGTAAACATGGTGACAGAGGGTTTAGAGCACCTGTCTTGCATTCTGTGAACCAGGCCTCCCAACACTCACTGTTACTGGCTGCTATAGAGGTCTCAGAGAGCATCATTTCAGCTAGGGTCCAGAAGTCTTTTTTTATCCACATAGCATTAGAAGTACAAAGGACTCAGTGATAAGTACAGGAAATGAGGTTCACTTTTCCCTACATACAAGTGAGGCTTACCTAAACTGCAGGTGAAGGACAAATACAACAAGCATCCCTAAGTTGTAGGTGCTGTACAAATACAACAAAGCGATACCAAAGGGGATGATGGACGGAGCGTTTGAGCAAATCAAAAACTCACCCTCGGTCGACTGATCTGGGTTTAATCCATCATCATTCTTTAGCTCACTCCACCACCCCAGTTCAGACATGGCCATATGCAAACCAGTCTGACCCTGTGCCTCATGGGAACAGTCCAGCCCGAACTGCCAAGCCATGTCTTTCCTGGACCCGAAACAAGCATCCTGGGACCGGTTTCGGGTTCATAACCCTCATCAGCCAGGCTATCTTGAATCCAGTGGCAGAGTGAGCAAGGGACCCACGTCTGGGCATACCCTGCCAACTTAGGGCGAACAAAGCTCACTCTGCCACTGGATTCAAGATAGCCTGGCTGATGAGGGTTATTTGTATTGTATTGTAATTGCATTTATATAGCGCTTATTACCCCTGACGAGGCGTCGAAGCAATTTTTCGGCGGGTAGCACGCTACTCCGGGACCCATAGAGGATTAGTGTTGAATTAGTATAGTGAAACATGCAAGTACATTTTATGTGGTGGATAGGTTAGTCAGTTATTTGGATATGAAATGATAGCAGAAGGATAGAGGAGGACAAAGGTTTGTATTTATTTATCGCTTGTTGACGCACGCTATTCCGCAAGCCTATAAAGGATTAGTGGTGAATTAATATGGTGAAATATGAGGTAATTTCAGTGGTGGATATTAGTCTGTTACTTGGAGTGAGAAGGATAGCGGAGGGATAAAAGGGGAGGAAAGATTAGCATTCATATAGCACTTGTTACCCCTGATGGGTGTTGAATCGCTTTTCTGGCGAGTAGCACACCACTCCAGAACCCATAAAGGATTTGTGTTTAAAATGAGTATAGTATAAATATGAAGTCATTTGAGTAGTAGATATGTTATTCAGTTATTTGGGCAGTATATTAGTATAGTTGAATATGGAACTTGAGAAGTGAACATGTTAGTCTGTTAATTTTGATTGAAAAGGATAGTGGAGGGATAAAAGAGGGAAAGTTAAAAAAAAATTTTTTTTTAGGTCTTAGCAGTAGGAAGAGAAATGAGAACAAGCATTTACAATGCAATGGTTTTGCCTTTGTTAAAGTTAGAGCTATTGGCATTGCTCTTGACATTTTTTTTTATTTATGTTTTTTTTAACATAAATAAATGGCATTGTCATTTACAATAGCAGGGCAGGGCACAGGGAAGGGGGGAGAGGAGAGACGAAGGAGAGCTGCGGGCTCAGGGAAGGGGGGGCGAGGAGAGACGAAGGAGAGCTGCGGGCTCAGGGAAGGGGGGAGAGGAGAGACGAAGGAGAGCTGCGGGCTCAGGGAAGGGGGGGCGAGGAGAGACGAAGGAGAGCTGCGGGCTCAGGGAAGGGGGGAGAGGAGAGACGAAGGAGAGCTGCGGGCTCAGGGAAGGGGGGAGAGGAGAGACGAAGGAGAGCTGCGGGCTCAGGGAAGGGGGGGCGAGGAGAGACGAAGGAGAGCTGCGGGCTCAGGGAAGGGGGGGCGAGGAGAGACGAAGGAGAGCTGCGGGCTCAGGGAAGGGGGGGCGAGGAGAGACGAAGGAGAGCTGCGGGCTCAGGGAAGGAGGGAGAGGAGAGACGAAGGAGAGCTGTGGGCTCAGGGAAGGGGGGGCGAGGAGAGACGAAGGAGAGGTGCGGGCTGTTGTTGTAATGCTTGCATGGATGAGTTGGTGGATGCATGGATGGGTGCATGCATGGATGGGTGTATGGATGGGTGTATGGATAGATGGATGGGTGGATGGATAGATGCATATATACAGCCAATCCCTCAACAATTTATGCAATCCACCAACCCATCCAACCAACAACCCATCCATGCATCCACCCATACATCCATCCATCATGCATCCATCCACCCACTGTGTCCCACTCCGACCCCTCTAAATATAACTCATTTTTTCTGTATAAAGAGATGACTGTATTCACTAGTATATGCAGTAGTGTGTGGTGGACTTAGTTTGAGTGTTTGTTTCCTGCACACTCACACACTTCCCCTACACATTCACACACTGCTCACCCTGCAAACTCACACAATGTGCACCCTGCACACTCACACACTGCAGTCACTGTCACTCTGCAGTCACTGTCACTCTGCAGTCACTCTGCAGTCACTGTCACTCTGCAGTCACTCTGCAGTCACTGTCACTCTGCAGTCAGTCTGCACTAACTGTCACTCTGCAGTCAGTCTGCACTCACTGTCACTCTGCACTCACTCTGTACTCACTGTCACTCTGCACTCACTGTCACTCTGCACTCACTGTCACTCTGCACTCACTGTCACTCTGCACTCACTGTCACTCTGCACTCTCACTCTCGCACTCACTCTGCACTCACTGTCACTCTCGCACTCACTCTGCACTCACTGTCGCTCTCGCACTCACTCTGCACTCACTGTCGCTCTCGCACTCACTCTGCACTCACTGTCGCTCTCGCACTCACTCTGCACTCACTGTCGCTCTCGCACTCACTCTGCACTCACTGTCGCTCTCGCACTCACAGGCACTCACACTCACTCTGCACTCACTCTGCACTCACTCTGCACTCACTGTCATTGCACTCACTCACTCTTGCACACACTGTCACTCTTGCACGCACTCTGCACACACTGTCGCTCTCGCACTCACTGTCGCTCTCGCACTCACTGTCACTCTCGCACTCACTGTCACTCTCGCACTCACTGTCACTCTGCACTCACTGTCACTCTGCACTCACTGTCACTCTGCACTCACTGTCACAAACACGTTGCTCGGGGCATTTGTTGACAAAGCAAAGCAGTTCCATTAAGTGTCAAACAGGTATGGAGCAGGTTTGCTTTCCCATGTATGTCTGTATTTGAGGTGAGTTGCATGAAAAAGATGCATCACCTTATCAAAGAGGAACTCCAATAGCCCCCAGCACCTCCCTTTGCCAGGAGGATGTGAACTCCTACACAGAAGCAGGGCAGAGTCCTCCATGCTGGGCCCTTGGCCCAGGATAGAAGGAGACGCATTCTATGGAGAATGACAATGTGCTAAATGGGGACCCTGCCCCAGACCTGACAAACAACACCTACTTCTGACCTCGGGAATTTGTCCTCGGGCCCCAGAGAATAAATCCGACCCTGTCTGAAGCCTTAGGCCGGTCAGCAGGTCGAAAGCAGCAGGGTAGTCATCCCATGCGGATGTCAACAGTGGAAGTGCGCAGTTTTTCTGTCGACCTAAACTTCTACCGCGTGTCCCCTCCACTCCAAAATCTAGGGGGGGAGGGGATAAATCCCTTACGCTTCCTGTTCCCATCAACGAAGATAGTCAGAGCAGTCACAACAAACACACATGGACATGGTCATACACGAGCAGTCACCGGGCAGGAGCTCACACAGACGTGTAGGCGCACACAAACCGGCGGTGTCACCAGTAGCATTGAAGTTTGACAACTCGTCTGGACATCATTTAACAATAGTATTAGACAGGGGGCTTCTTGCAGACAGTCACAGGGCCTCGAGAAGAACCACCCATAGGTCCCTGACAGACGTTCGTAGTCTTTACGGTCTATGGGGGCGGACATTTCCAGTGTCCTGCGGATCCTGCTTTGGAGGTGTTTATGGGATGGGGAAAGAGACGAACACCCCCACCCTTTTTTTTTTATTCAGTCTTGGTACACGCACTCTTCCTGCGCGCTGGGTTTGCCCTAGTTGCCTCCAAGTTATGAGCACGAGGGGCAAATATGAGTATATCCAGACCATTCAATCCTTGGCCTCTATTTAGAAACAAGAACCTCCCCCCCCCCGCCACCCCCCCCCCCACACACACTTCTTCGGGCAAGAAAGTCGTGCCATTTCCAGGGAATTCCAAGGTTAGGAGACTGAGACGACTGCTGACATGACACCGTGCCAGCCCCTCCGCCTCGCCTCCTCCTGCTCTTCCTCTTCCTACCTCACCGGATCGTACCCGCAAGAACCTTATCTGTTTTGGGAGTCGCTGGGCCTCAACCCTCCGCGCTGCCAGATGTTCCTCAATGCCACTCCCTTGCCTACATGTTTGTTGTCCCTGGCCCTTCGGATTGTGGCAAGCCCTCAGCCCACCCTCCCACCCACTCTCACGTGACCAGCCCCTCTGACCACCCTCCTACCCACTCCTCCAGAACCCAGTTTGTCCGCCCAGGTTCCCAGTCACGTAGCAAGCGTGACACGAACTATAGCTTAAGTGAAGAACATTGCCTACGAAAGTCCGCGCTATATAAAATTGCATAAATAAATAAAAAAATTATCACCAGTTGCTTTACACACGTACACACTAATTTTGTTATGCACAGGCAGATTAAGTGATTTGCTCAGAATCACAGGCTGTTGAGCGTCCCTGCCGAGACTCGAACTCTGTTCTACAGCCAGACAACCATGTAAAATATATTTATATGTGAATTACACTGTTTTATTATCGTACAAGCAATGGTTTCCAACCTCTTAATCCGCATAAATAGTGTCCTCAATTAAAATTATTGGCATCATCTTCAGGGGTAGCCTCATTTTAATGCATTTGCGATTTCAACCAATGGCAGAATTAGAAAGAAAAATTACATTTTCGGAACATAATATAAAACATCTTCAGAGTTAGGTTAGCATGTTATTCTTCTCCAGGGTGACCCACACATATACACGCTGATGCTGCCGATTCTCTTGCTGTCAGGGCGTTTTCTCTCATGGTTTAATCTTTCTTCCTCTCGCGCACATTTCATCCTTTACATTCACTGTCACGCTTTCCTCTGTCCCGCTTACACACTTTCTCACAAACTCACTTTTTTTTCATTTTATTCAAGCTCACTCACACACCCTTCCACCTGAGCGCATCTTTGTATGTAATATATACCCTTTCACATCTTTTTATGTAATATATACTATATTATGTAATATATAGCCTTTCACACTTCCCCATTCCCTCGGAACCCTGCTCTCTCACACGAGCGCGCGCCCACACACACACACTATAAACCAAATCTAGGCATCTCTATACCCACAATTATAATGAAAAAATGCCAATTTAAAACGTATGGTATTTGTCATTTAATGGCACACGTTGGCATTTAACAACTGTCACCACGAAGCAATCTACAGAGCCCGGAGCCAACATTCACCAGAGCTAATAGTAGTAAGAAACGTAGGTGTGCAGCACTACAGAAAAACGGGAAAGAAGGGGAAATTGTAGGCGCCATATGTTTCCATGCTGCTGTATGTTGTGGTGTCTGAGGATGCCTTACTTAGTGTTCATTCGATTGATGAGCTGTAAACACTGATCCACTCTGCTTCGGAGAGAGAGTAGAGCTGGGCCAGAGCCGCCCTTTACATGCCATGATCGCCGGCGGCCACTAAAAGGCCAGTGGGGCTGGGAACTCGTTAGTCACATATCAGGGTCGCATCCTTGAAAACGCCTGGCAGGGCTGTGACTAGGTCGGGTTGCTTCTAGCAGACTGCTAGGGGGCGCCTGATGAGCAGATGGCGTGTGACTGACTCTTTCCCAGCCATCCCAGCTGTTGAGAAACACCAGCCTGTCTGGATTTGGGTTACTCCGCTGAAAGCAGCCAAATGGTGGACCATGGTGTAAAAGCGACAACGCCCGAGTATGCCAACTGGCCAGACAGGGTTTGTGTATACCTAGGCTAAGCGCTTTATCAAATCATTCAACAAATTATGCGGTTTTAAAATGCTCATCTGCGCCTAGATACCACGGCCCCTGACGGCCAGATAAGGAGCTGTGTGGGATAAGCGGGTCTGCCTTTGATCCCTTTCAGGTCCTTATCGGGCTGATAGAGGCCTGTGGTGCGAGGTGTCAGCCTCACACTGCGCCCTGCCCAGGTGACACCTCTGATAGCGATGCGGCGCAGTACCGAGACCCGTGCTCGTCTCAGGGTTAGGCCTCGATGAGATTAAGGCCAGGAGATAGCTCCGTGGGTTAAAGCACCTGCTGCCACTAGGTCCGCATAGCCTTTTGTCTTTCCTAAACTGAAAAACAAGCGTGCCGGTGAATAGTTTATTACAAATGAGTTATGCCTCTGCCAGGGTCAACTGACACCGATAAAGGCAACCCCCCTAACCAGAAACTTTACGGTACCTCAAACAGTTAAAGGGACACCCAGCTGTCCAGCTCGAGCCCTTCTCAATTTTCTAACCTGAAAACACATGCATTGGCTGACTAGGCGACCATTTCTTTCGTTATTGCCCTAATCAGCTTCAACCTCAGAGACCATGAATCTATGACACAGACTTTAAATAAGACTGCTTAATAGAGTGTTTGCAAGAAATTAAAGGGCGCTTATTGGTGTGCTGATATTCACAAAGTAGATCCACATTTATTACTTCAACTTGGATATTAGCTATTCTGAGCGTGGTGTCGCTTGGGGGTGGAGGGGGGAGTAAACAACGGCCGACCTAATCAGCGGGAGGAGGGCGGGAACAAACACGAACAGTGGGAGGGGGGCGGAAAAAAGACCACGGCAGGGAAAGAAAACAACGGCCGAACTAATCCTAACCGGATGACGTAGCGGAGGCTCGGCCGGCTGGGCCAATCCCAGCGCGGCCCTGGCTGGAGGCACACGGCTGCTTCCTTCGGGCCGGATCTCGCTGCGGGCAGCATCTCCGGTCTCCCTCACAACACGGGAGACCGGCAAGGCAGGAAATGGCTTCCCCAAGGAAGGGGGAAGCGAAACCACGTCCTCCCGGCCCCGCCCACAACCAGGCGGCGGGCCGGACATCTTCTTCCGGTGTTTCTAATGCCGGACCAGATTCGGGGGCGTTCCCGGCTTTCGGCTGACGTCGCGTGATGTCGGCAAAAGCCAAAGAATCTCGGGAACGCCCCCGAATCTGGTCCGGCATTGACTGACAGGCCCCTCGTCCAATGGCTAGGCTCCATTTATGGAGCCAGCCAATGAATGACGAGGGCCGACCCAAACCCACACTACAGTTCTCATCAGGTTTTCGCCTGCGTGAAAAAGATGCGCAGAGCGCATCTTTTCGCCAGGCAAAACCTAAAAAGGGCAGCATTTCTGGCCCTAGTCCCGAACAGGCTCAAACTGGCAACTACCCTATGTCCTCTCTGCCCTTAGCCTTGATGCCCGGGCTGAGTCACACTAACCCTGGCCTCGTGTAGCCCTAGTAATCAGGTGACCCCCTCAGCCAATAGGAACCCTAGCCCTAACACTATCCAATCACAACACTAGCCCTAAAATCTAGAACCAATAGGAGACCAGGACCTTACTGCCAATCTTAGCCCTAGTCCAAGCACCCAATCAGTTCAAAAACCCTGATCTCTACGTCCAATAAAGGCCTTAGCCCTACCAGTATTTCCAACCCAAGTCCAAGCAGCCAATGGTACAGGTAGCCCTAGTCCCTACTTCCAATAGAAATCCTAACCCTAGCCCTAGTCCCAACCCTACAATGATTGAATCACAGACCCAGAAACCAATCAGAACCCTAAAATACCCAACCAATGAGGACATTAACCCTAACCCAATAGAAACACCAGATACAACCACCAATCAGTGTACGCACGTGCCAACAACTAGCAGACCATATAAGGTCCCAGCGACCTCAGACAAGGTTTGCAGGCCAGGGAGTTGGAAGTTGCTTCTCCTGTTCAGAATCTCCTAGGAGGCAGACAGACTCAATTAGGTATGGGCGGATATCGCGTACGCGAATTTGCGTATTTACGGATTCGCAATCCCAAAATACGCGAACTCTCGCGGATTTGCGGATTTTTGTTTTTTGTGTTCGCGAGCGTTCGCGAGGATTTGTTGACCATTTTGCAATTGCGAACTTACTTTTCGGCTCGCAACGGCCGCGACTATGTTGTTTCTACGTCTGGTTTATTATCACAGGTTCACAGCACCCTCTGTTTCACCACTGCCACCCTCTGGTACACCCATGCCACCCTCTGGTACATCCTCACTGCCACCCATTAGGTTTGTTTATCACTGTAGATTATGGGGGTGAAAAAAAGCAAGCACACCTGCCCTGCTTCAACTGCCATGAATTAATTTGGGGTTGATTAATGTGTCAGTGATTTTGAAACTTCCAGTCTGGCTGGCACCTGCTTCCTTCCTTATCTGTAATTTGCTTTCTGTTGCAGTGAAAGCAAGCACACCTGCCCTTCTTCAACTGCCATGAATTAATTTGGGGGTCATTAATGTGTCAGTAATTTTGAAACTTCCAGTCTGGCTGGCACCTGCTTCCTTCCTTATCTGTAATTTCCTTTCTGTTGCAGTGAATTTTTTTTTCACAGGACCTTTATGGTCTACTTGTAGCTATTCTATGAGCCTGCTGTTTGGGTCATAGCAGGGTCATAGAATAGTTGCAAATAGGCAACTGAATTCTGGAGGGGCCCCTCAGGAAGCACTAAAGTGAATGGTTACTAATGTTAAGTTTGAAATTTTGCACCTGCTGATTGCTTTCAGTTTAGCAAAAACCGTTTTTCTGCAATTTCGCGCCATTTGCGGGGCGCGAATCCGTGCGAGATAGATTTCGGAAGCCGCGAATACGTGCGAATACACTATTTTTTTTGGCGGCGTGTATGTTCGCGTGATTTTTTGCATGTTCGCAAGGCGCTTGTAGGGATACGTTTGCGAAGTTACCCTAGCGGTCGTACACGGGCACGGCCATCTTGTTTGCGTGACTTAATTCCGTTTCCGGCCGCTATGTGTAATCTCGCAAAGTGTGCTGCTCGCTAGTACAATTTCACGCGTGATCGCGAGGAAAATCTCGCGCAAACTTACCCACGCGGTCGTGAACGGGCGCGGCCATCTTGTTTCTCATTCATTGCTATGGTTCTGAGCATGCTTTCTGTATCCTCTCTGAATCTCTGCCATCCTTTGCTTGTTTGAAGTTTTTTTGATCTATTTTACTTATTATCTATCCCTCTATTTTTCTAGCTCTATATTTTTGTGTTTTCTGCTACTTTTTGTTAATTTTAAACTACTTTTTTAAACTCTTTCCTTTTCTTCTTCCCTATTCTATTTCTTCTTTATTATTTAACTTCATTTCTGCCCAGACCATGGTAAAGGGAGCCGGGAAGCACCCTGAGAAGGGGAAGGGTCCCGCACCCCGTGCCCGGCTCCCGTGCGGGCGTTTGAGGGGGGAGCTAGTGATGCCACGGGAGATCTTTAGCGCGGAGGAGGTGGCTGCACTCATATTCCACGTCCAGCGCCGCCTCCCCAAGACTATCCTGGGAGGCGGCAAGATCGCAACCGGCTATGGCATCCGGGAGCGCCGGAAGCGGTGGGAGAAGGTGTGCCGGGCCATGTTTAAGCTCTCTGGGGTCCGGCGCACCTATAACCAGGCCACCCACCGCTGGACGGATGTCATGGACCGGGAACGCGACTTGCTGGACGCGCTCGGCGTAGAGGTCCCCGGGCTTGGTGAGTAGTAGTAGCTATTTCTAGCTATTTCATCACTACTCTGTTTTATCTGGCTCTGTTATTTGCAAATCTTTGTTCTTTACCAAGAGCAATAATGCTGCCGATTACATTGTAGGTAAATTATATTTCAAAATCTTCTATGCATTTCAGGTGCACTGCTCTCCTTCTCAGTAGCCTTGCTTGCTACTATGCTGATTTGTTTTGTATTTTGTGTTCATTTCATTGGCCTGAGAAATTATGTATGAGTGTAGTGCATAGAACTGCGTAATGCTAGACACTAAGGGTCATATCTTCAATTACCGGCGCATTCCTGCAAAGTAGCAGGGATGCGGCAGTAATTGTGCGCCATGCCACCACCACCACCCATGGGCCCAAAACGTCACAGAAGCCTTACGCATCTGTGCCGTAAAGGCGGCGCATTGCTGGAGTTGCGTGCCAACGATGGCGCAGCTCCAGCAATGCTCTGGGGTGCCCTATCTCCCCAATGCTGCATCAAGCCGTACGTCGGCTTCAAGCAGGCGCAGTGTTTCAGTCACGCATCATTGTCCTAAAAGTGACTGATTGACATCTTGTAGATTTCCCTCAGCCACTTTTATGATTCGTTCCTGCGCAGGAACGCCCTCCCTTGCGCCGGAACGCCCCCTGATGGCGCAGGGCTTTACAACGTGATGCATCTCCCATATGCGTCATTTTTTTTTTATATACGCCGCACCATGGCGCCTCTTTTGTTCTGCCGCTGCGTCACAAAAGTCACGCAACAATGGAGGAAAATGAGCCGCAAGGGACTTCTAAATCAGCCCCAACAGACTGAAGTCCAGTACTTCCTTTAGACACATGGCTATAAGAAGAAATAGTGGTGGTGGTCGGTGGATTGATAGTTTGAGTATTCACTGATCTGCAAGCACGATGGACTTTGTCTGTCACTTTGCGTGCTGCGGACTGCTGCCTGCCAGGCCTAGGCAAACCTTTTTAGTAGTCTGTTTAGTGAGTTACATAGGAACTTTCAAAGTCAACGGTCCGCAAATCAGGCAATACGAATAACGTAGTATACCATATGAGATTGGTCAATATATCCTGTGGAATAGTTGTCTATCTATTTCCTATTTCTCCAAAATATTTTGTTATTGTTCTTTTGAAATGTTTGATTTGGTTGACAAATCTCATCCATGTTTTCTGGTCTTTCTTTCTTTCATGTTGTACATCAGCTCCCCCCAAGGGCAAGAGGACACAGGAGGAGGAGGAGGGTGCAGTTCAGGAGGATGCAGGCCAGGATCGGGCAGGCGAGGGCTCCTTTGCTGGCCCCAGTAATTTTTAATTTTAATATAGAGTACCTATTTTTTCTTAGCGTTCCTCATTCGATTTTTTCTAAATCGTCTTTGATCTTCTTGTAGACTGGATCTAAATTCTTATCCTGCCTCGACTATGACTCCCTGTGGTATTACTAGATTATTCTTATTAGTCTGTCTGTGTAGCTAACTAAGATTGCACATTTGGCAATTCCATTGGACTCCCATTCTAGTCAGCAATAGCTCTATGCACTGAGTGCAGTCCTCTGGGATTGTTCATAATGTCTTTTCAAGTCTTCTAAATGTTTATGCTTTGACAATTGCCAACAATAAAAAGGTGAATGACCACCAAGAAAGAATAAGATACTACTTTACTTTTGGTTTGGATAGGAGGATAATCCATTCTACTACTGTTGCAGGGACAAATCTGCACAAACCGAACTATGAACACTAAATAGTGCATTGTTTATCAATTATAATAGGCGCAGGTAGACTTTCTTTCCACATACCTCAGTGATATCAGACTTTGAAGAACCCCCAATCTCCTTACTGACTAGATAGTGTGGCAGAGTCATTTAGCTCCCAAAGCCACCGATGATTGATCCCCAATGATGATTAGATTATCCAACGCAGGACAAGAGTACGGAGTCAGTCAAGAAGTGTCAGAGGCACTCATGCTTGCAAAAATTCCAAAACCTTTAGCTCATCCACTCTAGTCTGGAGGACCAAAAACCACAGAGTCTATTTAAGTTTAAAAGCTTTATTAAAACTAAACACATTTATTAAAATACACTTTGTCATAAAAGTAAAAGTTTAACTGAAAATGGAAAAGTGCTTAGTGCTAAGGATTAATTGGACACATTTCTTGTGGTCGAGCTGAGCTCTCACCTGGTTTGAACTTGAGCTTGACCCTGATCGTGTTCTTAGAAGTCAAGCTTCTGTTAGGAGAAAAAGTGGCGTGTGTTAAAAATAAAAAGCAAGCATTCATCAGTTGTGCCAAAAAGTGCAGCAAGACAACAGCCTTCCCTGGAAAAAGGGACATTTTTACTTTAGAGTATACAGTTACAAATTATTACATTGTATTTCGTTTTTTTAACATTTCTTTATTCCTCCTAGAACAAATATTATATAGTAGTGAGTGGTGTATTTCTAACATTCTTAAATGTACTTTGTAGGTGTAACATCTGGTGGCGGGGCCAGCGCGGAGGTGGTGGTGTTGGACGTGGACTCTGGGGAGGATGCGGTGCAAGTGCCGGACGTTCCTGTGAGGGGTCACACGGTGGTGGCGGGAAGAGGTAAGCTATATATTCCTTACTTATTGAGATTGAAGACTGCATAGTGAGCTTTCTGCACGGGTGTATAATAAATCAACCAGGTAGTAGCCTCCTCTAAATGTACTTCGACTTAGCTGTGAAGTTTTTGGTGAGAAGAATCCCAATAAGATCTTAGATGAACTTGATGGATGGGATGAACGAAAAGCGAAAGAAGGGTGTAAGTAAGTGTGGAAGGACGAGAAATTTTATGATGGCTGGCAAAGAAGAATGATGAATAGTAGCAGTAGTTTGTATTGCAACTGCAAGCACAGCATATATCCGGTTATTACGGTGGACACTCCGTACCTCTCTTAATAACTTTAGTTTAGTAGTAGTACGTCATTCATGTGTGGGTGTATCACTGTTCACTCAATAATAAGCAAAGCACCTAAAGTCATCCCATATGTCATCAAATACATCCCATGTGAAGTGATAGATAATCAAATTATTTAGCTTCTTCATTTTCCTTTTCTAGTACTCATTTGCACTGTAGGGTGAAAGGTAAATTAATTAAGCAGTAGCCCTTGTAACAGAGTATTCTCAGTGCCACCTGTAATAGAAAAGTAATAGCTTCACCAATCACCACCTGCATGTACTGGACCGGTACAGTAACGCAAGTCTGTCTCACTCTTCATGGTGTGCGTCTGTTTTTCTCGGGTGCAAGTTCACTGCGCTGGCATTCTGCCGGCTTGCATAAGATAACGTACCAATTTTCCTAAACAAGAGAGAAGAAGAAGAAGAAGACTGGTGTACTGTCATAGTCGACTGTAATGGAAGTCCATAGTGGTCGTAGAATTTGTTCATTAAACTCCCACTAATGTTAGAGCAAGGATGCAGAAGTGGGAGGTTAGATAGATACTGTCCTCAATAGTTATGTACTGTGCTTTCAATTTGCTACTTGTACTGTGACACAACTTTCGGCTCAATCACTTTGTGTTATTAATGTTAAGGAGCATTGGTTACAGACTATGTCTTTCTTTCTTCATATAGTTGCTCCTTCCAAATCGACATCACGGAGGGAGCAGGCTCGAATGGCCCGGCAACGGAGGCTGGATGCCACTGTCGCCGAATATCGGCGGCTGGTGGCCCTGGAGGAGGAGGACACGCAGTCAACCGGTGGAACCACAACATCCTCCACTGGGACAGCTGCATCCTCCTCCGTGCCCCCACGGGCTGCCAGCCAGCGCAGTGCTCCAGCGGTACGGAGCCGGGCTACCAAAGCCAACCGCCACCGCCAAGCAGCAAAGACACCAGCTGCCCCCCACAGGAGTTGCAAGGCACGCCAGTGCCGCTTAGGACTCAGAGTGTCCTACCTGGAGCAGGAGGTCCATAACTATAAGAACTTGGTGGAGGGCCTCCGCTTCGACCATGCCACCCTCCGCAAGGAGTATGATGCCCTGCCAGCTAACTTCACCAGCACCCTCCAGTAGTGTAGTGTCCCTTGCCCTTTTTTTAGAGACTTTTGGGGGGTGGGATTTGGGAGTTGGGTTCTTTTTGGGACTTTTGAAAGACAATCGTTGGGGTTAGGGAGGGTCTTGAGGGAGATTATTTTGTTAGGGCTACATAAATATACTTTTTTAAACTTTATCTGACCATACCTGTTTTTTACTGCTTTTCAGTCTGGTGGGTGGGGGTTTAACAGTAAGTTTGTTTTCCTGAAGAGTCCTAGGACTTTAGTAGTACTACCGTCAATCTCTCGTCTAGTCCTAATACTCCATTATACTACCTCCCACCAAACGCTTATCTTACCTGTAATTTGTGTTTGAAATTAGGGCTAGGCCCAGGGCTGGCTCCACGGGAAATGGGGATTAAGGTTGGCAATCCTGGGCAGATGAAATGTCCTCATTGCGGTGGTACTAGTGGTGTGCCACAGTGGCAGTTGCATGCCTATGGAAAAAAAGAAAACGAAACCTGGTTTGTCCTTACTGTAGCATTACAACGGTTACGGTACGATAGAGAATATAGCAGGTGACAGTACACTAGAACAGTGCCACAATGTAGCCTAACAAATGGTAAAGTATTGCAAGTATAACTAGTACTTACGTTGAATTTATTTGACATTGGCTCCTACTACTACAAGAAATAGTACTGAAGCTGAGTAAGTCTAGAATATATCCTCGGATTCCTTCACCAGCCTGTTGCTATGACCTTATCCACCCCAGCAAGTGTGTGGAATTATTGATGTCATTTAGTCAGACATCAAGCAAAACCACACAGCCCGGGGGAAGAGGGTTAGGGTTTGGAAAATGGATGGGAATGGGGGTTTCTTTTTGGGTAGGTTTTGTTGAGAGAAGAAAAAAAAGCACAGCATGGACAAACAATAATTGAAGATAAAGAAATCTTTGGGTACAAACTAAAGCTAACCACAAATCTTTTAAGTGACATAAAGGAAGTGCATGCCCTACTGCATGCATTGTTACTGAAAAGTAAGTAGTACTAGAATGCGACAGTACAGGGCTGCAGCGTTTTGACTAGCCTATCTCTCTGCACTCAGAGAAACACTTCTTACATTAAATTAGGTTTAAAAATTAGCCGAATAAAAACCTATAGAATGGCTGTAGGGATCAATTTAGAAGCAGAGAGAGATCCAAGAAATGCAGTCACACTCATAGAAGAAAACAATGGATACTGTATCTGTATGTTGTTGGAGTTGTCCTGTTGAATTTGGCAAGTAAATTGCATGCAGCAAACAATTCCTCTTATTAGCGGCACTCCTCCATTCCAGCTGACGCTTCGTCCATCAATGTTGGTGACCACTGACCGAAGACACCCTGTCCACTGCCTGCCTGGCGGATGTTGACTGAAACCCGGCCTGTAATTATTGAACGGAAAACAGGAAGTGCTATTACAATACCACTGTTAAATAAATATAAGGTATGTACGCTGTGTGGTGCAAAAAGTCACACTTTGATTTTCCTAATAGACAGTACAATATTTTTGAAATTGCGTACTCTGTCTGAGTCACCTTTTGAAGGATAAATAAGTATGGCCAAATTAATTTAGCGGATATTTCCCCTCAAGCTAGGTGTACTGTAAACTGTGTTTTAGAACAAAATTAGACCTTCCCAGCAATGCTCCCACCAAGACCCTTACTAAAGCCAGTCGCAAAAATGTAGAAGACCCCCAATCAGATCTCAAAAAACGAGGCCTAGCAGAAAAATGGTGACAAAACGTACTTTGAAAGTAAAAGTAGGCCCAAATACCCCCTTACCCACCGTGGATTGTATTCAAACCACTTGCAAGCAAGCAAAAGTATCCATAGCCAGCATCGCTCCAAGAGTGCTCTAAGACCCCAGAACTCAGTTGCAAAAATCTAGAACATCCTGAAACACATGCAATCCTGCTGCTAGGGCTAACCCTAACGAACCCTAAGTTACAAAAAGTGCCAAAAGGCTTTTCCTTATGGATTTTGTCCAAACCACTTCTATCCGGTATTAGACCTTCCCAGGAATGCCCCAAGAGACCCGCCAACCCACCCGCAAAAAAGCACGCGACAACACCCCCAAACAGCCAAAAAGCAAAATCTCATACTTACAATGCTATATCTCTCGGCCTTCGGTCCAAACGCGCTGTGCAGCTAGGTCATCATCATAACTCCTGTTTTCCACCACGGATTTCCTGAAAAGCAAATGCAATCAAGATTAGACTGTCGCAGCAGTGCTCCGACAGAGACACCAAAACCCACCCACAAACACCAGGAAGCCCCCCAAACAGGCCCCCGAAAACGCTACATTGAGCAAGATGTCAGAAGAAATAGCAAAAAAAAATTCTGCATGGATTTTGTCCAAACCACTTCTATCCGGTATTAGACCTTCCCAGGAATGCCCCAAGAGACCCGCCAACCCACCCACAAAAAAGCACGCGACAACACCCCCAAACAGCCAAAAAGCAAAATCTCATACTTACAATATCTCTCGGCCTTCGGTCCAAACGCGCTGTGCAGCTAGGTCATCATCATAACTCCTGTTTTCCACCACGGATTTCCTGAAAAGCAAATGCAATCAAGATTAGACTGTCGCAGCAGGGTTCCGACAGAGACACCAAAGCCCACCCACAAACACCAGGAAGCCCCCCAAACAGGCCCCCGAAAACGCTACATTGAGCAAGATGTCAGAAGAAATAGCAAAAAAAAATTCTGCATGGATTTTGTCCAAACCACTTCTATCCGGTATTAGACCTTCCCAGGAATGCCCCAAGAGACCCGCCAACCCACCCGCAAAAAAGCACGCGACAACACCCCCAAACAGCCAAAAAGCAAAATCTCATACTTACAATATCTCTCGGCCTTCGGTCCAAACGCGCTGTGCAGCTAGGTCATCATCATAACTCCTGTTTTCCAACACGGATTTCCTGAAAAGCAAATGCAATCAAGATTAGACTGTCGCAGCTGTGCTACCAGACCCCAAAAGTCACCCACAAACACCCAGAACCCCGCCAAAGAGCACCTCAAAGGCAAGCAAGTCAGCAAAAACGGCAAGAAATTTCCGCCTCATATTTGGTCCAAAACACTTTTATCCGTTATTAGAGCTTCACAGCAATGGGCCCAGAGCCGTCAACTCACCCGCAAAGAAGTAGAACACCTCCACAAGTGCTGAGTCTTTCTTCATTGGGCATAATCCAGCCCTCTGCTTTGAGGGAAATAGGAGTCTGGAGGAGGAGGATAGAGGAGCATGTTCTTCTGAACTTGTGAACATGAGAAATGTAGACTGCGGCACCTTCAAATCAATAAGCAAACAAGTGAAGACAGTTCTGCTGATGGGCTTGTTTTTGTGATTAGGTGATTAAAGTTTGAATTAAATTAACTGTGCAAAACAAAGAAAGACAGACACACAGGAATAAAAGTGAATAAGGACGAAAAAGAAAGTTATTGATTCATTGTCTCATTTTCAGGGCTCGGTGTCAGGGAATAAGAATAAGAGTTCGTCATCATACTCTGCGAATTCAGGCAGGATGAGGTCAGCGTCACCGAACAGAGAACAAATTCCCTCATCTACGTTGCTGTCCTCCTCGTCTTCATGCGGCGTGCTTTCTCGTACTTTGGAATCTGGTGGTATGAGGTGCTGATTCATCTTGATCATTGTTAGCCTCTCCACATTTTTGGGCGAGAGGCGGCTCCGTTTGGGAGTTACAATGCCACAAGCAGCACTGAAAACACGTTCAGAAGACACACTTGCGAGTGGGCAAGACAAGTAGTTTATAGCCAGGTTGGAGAGCTGTGACCACAATTGTTTTTTCCCATGCCAATACTGCAATGGCTCATCATTAAGAAAGACCTCTGTTGAGTCATTCAGATAGTCCTGCACCATCGACTCAAGGTCCTCAACGGTTCCTCCACTTTGCTTACTTTTTGCTGTGCTTGTGACCTTTTTTCGAGAACCATACCCAAGCAAAGTTAGCCAATCCTCTTCAGCAGCCAATGTTACTCTTGTGTGTGGTGCAGATGATCCGGTTGCCGGTGTCTTTAACGGCTGAGAGGTCACTTGTGCCACAGCCACAGGTGCAGAAGTGGATTCTTTTGACTGGGGATGGCCTGCTGATGCTGATGTACTGCCTTCTCCTTCAATATCCTGCCGTTCTTTTTCAAACCTCTTGGCTGACCAGGCTAGCCAACGTTTGTACTTTTTAACATCTTCATCAGCAAAAGGAAAGAATGTTTGGCCTGCCAGCGCCTTTTTGTAGCGTGGATCCAGAATAGTAGCACAAATGTAATGCTTTTCTGAGTTGATCATTTTAAGACGTTCATCACCACGTAGGCGCTCTAATAATTTCTCCGACAAAACAAAAGGGTCTTTGTTTTTTTCATCTTTTTCTAACTCAGAAGACACCGCCTTCAGTTGGTGCTCCAGCATGCACAACAATGGGATAGCTTTTCCCAAATTACAGTCCTCCTTGCTGACTGCACGCGTGAAGACCTCAAAAGGACGAAGCATTTCTGTCAGGCTTTTAACTATTTCCCAGTGCGCCGCATCCATCCTCAGGTCCTTCTGAGCTGTACCCAGTGTTAAGAAATAGTGATCGAGTACCGTATACTGCTCATACAGACGCTCAAGCATGTAGAAGGTTGAGTTCCAACGTGTTGCCACCTCCTGGATGAGTGCTTTCACTGGCATTCGACGTTCATGTAGCAGGCTCCTCAGATGCTTCCGGGCCTTAAAAGAATGGCTGAAATGGTTGCACATTTTTCGGCAGGTGGCCATTACCTCGCACGCTGGACTGTCTTTATCACTCAAGAATTTTTGAACTACCAGGTTGATACAGTGCGCCAAACACGGCACTCTGAAATAGTCACCCAGCGCCATGGCCTTAACTACATTGGCGCCATTATCCGTGGAAACATAACCAATCTGGCGTTTTTTTGGGGACAGCCAGTGAAAGACCTTTTTGTTAAACTCGTCCAAAATGTTTCGTGCTGTGTGACTTTTCTCCAAGCCAAACATGGCTAGTGTTGCATGTTTCCGAGCAGCTTTAAAAACTTGGTCCGGGTCAACACCTGCATTTAGCTTTGCTTTAACCCCTGAAAAAGAGACCCAGTGTGCAGTGATGCACATGTAACCAGCGCCTGCGCCACTGGTCCACATGTCTGTTGTCAGATGTATAGTGTGAACAGCACTCTTCTGCAAAGCTGCCCCAATCAACTCTTCATGTAGTGCTGGAACCGAAACTCTGGCAAAATAGAACCGGCTAGGAACCTTCCATTTAGGGCAGAGCGCTGCCACTAATTCTAGAAAACCTACCGCTTCTACAAAAGAAAAAGGGAGAAGGTCCACAGCTAGCATTTTAGCCAGCTTAGTGTTATACAGACGCGTCAGTGGGTGGTTGCGTTCATATGGCGCGTCTGAACAAAACATGGTTCTAATGTTGCCCTGGACCAAGCATTTACGGGATGATAATGACTTCTTTGACCCAATTATGCTCGCTGGTGAACTTTTTCGCGTTGGTGTCTCACTCGCTCCAACACTCTTAGTGTGCCTCACATGGGGTGTGCTGCTGACAGGGGTACTGGGTGTAAGTGAAGTGTTTGACACGTCTTCTTCCTCCTCGTCATCATCAGATGAAACATCAACGTTTTCTTGACTTCCAATTCGGGCTTCCTTGATCGCCTTTAGGAGCCCAAACCATTGGACAGTGTGCTGTCGCCTAAGATGACCTCTCTGGCCTCCGGTACCATAGTTGGTACCAAACTTACCAAGACTAACTGCAACCTTACAAATGGTACAAATGGCGAACTTTTCCCTTTTTGGGCAAACAGTAAAGAAGTCCCAAACTGGGGACTTGAAGTGTCTGTGGGGGCCGGAGGAGGCGGCGATACTGGTGGTGGTGGTCATGCTGCTAATGCCAGATGAAGTGGAGGATCTGGATTGCCCAACTTTTGTACGTTGTGCACTTTTACCGCCACTAATTAAGGTCGAGGTGGATGGAGGTCCCTTCTTGTGAGAAAGAAATATGGAAGCGGTACGAGTTGGTGTACTACTTAACTCCAATGATTGTGGTGTTTCCACTGCCTCCTCGTCGACAACATCATCATCATCACGCTCAGCAGCTTTTCGGGCTAGGGTCAAAATGTCTGTTTGCTGCATGCCCGCTGGGGCTGCAGTGACCTTTATGATGACTGGGTCGTCGTTGTCAGAGTCTTCATCAGCAGCAGTATCCGCCACTTCTTGTTGAGCCTCATCATCACACTCCATAACTCTGAGACTTTGGACGAGCTTCCTTTTACGCTTAACTACCTTTGTCAGATCATGTGCCTCACTCTCAGACGGCAGTGGTGCTGGTTCCCAATTTTGATCCGTATCATCAGAAGGAGGTGTGCTTGAAGAAGATGTAGACACCACCCTTGATCTCTTCCTTGCTAGGGGTGTGGAAGACAATGAATGATCATCAGGAGGAGTGTCTTCCTCAAATGATACCTTGCCTTGATTGTCGATTTCCTGATGTGCCCCTACTTCGGGAGGAACAACTATTGTGGGCACTTGTGACCCTCCATGCACCTCTGCTTGCGCATCTCCTTGCGCTGCCTCTCCTTCCACATGTACTTGGGCTTGTACTTGCACATGTGGTTTTTGTTGCGGCTGTGGTTGTTCAACACTCGTCAGATGAGTTACAACAACCTGTGTTGATTGAGGGACATTGCTGCTACTTTCTTGCGATGAGCCAACATCACTGGTCGATGGTGATTGAACAACTAGACTAAGTGCCCCTGCAGCAGTGAAGGGCTTGGACTTAAGTTGGCGTGGTGGTGGCACTGAGTCCAATGGAGCGGGGGTGCTGCTCCCAGCTTGGTCCCCAGCAGATCCCGCTGCTGCTGCAGGCATACTTTTTTTTTTACTCCCAAAAAAAGGGGCAGCCGGCACACCAGTCTCCTTGGTAACTTTCTTCTTCTGCTCCTTACTGGCAACTTTCTTGCTAGAGGAGCTACGGGTAACTTTTTGGGGGGCCATCTTCTTCAGAGCAGGTCAGAACAGCAGGCAGCAGTTGCACGAGTTGCAGAGTTGTCTGTGTCCAGACATGACGTCGCGTGACGTTATGCTGCACACACACACCGCTGCAGGACTTCTTCCTGGCACTGGTGGTTCTCTTGAGTCTTGTGCACCTAAAAGCAATGGAAGACAGAGGAACATCAGTTCAGTTATACACCCCAAAAAATCGAAAAACACAGAAAAATCAGCACAATCCCATGCCATCCATGATGTTTACATTCAAGACACCCCACAGAAAGACTAGGCCCATGCAACACTCACTACCCCTGGGCATAATGGATGAAAAGTAGGCAAAATAAGTGCAGGCCTCAGACACTGCCTCTCTTCAAAATGGCCCCTTGCATCTCAAGCACATGTTGCCTGTACCAGCCAGCACTCAAGATGGCCACCACCACCACCCACATGGCCAGTCCACATCAACAGTACACCCCAAAAAACAGAAAAACACCCAAAAATCACCACAATCCAATGCCATCCAGGATGTTTACATTAAAGAGAGTGAGACCACACGACAGGCACACTCAGTCCATGCACCACTACCCCTGGGCAAAAGGCCACACCAGCAGCCCCAAAAAAACGACAAAAAACACAAAAAACAGCACAATCCCAGCCCATCCATGGCCTCAATGGTGTTTAAATTCAAGAGGACACCCCACAGAAAGACTAGGCCCATGCAACACTCACCACCCCTGGGCAAAGGGCCCCACCAGCAGCCCCAAAAAACGACAAAAACCACAAAATTCAGCACATTCCCAGCCCATCCATGGCCTCAACGGTGTTTAAATTCAAGAAGACACCCCACAGAAAGACTAGGCCCATGCAACACTCACTACCCCTGGGAATAATGGATGAAAAGTAGGCAAAAAAGGTGCAGGCCTCAGACACTGCCTCTCTTCAAAATGGCCCCTTGCACCCCAAGCACATGTTGGCTGTACCAGCCAGCACTCAAGATGGCCACCACCACCACCACCCACATGGCCAGTCCACATCAACAGTACACCCCAAAAAAACAGAAAAACACCCAAAAATCACCACAATCCAATGCCATCCAGGATGTTTACATTAAAGAGAGTGAGACCACACCACAGGCACACTCAGTCCATGCACCACTACCCCTGGGCAAAAGGCCACACCAGCAGCCCCAAAAAAACGACAAAAAACACAAAAAACAGCACAATCCCAGCCCATCCATGGCCTCAATGGTGTTTAAATTCAAGAGGACACCCCACAGAAAGACTAGGCCCATGCAACACTCACCACCCCTGGGCAAAGGGCCCCACCAGCAGCCCCAAAAAACGACAAAAACCACAAAATTCAGCACAATCCCAGCCCATCCATGGCCTCAACGGTGTTTAAATTCAAGAAGACACCCCACAGAAAGACTAGGCCCATGCAACACTCACTACCCCTGGGCATAATGGATGAAAAGTAGGCAAAATAAGTGCAGGCCTCAGACACTGCCTCTCTTCAAAATGGCCCCTTGCACCCCAAGCACGTGTTGCCTGTACCAGCCAGCACTCAAGATGGCCACCACCACCCACATGGCCAGTCCACAACAACAGTACACCCCAAAAAAACAGAAAAACACCCAAAAATCACCACAATCCAATGCCATCCAGGATGTTTACATTAAAGAGAGTGAGACCACACCACAGGCACACTCAGTCCATGCACCACTACCCCTGGGCAAAAGGCCACACCTGCAGCCCCAAAAAAACGACAAAAACACACAAATCAGCACAATCCCAGCCCATCCATGGCCTCAATGATGTTTACATTAAAGAAGACACCCCACAGAAAGACTAGGCCCATGCAACACTCACCACCCCTGGGCAAAGGGCCCCACCAGCAGCCCCCAAAAAACGACAAAAACAACAAAAATCAGCACAATCCCAGCCCATCCATGGCCTCAATGGTGTTTAAATTCAACAAAACAGTTGTATCATGCACCCATAACCAACCCTGGTCCTACTGGATACTGTGGCTACCCACAATATATTTTATTTAATGTTCTGAAAAAGTTCCAAAATTGTAGTTGCAGCAACTGTAATGCCCCAAAAAACTTACTTGTGAAAGTTGATTTCTAATCCAAAAGTGATCCAAAGAAAGTCAAAAAGGCCTCAAATCCAAATATCCAGCAGCACCCACAAAAAGTAATCCTTCCAGGTCAAGGTCCAAATGAAAGTGACCAGCACATGAAGAAAGCACTGGGAGGAGCCTGCTGGACAGGAACAGGAAGTTGGAGACTGTGGGGCACTTCCTCCCCCCCCCCCCAAAAATGGACTCCTTGCAAAAAAAAAAGGCCATGCAAATGTCAACCTCAGGAGTGATTCTGATAAAAATCATCATTTTCTGAAGGTTTATCCTGTTTGCTGGTGGATTTCTTGTGCAGAATTGCAAAATCTCTATTTCGCGAGTGCGAGATTGTTCCTGTCCGCCGCAACTACGTGTTCGCAATTGCGAACTCTCGCGAGGCGTGCTGTGCAAGGTGGCAAGCCGCGATTACGTATTCGCGGGCGCCAAACTCCCGCGGGATCCCGCAGCAAGATCCAAAATGGCGCAGCACTCGCAAAATATGATCGAGAAAAACAACTCGGCAAACGCTTAATGACGGAAAGTGAACGCCGTGCACCACGCCGCGCGCCGCAATATTGTATCACCAAGCAAAAAATCCGCCGCGAGCGAATTCACGGATTTTTGACAAATTCGCGAAAGTTCGCGGATTGCGAATTTGCCGAAAATCCGAAAAATCCGCGAGCGGAACGGATTTTACGCCCATGCTTAGACACACTTTGGACTTCTGCAGGAAAAGGCTTCACTAACTCGAAATCTAACAATACTGTTTGAATACAACTTTACTCCCCCTGCTGGCCAAAAAACGAAGTGCACAGGCCCCAGTAAATACAGTATAAACAGCTCACAGAAGCACCTTCTGATGTAGAATATCCCTGTTGCTGGGGGGGCGGGAGGGGGGGAGGCAGGGGGGCCGGCCTCACTGGCTTGTGAACATAAAATGGTGGCTGGGGGACACTGTTTTAACACACTGGTCTTAGCACAGAGCAAAGGAGAAATTTGGAGGGAAACAGATTTGTCACCAAGGAATGAGAGGGACAAACTACAGAGGTTGGACTGCAAATCCCACAATACAACACATTAAATGCAAGCAATCATGGGCAGGGAAAACCACAAGTTTAAAACACAAAACAGGTGATAAAATATGCAATCACAGGCAGGTCAAAACTGCAATTTTAAACTGTAACAACCACATGCAAAGACAGTAATCACAGGAAGGGAAAATCGTTTTTTTAAACACCTTTTGTTTTGGGAAGAGACAGCACTAGTCTGTCTCCTTACCACTTCCTGGACTCTGCTCACTTCAATCTGGGTCCCAGGTAGGCTGCAATTCACAAGATGGAGGAGAATGATTTGGGGTGCACCCAGCAAGGCCTAAAGGGTCATGAGCAGGTGTGAGAGGAGGGCTCAGACTTGCCTGGTAGCTGAATAGCCAATGGTCTGCTGGCCTGGGGGTGGAGGCTGGGCAGCTGCTTCTCCTGTTCAGAATCTCCTAGGAGACAGACAGGCTCAATCCGCACTTTGGACTTCTGCAGGAAAAGGCTTCACTAACTCGAAATCTAAGAATGCTGTTTGAATTAAACTTTACTCCCCCTGCTGGCCAAAAAACGAAGTGCACAGGCCCCAGTAAATACAGTATAAACAGCTCACAGAAGCACCCTCCGATGTAGAATATCCCTGTTGCTGGGGGGGGGGAGAGGCAGGGGGGCTGGCCTCACTGGCTTGTGAACACAAAATGGTGGCTGGGGGTGCACTGTTTTAACACACAGGTCTTAGCACAGAGCAAAGGAGAAATTTGGAGGGAAACAGATTTGTCACCAAGGAATGAGAGGGACAAACTACAGAGGTTGGACTGCAAATCCCACAATTCAACACATTAAATGCAAGCAATCATGGGCAGGGAAAACCACAAGTTTAAAACACAAAACAGGTGATAAAATATGCAATCACAGGCAGGTAAAAACTGCAATTTTAAACTGTAACAGCCACATGCAAAGACAGTAATCACAGAAAGGGGAAATCGTTTTTTTAAACACCTTTTGTTTTGGGAAGAGACAGCACTAGTCTGTCTCCTTACCACTTCCTGGACTCTGCTCACTTCAATCTGGGGCACAGGTAGGCTGCAATTCACAAGATGGAGGAGAATGATTTGGGGTGCACCCAGCAAGGCCTTAAGGGTCATGAGCAGGTGTGAGAGGAGGGCTCAGACTTGCCTGGTAGCTGAATAGCCAATGGTCTGCTGGCCTTGGGGTGGAGGCTGGGCAGCTGCTTCTCCTGTTCAGAATCTCCTAGGAGACAGACTGGCTCAATCCGCACTTTGGACTTCTGCAGGAAAAGGCTTCACTAACTCGAAATCTAAGAATGCTGTTTGAATGAAACTTTACTCCCCTTGCTGGCCAAAAAACAAAGTGCACAGGCCCCAGCAAATACAGTATAAACAGCTCACAGAAGCACCCTCCGATGTAGAATATCCCTGTTGCTGGGGGGGGGGGGGAGAGGCAGGGGGGCTGGCCTCACTGGCTTGTGAACACAAAATGGTGGCTGGGGTGCACTGTTTTAACACACAGGTCTTAGCACAGAGCAAAGGAGAAATTTGGAGGGAAAACAGATTTGTTACCAAGGAATGAGAGGGACAAACTACAGAGGTTGGACTGCAAATCCCACAATTTCAACACGTTAAATGCAAGCAATCATGGGCAGGGAAAACCACAAGTTTAAAACACAAAACAGGTGATAAAATATGCAATCACAAGCAGGTCAAAACTGCAGTTTTAAACTGTAACAACCACATGCAAAGACAGTAATCACATAAAGGGAAAATCGTTTTTTAAACAACTTTTGTTTTGGGAAGAGACAGCACTAGTCTGTTGACAGCCATATTTCTAGTAAAGGGTGAGAATTCAGGTACATTGAAGAAAATTAGTTTGACAGAGTATAGGTATAATAGGCAGGGTTACTGGAATTATGCAATTGTACTGCATTTTTTGTGTAAGTATTGAGTTGCTGCATTTGCCACATAATCCACCATGTGTTGCATAATTTGCAGATTTTAACAAAAAAAGTTCTAGCTCAAACGGCTCAAAAGTGACTA
The DNA here is from genome assembly GCF_964261635.1 of Lissotriton helveticus. Lineage (NCBI taxonomy): Eukaryota > Metazoa > Chordata > Amphibia > Caudata > Salamandridae > Lissotriton > Lissotriton helveticus. The sequence continues at coordinate 1,653,578,450 of NC_136059.1, forward strand.
AAAACGCAAAAACACATGTTGCCGCATAGTGGAAGGCCCTCTGCAAAGCTTGACTGGTACTGCTCTGTTGCTTATTGCTATATTTGTGTGTTCAACTGGTACTGAGTGCAACCAATGCTCAGACAGAGTTAACAAGTGTAAAAAAGGACAAATATTAAAGTAATACTGTCACATAATTTGCTACACTAAGCTGCATACTTTTTTTTCTTGCCGCATAATTTACTCAACCCTGCTGCATAGCTTGGCCTTTTCTTGCCGCATACTTCCAGTGGCCATGATTATAGGCAATCTTCCTGTAGCCAGCTACAGATTAAAGGAAGTCACTTAGGAAGCGAAAGAAAGATAGGACAGGCAAGAACCAAAATTATACAGCTGCCCAGCTCCTCACCGAGGACGGTGGCACTGGCACTCAGTATACTATAGTGGAAAGCTGCTTACAGGGCATCAGCGAGTAGGTGCTTTGAAGTTGGTACAAGCTAAAGCGAAAATGGCGTTTGTGCTTTAAAGCTGCATAAGAGCAAGTAATAGACGTAGATGAGTGTAACACATGTATTAGAAGCTCCTCTTTATTTTGGAAAAACCTATGGTCCCATCTGATAAGGTAAATAAAAACAATGGATTATTCTAGACAAGGCCTTGTGTTTTAAACCCACAAGGTGATCAGTGTATGTTATTCTCTCTCTCCTCAAGGGGGTTACTTGATCCCCATCTTGTTTCCAGTGGTTGAAGGAGCTCTTATACATGTCAATCTGGACAATGGCAGCTCTGGTGGCTCAGTGAATCGATGTACCCACTTAAGGGACTTGCATTTGACATGCCAGTCTTAGGTTCACATCTCAGATGGTCCACTCACACTTTCATCTTTCTGAGGCTGATGACATCTGAGTTAGATAAATATTTGGCAACTGTAAATTGCAGCAAAAGATTATCTAGGAGCTGACCATGCGTTCAACAAATAAGCCTGACACATTACGCTAAATTCCTTTATGTGGGAAATTCTAAAAACACAAGTAGTAATGCCCCATGTAGCACAACATGCAGAAGTGGGTCTAGGTGCGTGGCACTTAGGAAGGACTGAGCCTCTGAAGCTCGGCGACAACACTGGTTTCCAGAGTGAAGTTGGATCCTATGTCTCATTCATGGCTCTGGCCTCACATATCCAAATAAGAATCGCGATATCTCAGACCAAGGGCCCAGAGATCTTCAAACTATGGCTGCCACTTCCCACTGAATTCCAGTCTTACTAGCAGGGAAGCAGGAGACCCTTCAGTTTAGGATTACACTTGTGGGACATACTTCCGGGACCCATCTCTTCTACGAATTTCCATTAATTATTGCAGGTAGTATTGTGCCTAGACACACTGATTAAACAATGCCATCCTTCTCTCCTACTGCCAGGTTATCACATATGCAGAGGGAAAAGGCAACCCAGACTATGCTCCCTTTCAACACCATACACCTTGTGCACAGGACTCTTCAAAGCCATGTCAACGACCTGTGCGCTAGTTGGGTTGAAAAAGAAACAAGAGCACGCGGGGCTCAGAGATTTTCTTAGGAGTCCGACACTGGCACTGCTGAATGGATTGGCTGCCTGGTCTTGTTTCCACCTCATACCTCTTTATCTCTCCTCCTGTAAGTTCCTTCTTATTTCTCCTTTCTTCCTTTGCAACTGTTTTTCTAACCTTCTCTTCTTCCATTTCTCTCTATTGCTCTGGGTCAGTGTGTTGATGAAAAATATGTCCCAGGCACTAAAAACGAGGGCCATGCGCCCACAAGCACAAATTAGGAATTGGACAGCAAATTTCTCCCTGCTGTTAGCTCCAAACAACATCGATTATAAAGCACTACATGTTACCTTTCAATCACTCAAAAAAACATGAACAGACCAACTTGCAAAAGTCACCCAATTCAACAGGACCAACCACACTCATAAAGGTAAGCCCTTCAGACACAGTTATCATTCAGACCCCACCCTGCTGAGCGAAAACAGACAGTCACCACCCCAGAAACCAATACTGTCCTATCAGACAGATCCCACCCCAATCTCAAAAGTTGTCCTGCCAGACAAACCACATCCTGTCATGCCAACCATCTTGTTGGACACACTGTGCCCAACAAATGGGCACTTGCCCAGTAACGAGGCCAACATTCCAGGGAAGACATGGCTTGGCAGTTCGGGCTGGACTGTTTCCATAAGGCACAGGGTCAGACTGATTTGCATATGGCCATGTCTGAACTGGGGTGGTGGAGTGAGCTAAATAATGATGATGGATTAAACCCAAGATCAGTTGACTGGGGGTGAGTGTTTGATTTGCTCAAACGCTCAGTCCATCATCCACTTTGGTATTGCTGTGTTCGCCCTAAGTTGACAGGGTATGCCCAGACGTGGGTCCCTTGCTCACTCTGCCACTGGATTCAAGATAGCTTGGCTGATTAGGGTTATGATCCCGAAACCGGTCCCAGGATGCTTGTTTCCGGTCAAGGGAAGACATGGCTTGGCAGTTCGGGCTGGACTGTTCCCATGAGGCACAGGGTCAGACTGATTTGCATATGGCCATATCTGAACTGGGGAGGTGGAGTGAGCTAAAGAATGATGATGGATTAAACCCAGATCAGTTGACTGGGGGCGAGTGTTTGATTTGCTCAAACGCTCAGTCCATCATCCCCTTTGGTATTGCTGTGTTCACCTTAAGTTGGCAGGGTATGCCCAGACATGGGTTCCTTGCTCACTCTGCCACTGGATTCAAGATAGCCTGACTGATGTGGGTTATGAACCCGAAACCGGTCCCAGGGTGCTTGTTTCCGGTCCAGGGAAGACATGGCTTGGCAGTTCAGGCTGGACTGTTCCCATGAGGCACAGGGTCAGACTGATTTGCATATGGCAGTGTCTGAACTGAGGTGGTGGAGTGAGCTAAAGAATGATGAGGGATTAAACTCAGATCAGTTGACTGGGGGTGAGTGTTTGATTTGCTCAAACGCTCAGTCCATCATTCCCTTTGGTATTGCTTTGTTCGCCCTAAGTTAGCAGGGTATTCCCAGACTGGATTCAAGATAGCCTGGCTGATGAGGGTTATGAACCGAAACCGGTCCCAGGATGCTTGTTTCCGGTCCAGGGAAGACATGGCTTGGCAGTTCGGGCTGGACTCTTCCCATGAGGCACAGGGTCAGACTGATTTGCAGTGCCAGCAATCGGCTGCCTTTCACTCCTTTCGTGGCCACGGAAGGGGTGTACCCACACGTGCTGCCAGCCACGCTCCGCAAGGTAATACCCATCGCTGTGGCGGCCGTGGGAACCGCCGTCCCGGCGGTCGGGGACAACGGCGAGGTCAGTCCACACCTTCGCCCGCAGCATCCGCCTCAAAACCCTCCTAGTCCGTGCTTTCAGGCCCATGTGACGCCAGTGGGGGGCAGGGTTCGCCATCACCACCTCCACTGGAGCACCGTCACTTCGGACAGGTGGGTGCTGCAGATCATCCGAAGGGGCTACTCCCTCCCCTTCGAGGCGACTCCTCCAGCCATGCCACCGCAGAACCACCGTGTATCGGGGGATCATTTGCGACTTCTGCAGGAGGAAGTTACGGCCCTCTTGGCCAAGGGGACCATCGAGCGCGTTCCTGGGCCAGAAGTAGGGTGTGGTTGCTACTCCCACTACTTTCTGGTACCCAAGAAGGGCAAAGGGGGCCTACGCCCTATCTTGGACCTAAGGAACGTCAACGGCTTCCTCCGGAAGGAGAAGTTCAAGATGCTGACACTGGCTCAGGTCCTAGCTGCCCTGGACCCAGGAGACTGGATGGTAGCGTTGGACTTGCAGGACGCTTATTTCTACATCCCCGTCCTGCCGGCCCACCGGCGCTATCTGCAGTTCACGGTTGGCCACAAGCACTTTCAGTATACCGTGCTCCCCTTTGGCCTTATCAGCGCCCCACGGGTGTTCACAAAGGTGATGGCGGTGGTCGCAGCTCATCTGCGCAGGTTAGTGGTTTCAGTCTTCCCATACCTCGACGACTGGTTGTTGAAGGCGGGCTCGCCCCAGACAGTCGTCAGCCACCTCCAGACTACGGCAGATCTCCTGCACCGCCTGGGGTTCTCCATCAATGTGCCGAAGTCACACCTGTGCCCCTCTCAGAAGCTCCTTTTCATCGGAGCGGTTCTCGACTCGGCGCGGTTTCGGGTTTATCCACCCGAACAGCGGGTCCGGGATATTCAGGCTCTGATTCCCATCTTTCAGCCGTTATCCCGGGTCTCGGTCAGGTTGACGCTGCGGCTTCTGGGGCTGATGGCCTCCTGCATCCTGCTGGTGCATCACGCCAGGTGGCGGATGCGGGCTCTGCAGTGGGACCTTAAGTTTCAGTGGGCCCAGCATCAGGGCAACCTATCCGACCACGTCCTGATCTCGGAGGGCACTGCGAGACAGTTGCAGTGGTGGCTCACGGACCGCGATTGGGTCAGCGGCAGATCCCTCTCCCTTCCCCAACCGGAGCACGTAGTTGTGACGGATGCGTCCCTCCAGGGCTGCGGGGGCCACATGGGAGAGGCGGAGATCAGAGGCCTCTGGTCTCCGGCGGAGGCCCAGCTCCACATCAACCTGTTGGAGTTACGGGCGATTCGTCTAGCACTGAAAGCATTCCTCCCCTCTGTCCGGGGGAGTGTAGTGCAGGTGTTCACGGACTACACCACCGCCATGTGGTACTGCAACAAACAGGTCGGGGTGGGGTCGTGGACCCTTTGCCAGGAAGCTCTGCGCCTCTGGCAGTGGCTGGAACGCCAGGGCGTGACCCTGGTGGCTCAACACCTGGCAGGATCTCTGAATGCCAGGGCGGACGAGCTCGGCCGTCGGTGCATGATGGATCACGAATGGCGTCTGAACTCGGACGTGGCGCAAGGCCTCTTTCAGCGATGGGGAGAGCCTTGGTTAGATCTATTCGCCACCGAAGAGAACGTGCAATGTCATCAGTTCTGCGCGTTGGAATTTCCAAGGCGGTACTCGCTCGGAGACGCTTTTCGTCGCGAGTGGAGTTGCGGTCTACTGTACGCCTTTCCGCCTATACCACTTCTGCCCAGAGTGCTGAAGAAGATCAAGCGCGACCGGGCCCAAGTCATCCTTGTGGCTCCGGACTGGGCTCGAAGGTACTGGTATCCAAAGCTACTCACTATGTCAGTCGATTCCCCCGGTTCGTCTGCCTCTTCAGGAGGACCTTCTGTCGCAGCAGCAGGGGACGGTCCTCCACCCGAACCTGTCCAGTCTCCACCTCCATGCTTGGAGATTGAGCGGCGACAGTTGAGGCCATTTGACTTGCCTCTGAAGTCTGTAATATCATTCTGGCAGCCAGGCGTACCTCCACAAAGTCGGTATACGCCTGCAGGTGGAACAGATTTGTGGCATGGTGCACAGCAAAGGCTGTGGATCCTCTTGCTGCCCCTCTTTCTGAGGTACGTCTCTTCCTTCTTTCTCTTACCCAGCAGGGCTCTGCTCTGGGCACTATCAAGGGCTACCTTTCTGCCCTTTCAGCCTTTCTAAGGCTGCCTGATCAGCCTTCTTTGTTCAAGTCCCCAATTGTAAATAGATTTCTAAAAGGCATCACACACACATTCCCTCCTGTTCCGTTTGTAATGCCTCAGTGGGACTTGAACCTGGTTCTTACGTTTCTGATGTGCGCTCCCTTTGAGCCACTTCACAACTGTCCTCTTCGCCTTCTTACTCTGAAGACTGCTTTCCTGGTTGCCATCACCTCTGCCAGGAGAGTGAGTGAGCTCCAGGCCCTTTCTTCTACTCCACCTTTCCTTTCTGTCCATCCGGACAAAGTGGTGTTGCGTACTAAGCCTTCTTTCCTGCCCAAGGTTGTCACGGCCTTCCACATCCGGCAGTCTATCACCTTGCCAATCTTCTTCCCGCCACCGCATCTCTCTAAAGAGGAAGAGCGGCTCCACCGTCTGGACCCAAAACGTGCGCTCTCATTCTACTTGGATCGCACACGCCAGTTCCGGGTGGATGACCAACTCTTTGTTGGTTACGTGGGCGCTAAGGGGAAAGCGGTACACAAGAGGACCATCTCCCGGTGGATCATCTTGTGCATCCAGGCATGTTACTCCTTGGCTAAGAAGGAGCCCCCTGTTGGATTGCGGGCTCATTCCACCCGAGCCACGGCGACTACCACTGCCCTGGGCAGGGGAGTGCCCTTACAAGACATCTGTCAGGCAGCTACGTGGGCATCGCTGCACACGTTTGCAAGACACTACTGCCTGGACAGCCAAGTCCGGAGGGATGGCTTCTTTGGCCTTTCTGTCCTCCAGGACTTTCTGGTGTGATTATTGGTTCGCAGACCCACCACCGGGGTTGTTATTGCTGGGGTATCTATTCTAAGGTAAGGAATCTAATACTAACGTGTCTCTTTCAGATGCACAAGTTACTACTTTGTGTAACGATATATCTGTAAGAGACATTAGTTAGTATTAGATTCCTTACCGACCCACCCATCCTCCCCGTTTTGCGAGCCAATATCTAGGGTTAGGGTTACCCCCTTTCAGGGCCCTAGTTTCACTGGCACCTGTGTTGGTTTTTAACATGGCTCTGCGTTTCTGGCGCGGAAAAGCTGTTTCTAAGAACTGACGTCAGCACGCGGAGGCGGCGTCTAAGTACTCCGACGACATCATCACGGCGCCCACGACGCCGACGACGGACGCGGAGCCGTAGATGATGCCTACCGACGCGCAAGGGTACTGCTATGCAAAAATTTCCGGATCCAGTCTGACGCCTGGGGATATTCTAAGGTAAGAAATCTAATACTAACTAATGTCTCTTACAGATATATCGTTACACAAGTAGTAACTTGTGCGTCTGAACTGGGGTGGTGGAGTGAGCTAAAGAATGATGATGGATTAAACCCAGATCAGTTGACTGGGGGTGAGTGTTTGATTTGCTCAAACGCTAAGTCCTTCATCCCCTTTGGTATTGCTGTGTTCGCCCTACTTTGGCAGGGTATGCCCAGACGTGGGTCCCTTGCTCACTCTGCCACTGGATTCAAGATAGCCTGGCTGATGAGGGTTATGAACCCGTAACCGGTCCCAGGATGCTTGTTTCCGATCCAGGGAAGACATGGCTTGGCAGTTCGGGCTGGACTGTTCCCATGAGGCACAGGGTCAGACTGATTTGCATATGGCCATGTCTTAACTGGGGTGGTGGAGTGAGTTAAAGAATGATGATGGATTAAACCAAGATCAGTTGACTGGGGGTGAGTGTTTGATTTGCTCAAATGTTCAGTCCATCATCCCCTTTGGTAGTACAAATACAACAAGCATCCCTAAGCTGTTGCTACGGAACAGTTAAAGCAAACCTCCATAAATCATTGGTGAAGCACTGACAAAGCAAGCTTTCCTAAAGCATAGTTGCAAGCCAAGCAGTGCAAACGTCCCTTACCCAAAGAGTCTGAGTCGATGGTAGAGAAAGTTTGCCTAATCAAGCCATGGGCACATGCTCGGCACAACAAGCTTCCATAACCCACGAGTGCAGGACAAGTAAAGCAAGCTTCCCTATACAATTGGTATAGGACAGACAGAGTTGCCTTCCCTAAGCCACAGGTGCAGGGCAGAAATAACAAATTTCCTAAAACCACGCGAACATGGGGTGTAGAGCGAGTGTCTCTAAACAATATGTGCAGGACAAGCCAGGGTGGGTTCTCTATGCCACATGTGCACGACAAGTAGAGCAAGCTTCTCTGAATCACTTTCATGCATTTTTCTCCAGATTCTTCTGCTTGTAGGAACCACCTAACATTGCCAAAGCTAAAGTTAAATGTTGCTCACTAATGGCTCACCTTCGGGATATTAAGAGCCTGATTACAAGCTCAGCGGTCCATGGGTCTGCCGAACCCATGGTGGTGGTACACCCGCCGTATTACAAGTAGGGTGGTTGGACCACTGCTATCGCCGGGATCCTTGCTCCCACAGTGGTGACGCAGCGGTCGAGGGCAGCAATATGCTGGCCGTGCCGCTGCAGCACCGCTGAGCATATTACGAGCTGCCTCACTGCGACCCTTACCACTGTGTTAATCCCCGCCATGGCAAGAATGGCAATGAGGCAGCTCAGGTGGCCCATAGAGGACTCCCTGATGTCTCTGTGTGAGGGGGTGCTTGCAGGGGGGGACATGGTGTGCCCCGCTGTATTTATGCACCCCCCTGTTCCTGCAAAGAAAGAAATGCACAATATTGTGCATTTCTGTCTGTGCAGGAACGGACTGCAGTTCTCCTACAGTGGTGCCTTTCTAAAGCTCTCCTATGAGCTTTAGAAAGGCACCGCTGTGAGACCACCGATGCAGGACCGCCTACCTGGATTATATTGATAATCCAGCGGGCGGTCAGACTAGGAGTTTGGCGGTCTCGCAGTGGGGCGCTGGTGTAGCGGCCCACTGCAACACCCCCAAACTCACAATCAGGCCCTAAGCCTGCAGTTGAGGGCCCTTTTCTTGCTTGCTTGACTGTCCAGTGGTAGAAATGGGCAATCCTCAAAGTCCAGTACAAAGGAGGTGCTGTAAAAATTGATACCGGATACAGTACATCCAAAACTACGTTTTTATTACGCACATAAATAAAACAGTGAAGGTTATTCATGTGCAGTCTTCAGCCCAGACAGTTCACATGATATGACCTCGGTTTTTTCATAATAAGGTGTAGAATAATAAAGATGATACTTACTTACTATGAAATGAATGACGGCCATTTTAAAATATGAATAGGGTTTGCACATCTTCAGAAACACTACTGCTTACAATCTCTGCAAGTCATTCAGGTTTGCGACTTCAGAGACAGCTATTGGCTGGTTACGATGGGGGTAGGGCTGGACTGGCCATAGTGGGCATCTGGCATTTTCCCAGGAGGCTGTAAGGGTGTGGGCCAGTTTTGAAGCTGTGGGGGCCGCTTTTGTTTCAGTGCTGCAATATTGGCCCCCAGTAACAAAAGCAGCAAACAAGCGTTTCCAGCCTCCTGGGGCAGGCAGTGGTGCCCCATTGGCCAGGCAGCTATCCCCGACCCGGCCCTCCACCCCACCACCAGGACTGGTCCAAGAAATTTGCCATGGCTGCCTTCGGTTCTCAGTACGGCCTTAGATGGGGGAATTCAAACTTGCATAAATTGATACCAAATCCTTGATGGACAACTCTCACTGTGAATGGAGCACAGGCCAAACCATAGTGTTTTTTAAGTCTACTGTAGAATGCTGAGACAGCAGTTATGTCTTCTGCCATACACAAACCAGACAATGGGTTCATTATTTTGATTTGAATAGGAAATGTGAGACCAGTGCGGTAAGGCAGTTATGTGGTCTAGTAACTAATTTGAATACATTAGCAATCTTTACATTCACATTTCACCGAATTTGTGTAAACCTGGGAAAATAGCTTTTTCTCAGTTTTTAGTACTGGTTACATGCATGTGCAATATAAAATACATCGGGCCTAGCTATGACTTTGGCAGTGCGGGAGTGGGCCGCCACCCCCGCACTGCCGAAGCCCACCTCCAACTGCCCCCCCAGATTACAATTATTTTTGTAGTTTGACAGGCGATCCTTCGGCTTTCCCACGGCCGTGACTCTCAAATGGGCACCGCATTGGGAACACCAAAGGCTTTTCCTGCACAGCAGGGACAGTTAAGTCCATGCTGTCCAGGAACAGGGGGTGCATGCACACAGAAGGACACAACATCTGCCCCCATGCATATCTCCCCAGGCCCAGAGGCACAAGGGGGCTCTGTAGGGTCCCCTTTGTTGCCTCCCTGCCTCACTTTTCATGGCGGGCTCACCGCCGTGAAAAGTGAGTCGGAGAGGAAACTCGTAATATGCTTCACAGCGCTGCAGCAGCACTGTCAAGTATATTGTGACCTTGGGAACGTTGCGCCACCAAAAGGGATTGCGATCCCCGGGGGTTGCGACGCTCCCCTCACAGTCTGACTGCCGCACTCATAATGTGGCAGTCAGATCACAGGTGTGGCAATGTACGACCGCCACTGCACCCCCACAATGGGACCGACATTCCCATGGACCGCCAAACTTGTAATCAGGCCCATAGTCTGCTAGTGATGCAGTGAGTAAAGGAGTTGCTGCAAATTTGTTTGCCATGGAAGAAGTAAAATAGAGTTTCGAAATATCTTTACGGAGACAGACATTTTTCTTAACTGTTGAGTAGATACTAAGGCCTTGATTATGAGTCTGGCAGTTCGAGGATCGCCAGACCCGTGCGGGTGTGGGGTGGCAGCCGAGCAACCGCCGCACCAGAGGTATGACCACCCCCTTACAAGTTGAGCTGTCAGACTTCCCTGGGGCCGCTGCCAGGGAGCCACCATTCCCTGGTGGTGTTGTGGCGGTAAAGACCGCAATATGCTTGGCATGAACGCCGCAGTCCCGCTAAGCACATCACAAGTTTCCTCTCTGCCGGCGGTGCCTTGGAGGCCCTTCCTCCATGTACACCATGGCGTAGAGGAAACAAACTGTGCCCTACAGAGCTCCCTGTGCCTCCTCCACATGTGGATGCACACAAGGAGGCATAACATGTGCCACCCTGTGTGCATGCACAACAGTTCCTGCACAGCATGGATTTTCGAGTCCATGTTGTGCTGGAACCTTGTTGTGCGGTCCCATTGCGGTGCCTTTCTTAAAGGCACCGCCGGGGTACCACCAGACCACTTTTAAGGTGTAATCTGGTTGGAAGGCGGCAGCGACTTTTGGTGGTGTGGGAGCGCAGCAGTGGCGTGCCACCCGCCCCCGCACCACCAAAGTTCATAATCGGGCCCTTAACATCAACAATACATTTTTGCACAAACAAATTAAAACCAAGGACATCACGTAATGCACAGAAGCACACAGTACACCCATGCAACCCCCCATGTAACGCCTTCGTGACACAAGGTAAAAAAGGCTTTGTAAATCCCAAAAGCAGATGTTGCGTCGGGCTGCGCCAAAGAAGTGACGCGACCCCGAAGAACCTCAGGGCAAAATCCTCAAGCTTGAATGTGACAAATAACACTTCCACAACAGTCATTCATTTCTACTGTGACAAACAGTCCTGTCTATGGGCTAAAAAGCCTCGTTTTTATTCTCGCCTTACAGAAATGGAAACGTCTACCAGTGAACTCTTGAGCTGGTGGCCACTTAACAGTCGCAATCAACTCCTGCTCCTGCCTAACCACTATCTGAGACATCTGATGGCTTTACAACAAAACCAGCGCATTCAGGGTGAACATTCAATAACGCTCCCCTTCTTTAGCTTCATTCATGATACAGACCCAGTGTGCTTCAAAGTGTTCCTTGAGCACTGGCTTACGCAAGCATAGAATGTCACAGCACAAATAGGGGGGGTGCTTGTTTCCTCAGTCCTGTACATGAGAAGGAAGAAGGAAGGAAGAAGGCCTCACAAGAAGTAAGAGGGAAGAAAAAGATGGGAGGAAAGGGTAATAACATTCGGTCATGAGACGTCATGCTGCTGATAAGTTTAATGCACTGCAGTGATCTTTTACCGCCCTTCTCTACTGCCGTCAGAACTGCAGATCTCTGGCTGCACAGTAAGATCCGTGCTTGTGCTGGACAGGACAATATTTGTGTGCATTACCATATCATAAGAGAAGCTAGCAGTGCAAGGCATCTAAACATGAATGTTGGCAAATCTCTGAGAGTTTATGCAGCAAACAGCTCTGGCCCAGTGAGCTTACTCATATAGTCAACAATTTGCAAACAGAAAGCGCAATTTATATAATGCTGTGTCACCCCCTTTACTAAGTTATTCCACATTCTCCATGTTTGGCGTCTGGGGTCAGCCATCTCGTGTTTGCAAGCTATGATCTTGTTACGGGGTAGTGCTGGCTCTAATGTAATTCTTTAGATCCTGGTTGCACTGTAAACAGATGTGAAAATGTGGGTCTTACCCAAGTTCGACCGTTATTCAGGGTGGAAAGAACATGATGGTCAAGATGTCAGGATCTTGATGCTGAAGAGAGCCTCGCTCTTGTGCCAACCTTTGAGTTGTATCTTGATTACAGAAATTCAATAGCTGCTTCACTACATGCGAGGAGGCCCCAGGTTAAGGCCTGGGATCCCGGGAGGGGGTGTGCCATGTTTCACCAGGAACATCTTGGAGATGGATGCCCTACCAAAGGTCAATTAGCGGTGTCTCTAAAAACTTGTCAGGATGTCCCATGTTGGTCAACTCCGCAAGTACTGTAATACCTACATTGTTGCGGCGCAAGTGTTTCTCTAGGTCTTTATTCTTAGCAGCGATTGATGTGTGCATTTTCTCCATTTTCTGCATCTTTTTATTAGTAGTAATAGTAGTAGCGATTTCTTCAAGATTGGAGATTCGTCTCAGCACCATTTAGTCTCTCATTCTGGCGATCTATGCGCTTGGACAGCCTATCCAGCCTTGAGGTGAGAGAGTTGCTTTTATGATCAATGGAGGCCAGACTGGGCTTGAGGTCCAATAATATGGCATCTGTGGTTGAGCCAGACCAGTGCATCAAGTCATCGTTTACCCCTGGTGAGCCCTGGCAGGCAAAGTCTCTGTTCAGCAGTCATGCTTCGCTCAAATGCCAACTTCCCTTGCTTAGTATCAGATGTGCTCATATTTGCCAGTGCTTGAAATGATGGGACAGTCCAGGGATGCTCGGGCAGCCGGGATATAAGTGAGTGCAGAAAGAAGGATCCAGGCCATAGTGGTAGGGGGACACTACCTAACACTAGAAATGCTGAGGCAATGTTAAGGGTAGGGATGAAGGAGTTGTAAGAAACGGTTAGCTACAGAAGCCAAGAAAGGACAATCTATGGACATGTGTTGAAAGGCTACTATGAGTGTAAGGGGCACTTATGCTTTCCCACTGCAGTCTATGCTGTAGTAACCCGCCTCCCGTGCTCAAGTCCGGTTGCCGCTGTGTGTGTGAGGTTTCCTACCTCTTCATCTGCTTACAGGTCCATCAATGCTCTAGAAGGAGAAGTGGTTTCACACCTCAAGCCCCTCAGCCGAGAAGCAGGGCCACGGGCTCAGTAAAACGCTCCTCCACTCCAGGCTGGGCCCACCGGTCACCACCATGCCAGCCTCCACAGTCGTATCCATCTCGCTGGACCCACCCGTGGTAGGCTTCACATACCAGGTTCAGGTTCATGTGCCGACACCGGCAGTCCTGTTCTAGGAATCACCTCCGCTGTTCCTCAGGTCCACCCAACGCAGCTGGTAAGGATATACGTCAGTACAACGTGATCAAAATGATCGCAGTACTTTACGACGCAGCCATTACAACGCAAGTCATTACAACGACTTGCGTTGGAGGGCGCTGGATTGTGATTAGTTTAATTTTCTATTCCAACTCCAGCCCACGTAACGGTAGGAAAGGTGTTAGAATAGAAAATCAAACTATTCCTTTAACAAGAGCGCCCTCCAGCGCAAGTCGTAGTAACGACTTGCATTGTAATGGCTGCGTAGTAAAGGACGCGCGGTGTAAACACCGCGTTGTAAAGGATGTTTACCGCTGGTAAAAAATGCGGGCAGCCTTACTGGCCATCCCTGACGTGGCCTGGCCTCAGAGGTGCGCCGCACAGTGTGGACTCACACCCATCAGGTTTACATCCAGTTATGGATTAATGCGATCTCCATGATTTTCAGCAGCAGTAGTGACTGGCCTCTAGGTGCAGGATGAAGAGGCCGGTGTCAGCGCACCGGGTTTTCTCATTCTCGCATTTTAAAAATAAACAAGAAGAGGTGTCAGAGCTCCCAAGTATGCGGCCATCGTAGATGCTGGGCAAGCCACGCCCCTGAAGTTTTCTACCTATGTGTAGTTTGTATTGGAAACAGGTATGAAACCCACAAGTAAACCCATAAAGCTATACTTTTGTGAAAAGTAAACAAAATAATTTTTCATTCAGCAAGGGGTAATTTGTGTAGCTCGCTCATGGTCTTCCCCAACAAACTGATCTTAAGAATCAAAAAAATGAGTTGGAAAAAATAAAAATGTGTAGCAATGGTCTAATCTTCAATATTTTGTCCCAAAGGCTGATTTTCAAAAATGTATTTATAGCGTTACATCCGTCATATGGATATCTAGTGTTGGTTGTCCAAAAATGTGTGATACTAAGAGCCAACAACTGAGCTACTGCTTAAAATGAGTTTTCATTGGCCATGCCTCAATTCTTAAAATCTAATAGCGAGATGGGTATCAAGGAAATCTATGCATTTTATAAATGTGTCCAAGAAACCGAGTTTAGAAATAGTGGTTATTTGTACAACTCTGAATTTGAGATCCTTGATTATCATGTGATTCAGAGGGCATTTCGCTAAATGTGTTCTTTTTTCTACACTGACTTACATTTGGAAGCCAAAATATACAGAAATGCACTGGATGAGTACCAATTTTTAAATACACTTTCGATAAAAACAGCACCAGACTTTTGTGGCTGGACTTATTGCCAGCGATAGGAAAGTCTTCAAAACACAACATGGAGACATCAAGGTATTTGGGCCCAGGATTAGCCACCACCATCGGAAATTTTTAAAATCCATACATTACTGAAAACTAGACACCTAGTGGAGTTCAGGGTGGTGTGAATTGTTTCGATCCAATTTAATTACGTACCTAAAATGCCCTGTAAACCTCATACCTTGGCTAAAATCACACATTTCCCAGGTAAATTTCTACAATCTTTAGTGCTCCAGAAAATTCTGACCACACTTCTTCTGATAAAAACGTTTGTTTGGATGGGCCTATCACCGGTCAAACAAAATTGCTCAACACTTGGACTGTCCGAAGTCAATGTGGTGTCAATGAGGTCTCCACATGGCTATCGTTTTGGTTCATTCCAATGACGTGCGTTAAGTCCTCGCACATTTGGGAGGAAGTGTTTCAATTGGAAGTAGAGTGGAAATGCATTGAGACATTGGCCTCTTGCTGGAAGTGCTTAAGATTTCATCACATAAATATGGGAATAATTGAAATTTCTTTTGACACATGCCAAACCTTGGCCTAAGGCGATCGGATGGCCCCTCACACTTTGAAAGAAATAAAAAATATTTTTGTGATTATGGACTCCAAATTCTAACTCCAAATCTGGTCAGCAATGTAATGAAAATTGTTTTTAACACTGCGAGCATTATGAAACATCTTTCTTTACTTGGGGTACCCGCATAGGGTCCAGACCTCAACACCATTACTGCTGTCATTCCTTGATTATACCAGTAGACTCGATTAATCTGGAACGCTACTAGAACCCTATAAGACCAGCTTTTATTTGAACGAATATCCCTCTTGTTCTCAAGGCCATGTAAAGGCTACCATCAGTAAGAAGAAAGTCCCGCAAAGCACTATACATTGTCATCAAGGCAATCCAAAGTCACAGAGGAATTTTTCTAGTGTCCAGTGGGTAGCGTTACACCCAAGGACGGACCACCAGATGACCACCTTCTTGGTACTTCCTTGCAAACTGATAAACAGACTACCCACTAAATAAGGAAAGCCAACGCCCACCCACAATATAGAAAAGCAATAGAACCTTGCTTTTTTTATCCAAAATTAGACTGACTCACTCTAAATGGTACTCATCTGGGCACATTGCATAAATTGATCATATCAGTGATGGTGATCCTTTCGATCCTGTATTACCATCCAAACTCACTTAAAGGAAGCTTAGACTTTATTGGATATGGCTTTTATCACTCCTTGCTAGACTTATTTAATTAATACCCGATTGCCTCTTGATGTCCCATTGGGTTAGGTCTCATAACACCGCTGAATTGCCCTAATATTAAGAGTGTTTTTTGTTCTTTGCCAGAGGGAAATCTACCCTGCAAACCATACCGATGCACTCAACAGGCACCTCTTTTGATAACAGTGCACATGCAAAGAATTGAGGTGCCAACATGAGAGGCTGCAGCTATTCTTATATTCAATGTAACACCACATGCTCATGACCCCCCATTACCTTCTGGCCAATGCACCCAAATCTTGCTATTTAGGTGGTTGCAGTTCTAAATATCGACATACAAAAAATAGATTGCGCCCTGAATATTGATGACCAAAATATAGAATTTACATGGATAAAAATAAATTGCTATAATATCAACTCCCAAAAACTTATATGAAAATAACAAAAAAATGCATGTCAAATAATAATGAATAAATGTACTTAAAAATGTAATTTCCATTATTACTGTTAAATAAATCTGAAAGAGACACGTTAGTGATAGATTCCTTACCTTAGAATATCCCCAGGCATCAGACTGGATCCGTAAAATTTTGCGTAGCAATACCCTTGCGCGCCGGCAGGCGTCGTCCGTTGCTCCGCGTCCGTCGTCGGCGTAGTTAGCGCCGGAATGACGTCGTCGGAGTACTTAGACGCCACCCATGCGCGCTGCGTCAGTTCTTCTTTTTTCCGCGCCAGCTAGCACAGATCCGGAGAAGCTCTACCCCTTAGTCATTTTTTGACTAAACTTTTTTGATCTTTTGATCATTTCTCATCTTGAGTCTTCGACTCCGACGGTGCCGGTAGGGATGCACGGGTTTAAACCCTGTTCCAAGTGCGACCGACTGATGTCGGTTACTGACCCCCATCGCCGGTGCCTCAAGTGTTTAGGCCTCGACCACGATGACCGCACCTGCTCCGACTGCCGGGCCCTGACGTCGAAGGCTAGGCGGGAGCGGTCCCGCAAGCGGCTCGAGCTCCGGCAGTCGGCCCCGCGCCGCTCCAGGTCCCGGTCCCACAGGAGGTCGAGGGACCGGTTGCGGGGTCGGAGTCCTCGCAGCTCCGGAAGTGGACATCGGTCGTCAGGATCCAAGTCCTCAGGTAAGAGGCATGAGGGGTCGGAGAGACATCATCGTTCCTCCGACCCACCCCGACGCTCGCACGATGCGGCCGGGGGTTCGGGTGACACCACCCACGCGGCTCCGACGGAGTCGCAGGCATCGCTGCCTGCCCCACACCTTTGGGTCCCTGGGCATGACGCGACGCCGGAGGAGATCGAGCGGTACCTCATGGCCATGAGGTCCCTCCCTTCTCCGCCTGGTCCCGTGGCGCCTCCGGGCCCAACGGCCCCGGCTGGAGGCCCTAGCTGGTCGGGTGCTTCGGCCCCGACGCCGTCGGGTGCTTCGGCCCCTGCGCCGCCGGCGACTTCGGTCCCTGCGCCGCAGGACCTCACGGGATCCGCTTCCGGATCTGGGCCGTTGCCGGTCGACCTCACGACTTCACCAGCACGGCCCCGCGGGTGTCGCCCCCGGCACCCACTGTGGACGCCGTCCCCAATCTTACCTTCGGTCCGACTCTGGCGCCGGAGCGGCGCCGCTGGGCGCCGCTTCCGACGGCCTTTGGAGATTTTTATTTCCATGAGGAGGCCCCGTCTATTGACCCTGTTCTACAGGAGACGGGTGACGAGGGTGATTGGGAGGGGTCTGCGGACCCTCTGGCATAGGAGTGCCGGTCTCAAGAGGACTGGACATATGAGCTTGGGGAGACCAGTGGTATTGACACTTCGCCAGATACTGGATTTGTCTCCCCTCCCACCGTGGCTATGGAGGAGGGGGCTGCTTACAGTGTAGTGTTGACGAGGGCGGCCAAGGCCTTAAACCTTGAGCTCCCAGTCGCGGCCATGAGGACTAACCTCCTCACTGAGGTCCTTAAACTGCAAGCAAGCTCCAGTGAGCCTCTGCTGCCGTTTAAGGAGGCCTTGTGTGACGTTCTTGTGGGCACTTGGTCCAAGCCCGCCACAGGTCCGCCTGTGGATAGGAACGTGGCCAGACGCTACCGCCCGGCCCCGGGCGACCCTTGCTTTTTGTCCACCCATCCCACCCCCGTGAGCCTGGTCATTCAGGCCTCTACTTCCCAGACCGCATTCCCGACGGCTCCGCCCGATCGGGAATCCAAGAGGTACGAACAGTTCGGGAAGAAGGTGTTCTCATCCCTGAGTTTGGGACTGCGGTCTGTCAATACCGCATGCCTCTTGGGCCGCTACACCCACACCCTGTGGGACACGGTCGCGGACGTGCTGCCACAATGTCCGGAGGCGGTCCGAGCTAAAATCGCCCAAGCCCTTGCGGAGGGTCGAGATGCAGCGCGATATTCCATCCGGTGTGGGCTGGATACCACAGACTCACTGGCCAGGGCGATGGCAACGACGGTGGCGGTTCGACGCCACGCCTGGTTGAGGACCGCCAACTTTTCGGCCGATGTCCAGGCCACTCTTCTGGACATGCCGTTCGATGGCTGTCGCCTCTTTGGCGACAAGGCAGACCATGCGCTTGAGCGTTTTAAGGACTCCAGGGCTACGGCCAAGTCCTTGGGCCTCTCGGCCACACGCCAGCAATCGGGTGCCTTTCGCTCCTTTCGTGGCCACGGAAGGGGCGCCCCCACACGTGCCACCAGCCACGCACCGCAGAGTGTTCAACAGCACGGTGGCCGCCGTGGAAACCGCCGTAGCGGCAGTCGGGGACTACGGCGAGGCCAGTCCACACCTCCCCCCGCAGCACCTGCCTCAAAACCTTCCTAGTCCGTGTTTTCAGGCCCATGTGACGCCAATGGGTGGCAGGGTTCGCCATCACCTCTTCCCCTGGCGCACTGTCACGTCGGACAGGTGGGTGCTGCAAATCGTCTGAAGGGGCTACTCCCTCCCCTTTGAGGCGACCCCTCCAGCCATGCCGCCGCAATTCCACCGCGTGTCGGGGGATCACTTGCAACTTCTGCAAGAGGAAGTCACGGCCCTCTTGGCCAAGGGGGCCATCGAGCGCGTTCCTGAGCCAGAAGTAGAGTGTGGTTGTTACTCACACTACTTTCTGGTACCCAAGAAGGGCAAAGGGGGCCTACGCCCTATCTTGGACCTACGGAACGTCAACGGCTTCCTCCGAAAGGAGAGGTTCAAGATGCTGACTTTGGCTCAGGTCTTAGCTGCCCTGGACGCCAGAGACTGGATGGTAGCGTTGGACTTGCAGGACGTCCCCGTCCTGCCGGCCCACCGGCGTTACCTGAGGTTCACGGTAGGCCACGAGCACTTTCAGTTTACCGTGCTCCCCTTCGGCCTTACCAGCGCCCCACGGGTGTTCACGAAGGTGATGGTGGTGGTCGCAGCTCATCTGCGCAGGTTAGGGGTGTCAGTCTTCCCCTACCTCGATGACTGGTTGTTGAAGGCGGGCTCGCCCCAGATAGTCGTCAGCCACCTCCAGACTAAGGCCGACCTCCTGCACTTTCTGGGGTTCTCCATCAACGTGCCGAAGTCACACCTGTGTCCTTCTCAGAAGCTCCTCTTCATCGGAGCGGTTCTAGACTCGGCGCAGTTTCGGGTTTATCCTCCCGAACAGCGGGTTCGGGATATTCAGGCTCTGATTCCGATCTTTCAGCCTTTATCCCGAGTCTCGGTCAGGTTGACGTTGCGGCTTCTGGGGCTCATGGCCTCTTGCATCCTTCTGGTGCATCACGCCCGGTGGCGGATGCGGGCTCTGCAGTGGGACCTGAAGTTTCAGTGGGCCCAGCATCAGGGCAACTTGTCCGATCACGTCTTGATCTCGGAGGGCACTGCAAGACAGTTGCAATGGTGGCTCACGGACCGGGATTGGGTCAGTGGCAGATCCCTCTCCCTACCCCACCCGGAGCACGTGGTTGTGACGGACGCGTCCCTCCAGGACTGGGATGGCCACATGGGAGAGGCAGAGATCAGAGTCCTCTGGTCTCCGGCGGAGTCCCGGCTCCATATCAACCTTTTGGAGCTGCAGGCGATCCGTCTAGCACTGAAGGCATTCCTCCCCTCTGTCCGGGGGAGTGTAGTGCAGGTGTTCACGGACAACACCACCGCCATGTGGTGCTGCAACAAACAGGGCGGGTGGGGTCGTGGACCCTATGCCAGGAGGCTCTGCGCCTCGGGCAGTGGCTGGAACATCAGGGCGTGACCTTGGTGGTTCAACACCTGGCAGGTTCTCTAAATGCCAGGGCGGACGAACTCAGCCGTCGGTGCATGATGGATCACGAATGGCGTCTGAACTCGAACGTGGCGCAAGCCTCTTTCAGCAGTGGGGAGAGCCTTGGTTAGATCTATTCACCACAGAAGAGAACGCCCAATGTCATCAGTTCTGCGCGTTGGAATTTCCAAGGCGGCACTTGCTCGGAGACGCTTTCGTCGCGAGTGGAGTTGCGGTCTATTGTACGCCTCTCCGCCTATACCACTTCTGCCCAGAGTGCTGAAGAAGATCAGGCGCGACCGGGCCCAGGTTATCCTTGTGGCTCCGGACTGGGCACGAAGATACTGGTATCCCGAGCTACTCAGCATGTCAGTCGATCCCCCGATTCGTCTGCCTCTTCGGGAGGACCTTCTGTCGCAGCAGCAGGGGACGGTCCTCCACCTGAACCTGTCCAGTCTCCACCTACAAGCCTGGAGATTGAGCGGCGGCAGTTGAGGCCATTTGACTTGCCTCCTGAAGTCTGTAATGTCATTCTGGCAGCCAGGCGTCCCTCCACAAAGTCGGTATACGCCTGCAGGTGGAACAGATTTGTGGCATGGTGCACAGCAAAGGCTTTGGACCCTCTCTCTGCACCCCTTTCTGAGGTTTTCCTCTTCCTTCTTTCTCTTGCCCAGCAGGGCTCTGCTCTGGGCACTATCAAGGGGTACCTTTCTGCCCTTTCCACCTTCTTAAGGCTACCTGATCAGCCTTCTTTGTTCAAGTCCCCTATTGTAAATAGGTTTTTGAAGGGCATCACACACATGTTCCCTCCTGTTCCTTTCATGATGCCCCAGTGGGACTTGAACCTTGTTCTTACTTACCTAATGTGTGCTCCCTTTGAGCCGCTCCATAACTGTCCTCTCCGTCTTCTTACTTTGAAGACTGCTTTCCTGGTTGCCATCACCTCTGCTCTTTCCTCTAAACCTCCTTTCCTTTCTGTCCATCCGGACAAGGTTGTGTTGCGGACAAGACCCTCTTTCCTGCCCAAGGTAGTCACAGCCTTCCACATCGGGCAGTCCATCACCTTGCTCACCTTCTTTTCGCCTCCGCATCCCTCGAAAGAGGAAGAGAGGCTCCACCGTCTGGACCCAAAACGTGCGCTCTCTTACTATCTGGATCGCACACGCCAGTACCGGGTGGATGACCAACTCTTTGTTGGTTACGTGTGCGCTAAGAAGGGAAAGGCGGTGCACAAGCGGACCATCTCCCGGTGGATCATCTTGTGTATCCAGGCATGTTACTCCTTGGCTAAGAAGGAGCCCCCTGTTGGATTGAAGGCTCATTCCACTCGGGCCACGGTGACTACCACTGCCCTGGGTCGGGGAGTGCCCTTGCAGGACATTTGCCAGGCAGCTACGTGGGCCTCGCTGCACACGTTTGCAAGACACTACTGCCTGGACAGCCAAGTCCGGAGGGATGGCTTCTTTGGCCGTTCCGTCCTCCAGGACTTTCTGGTGTGATTATTGGTTCGCAGACCCACCACCGGGGTTGGTATTGCTGGGGTATCTATTCTAAGGTAAGGAATCTATCACTAACGTGTCTCTTTCAGATGCACAAGTTACTACTTGTGTAACGATATATCTGTAAGAGACATTAGTTAGTGATAGATTCCTTACCGACCCACCCATCCTCCCGTTCTGCGAACCGATATCTAGGGTTATGGTCATCTCCTTTCAGGGCCCTAGTTTCATGGCACCAGTGTTGGTTCTAT
Source organism: Lissotriton helveticus (assembly GCF_964261635.1). Taxonomy (NCBI): domain Eukaryota; kingdom Metazoa; phylum Chordata; class Amphibia; order Caudata; family Salamandridae; genus Lissotriton; species Lissotriton helveticus. Next base: position 1,653,600,096 of record NC_136059.1, read on the forward strand.
CATGGCTCTGCGTATCTGGCGCGGAAAAGCTGTGTATCAGAACTGACGTCAGCGCGCTTGAGCGGCGTCTAAGTACTCCGACGACGTCATTCCGGCGCTAACGACGCCAACGACGGACGCGGAGCCGCGGACGACGCCTGCCGGCGCGCGGGGGTATTGCTATGCAAAATTTTCCGGATCCAGTCTGACGCCTGGGGATATTCTAAGGTAAGGAATCTATCACTAACTAATGTCTCTTACAGATATATCGTTACACAAGTAGTAACTTGTGCTTTAAAACATATCTAAATCTTACTAAATGCATTCAATTAAACGTTACTTATTAAAAAAGCCAATATTTAAAGGTCATTTGCTGGACAAAAACATTAAGTATAGCTGTAGTTTTGTTTATGTCCTAATTTTTTTTTAAATAAAAATTATTCCATATTTTAGAAAAATGTATTTTCTAAATACTGTATTAAATGGTTACTCAATTTTACAAAGAGTTTGACTCAGATATGAAACATTATAGTAAATTAAATAGTTAAAAAAAACTATAGCCATCTATAATTATTGATAGATAAAAAAATTAAAACATAAACACATATAGCATAACACATTCTTGATACTTATCCAACCACTAAATACAATTAAAATGTATTAATGCATTTCTACATTTTCTACATCCTTTAATAAATCTTGAAAAAAAATTAAAACGTCAAAATAAAAACACATTTATAATTCTAACATTCATTAATTACAATTCTACATTTCAAAAAATATATTTGATGTGCAGATACGATTTGCTACTATAACGCCAAGTCAATAAACGTTGTGAAAAATGCATAGTTTTGGGGGTGGAGGGTCAAATTGATTATACTAGCCTCTGTCTCACCAACGCTGGGTTGTGTGCATATATTTTTGGGAAATTGTGAAAACACACTGCTTGGTGCATGTAGCTGTCATTTAACACCCATCATCACCCATTTAAAAAATCTCTATGCGAAATATGCCAAGAGGAATAAGTAAACCTCCTCGTCTATGGATACTTACGAGCCATTTAACAACCATTATCCCCCTTGTAAACTAAAAAAAATCACTGTGTCCTTTTGTTTTTAAAGAAATAATTAAAACACTGGTGTAGCAGCCATTTACCCCCCCCCCCATTTAATATGTAGATATGTGCAAATTAGCTTTCCCCATTTTGCCAATAGGAAACAGAACATAGTTGCAAATATATTCAAGAGCCCTTTAAAGAAGTCCATAATACCTCATGCATAAAATAGCTAATTTCCATGTCCTTACAGGAGTTTTGAAAATACAGTGCAGGTATATGTGAAAGCCCATTCCCCATGTAGAAAATGTCTATGCCCATTAACCCAAGACGAAGACTTAAAACACCATGACTGGGATAGGTAACAGACATTTACCACCCAAAATCCTCCATGTAAAAATGAGCTATTCCAATTTTGCCAACAAGAAACATTAGAACATGGTGGAAAATATATTCAATATCCCCTTAAATCCCATAATCTTCCATGCATAAAATAGCTAATTACCATTTTCTTGCTGGGATGAAACATAGCGCCAGGTCATTTAACCCCATCATCACCCATGTAGAAAATTGCTACGCCCCTTATTCCTAGCAGAATATGTAAAACACTGTGCATGGGACATGTAACAATCATTTACCACCCAAAATTCCCTTTGTAAATTTCAGGTATTGCCATTTCCCCAGCAAGAAGCATTAGAACTATGGGCCTTAAGACAGCCATCGCAGCGGTTTGGAAACCGAATGACATGTAGTCGGTGGTTCCACCCGAAAAATTAAGATGCAACCGCCATGTATGCGGTCGGAAACATCCCCTTTTCCATTGTGGTTTGGACTGTGGACTGGAAAAGGGCGGCAGCACAAGCCAGAATGAAAAAGGAGATGTTTTGAAACATCCATGCGCCATGTGCCAGGCACTATGTGGTGCCTGGCATACGGGCATCTATGTTTGGGGGAGCACCACTGGTGCCAACCTGGCACCATCATGGAGCCCCACAAGGGACGGGGTCCCTACTAGGGACACCAATGTCTCTTTCCATTGGACCGCCATGGAAAGGCTGACGGTAAGGGACATCGTAATCCCTATGGGAGTGCCTGCGCAGGCACTGCCCCAGTTGTAGGGATTACGATCCGATTGATGGGATCTTTGAGCCTGTCGGATGCATCCATCAGTCCCGCTATGCTGGTTGGCGGTCACACCGCCACTGACAGCCTGTCAGTGGCGATCCGACCGGCATCCTAATGAGGGCCATAGTGGCAAACAATTTCAACAGCCCTTTAAAATCCTAAATCTCCCATGTGTAAAAAAGCTAATTACACTTTCCTTATAAGAATCTTGAAAAAACAGTACCAGGTATATGTAACAGCCATTTAACCCGTTTGTTGCTTCGAACGTTCTGCGCCAGTGCTGACGGCAGCACTAAAGGGGTTAACACCCATCATTCCCCATAACGAAAATCGTCATGCCCATTATTCCTAGAAGAATCAGTGAAACACTGTGCTTGAAGCATTTAACAGGCATGTACAATCCATAATCCTTCATGTAAAAATTAGCTATTTCCATTTTCCAAACAGGAAACTTCAGAACATAGTGCCAAATATTTTAAACAGCCATTTAAAGTCCATTGTCCCTCATGCCTATAAAAGCTAATTATAGTTTCCTTACCGGAATCATATAAATACAGTGCTGGTTTATGTAACAGCCCTTTAACACCCATCATTCCCCATCTAGAAAATAGCAATTCCAGTGTCCTTAACTGAAAGCAGAAAATTAGGTACCAGAAATACTGAACAGTCTTTTAAAACTATAACAGCAACATGTTGTATATAGCCCATGTGCCCGGCAGAAACAAACTGTGGTGCAGGATAAAAGAGCTTGTTAGCCCTCATAATTATGCATGAATGAAATAGCAGTGCCAATTTTTCTGAATGAAATATATCACCTCCTTTGCCAGATATGTCTTACAGCCATTTAACAGTCATAACTGCCTATTACAAAGGACTAGCTGGATTGTGTGGCATGTACCTTGTAGCAATGTGTAAATATAACTGTTGGTAATAACACTTATTTAAATAGTCTATATTTTCTGATCTGTAGTATAACAGCCAGTGCTTATTACCTCATTGCCGTACTTTAACCAGTTGGTCCTGCTACATTAAGTTCCCACTACCACTGAAAACCATTTTATTGCAGCTATTTCGAATCCAGTAATATAGTACTTAAACTTGCACATAATCACCAGGAATGTACAATGGAATAAAGCAAGGTAAAACATCACATTTTATATATAGAGGCAAATCTCTCCAAAGGCACACTACGTACCGGTCAACATTTTAGGACAGCAAAGTGGAAGACTTTGAAAATAAAAGCGGGGGAAAGTAGAGGCAATTTCAGGCGGGAGACAGTTAAAATAAAGCCATTTTTGACGTAAAAAACGCGAGTCTCCCGCTTGAATCGGGTCTGTTGGCATGTATGATGCTATGGGCCTGACTACGACATTCGTGGTCTTGCAGTGGACCACCACTCCCGCCCCCTGCAAGACTGCCAAACCCGTAGTCAGACCACCCGCCGTATTACGAGTTAATCCTGTTCGGACAGTCCTGCTGCAGCGGTCCTACGTCGGTGCGTATCTAAGGTACCGACAACATGTCCCCTCCTGCATACACCCCCATGCACAGAGGCGACAATGGGCCCTGTTAGGGCACCCTGAATTTTCTCACCACCACCATTTTCATGACAGGCTCACTATCATGAAAAGGTGAGCAGTGAGGAAACTCTTAATATGCTTGGTGGTAGCAGCAGCATCCCCAGCATATTGCAGCCTCGGACCGCTCCGCCACCTCCGCTGGAGCATGATCCACGGTGGTTGCTGCGTACCTGTCAGACTGCCAGTGCGGCGGTACTCGAACCGCCACCGCGGTTATGGTAGTCCTGTTGCCTGCAGTAGTCATAATCAGCCTCTATGTGACTGTCTGCCCGCAAGTAATGGTTAATGAAAAGTGTGATTGTGAGAAATGGATTATTGGGATATGTCATATAAGCATGCAAATAACACCTTTCCTGTCTTTTCTTGCATATATTGGTAAAACGGAACCATGACTTCATTGTGTGACTTTGCAGCCAGTGATTTTGTGGTTAAAAGTGTGTGTTTGTAAGACTTTTGTAATAAAACCATAAAATCGGCCTGTTAAATAAAGAATAACAAGTGCTGGAAAGAGAGTGAACTTTCATTGTGTACATGTGAGAATTAAACTGCACTGCTACCGGTGGACATTTAAGAGAATGCAGCCCATCAGCCCCAGTGGCCTTTTTAGGTTTCGCCTATTATCATTCGCTTGCGAATGTAATAGGCGAAAATTCAAGTGCTCCATAGACTAGTCAAACCACTGCAGTTACTTCACAGTGCATGTGAGTCACCACGAGAATCACGTGACCACAAGCCTCTCGTGAACGAGCCCAGCCAGCCCAGCCTCCCACACACAGCTTCTCCCAGCCATATGGTCGTTTGAGTTGCCCACCCCCTCCCTCTCCAGCGCCTGCCTTCCGTGACTCGCATTAGATCATCAGAGGCAGCCCAGCACAGCAGGCAGCCCACCCCCTCCCTCTCCATATGGGCAGCCCACCCCCTCCCTCTCCAGCGCCTGCCTTCTCTCTCGCATCCCCTCACTGGCCCGTTTGTTACTTGTTTGGAAGGATAGTCATATGGGAAGGGCTGCCTGCCGTTTGCCGTTAAGGTATACAAGGGTTTAACACGTATTTTGTCGTCTGAAGCATTTTTTCACCAATGTCCTCTTAGTTGCAACACACATCCTGCTATCACCGAGTCCACACAGAAACCCCCGCCCCCATCCGGCTTCCCTCCACGCATCTGCCTGCCACACTTCTGCCAATTCTTGTTAAAGTTCTTTTTGCTTCATTTCCCTAATTGTAAGGTATATTTCTGAACTTGGAAAATACATGTGACTTAAATCTTCAGTCGGCCTTCTGCTGTACTTTCCCTAATGTCAACACACATAAATGTGTTGTCTTTAAAAATGGGAGTGTGAAAATTAAACATTTAAAGTGTTCACTCATAGCAATGTATGATTATGCATAAAAGTGAAAACTTGCTGGAAAAGAAATTGTGGATCATGCTGCCACTGCTCCATATAACTGACCTCAACCCGATTCTTCAGACGGTCTATATTTTATAACTGAATGGTGTTGATGGGTTTCCGTGTGTGTAGAACCTCCCAGTGCAAGGAATTGCAAATGTAGTACTTATACATTACAAGTAATAAAGGTGCCAAAAAACTGCGCTTCATATGGTTATTCTTCCAGGCTGTATCTCTGACGCCATCTGTAAGAAACCGTGTTTACTGGAAAGTGTGTGGCATCTTGAATGGCTAGGCATTGCTAGATGGCACTGGTTCTCCAGGTAGTTTTCACAATGTGGTGGTATGCAATTATGGATGAAAGTATTTTTTGGCCAGGTGCCTTGTTCTTTTTTTTTTTTTTTTTACCAGCGGGCAGTCGCTTGCCCTCGGCTGCTTCTATAACATTGTCCGAGCTTAAATTAGGCCGCTGTCTGCCGGGACGCTTAGCCCTCTCTTTAAGTTTATGTCTTAAAAACATTCCACGCTCTGCCTCTGTCACATACTGCCCCCGCCCATGCTGTGTGCTAAAAATCAAAATTTCTGCCCTTCTCGCGCTGATAGTCTGCCCCATGCTAAGTGTCCCTCTCAACCCAAGTACTCTGCGCGCCACGCTGTCTCCTGCCCACGCTCTGCCTCTCAGTCACATGCTGCCTTCTCCGTTCCCCCAACACCGTCCATGCTGTGCACCACTCTGTCCGCCCTATGGCACGCTCTGCTCCTTTCACATATTGCCTCTGATCCCCCACCCCCGTCCATACTATGTGCCCCTCTGACCCCACATCCTTGCTGCGTCCCACTCTGCCCACGCTCTGCCTCTGTCACATACTGCCCCCGCCCATGCTGTGTGCTAAAAATATGCATTTCTGTCCCTCTCACGCTGCTAGTCTGTCCCATGCTATATGTCCCTGTGTTCCCAAGTACGCTGCGCGCCACGCAAAAGTCAGTCTGGCCGTGGGGAATCCTAGCACTTCATCAGCCCTCCATTGATGTGGCCGCTCCTCTCCCCTGACCCTCCCCCCCCATCATCACACTTCAAAGGAATGCGCTCCGCTCCCCCCGCCTCCCCCACAGCAATGCCGAGAGCTTGTTGTTTATAGTCTCCATTTACCACATGTTTGTTGTGGCTGTAGTTTAGGGATTACCATAGCAACACGTGTACCCCACTGGGATTTACAGGGTCTGTTGGCCACTCGCTCATTATGGCTCCGTCTAAGATGGATTCCCAGTCATGGTGTGCTAGACTGTGGCTTGAGGGCACCGTGAGCCTTGTGTTTAATTTTGCTTCATCTTAGATTTCCGTAGATAAATGTATGCTACGCTTTGGGTTTGCCTAGCTCTATCTTTAGCTTTTGCGGACTTTGTAGTGTGTTCATGAGGTTGTGCAGTAGAGCATGTTGTGTGTGTCTATGTCTTACAGACTGCTTCGTAGTCCAGCAGAAGGAACATTTGCTCTCCATGCAATGTGCTTATTGTCTATCTATGACAAATTGTGTGCAGATCTGATCGGGCCGATGTTCACAGCTCTGCCGCTGCAGTGTGTTCAGAGAGAGCACATCCAGTCTTCAGTCTGTAACTAGTGACTGATTCCAGCCTTGGTCGGAGTGGAGAGTATACAAATGTCAAGATCGACTTGCTAGCTGCAATGATGTCTGCCCTGCCACCATTTACTTCGGACCCTCACCCTCACACCCTCACTCACCCTTACACCCCTCACTCACTCTCACACCCTCACAACACTCTCACCCTAGCTCAGCCTCACCCCCTCACTCACCCTCACCCCCTCACCCACCCCCTCACCCTCATTCACCCTCACACACCCCTCACCCACCCTCTCACCCTACTCGTTCACCCTCTCACCAACCCTCTCACCCACCCTCCCACTCTCACACACCCTTTCACCCTCACACACCCTCTCACCCTCACCCTCACCCACCCTCACACGCCCTCACCTCCTCACACCGCCACACACCCTCAGAACTCACACCCCCTCACTCCCCCTCACACCCCTCACCCTCTCCCTCACACCGCCACACCCCCTTAGAACCCACACCCCCTCACCCTCACACACCCTCACACCCCCTCACCCTCTCACCCTCACACACCCTCACCCTCACACACCCTCACCCTCACACACCCTCACTCACCCTCTCACCCTCACTCACCCTCACACACCCTCTCACCCTCACACACCCTCCCACCCTCACACACCCTCCCACCCTCACACCCCCTCACCCTCACACCCCCTCACCCTCACACCCCCTCACCCTCACACACCCTCACCCTCACACACCCTCACTTACCCTCACACACCCTCTCACCCTCACACCCCCTCACCTCACGCCTCACTGCACGCCTCACTGCTGCACGCCTCACACTGCTGCTTGCTGCACGCTGCACACTGCTGCTTGCTGCACACTGCTGCATGCTGCACACTGCTGCACGCCTCACACTGCTGAACGCCTCACACTGCTGCACGCCTCACACTGCTGCACGCCTCACACTGCTGCACACCTCACACTGCTGCACGCCTCACCCTGCTGCACGCCTCACCCTGCTGCACGCCTCACCCTGCTGCACGCCTCACACTGCTGCATTACTCACACTGCTGCACGCTGCACACTGCTGCATTACTCACACTGCTGCATGCTGCACACTGCTGCACGACTCACACTGCTGCACGCCGCACACTGCTGCATGCTGCACAATGCTGCATTACTCACACTGCTGCATGTTGCACACTACTGCATGACTCACACTGCTGCCACTGCTGCACGCCTCACACTGCTGCACACCTCACACTGCTGCACACCTCACACTGCTGCAGGCCTCCCAACACCAACATATCACTCTGGGACACCACCACATCACTCTGGGACACCACCACATCACTCTGGGACACCACCACATCACTCTGGGATACCACCACATCACTCTGGGACACCACCACGTCACTCTGGGACACCACCACGTCAGTCTGGGACACCACCACATCACTCTGGGACAGCACCACATCACTCTGGGACAGCACCACATCACCACTCACAGACATCACCACATCACTCACAGACACCACCACATCACTCACAGACACCACCACATCACTCACAGACACCACCACATCACTCACAGACACCACCACATCACTCAGCACCACAACAGCACTGTCCTTGCTTGCTACCAACAACAATTGCCATAGCCAATAGGACCCGCATTAGGAAAGTGTAAGCTATTGGCTTTGTAAATAAAAATGCTAATAATTTATATATTTTCAAAGCCCGCTGTCTCCCTTCCTTCCTTATTCTGTCCTGTGTCTCTTCCATTTGCTCTCGCCGTGTGCTGTACTTAGCACGGCCGTGCACCTCCCACCTCCTTTCCTACCACTCTGTCTAACTCATTCTCCCACGCCTAACACAGGCTCTCTCTCACAGACCACCCACCCCCTGTCTGTGTAATACAGACCTACGGGAATATGTGTGTAACTCTATCCAGCATTGGCATTACACACAACAGACCTATAAGTACGTGCACAGCCACCTACCATAACAAGAGACAATAGCGAAGTAAGAAGGTTCAACAGACAGGCTCAAAGATCAGTACTCCGTAGTAACAAGAAGGTGACATGTGGCACTTAACAAATTAACAAAATGTAAAATAAATAAAGATGGAGGCAGTGCCAGCTTGAGAACCTGTATGAGGAGCCATATAGTAGCCAAATGTGTTCTCCCACAACCTCAAATATCTGTCTGCCCCACCCCCCTCTGACCAACACAAACTTACTCACACATACAACAAGCACTGGCGTTGCCAATAGGTTTCGCATTCGGAAAGTTGGAGCTATAGGTTTTGTAAATGACATTTTATATTTATATATTGTTATTGACAATGCCAATAACGATATATAAATATAAAATGTCATTTACAAAAACCAATAGCTCCAACTTTCCAAATGCGAAACCTATTGGCAACGCCAGTGCTTGTTAGTATTTCTTACACAGGGCTTTAAGTGAGCCGGGTCCTGCTGGTGCTCAGTGCCGGCAATTCTAAAAAGCCAGTGCTGGGAGAGCTCCATATTGGGCTCTCCATTTTTGCCCTCACCCTTGGGTGGAAAAAAAATCCTAGCTTTGTAGCAGTCTCACCCTCCACTGCCTTTGATGTAACTTCAAAGAGACTGTTCATTCAGTCTCATCATTTCAGAACTGAAGCATTTTCAATATTCTATACAACGAAGCCATGGTTGTTGCTTATTTATCTTATGCAACTAACAACCATTGACAAAGCAATAGCCCTGGCTTGTTGCAGGTGTAATGTTACTTGCATTATATATCTGGATGCGATGACAGAAGCATCAAAACACCAGTCGGGCGGCAAGCACTGAAAAACACACATATTTAGCTTAGGTGTTTTTAAGCCACAACCTTAATTACATCGGCCACGCCTCTTGAAGAGATCTCACAGCTTTTTCATCCCACTTAAAGCACTGCTCCTACCACAAAGTACGTGCTAAAAAACACTCTGCCCGAGAATGGATGGAAGGTCACATTTAAATTCACATAGGGTCACGTGAACCAACTCGTGAAAATGAGGAGAATTAATCTCCACAGCGGTCACGTGGACATCCTCATGACTTGCTACGTGTAGCCGCAGCAGACGTAGCATCGTGGTTTAAGGAAGCACTAGGGAGCGTTTATCGTTCCTTTCACTGACACATCAATCATGTCCACAAATGCATTTGCGGGCACTCACGGGTGCAGCAGTTGCAGTGGACAGTGGTAGGTAAAACAGGTGCGACTAGTGGCGCCCAAAGGTCCTCCAGTTACTGGGCTGGGGTTTACCTGCGGTGGTATTAATTGTAGTGGGTGATGCTTGCAAGCACTCTAGGCGCTATTGGCGCATGCAGGGCACTGCAGGTGCAGTCAAGTGGTGCTTTCCGGTGCCTTGGTAGGTGGTGTTGCTCGCAGGAGGGACTTTGGTGTCTTGAGGGCTAAAGATTGTTCTAAAAGGTGCCTCGGTTGCAGTTAGGGGTGTTTACGTGCACTGCAGGTGCAGTTGGTGCTCACAGATACCCCGGGTGCATCTTTTAATGCTCACGGGCACTGCAGGGGCAGTTGATGCTCACAGATACCCCTGGTGCATCTTTTAGTGCTCACGGGCACTGCAAGGGCAGTAGGTGCTCACAGATACCCCAGGTGCATCTTTTAGTGCTCGCGGCACTGCAGGTGCAGTTGGTGCTCACAGATAACCCAGGTGCATATTTTAGTGCTCACGGGCACTGCAGGGGCAGTTGATGCTCACAGATACCCCTGGTGCATCTTTTAGTGCTCACGGGCACTGCAAGGGCAGTAGGTGCTCACAGATACTCCAGGTGCATCTTTTAGTGCTCGCGGGCACTGCAGGGGCAGTTGGGCTCACAGATACCCCAGGTGCATCTTTTAGTGCTCACGGGCACTGCAGGTGCAGATGGTGCTCACAGATACCCCAGGTGCATCTTTTAGAGCTCACGGGCACCGCAGGGGCAGTTGATGCTCACAGACACCCCAGGTGCATCTTTTAGTGCTCACGGGCACTGCAGGTGCAGTTGGTGCTCACAGACACCCCAGGTGCATCTTTTAGTGCTCGTGGCACTGCAGGGGCAGTTGGGGCTCACAGATACCCCAGGTGCATCTTTTAGTGCTCACGGGCACTGCAAGGGCAGTTAGTGCTCACAGATACCCCAGGTGCATCTTTTAGTGCTCACAGGCACTGCAGGTGCAGTTGGTGCTCACAGATACCCCAGGTGCATCTTTTAGTGCTCACGGGCACTGCAGGGGCAGTTGATGCTCACAGATACCCCTGGTGCATCTTTTAGTGCTCACGGGCGCTGCAAGGGCAGTAGGTGCTCACAGATACCCCAGGTGCATCTTTTAGTGCTCGCGTCACTGCAGGTGCAGTTGGTGCTCACAGATACCCCAGGTGCATATTTTAGTGCTCACGGGCACTGCAGGGGCAGTTGATGCTCACAGATACCCCTGGTGCATCTTTTAGTGCTCACGGGCACTGCAAGGGCAGTTGGTGCTCACAGATACCCCAGGTCCATGTTTTAATGCTCACGGGCACTGCAGGGGCAGTTGATGCTCACAGACACCCCAGGTGCATCTTTTAGTGCTCACGGGCACTGCAGGTGCAGTTGATGCTCACAGATACTCCAGGTGCATCTTTTAGTGCTCACGGGCACTGCAGGGGCAGTTGGGGCTCACAGATACCCCAGGTGCATCTTTTAGTGCTCACGGGCACTGCAGGTGCAGTTGGTGCTCTCAGATACCCTAGGTGCGTCTTTTAGTTCTCACGGGCATCGCAGGGGCAGTTGGTGCTCACAGATACCCCAGGTGCGTCTTTTAGTGCTCACGGGCATCGCAGGGGCAGTTGTTGCTCACAGATACCCCAGGTACGTCTTTTAGTGCTCACGGGCACCGCAGGGGCAGTTGGTGCTCACAGATACCCCAGGGGCGTCTTTTAGTGCTCACGGGCACCGCAGGGGCAGTTGGTGCTCACAGATACCCCAGGTGCGTCTTTTAGTGCTCACGGGCACCGCAGGGGCAGTTGGTGCTCACAGATACCCCAGGTGCGTCTTTTAGTGCTCACGGGCACCGCAGGTGCAGTTGGTGCTCACAGATACCCCAGGTGCGTCTTTTAGTGCTCACAGGCACTGCAGGGCAGTTGGTGCTCACAGATACCCCAGGTGCATCTTTTAGTGCTCACGTGCACTGCAGGGGCAGTTGGTGCTCACAGACACCCCAGGTGTATATTTTATTGCTCACGGGCGCTGCAGGTGCAGTTGTATGGTCGAATGCGCCTTCGGAACAGTCAGTGGTGCTTGCAGGTACCTCAGATGCGGCTGGTAGCGCCTAGAGGAGCTGCAGGTGCAGTTTGTGATGCTGACAGGAACCTGAGGGGCAACTGAGGGTGTGACTGTCAGCTTCAAAACACAAGATCCCTCTAATTCCGCTCTAATATCCAGTGACTAGCATGTGCTCCGCGCCTCCCCTCCCCACAGCTCATTCATTATGCCGTTAAAAAAAATATTTTCTAAGCCTTTTCGTCATTAAAAAAAGATATCCCTGCTCTTCTGACAGGCGGGGAGGCGGGCTCTCTCATCATACGGGAACCCCCGAGACCCTGCCCTCCGAGCCGCCAGCCGTCGTTAGCATCTTAATGGATGCGCGCGACTGTTGATATTTAATTAACTCTGGAGACAGGCAATTAAAGGCGTGTTAGAGACACTTAATCTGAAGTGCGAGCATTTAATATCCGCGGAGCTCCCCACAGGCCCGGGGCAGCACGGAGGGCCCTGGGGCCCCTGTTTCCTGGCATGAAGCGGGGGCGCGGGGGCCTTGACACTACTCTGCTGTGGCTCGCATCAGCGGCTGCTCGGTTACCCCCTGGTACATACCCAGCAGGCCCTGACTCCATCTGACAAGCCGAGCGCATGGGAACATTCGGGAGCCAATTACCAAAGCTTGAATCATAAAGGATGGATTAACAGTGCGTCGTCGTTCTGTGGCAACGTGAGCTAAAATGTGGGGGGCAGATTTACAATAAATGGCACACCCCTGCATATCAGCAGGGATGCGCCAGTTATTGTGCGTCACGGCTGCGCCACCATGGATGCGCCGCATTTACAATGCGGCGCACCATGTGGCAAAAAATGGACAGGTGCGTGACGCATCTGCTGCCGTAAAGGCGGCGCATTGCTGGAGTTGCGTCGCAAGCGCGGTGCAGATCCAGCAAGGCTCGGGGGTGCCCTATCCTTAAAATGCTGCGTCAATCCTGCAGGGTTTTGACGCAGCATGGCCTTAAAAGTGACTGAATGAAATCTTGTACATTTCACTCAGCCACTTTTAGGAGGTGTTCCTGCGCAGGAACGCCCCCCCCCCCCCTGCGCCGGAACGCCTACATGTGACGCAGGGCTTTACAATGTGACGCATCTCCCAGATGTGTCACATTGTAAATACCCTGCAGCATGGCTCTGGCTTTGCGCTGCCGTTGTGTCACAAAAGTGGCGCAGAAACGACACAAGGGGCTTGTAAATCTGCCCTTCCGTATTTACAATCGAGGCACCAGGAGGCAAAGACCCACGTTTACCAATTGGTTTGCCCCGGTGCCAGGGCGACTTGAGGCAAAGCAAAGAGTAGTGCCAAGTGGCAGAAGGGATTCACTGCTGTGCAAAAGGTGTTTCTTTAAATAGGAAGGTGGTGCTTAGCACTCAGTCCACTCTGTCCTACTTTGTGTCAAGGGGATCTTTCTGGGGGATGATCACCTCAAACACCCCTAGGTTTTAACGCTAAGGGCCTGATTACGAGTGTGGCGGTGTGGGAGCGGGCCGCCACGCCAGTAGCCTGCTCCCACACCGCCAAACTCGTCCACCCATGGCCCGCCAGATTAGAAGTGTTCTCCTGGTCTGGCGGGCACTGCTTTCACGGTCCCGGGCATTGAGCCTTAGAAAGGCTCCGCAATGGGACCGCCAAAGGAAGTTCCTACTATTAGGTCCATGCTGTGCAGGAACTGGTAGTGCATGCATACAGGGCTTGCAATCATCCCCAAGGCCCTAAGGCAACAGGGGGCATTGTAGGGCCTCCTTAGTTTCCTCACCACCACACTTTTCATGGGGGGCTCACCGCCATGAAAACTGTGGCGGTGAGGAAACTCGTAATATGCTTGGTGGTGCCGCAGCAGTACAGCCAGCATATTGCGGGCCTCAGACCGCTGCAAGACCACCAGGGATTGCGGATCCCTGGAGGTAGCAGCGGTCCCATCATTGTCCGACTGTCCAACTCCAAATAGGGCGGTCGAACTGCCGGTGCGGCGGTACCGCACCTTCACTGTGAGCTTGGTGGTCCATTGAATTGCCAAACTCATAATCAGGCCCGAAGTCAGATCTGCAAATGTAGCGTGACCGGTCTTTGCATCAAAAACAAAGGCCAGGGGGAAGCAGGTGTATACAAGAAGCAATGCTTGGACTTCCCCAGAAACCAACGCATGGCATGTAATTGCATTTATATAGCGCTTACTACCCCCTGACGAGGCGTCAAAGCACTTTTTGGCAGTAGCACGCTACTCCGGAACCCAAAAAAGATTAGTAGTGAATTAGTATTCACATCCAATGTGTCTGACACTTTTGCTGTTGCCTATATATACTCATTTTTATTGGAAGCATATGCTTCTACTGCAAACCTTTCACTAGACAGCACACAATTGCCTCTGTGTCATGTGCAAGAATGTGCGTGGCGCACAGTAGGCTGTTTGTGTGCTGTGCAGGGGTTGCCACCAGCAGCAGGCCAAACTAAGGCGATATGGCACTTCTCTACGTTTCCCCCTTCACACAACGCAGCCCTGTGCAGCATATTTGTATGCTACGCTCCATTGCGTTAAAACGTAATACATTTTGACCTAAATATTTTGAGCACGATCACACAGCATGTCAGTCGAGGGAGCCATCCCAAAAATAGTACCATTTGGTATTACAGCACTTGAATATCTCGGAGTTAAAGCAGATAAATAAACAAGTGTTAGCAAAGTCAATAGGTCTAGACCTTTAACGTCCTCACACACAGGCATGCACAATTATAGTTTGCATGCGTTAGCACCAAAAAGCCAGACCTACTGGCTTTTTCAATGCCTTTGTATGTATTTGATATAATACCAGTAACTTATTGCTGAAATTGCACTGTTATAACGTGTCCTGAAATGTTCACTTATTTCATCAATGTGCCTGTGAACTCTGTAATCCAAGCGTTGAAAGATTCAGTTGTTTAAGTGCACATTGTTCGCCGTCCCCTGAGATTGAGAAAGAAGCAAATAAACTGTCAAGTTTCCTTCCGCATGTACAGACAGACAATAAGGCATTAATGTCACATATGATAACATCATGTAATCATGCTAGCCGCGTCAGTAGCAGCTGAGTGAAAACACATCCTGGGGGCACAGATAGGCAATTATTTATTAATCCAATCATAGCCTAGTGTCAGCGGTTGCTGCACAGGGCTAACTCAGAGGTGTGTTGTAGGGTTGTCAACTCACTACACTGCTCAGACATGCCCTGGAGCGCGCTGCTGGTACGGAGGCTCGGAAGGTCAGGCCGCCAGGCACCGCGGTATGACAGAGAGCAGTGAGACTGGAGCTTAGAACAGGACAGTATGGAGGATTCGTCTAGAAACAACAGGGAGCCTGGCCCATTGAATGAAATACGAATACCAGTATTTGTAAAGCACACAGCTACCTCTGAAGCAGTGTCCCGGCGCTGGGGGGCGTCGGGAAGATTAAGCCCAGAGTCACATGGTGCTGGGCTAACCTGCCGCCGGTGCCGGGGATCGAACTGTGAACCCTGGAGTCCGGAGTCAGGCACCCTGGCCGCTGCGCCACACCTCTTCCACATTGGCAAGATAGATGAGTTAGAGCTCCTCGGCCTGGGGTGGGGATCCCGGCCCGGGCTTGATCACTGGGGCCAGAGGTGGTTGTGCATGGTGAGGGTGCTTCGGGCCTCTATCCTCGTGGGAGTCCTGGCTGGTGCAGCTGCGGGCTTTGGGAACCAAGTCAGCTGGCAGTGGCACTGTGAGTTTGGGCTTGGCATGCAGGGGTGCACCAGCAATCCCAAAGTGAGGCTAGGCCGTCACATAGCTGGCTAGGGCTGGATCATAGTCTAGGGCAGTGGTTCCCAAACATTTGACTCCTGAGGACCCCCATTGAGTCACCACTGGAAGCCGGGGACCCCCAAGCAATCTGTATGAGTTAAATTTCAAATATTAAAACAGTAATTAAAAAAAAAACACGTGTGCACACAAATCAAATATTCAAAGTACTAAGGATTTTGGGGCCTGATGTACGACCATTTTATTTAGCGACTCGCAATTGGCGACCCATTGCGAGTGGCAAATTGCGATTCGCTAAATGAAACATACAACAGTGTATTTAACACTGTTTAGGATTCCCAATGGGGTCGCAAATTGCGAGCCTCATTAATATTAATGAGCCTCTTGCAATGTGCGAGCCCTTTGGGACTGACAGCCCTCCCAGGGATGGTGGCCTGCTGACCTCAGCAGACCATCATGTCTGGGACTGCTTTTAAATAAAGCAGTTTTCTTTCAAAAAATGCAGCCCGTTTTTCATGCATTTAAAAAAAAAGAGAAAATGAAACGTTTTCGTTTTATTTTTTAGGAGCAGGCGGTGGTCCCTGGGAGCACTGCCAGCCCTTAAAAAATTATTTTGCATGCATTTGCAAAGGTGAAGGGGTCCCCTGGGGACCCCTTCCCATTTGCGAATGCATTACCATCTACTTGAAGTAGGTGGTAATTGCGAGTGTTTTGCGACCGCAATTGCAGTCGCAAAACATTTGTACATGGTTTTGAGACTCGCTATTTGGAAGGGAATGCCCCTTCCAAATAGCAAGTCGCAAAACAATTGCGACTCACGAAGTAGGCTATGTACATGGCCCAATAGGTTTTTACATGCGCAAACGGGTTCGCGAACCCGTTTGCGCATATAAAAACGGGTCGCACATCTGGCCCTTAGTATTTTATATTGAAGGAATACCCCCTCTGTCACATGTATTTCCTTTGTATTATAGCATCTCTCATGCCATTGTTGGATGTCACAGCACTTTACATCACACACATATAGAGACAATGAATCATATATGTAAATCAGTGTATACACATTTTTTACATAAAGTAAAGGGGACTACAAGGTGTATTCACATGTCACTTATACTGGTAGGCATTTTTAAAGCGTGCTTGGTCTGGAAAAGCACAAACTCAGGATTCAGAACATAACACAGTGGCTAGCACTGACTTTAACATTATTTTTAGCAGCATCAGGGTAATGATTGACTGGGTAAAAACTTAAGTTACTAACTAGTACCATGCAGTTTGCAAGCAGCTCTTTGATGACAGCTTATAGGCGGTCCCTCTGCTAGATTACGATTGTCACTTATGAAGTGCACAGTAACAAAAGAATCTCTGTGAAAAAAGCAGTAACCACGGACCTATGCACATAAAATCTACTTTTTAAAATGCATGTTACACGTTCTTTGCAGGAGGCACATAAACCCTCGGTGCTACATTAGTTAAGTCAAAGTTGCCACTGAACAAAACTCTCCTCTCTCTCCAGCAGGTACATTAATCACTGGCATTACCTTGACACTTTTATTGTTGCTCGAACTCTGCTAATTATACAAGAAACTTTGCTGTGCTTTTAGAACTGCTGCCTACGGACCCCCTGGGAATGTGTCACGGACCCCTGGGGGTCCGCGGACCCCAGTTTGGGAAACACTGGTCTAGGGTATTCCACTCCTACCTGGCCTGGTCATAGAAGGCGGTGGAGCGCAGATCCTGTGCTGCTGATTCACTTTCGGGTCAGTTGGACAGTTTCCTTGCATGCAGAGTCTCAAGCAGAGGCCCACAAGTGTTATGTGGACAGAGGCACCAGGGTGCACCATAGAGAGACGCCATATCAGGATTGGCAAGAAGTGCACAGCACCATCTTGCCAACCACTAAGTACCTGCTATCCCATTTAAGTTTAATTTATCACTGGCCCTGCTGCTCCTCCTCCTCCTGCTCCTCCAATGTGCCTGCATTCCACTAAAATAAACAGCGCAACAATTAAGGTTATGATTATTATTAGCAGGTGTGTATGTAGGAACACAAAGTACACAGTTGTAAGGAGCTGAACTACTTGTTTTTGCCTGTCTCCAATGCAAATTCTGACTATGGTAATGTAAACTCCCGCTAAATGCGAGTGCTGATCAAATACGTGACAGAGACCTCATCAAGCCAATGGCTGAAAGGGGCTCACCCACGCAACTACGGCTGAAGGGGGCTGACTGAAAATCCTTCTCCGTTTATTGCACGCTGAGTACAAACAAACACTGACAAACAGCTAAAGGTGTCTGTGGCCACACCTAAAACAATGTTTTATTTATCAGAGCTCTGCCCAGGGCTTTAACCCCTTTGCCGTGGCCGTGACTTCGCGGCAGTGCGGCACTTCCGCAAAATGGGCGGGGCCGTGTCCAACAGCCGACGGCAGCACTAGCGAGGTAGTACGCAAGGGGTTAAGTGGGATGAATAAACTGGAGGGTCTCTCAACGGAGCGTGGCATAAAAACACTTGAGCTAAAAATCTGTGCTTAGCATAGTGTGCCGCCCGACTTGTATTTTGTTGTTTCTGTCATTACATCCAGATATATGATACAACAAGTAACATACCTTCAACAAGTCAGGACCATTGGCTTTGTCAATGGTTGTTAGTTGCATAAAATAAATAAGCAGCAAGTATGGCTTGTATATAATATTGAAAAAGCTTCCATTTAAAGCCCTGGTGACACCACGACAATGTTGCTGCTCCTGCGTTTCAAAAAGAGAAGGGAAATCCAGAGAGAAAATGATCTCTTCAAAGGATTTCCCTTACCCTACACCGCTCTCCTGGCATGACGTCATGCCGTAACTTTTGCACTAGTGAGAAGTGAGCAGGCGTACACGAGGTGCCTGGCATCACTGCAGTCTGGAAAAAAACGGACTGCCTATGTCTGGGCACAAAACAGAGCCTGATAGAGACCCGTATAGAGGTCCCCTTTAAAAACTGCCTGTGCTCAGACCCGCTTAGACCCGGCCCACTTAAAGCCCTGGCTCTGTCTCTTTCATGTTCTCAGTAATGGTGAGTTATTGTGCCATTAGGAAGAAGGGCTACTGCAGTTTTGCTATTGAGCATTTCCATTGTATTATGTACACTGCAGGTCTCCCACCATAATAATAATTTAACAAGAACAGTGACATACCTGCCAACTCACATGGTGCCACAGTGTGACACACGATATCGGCTCCCATCACTCAGTCACACGATGAGGAACCGATATCACACATGGCAGGGAAAACAACCTTAAAATCACAGAAAATAGTGGTGTTCCAGCTTGTTTACCGAGGCTTTGAACTGCCTACGTCCATCAAGGGGTGTGCAAACACCCCGGGACATTGGCACCAGCCTCAGAAAGCATATTTTTTTGGGGGGGGGGGGGAAAGCTAGGTGGGGTTCAGAAGTGCTTTGTAGGTACTTCTCGGCATGAGGCCCCGCCCCCTGCTCAAACGGTGATATTATTCAAGTTGGCAGATATGCAGTAGTAGTAATATTAATACAGTTGTTGTTAATAATGTTGTTTAAAATATCCTTATTAATATTAATAAAATCAAAGGGTACTTTTATTCATATGTTCGATGAATAATCACAATCTGTGTTTCTGATCAGACAAATACGGTACAGCACTATATTTCATGTGTAAAGGCACCAGGTCTACAAATATATTTAAGGCCGTAGAAACCAGTTTTCAGATTTTGATTGCAGAAGGCGATGGGGTTTAGAGTGAAGGCGACTACTGCTAAACCCATTTTAAACTGGTTTTGGCATAGATGGCAGATTTCTGCAGAAAGTTAATTTAACATCCTATTTTACACATGTTTGACTTATTAAAGTGAACACAATAACATGTTTGTAAAGAGCCAGTGCTAAAGAGTAGTTTGGATTGTCCCCAGAATAACTTTCCTAGATTTGTTGCCAAACCATACTCAATAACATCACTTCTGGCACATTTGATCCTAAAATAAGTTGATGTTGGAGAAGCAGTTGTAAAAGAGAAATGAGGGTCTTCGCTCAAACATTTTTTACAACTTGGCTGAAAATGGATCAGCCTTTGAAAATTATACTACTCCTTGTCTAGCATTTGGATCAACAAGAAGCATTCAAGATGCAAAGATCAACAGATTTTAGGAATCCTAACAAGGAATACAATGGGACTTGCAAGCCTGTGGCAAATTTGTAGCAAATAGATTGAACACATATCGGGCAAAATAGGTTTTACTCAGTGATTTTTAGCAATTTGATAATCAGAAATTCCCCCCAAATAGTTCATGGAAATTCCCATGTGAGCTATACAAGCTACAAGGTTCTCATATCAGTCCAAAGCTTCCCCCTAGCAATATACTATTGCTCCAATAATCATCTTTAAATTACCCTATAGGCACATGTAATTTTCCCCACAGTGGCATACAAGTGTCTCCCACTTCAGATGCAACGACCCTTTGGGGCCTACAGCATTAAATGCAACCTTCCTTCACATCCACAATCAGGCCTATTCACCTCACTGGCTCTTGCCTTTTCCCGCAGGATTCATACAGTGGGCAGTGTTTGGGGCCTGATTTAACACTCACAGCTGTAGGGTAGTCTACTCAAGTGCAACGCTCGCTAACACCACACAGCATCAAGAGCCCCTTTACTTTCCGGGAAATAAACTTCTAGTTCAGCCATCCATACTGTCACTCGGTTAAGGCCTGCCCATGAGTAGCTAAGACTGTATCTTGTCTATCCCAGACCCCAGAGGCAAGGATGCTGTTTCATCTTCCTTATTCTCTACTGAAGACTATTTTGCAAGTCTTGTTTCATTGAACTGCATTTACAGGCTTCCAGTGAGTACTGACCTCAGAATTAGATAATCCAACCTATCCCAAACCCCTCACCCAGGCACCTGCAGTCCCTTTCAAAGAACTTGCACAATCAGAGGCTGTGAAAGCAGAAGCTGTCCTTCATAGCCTTAGCGCCCGACGCAGTGGGCTCTCCCAGCGATTAAAGGCCCGCTCCAGTGTTAAAGCCGAGCCGAAGGTGAGGGCCTTTAACAAGGAAGCAGGCTTTTAATGGCCAGTAGAGCCCACTAAGTAGAGCTCTAAGGCTAGTAGAATATTCCCCTTCCCTAGAAGGCAGACTGTTCTAATTTGTGAAAACAAAGGCCTCTCGGAGCCTGAGGGGATTTAAATCCCCCTGGGCTCCGAGAGGCCTTTGTTCACAGCAACAGCTGTGAAATGGAAAAAATATTGGAATGTTGCTCTCCAGGCTTCTACCAGCCATTAGAAGCCCGAAGCACTCCATTGACTTCAATCGAGCGCTCAACATTCCAATGTTCTAATAAGGTTTGGAAAGCTTTCACATATCTGCAAGATAATGAAGAATGGGTGCTACTTTTACAAGTAGCCCTTCACTGATATTATCCTTAGTTTGATTTTAACCCTGTCCTGTGTAGTCACAAAAGTATTTCCTATCATGGTGGGGCAGAACAGCCAATGATGAAGCATGCCACAACAATGTGGGTGAGGCTTTTCTGTCAAAATATTTTTCTTTTGGTTCTCAAAAAACAGGATCTCTTATTGCAGTGAGAATAAAATAAGAGAAAGGCTGTTGTGCTTCTTTTGTGTGTTTGATTATGTTGGGTGTACGGTAGGAAATAACCTCTATCTCTCCTTTTTGTGATATAATATAGTGATGTTAAAACCCCATTTTGTTCTAGCATGTGTACTAGGTGAGTGTTGGTGTGGAATGTAATCTCCTATCCTACCGCTGAGCAGGGTCGATGCTCTGTGTGGCCTTTCAAGAAACCAAGACATTTGTTGAATTTTGGGTGATCTTGTGGTGGTAAGTCACCTAATCTGGGTGAGTGTGCGAGGTGAGTCAGTGGATTGGGGCAAATCTCAAAAGACAGATGTTGATAGTCATGAGTGGATATGCAGAGGAGAAGAGAAAGAGATTTAAACTTAAGAGACAAAGGAAGGGTACATGGACAAAGGTTGGGAATTGTCTTTATTTACCTATCCTAGGATGGTTGTCTTTGTATCTGTGATATCATGGTATGTGAAGAAGGAAAGGCACTCAGCAATTTCCCAAGATTCATCAAAGGGAGGGGACAAAGTGGGTTAGTGGGGATTTTATGGGTTTCCTGGTAAATAGTTTTAAATATTAAGTTTCACATACATTTAGCTTGAAACTTTTTTTGAGAACATTTGGTTCAAAATAGGTGATTCTGGATTTTACAATTAGTCTGAAACAGGCTTTTAAGCCTTTGGCAAAAGGTGAAGTAAAAAATACTTTTTACTCATCCACCTGGCCATAAGTTCGATTTCAGCTATTAGCATAATTGTAACTACATCATATTGCTTTATCTGTTCTACTTTCATTTCTTGCAAATGTGGGCTACGGCCTAGTCCCGATAATTGTTTTGGGGTGGTGCTCTGTGTTCAAATTACAAACTTATCACCAAGCTAAATGTTTTTCAAACTATATGTTTTTGAAGCAGTTAGCCCACATTTATTTTTTTCCTCAAGAGGGCAGACAGAGTCACAGGGTATATCTTGATCACAGTGTGGGGTTAGAGAAATACTTTACCAGGTCGCCTCCAGGATTTTGTTGTTGTTTGCCATTGAATACTCTATGTGTGATGTAGACTCAGTGTAGGGCCAGCAGCCAGAGTCATCCTCTCAAAGTGGATGAAATGTTCCCTCTTAGTAGCAGTAGTCTGCATACTTAGGCAGACCTAAGAAGTATATTTTCATAGTCAAGATATGATAAAATAAAGGTGATGATGGCTTGTAAATTTAGATCACAGTTCAAACATGGTAATAGTCAGCATAATGTGTGACAATGGAAGAAGCATGTCTTCACTGCTTTGATGATGTGAGGTTCCAATGACATTTATGAGTTTGTGATGTCCGTTAGGTTGGTTTTTGACTGACTTCTATCTGACTGGGATGTGCCCAGGCTAACAGGCCAGCGCAGGATATCCAGTTAGGCTACTGCATGTTAAAATATTGGTCTTATCTGGTATCAAATTTAGATGAGTTCTTTATAAACCATAGACTGGGATCATGCAGACATTCCAATATGTTAGAAGTGTCTGAGATCAGGGTCGGGTTACTCGATCCCCTACTAGTTACAGTGAAGTGAACCAAATGATCAGTGAAATAAGTTGTACCATGTATGCAAGGTAAAGTGGTAGACAGTGGATGACCCTTAGGGAATTTTGGATGTTAGCCGACTGGTCTCAGTGCAGTAAGACGTCATGGGTACTGTTTGTAACCTGTCAACACACTTGGAATCTTGTGGGATCAGTCAAGGCCAGGAAGTACTGATCCCTACACGACTAATAACTCATATCAGAGTACGACTGGCTCAATCTCAGTGGGAGGAAAAAGAGAAGTCCTTATATACTACTGTCTATTGTATACTTTTTAAATTTACTGTTACTATGTATTATTCCTTACTCTATATGGAACTTGTGTAATTGCTTCTGTGCTAACTCTGTAAAGCGCTCCGATACCTTCGGGTCAAATTCGTGCTATACAAAACTCGATTACTAAATAAATAAATAAATAAATAATGGTTGAATATGCCTGTTTTTCATGCTCAGTCTTCATTTCATTTATGGGATACTGCAGGCTTTTATTTCATATTCCATGCAATGGTTCACAGGACGTCTTTTGCATTCCACGTGTTTGTAACATATCAGAGAAAGATTTCCATAGCTGTCTGATGATCTTTCTCATTTCGCTAACTTATATTGCACATCGTTGAAAGGGATAGTGTATAAGGTACCTATGGTATAATGGCTGTTCATACAGCACGGATGACGCTATCGCACTGCTACAAAGTGCTGCAAGGCTCCTCCCTCTCACATTCCCCTTTCCATTTCCCCCGATTAAAAGTTTAAAGCAGCTTTCGGGCACATATATGCTTTACAAGCGCTCAGTATGCCAGAATGTTCCCTTCTTCCTTATATTCTATACTAGCAGCCCGTCCCTACGTTGTCCGGGTATGAAATAGAATGTGTGTAATGTGTGTATTCAGATACGGTCATTCACGTGTTCCCCCGTTTGAGGCACAGCTGCAGCCCTGGTTGATGTTAGCAGCCGCGTGTCCCCTCGCTTGAGGCCCAGCTGCAGCCCTGGTTCATGTTAGCAGGCGCATGTAATTAGTGTAGTGATCAGCCGCCTGAGCCCGGCTACAGCCCTGGCTGATGTTAGCAGGCGCGTGTAATTTGGTTTAATGTGATAGTTCAGTAACAGCGCGCATGAGAGGCTGCAGTAATTGTCCCCACAGACATGCTCAGTTGCGTGTGCCCCCGCTTGAGGGCCAGTGGCGACCGCCTAACAATTAGAATTGTGTGAGGCTTGAATGATTGTTTCCCGCTGTTCTTATTTTTTTATGACCCACACCGACGCTCTTCGGCCCGAGTGCTTTTTAGACGCTCCCAGGCCAAGCCACACACTGCATTCGGCACCCCCAGTATGTGTGAGACAACGGGCAGTCCCCCAAGGGAGTCTTGCGAATGGTTACTTACCACGCTTCGAGGTGAACGCCTTTGTGACGCCCCCAGCACACGGCCACAGCAGACGATCTGATTAATGTACGACCCAGATGGCATGAAGTGCGGAACGTACCACACGCCCCCAGCGTTTGTCACGCCCCCAGCACACGCCCACAGCAGAACGCAGACACGCCCACAAGGGACTACTTTGCTAGCGCGGTTCTTTTACCTTTTAAATGTATATGGTGGCCGTCTGCATAGCCTATGTCCTTCTGCTGCAACTGCCCTCTCCAACGCTGTATTGGGTGTTGTGATTGGTGCTGTGGTTACTGAGATTACCCGCCTCAAAGGTATGGATATATATATATTGATACCCCACGGTTCCTTTTTGCCAGAATTTGCAGCGCTCTCTCGCCGGTTCGTAAATCCCCGTGGCAGAACCACGCCTCATTTAAATCCACAACCAATTCCCCCAGCTGGGAGAAAAACGGGGCGAACTCACGTTTGTCTTCACTTATGTGCTTTTTTATTTAATCCTCACAGCATGGAGTTTCTCAAGCAGACATCCACAAATCTTCGCGTTTTGGGATAGCATATCCCTTGTTCACGATCAATTTGGCTCCAGGCTCTCAGTCTCAATATAGTGAGTCACATTATTACATCATTTCCTGTTTGATGTTATTTTGGCCCTCGGCCTTCTGGATGATGTAGTGTTTTGCAATTTTTTTAATAATTTTTTTTATCCGTCTGCATAGCCTATGTCCTTCTGCTGCAACTGCCCTTTCCAACGCTGTATTGGGTGTTGTGATTGGTGCTGTGGTTACTGAGATTACCCGCCTCAAAGGTTTGGGCTCTCTATTTATAATATTAGTATGGATCTTCCCTCACACTCTCTCATCTTATAGCATTGTAAGTAGTCTTTAGTTGGCATTTGTGCTATATGAATATCAAAAATGTGCTAACGTGCCATTTTTACTTTTCCATTGCCATTTTTACTTTTCCTCCTTCTCTTCTAACGCTCTGCAGTGAAGAAACCCCTGGGTGTACCCTTAGCGACATACAAACTTACCATAATAGTATCTATTTTGCCTCTCCCATCCTTCTGTTTGCTTTTTCCCTCTTTTATGTTTACTCCTTTCTGTTTCTTTTTTCTCATAGTTAGAGATTCCAGTTTACTATTTTGACTGGTTTGTACAGATAAATATAGATTGAAAACAATCTATTTTCTATCTGCATTTATTTCCAAAAGCGGAAAAGTACAGAAAATTGAGCTGGCTGTGAGGGACACTCCTTATTGTCCTTAATGAATTCCAGACCAACTGCTAAGCAGATAGACACCATATGGACTTAATAAAACAGGATATGATTCCCTTAAATAATGACATTTGATAACATATATTTGTGTATAATACTAATATTTACCTGTCGATGTAGTTGTTTGTTATAATTGGCAGCCTAATTTGCTAAAACGCGACAGGCATCAAAGTATGAGTGATGTTTATCAGTTAAATAAAGGTGGAAATATACCATTTTATTACTCCATTTATTCTCAAAACATAAAATAAACATGGATGAGTACCAATAAAATGGCCCAAAAATAAATATGGATAAATACTTATGGACATGTTAAAAAAATAATACCATAAAACCGGGATCCCTACTCATAGTGCACTGAAACACCCTTCGGGAAGACTATACAAGCAACAATCATGGCATATCTTATAATGGTGAGGCAATATGTGTGTTCAATTACTATAGCAGGTTTTCAGCTCTTCATTCATTTAGTGTCCATTTAACATATTGGAGTCATGCTCACCCCAGGCGCAAGTATAGGGTCCAGTCCTTTCTGTGTCTATGAGTTGAAGGTGTTATGGCAGCAAATTATGCATGTTGTCATCGGGGTGCTAGTATGGCCATTTTAATTAGCGATGCAATGACATTACAACTGCCTCAAAGCAACAACTCTCTGCAGCTATATTTTTTATAAAAGACACCATTTTCAACTGCTTTTCAGATAACTCTTTATAGTGGTAAACACCACTCATTTTGGAAGGTTGCGTGTTGAATTCGCTTGAAAAATGAATAATCACATATCTTCAGCTCATGTGTCCTTTGCGGCAGTGCACACAGTCCCTTCATTGCCGCGCGCAGAATAAACTAAATAGAGGGAACATTGATTACGGTGTGGATTATGGACTTTAGGTGCTCCCATACTGACGCACAAATGTACAAATGGGCTACTCAGAGGTGCTGAATAAGGGAGTCAGGGCTAAGACCAGTTAGTCAGAGGAAAGGGGTTAATAATTGAACCAGGTGCTATATATAGGATCAGTTAATGAAGGAACCTGTTAAGAGAGGTTAATAATTGGGCATAAATTAGTAGGCAACCTGCTGTTATGATGTCATACAGAGGAAGCGCTAAAAGGTGATTAACAAGGGAGCAGCATTTAGCAAAAGGGGCTGTTAATAAGTGAAACTGCTCTTTTGAGGCAGTGTTAAAGGGTAGGCCTTAAGGAGACTGAGGGCCCGATTATGATGTCGGACGGACCACCACCGATGGCCTGTCAGTGGCGGTCCACCCGACATCTGGTGCCTTGGTCCGACCGCTGCTTTACGATGTGCGTTGGTCAGAGGCAGCAGGCAGTGGGACCCACTGATGCTTCCGACGGGCTTAAGGAGCCAGTCCAACCGTCGATCAGAACGTAATACCCAACAATGGGGCGGTACCTGCTCAAGCAACGCCGTATGGATTATGATGGCTCATCCCAACTGCCTTTTCATGGCGGTCTGATTCATTTGCAAAAAAAAATAAGAGCCAGCACTCCTGTCAGCTTGCACCACCCGTTGCCTCTGTCAGAGCTGCCAATGACAACATCAACACGTTACTAACTATCACACTCTTAAAAATGTGCCAATTCCAGGCCCCCAAAGCTATAAAAATGGCTTGGATGGTAGGTATTAGTCATTTATTATTGTGTATTGAAACAGCTGTTGTTCTTATCTATAAATTTGACTGACAGCGCCATCATTTGCAGACTGTCATAACTGCTGGTGCCATGCACCAGAAACCACAAGCTCAAATGAAGCACTGTAGAGTGACAGACCAAGGACCAGCCAGTATTTTAGAGATAGGTACATGTTATGCCTGCTGCAAAAATACAGCAAATTGGGATCGGGGTCACAAATTTTGCTTTTTTTGTGCAAAATTTGCAATCCCAGGCCACAAAATCCTGCTGGGTTTGTTTGAGGAACACTGGCTGCTTTAATAAAAAGAAACTTCCCTGTCTAGGAACACAGACAGAGAGATAGAGGTCTGCTGTTCCTTCAAGCCACTGTCCATATGTTTATAGCCAATCACAGGGGATCGCAAATCGATACCTGCCTAATCAATATTCCTTGTGACATTTTGAGATGTGAACTATTACTTCGCATGTCTCATCACAAAATCAAAGACAGGTTGGAAAACATTGGTGGGCAATTTACTCCCACGTTTTGCGACCTTTCTCTCAGTCCATCAGGTCACACCCCTTTGCAAACCATGCTGTACCTGTGCGCATGCGTTATATTTACAAACGTCGCCTTTCGAACTTTATTTAGCATTCGGTGCACGAGACACTAGCCTCGGGCCAGACTCCTTTATTGCGGAACGCGAACATCCTGGCACGCCATCTCACTTCCTCGGCGGGAACTCGACTGGAATCCTAATTAAAGACTTTGGTTTTCTCACAAAGATCGCAATGTGCGTTTTTCGAAGGAAAGGAGTGTGGGGCGGGGGACAGGCACGACTGGCTTCGAACAAAAGGGTAGCTGTGTCTAATCCGGAGCAGAGTGCGTTCAAGGGCGTCAGTGGAGTGAAAGTCTACCGTTCTGTCGAGGTCGACGAGACCTCGGTGCCGTGACCCCCCCCCCGCATTAAAGCTATAAGGGCCAATTATAAAGGCGTCACTCACCTTGGAAATTGCTGGAACACCTACACTATCGAGGGCAAGCGCGAGGCTGACTCCTGACCCCCTTTTCCATGCCATTCATGGCGTCTCCTTCCGGGAGGGACACACCTCCATGTCCAGTCTGCTTTGTTATTTCAGGTTGCTGTCAGAAATTCGTTCTGGGACTGAGTTAATATTTTATGGCCACGCACTGCGCATTCTGTATTTTTACATCGTATTTATTACTAGTGAACTAGTTGTATGGTTTATGATTTTTGTAAATAGAAACATTAATGAAAAGCATTACAAAAAACAATCGGAGAAAAATTGTTTGGGGCCCTCATGCTACGTAGTTTGCTGCGCAAAGACGCGTTTTCTCTTTCAGGTTATTTGTACGGTTCATTTCTAGAATGCTCCAATGTGTATTCAGTAGAAGGAAGGATTTCCCAGTTTCCTTGTATCTGGTTTACTTGTCATTGTTCCCATTTTTTTAGCTCTGGGTTTTGACAGTGTAGACTGACTTATTGATAGCAATATAATTAGAGTGGGCTTTGGGTCTGTCTCTTTCAGCCATTGGCTTTTGTCGACCAGCCTCTTTCAGCCAGTGGCTCAAGGCTGTAGCAAACACGACTTGATTCAGCTCAGTGGACTAGTTATCTCTCACCAAATGGTATTGGCTGTTAGGATGTATCCTAGCTTGCATTGAACTGCGTGAATAATTTACTTATTTACTGCTGTGTCTCTCCTTTCCTGCTGGCTCCCTCCCATGTGTCTTGCTCTGAAGCACTAATACTTCATGTGTTAGCACATTAAACCCAGACCTATATATAGGCTCTGCCAATGTGTGTTTCAATGAATTGGCCTATTGGGAGGGCTATTTAAACAAGATTGGAACCTGTAGCTTGCAACCTTTGAACCCCTGCAAAGTTGTTCATTTCTGCTCTTCCCTGGCGCTTTGCATCTTATTGGTAACAATTTCCATTATTTATGTTTCAAAGTGCAGAGTGTATATATGTAAGCCATATATTGTAATATAGCACGTCTATTTCAGATGTTAGATTTTCTATATCATGTATTCACTAATTTGCCACCATATTACTTATTGTAAAGTGTGTTTTAATGCCTAAATTCTTTTGGAATTTGGTGTTGTTTCGTGTCAGCAAAGTTCAGTGTGTGCCTGTTGTCTAAATAGCACTCAATGCACCAGGGGCGGCTCTAGGCTCATGGCGGCCCTGGGCAGGGAGCGTAGGTAGGGGCCCCCAGAAGAGGGGGTCTGGGTGGGGCGGAGCGCCCCGGAGCTCAGGCGGGGGGGGGGGGGGTCAGGGTGTTAGGAAGTGGAACTAGCCGGTGGCCGCCAAATCCCTGCCAGTGGCCGCCACGCAAATATGTATCCATCCGCAGAGGATTATTATATTAAGGATATATATTGGCGTGGAGGCCCCTGGGGTTTGGTGGCCCTGTGCAGGTGCACAGTTTACACATGCCTAAGGCCGCCCATGAATGCACGTTAGGACCGCTTGGAATGAAACACACATGTCTTTTGAACATTCATGATTGGTCTATACACCCTGTTCTCTGAAACATACATAATGGAATTAGTTGAACACATGATGGCCGCCCAGGGTTTTTTTCACAGAGCTTTTAACAGGGCAATACGCTGTTGCACTTTGTTTAGTTTAGCTTTGAGCTTATGACACAAGAGAGAAACAAGCATTGAAAATACAATAGGTCACGCCTTTGATTAAGTTAAAGCCGTTTGCTTTGCTAATGGTATTGTATAGCAAAACAAATGGCTTTAATTTAAGGAAAGGCGAGACGTACGTGGATGTTGTCGGTTTTCTATGTATACTGTTGATATGTGTGCGGGATTGTGTGTGTGTCTCTATGTGTGTTTCTAACCTGTTTGTGTACATAAGCATATATGTTCACTTTGTGTGCGCAGTGTGTGCTTCTCATTGCGTGTATTTTGTTTGTCTTTTCTTTGATATGTTCCCTTCTGTTAGTGTTAATGATTCTGTGTATATTTATGTACACGTTTCTCTGTGTACATACTGTCTGCGACTGTTTTTTATCTCTTTATTTGTTTTTTCTCCTGTTTCTGTGCCAGTGCATTTTTAGACTGTAGATGTGGTGAGTGTTATGTGTGCGTTTAATGCTCTGGTGTTTTTTGCTGTATGGCGGTATTCTGTTTGTGAGTTCCTCTCTTTTTGTATACAGTTCGTGTGTGCAGTGTGTGTCCTTCAGTTTAAAGTGTTGCTTCTCTCTCGTGTGTTTGCACTTGAAAGGAGCCAGGTGGGAGAGTGCCTAGGGGAGAAGGGAGACACAGGAAATGATGCACGGAGCAATTAACAACTTCGACACAATGAGACATTAAAGGCAACACTGTTTGTTCTCAGAGAGTTTGCAGAAGGCCGCCTTCTTTCTTAGTAGACATCCCTTTCATGTATTCCCCACAGCTTTTTTTGAGCTCTTAAGTGGGAAGAGGGATCTGTGTGTCCTAGCCCCCAAAAAACTGACAACGGAGTGGGTTATGGGTGTAACATAACAGCCTCTATAACATTCCCCACTTCCGCCCATTCCCAACGTACCCAAAAATGGGGCGAATAAATCTGAGTCATTCAACTTTTTTGTCAAAATGGGGCAAAATAACCCCTTTTGTGTGTGTCTGTGGGACACACACCCACACAATGGGCTATATTACATGTTTTTATTCCGTGGATATTCAGGTTTTCTCTACAGGTGGTTGTCAAAATGGGGCAAAATAACCGGGAACACACAAAATGGGCTTTTTTGGGTAATATTACATGTTTTTATTCAGTGGATTTCAGGTTTTCCCTACACGTGGAAAACCATAATTCAGCAGATTGCTGACATTATAGCTTCACCAGTTACCAAGTAATGCGCCAGATCTCTCTTTAAACGTGCCCCTCTTTAAGTTCCCCGGTCAGTGGCAGGGTTTCATTGGGACAGAAAATATTCCTGGTTAACATAATAAAAGTGGCCTCCATCAACGAATCGGGTAGCTCAAAAAGTGTCTCACATTTCAAATCCGGACAATTTTTAATTTAAAAAAAACAGTAAGACGCATTAGTGATACGCACCAACTGCTTCCCAAGAGCGTGGGCCTCCGCACAGTGACGGCCCACCCAGGTGGCACGGTAGGGGTGCGTACGGCAATACAGAGTACTGCTGGATTATTTTTACTGTCAGTGTTTGTATTTCCCATCCTTTAGCTGACATAGCCTAGGCATTCTCACAGGCTGAACGCCTCCCCGGCCTGGCCCGAGTCCATGGTGATACATTCATTAACACTTAAAGAGGCCTGGGAGCTCATTGTATTCAAATGAAGCCTGTGAGCCCTTCAAACACAGCAAGAGCTATCTAATCTGCCATCTTTGCGGCCTTTGTCCCGCTCAATGAGGATTGTTCTCCGCTTGGCATCAAAAGGCTGCAGGCTGGATTCTTCTATTAAGGGGCGATAGTAAGGCAATAGCTCCCTGCGAACGCCGCACGCTGAGGCAGCGGGAGCATGCGCCAGAAATGCCAAAATGTGCAAGCTCTGTCTGGTGCTTATGTTGGTCAGGCGCGGTGAGCAGTTTTGGGGAGCGGGTCTGTTTTACAGTATCCAACTCCGAGCTAAAGCATTATTGAGGAGCGCAGCAACAGAGTTTGAAAGAAAGACGAAGATAACGATATAAAACAAGAAAGAGTGAAATAAAATTGTAACACGGCACGCGTAAAGTAAAAAAGGAGCCCGTAATGAAAGTTTAAGCACATGGCAAAAAACACAAGCTCAAACAAGGGATGCCCGTAAGGAAAGTTTAAGCACACTGCAATAAACACAAGCTCTAGACATTGCGCAAAGGCAACCGCTTGTTTACATTTGCATTGCGCTTTCACTTTAAGTGAAAGTGCGAGGCAAAAATAAATAAGGTGTTGCCATTGCGGAAAGGCATTCTTTTTAACGAAAAAACAAAGTGCCTACACCGATTAATGAAGGAGACAGTGTCACGCCGCCAGTAAAAGATCCAGTCCCGGTGAGCGGGGCCAAAAGAGGACAGGATGGCAACCAGGAGGGACTAAAAACCCTGCGGTCCAATCCACAAACTCTGTTCAGCATAATGAATGACAACAAACGACGCACGCCAATCAAAATTACAGGTGGGGCTGAGACACGACTTCTGGAACCGTATTGATTCCAAAAAGCCATCGCATGGCGATAGCAGCGCATGCGCGCTGCTAACGCCAGGCGAGACCTAAAAACAATATAGCAGTGCACTTGTAAACAAAAAATAGTTTTGGGGGATACAATTTCCACTGGAGAGTCAACGCTAGAATTAGAACCTAAGCTGGAATTCCTGGAAAATATATGAAAACACTTCCCTGTGGGTGTTTTCTTCTTTCACCAAACTCCAAAGACTACTTCTAGGCTAAATTTAGAAGCAGCAGTTACTTGAATGTATCCAGCGAAAGTGCATCAAACTCCTTCTACAGACTAAGTGCCTTAGAGTTTGGCGGACAGGTTACTCCATCACAAACTTGGCACTTATCCCGTCCAGCTAAGTGCATCATATCCTATTTAACATGTAATAAGGCAGACGGGATATCCGTCACATTTGTAACTGAGTACCCATCGGCCAAACACTAAATCAGGCCCTAAGTTGTTTCTGAGAAAGTTCAGCAAAAGAAGCCATATGGTCAATCCCTATTGGGAGTGGGCATGCATCATTAGAGTGATATCAAAATGTTTTGTCTTAGTTTAACAGCTGCAGCCATCTTTCTGTTCCTGCTGAGCATGCCTACAAATTCTACCTCTGATGTGCAAAGCCTAGTTTCCATACCTGCCACTTAAAGCAAGACATTTCTGATTAGCTTGCTTAGCAGTGAGAATTTACATTTCTTTATCAATTTGAAGGTCGTTTGTGTACTTTCTCATGACAACCCCATATCTAGTGACCCGTCCTCTAATGGTTGGCAAGGTTATAGAGACAATGGTCCCACAGTAAAGATAGGAAACCCTCACTGATTTTCCCTGTCCATCATCTGTGTAGCGGGGAAAGGGATAGTGAAAAGTTAAAATGGCCCCCTGGGACAGGAAGACATCTCCTTGGGTGTATGGCCATCTATATATTTTTGTTTAGAGAAATAAATTACAACTTTGGTAATCTGTTTTCTCTAAACAAATTCTTTTTCTGAGCAGACACTTGAAAAAATGGTACCCATTTGGAAAAACCTGAGTGCTGTGAATGGAGCCATTGTAGCAATGGCTTCCTTCACTGAACAGAGGTACCCACCAATCAGGTGAGATTATTTAAATGGAGTAGATGGTTCTCTGCTCTCCTGGAGGGATGTTGCACCATCCATCAGGGTCAAAGTGAAACCCTACAACCACAGAAACATTTCACCCTTGTGAAGCAATTAACACAAATATTCCAAAGTAAGATATATGAAGCACTTCAGCTTTAATTCAACTTTCTTCTCAGCACCTTCTTTGCATCTATCACAAAGACTTTCACTCCTAGTGCAACACCAAGACTGCTACTGTGAGGACATGGGCTGTATTATATGGCGTGGCTGTGTGACCTCACTGTGTAATACACTTACCAACCCCTTCAGGGCCAGTATATTTTGTTTGTTAAACCTTAAGCTCAACCCGGGGTAGCTGTAGCGCTGAGCTTACACAAAGGAACACGTGTAAAGCATTTAAACAGCACCAAAACAATCGAATATGAAATCAACGAGATACTTAAGCAATCCAACGCCAATTTATAAAAATAGACTGCATTTTTAGACTCCACAACTAAAACGTTTCCACTGGAGGGTTCCGGAGATATAGAATTTACAAGTTATGGTCAATCAAAGCATTTCACTCAACTGCGAACACGCATTGGCAAATTCAACAAATAAGACTCTTAAAAACCCAAACGAGTTCAGGGTAAATGGGTGTAGGAATTGGGTACACCACCTACAGATCAGATATGGAGCTACTATTGTGCTCAGATTAGAAACATATCTATTAATCAAAGGCATAGACTTATTACATTTTAAGTTTGTACATCAAGACTATCTCTCCCCGGTGGATACTGCCCGATTTGATCATTCAAGACCAGATAACTGCTTGAAATGTCACGCTCTGGGAGCAGACTTTACACACGTAACTTGGACCTGCCCAAAAATCTCCCCATACTGGGCTGCTGTATTCACACATATATTTGCCATGGCTGGACACGCCATAACCCCAGACTCTTTAGTGGCCTTACTGGGATATACATATGATGTGCCCCAAGCGTCGCACCGTTTAGTCTCAATGGCACTGCTACTGGGTAAGAGGGAGGTGGCGCTGCGTTGGGGAAGTGCTAGATCACCCATCCCCGCAGATTGGTTGGAAAGTATGAGCCATTGCGAAAGAATTGTGGGAGAATATGCTAACTTACACCCCCTCACATCACGCCCCAGAGATATCTGGGCACCCTTCTCCATACTCTGACACATTTTCCCGCTGATCAATCTTCCACTACGGAGTCCCCAGACCACAGGCAGTATACCACTGCCTAAGCCCCTTGCGGTTCAGATCCAAACCTCCTCAGCTGGAACATATTGACAATATAGGGATGATTTAAATACTATGTATTGCTGATTATTCCATTTAATCCAGTATTGTGTACGGTTGTTAAATTGCAATTGTCTAATGTTTTTTTGTTGATGTTATCAGA
This sequence comes from Lissotriton helveticus, assembly GCF_964261635.1. Taxonomy (NCBI): domain Eukaryota; kingdom Metazoa; phylum Chordata; class Amphibia; order Caudata; family Salamandridae; genus Lissotriton; species Lissotriton helveticus. Next base: position 1,653,635,043 of record NC_136059.1, read on the forward strand.
TCTAATAAAAACAATTTAAATAAAAACAGACATTTAGAAACTCTTTCAACAGAAAGTTGGACTGGTTGCATTGCATCACTTTAGTCACTTTAAGTGACCAATTCCTCTAGGGAGCCACTGAGGAGGACCAGCAAAGTTAAGAAACGGTTACCTCAACATGTGAAGCCGTCTACATGCAGTTCCAACCACTTTGTCCACTGTCCTATGGAAGTAGGACTGAGGCAAAGGATGACGGATACTCAAGGATTCTGTGCATGTAATGCAGTCAATGGGGAACTTCCTGCAGGTACAAAGGAGGTGAGGCTATCCTGGTAACAGGGTCGACACCACTTGAAGTCCTCTTGGTGCTGGTAGAAGTCCAGTTGCCCCTGGGCTACAAGTTGCCCGGTTTCGCAGTTAAAGCCACATCCTTCCAGGGCGATAACTTGGCTTCTGGGTGACCAAACTGCACTCCGATGACTCTCCTGGCTCAGTGAACTTGGGTGCGACTTTGAGTGATAGGTCCTGGTCTCTGGTGCTGCACGGCAGTGGTTGGTGACGGTCTAGAGATTCTTGGCTCCCAACTTGCCCCAGCAGGCTTCTCAGCTGTTGTGGCCCTGTGATTTGAACAGAATGTTAGCCAACTGACGATTTGAGTTTCTTTGCTTCAGATGGGCTCCAGAGACGTCTTTTCCACAAGCAGAACACAACAGACACAGTCCCTCTACTATGCTAGCCACCAGGTTCAGCAGGTGCAGTCCATCAGTGCAGCAGGGCAATTCTCCTTTGGTTCTTCTTCTAGTCCAGTCGCAAGCTGAGGTATGGGTGACAGAAGCACCCTATTTATGCTCAGAAAATGACCTCAGGCTAGGATGTAGTTAGTAGCCAATGGGCTACCAGGTTCCCTCTCTCCTGATGACAAATTCTGGGAAGTGTGGCATCTGGCTATCCCAGGATTAACCATTCTGCCCACTTCCAACAAGGCAGAACCCCTCTCTCAGCGTCCATAGCTCCCTAGCCCAACCAAGAGTTTTGGCTACCAAGGGGGCTATACACCCCTGGAAAACCGGTTTGGCAACTGGTTTACCCATCCGTATCCCTAGTGCAAGCCTGCCGACCTAGACAATGGAGCAGCCCTTCTACCAAGTGTCACCCATTGGCTCTTCAAAGGTGGCTTCTGCCTTGAAGCTCGCCTTTTGGGCCAAAACATGGGTGGCTTCATGCAGGAAGGAGGTAACATATCTCTGCAGTGCTGGCATCTATTGTGTCCTTTACCGTGAATCATAAACAATTCTCTCTAGGAGGGCAGAAAGCTGTCTGGAGGACAGACCCCAAGTATAACTAAACAGGAACTGGAAGCTTTAGGCAACTATAGTGGCACCTTTTAAAGTAGCATTTTGCCCACCAGTGATATTAAATTAGGCTTAACCATTAAATCGGATTTAATGCATTGATTCTTTTAATATCTTACAACTTTAGTAGTCCCATTCAAAAGTAAGCAGGGCTTTGATGTCAGCCTGTAACTTTGTACTTGCCAATGGGACTACTAGCTTTTCCACAGTAAAAACAACAAGATAGGGTTTTTACAGCTAGAACATGTAACATACAGCACCCTGCCTTAGGGCTTATTCGGCCTACCTTAAGGGTGACTTACGTATATTAAAAAGGGAGGTTTGGGCTTTGCCATTACTTTAAATAGCATAGTCGAGCTGGCAGATTTAAATTGCACTTCCAGTCTGCAGCCGCAGACTATGAGCCATGTTTTACCTTATTGCACTCGTAGTGGTACAACCAGTGCTGCAGCCCACAAGAGACACCTCAGCTTACAGGCCCTTGGTATCCCTGGTACCATATACTAGGGACTTACTAGTAAGTTGAGCTATGCCAATTGGATATTTTATGGCTCTTACACCAGAATCTAGCTGTCAACAAGGGGGCAAAAAGTGGGAGCAAACCTGCAAAATGCCGGTTTCCTTACAGCTACCATTCTGGTGGTGGATGATGCAAAGCATGAGCTGGAGCTGCAGTATTGCTTATCCTTCTGAATCACTCAGTGGCTTTTGATATGATCAGCCCTAAGGGATTGTGTGACTGAACCACACATGCGTTTACCATTCATTTTGGTTCCACGCGGTCTTAACCACGCAAGTTTTGATGCAAGTCTTGACCATGCATATGCCTTTACCACACATGCCATTACAATTAAATATGCCTTGTTAAGTCATGAATGGCAAAGACATATGCATGGTTAAGACTTCTCAGGTAAGTCTTATCCCCCCCGGCCCCTGCCCCCCCCCACCCTGAGACCTAAAACTACCACCCTCCCCCTCCTGAAAATCAACCCTCTCCACCAAGACCTAAAAACTTCCTTGCCCCCCCCCCCCCAGGCCTAAAAACTATTCCCCCTACCCCTAAGCCCTAATAACTACCTTGCCCTCCATTGAGTCCTAAAAACTACCCTTGCCCCAGCACAATAAAGTATCCTGATCTCTGCCCCTGAGACCAAAAACTACCCCCCCTTTCTAAAAACCAACCCGCACACCTGAACCCTTATTTTTTTTTTTTTTGGGAAATATATTTTTATTGCAGATCAGTATAATATACACTCATTCCGGTCAACATCACTATCACCTGTGTGAACTTGGCTTAAGCCATCAGAGCTCATATTACACGGCCATTTAGCCCACAACCCAAAGGGCGGGCGGCATCATTCAAGAAAACGGTATATATGTGCCTGACACACCCCATATATCCACGACCGGTCCACCACAACACTTTGCATCTGCTTTCCTTTTTCTCCCTTCTCCCCCAACAAAGACCCCTGAACCCTTATAACATCCCTGGCCCCCGTAGCCCTAAAAACTACCCGCCCTCCCCAAAGCCCTGAAAACTAACCAACCCCCATCAAGCCCTAAAAGCGTCCCGACCCCCCCAGCCCATTCTAATGGCATGTGGCATGGCTCATTGGTTTATCATCTACATAGAGCTGCTGAGTGGTCTACTGGGAGCATAGGTGTTTCCATCCTCCATCATCTGGCGGAGTGCTGCTTTATCTTCAAGTCACCGCTGAATGATAATCCCCATTTGGGGGGTGTCTTTGTGTTAATGTGGACTTGCTTTCTCGTTACTTCTTTAAAAGTATCTGCTGCTGTTCTTTTGCACCAGGAACCATAAAAGGGAACCTGAGCAGCAGATGAAGAGCAGCAGGCCTCTTGGGCACAGATCACCACGGTCCTCATCCCAGTTGAGATGCTGCAGAACAAACTGTCAGCTGCAGCAGACCACTGCAGTTCAGCACCTGGCCTAATCAGCTAGTAGGAACTGCTGAAGGTCCTCCACTTAGGCTCTTACAAAACTGTGTAAGACCACCACAAGAGGAGAAAACCACTCCAAAACACTTTACTTCCTCAAGGCCTGGATCTGGCACTGACAGCTAGGCAGGGCAGACATGTCCTTATTTAAGTTGAAACAGGTGGGCATGGGTCACCCTTCTTGTAACTATACCAGTTAGTCTTTTTTTTTGCAAAAGCAAACCCATTGTTTATTTTAAATAGGTCTACACTCGATTTTTAATACTTTTATTGTTCTTTTGAGAGAAATCTTGTGCTCACTTTGTAAGATTAAGCCAAGAAGCTTGTCGCCTTTTAAGACGCCCTAGTTCCTCCATAGTCCTATCCGGAATGCTTATAGCTTAGCTGTTAGCATCCTCTGAGTGACCTCCCCGATTTGACCATTTGCATCTTTTCCACACTTACACAGAGGCCTTAATTACTGACTCTCTCTTACTCCTCCAGTAATAGATAGATTTCCTCAATCCACATTGACACTCTAGGTTGCTAGTGCCACTTCACTCAACCAACTCAGTATTTTTTATTACCTTGCTCAATTTTCTACTCTTCTCCCCCTAAGAAATCTTATTTAGTCATGTTTACCCTCTAATGGGATTGCTGTCACCATCCTACAATGCACCATACCACAGACTCTGATACCATAACAGCTTGTCTTTTCCTTCTTGAATTCTACTTAGAGAGAGGGTGGAGGACTGCACTCTGCCTGTTGAACTCTCCATCCCAAGAGCATAGCCTCTGCCTACAACTTCCACAGTGAATCAACTATGACCTTTGTTTAGTTTTGTCAAGGATTGCATTGAGCCTCTCGTCTCAGACCCAGCTGGTGAGGGTAAGTGATGGAGAGTTCATGTGCTGAGAATACCTGCCCTGGTGACTGTAGATAGAAGCACAAAGGCTTTGCACCGGTGAGTAGGTGTAAATTAAATCATATTTTTCCATGTCATCCAGTTACATTAAGGAAGCAAGGCATGTTTACTTAGCACAGATAATGTTTTTTGATTCTTTCTGTGTTGCTTGATATTCTTGTTTGCACTGTGTATATTTGGTGTATGTATATATTCATATTCAATGAAAAGACAAAGGATAAAGCTTACTTATAGTTAGGAAAACTTTTTTTCCTATGCAAAAAAAGTATAAACTGCACAAAGGCTAATTCTACAGTTATAACTTTCATTTACAATTTATCCACCACCTTCAAATTATTGTAAGTAGCGCACCTTGTTACACACTCTTTTCAGCTCGCTACCCACACAACACTAACTATAACTTGCCACTCTACCTTGCACCGTGTTGTGACAAATTATGTCATTTGAGAAGTTATTAGTGTTGTGAATGCTATGATTTCACATGCTATATGTGAGTTAGTATGCAAGGGTATAACCAGTGCATGGAAAATGCATGAGTTATAGTTAAGGCTCCCTGTTTCCCATTTTTACTGATTTTTACAGATAAATCCAGACAGAAAACCATTTATTTTCTTGTCTGTATTTATTTTTAAATGTGGATAATAACAGAAACTGGGTGCTTTTTGAGTGATGTTAAATACACTTTGCCATTACTGCCAGGCCAATAACTGTGTGAATTATTGAAAGGTAAGAGGGTTATAAAGTAGTAGATATGCACAAGGCTTATACTGAAATGTGCATATGTTCATATAAGTGCATTGATTTATCTTCTGCGGGTGTTCATACCACTGAAACCTGGCAGGCACTCAAGCATGACTGCATATTTATTGGTTAAATAAATGTGGACATATACCAGTTTTAGCTTTATTTTTTTTCACAAAACCCATAATAAATATGGATAAATACAGATAAAGTTGACAAAAAAGAAATATGGATAAATACAGACGGAAATGTCAAAAAAAGAAATACCATAAACACCGGGAGCCCTAGTTATAGTTAATGTGTGGTGAGTGAGATGATGAAACTGTTTTCGGAGGTGTTGGACTTATAGTAATTTGAAGGTGGTGCATAAATTATAAATTGAAGTTATAATTATAACTTTATAATTTGTAATGTTTGTGTATTTTAAGAGGGGTTTATATAGAAAGCATACATAAAGTATTTCTAACTATAAATAATTGTTAACCTTGTTTTTTTCATTGTATGTTAAAGGTTTTTATTTTTTAATAAATATGCATTTCATACCACAGTGTGGAGTGTCATTTACTGGAGTGTCTTGAACTGGAGTACAGTGCAGTAAGGAGAGTGTCACAGAGTCTAGTGTAAAAGAGTGGAGCATTGTAGAATTGAATAGACTGGATTCAAGCAGAGTGAACTGATGTAGCGTACAATGGATTAAAATGTTATACAGTGGAGTGGAGTGGTGAGTTGTACTGTGGAGTATCATAGAGTGGAGTGGCGTGTCGAAAAGTTGAGTTGCATTTTGTACAGTGGAGTGCCATGGACTGAAGTGTTGTGAAATGGAGCATGGTGGAGTGAAGTGTGATCAAGTAGAAAGGCATAGAGTGTAACACAGTGTTGTAGAGTGTAGTGGCATAGATTGGAGCTCAGTGTAGTATAGTGACATACAGTTCAGTGTTGTATAGTGCAGTAGAGTGGCAGAGAATCTCGTATAGTATAGTGTTGTATAGTGGAGTATCATTATTTATTAGAACACACTGCACGGTAGAGTAGTGAGTTATAGTTAATGCTGTCTGGTTAGCAAGTTGAAAAAAGTAGAGGAGCTACTTATTATTTTTTAAGGTAGCGGATGCATTGTAAATGAAAGTTATGACTATAACTGTAGAATTTGTAAAGTTGTGTAGTTTAAGCTTGGTTTGTTTAGAGAAAAAAGTTTTCCTAACTGTAGTTAAGCTTTAACTTTTTTTCTCCACAGAATTTCAATGGTTTTTAATTTTTTTAAATTAAAAATGTGTTTAATCGTAGAGTCCAGTGCAGTGAGAGGGGAGTTGTTATGTGGCGTAGTGTACAGTACAGTGGAGGAGAGTGGTATTAAGTCTATTGTCGTGGAGTATTGTAGATTGTAATAGAGTGGAGTGGAGTAGAGCAGAGTGTAGTGGTGTATTGTATAGGGCAGTGAAGAGTTATATAGTGTAGTGGCATGGTATTCATGTAGTGGAGTCAAGTATCATAGATTGTAGCAACAAGTTGTACAGTGGTCTGTATGTTGAACAGTAGAGTATGGTGTTGTAGACAGTCATATAGTAGAGTATAGTGTTCTAGAGTGGAGTATGGTGAAGTCGAATGGACTATTGTCAAGTGGAGTGTTGTAGAATACAGTGGAGTAGAGTGTTGTGTTATATAATGGAGTAGCGTATCGTAGAGAGAAATTGAGTGGTGTGTCATCAAATGTCATACAGTGTAGTACAGTGTTGTAGAGTAAATTTGCATACAGTGGAATAGAGTGTCAGACAATGGAGCAGCGTAAAGCGGAGTATGGAACAGTGGTGTAGAGTGTAGTAGAGCAGTGTATACTGGAGTGGAGTACACTGGAATGGGGTAGTGTAGAGTGTAGTAAAGTGTCATAGAGTGAGGTGGTGTGTCGTAGACTATAGTGGCGTGCAGTAAAGTGGAGTGGTGTAGAGTACAGTAGAGTAAAGTGTCATTAAATGGAGTACTGTGTTGTACAGTAGTGTAATGGTAGATCATATGGTATTGGAAAGTGATGTAGACTATTGTAAAGTAGAGCGGCATAAGTGTTCCAGAGTGATTTGGCATACAGTAGAATAGAGTGCAGTGTCATATAGAAAAGTATTGAATAGTAAAATAGAGTGTTGTACAAAGGAGTGTATGGGCATAGAGTGACGTGGAGTGTTTGACAGTGGAGTGTACGGGTATACAGTGGCGTAGAATGTTGGAGAGTGCTATAAAGTATGGTAGACTTTTATAGAGTGGAGGAGAGTGTCATACAAGGGACCAGTGAGTGGAGCAGGGTACTCTTTAGTGGTGTACAGTGAATTACCATACAGTAGAGTGTAGAAGAGTGGAGTGGCATAGAGTGGAATATCGTAGAGTGGAGTGGTGTAAAAGTGGAGTGGCATAGAGTGGAGTAGAGTACAGTGGATTTGATTAAACTAGGTGGGCTTACATTGAAGTGGCTTAGTGTAGAGTTGAGAATACTTATACATTGGAGTGATGTCTTATAAATAGAGTACTGTGTTAGTGTATAGTGTGGTGGGGTAGAGTGTAAGAGTATACAGTGGAGTAGCATACAGTGAAGTGGGGCAGAACTGAATAACATACAGCGGAGTTGCAGAGTGGAGTACAGTGGAGTGGCGTAGTGTAAAATAGCATAGAGCAGAATAGCATAGACTGGAGTGTCATACAGTGGAGTGGTGTAGTCTGGACTGGCGTACAGTGGAGTGGGGTAGAGTGGAATAGCATTTGGTGGCATGGTGTCCAATGGACAAACATAGAATGGAGTGGTGTGGAGTGGAGTGGTGTACACCGGAGCCACATAGAATGGAGTAGGGTATAGCATATAGTGAAATAGCGTTGAGTGGAGTTGTAAACAGTGGAATAGGGTATAGTGGAGTAGTATACTGTGCAGTGGCGTAGTCAAGTAGTGTGGCCTGGAGTGGGGTAGGGTGTAATAGCATACAGTGGAGTGGCATACAAGGAAGTGGTATCAATGGAAAAGCATAGAATAGAGTGGTGTACAGAGAAGTGGTATACACTGGACTGGCATAGAGAGGAGTAGCATACAGTGTAGTGGCATACAATGCGCTGTTGTACAGTGGAGTGGCATGCAGTGGAATAGCGTGGAGTGGTGTACAGTGGAATGGCCTGGAGTGATGTACAGTGGAGTGGCATAGAGTGCAATATTGTATAGTGTAGTACCGTACTGTGTAGTAACATATAGTGAAGTGGTGTAGACTGGAGTAGTGTATAGTGTGGTGGGGTAGAGTGTAAGTGTATACAGTGGAGTAGCATACAGTGAAGTGGGGCAGAATTGAATACCACACAGCAGAGTTGCAATGAGTGAAGTTGCTTCCAGTGTGATAGCATAGAGTTGAGTGGCGTACAGTGGAAGAGCACAGAGTGGAGTACAGTGAAGTGGTATAGAGTAGGATAGCATAGAGCAGAATAGCATAGACCGGAGTGTCATACAGTGGAGTGGTGTAGTCTGGAGTGGCATACAGTGGAGTGGGGAAGAGTGGAATAGCATATAGTGGAGTGGTGTCCAATGGACAAGCATATAATGAAGTGGTATCAATGGAATAGCATAGAATAGAGTGGTGTACAGAGAAGTGGTATACACTGGACTGGCATAGAGTGGAGTAGCATACAGTGTAGTAGCATACAGTGGGGTGTTGTACAGTGGAGTGGCATGCAGTGGAATAGCATAGAGTGGAGTGGTGTACAGTGGAATGGCATGGAGTGATGTACAGTGGAGTGGCATAGATTGCAATATCATACAGTGTAGTAGCGTACTGTGTAGTAGCATATAGTGAGGTGGTGTACACTGGAGTAGTGTATAGTGTGGTGGGGTAGAGTGTAAGAGTATACAGTGGAGTAGCATACAGTGAAGTGGGGCAGAATTGAATACTATACAGTAGAGTTGCAATGAGTGAAGTTGCTTCCAGTGTGATAGCATAGAGTGGAGTGGTGTACAGTGGAATAGCACAGAGTGGAGTACAGTGGCTTGACGTAGAATAGGATAGCATAGAGCAGAATAGCATAGATCGAAGTGTCATACAGTGGAGTTGTGTAGTCTGGAGTGGCGTACAGTGGAGTGGAGTAGAGTGGAATAGTATATAGTGGAGTAGTGTCCATTGGACAAGCATAGAATGGAGTGGTGTGGAGTGCAGTGGAGTGGTGTACACTGGAGCCGCCAAGAGTGGAGTAGGGTATAGTGGAGTGGCATATAGTGAAATGGCGTTGAGTGGAGTTATACACAGTGGAATAGCGTATAGTGGAGTAGCGTACTGTGCAGTGGCATACAGTCAAGTAGTGTAGACTGGAGTGGGGAGGGTGTAATAGCATACAGTGGAGTGGCGTACAAGGAAGTGGTATCAATGGAACAGCATGGAATAGAGTGGTGTACAAAGAAGTGGCATACACTGGACTGGCATAGAGTGGAGTAGCATGCAGTGTAGCAGCATACATTGGGGTGTTGTACAGTGGAGTGGCATGCAGTGGAATAGCATGGAGTGGAGTGGTGTACAGTGGAATGGCCTAGAGTGAACTAGCATATACAGTGGAGTGGTGTACATTAAAATGGCATAAAGTGGAGTTGCGTACAGTGTAATAGTGTAGAGTGGACTGGTATACAGTGGAGTGGCGTAGAGTGTAATAGTGTATGATGGAGTAGTGTATAGTGGATCGGTGCACAGTGAAGTGGTGTAGACTAGAGTGGTGTACAGTGGAGTCAGAGCATACAGTGGAGTGGCATAGTTTGGAGAGGCGTTCAATGGAATAGCATAGAATGAAGTGGTGTAGAGTGGAGTGCCATACACTGAAATTGTGTAGAGTGGAGTAGGGTACAGTGGAATAGCATACAGTGGAGTGTTGTAGAGTGGAGTGGCATACAGTGGAGTACCGTAAAGTGGAGTGACGAACAGTGGAATAGCATATAGAGGAGTAGCGTACGGGGAAGTTGACGTAGACTGGAGCCGCGTACAGTGGAGTTGCGTAGTTTAAGAGTGTAGAGTGTAGTGGCACACAGTGAAGCTGCGTACAGTGTAATAGCGTACAGTGGGGTGCCAGAGTGGAATCTCATACAGTGCAGAGGCACAAAATGGAATGGCATAGAGTGGAATAGTGGAGTGGAGTTCAGTGGGTGGTGTAAGGATGTATGTGAAATTTAGCAGCAATGTAGATTATGGTGTGCAGACTAAGGCAAAACAACTAATTGCGCTGCCTTGCATTTATCCAGATTTACCAATCAACGTAAGCACAGCCATGGTGGCCTTGAGCTGCTTAGTAAACTGATTTAAGTATTGCGTTGCCCATGCAACACCATGGATGATGCAAGGGTACCGCAGTTCAATAATACAGCTATTAGTTATAATGTGGGCCATGGTATATCGCAGTAACTTTGCAGTGTACTATGGTACATGGCGATGACAAGCCAGTATATAATTGGGCAAGCCAGTATATAATTGGGAATTGTTTTTACTACACTTTGGCTGCATTCAGTGTTAGGGCCTTAAGTAGTAGGTCCCTACCTATTACCACTTTATTAAAGTGAAAATAAGTACAGAAATGTATTTATATATTTTTACGTATTTAAAAAAAAAAAAGCTTATGGCCATATACTGTGGTAGTTTCACGAAATTCCATGAAAGTACCACCGTGACACATATCACTATGTTTAAATGCCTTATAACTTAAAAAATACTTACCCTATTTAACTGCAGTACCCAAAAAGAATCAGCTCTGCAGCATAATTTGTAATCCTGCCAAATGTCATGCAAATCCGTCCAGCCATTTTCGCCCTCTGCTAAATACAATAGTCTATGGAAAATGCATTGCGGACCCCATTGTTATCTGTGCACCCACTTAATGATTCGCCACAAACATTTACATCATCTCAAAATGCAGAAAATGCTAAAGGGCTGTAAAGTTGTGCGGTGATCCGTCAAATGAGTTGAAAGTTCTTAGGGAGCTAAAAGCCAAGGAATTTCTATCTGTGGTAATACTAACTATAAATACAGAGTGGCAAACCGATTTAATGTTCTTTCTTTCTTTTATTCTATTGTTTTTGTTATATATTAGTTTACATAATGAATCTTTTAGTTGTTCATATAGTAATTCTTTAACTTTACATATGCAGTCTAGTTTGTTTTTTGGGCTTTCCTCTTTTAGTAGGGTTGTGCTATATATGAAGCCCAAAGCCAGTCTTGTTGACATAAAAATTGAGAATATTATTCTTTTCCTAAAATAACTGTAGTTTGTGCAGCTCACTTCTAGGTCACCTTTTCATTTTGTTACACAGGGGTACATTAGGAAGATGGCTTTTGTTTGGCACAAATTTATTTTGTGAGGCAGACAGTATTCATAGAATACTGATGCAGATTAAGATAAATTCTATTTGGTAATCATTTCTTTGTAGGTTTAAATTAGCATGTGACCATAAATGAGTCTGTCAGTTGTTCATGTACTAAATCTGAAACTTTACATATACAGTTGAGTTAATTTTTTGGGCTTCCTTGCTACTTTTAGTAGTATTGTGCTACACAGATATCACTATGTTGTTGTCCCTTATAACTTCATAACCACTTCATAACATCATTTGCAATGGCAAAAATAATCATCTACATAGGTAAATGTACATTGCTGTGAAATGTAAGTTTTTTTGCCATTGCGTGAAATACAAAAGTCTATGTAAAATGTATTGGAGTAAATTTGTTTTGGGACCCCCCTTTTTTCTATTTTCACCCCCTTCACCAAGCTCCGCCAAACTTTCAATCCTTCACCAATATAACAGGTGCAATGGGTCTGCAAAGTTGTGTGCAGATTAGTCAAACGGGTGCAAAGTTCTGAGGAATTCCTATCTCTGGTGACCCTAACTATCGAGTGGCTATATTTATATATATCCATACTAATATTATAAACCGAGCCCAAACCTTTGAGGCGGGTATTCTCAGTAACCACAGCACCAATCACAACACCCAATACAGCGTTGTAAAGGGCAGTTGCAGCAGAAGGACATAGGCTATGCAGACGGCCACCAGATACATTTAAAAGGTAAAAGAACCGTGCCAGCAAAGTAGTCCCTTGTGGGCGTGTCTGCCTTCTGCTGTGGGCGTGTGCTGGGGGCGTGACAAACGCTGGGGGCGTGTGGTACGTCCCGCCCTTCATGCCATGTGAGTTGTAATTGCGCCGCATCAAGGGGCACGCTGGGGGCGTGACATGCTGGGCACGTGACATGCTGGGGGCGTGACACGCTGAGGCTGTGACAAACGCTGTGGGCGTGTGTCCGCACTGTGGGCGTGTGTCCGCCCTTCATGCCAATGTGAAGCACCAATTACGCAATTGCGCCGCATCAAGGGGCACGCTGGGGGCGTGTGCTACGTTCCGCACTTCATGCCATCTGGGTCGTACATTAATCAGATAGTCTGCTGTGGCCGTGTGCTGGGGGCGTCACAAAGGCGTTCACCTCGAAGCGTGGTAAGTAACCATTCGCAAGACTCCCTTGGGGGACTGCCCATTGTCTCACACATACTGGGGGTGCCGAATGCAGTGTGTGCCTTGGCCTGGGTGCGTCTGAAAGGGCCGAACGCAGTGTGTGGCTTGGCCTGGGTGCGTCTAAAAAGCACTCGGGCAGAAGAGCGTCGGTGTGGGTCATAAAAAAATAAGAACATCGGGGAACAATCATTCAAGACTCACACAATTCTAATTGTTAGACGGCCGCCGCTGGCCCTCAAGCGGGGGCACACGCGACTGAGCGTGTCTGCGGGGACAATTACTGCAGTCTCTCATGCGCGCTGTTACTGAACTATCACATTAAAACAAATTACACACGCCTGCTAACATCAGCCAGGTCTGTAGCCGGGCTCAGGCGGCGGATCACTACACTAATTACATGCGCCTGCTAACATGAACCAGGGCTGCAGCTGGGCCTCAAGCGGGGGGACGCCGCCTGCTAACATCAACCAGGGCTGCAGCTGGGCCTCAAGCGGGGGAACACGCGAATGACCGTATCTGAATACACACATTACACACATTCTATTTCATACCCGGACAACGTTGGGACGGGCTGCTAGTATATAAATATAATGACTATGTAAATGTAAATGTATTGCGACTTATATAGCGCACGTATCACCCGAAGGTATCAAGGCGCTTGCTTAGGGAACCCGTCCTGGTATTCCCCTGTGAGATACCCCGGCAGGGTATCCACAAGGTGAAAGCCAGGCATCCCGCCGCGAGGGGCCGTAGTGGAGATTAAGCAAGCTATTGCCCAGAGTCGCAGAGTGTGACCCCGTGAGTCGAGTAGGCACCGGAGCGAGAATTGTCGAGTCCGTGGAATTTTGAGCCCGAGACCTGCCGAGGCAGGGAATTGAACCCTGGTCCACGGCCGATCTCAGCTTCCGGGTCTGCCGCCTCTAACCACTGAGCCACGCTTCTCCACTATCTTAGTTGAATTTGTGGAAAGTGATAGAGCGAAGCTGCTTTTGGAAATGGAAAGGCTGAATGAGGAAATAGATAAATTACCAAATACTGCACAAATCACGAAATACAGAGATGAAATGTTTGTTCGACTAAAAAGAGAGGAGGATGTAATTAAGAGGTGCATGGCGTACAAGTTCAAAAGAGATCGTTTGGACTACGAGCATGGGCAGATTTTTAGGTTTGCCAAAAAATACGATAGTCTCAAGCAACCCCAATCCAATATGGGGGCACGTACCATGCATTTAACCTCAACACCAAGGGTGGATGTTATAGAAATCCCTTCAGTCTCTGATGCAAGCTCAAACATCGAGAGCGAATCCGACAATGAACAGACCAGGGCTCAGAGAGTGGGGTTTCGCAAACTTACTCCTGCATAGGAATTAGAAGTTGTGCAGTGGGATCAAAAGCAAACTCTGCGTTCAGGTGCACAAGCTGCCACAGGAGGCAAGACATCAACGTCAAACGTGCAGCCAGGAGGAAATGCAACAAGCAACACTAGCGCAATAAACAAAACAAGAAAGAAACGCAATCAATAGAATAGCCGCCAGTTACCTTAGGTGATACCAATGCAGAACCTCCTACCAACCTTACTGATCAGTCCTTAACTTCTAAAGAAACTTCGATATTGGCGCTGGGTCTATCATATAGCGCAAAAACCAATTTTGACTATGCTGACACCAAAATAGAGCTTTTTAAATATGTTCGAAAACTAAAACTGCGCAAATACCACAGTTTACATGGCCATGTCCAACGTCCAATACAGGATGTATCAAGAGCGCAGTATTCTTCTTTGCCAGCTCCTGACGAGAGCCTCTTAACTGCGTTGATTGAGATGCAAGCAGAATCTACAACATCACAATCTGGCCCAGGCTTGGGTCAGACTCAGAATCTGATTTCTACAAAGTTCAAACCAAAATCTAAGTTCTGTCCATTAATGATCAAGGACAATATTGACCAATTTCATGACAAGGTGTCCCAAGAACTGAGGGAACTATATTTGAAACACAGTACTTTCTCCAAAAAACACAACTATCAAGATTTTGAATCCCACCAATTGATAAGGAAATTGAAGAACAATATTGATGTGATAATAAGACAATCCAATAAAGGAGGAAACGTTGTATTGTGGCCTTGTAAGATGTATCTAAACGAGGCAATGGGGCAGCTAAATGACCGTACATGTTACCGAAGAGCAGACATTAATGAGGTTAACCTAGCTAAGAACAATGGATATTCTAAACTTATGGCATGGAGGAGTGCCGGAGTAATAACTATGGACGAATTCAAATTCATGAAAAACGAAAATCCTATTACTCCGGTAATATACTTTATACCGAAAATACATAAAAATAGTCAGGTGCCACCAGGGCGTCCCATTATTTCTGCATGTAATAGCATATTGGAGAACACCAGTAAATATGTCGATTTTTTTCCTCCAAGACTTGGTTAAATCTCTGCCCTCTTTTGTATTGGATACAGGAGATTTCCAGGACAGGGCATCCCTATTATCAATAATTCCTCTTGACTCAGTTGGGTCACAGTCAGTGAGAGGGAGGGCCAACAAGGCAGCTACCTGTACAACAGATAGTGAAACACGATTGATTTTCACTTTCAGCAATCAACATCGTACCATAAGAAATATCGTCAAGCGCAACTGGTCACTGATTACCGGTGATCCAGTGTTAGGCAAAGAGATTGTAGGGGCTCCTAGAATAGCCTACAAGCGCGCTAAAACAATGGGCAACTGCCTGGTATCAAGTAGCCCAGAAATAAGGACAAAGAATGTGCGGCTAGGCGCAAGTGAGGGTTTTTTGCGATGTTCATCTTGCAAAGCCTGTAAAAATGGGGTAAGCAGAACAGAATACTCAACGGCATTCAATAGTACACCCACCACTATCAAGTACAAACTGACGTGCCGCACCGAGTACGCGGTGTATGTGCTGGAATGTCCCTGTGGCCTGCGCTACGTGGGTAGCACGAGGCCACAGGTGTACAAACGCATACTCCAGCACCTCAGGGCCATCACCAACGGCGACACCGCGTACCCGGTGGCCAGACACTTGGTGAGGCACACGACAAGAAAGCGTCTGATTTGCGGTACTTTGTAATTGACACGGTCCCACCTCAGAGAAGAGGAGGAGACCGCGAGCTATTGCTGCGCAGATTAGAAACACGCCACATCATTCTACTTAATACCAAAAATCCTAATGGGCTGATTGCAGGAGAGGACTGCCACACGTATTTATGAAATACAGAATGTAAACTAAGTGAACTCAGACTTATTCAAAAGAATTGTTGCCTCAGACAGAAATTTTTAAAATCATATAAAAAATATTTTACTACACAATTTTCACACTATTTTTTACAAAGGGTTGCACGTAACAGCTTTTAGCCATCGTTTACTTGCCAAATTTGCACATATTTATGTCCGTCGTATTTTGTAGTTGTTTATAGCTCACTTGGGCATAATTATATTACAGTAGTTTAAGATCATTTATGAACTGCGAGTACAGGGAGCAACACTATATGGTTTTTTACGTCTAGTATGCAATAAAGGATAAGCTAGGAAAAGAATGGTGTTATTTTGCAGTGCTATAAAATATTTATATTTTTTGATATTGCATAACCTTTTAACAAATATATATTGATAGTATTTGTATATTATGCACATCGCATGATTTGCACATTGCATTATTTGCACAGTTTCGTCCCTTTCCCTAAATTTTTCCTTTCAATTTTGCTGCTCCTTGATGTATATATATGAATTTAACTAAATGAATTGTGTGTTTTTATATATATATTTATATTTATATTCATACGTGTACTAATGCTTAATGTATAGTATGATTTAGTTTATCAAACATCCTTTTACGCAGTTAGGCAGTAACACTTTTTTCGAACGACACAATGAAATCGCATTTAAGCAGTTAGCAAACAACCATAGTATATTACCTATGTCTATGATGATGTGGCAAGTAATTATTGGTTACGAGCACTTTAAATTGAGCACATCCGCCCTAAAACGTTGTCATGTGATCAAGGTGCTTCGGGCACCGAAACGCGTCGTGGTGGAGTGGTGGTGAGCAATTAAATCACTATAGCACTATACCTGGGTTTGCCTCGTCTTTTTTGCTGCCAGACTGCTGCAGGACGTCTTTATGCCGAATATATATATATATATATATATTCACTGAAAAAACCATAGGTTATAGACCATATATAGTTAGGAATTAGCATTTACAAAACCTTGAAAATTCACTGAAAAAACCATAGGTTATAGACCATATATAGTTAGGAATTAGCATTTAAAAAACCTTATTTTACTCACACAAAACCATTGAAATTCCATATATAGTTAGTTGCACTAACTATATATCGCGCACCCGCAATCCACTGCTGATCATGTCACATATTACATCATTCATGACATGGTCAGTGACATCACTGATGACATCACTGATGACATCTCAAATGACATCACTGATGACAACATCCAGTGACTGTATGTTTCTGTAAAGTTAAAATATGTCTTACATATTGAAGAATGAGTGGATGTATAAGTGTCTGGATGAAGGATTTAGTAGGTGCGTGACTGACTGTATGAGTGAGTGATTAAATGTGTCTCACTGAATGCATGGGTTAGTGACTAAACTGTCTTAATTTGTGCATCATTATGTCTGTTGTGATGTAAACTGCTGCATGTGTTGATCATTAGCTATACGAGAGGCTATATGTGTTATTAATTGGTTGCCCAAGTATTTCTATGGGAGATTGAGTTTGTGTGGGGGTGGCTGGAAGGTGTGTGACTCTGTGCATAGATGTGTGAGCAGTTTATTCACTAGGTGTATGAGTTCAAGAGTGCATGTGGAAACAGCTACATGGGCAGTTGACTGTGTGCATGAGTGTATTGATGAGTGAATGGATATCTCAATGCTACATGTCATAGTAAGTACATATGTAAAACACAGTACATGTGAGAGTTGGCATATATAAATAACTGTGCATGAGAGCCACTGAATGAGTGAGTGGTTGTATCGATCATTGTGAACTTGTATCAGGGATTGTATAAGAGAGTAAATATGTGTTAGTATATGTTTCAATAAGTAAGGTGTGTATAACTGTATAGTTGAAGAAATGGAGGTGAGATTGTTTCTTTGCATGACTGACTGGGTGTGTGAGTAACTCCATGGATGAGTGGCAGTGTGTGAGTGTCTGTATACACTGAGTGTATCTAAGGTTATATTAGAGTCTGAAGAGGTTTATCGTATTAGCACAAGAATGATGTCAAATGAGACGTCATCAGTGATGTCATCAGTGATGTCATTTGAGATGTCATCAGTGATGTCATCAGTGATGTCACTGACCATGTCATGAATGATGTAATATGTGACATGATCAGCAGTGGAGTGCGGGTGCGCGATATATAGTTAGTGCAACTAACTATATATGGAATTTCAATGGTTTTGTGTGAGTAAAATAAGGTTTTTTAAATGCTAATTCCTAACTATATATGGTCTATAACCTATGGTTTTTTCAGTGAATTTTCAAGGTTTTGTAAATGCTAATTCCTAACTATATATGGTCTATAACCTATGGTTTTTTCAGTGAATTTCAATGGTTTTTTAATAGCAAATATCATAAGCTGTCGAATGTCAAGTACGTGGTAAGTAAAAACATTTTCGTGTTTATGCACACTGATCTGCTTTGAATGCTGCCCCCCACCCCTCATTTCTATTAGGAGTACTCTCTCTTTGCAGATAGTGAAGGGTAGTTAACGCAGGCCTTTGCCCCCGTTGTAATCCGTCGTGCCTGCTTCTCTCTCCATTTGATTGATTGTTCTCTTTGGTTCATTCTCTATTTACAAACAAGCACAGAGTCGCAATACTCTGTTTAGTCTTTGCAGATAGTGAAAAATCGTGTAAAAAAACAAAAGGAATCGAGCAAAATCAGTAGGCCACTAATGGGATCTCTTTTTGACCTCCCTAAAATAGAAACATTAGGAACAACCTGTTGATAATACCAATGTGTATGTACATAGGCGGCGTTCATTTGTGTTCACAGTACCCCTTGTTGATTGTTTGAATCGAGCATTGAATTGTTCGAAGTTGGTTCTCTTAAGAATCTTCTCTGCCTGCAAACGAGGAAGAATAGGAATATTCTCTCTCCCTTTGCAGATAGTGAAGGGTAGGTAACGCAAACCTTTAACACGTCGTGCCTATTTCGTTCCTCATTGATTGATTGTTTCCCCAAACATTGACTGTTTGGGAATTGGTTCTTTTTGGAGGTATTCCCTGTTTGCAAATATACGTAGGAAAATCTTTGCAAATAGTGAAAGGGTACGTAATGCGGACCTTTCTCCCCCGTTGTAATCTGTCATGCCTATCTACTCCCCACTGATTGATGCACCTGTTTCACCCGGACCATTTACTAGAGATACGTCATCTGGCCCGACCAGAGAGCACCCCTAGTGAAAAGGACATATGCAATAATAACGAAGTGATCACTGTATCCTGTTAACAGAAACTTTAGCATGAAACAACCTGGAAAGAAAAGAATAGGAAAACGAAAATCAGTAGGCCACTGATGAACATGAACTTTTATTAAACAACGAACAAAGAAACGATAACATAACGTAATGATAAAACCTATTAATGTCCTAGAAACAAGAAAACGTTAGAAATATGCCAGTGGTGAGAGACCAGAAAAACAGTAAGAGAAACCAAATCACCCCTCGCTGTCCCACCGCCTGCCACGCCAAAAAAATCGATAGACTAGGGAAAATGCAAGTCAGTAGAACATCCGCCCCCACTCTGGAAACTTCCAAGGTGGGGCAGGGTTGCGGCTACGCCCAGCCGGGAGCAGCCCATATAAGGCGGGTCCTGCTGCCACGCCTCGGCCAGGAGATCCTAACGTAGGGTGTAGCCGGAGGAGAGGCCGAGGCCAGCGGGACCCGGCCAGGGGATTGCCTTTACAACGCTGAAGAGTTGCAGGGGGGGGAATGTCTCCTCGACCCTCCCCTCTCTCTCCCAGTCCGGCCGCGGTGGCCCTTGAGAGTTTCAGGTAGTCCCGCCACATGCTCTTCCGGTCCGGCCACCAACGGTCGGGGGGCCGAGGCCGACGGGATCCGGCTGCAGCCGATAAACCAAGGAACCCGTTCATGAGGCCAGAGCCAGGGGCGTCCGGCCGACATCCACCGGAAGCCCGGCCCAAAGACGGACGGGACATTTTTTCTTTTCTCCTTCGTAATAGCAGCGGCAACACGCCAGGCACCACTTCTTTCTTCAAAAATGGCTTTGACAACACTGGGGGGGATGTCTTGCACATGCCTCCGACCCCCCCCCCCCCCCGTCCTCATCGCCACCGGCCATAACAAATGTCAAGCGGGGCGCCGTGGGGTGCACTGGGAGGGAGAGACGGTGCGAACAGGCCTCTCCCGCCTCCTCAGGTGAAGGCTTCCCAGCTGCACCCTCAGCGCTCCAGGCGCCCCGAAAAGGGTTCGTCCACTGTGGCGATGCTGCAACGTCTCGCCCGGCAGGGTGGAGCCCGTCCGCTCATGTGACCCCGCGATCGCCGGTAGCTGCCGAACTCTCAAAATGGCGATCGACCTGGCAAGAGCGGGCCCAGCATGAAGAAATGGCCCGGTCACTGGTTGACTCCACCACCGTAGTCCTCCACGACCTTGAAGATTCTAGAGGAGCCGCGGGAGTCTCCGACCCCCGATGGGGAATGACTGCCATGATCGCCCGTGGAGTGACGAAACTGTATCCGCGGGACGTCGGCGCTCCCATGCTGGCGCCAGCCTCACTTTGAATTACTAGAATCCTGCAGACCTCAGTTCCGGTGAAAGCACAGTGTGACCCGGTAGGAAAAATTGTTGCACCCCCTCCCCTTTTTGAGTGATAGTTCAAACCACCGATCCTTTCCTTTGCCCTTTTAACGGAACTTTGGACTGCCTCCCCCTCTTTTACATTTTCTAGAGAAAACAAAACATTAACCACTACATTACCATAGCAGTTGACACCAGAACTGTTTTCAAATTGAAAACCAACAACATCTTCAACAGAATCCTTTTTGTTTCTGCTGTGACCCTGCTACAGCACAGGCATTGTCCCCAGCAGTAATTCTGCAATGCCGGTAAGAATAGCTGTGGTGCCTACTGGACTCACTCACCCCCGCGGCGCCCCACGCCGTTATTTGCTGGGCGGCAACTTACTAGACATCACTTTCGTGCCATCTAGATTTCAGCGCGTTCTGCTGCCTTGGAACTATTCGCACAACAGACTGCTACTGACGACCCACCCCCAGGCAACATCTTCTGAATTTTCATAATTTGAAAGAACTAGTAACATGTCCTCATCAGGAATTCAAAAGAAATTGCCACGGTCTCTTCGTTGTTTAAATGTTTTTACTGTTTTTGTTTTGTTGTATATATTTATATGTTATTAAAGTTTTATATTCCTACTACTTTGTTGGAGTGCTATATATTTTTAATGTGACACATAATTGTAAAAACTTTGATGTACAAAGAGTCATTCCTAGAATCTTCCGCTTCAGGCTCGGTCCCCTCCCCAATCACAATACAGGATGGTTTTCAGATAGTAGGAACACGTGTGGTGTGACGGATCTCATCGGGTGTGGGCCTTGATCTACTATAACTCCTTTAAAGAGGGGTGATTCTTTACAGCTGGAGCCATAAACTACATCTGCAGGGCTAGCTGATAGCCTGGACAATCGGACACAGAGGAAGAGGAGTGTCAGAGGGTGCGGTAGTGAATAGGGCGAAAGGGAGGTGTCGGGCGGGCACAGAGTGTGATTCTCAGGGAAGAGCAGCGCAGATGGGGGGAGGTTTATTGCCCATGCATAAGACAGAGAGCGGGGGTAACCAGTGCCTGGGGAAGATGCTTGCGAGGGTGGGGAGCCATGCTACGAATCGACAGCGTGCAGAGAGTGGGTCTGGTCAAGGCATCTAAAATGGCTGCCGTGCACGACAAAAGTGTGGCATTTCAAAAAAGGCAAGATGGCGCAAACAATGTTTTTCAACACTTCCTCATTTCCTTCGAATCGAACGTTAACAGACGTTGGTGCATATTACCAAAGTTAAGCGATATTTATCGCTAACGATGCTTACCAACAAATTTTTTACCGCTAAGCATCGTCAGAAATTATCGAAGATAAACCTTGCTATTATCAAGGTTTATCGCAAATGCGATAAAAAACGGCCGCAATGCATGAATATCCCTAAAAAGTCAGCGATATTCATGCATTACCGAGCTAATGCTCTTAGCCATGTTATCCACCTCCCATTGGATAACATGGCTAAGAACTGCTCAGGGCAGGTGTTACTTTTTGGAGATATTCGCGCTTAGCGCGAATATCTCCAAAAGTTGGTAATAGGAGATATATATCTTGCATGTTGTAATGCAAATTATTGTGGTATATGGAACTCATACCATAATCTCTCAGGAAAGCAGAAACTGATCCTTTTGGGACCGCCTGAGAAGGCCTAGGGGGTGAGGGGTACTCTACTTTGCCCCCTTTTCACGTTCCGAACTATTTTATTTTCCTCTCTTCTGTAATTACACAAAATAGCAGCGATAAGATGCATCAGAGACACACAGTGAGAGAAAGGAGGCCGGAGATGAAGAAGAGATGTCAAATACACATTGGAGATAATATAGTGGGAGAAGGGAAGTAAATATGAGTAAACTTACCATGTAACATAAAAATGTTGCACTCTATACTATAAGTCTCATTTTATACTACAATCACTTCGCTACAACCTCATAAATTAAAAATAAAAATGAATAATGTCTCAAACAATTTTTGATTTCTAAATATAAATTTATTCTTCAGAATTTTCTAAATTTGAAAGAACAAGTAACATGTCCTCATCAGCAAGTTCCTCTTCAATCATCTCCTCTGGATTCTCCTCATTAAAAGTCTGCAATGATGATTCTTGTAACTCTATGGTCTCCAAACATTCGATAAATTCGCCATCAACAGATTGATCAAAAAAATCATTCAAGTCATCTCCTCCTTGTGACAATATTTCATTATTGGTGCTGTCAATTTCAATCAATGTAGTGGAATCATTCAAGTCATCTCCTCCTTGTGACAATATTTCATTATTGGTGCTGTCAATTTCAATCAATGTAGTGGAATCATTCAAGTCATCTCCTCGTGACAATATTTCATTATTGGTGCTCTCAATTTCAATCAATGTAGTGGAATCATTCAAGTCATCTCCTCCTTGTGACAATATTTCATTATTGGTGCTGTCAATTTCAATCAATCTAATGAAATCATACAAGTCATCTCCTCCTTGTGACAATATTTCATTATTGGTGCTCTCAATTTCAATCAATGTAGTGGACAATGCAAAAGAAATTGCCACGGTCTCTTCATTGTGAGCCATTTTATTTTGAAATTGCTTGCTGTAAATTGCAGAAAAAAATAATCACTTTCATTTATCGTTTTTAGTAATACATAATATAAAACTAACTTTATCAAGTATTTAGTATAACAGAAGGACTGCAAATAAATAACAGAAAACATTTTTCAAATTATCTTCAAGTGTACAACATAGTTCCCCTTACAAATTAACAACTCACCTTTTTAAAAGTAGGAGAAGTGTTAGTACTGTGTAAATCAAACACCAGAAATTCACCACCAAAAATTCCTCACAAATGTACCTCAGACAGTAGTATCACAAAATGGCTGTGGTTTCCTCTCATTTGAGATATATACATAACCAATTAACTTTCATCACACACAAATACAAAACCAAAGTAACATTTTAATTGGTTCTAAATTTCAACACTTTCAAATGTGTTTTCCCCATGCAATTTTCCATAGGACATTTACATACGTCTACAGCCTGAATGGCTGAACGGAATTACACCAAACTTGGCAAAATGGTACATCAAACCTAAGAGGTCAGGAAGGATCTACTATGCCCCCTTATGGTCATTTGCCCCTTCGCTTTGGCCTCCTCTTGTCTCTCGATCCTACCGAGAGACAAGATGGCGCCGCTACGGACTGTTTGTAATGTTGACAGACGCCGGAGAACCAATCAGCTTCGCAAAGCTCCGTAACGCGAAAAGTACGCGAAGCGGAGCGCTGTTACAGATATATATCTTTTTTTGAACGTTAATTTCTCAAAATCCACTGGAGCACATATATTGAGACCTAGCAAAGGCACATCGGGCTACCAGTCCCTAATATTTTGCCAAGTTTCGTGCAAATCCATTCAGCCGTTCGATTATTGACATTTAGATACGTCTACAGCCTGAATGGCTGAACGGAATTACACCAAACTTGGCAAAATGGTACATCAAACCTAAGAGGTCAGGGAGGATCTACTATGCCCCCTTATGGTCATTTGCCCCTTCGCTTTGGCCTCCTCTTGTCTCTCGATCCTACCGAGAGACAAGATGGCGGCCGCTACGGACTGTTTGGAATGTTTACAGACGCCGGAGAACCAATCAGCTTCGCTTCACAAAGCTCCGTTGCGCGAAAAGTACGCGAACTGGAGCGCTGCCCGGTCCGCTGATACAGATATATATCTTTTTTTAAACGTTAATTTCTCAAAATCCACTGGAGCACATATATTGAGACCTACAAAAGGCACATCGGGCTACCAGTCCCTACAATTTTGCCAAGTTTCGTGCAAATCCATTCAGCCGTTCGGGCTAAAAGTGAGGCCAACCGCCTTATGGAAAACTCAATGTTAAAAACACGTTTTGGGACCCCCCTTTTTTCTCGACCCCCCCTGGACGAACCCTCCCCCCCCAATTTTCAGGGGCTGCTCAGAAACAAAATGTGCCATTTTCCTGAAAATTTCAGCCAATTCCGTCCACAAACGCCAAAGTTATTAGACATAGAATTTTCAAAAATCCCATAGAGAAAAAATGCTAACTATATATACCTATATATTTTCTGAATTCTCCTTGCCCCCCACTCGTCGGCAAGAGTCACAGCACAGCAGCAGTAAGTTTTCCACAACTTATTCTTTATTTACACACCATGTGCAGGATATAGTTCATCAAAAAAACAGACGGCCTACGCGTTTCGGCTACTCTAGCCTTCCACTGGACCATAGAGTCCCAGGGATCTAGACCTTATTTTATAGTGTGAAGTAAAAGTACCCTTTCCATATCTATTAAAAATCTAGACCAACAACCATGCTCGTGATATATGGCATATTCTGAGCACCATTTTGGCGCAACAATATATATTTAGTGAAAAACCACATATTTCAGGGACGTTATAGTTAGTTGGACATTTCACTCGTACAAAACCAGAGAAATTCGGCTGTTATAGTTCGTCCCAGCAATGCACTCCTGATGACATCACATATTACATCACTCATGACATGGTCAGAATGACTTGTCCAACCTAGGTGCTGTGTCGAAAAGTCGGGCCCTGAAGAATCTGCCCAAAGTATATGCAGCAGGGAAACATGTTGGCTTTTGTCAGTGGTATGCATAAATAGCATCCTACCTTCCTTTGATTGGGATCACTGAGTAAAGAATAAAGTTGTTGCGAGTTGAGTGAATCCTCTCAATTTTAATCACTTATTGCCACACAGTGGAGTGTGATTCAATGTCTCTCACTGCACGCACGTTTATACACTTACATTTTATTTTGGACACTTTTTCTTTGGGCAAAATGAACGCCGATGATGAGAAAAAAGGGCATATCTGGTGAGTACCTGCCAGTTACCCTATTGGTGGTGCGCCCGTGAGGGGTAATTTTGCCTTTTCACATTTTTTGCACAACATTGGTGTGTATGGGACTGTAAGAAAGAGGATTTGAATGATCTATATGCTATATGAGTCCCAGATTTCTTAAAAACTGTCAACAAAGTGTAGAAAGGGTATTTTATGTAATATACTGAAACTGTTTACAAACTTAATTTGAGTGAGGGTTATGTAGAAGACTACAAGGCTTCACGTGGACTACAAATAGAAATACAATTGAATAAGATTTCTATAGTCTTAGGAGCCTGGTCATTATTGTTGTTGATCACAGGAAGTGACATCAAGGAGCGACAGGTTCCTTTACCCAAGGATTGACAAACAAACTCTGCTGCCAGCCTACCCCATCAGGCGTAATATTCCATGTAGAAGTGATTGCTTTAGCTGCCTGGTGGTTAACACATTTGATGGAACTATCTGTTTTTGTCTAGTACCTATTTTGACTTAAAGTAGCATACAGGGCTAATATGCCTCTTGTAAAGCACATCATGTAACACACAGATAGCCAATCTTATTTTATGTAGATAGGTAAGTATGTTACTGCTTTTAACACAGAGATCCTTTTGTTACATGCAGTTGCATTGTAATCCTTCTGGTATAGCAGTGAGCTATAAAGGATGATATGTGACTCCTACACCCAGTAACCATCACTGTCTTATGTAACACATCCTGTACAATGATTTACAAACTTTTGTGATTTATTGACAATATAATATGTAAGCTTGCTGTAAAGTGATCTGGCACCCGGCATTGGGATGAATAGCGCTGTAAAACATATAAAAATACTGGTATTTAAATTGTTATTCTGCACTAGGACAGAGTAACGCATCTGACATTCTTACAGTGCATGAATATCTATTAGGTACGGGGGTCTGAACAAAGTCAAAATCGTACCTCTCTTATGCGCCTTTGAAGGGTTAGCAAGCTGCTGCTTTTGCTTCCCTTCATCTAGATTTACATCTAGGTGTGAGGCTACAGGCAGCCCCCAGCCTGGATACTCCAAATGGACCCTTAAGTTCGGCCTTTGTTATGGCCCAGGTGGAGTCTCAAATAGGACCCCCCCCCCCCCCTCCCTGTCTGCACATTGCTGCTGGGAAGGAAAGCAGATAACAAGCAGGCGCTGCTGAATGAATCCAGGTGTCTCAAACTTACACCGGGACGAGGTCAGCAAATTTTAGAGTGGGGTTCAACTTCTTGCTAGGGTGGACGGCGTCCACCGTGTTAAAAGAGTGGGTGGATGCCGTCCACCCGCGTGTACCCCCAACTCGAGCCCTGGTCCCGACATTGTCTCGCCACCATCAAAGTTCCCAGCACCTCTTTGGGATTTGGTCTCTTTCCCTCCTCGCATCCTTGAATAAGATCGCCCCTTATCAGAAGGAACATTAATTTCCCTATCAAGAGGGTCCACCAGATCAGCCATCTTCATCTAGGACCTGCTGTACACATTGCCCTCTTCGAGTGAGACCTAGGGATCTGATTGAGTGTTCCAACCATGGGCATTATATGTTATCATTTAACATTATTTCCTGCTCCACAACCTTCCCACTTGTGTCTTCTATGGCTTTCTAATTTTGTTGTTTAATTGTGCCATATATGTTGAGTTTTAACCTATAGATTTGCTAATATATCTACAGCATTAATTATGTAGCTATGATTAATCAATAAATGGAACAGTAACCGGTCTAACCTATGTAGATATTAAGCGTCTTTGCCCAGGTATATCAGGACATGGGAATGCACCTGTGACTCCGGGGACAGGACCTCCATTCATGTTTCTTTCCTTTTCTCTCTGAGGTCTGCATAATTGTCTGCAAATTGAAATAGGTTGAATACAATGGAACACAGGATGTCACAGAAGCAAGCATTGAACTAGGAGTCTTTTAGTGCTCTATGCATATCCAAATGGACGCGCTTCCTGAACATAGCTGGGAAGTCTTCCCACGAATTTGCCTTATGTTAAGGGGTGACCATGTTGATAATCACAATAGGTTTCTGCCAGCTGACGTCATCACCTGGTGTTGTTCAGCTAGGTTCTTTGTGGAGCAGACAAGGGCATCGAGTTGTTTCCCTTTCTGACTCATTTGCAAGGGCCAATTGTGATCATAAGCTGCCAATTTAAAACAAAAACAAACAAAAAACTTCAATTTTAAGCTGTGAATCACACCAGTTAGTTTCTAAAGGGGGTAAGCCACACTCACAAGCAAATCGGAGATTTTAGTACTTTAATAACTGTGGACACATTGTTACCTTAGAACAAATCAAAACATGCCTTTGGTGCTCAGAAGGTAGTCTCAGGTGAACTGCGTGTCCTATATGATTGTTTATGGAGTGAGCTATCAGATGTAGGTGGGGAGGCATTATTTCACGCTTTGGGCACTGAAGCAGCAAAGATAATGTGCCAGCTCATGTACTCAAATATGTGATCCTTTCAAAGCAATAACAATTGGTACAGCAACCAGGTGATCAAGTGACAAGAGCACAGAAAAACAATGGAGCGCCTCCAAAGCTGCTGAAACAGTTTCAGTCTGGGTTCGGTTACTGGTTTGCATTTGAGTTGACTCCCATCGTTCAGAAGAGGTCTAGTTATGAGTATTTTAGCACACCCACTGCATCTTAATAAAAAGTTTTGATAAAGCCAATATGTCTGGCATTGGCTGCCAGACGTTTGTCTTTGTCGAAGCTTGTTTTGTTTTGTCATGGTTTTTGCAAAAAGTTATTGTTAAGAGACCCACCAGACTCTCATCCAGCCACCCAAAAAAAATGTGGCTCAGAATAAAAATATTTTTGGTCTCACAAATCACACATTGCTATACTAGTCCGTGGCAGTCGACTGGCACTGTGTGAGGATGGGCTACTCGTGAAAAGGCATAATGCCATCACTCACAGTGAAGTTAGACAATTGCTGAAGTGGGCTGACCCACTGCCCTATGCTGTTGAAGTCAGAAGAAAAATATGATTGACACAATAGACCAATGGATGAAGAGGGCTGGCTGAAAGCCCCTAGAAGTAAACACATAACCCTTGTAGTTTTAATACAAAAAAGAATCCTGATTATAGCCAGATAAACAAATTAATCATTCTCATTTGGGAAAAACATATGAGTTAAACAAATTAGCAAGATATTAGGGAAACATCCTTTCGGACGCAGCCAAAATCACGCTGTGACAACACAGCAACGGCAATAGAACAAACGTGGCGTTAGCACGCATTCATTAAGCATGAGCGCCGTAACAATAACTAGCTTTTAGTGGGGCTCATAAATGGAATGGTGTTGGATTTAAAATCCAACACCTTCCCTACTGATGCCCAGACTGGAGTTGGAATAGTAAATTAAACTATTCTAACATCCAGCAGCCCCCTAAGGCAAGTCGTTAAAACCACTTGCGTGCTGAACAAATGCGCCCTAAAGAAGCGTTCATACTAAAGACGGCGTCCTGAACGCATGCGTCCTGAATGCATGCGGAATACCATCATACATTCAAAATATTGCTTTGGTTATAGATACGAGTGCAGCCACAATGCAGTCAAGTAGATTGCTTTTTAATAATTGTGCCACGGTTTCTTATCTTCATCTGAGCCGTTCTTCTTTTGTGATACGCTATCTCAAAAATACCATCAAAGCTCTAGTAAATAATCCAAGATATGAGGTCTTAAACTTATGCTTATATGCTTACTCAACAAACAAAGTAAAGTTGTCTAAATGAAAGTAACTAGGCTTACCGTAAAGTTCGATTTGGACGAGTCAGCGCATAGACGGTTGTTACCCATGGTAGAAATGGCAATGCCTGAACCTCCTGCAAAGCATGACCCAGACACTGAAGAGTGCCAGACGGATACACATGTGGAAGACTTGATGCAAAACAATGAAACTCATATTGAGAAATGTACCCCATACTTACTCATTGCATAATGATCCTTCATAACATTCATTTTAAGTTCTGATGGGGATTGTTCAATACAAAGACCTTTACTGCAGATTAACCAAAAGTGCTTCCCTTGTAAGCCAGCAGGCCCAAGCGAGACAGTAGTTGTTGCCCGAACCATAAATCCATTATTATAGTTTTATTCTAGGCGGTGCTGCCATAGGCTAGGAGCCGCACAGCTCTCATCAATTGGCAAAAACCCATATCTATTTTTGCCAGCCTGTAAAAGAAAGGGACCTTGGAAACCCCTCTTACCTTCAACCTGTGGACCATCAGTTAATGAGGAACACTCATTTTATGCCACTGGGAAGTAAACAAATATAGGTCCCCGTCAACAGCTCCACGGGGTAAGAATCTTATTAGCCACTTCAACTTGCTTCGCTGCTTAGTACCAACACATGCTAATATTGTCGTTTACCCCTATCTGTGACACCCACTCCCTTAGGTGTAATTTCTGGGTTCTCCTTGTTTCGCCATGTAAAGACCAGGTTTTCCATGGTCTTAATTTTGGAGCTGCCCCATATTCATGTCACTCTTGTAAATATGGGCCACGTCAAAATCAATGGGTGTTGCTGCCGAACGCCTACCACAACAACCATTGCCCATCCCTTTCACGCTCAGTATAGCGTAAGAGTGCCTTATTTACAAGGCAGCGTTAACGCTGCCTTGTAAAGAAGGCGAAGCCCCTATCGCCACGGGAATGTGGTTGAAAGTGACGTTCCTGTGGTGATACAGATTTGTAAATATACTCCACAGTGTCTCCAATGGTTATCTCAGTTCACTGCACACACAGACACACTTACCATAGTCCACACACATATACACACTATATTGACTCTTATCTTACTCAGCAGGCGTGCTGCCATTCTCTGTAGTTTATTGATATCTAATTTGTGTTGCTGACTCAGTAGGGCATACTCAGCTGGAAGTCAATACACACATGCACTACAGTTATCTGATATGGAGGGGTCAACAAATAAGTTAATCAATTATTTGATGAACATGAAAAGACTCAGTTACACTAAATCTGACCATAGCAGCTCACTCACTCTCTCTGGGTGATGTGATATCTTTGTGAATCTCTTTTCCCTTTCACTAGTGGACCAAGGCTCGGGGCGTGGCTTAGGCGCCGATGTAGGTGGAAGCGGGACTCCGGTGCTCCTCCGCGCCCGCCTCTCACCGAAGCATATCCTGAACCCCGGCTCGAACCCCGGACCCCCAAGCACATATAGGAGGGTCTAGGGCGCACAGGGGGCGAACCTGGCGGCCCAGAAGTCCCGGCAGCTACCTAAAGCGAGCAATTTTCGTGAGGTGGAGTGTCCGGAGTAGTGGGCGCACAAAATGGCGGCCGCTGTCCCTGCCTGCTACGCCTGACGGCGAGGAACTAACAGCGGCTGGGAGCCCAGGAGAGCAAGGAGAATCGCCCACACGGCAGCGGAGGTCCCCCGGCGCTGAGGGAGGTAGGAGACATCGCCTGGCATCGCGGCGCTGGTGAGACTGGAGAGCAAAGGGCTGGCAGGCTGCCTGACCCCAAGATGGCGCCGCCCGCGGGACGGAGGCTGCCCTAGCTGTCGGCAGCGGAGATCCTGAGGCCTCGTGGTGTGGTGGATCCACCCTACTGCTGCAGTGGAAACCCTGGTGCCCCTCGCCCTGAGAAGAGTGGCGCCTGCATTGTCTACAGGCTGGCGGTGAGCGGGCTTAAGCGGTGGGGCACACGGAGGCGGAGGGGCCTGCCATCCACTTCAGAGAGGCATCCGAGCTGATAGCAGTGAGGGGCTGCTTCCTGGCCAGGGGCGGAGGACCACTGGGCGCCCGCGCGCCAGAGTCTACCCTGGGCCTGGCGATCGGAGGCGCGAAAAAGTCTGTGACGCCCCTGAGAGGGGGGACTCGCCCTGCGCCTGGAGCGGGGACCCTGGTACCCCATCACCCTGGTGGAGTGAGGCCTGCTCCCTGAGTTGGTCGACGGTCTGGTGCCCCGCCTGATAAGGGCCCGGAGGCGCGGAGGTGCTGAGCGACTGCAGCGGGACCGGAGTGGCGTTCAGGGGTGCTTTGAATCACTGGAGGCCACAGCAGAGGCACGCAAGTCTTGCCACCCGGCAGAATGGCGCGAGGAGGCAAGAAGAAGGGCTTTGACGTGCTGAAACTGGATGACCCGGGCCATCTTGTCGAGGAGGATGTGCCGGCGCCTGGAGCGGGAAGCTCGACCCGCCCACAAGATCCATCCTTGGGAGATATCATGCAGGCGATAGTAGCGTCGCGGGAAGCTCTTGAAAAGCAGATAGACACCATTGGATCGGACCTGACCCTATTGAAGGACGACCACAGGAAGCTGAAGGAGCGTGTGACGACCTCGGAGGTAATCTTGAAAGATCTGCCTGAAGATGTGGCTACTCTGAGAGCATCATTGGCGGAGGTGGCGCAGAAATTCCGGGTGCTAGAACTCAGGGCCGAGGACAGCAAAGGGCGCTCCAGACGTAACAACCTCCGCCTCGTGGGGGTCCCAGAAAAAGTGGAGGGCCGGGATGCGGTCTCCTACCTGGAGGGACGGTTGCGGACTGCGGTGGCTCCGGAGGGACTTTCCCCGTTTTTTGCCCTAGAGCGGGCCCACAGAGTCCCGGCACGCCCGCCCAAACCAGGAGGACCACCGCGGCTGATAGTGATGCGCCTCCTGCACTTCCGAGATCGAGACCACATCCTTCGGAGGGCCAGGGACCTGCCGGACCTGAGAATTGATAACAGCAAGGTCTTGGTTTTCCTGGACTTCACCAGAGACGTACAAAGACAACGGGCCTCTTTCATGGCGGTCAAGCGGAAATTGAGGTCGCTGCAGCTGCCCTATGCCATGTTGTTCCCGGCTCGGCTGAGGGTCATCGCTGGAGGGCACACCCACTTTTTTCTCACGCCGCAGGAGGCTTGGAGCTGGTTGGATGCCCGGGGGGAGTCTGGCGCAGATGTCCCTCCGGAGACCTCGCCTGGGAGGCGCTCTACTGAGACGACGCGGACGCGGAGGTCTGGTTCCCCGTCGGGATGGCAGCAGGAAAGAGCTAAGGCGGTGCTGGCAGTGGTGGCCATCAGCCAGGGAGACGCATGCCCTTCCAGTAGTGCATCGGTGCAGTCGAAAATCAGTGCTCCCAGTCCTGGCTCCAGTAGTGTGCACGATCTTTCGGAGACGGATCTGCCGGTGGTGACTCCCCAAACAGCGGACGGAATCCTTGGCTGATGTGGACTGAGGGACACTGGTCACACTTGTAAGGTACTGGGTTGTGAGTTGAGGCTGCCTTCGGATGCTGAGCGGCGAGATGTGGCTGCATCCTGGGTCTTATCGCTGCGTTATGGGGGGGATGGGCCGGGTGGCTCCTTCTGAATGTTCCAGGGGGGGGAGAGGCGGGGGCGGGGGGCTTCGGGCCTGTTTGGGTCGGCGTCCTGGCCACCCTAGCCCTTTTTTGTTGCGATACACTTTCACTACTTGAGTTTGGATGGGGATTCCACGTTGGTTGTCTGTCCTGGGGTGTGGGAGTTGGGGGAGTTTAATTGATCAGGTTGGGGGGGGGGTTGGGGGTGGGACCCGGGCGTGTCGGGGAGATCGCTGAGAGAATGGGCGAAGCACGATGGGCTCTGCAATGGGACCCGACTTAGGCTACAAATGTCTCACGTGGAATGTAAGAGGGATGCATACAATGCATAGACGCCACAAGATCCACTCCTATCTAGTTAGACGAGGCATTCACTTCGCCTTCCTCCAGGAAACACACCTACTAGCTAAAGAGGGGAAGGCGCTGCAACGGAGATGGAGGGGGCAGGTCTACCACACTGGTTACTCCGCATATGCTAGGGGGGTGGCCATTTGGATACAGGCGGGTGTACCATTCCAATGCACACAGCAATTAATTGACCCAGAGGGGAGGTATGTTATGTTGAGATGCAAGCTGGATGGGAGGGACCTGACATTGGGTTGTCTGTACGCCCGAATGTAGAACAACCTGCATTTCTCTACTTGCTGTCCAACAAGTTGGCCCCGTTTTTAGTGGAACCCTTGCTCTTTGGCGGGGACTTTAATAGCGTGACTGACACTGCCCTGGACAGGTCGCACCCCCCCCC
The DNA here is from genome assembly GCF_964261635.1 of Lissotriton helveticus. Taxonomy (NCBI): domain Eukaryota; kingdom Metazoa; phylum Chordata; class Amphibia; order Caudata; family Salamandridae; genus Lissotriton; species Lissotriton helveticus. The sequence goes on from NC_136059.1 coordinate 1,653,668,237, forward strand.
CCCTACCTAATGCACCGGCTGGCAAACTGGCACTTGCGCGTTCTGCCTGGCAACGCCAATGGGATCTGGTTGACTCGTGGAGGGCTAACCATCCGTCAGACAGAGACTATTCGTTTTTCTCCGCCCTCCATGAGTTACACGTCCGCATCGATGCCTTCCTGTGCTCCCAGGATGTGCATGCAGAGGTGTGCCACAGTGAGTAGCTCACTCGCACGATCTCCGATCATAACCCGCTACTTGTGCAGCTGCGCTGGTCGCAGTGCCGCCCGCGAATTCCTGCCTGGAAGCTGCGCCCAGAGGCGCTGGATGATCAGCTCTTCCGGTCCACAATAGCCTCGAACATCGAGGCGTACTTTCAGGTCAATGCGGGCACCGCGGGCTCAGCCGCGATCGAATGGGACGCCTTCAAATCAGTGGTGCGGGGGCAATGCATTGCGACGGCGTCGGGCGTTAGGAGGACCTTGCTAGAGGACATCACAAGGGAGGACGAGAAACTACGGGTGCTGGAAAGAGCAAGGCCTGAGCGACCGGACACACATGAGGCCCTACTTGAGGCGCGGGAAATGGTGGCGGCGACGGTGGAGCGCCTCCGGTGCTTCGACTACAAGGCCTATCTCACACGTGCGCACTCGGAGCGCGATAAGACAGGAGCTCTTTTGGCCTGGCTGGCCAATCCGGCTCGCCGGAGCTCGGTCATCCTCGAGCTCAGAGATCACTCGGGAGTGGCGCGGTTTGACCAGCAGGGGATCAATGAGACATTCTATGATTACTACACGGAGCTTTACCGTAGCAGGGTTCTGCCTTCTGTGGACGAATTCCAGGGTTTCCTGGAGGGTCTAGACTTGCCGAAGGTGGGGGAGGAGGACGCGAAGCTGCTCGGGAGCAAAATTGAGGAGAGGGAGGTGAGAGTCGCCATCAAGGGTATGGCAAGGAACAAGACGCCGGGCTCCGACGGGCTCCCAACGGAATTCTATCTCACCTATGCCGACCTCCTTGCGCCCCGTCTGACGTGGCTTTACAACGAGGCGAAACGGCTGGGCAGCCTGCCGATGACCACTGGTGAAGCGCTTATCGTCCCACTATTAAAACCGGGTAAACAGCCGTGGGACAGGGCGGCGTATCGTCCACTGTCCATGCTCAATCTGGACTATAAGATTCTGAGTAAAATCTTGGCGACGCGCTTGCTCCCCCATATGTCCACGTTGATCCACGCGGACCAGTCCGGCTTTATCCCGGCCCGCAACACGGCGCTCAACGTACGACGGCTCCTACATGTGTTGGAGGCTGACACCTATGACGGCGATGAGGCGGTAGTGTTTGCAGTCGACATGGAGAAGGCCTTTGACAGCCTGGAATGGCCTTACCTCTTCCATGTCATGCGCACGCTGGGCCTGGGCGGGGACTTCGTGGATTGGACGGCACTGCTCTACCGGAACGCGACGGCGAGGGTCAGAACTGGAAGAATTATCTCTGAGATGTGTGCGGTGGGCAGGGGCACCCGCCAGGGGTGCCCTCTCTACCCCCTATTGTTTGCCATAGCCGTCGAACCCCTCGCGGCGCGAGCCCGGCTTGAACAGGCATATCAGGGGCTCGATGTCTATGGACAGATACACCACATCGCATTGTATGCAGATGATCTGCTGATGTTCTTGGCGGACTCGACTGACTCCCTGCGTGGGGCTAAGTCCCTCCTTCAATCATTGAGCAGGGTGTCAGGCCTCCGGGTGAACTGGGCGAAGTCTTACCTGTTCCCGACCCACCCACGCAGAATATGCCCACAGTCCACGGAGGGGCTGACGTGGGAGGAGAGGAGTCTTCGCTACCTAGGTACCTCGATCTTCCATGATAAGGCAGATATCCTTGAGGGAAATAATGGGTCGGCAATCAGGCTCACTAAGGTGAACTTCGACTTTTGGAGCACGCTCCCATTGTCACTAATGGGGAGAGTGGCGCTCCTTAAGATGGTGACCCTGCCGCGACTGCTTTATTTTTTCAGGACCCTCCCGGTCTGGATCCCGGCGAGCTACTTCCGGCGGCTGAGGTCGATGGTGATCGGCTTCCTATGGGGGGCGGGCAGGCGCAGGGTGGCGCACAATACACTTCTCCGTCCTAGAGCGGGAGGAGGACTAGCGGTGCCAGACTATGAACTATACTACCTGGCGGCTCAGCTGCAATGGCTGACACAATGGGTCGCGAGAGCCAGGAGAGGGGAGGACGGATCGGGGGAGCCGGCGGGACCGGTTCAGGTGTTATCCCGGATTGTTCTGGGGCTCCCGGTGGGAGATTTCCACCTCACCCAGGAATTTGCGACGGCTTGGAAATGCTGGAATAGATATCGCCGGAGGGGCCGTATTGCAGTCCCATATGCACCTGAGATCCCGCTCAAGCTGTGCGGCGCACTACCGCATGGAGGTTCATGGCACCGGCTGGAAAGTTGGGAGCTGCAGGGGCTGACATCCATGGGGGACCTCTATGAGAACGGGGTGCTGCTGCCTTTTGACCTCTTGAGAGACCGCTTTGAACTGGCGGGGGGGGACTTCCTCCTTCATGCGGCACTAACGACGGCGATCCGCAAGACCTGGAGGTCGGGCATGACGGAGCCGCCACTGTCTCTGGGCTGCCAGTACGTGGTGATGATGGCGGGGACGGTCAAGGCAGTCACGTGCCTATATAGGCGCATGGTCTCGGAGACTGTCGCCCCACTGTTGTCCCTGAAGGCGAGATGGGAGGCTGACCTGACGACGGAGATCCCTGAGGAGGCGTGGGCTAGCATAGTGGAACGGGCCCGGAACGGGACGCGCAACGCTAGGTTTTAGCTGGTGCACTTTTATATCCTGCACAGGGCCTACCTGACCCCTGACAAATTGCATAAATATTTCCCGACCCATCCGGCGGCCTGCCCGCGATGCCCGGCAGACTTGGCTGATTTCCAGCACATGTTCTGGTCCTGCCCAGAGTTGTGTTCCTTTTGGCGGGAGGTAGTGGATAACCTGAGGGAGGTCACGGAGAGGGACTTGCAATTCACCATGGCACACTGCATCCTACACTGGTTCCCACACACATCAAAGAACAAAATTACTAGCAAGTTTCTGGACCTGGGTCTACTTTTAGCGAAGCGTGCCATAACATCCCAATGGAAGGCGAATAGGGGCCCCTCTGTGGAGAGATAGAAGGCTGAGCTTCACAAATGGGCCCGATGTGAGGGGGAGCTCCGTATGCAGTCTGCGCTTCGGGCAGGCAATGACGCGGCTCTGGAGAGGGCCAGGGCGTGGGAGAGATTGGTCTTAGACCTCACACTTTTGGACCTGGATGAAGAAGACACCCATGCGCATAGCCCTGCTCCGGCAGAACCACCGCCTGGGGGGATGGTGGCCTAGTCTCCCCCCCTTGTTTCCCTACTTCCTATGTGATGACTGACAGTTTTTTGTTGATTGCTCCTGATGGTCTGCTTCGGGTATGGATTAGTCGGGATGTATGCAAACTCGCACTGGTGGTACTCTGACACGCCTGGGGGGGGTGGGGGGCAGAGATAGGGGTGGGGGAGTAGGTCTAGGGGAGGGGAGGGGGGTAGGAGGGGTTGGGAGGGATGGGCGGGAAGGGGGTTGTTGTTCAGGTATAGGGAAGAGGGCCTACTGGGTCTGTTGAGACATTGCGTACATGGGTGGGAATGCGAGGACCGAAAAGCAGCCCTGCCATTTCCCGAATGACTGGTCATCGCTGAACCATGCTGTATTCTCCAGCACAGAACTTTCTCCGCTGCTACGCCGCTCGACCTCCGCGGTGTGAGCTAAATGGCTGTGTGACGCATGTAATGGAGATTCATATATATAATGGACAACGGAGGGAATGGCACAAATGAGCTGATTGTACCACCTAATTTGCTGCAATAAAAAGATATTTACAAAAAAAAAAAAACTAGTGGACCAAGGCTCCTTCACTTTCCCTAGCAGTAATCTACAAGGGTTGTATTCGGGGGTGGCCATTGGCAGTGAGGTATCAGGAAAACAATGAATCAGGTCGTGCTCTTAGTCCTCTGTTGTGAAACTTATAAGTATCTAACTTTAGCTAGCGGCTCCTTAGGTGACGATGGTCCAGGCCCCTCTCCATGATGGGCCCGTTAAGGTTCAAGGTCCTACTTAAAATGCAGTCAAAATCAAAGACAAATATCTAGGATAAATACCATATAATTGATGAAGTAGAGAGAAAGGTACACATGCATCAGGCTACATTGATGTACCACGAGGACCTGACTGTCAAAGCAAAATCTTGGCGGCTCCTCCGCTAGGGCGGAAGAGCGTCGCCTCACTGCTAATTCAGCAGTGCAAAAAAGAAAAAGAAAATGATAATAACAGGACGTTATTATAATGTTATTTTTCTATGTGGGACTCAGAGCCAGGTTGGGGCGAGCCTATGCTCTGTGACATCAGAGCAGAGTGAGGAGTGGTTTGCACTCCTAAGTGCGCATGGTGGCCAAACCGTCATGCGCACTTAGCATGCTCTCCACGGGCCTGTGATTGGCAGGGATAATACGGGAGCCTGAATGCTTCCGGTGCTACCAGCCAACTGCTGCTCTTCATCTAAGAGGACAGAGGAGAGGCGGAGAAGGTGAAGGTAAGTTTATTTTTTTTATTTATCCATATCCCCTGTTCTGAGGCAGCTGCCAGTGTGAACACAAGGTTCTAAAGAGGGTGAGAAGTAGGAATGTTCCAAACCCAAAGTGGCAGGAAACAAGATAGGCATAAGGCTGAAGGAGAGGAAAGGGGAAATGCAGTTAAAAGCACAAGGTTTATGAAATATACATTTGGAGAACAGAACTGTACTCTTGAAGAGAGATCTTCCTCGTACCCTCCTGAAGAAAGAATTGCCTTTTCAGTGTTAGAAGACCTGGCATTTAGACTCTTGCAGAGCATTTATACTCACAATCACCAGTCACTCCCTTCAAGGAGCACATTCTATAATCTGCAGGCAGGCACAGTGAATCGTTCAAGCCCATTTACACCCAGTTGCCACCTCCTTCCTGGTCATGTTCCTGTATGGGAAGGAAGATGAGCCTGTTCAAATCGGAGATTGTATTGAATATTATTGCAGCATGTTTATAGCCAGCGGCGGCTCCTCCTCTAAGGCGGAGGAGCGTTGCCTCACTGCTCACGCAGCAGTGTAAAAAAGAAATTCATAATAACAGAAGCTATTTCTGTTATTATCATTTTTTTTCCCGGCCAGATTGGGCAGGGCTGAGCTCCCATGACTTCTGGTAGAAGGAGTGGTTGCTGCACACTCCAAAGTGTTCATGACTGCTTGGACGGCCCTCTCGGGCCACCCCAAGCAGTCATGTGCACTTTGCATGTTCCTCACCAGGCTGCATTACACAGCCTGGTGAGGAACATGCAAACATTCCCAGGTCCCGTCTGAGCACCGAGCTATGGAGCTCAGAGCAATCACAACGCTGCATTGCAGCATTGTGATTGGTCAGGGGAGGTAGCCTGGGAGCTTCCTGGTTCCGGAGAGACGAGGGATGACACGACAGAGGAGAGGCAGCTGTGGACCTGGCGAGAATGTAAGTACTTAAAAAAAATATTGTAATGCCCCCATGTCATGCCCTCTCCACCTTCGTTCCCTGCCAGCCGCTACTGAGTATAGCTGCAATAAAAGTCTGTGAAGTACTCATAATAAATTGAAAATCAAGCATCCTAAAGTCTTCTGGATTGAGCGTCATCTTTCTGCCTCCTTTATGTCTTCTTTCATCTTCTTTCAAGAGTAATCTCAGTTTCTAGATTCTTATATTTCTTTTAATATCTACGAGTTAAAACCTTTTTGGGGGCCACGGGACAAGCAGGGATTACTGAGCCTCAACTGTGGTGATTGCGGTATTTCATCACTGATGTCCTGTGGGTTTGACCTACTATGGGACTGCAAACCGAGTGCCAAATACACCAGGGGCGGCCGGCATGGCTCGGGGGTAGTGGGGCAGGGGCCACAGGGAGGTGTTTGTCTGAGGGGGTGAGACTGCTCTCCTGAGTCCGCTTCAACAGGAAGCAGGCATCGAGGCTCCCACCCCGAACCCAATCACGGCGCTCAGCCAGGGGCTGTAGAAGTGGCCATGTTCTCCATGCAGGCTGTAATGCAGCCTTAATAGAGAACAGGGAAGTGCACATTACTGCTTTGGGCAGCTCAAGAGGGCCGACCAAACAGTCATTGCGCACTTGAGTGGGCAAACCACTCCGTCCCTGCCCTGCTCCGTGAGCAGAGCAGCCCCGCCCCCCCTCCCGCCCAGAAAGGAAACATAACATGATAATAACTGGAAGTTATTATCATGTTATTGTTTCCTCTTCCCCCACTGCTTGTAAACAGTAGGGCGACACTCTGGAGCAACCACTGAAATACACCCTTTACACACTTGACTCTCAGGATAGTGAGGGCCTCCTTTTCCTGGAGCAGGTTGAGAAATGCAGTAGTTCCAGCAAATTAGCAGATCAGACCCAGGTATTCCCACAACCCGAACAACAAGAAGCCTTTGACCATAGGCGGTCACAGGTCCTCCAACCAGCTTCTGGCAGAGTTCACACAAATCAGTCCACTCTTGCCGACGGGTTGCACCGTTGAAGTCTCTCTGATGGTCAGGCGCACGAAGCTTGGTCAGGAAACTTTCTAGGAGACCCACTGTAGGCTCAGGTCGGCACTGTTTTTTTCACTTTTATATAGCACAAACTCGACCGAATGTATTGAAGCGCTTTACATGAGCACCAGATACAGCCTAGAAGATTTTGTTTACACAACAAACTAGAACCTCCTTCTCTCCTATGCACACCCATCAATAACCAAACAGTAGTGTTCAGGAAGGGATGATTAGCATGGCCTTGCTAACAAAAGTCACTGCTGCATGTTTAAAGCAGCCCTGTTGCCATCTTCCCACACTTCAGTGTTTGATACTACACCCTTTTACTCTGGAATGTGAGCAATACACTATTGCTGTATGGGGAGTTTTGAGCACAACCTCCATCTTGTGCTTCATGGCCTTCCCACACTCAGCAGTGGCAATAAATAGCATAACACACTCTGCAAGTTGGTATGTACTCTGTGTGTCTGTGATATCTATCTATCTAACTATCTAGCCCCCCAGTGAAGTAAGCAACACTCCGGGAAACATATTTCCTGAAAATAAAGTATTCCTGAAACACAGCAACAGAAACACGTGACGTGTTTTGAATTGAGTCTTTATTACATAAACATAATGTACACATCATTCAATTCATACTGTCACTTTTCCCCCTTTCAGTGATTACAAGCACTTCTGGTAGATGTAGTTAATCAAAATAAATATGTTATCCCTCTCATATATGGAGACAAAATGCAACAAATTCAATCAATTCGAGTCTCTGATTCATCATCAAACTAAACCTTTCAATCAATTTCTTACAGATGTCATCGAACAGAAAAGTTGATTAATTAATGATTGGCAATGCATTGGAAACCAGGTGAGAAAATCAAACTTCATAATATCACATTACAACTTATTAATGTAACCAAGTAATTATAATAAATATCTCATCATCCCCATCTCACTCTTCATTATGAAAACTCTCATCACATCATCTGGTGGCCATATCAGTTCCGCGGCCTCCAGTTTTGTCCATCTAGACCAACTCAATTTGTAAAAGACCATAATCTTGCCCGCTAGTGAGCTGACATACAGCTGTGCCCTAACGTACATGTTTTTTAACCCTCTAAAGCACTGCTATTTTTGATGACGAAGATTGCAAAACAGATGGTTATAAATCATATCACAAAATAAGTAATATAATCACATTGAAATTGAAAAATCCAGTTCCCTAGATAGCCAAGAGCATCGTATTTCTTACCTTTTAAGGAAATAAAGAGTTATTTTTTCATAAATGCATTTAAAACATCTTGATTATGGACATATGGTGTCTTTGGTTCATACGTAATGATATATTTTGACTCCAGTTGTCTTAATTGCCACATATATATATATATATATATATATATATATATATATATATATATATATATATATATATATATATATATATATATATATAATATATTTAGAGAGCGAGAGAATATAGACATAAACGCACGCAGTGCACTGTCACACCAAGACTGCTTTCATGGCATCAGCCATGGCTATAACCCCCGCATACATATCCTACTGGAGAATCTCTTGGTGTTCCATTTGGCCAGTGGCAAGTGATCTGTTAGGGGTGCATGAAGATTTTTTGTTTTTTTTTATCCACCCATAATTCACCGTGTTTCCCACTTATTCTAGCTATCCTTTCCCGCAAACTAGCAATGTTAATTTGCAAGTGATAAATAACTAGCAAGAAACTGTTTCTTGGATGGACATTGTCATTGTTTTTTCTTGCTACAGTTTGAAAGTGACACAAAACTCACAATTTTCATGTGAACCACCACATGCTGAGAACACTGTGACTTATGTGCAATTAGAGTAGTATTTGACAAAATTCTGTGATGTTCACAAGAGAAAATGTTTCGACTTTGTTAACCACTAATCTATTTAGGATGATTTATGGTGGGTGTTGGAACTGGGGTAGCCTGGCCTAGGGCAAGACAAACATTTCAGAGGCACAGTGTTAAGGTTGCAGACCACCCAAAAGTAATTCCACGCAATAGCACTCAAAAGAAAACACTACACCAAAACTGTAGGAAAATACGAGCTGCTTTATAAAAATAATATACTCCTTATCCTCAAAATATATAAATATAACTTAGAACATTGCAGGTCACTTTTGTATCAGCACTTATATCACTTAAACTGCTAAGCAATTAATCATTTAACTTGTCAGTACTCTTACACTTTTTACTCTAGGATTCACAGTTCATTACTTTATAATCACACAGGTGAAATAATAATCTGCTAGAACCTTGGGAGAGAAAACTACCACTCAATTTAAGTACATGCAGATTTCATGGAATTAACAGGGTACTTTTCAGCAGTGTTAACTGTCATAAAAAATTCCACATCAGTAGTATTCTCTCATTACATCCAGATAACATATAAACAGTAGCTCCACTTTCAGGGATATTTACTTATTTTACTTGTTATTGATAACAGTACAGTTAATAAGTTCACCACATTGGCCAGATCTGCTTTCCTTATGCTATTCCCCAACCTGTGTTTAGCAGGGATTGACTGACCAGTATCTAATTCTCTCCTTTGTAGGCACTAGCGCCACTCCCCCTGCTTTTCCACTCCTTACTTGTTTCCACCGCGTGGTTAAGTTCTTCTCTGTGTTCAGCAGCAAGATGAGAAGGGGGGGGGGGGCTGAGTACACCACCGAGGTGGTCAATCACTTAACTGGGGCGAAGGCTCCCTGGAAGCTCCCCTGCTCTCTCCTCGCTCGGGCCAGCTCCTCTGCCGGGCGCTCAAGCGGAGAACAGGGCCGATTTCCCAATGCCCCCAAAAACAGCCGAGTCTCTCAACTCCCTCTCCCTACTCGGCCAGCTCCTCTGCGTGGCGCGCGAGCAGGGGAGCAGGGAGACACTCACTCTGGCTGCAGCCGGCTCCTCACGTTGCTCGGCGGGGTCTCTGCTCCCGCGGGCATGCGCTGAAGCGCTCGCTCCGATGCTCCTCCTCACGATGATCGGCGGGGCCACTGATCTCCTCGTCATGCGCGGAAGCGCTCGCACCCGCTCTCAGGAAGGAAAACGCTACTCACGGACCTGCCCGACCCTAGGCCCTTCCTGAAGAGACGATGAACCCGCTTTGGGCATGCGCGAAGGCGCCTTTTTGCAGCGTCTCGCTCTGGCTCTTCCCTGGCAACCGGGTCACTCCCCAACAATGTAATTACAGCGCGGAAGGGCCCCCGGGGTCCCAATCACGGCAGAAGCGCTCAGGACTCCTCAGCTGGGATGAGACTTTCCTTCACACTTCACCACCTTAGCGTTCAGAGGGGGATCGGCTCACTAGCAGTCCTGCCACAGGTAAGGGGTGTACAGCGCTACCCAGGCCACCAGCTTTCTTCCTATCCTCAGAAGGGAGGAGGGAATCAAGGGGGGGCTTCCTCAGTAGACAGTCACTGTGCACTTTTAAGGCACTGGAACCCCAGCCCACCTTACTGGACGGATGACAGGTTCAGGAGTCTTCTTTAGTTCCGATCCTCCCACTGGGCAGAGGACTGCGCACCGCAGCACTGCAGTCTCCTTCTCCTTGGACTTCCCCTGTTTAGTTTGGACAAGGGGCAAGCTAGGCGCCCAGGGTCTCAAGTAACCCTTCACAGCGGGGTCAGGACAAGTAACCCAAAAGGGGATAATGAGGTGACAACCCAAGGCAGCTTCCCTATCTAGGAGGTCAACCCTATGCCTAACCTCTCCCACCCTTGGCTACAGCCTGTCCTCCAGCTGACTTCCACAGGTAGACAAAATGGCTGCCCCGCATTCCGCCTTATATAGGCTGCCCTTCAGTGGTCCAGAGTGGACCAGAAGGTTCTAGAATGCCCTATGCTAGGCTATGGCCAAGTTCTGGGTGTGACAGTTAGAGCAGTTGGTGGCCACCATTTTAGGTAGTGCCAACTTTCCTGTCAGAACAGGCCTCAGGGCCTGAGGTAAAAGATTATGGGGGGAAAAAGAACACCTATCCCCTTGACCAACACCTAAAAAAATAGTAGACAGAAAAATATTAAGGATATGAGGGGCAAAAAGGGGACAAAATAAATAATAATGAGGAGGGACTGCGCAAAAAAATCCAGACAGGTCTAACACGCGTCCCCCCCAGCTGAAAGTGGGGAGAACTACCCAACCCCTTGGGAGTCCTCATCACTATGGCGGAAATATCTGGAGAGACCGTCTGCATTGGCGTGGTCCACTCCAGGCCGATGTTCCACCCGGAAGTCCATTCCCTGTAGGGAGATGGACCACCTCAACAGCTTGGGATTTTCCCCCTTCATTTGCATCAGCCAACGAAGGGGACGGTGGTCAGTCTGAACTAGGAAGTGCGAGCCAAAGAGGTATGGCCGCAGCTTCTTCAGAGCCCACACCACCGCAAAAGCTTCCCTCTCAATTGCACTCCACTTCTGTTCCCGGGGAAGCAGTCTCCTGGATAAGAAGACTACAGGCTGATCCAGGCCCTCTTCATTTAGTTGCGATAACACTGCCCCAATGCCATGTTCGGATGCATCTGTTTGCTCAATAAACTCCTTGGAGAAATTGGGAGCCTTCAGGACCGGTGCTTCACACATTGCCTGCTTCAACTTTTCAAAGGCTTGCTGACAAGCCTTTGTCCAAACTACCCGTCGAGGTTGTTTCCTTGAGGTGAGCTCTGTGAGGGGCGCTACAATAGTGCCATACCCCTTCACAAAGCGACGGTAGTAACCTGTGAGGCCCAGAAAAGCTCGGACCTCAGTTTGTGTCTTGGGGGGTTCCCAGGCCATGATTGCCTCAATTTTTGCCTGCAGGGGCTGCACTGACCCCCTACCCACCAAGTGTCCAAGGTACACAACCGACCCCTGCCCAATCTGGCATTTACTGGCTTTGATGGTCAATCCAGCTTGTTTCAGCGCCTGGAGAACTGCTTGCAAATGTTGCAAGTGGTCCTCCCAACTGCTACTGAAGACAGCAATGTCATCCAGGTAAGCAGCCGAGAAACCCTCCATTCCAGAGAGGACCTGGTTCACCAGTCGCTGAAATGTGGCAGGAGCGTTCTTGAGACCAAAGGGCATCACACAGAACTGGAAGTGTCCCTCAGGCGTGGAGAAGGCTGACCTTTCCTTTGCTCCATCTGTCAAGGAGATCTGCCAGTACCCTGAAGTGAGGTCAAAGGTACTTAGGTATTGGGCAGCTCCTAGCCGGTCAATCAACTCATCCGCCCTGGGGATTGGATGAGCATCAGTTTTGGTAACTGAGTTCAGTCCTCGGTAATCCACACAGAACCTCAGTTCTGGTGTGGTGCCCGGTGGGGCGGCTTTTGGGACTAGCACCACCGGACTGGACCAAGGGCTGCTGGACGGTTCTATCACTCCTAGCTCTAACATCTTGGCGACTTCGCCATGGATGCTAGCCTTCACCTTGTCCGACAGCCTATAGGTCTTGGATTTCACTGGGGGGCTGTCTCCTGTGTCCACATCATGGGTACACAGGTGGGTTCTTCCCGGGACAAGGGAAAACAGTGAAGAGTACTGCCCCAATACCTGTCGGCAATCCTCTCGTTGCTCAGGAGTGAGAGACGGGGAGAGAATTACTCCCTCCACCGACCCATCCTTCTCTTGACATGAAAAGAGGTCTGGGAGAGGCTCGCTTTCTGCTTCCTCAGCACCATCAGTCACCATCATCAGGATGACCTCTGGCCTCTCATGGTGGGGTTTGAGGCGATTGGCATGCAGCACCCGTAGGGGCTGCCTCGGGGTCTTAAGATCCACCAAGTAAGTGGCCTTACCCTTTTTCTCCAACACCTCAAAGGGGCCTGTCCAACGATCCTGAAGGGCACTTAGCTCTCCAGGTTCCATCACCCAGACTTTCTGGCCAGGCTCCAACTCCACCGGGTGAGCATTCTGATCATACCATTCCTTCATGACTGCCTGACTGGCCTCCAAGTTGTCAGCAGCCTGCTTCCACAACTTGGCCATCTGGCTTCTGAAGGCCAGCATGTAGCTCACCACATCCTGGGGAGGTTTTCTGGGAGACTTCTCCCATCCTTCCTTCACCAGACTGAGAGGCCCACGCACTGGGTGCCCATACAGCAATTCGAATGGGCTAAAGCCCACTCCTTTCTGTGGCACCTCTCTGTAGGAGAACAGTAAGCAAGGTAGGAGGATGTCCCACTTCCTCCGTAAGCTCTCTGGCAGACTTCTTATCATGCCCTTCAGGGTCTTATTGAACCTCTCAACCAGTCCATTGGACTGGGGGTGATAGGGAGTGGTGAACCGGTAGGTCACCCCACACTCCTTCCACATGGTCCGCATGTAAGCAGACAGGAAGTTAGTCCCCCTGTCAGACACAACCTCCTTCGGGAATCCTACCCTAGTAAAGATTCCCATCAGGGCCCTAGCTACCACAGGTGCAGTAACAGTCCTCAGAGGGATGGCCTCTGGGTACCGTGTGTAGAAACAACAATGGTCCCTGGCAGGGAATTGGATGATTGGAAAATAAATATAGACTCAGTCAGTTCTATATTGATAAAGACATACCCAGCCGGGCAGTGGTCTTCCACGTTTTTATATTTTAAATGAGGACATACAAAACAGAATAACACCTTCAACAGTTCACGTGCGTGGGGCACAAGCCTGTACCCAAAACACGACCGTGCACAGACAAAGACATACACAAAAGGGCTTTTACAAGGCAAATTCAACAATCTCTATAGGGTTCCAGTTTTCTGGGCAGAGAGATTACTTATAGGTACCATTACAATGTTACATTTTGTACATTTCCACAGGTATATGGTACACATTGGGTCGACGACGTTTCGGACCCCCTTGTTAAATAATGGGGTCCATCATCAGGACAAGAAAATAGTTGCCTTTTTAGTTATTAGCCTCTTTAGCCGGAATTTCAAATAGAGTTCTGGAGGTGAAGGGGCGGGAAAGGATTTCTTGTGTCCACTTGTACCAGTAATTCAGAACGGAGTCTTAAGGGTCCAAGGCGGGAAAGAGTAATTATCTCGAGTCCGCTTCAACCAGTGTATATTAATCAGACTCCCTCGAGGGTCCAGTGGCGGCAGACGAGTAGTGTCTTTGTCCGCTTGTTCCTTTGGAGCCGAATATTATCGGCGGCGCCGAGTCGCGCTGGGGTCCTGAAACCAGGGGGCCGGATCAGTCGGCAGACATTGAGTACCTGGTACCGTGTGGCATGATCCACCAGAACCAGGATGAACCTGTGACCAGCTGTTGTTGGTGGATCCAATGGCCCTACAATGTCGATGCCCACCCTTTCAAAGGGGGTGCTAACGACAGGAAGTGGTTCCAGGGGAGCCTTTAGCTTCACCCCTGTCTTCCCACTGGCCTGGCAGGATACACATGTCCTACAGTATGTGTTGGACGCCACTTTCATCTGAGGCCAGTAAAAGTGGAGGACAAGCCGTGCAAAGGTCTTGTCCTGGCCTAAGTGTCCTGCCAGTGGTATCGCATGAGCCAATTCCAGCAGAAAGGCTCGGTATTGCTGCGGGACCACCAAGGCTCTTGATGAGCCAGGTAGAGGTATCTTGGGTTCACTGTAGAGGAGGCCATCCTCCCAGTAAATATGGTGGTGTCCCGTAGCATCACCTGCTGCCTGGGCTTCAGCCTGACGCCTCAGTCCCTCAAGGGTAGGGCACTCCCTCTGCCCCTTACAGAATTCCTCTCTGGTAGGACCTCCCTCCACATGCCATTCAGCAGGGATGGGCAAATCCTCCAGCGAGTCTACTTCCCCCTCCACGGACTCCTGGCCTACCACTGCAGGTGGCCGATCTGTCACATGGGGCGTGGAAGCCGGAGCAGGCTGTCCCTGTCTCCGTTTCTGACCCATTTTGGCAGCGGGTTGGGCCATTGTTCCAGGCTCCAACCCAGGCGAACTCCCTCTCCGGGCAGTCGCAGACCGTGTGCTTACACAGGCCCAGTCAGGTGTACCCAGCATCGCAGAATGCGTCCGGTATTCCACCTCTCTCCAAGTGTTGTGCTCCATGTCATTCCCCAACAGACAATCAACTGGCACGGCAGGGCTTACGGCAACTCGAAGTGAACCTGCAACCCCTTCCCACTCAAAGGGAACCTCAGCCACTGGATAGTGGCCCATTCTGCCGTCAGCCATCGCGGCGGGGTGGAGTACATTAGGAACAACCTGCTCTGGAGACACCAGTTGACTTCTTACCATAGTCATACTGGCTCCTGTGTCTCTCAGAGCCTCCCCTCTTTGGCCATTGATGGTAACCCATTGCCCATACTTAATAGTATTTGGGGGCACCTGGATCTTTGGCACCATCTCCCGTTCTCCCAGGGACACTAAGGTGACACCCGCCCACTCACCCCCCTTATCTAAGGGCAACTCCTCCCCGAGCGCTACACTAGCTACTCCCGGTGACTTTCCTCCGGTGGGAGGGGGTGGTCTCTTTGGGCATTTGACATTTCCCTTATAATGTCCAACACCACCGCATTCAAAACAGTGGAGAACCCTTGGCTGCTGGCTTTGGCCAGGATTAGGGTTTCTGGGCGGGTTTGCCCTAGGGGTGAAACCTGCTCCCTTACCTTGGAAATTATTTTGGGGACCTTTGGAGAACTCCTTCTTTTTGTCTCCTCCCTCTTTCTTCTGGGGGGCGCCCTGTCCGGCTTTTTGAGAGTCCCCTCCAGTCCCCTTGGAGGACACCCGGGTACTTGCCCAAGTGTCCGCCTCCTCTGCAAGCTTCCGGGGATCGGTCAGCTTGCTGTCCACCAGGTGTTGGCGCAACTCGGGAAAGCATTTCTCGAGGAGATGTTCTTTCAAAAATAGATTGTACAGCCCCTCATAATCTTTTACCTCGCTGCCCTTGACCCAACCCTCTAAAGCTTTCTTGGCGTAGTCTAGAAAGTCTACCCAATTCTGGTTACTCATTTTGTGACTTCCCCTGAACTTTTGTCTGTACTTTTCAGGGGTAAGTCCAAACTTTTTCACCAGTGCCACCTTCATGGCAGGGTAGTGGGTTTGCTCATTCTGCTCCAGAGCCAACAAAGTGTCTCTGCCAGCAGGTGGCATGTATTTGTACAGCCCACCTCCCCAGTGAGTCTCTAGGATCCCGTGAGCCCTTAAAGAAACTTCATAGGCGGCTAACCATTTGGCAATGTCATCACCTGAGGTATAACTAGCGATGACATCTTTAGGTAAGTAGGGTCTGGATTCCCTGGTGTCTACTTTCTTTTCGCTGCCACCATTGTCTGGAGTGGGAGGCCTTCGTATCAGGACCTGTAGGTCCATCTCCTTGAGGGTTCGCTCATGAGCTAACCTCCTTTCCTCCCTTTGCATATCCATCCTAGCTAACTCCAGCCGCATTCTCCTCTCCTCCCTCCTATCTTCTAGCTCGGCTTCAGTTAAACCCTTCTCCGAGACGCTGCTGCCCGCCCTGGGAGGTGTCTTGGAACCTGTCAGTAGATTTCCCCCCTCCCCTTGGTACAGCATGGCAGTCTCAACGACAGTGTCCCTGTCACTCCCTTCTGACACTGGTACCTCCCCGGAATGAGCCTCCACCCATGCCCGTATGCTTGTCTGCAGCTCGCCTTTCTTGGCACCCTTGTTGAAAAACACACCTTGCTGCTGACACCAGTCCTTTAGTTGGGTCACAGTATAGTTATCCAGCTCTTCCACATTTATCTCCATTTTTGCTAGACTATAAACTTTTCACACAGGAGGAAACCAAAAGTGTCCTAGGGTCAAGCTCCACCCACCACCAGAAATAAATTTAGAAAAAACAAAAATGTAAATTAGGAGGGCCGCAAGGAGAAAACTCCTGGTGTAGGTTTAGTGTATTGCATTAAATTACTAGTGAGTAGCTGCAACCAAGTCAGTAATCCCACCGCTAGGCACCAAATGTTGGAACTGGGGTAGCCTGGCCTAGGGCAAGACAAACATTTCAGAGGCACAGTGTTAAGGTTGCAGACCACCTAAAAGTAATTCCACGCAATAGCACTCAAAAGAAAACACTACACCAAAACTGTAGGAAAATACGAGCTGCTTTATAAAAATAATATACTCCTTATCCTCAAAATATATAAATATAACTTAGAACATTGCAGGTCACTTTTGTATCAGCACTTATATCACTTAAACTGCTAAGCAATTAATCATTTAACTTGTCAGTACTCTTACACTTTTTACTCTAGGATTCACAGTTCATTACTTTATAATCACACAGGTGAAATAATAATCTGCTAGAACCTTGGGAGAGAAAACTACCACTCAATTTAAGTACATGCAGATTTCATGGAATTAACAGGGTACTTTTCAGCAGTGTTAACTGTCATAAAAAATTCCACATCAGTAGTATTCTCTCATTACATCCAGATAACATATAAACAGTAGCTCCACTTTCAGGGATATTTACTTATTTTACTTGTTATTGATAACAGTACAGTTAATAAGTTCACCACATTGGCCAGATCTGCTTTCCTTATGCTATTCCCCAACCTGTGTTTAGCAGGGATTGACTGACCAGTATCTAATTCTCTCCTTTGTAGGCACTAGCGCCACTCCCCCTGCTTTTCCACTCCTTACTTGTTTCCACCGCGTGGTTAAGTTCTTCTCTGTGTTCAGCAGCAAGATGAGAAAGGGGGGGGGGGGGGGGCTGAGTACACCACCGAGGTGGTCAATCACTTAACTGGGGCGAAGGCTCCCTGGAAGCTCCCCTGCTCTCTCCTCGCTCGGGCCAGCTCCTCTGCCGGGCGCTCAAGCGGAGAACAGGGCCGATTTCCCAATGCCCCCAAAAACAGCCGAGTCTCTCAACTCCCTCTCCCTACTCGGCCAGCTCCTCTGCGTGGCGCGCGAGCAGGGGAGCAGGGAGACACTCACTCTGGCTGCAGCCGGCTCCTCACGTTGCTCGGCGGGGTCTCTGCTCCCGCGGGCATGCTCTGAAGCGCTCGCTCCGATGCTCCTCCTCACGATGATTGGCGGGGCCACTGATCTCCTCGTCATGCGCGGAAGCGCTCGCACCCGCTCTCAGGAAGGAAAACGCTACTCACGGACCTGCCCGACCCTAGGCCCTTCCTGAAGAGACGATGAACCCGCTTTGGGCATGCGCGAAGGCGCCTTTTTGCAGCGTCTCGCTCTGGCTCTTCCCTGGCAACCGGGTCACTCCCCAACAATGTAATTACAGCGCGGAAGGGCCCCCGGGGTCCCAATCACGGCAGAAGCGCTCAGGACTCCTCAGCTGGGATGAGACTTTCCTTCACACTTCACCACCTTAGCGTTCAGAGGGGGATCGGCTCACTAGCAGTCCTGCCACAGGTAAGGGGTGTACAGCGCTACCCAGGCCACCAGCTTTCTTCCTATCCTCAGAAGGGAGGAGGGAATCAAGGGGGGGCTTCCTCAGTAGACAGTCACTGTGCACTTTTAAGGCACTGGAACCCCAGCCCACCTTACTGGACGGATGACAGGTTCAGGAGTCTTCTTTAGTTCCGATCCTCCCACTGGGCAGAGGACTGCGCACCGCAGCACTGCAGTCTCCTTCTCCTTGGACTTCCCCTGTTTAGTTTGGACAAGGGGCAAGCTAGGCGCCCAGGGTCTCCAGTAACCCTTCACAGCGGGGTCAGGACAAGTAACCCAAAAGGGGATAATGAGGTGACAACCCAAGGCAGCTTCCCTATCTAGGAGGTCAACCCTATGTCTAACCTCTCCCACCCTTGGCTACAGCCTGTCCTCCAGCTGACTTCCACAGGTAGACAAAATGGCTGCCCCGCATTCCGCCTTATATAGGCTGCCCTTCAGTGGTCCAGAGTGGACCAGAAGGTTCTAGAATGCCCTATGCTAGGCTATGGCCAAGTTCTGGGTGTGACAGTTAGAGCAGTTGGTGGCCACCATTTTAGGTAGTGCCAACTTTCCTGTCAGAACAGGCCTCAGGGCCTGAGGTAAAAGATTATGGGGGGAAAAAGAACACCTATCCCCTTGACCAACACCTAAAAAAATAGTAGACAGAAAAATATTAAGGATATGAGGGGCAAAAAGGGGACAAAATAAATAATAATGAGGAGGGACTGCGCAAAAAAATCCAGACAGGTCTAACAGTGGGTCAATAGCGGTAGGGCTAACAGGACATCAGGGATGTTTTGAGTTTTTGTGGGTCATCTGTGTCACATCCTTTGAAATATTGTTGATTTGGAAATGTTCCAGAGGGGTAGGAAGTTGTGCAGGTGAGGGCATTTACTACATACCATATTGAATTGTTTCACCATTTGCAATTAATTGTTCACTGTGTTTTCAAAATCTAATTGCACCAGGCTGCATTTGAGCACGCTAAGTTAGACCTTATATAACACATAGAACAAAAAGGAGGTATTGAATCAAAGTCTTTTGCAAAAACTAAACATATCACATTTCTATGGAAGGGATAAGTAGTAAAAAAAAAGAAGCAGAGATTTGATTGGCTCGTAAATGTGAAACTCTTGGTGAGTGGAGAAGCGCATCTTCCACTAAGCCCTCCCCTGCAACATTAACTAGCACCATTATTGGCGAGAGACAGGTCTCATCCTGACTTACTATTTTAAGATACAACTCATTATGAAATGTCACGTGAAAGTAGAAGAATGCGCTCAGTCGGATGGGGGGCTGCAGCCATGCGGGACACTCTATGTTGAACTGACGCTTCACGTGGTGCTGAGATGAAAGACAGCTTCACCAATGATTAATGACGCCACGGCGTGCGCTCTGATAGGTGGACATTTCACATGTGCAGTTGAAAACAGGTTAAGCGGAGCGCAAACTTTATTGTTTTCTTAGGGAACCTCTACATCTACGTAAAAGAGATACAGCCCAACGCTGCTGTTGCAAACCATTGCCATTGTTGTGTTCTTGGTGTTTTTTATGCTTTGCGTTTGTCCTTTCTCGTTTCCAATCTTGGAATGATAGAGTTCGGGTTCTAGAATCCGTATGCTTGGAAGGGGTTTGGCACTTACCTGCTGTAGTTGGTTGCTGTCGGCTATGACTCCTGTAAATGTTTACAGTACCTACGAGTTCATCTCTGGTCTTAAAAGGCATGTTACTAAGCCTCCACAGGTGTGACCACTCAGAGGTTGTTGGCAGACTGCGTGTGTATTGCCACACTTGTTCGGGCTGTCTAGATCGTGGATGAATGCACATGTCTGAGTTTGCATTTCTGCACAACTGGGGTGGGGGCCTCCAAAATCAGTTCCAGGGAGGCAATTTGGTTGGCTGTCACATGTACACATGTTCTTGCTGGACATGCTGTCTCGTGTGTCTATACAGAAGAAGCTCTTGTTGGCACTGGTAGAGTTGAGGTAGAAGAAAACTTGTATCAGTGAGGGGCTTAGGAGGACCATTTGGGGTGGGGAATTAAAAAGTCCTGCAAATGTAGCTTCTTTCTCCCCCACCCGCCATCCCTGGTCCATGCTACTTGGTCTCCCACCTGCCCTCCCTGGTCCCTGCCACTTGGACCATGGTCTGTGCAGCTTAGCCCCTTACCCGCCCTCCCTAGGCCATGCTACTTGGCCCCCCACCCACACTCACTGGTCCGTGCTGCTTGTCCCCCCACCCTCTTTCACTGGTCCGTGCTGCTTTGCTCCCCACCAGCCCGCCCTGGTCCATGCAGCTTGGACCACCACCTGCCCTCCCAGGCCGTGCTGCTTGGCCCCCCCACCTGCCCTCCCTGACTGGTGCTATTTGGGCCCCCACCCGGCCCCCCTGGTTCGTGCTGGTTGGACCCCTATCTGCCTTCCCTGGTCCGTGCTGCTTGGCCCAGCACCTGCCCTTCCTGGTCTGTGGTGCTTGGCACCTACCTGCCCTCCCTGGTTCGTGGTGATTGGCCCCCTACCCTCACTCCCTGGTCTGTGCTGCTTGACCGCCCATCCACCCTCCCAGGGCTGTGCTGCTTGGCCTGCGTGGTCTGTGTTGGTTGCAATGGTCTGTGTTAGTTGAATGTCCATGTGGGTTGCCCCCACCCGTCCTTCCTGGTCTATGTATGCTGCCCCCAACCACCCTCTCATGTCAGTTTGGGTTACGGCCTCCCGCCCTCCCATGTCCATGTATGTTGCCCCCAACGACCCCTCCTGGTCAGTTTGGGTTACCCCCACCCGCCCACCCTCCCATGTCCATGTATGCTGCCCCCAACCAACCTCCCTGGTCAGTTTGGGTTACAGCCACCCGCCCTCCCATGTCCATGTATGCTGCCCCCAAGCACCCTCCCTTGTCAGTTTGGGTTGCCCCCACCGCCCTCCCTGGTCTATATGGATTGCCAATAAGAATAAGTGGGAGAAAACGCACAACTTTTTCTCCCTGATATTCAATGTGCTCAGTTTGTAGTGTGAATCTGGTAGTGCTAAGGGAGAAGGTCCCTACTAGGGCGCACTATTTCTTTATCAGTTGCCCCATGTGCCATCCCTGGTCCCTGGGTTGCCCCTACCTGGAGGGCTGTGTTGGTTGCCCCCACCCACCCTCCCTGCTTTGTGTGGGGTTTCCCCCACCCACCATCCTTGGCACGAACGGGTTGCCCCCACCCGCCCTCCCTGGTGTGTACGGGTGTGCCCAGCCGCTCTCCCCCCCTCATCAGTGTGGGTTGCCTCCACCCACCGTCCCTGGTCCGTGTGGGTTGCCCCCACCCGCCTTCCCTGGTCTGTTTGGGTTGCCCTCACCCATCCGTGTGGATTGCCCTCACACAACCTCCCTGTTCGGTGTGGGTTTCCCCCACCTTCACTGGTCTGTGTGGGTTGCCCCCCCTACCTTCCTGGTTCATGTGGGTTGCCCTTTAATCTCCCTGGTCAGAGTGGGTTGCCCCCACCTGCTCTTCTGGGTCCATGTGGGTTGCCCTATCACCCTCCCTGGTCTGTGTGGGTTGCCCCCACCCTGCCCTCCCTGGTTGCCCCCACCTGCCCTCCCTGGTCCATGTGGGTCTCCCCCACATGCGCTCTCTGTCCATGTGGGTCGCACCACCTGCCCTCCCTGGTCAGTGTAGGTTGACCCAATCTTTGTGGGGTGTGCCCACCTGCCCTATCTGGTCTGTGTGGGTTGCTCCCACCTGCCCTTCCTTGATCGTAATGCTTGTCCCCACCTGCCCTCCCTCAGCCATATTGCTTGCCCAACCTGCCCTCCCTTGACCGTATTACTTGCTCCCACACACCCTCCCTCGATCATATTGCTTGCCCCCACCTGCCCTCCCTCGACCATATTACTTGCACCCACCCGCTCTCCCTCAACTACATTGCTTGCCCCCACCCGCCCTCCCTCAACCATATTGTTTGCCCGCACCCGCCCTCCCTCAACCATATTGCTTGCCCCAACCACCCTCCCTCAACCATATTGCTTGCCCCAACCACCCACCCTCAACCATATTGCTTGCCCCTGATGAAGCGAGATAGAAAACAAAATTTTGTTTAGACTCGTGAAGTCACACTTCCATAATATAAATTAATAATATTAATGATTTGTGATATGTTATTCTAACTCAACCTAGATTAAACTTTATACATGGGGATATTAACATGTGTGCTCATAAACGTGCATTATTGTTGCATCTTTTGTCTGTGCAAAAATAATAAATTAATTTTGTCGTTTTCATTTTTGTCATTACTAACTGCTGCAAAATTTAAAGTGGCATGTGCTTGTTTTGCTTTCCTTGTCTATGTGATGTTATTTCTACTATTATAGGTGCATACAAGATTTCATGGATTTTTTGAAGACTGGTAGATATAAAACGCTGCTTTATTTGTTTGCATTTTGCTAGGTAACATTAGACTAATAGGGTGGGTTAATCTATTAGTAAACAAAGGGTGGAAACAGAATAAAATAATATTTCTTTCATTAATACTTTTCTTGTGTTTGTTTTATACTAGAAAAATAAGTTGCCTGCTTTTGGGCCTAGTTTGCTTGAGTTTGTAAAAAGATGAATTCAATTTCTGCCTGAAGCACGATGTCCACCCTAAAGTTTTCCATGAAAGTTACATTCACATAACAATGAAGAAGCGCTGTCATTATTTTTGTCGGACGTGGCCAAGGTCAGAAACCGGCAGAAAGAAAGTTTGATAACTTGGCATCCGAGGAAGTAAAATGAAATCAGTGAGAACTCTTGTTCAAATTTGTTGCAAACTAAGGAAGCTTTGGAACACGTACAAAAAAGACAATGGTCTCAAAGAATATGACAGAATGGAAGTTTTGAAATATGGGGTGACATGTCACTTGTCACTTTCGGACCAATGGGACATCGACTTTTGCAGAAAATTTTCCTTTACTTAGATTAGCTAGCGTAGAAAGGTATAAAAAACCCGTGCCCTATGGTTAGGGCTGGCTGCTGCTTTTCAACTTTCAGATGAGGGTGTCGTGCTGACGGACTTTGCTTGGAGCACGTAAGAACTCATAAAGACTTTACTTTATTTCCATTTATTCTAACTTAGCCAGGGACTTAGGATTTTAGAAATGCTAAACTTTTATTTCCTTGCTTGAAACTGTAATTTCCTATAATGTTTTCAAATATGCTTACTATGATTCTAATAAAATTACATTCATAAAATTATATTCACAACAATCTATAATTAGTTAATAAAATCTTACTTTTGGAAACAAGCTGGTCTTGATTATTCAGAAGTGTGGGTTACTATTAGCTAGATGCCATCGCCATGGTGGTCATTTAAATAGTTAGGATTTGTTCAAATGATGTTATCTTTTACCGCGGTTGTATATAAATTGTAAATAAGTTGTATATAAGTTTAATTTGGCCACCTGATTCAGTAGGTCAAAATATGTCATATTTGATTAATGGGTCCATGAGTTAGAGTAGTGTTTAATGTAATAGGTTATAGAGTTAGGTAGCGTTGCTTATGACATATTTCCTATAGGCCGCTGGATCAATTCTTCTGGTAGCAGAGATTGATGGTTGCTGAAAGTAACCAGTTTGTTATGGTATAGATATAGGATCGATGTTTAACACATGTTGAGTTTGTTTTTGTGCTATATGTGAGTAGTACCGGTACAGATTGTGTGATGAGAAGGTAGTCACACAGGGCATTTGATCTGTTTCAGAGTAGTGATATCGCCGTGTATCACAGGTGTTGTGGCCGTGCAACACACATTAGGGCTAGGTGTAAAAGTTGTATAGTGAGGATTATCTAAGAAATTTGAACAGCATGAGTATAGGGACTGAGAGCCTGTTATAAAACTCACTGTGATAAAAGTATTAATATATATTCGAGCTCGAATGAGGGGTAGGGTAACGTCGGTGCATGATCATCTATAAACAGGTGAGAGTCTTGTAGGGGTACATGTTTTATATCTATAAACAGGTGAGAGTCCTGTACGGATAACGTCGATATTCTACTGACGGTGCATGATTTCTATAAACAGGTGAGAGTCCTGTACAGATTTCATGTGTGTTTGAATTTAGGGACTTTTTCCGTGTGAAAGTGCGAAGTTGTTTTGTAAAGTATGTTCAAGTGGAACTTTTGAACAATCACTTAGTTGTGCGTTCTGAGGAAAATGAGTTCATAATTACTTGTTTGAAGGGTAGAGTAAAAAGATTACTGTACTGGCAATTGTGTATTCTATGGGAATAGCGCCTTCTATTCCGAGAAAGAGAATATTTGAGTGATTGATTCTATCACTTTTTAGAGAAACAGACAGATGAGTCTTTCTTGTCATTGTTAAAATTAATTTTTATCGAAAAAGTGCTTTAAACTGATGTTTCGGGAGCAACAGGGTCGTTTGTATGATGTGGGGGACAAAGCGGGTAAACTACTGGCATGGTTGGATAAGACGGAGAGGGCGAATCGTGTGGTGCCTGTGATTCAGACTTCGAGTGGCGTGGGAGTGACAGTCCCGGTTGGAATAGTTGAGTGTTTTGCGGATTATTTTCGTGCGGTTTATACCCCTGTGTCTGAACGGGATGTTGATGACTCTCGCCTTTTGTTGCGTGATATAGCTCTGCCCAGTGTTTCCGATTTAGACCGAGTCTCTTTGGAGTCCCCTTTTACTACGGACGAGATAGCGACGGCCATTCGCTCACTCCGTTCGGGCAAAGCTTTGGGCCCGAATGGATTGCCAATTGAATTGTACAAGCTACGTCCTGACAGGGTGGCGCCCTATCTTCGTACCATGTTTTTGGAATCCCGCGAACGGGGTATTCTCCCATATGATCAGCGTTTGGCTACGATAGTTGTTATTCCCAAAGAAGGTAAACCTCGGGACCTTTGTTCGTCTTACAGGCCCATTTCCCTGTTGAATGTTGAACCCAAGGTCCTGGCTAAGCTCCTGGCAACCCGCCTCTTGACGGTCATTAGTGGCTTGGTTCATCCGGATCAATCCGGATTTATCCCGCATCGCAACACGGCTCTTAACCTACGCCGTCTCCACGGAGCTGTTGCGAGGGCGGGGCTTCTGACGGAGCCGGCCATTTTGGCCTCGCTAGACGCCTCGATGGCCTTTGACTCGCTAGAGTGGCCCTATCTTTGGGCAGCTCTTGAGAAATTCGGGTTTGGACCTGAGTTTATTGGTTGGGTGAAGTTGTTATACGCCGAACCCTTGGCACAGGTGGTGGTAAACGGTCGAGTTTCTGTCCCCTTCTGTCTTGGTAGGGGGACCCGTCAGGGGTGCCCCCTGTCTCCGTTGCTTTTCGCGCTTGCTCTGGAACCGTTGGCTGCGTGGCTTCGATGGGAACCTTCACTCAAAGGGATCCGTTGGTCACCGGATTTTGAAGACCGCGTCTCGCTTTACGCGGATGACATTCTTCTGTATCTTACTTCCCCGCGTAAATCTTTAAATGTCTTATTCGACGTTCTTACTACGTTTGGTGCTAACTCTGGTCTGGTTATTAATTGGGCTAAGTCCTGTGTATATGTTCTCTCGGGTGTTTTGCCCCCATTACCGGACAGGTTTCCTATCCAGGTTGTCCAATCTGGCTTTAAGTATTTGGGGATTTTTATTACGCTGGACTCCTCACTCCGGTTCGAGCGTAACCTCCTCCCCCCGCTTCTTAGACTGCGACTGGATGTGGCCCGTTGGCGTAAACTACCCCTGTCTCCTCTGGGCAGGGCTGCCCTCTTTAAAATGATGTCTTTACCGCGATTCCTATACGCGCTTCAAAATTCTTATGACGACATTCCCGCTACCTATTTCCGGGAGATCGAGAATCTTCAAAGGCAACTGATCTGGGACGGGCGTCCACGTATCGCACTTGCGAAACTTACTATCCCTTGGTATGACGGGGGCATGGCGCTCCCCGATATCAAGAGATATTATTGGGCTGCCCAGCTGTCTGCCATTAACCACGCAATGTATTCCCCGGGTCGAGATCCGGCCTTTGAGATGGATAGACTCCAGCTGCCGGGAGGGGATTTTAATAGAGCGCTTTATTCCAGATCGGCCGGGCGCCATCTTGTGGGCCCGTCCAGGATCGCAGTCAATGTGTGGCGCGCCACGAATGTGAGTTTGGGATGGGAGAATCGACTGACGATGGCGACCCCGCTTTATGCTTCTGAACGTTTGGGGTGTCTCTGGTCTACTAAGGGCTTTGACCGCTGGGATATGATTGGGATATGTAAAGTGGGTGACGTCTGTGTGAAGGGTAGAGTGAAGTCTTTCCAGGCCCTTAAGGCAGAATATGACTTGAGTGATAGAGAGTTTTTTCGGTATTTGCAGGTCCGGCATGCCCTGGCCTCAGTTCTGACTCCTGAAGTGACCCTGCCCGAGTCCTCCCCCCTTGAGGATCGTGTACTGGATGGACACCTGCCCGATAGCACTATCTCCCTTATCTACAAGAAACTGATTAATAATCGTGCTGACTTATTGGTCCGACTTAGGGAGGTTTGGGTCGGTGACGGATTAGACTTGGATGACGAGGATTGGCAGTCGGCACTCTCTTCTCCGAAAGAGGTCGCCATCCCCGCCCGTCTCCGTTTGGTTCAACTTAAGATCCTCCACCGGGTGTATGTAACTGGTCCGCGTCTGGTTGTGATGGGTTGTTCCCCGGATGGTTTATGCAAGCGTGGTTGTGGGATGAGTGCTACATTTCTGCATATTCTTTGGGAGTGCCCGGTGGTAGCAGCCTACTGGGTTGATGTGCTTGCGGTGATGACTGTTGTGACTGGTATTACCCTGCGGCCTGAGGCCCGACGATGCCTGTTGAACGTGTGGGAACCCACTGACTATTCTGTGGCCCAGACCAGATGGGCGACCTTGGGATACATAGTCGCGAAGCGGGACATTGCGCAACTTTGGGGCGCATCCAGACCTCCCGAAGTTTCGGTGTGGGAGGATAACATGGACTGGTCCATGTTCCGAGAGAAGACCGTCTATGTGGCTAGGGGCAGACCCAGGGCGTGGACGAAGATTTGGGGTCAGTGGAATGCATATCGTGGAGATATTTGTGCCCCTCCCTTGGTTGACATGCCCGATGTTACCCTATCTCCCTAGGCTGACGTTCCCGAAAATTTTTCATATGGTTTTAGGATTTTCCTGCCCTCCCCGCTGGCCCCCCCCCCCCCCCCCCGGCCATGCCGAGTTTTATTGCTTTGCTTTTGTCTTCCTGATTAGTTGCTTTCCCCTCCGCCTTCTGGGCTGACTTGATTACTGTGCATTCGCCTTGTTTAGAGTTTGTTGTTTTTATGATTAATATAAAAATTGTTATGTCCTGTCCTATGCTTCGAGCAATAATTGGTACATTCTTTGTGCCCGACCACGGGAATGATCGTTCGCTACTTATGTTGTGCGTTGCTATTAGCGGCCAGCCCGTGTGGTTGTAGGCCCATCTCTGTAACTCTTACTTTATTGCTCAATAAAAGTTTTTAACCACAAAAAAAAAAAAAAAAAAAAAAGAAAAAGTGCTTTAAAATGGCGCTGTGAAAAGATTTTGTGAAGGAGGGGTGAGCGCTGAGGGAGAGAAGTGAGAAACCGCAGCTACTGTGTACGTCACAGAGCCGTGCTGTGATTGGGTGATATACGTCACTAGCTGTGTTCTGATTGGTTCTTAAGTTTCTGACAAGCTGTAAGCTAATTGGCTTTTCAGAAAAACTTCACATCTATTGGTTGAGCAAAATAGTGACGTGGCTCAACTCTTATTGGTTTGTTAGTGTGTTTCGCACACGGATTGGTTGGCTTTGCGGAACATCCCGGAAATATTTTACGAACAAATTTGTTAATTGAATTTAAATTTTA
The DNA here is from genome assembly GCF_964261635.1 of Lissotriton helveticus. NCBI lineage: Eukaryota > Metazoa > Chordata > Amphibia > Caudata > Salamandridae > Lissotriton > Lissotriton helveticus. Next base: position 1,653,696,011 of record NC_136059.1, read on the forward strand.
AAAATGAGTTATCATTTTAAACATGTTGAGAAAAAGCCAACGTTATTTCAGAAGCTAAAATTTTTTATTTCACCTGACAAGAAAATCGGAACGCGAGGTGGTAAATTACTTCATAAGTATAAAACACCTGCAGCATATATGGAAGATGAATATGGTTATCATACTGTTTTGTGGTTTGATATTTGGAAACACTATACTAAAGATGATGGTGTTTTGGCTTGGCCTGATGATGGTTCGTTTAACGTACAGGTTTTGAGAAATTTGAGAGAGAAAATGAATGCTCTTATTCCTAAACCGAGACCTACTCAATTTGAAGCTTTAGTCGAATGGGAAGATGAGATGTTTCAATTACAAAGAGAAGCAAGTGGAATTAAAAGACCTCCTAAAACTCCAAGTTATAGAAGGGAAACACATGAAGACAGGATGAGAATGTGGAGACAGGGAAGTATGAGTGAGGGACTCTATTTAATTAGAGAGATGGTTTTAGGTTCTCCTGGTGAAAAAAAGAACTGAGAAGAAAAATAATGCTTCTGTAGAGAGTGAAACTGAAGATACAGTTTTAGAAGAAATTTACACTTCTAATAAAAGGAATGAGCCTTTGAGACCTCCTAGGTCATGGTCTACTCCGATGGTTTCTACAGAAATCACACCGAGTGCACCTCCAGTTAATGATTCTTCTAAGATTTATCCAAATAATTCTGAATCTTTTGAAACTCCAAGAAAATTTGAAACTGAAACAAATGCAGATGTCTGTATTGAAGGTAGACATTTTTCATTAATCCCAAGAGAAAGGGAAGCTCCAAAAAATTATGTGAGAGAAGTCAGAAATGCAGAAGCTGGGAATTCTTCTGAGTATTTGCGATCAAAAGAAGAATTAATTCGACAAATAACAAGAGGCATGGAAGCTGTGACAGTTCCAGTAACGATTGGTCCTGTTCAGCCTGTCTTTGAGCAAAGAGAAATTAATAAGCCAGGTTTGACTATCCCTTTAAATGCAGAAATTCTAAAGGTTGCCGAAAATTGTTATTCAGACATTTCAAAAATTAATTCTTCAAATTCAAGAATGCCTAATTTAACTTTTAATGAGGATTCATTTCCTAAATCACCGATGGGTGCAGAATCTGATGCTGAGTATTCTGAAGTCAGAGTAACTAAACCTAAACTTGATGTTGCTAAATTAAAAGCCAATTTGGAAGAATTAATAATTGGTACAATTGGTCCTGACAGTTTAAAATTTTATCGAGATGATGAACTTCTGTTCATTTGCAAGAGTATTCAGTGGAAAACGAAAAACAAATATGATCAGTTGGATGAACTGGCAGCAGAACTGGAAATTGATTTGAGCAGGCAAAAGAATTTTGCAAAACATTACAGATTAGATTTTTCAGAAAATGACATTGAGAATTTAAACTCAATGGGAAGAATAATGCATATAAAAGATTTAATTGTTTATATCAAGAAACTAGGAGAGTTGAGTAAGTAGAGAGTTAAATGGACAAGAAAGAAGGAAGATGAGAAATTAGAAAAATTGTCAAAGCAATTTCCAATGAGAGAAATTGCTGGGGGAGGGTACGTTCATGTCCCTTGGTCAAGACAGGACATACTACTGTTTACAAATGATTTTCCGAGGCTGAGAGAAAAACCTGTTGAGTGGTATAGACAGGTAGATAGGTTCATCAAAGTCTCAAAGGTTCTGTGGATTGATCTGGATGGATTTTTTGACATTGTTGTCCCATCGGATCTTTGGACAGAATGCAAGATATCCATAAGTTGGCCAAAAGTAGAACCTGAACGAATAAAAGAAACAGGTGCTCCTAATCCGATTGTAATGGATTTTTATGAAAAAGTGATTTACTGGTTAAAAGAAAAAATTCCGCCTAAAGAGGTTGATTGGGTTAAAATAGAAAGAACAAATCAAGAACCAAAAGAATCAGTTCATTCGTTTTATGAAAGGTTACTGTTGATTTTTAAACAATACAGTGGCTATGAAAAACTAGACGAAAAAGATATGAGTCATTTCGTCTACAGATTTGTTTATGGTTTGAAACCAGAAATTGCTGATATGATTAGGAACAGTATTGTCGGATGGCAAGCACTTTCTGTTGATGACATTTTGAGAAAGGCAAAATACTGTAGTGATGAATTAGAAGTGAAACAAAAGAAGCTCAAGGAAAAAGCAATGTGGGCTCAAGTGAAAGTGGCTGAGCAACAAATTGCTAATCTTGGAAATAAAAACACAAATTTTGTTCAGACTGCTAATTCTAATCTTGGTCAAGGAAAATTTAAGGGTAATAATATTATCAGAAAATGTAATCCTAAGATCGAAGAGATGAAACAAAAGTTGCCTTGTTTTAATTGTGGCGAGATTGGACATTGGAGAGACGAATGTAAGAAGCCACCAAGAAATTAAAAAAAATCCATTGTTAAATCCACAGATGCAGAATGATGTTGATCTGCAGCGACAGCTACAGTTACAACAGAGTATTAATGAGTTAAATCTTCAGCGACAGCTGCAGCATCAGGTGAATCACCAGCAGAATCAATTGCCACAGCCTCCTTTTCCTAATTCTGGGGGAATACAAAAATATAATTCTGGTGTGGGATTTCAAGGAGATGAACAGGTAATAAAATCCCAAAGACAAACTTTGCAAAATGCTTCACAACAGTTTTTGTTAACAGAAGGACAGGGAAGTGACTCTGATGATTATTTCTGACGGTGCCCGAGAGAGGGGGAAGAGTGTGTTATTGGAGCCACTCTTGAGGTTGACCAGTCTGGTCCTTTTGTAAACGGGAAAGTTAATGATGTAGACATCACTTTTCTAGTGGACACTGGTGCTACCCGTTCTACTGTTAGATCAGTAGATATTGAAAACCTACCTCTCTCTGGGGAAACCATCCAAGTTGTCGGAGTAAGTAATAAACAGATCAGGACTGATCTAACTGACCCGGTACCGGTTGAATTTGGAAATTTTAGAGACAAACATAGGTTTGTAGTTTGTAATAGTAGTCCAGTAAATTTATTGGGCAGAGATATATTGTGCAAAATGAATTGCAGAATATATTGTTCTCCTGATGGGGATGAATTGCAAACAATAGAAGAAGATGGCTTGTACAGAATGACGATGATGTTGATGGAATCAGAGGAATCAAAATTGTTTCCTACATTTGAAAAAGAAATTCTGCCAGAGGAGCTCAAAAATACAGTAAAATCTGAAATTTGGGATTTGACTGGAAATGAGATGGGTCTGATGAAACATGTCGATCCAGTCAAAATTACATTGAAGCAGGGAGTAGAATTTCCTAATATTCCTCAGTACAAGATGAAAGCTGAGACAATTGAGGGAGTTATACCTGTGATTGAAAAATTCATTAAACAAGGTGTTTTAAAGGAAATTGGGAGTAGTCCTTGTAATTCACCGATCATGGGAATTAAGAAATCGAATAGAACGTACAGAATCGTTCAAGATTTGAGAAAAATCAATCAAATTGTAGTTCCATGTTGTCCTGTAGTTCCAAACCCAGCAGTTATTTTGTATCAGATTCCACATGATGCTGAATGGTACACTGTCATTGATCTTTGCAATGCATTCTTTACTGTTCCTTTACATCCAGAGAGTCAGGAAATTTTCGCTTTCAGATTCCAGAGTAGGACCCTCGCATGGTGTAGAATTCCTCAGGGGTATACAGAGAGTCCTTCTATCTTTAATGAGTTGTTAAAAAGATCTTTAGAAGATTTAGATTTACCTGGCAGGTCAACGTTGGTGCAGTATATCGACGACTTGTTGATTGCTGCTAAAACAAGAGAAAATTGTGTGACTGACACCATAATACTTCTGAACCATCTTGCAGATGAGGGACATAAAGTGTCTCCAGCGAAATTGCAGTTTTGTAAACAAGAAGTGAAATATCTTGGTCATAGAATTGCTAAAGGAAAAAGACAGGTGACAGTTGAGAGAATAAAAATGATTCAAGCAATGCAGCCTCCGAGAACACAGAGACAGTTTAGGATGTTTTTGGGAATGGTTGGCTACTGTCGACAATGGATAAGTGGATTTTCAGTAATTGCAAAACCACTGCAGAGACTTACTAAGTCTGATGTAAAAGATCCAATTATTCTTAATGGAGCTGAGTTGGAGTGTTTTGAGAATTTGAAAAAGAGCTTATGTCAAGCTCCTGCTTTAGGCATGCCAAATTATGAGAAAGGTTTCGAATTATATTGTAGTGAAAGAGAAGGATGTGCATTGTCTGTGTTAATTCAGAGACATGGGAATTTGAAGAAACCCATTGCATACTTCTCTGCAGTTCTTGATCCTGTAGCAAAAGCCTTACCAGGTTGTTTGAAAGCAGTTGCAGCTACTAGTGTTAGTCTTGAACAGAGCGAAGGGATCATAATGGGATTTCCTGTGAAGGTTTTTGTGCCTCATTCAGTTGAAATATTACTGACAAGAGGTAAAACTCAACATTTAACCAGCAGTAGGTTGACAAAATATGAGAAAATCATTCTAGGAGCAGACAATGTGTCCATTTCGAGATGCTTGAATTTAAATCCTTCTACTTTATTACCTGATTCAGAAATCGTTGATGAGAATGAAGTGGAACATGAGTGTTTGGATGTCATGGAATTTTGCACCAAACCAAGGCAGGATATTAAAGATGTACCTTTGTCTGAATCAGATGTCGTCTACTTTGTGGATGGCTCCTGTCTGAGGACAGAAGGAGGTGTTTTGAAAGCAGCGTACTCAGTTTGTACAGTTGCAGATGTTGAAGAAGCATCATGTCTTGAGGGAATTCGTTCAGCACAAGTGGCTGAATTGATTGCTTTGATTCGTGCTTGTGAATTATCAAAAGATAATAGAGTTACCATCATTACTGATAGTCAATATGGGTACGGAGTTGTGCATGATTATGGACAGCTCTGGTCCCAGAGAGGCTATTTAACTTCAGCAGGGTCACCAATTAAAAATGCAGTTTTTATTAAAAGATTAATTGATGGTATACAATTGCCAAAAGAGATAGCAATAGTAAAGTGTGCTGCACATACAAAAGGAGTGGATTATATTTCAAAAGGCAATGCCTATGCAGATGAAACTGCTAAATATTGTGCGAAAATTTTTCGTGCATACAATCGGTAAAAAGTAAAGAATGTGATTCAAATTCATTGATGCTAACAACAACAGTGGAAACATGGCAGGAAATCAGGGACTTACAAAATGAAGCAGATGAGGAGGAAAAAGATTTATGGTTGAGAGCAGAATGTAGACCACGTGATGAGGATGGAGTGTGGACTTACAAAGATGGTAGAATAGTTTTACCAAATTGTTTGATTGCTGACATGGCTAGATTATATCATGGTCCAGCTCACCTTGGAAGAGATGCTATGATCAGACTTTTCCGTGAGACTTGGTTTAACACAAAATTCAGAACGATTGCAGAATCTTTTTGTCAAAGGTGTTTGTCATGCCAACAAATGAACCCAAACAGAAAATCAGTTGTAGGAACAGGGGTAATTGGTCGAGAGGGTGGTCCTTTTACTAGGTTGCAGATGGATTTCATTGAGATGCCTCTACACAATTGTTTGAAATATGTTCTTGTGATTGTTTGTTTGTTTTCAAGATGGGTAGAAGCTTTTCCTACACGACATTGTGATTCAATTACTGTAGCAAAACTGCTGCTCAGAGAAATTATCCCAAGGTACGGTTTTCCAGTCACTATTGAGAGTGATGGAGGAAGCCATTTTGATAACAAACTTATGAAACTAATATGTGAGGCATTGAACATTGAGCAGAAGATACACTGTGCATACAGACCAGAGGCATCTGGGGTGGTGGAACAGATTAATGGAACAATAAAAAACAGAATTGGAAAAATGTGTCTAGAAACTGGTGTAAAGTGGACTGATGCTCTTCCACTTGTCTTAATGTCATTGAGAAGTACACCTGATAAAAAGACAGGTTTGAGCCCTCATGAAATTCTCATGGGAAGAGTCATGAGACAAGCTTTTGTACCTGTAGGCAAATTGTTAAGTATAAATGACAGTGCTATTTTGGATTACTGTAAGAGGTTATCTGATATAGTAACTTCTGTGTCTAATCAGGTGGGAACTGAAGCACAATCAAATGAAAAAGTTCAGACACATGATTTGAAACCTGGTGATTGGGTCAGAACAAAAGTACATTGAAGAAGAAATTGTCTGGTTCCTAGGTGGCAGAAGCCTAGACAAATTATTCTGGTCACTACGAATGCAGTAAAGTGCAGAGGATTGAAAAGGTGGATCCATCCTAGTCATACTATTCCAGTGCCTACTCCTGAAAATTCTGATGATGAGAGTGATACTACGGAGGATTCTGATTCCGAAGTAGAAAGTGAAACAAATCCAGATTCTGAAGATCGACAGGGAGGTCGACATCTGGAACATGTACCTGTGAATGTAAATTTGAAAAGAAAAGACTTGGAAATTATTGAAATAGATTCTGGAGAAGAAGAGAATCTATTAAAAGGGAAGACAACTGAGGATTCAGTTAAGAAGATAAATGGAGTAAATTCTGTTGAAGACAGAGAAGCTGAACCAATTGAAATTTCTGACCAGGAGAGTATCGAAAAGCAGAAAACAAGCTCTGAAGCAAGGAACGGAAGACCAGAAACTGGGAAGTTGGAGGTAATTGAAGAAGAGGAGGAGGACGAATTACCTAGTACCAGTGATGGAAGACAAAGCATAGTTCCTGACAGAGTGAAACTGCCGAATAGAAAAATTCCTGAGTCAATCATTGAAGTTTCAGACTACGATTCTGGAGAAAGTGACGTAGAAGGTGAAAGTAGAAGTGCAAAGAAGAGATCCTGGAAGTCAGAAGTATATGTTTCTGAACCAAAAAGAAAATTCTTGAGAAAAACAGATTTTTGGCCAGGTGGAAGATTGAGAGTCAGATTAATCAAAAAACCGAGGGAGCAGGTGGAAGAAATAAGTAGTCAAAAGGATTCTGAAAAAGAAGTTGGAGTTGGAAGAAAAATTGAAGTAGTGACAAGAAAGACAAGGAGGATTATAAAGCCAAATCAGAAATATAAATCTCCTGAATGGTCTTATCTAGTGATTCCTCCTGTTATTGATATTTATGATAGCAGCCAAGAAGAAGAAGAAATTGAAGAGATTAGTGACAATGATTGAAGTACAGAGATTTTAATTGGGATTTTTAAGTTTTTAATTTTGGCAAAAGGCCGAAGAATTCTTGTTAGGTGACATAAGGTCGAAGAAAAATTGTTTAGCTGAGAAAAATTGTTTGTGACATAAGGTCGAAGAAACACTGTTAGGGTCTGTAAAAAAAAAAAAAAAAAATTCTTTTAAAAAGGGGGTGTAAATAATTAATTAATTAATTGGTTAAATCGTTTTTAAAATAATTTTTTTTGTT